>NC_059136.1:34603054-35853054 GCF_020740605.2 Lemur catta
ATAAAATATTATACGTCACAAGCAAATGAGATTTATTGCAAGTATGTGAAGCTGGTTCAACATTAAAAAATCAAATAATGTAATCCATCACTTCAATGGGCTAAAAAGAAAAATCATGTGGCCAAATAAATAGATGCAGAAAAAGCATTTGATAAAATGCAACACCCATTCATGTATAAACTATCAGTAAACTAGACAAAAAAAGGAATTTCCTCAATTCAACAAAGAGTATTTACAAAACAACAATTGCTAACATCATACTTAATGGTGAGAAACTAGAAGCTTTTTCACTAAGATCAGGAACAAGACAAGGAAGTCCCCTTTTACCACTAGTTTTCAACATCATACTGGAAGTCCATGCTAATGCAATAACACACAAAAAAGGAAATGAAAGGTAGACTGGGATTGAAGAAATAAAACTGTCTTTGTTCACAGATGACATGATTGTACATGTAGAAAATAGAAGAGAATCAACAACAACAAAAATCCTCCTGGAACTAAGTGAGTATGGCATGGTTGCAGAATACTTCCAACAGAGTTGAAAACTTAGGTTCACACAAAAAACTGAACATGGATGTTTATAGAAACTTTATTCACAATTACCACAACTTAGGAGCAACCAAGATGTCCTTCAGAAGGTGAATGGGTAAATAAACTCCAGTATATCAAAACAATGGAATGCTATTCATAGCTACAAAGAAATGAGCTATCAAGCCATGAAAGGATATTTTGGAAACTTAAATGCATATTATTCAGTGAAAGAAGCCAATCTGAAAGTGCTACACACTCTTATTCCAATTACTGTATGACATTCTGGAAAAGCCAAAAGTATGAAGATAGTAAAAAGATACGTGGTTGTCAGGGGTTGAGGGAGGGAGGGATGAATAGACAGAGTACAAAGGATTTTTAGCAGAGTGAATCTTGTCTGTATGATACTATTAATATAATGATGGATACATGTCATTATAAATCTGTCCAAACCCATAGAATGTACAGCACCAAGAGTGAACTCTAATGTAACTTTGGACTTTGAGTGATACTGTGTCAATATGGGTTCATTGATTTTAACAAATATACCATTCTGGTGGGGGATGTTGATAATGGGGGAAGCTGCGCGTGTGTGGGAGTAGGAATCATATGGGAAATCTCTGCACGTGCCTTCCTCTCAATTTTGCTAAGAACCTAAAACTGCTCTTAAAAAATAAAGCCTTAATGAGTGTGATGAGCACTGTCTAGGGAATGGACACGCTTGAAGCTCAGACTCGGGGGGATGGGGGGGTATGGGCAATATATATAACCTGAACATTTGTACCCCCATAATGAGCTGAAATAAAAAAATGCATAAAAATAAAGCCTTAGAATAAAATATTACTATGTCTAATATTAATAAGCGATTTGGGTAAGAAATGATCTTAATTTAGTCTGAGATGACTTTGAACTTGTTCACTCATTCCTAAATTGTAGGCCTTCTTGTGTCCCAATAACTGGAATTGGAAATTTTATTTTTTTATATTCATGTCTCAATTTGAACTGAACTCAGAGGGAAAAGAGCTGTGACTTCTTATCACCCCTAAACAGTCAGCACAGGATAGAGGAACCAGGGAAACCTTGAGAAATAGACACAAAGATTGGCACTGAATACACAGAAAGTTTAAAGACTTCAGGTCTGTTGATGTTTTACAGCAGTTTGTAAAAAGCTGGTGTCTGTAGATAAGTGGCTGATTTGATTTTAGGTGGAAAACTGTTTTATAACTTTCTGTTGTTTCGTAGGCCTTAGAAAGTGTGAATTTTAGGATCTGAAATTAATTTAATCAGGTAGAGCTCTAGTGGGGCAAAATTTACCTCAAAACAAGCAATAGGACTTTTAGATATTGATGGTATAAGACTTGCTATTCTCTTTACAAGCAAGAATACAAAGACAGCTGAAGTATGCATAGATAGTAAGAATATGATTCTATCCTTTACATTTTAAATAATGTCTTACTAAGTACAACCAGATTATTTGCTCCAAATTTTGAAATTCTTTATATATATATATACACATATATATATATATATATATATAGTTATATATATATATTTCTTCTGCATGGATTTCTACAGCTAAGGAGACAGCTGTAGCAGGGATAGCTTTAAGTTCAATTTTCTTTTAATGTGGGCCGGAGACTCACACAGAGCAAATATATTATTAAGCCACCATACTAGATTTTCTTCCACAAGGGCAAATGAATTCTCTTTACATAATTAATTTTCTTGTTGATTCTTCCTTGGAATGTTTTGTGCCAGAAACTAGAAAAACCATATAAAACAATATTAAGTTCTCTTCTTCCCACTCTGTGCTTACTGATCACCTACTGAGCATGCAGGGTCCATTTCAGAGCCACCTCATTTAAGAACATTTAAGAACCTTTTTTGTCAAAGATCAGATGGCAATATGTGATGGCTTTATATCTGGCTTCTCTGTTCTGTTCCATTGGTCTATGTCTCTATTTTTGTGCCAGTACCATGCTGTTTTGGTTACTATAGCCTTGTAGCATAGCTTAAGGAACATTTTTTGATTATCGCTAGGACATGAAATCCTTTCACTCAATTTTATCAACTCTGAATCCTCCTGTACCAGTTATTGTTTTGATACAAATGAGGTGTTAGTATTCCTAATTTGATAATTTCTTCTCTTACCTTGTAGTCTTTGTTTCAATGACCCTACTTACTCTTGTTGGCAGGAGAATATAATTTTCCTACTAAAGAATAAATCTGTGTACAGTATCAATTTATTTGAGCAGATGAGTGACTATGGCATTGTGTAAAATAACAGCTTCTGCCATACAACACCACCATCATTGTCACCTATTTTGTGCAAAGTTCTCTACCACATGCTAAGAAGATATCAAAATGTCTAAAACACCATTCTTGCCCTCAAGGTATTTACAGTCTAGTAGAGAAGAAAGATGTGTTCACAACTAATTACAAAGACTAGCTGGATGAAACATCTGCCCTGCTCTAATATCCTAGAGTTAGCATGACACCTAACTCTTACTGCCTTTTGTGATGTTTGTAAACATTTCTGTGAATGTCTTTTTGTCTCCAAGATTGTGACTTCATAGCATGCAGGGTCTATGCCTTCTTTATCTTTATCCTTTCAGTTTCAATCATGGCTTATAATAAGGATACAATAAAGATGTATTTCTTAATTCAGTGATTGAAATAAATGCCAATATTTTGGAAGGAGTTACTTTATATAATAGGAGACTTTTTTGTAGTAGTGTGGTGTTTGTGTAAGCAACATGGAATTTGTTTATAGTTAACTTGTTTTAACTCAGCTCCACTATTTATTGTCCAACTTTCCTCTCAAGCTCTCTAGTTTCAGGATGAACCATGCTTTCCTTATCATTGATTGCTAATAAATTTTGAGTGAGATAGATAGAAGTGCTCTGCAAGTGTTATTGATTATGTTGAACAGTGAACACAATAATGTTAGGAAGACATGAATACAGAACTGAATTCTCTGTCACTTTTTAGCTGAATGTCTTAGTAATATCCTCTCTGAAGCTCATTTGGCTCAGCTAGAAAATGGTGCACAAAACATCACCTCATTGCACTATTGTGAGAATTATTCTGAGAATTATTGTGAGCAAAGCACCTAGAGCATAATAAGAATTCAATAAACACTGTAAAAAACTGCATTTGACTTTATGGAAAGAACTAACCCTTTGGGGTAGCTATAAGGCTCATTCCATTGTAACAAGTACAAAAATAAGTATGACTTTATGGAAATTGTGCCCTGTGAGTAAACTTATTTGATGCCACAATGAAAGTAAAATGACTGAGCTGCCTTTCTGGGAGATAATCAGTCTCTTTTCCTGGAACATTTCATGGTCAAGACCATGACTGTTTAGAGAGATACAGAGGCAAGTTGAACTAGATGGCTTTGAAAGTCCCTTCCATTTGATATGTTCTGAGTTTGAAAATTCAGATGTTCATTATTCACTCATTCAACAAGTAAAAATCTGTGCTAGTAACTTGTTACAAACATACTTAACCTTATAGAAGTTATTTATATTGGAGGAAGATAGACAATAAACAAGTAAACGAATCAATATTTACTATGCCAGATGATGTTGTGCACTGATACAAGACCTAACATTTTTAGTTGGAGCTATGTTTTAAATTAATTTGGAGAAGTACCCAATTTCAAACCTCAATGGCAGAAAGGCAAAGAGTGTTAAATTCAAGGGCCTCTGTATCCCAGATGTTTCCTTTTCCTATAGAATTTAATATCATCTGATACAGATGGATCTCTGGCCAGTAAGTGAACTGATTAATAGTTGATAAGTTTCATCAGGGATGAGATGATTTCTATCACTGGGGTTCAATTTCCTTCATCAAAGCATCCAGGTGATATCATGAATTTTTCCCCCTCGATTAATTAGGAAGACTAACTCCAGGAGGAGGGTTAAATGAGGTCAGAGAGATGGAAAAATAGCCATAATTTGCATTCTAGAACACATGATTGTACCTATTTATAGATATCTCCACAGACATAGGGAAAAAAGGTTCCAGTATGCATAGGTAAGATTTTCAAAGATCCTAAAATGCAGACTGAACCATCCAATCCACTAAGAGAAGATTAGTAATAAGTATCTGCTACTAGATAATATTAGTTTATTTTTTTCTTTCTATCAGAAAACCTCAGTCTAACTTAGAATAGCAATTCCAACACATTTTGGCCTATTTCAAAGACTGGATTAGAAGATGTTTAAACAAAGACACAAGAAGTATTTATAGGTTTAACCTCTTACATAAATAATTTCTAACATGATTTTGCATCTATTATTTACAGATTTATTCATGCACAAGCAAACCTAAGAGTTAAGAAAACAGGTCTTGGGATATCAGGTGGAGGTAGGAGAACCTAGGCTTGGATGTCACAAGTTTTACATATGTTTAACTCCTTGCCGTCGAGAGCTCTCTTAAACTTTAATGGGCATACAAGAGAGAGAAACGTAGCTTTCAACGTGCCATCCATTCCCTTATTTCTTCACACACACATGTGCCAGTCAATGGCATGAGGTCTGCAGCTCCCAGTCCAGGAGAGAGAGAGGAAAGGTTCAGCAATAGCTATAATAAAAGATGAAACATGGAAACCATCATTAGAAAGTTATAGAGTGTTATGGGAGTTCATAGGAAGAATATATAACATTAATTTTCCTGTCAAAGGATCCCAGTTGGCTTTGTTGGCAGCTGCACTTGGCTCAGCTGGTGTGGGCAGGGGTGGGCATGGGGGTGGGGGAAGGGCAGAATCATGGGTTGTCTATTGTTCCAGACAGTGGACCCAGAACTTCACAGATTGTCCTTGTCAAGTGCTGAGGAAAAATATCTCTGCTTTTAAACATGCGCCTGTGGAGTCAGGCTCCAGCGCAGAGATCCATCCTGGGATGCAGGACTTCGCCAGGGCAGTCCCAGGCAAACCCAATGAGTTGGTCATCCTACCCAGGAAGGGTATGGCCTGGGATGAGGCAGTTGTGTGTACCTGAGCAGATCATGAAGGAGCTGACAGCTAGAAGCTCTCGGCCCACCCTCTCCTTCAGATGGGCATCAGGTCCTTCCTAGAATGGGGATCTGGAAATGGTGCTTCTCCATGGCTACCACTTTTACCTTTGCCATAGGTATCACACCCTCTTGTAGATAAGGAAATTAGGCCCAATAAATTTCAGTGCCTTGCATAAAGATTGGAGCCCTGCAAAATCAAAATATTGAGCCTGTATACACTATCCATGTAGGTCATTCTTACTCTCTGATTTCAGTTTGTCTGTAGTAATTGACTCTGAAATTCTTAAAGGGGTCAACAGGCTTGTCTTCAGGGCTAGGATCAAGGGGCAATTGGGGGAGGCAGGAATATTTTTCTTTGTTCAGCTTAAGGAAGATGAATCCTGGAGGAGCAAATAGGTGGCAAAAGCTTTAAATAGGGTTGGGGCACGTGACAACCCAAGGAGCCTGTGGCAGGAAGGAAGCTGAGCTCTGCACCTAGCCTGGGAGGACTTGGTGGCCCTGAAGGCATGTCTGTTGCAAGGCTGTGTGGCTCCATAGGCAGCGTCCCTCTCTGCTTTTATTCTTCAGCCTGCATTTTATAAGCCAGCAAGGAGCATATACCAAATGCTGTGGAGTTGTTCATAAGAAGCTTTTCCCCACTTCCTGGAGAGAGAAAAGATGAAAGAGGGTCTGTTAATGGCAAGAAAGGGAAGTGGTTGAAATGGATTCCATGATTTCTTGGCCTTTTTAAACCTGAAGATAACTAGTTAAATAATTTGATGCACAGACTCTGACCACTATTTTAATGAGCTCTGGTAAGCTGGCACAGAAAATTAATGATAATAAATTAATTCCAGAGAATTCCATTTTATGTGCTCAATTATTAATGGCACTACAGTGTTATTAATGGTGTCAATTATTAATGGCATGAATAATTAAGAGATCACATCTATGTTATGATATACAAAGGGATCTAGTATGGAGGAAATTGCTCAGAATAAATAAATAAACATACCAGTGTTTATAGTGTTCAGCCTTCAGCAAGTTTCCTGGAAAACATGGGTATGTCTGTCATCAGAAGTCTCTGTTACCAGGACTTCTGCCCAAGTCTCATATTATGACAGTAACAAGAAATAAGCTACATGTGAGGGGCCATACTTCTTTAGCTGTTCTGCTCTTCCAAGATGTCTCAACCCATCTACTAGGGAGACTCTGCCTGAAATTGGTGACCATAGGAAACCAGGTGTGAGATCAGGGAGGCCTGTGTGAATTTAGTAAATATAGAACAGCTAATCAGGTAACCTACTGCTGTGTAGTTGGTGTTGAGTTTAATTTGAAAGACAGCAGCGGCCCTAAGCAGCTATTGCTCTAGCTAGTGCAACCAGATTGGGACTATGCAAAGTAAAAATGTGGGAGGAAAGTACAGTGTTGTTTCAAATGAAGCAATTTATTAGCTGTGTGAATGGGGATCCTGCAACATTTCTCTGGGCCTCAGTTTTCTCATTTGTATAATGGGGATAATATTTATTCTGAAGGCTACTTCACAAAATGAGTAGATAGGACATAATAAGGTCTCTACAAATAACTTCTATTATTGTTGTTGCTGTTTTGGTTATTGTAATTATAAAGATCTTATAACCCAACTTGCCCACTTTATGGGTGAAGAAATCGAAGTCTGGACAATAGTTGGGACTCGTCACTAAGTTTGTCTGTAGGATATCTTCCCCTGACCTCTCCCTCTTGCCTCTCTCCTCTGTCCTGCTCTCTTTTCCAGGAATTAACCTCTGCACAAGGCACTAACAGGGCTCCAGTGCCTCATCAGGTTTCGCCAATAGGGTGACTCAGCAGAAGATGGGAATAGGGAGGAGAATGAGGTCAGCGTATTTATTTTCTTGGCTCCTTCCCTGATAGGTTCCTATCAGTTGTCTGTTTCTCTGTAGAAGACCACAGGCACTCTCAAAGTGGCCGACTCTACATGATTCTCTTTTATAGCAATCCTGAAACTGCCCCCACTCCTGGCTCCTTCTAGCCTACATATGGTAACAAGTTTGCTGCTAATGGCTCCGGATTATTGCATTAACCCTATGTGAAGAGTGTTTATCAAATTTTTCTACTTTGAGTGTGCCTGAGAAATACAATAATTGATAGCAATGATACTGAAATCTAAGACTCCTGGTTCTTGGTGTACCATCTTTTCCTCATATTCACTTTATTTTTATTTATATTCTCATTAAATTGTCTACAAAGAACAAGGCCCTGTGCTGGGCACAGGAGATATAAAAATCAGTAAAACATAGGTACTCAATCTTCTGAAATACGATGTAATGGTACTAAAATGGAGAGATTAGTTAATTGTTTCTGTATAAAGATTCAGATAGCAAATATTTTAGGGATTGGGCTGTATGTCTTTGTTGCAACTACTCAATGCTGTCATTGCAGTGCAAGAGTGACATTAGACAATATTGCAACAAATGAGTGTGGCTATGTATCAATAAAACTTATTTATGCCCACTGAAATTTCAACTTCATATAATTTTCACATGCCACAAAATACTATTCTTCTTTTGATTTTTTTTCCTCCAAACCTTTAAAATTATAAAAATTATTCTTAGCTCGTAGGCCATACAAAACCAGGCAGCAGGCCAGATTTGGTCCACAGGCCATAGCTTGCCAGCGCCTGCACTAAAATATGAACTTGGTGCTAAAGGGGTAGAGTTAGGAGGCTAACAGGAGGAGGAAGCTGGGAGAGAATTCACAGAGAAGTGACATTTACACAGGGAATTGATGGATGGTGGACTTTGTCTGGCAGAGAAGAAGGGAAAGATTTTTAAGGCGCAAGTAATGAGCAAAAGCAAAGAATCACAGAAGTGCAAGAAATGTTCAGGGTAGGGTCCAAACTGGTAAGGCCAGAAAGAGGTGTGGCAGTGATTGAGAGAGATTACTCTGGCAGGGGTCTCTGAGCCACATCCTAGAGGACCAGAATCCATGTTGCAAGATGGGGCTTTGGAGGTGGAGAAGATGGGTGGGAAGTCTTGGGCTGCAGCATTGGACAGAACTGAATGCAATCCCAGCTTTACCACTTTCAAGCTGAGTGATTGTAAGCAAATTATTTAACCTCTCTGAGCCTCAATTCTTATGTGCAAAACAATCATCACAACAGAGTCAGTTTCATTAGAATAGTGAGGATTAAATGGGGTAATTCACACAGACTGTTCTCAGCAGTATTGGTTCAAAGTAAGTGCTCAGTGAAGGTTTGCTATTATTAGCACTATCATGATTAGGCTCATTGACTAGCCTGCGTTTTCTCTTGTCCAAATTCAGAGCACTCCTTGCTGTTGCTGAGGGAGAAGGCAGCTAGAAAGTTGGCAGTCTTGAGGTGAACATAAGGTTTCCCTTCTAGCACAGTGATAGCATCAGCTCTAATGAGTCTACACTGGCAGAAATCCATTTCTTCAGACCTGCACCTCATAGGCCTCTGGCTCCCTGGATTTGGAGCCAAGACTACAGCTCCTCAGTCCAGACAATACCTTCATACAGCATCTGAGCACACAGCGAGCCTATCATTACTTTGCAAATGAGTTTTCTCTTGTTTAGGCTGCAAAGGGAAAGGACAACGTTTGGGTAGTTCTCCTTTTGAACAAGTCTTCTTGATTCACCTGGATAGTGGCCTTAGATAACTCTGCATGGTGCTCTGTCTCACCTGAGGGATGAGAAGAAAGGCAGAAACCAGTGGGCATTAGTTGGTGACATCACTTGAGATAAATGAGTTGGGTTCTGTCTTTCCTTAGGATGCCTGTTTCAAAAAAACTCTCAAACCATTTTAATCTGCTATCACACCACAACAATCAACACAGAGGCTTCCGTGACCCCAAAATATATGGGGATTTCTCTCCACCAGTAAGCAAACAGTGAATTCTGCAGTGAACAGCAGCTGGGTGTACTTCAATTCTGGCACTATCTACCTGGAGATAGCATCAGATCCCACTGGTTGAGGGCTCAGTCCCAAAGATTGCCACCCTGCCAGACACCAGCTGCAAGTCTCGGCCTCCAGAACACATGACTGACTGGCTTCCAGTTGGGGTTCCCATGACCCACTCTTTGGGTTCGATTAATTTGCTGGAGTGGCTCACAGAACTCAGGATACCATGTTTACCAGTTTATTATACAGCATATTACAAAGGATGCAGATGAAGAGATGTATAGGGAGAGGGATGGGAAGGGCGCAGAGCTTCCATGCCCTCCCTAGACGTCACCCTCCAGGACACCTCTATGTGTCCAGCTATCTGGAAGTTCCCCAATCCCAGTCCTCTTAGGTTTTTATGGAGGCTTCCTTATGTAGGCATGATTGACAACCGTGTAGAAATATAACTGGACAAAAAGCTCATGATCTAAACCCAGCAAGTCCTGTGTGTTCAGGCTTTTCTTGGCCCCTCTGTACAACATCTCTTCCTCCAGGGTATGGGGCAGGACCCTCTCTGGAATGAGGGTCTTTGAACCCACAATCAGATTACTGTCTTGCCTTGGGCAGGTGAAAGAAGGACAAGAGAAAGTCAGAGAGAAAGAGAGAGATTCTGTCTCCTGAGGCCTAAGGCACCGCTAACATTATAGTAAAAGAGAGTAGCAAGGTCTATGGGAATTATGAGCAAGGAACTGTGGATGAAAAAAAATACATACATATATGTCTCATAATATCAAAATGCCCAAGGTGATACATTTAGTAATTTATTTAGTAGGTCCTTAAAAGTCTTAAGATATGATATGAATGCAATATTATATAGAAACCATAACACTTCCCTCATGAGACACTGTCAAGAAAACTAAGAAGTGATGAAGAAGAGGACCTATTACTTATTTTTTTTTAAATAACAACAAAAACACTTAAATTACAATTAAGGTACTTAGTTGAATCACCAAATGGACTTTCAGGACACATTTGAAGGTAATAATTTTAATTCCACTATTTTAAAAAAATGAGAAATTCTTTTTATAAAAGTAACAGATGCTCATTGTACAACATTTGGGGAACAAAGTAAAAAGCTATAGAAAACTAAATAACAATTACTCATAACTCTAAACTCACAGGTTGTATTTTTAACATTAATTATGTATATTTTTTTCAGAATGTTTTTGATGGCATATTGTGAATCTAGATAAATGCAGAGGGAGGCTGAAAGAAAGAGTTGGGGCAGGGGTCTTACTGGAGGATATGAAAGGGTTGAAGTTCAAGAAGACAGAGTGAGAGCTCAATTGTAGAGTTATAGGGGTGTTGTGCCATCACTCCTGGGGTGGGAAGCATGTGTTTGTCCTTCACCTAAAGCTGAATGGGAGAAGCTTCCAGAGAAGCACTTAGAGTGTGGACACAGGGAACTGGGGTCTGGCACGTGCCGGCCTGTGGCCCTTAGTGTAGCTGTGGGCTCTCAGCATCCAGGAGGCACAGAGTGGAGCTGTACTTGGGCATACAGGGGGGTTGTAGGTGCCAGGAATGGGTCTGGGCTGTTGACAGTGTCTCCACCCAACAGGACCACTTGAAGGGGATAAGTGACTCATGGAGAGGTGGCCACTGAAAGCTCAGGGGCTGAGGCTTAGAGGTGAAAGATAGGGTCAAAGACAGGGCCAGGTAATTAGAGCTACAGATAGAAGGTCCATGAAACTTCTAATGAACTTATGGAAGCTCCTCAGGGAGACATCATCCTTAGTGGGAAGCTTCCACCCCAGAGGGCATGAAGATCAAATTATGTCTGGGCCTGTCAGTGTCCCTCTCCTTTCTCCCTCTACTTGCCTCTACTGTGAGAGCCCGAAGGCAGCCTCATGATGGAGGGAAGGAGTGGAAGAGAAAGGCCAGAAGAGAGAGAAGAAACTGACCATGTATCTCCCCCTCGTTGCAGCTTCCCAAGCATGAAGCAGGACCCTGAGTCGGCATTTTAAATTGGACAGTTTAAATAAGGAAAATTTTAAATTGAATTAGTGTGTGATGTTATACACGATTTTAATTATTGCGTTAAATTATTATGAAATTATTAGACTGAATATTTTAATCATTAAAATGAGACTATTTTCATGCCTGAAGGTGACTAGAGATATATATAATTTAGGTCATGAAATATGAAATGTTTGATTTTGAATCAAAAGTGTAGTTTATTATATCTCAAACAAGAAGCCATACAATTAATCAAAGTATGCACCTAAACAATTGACACAGTTTTGCCATCTTAATGGTAGCTTGTTTATGGCAGCAGCAAAGAAGCCTGGAGAGTAAGTGGCGATGAAATTGCAAAAGGTGTTTTCCACAGCTTGTTGAAAATTGAATATTTTTCTTTGCAAGAAGTGGTCCAAAGCCTGGAAGAAGTGGCAGTCAGTGGTGCAAGGTCTGGTGAATACTGTGGATGACAGAGAGTTGCCGAGACCAGCTTCTGCCATGTAGTTTGAGCAGAATTGTTGGTTTGACATGTGGTCAAGCGTTGTCTTGCAAGAGGATTGGTCTGTCTCTCTTGACCAATCTCAGATACTTAATCACAAGCATCCTCATCATTTCGTCCAACTGGTTGCAGTAGACATCCACTGTAATTGATTGACCAGGTTTCATGAAGCTGCAGTGGGTAATACCAGAGCTGCACTACCAGACACCATTACCTTTTTTTGATGAATATTCAGTTTTGGACTGTTTTGATACTTCTCTTTATCCAACCATTGTGTTGAATGCTTGCAATTATCAAAAAACAATCCATTTTTCATCACATGCAACAATATGGTTAGAAATGGTTCACCTTTATGTCGTGACAGCAAAGAAAGGCAAGCTTTGAGACGATTTCTCTTCTGATGCTTGTTTAATTCATGTAGAACCCACCTATCCAGCTTCTTTATCTTGCTGATTTGTTTCCAATGGTCCAATATTGTTGGAATAGTAATGTCAAATCTTGCTGTTTATTCACACATAGGTTGAGATGGATTCACTTCCACTATAGCTTTCAGCTCATCATTATCCACCTTGGTTTCAGGTCGCCCATGTGGCTCATTTCAAGATTAAAATCTCCAGAATGGAACTTCTCAAACTAGCAACTTACTGTGCGTTCATTAGCCACATCCTTCCCAAACACTTCCTTGATATTTTGAGCTGTCTGCACTGCATTGGTTCCACGATGGGACTCATATTCGAAAATAACACAAATTTTTGACTTATCCATGGTTTCACAAAAATTGCTCTAAAAAAATTTTTGAAAGACAACACAAGCCAAAATGTACATTTGAAAGACTGAGGATGTACTCAGAATAAAAATAAAACAAGAAGTGTCAAAGTGAAATGTCAGAGATATCAACTGTCAAACTTAGTGCTTAAAGAAATCGGACATTTCATACTTAATAACCTATATCGATATATGCACATATATATACACACACCTGCAAAATCTGAGATAACCTAGAAAAGTTAAAGAAGTCCATTGCAAAGTTTTCAAGGAACAGCTGAAAGAAGAAAGTTGCTTTCTGCTTATCACCCTGGAGTCCATTGTAATCAACAAAACACTCTTACATAGAGTTAATAGAATGTAGCTTACACAATTTGAATTTCTCTTTATTATTATTATTTAAAATTATAACGTGACTGCTTCCTCATACTCAAAAAGAATTTTCATAACTATTTCATGGCTGTATAATGATCCATTCAAAGAATGTGCTTCCCCAGTGATTGGATGTTTGGGTTCTTTCAAATAATTTGCATTTTACATTCAAAATTATTACATATACAACCACATAAACCAACTGGAACAACTGAAGTTGAACTCTAAATTTTTTTTTCATGTATTGAATTTAAGGAATATTAGTGCTTACTGTGGGGAATAGACCTAAAAATTAGATTTTCAACAAACTTCATTTCTTTCAAACAATGGGTTGATTGTTCCACCTGATTAAACTTCTTCAAAACGATTCCAGACAGGAAATGGGAGGAGGCTCTGGCCTGCTCAGAGCGGGGCTCTCAGCCCTCCATTGAGCTTTGCCACAAGCTCCCGTGGAGCTGATCAGAGATGCCACAGATTTAACAAGGGACAAGAGGCCTGAATTACTTTGATTTTAGGATATATAGTACATATGACCTAGGAAAATTCCTTTCCCCAAAAAGTTTTGAATATATCCAGTATCATCAATCCCCAGGACCTGCATTATTTCATCAGGGCTTTAAAATAAGCCTGACTAGTGAATGAGACAAATTCATTTTCCCCATTTAGCAGATGAGGAAACTGAGGCTCAGAGCTTTTCCAAATTCACTCTTACTAGTGGATAGCAGTGCTAAGGACCAGAACCTAAGTCTTCTCTCTCCTAACTCATATATATGCATGTCTGCATCTATACATATATGTATGTATGAAAATGTATAATTGACACTATTTGCAATAATCTGAGATGTATGTATACAGATATAAAATCTTGACACTATTTGCAATAATATAGGGCTGAAATGGTTTGCTTGAATAATGAAGGCCCTGGAATGTGATGTGGTCTGATTTTACTGGTGCAATGTGTGTTCCACAATTCTTCAAATTCTTGAATTTTAAGCCAGAGCCCAGCATTCAGCAATTAAGAAAACTCAGTGAAGTATGGCTTCGAAGAGGGAGCACACTCTATTCAAAGTGCTTTGTAGAATATACAGCATTTCCTTCTCTTGATGAATACAGTGATCTAAGCGTTGCATTATTCAAACATGGGTGAATAATAATAAGGCACTGGCTGGAACTATTAAAGAAGGAAAAATACTTGGAGGGTTTTATAAAGTCTTTACATTTAAACTTGTTCGACCTCTTCTCTTGGAGAAAACATTCCCAAGACTTTTATGCTGCATGCTATTTTGTTTTCCGTTCAGGTCAGAATTGTTAAGAAATCCTGGCTGTCTCCAATGTAAGAGGCAATAGGTTATAGAATCATCAAAAGTAGACTTGAGGAATAACTGTGGAGCTATTGCCTTCCTCCTATGGGGACAAATGCTGGATTCCAACCCTGTAATGTGTTCCTCGTGTAGCTGAATCTGATTTAGCTGGTGGGTGTAACCAGAGACCTTTGCCCTCACATTCATTGCAAGCTGCTGTGAACAACAAAGGCCCCTCGACGACTGACAAGGAGTTCTGGAATGAGTGTAATAGAAAACCCATCACAGAATTTTATTAGAACCAGGAAAGGTGACAGAACTATTGGTCATGACTCCAAAGAAGTTAAAGAAAACCCCCACACTTCAAGGACTGATGGAAAGCTATTGCTCTAGCTGGAGGCTCTCATCATGTTTTTTGTTTTTGTTTTTTTTCCTCTTTGATTAAGGACAGAATTACCAATGTTATTGAATTTGGGACACTTATTTCGGCTTTTTTTTTCTTTTTCGACTCTTCTGGAAAATGTGATCACAAACTTTCTAAGACACAGAACATTTTCTGTGAACTTAAATTTGACACACTCTAAATATAACTCAAGAGGCTTATGGGCACTCAGTAGAACTTAGCCCTTGTTTAGCTTGTTTCCTTCTTGGCAATATTCACTTATTTTTATTATTTTTTTAAGGGAGAAAACAGTCCTTTAAGAATTAATGGAAAAAGTTCCAGACTGAGAGTAACAAACCTAGGTTTTATCAATTATTGTGTTGCTACCCCAGGAAAAGTTCTTAACTTCCGGGGCCTCACTGGGGTCTGGGTTAGCAATTTTATTATGAGCAATCTGATGACTTGGGGCTCATTATTTGTATTTCACAGATAAGAAAAAAAAAATGCTACTGAGAGAAATTCCCTGCTTTGTGCAAATAGCAGAGATAGGAGGTGTGGAGCTGGTCTCTAAAACCTCCTCACTGAGACTCCGTGACTTGGCTCCGCCCCCACCCCACCTCCCTCTGCCCCCGCATAGAGTTTCCTTCCCTTGAAAGTATTTTCTCTAAATTGCATTATCCATGGATGTTCATTTACTCTATTTCTTCAGCCATGTACTTTGTCAAATTTTGGAATAACATGTAAACACAAATCTTTTCTTGATATAAATACTACCTGGTTTAATTCTGAACCTCAGTTTGCTTTTAACCACCTCTCCTGTATCTCTTAATCTGGTCTTGCATCCCATGTGCACCATGAACCATTGGAAGGAGGAATTTTTTCCTGTTTAGAATATGAAAGCATTCATAATACTGTTTCCAGAAACATACTACTTTCTGACCCACCCCAATTAACACACCAATGGAGGTTTGGGGATGATTCTCTTATGATAGCATGGATGATTCTGTAATATAGTTTTTACTTTATGTGGCTGTCAAAACAGCTAGATTTTGAGCTCAGAGAGGTCAGGTGCTGAGTTTCCTAAGTTTGTAAGTGAATTTCACTGGGTACATGAACTGATTATAGGACTTTTTTTTTCCAGACCCAACCAGATAGAAAGTCACATGGGATACATAAAGCCTCCTTACAGACTTATACTCACACTTTTAAAAGCGTATATTGTATTTAATGAACACTTCCTTCATGCAAGCCAATATACTAGGCAGAGAACCATACACATAAGTTCTCTGCCCTCATGAAGATTTCTGGCTAGCTGAGAAGACATAATTATACAAATAAGTGTGAGTGTACTGAGTTTAATGAAGGAATAAAGTAGTTGTTTTGTGGCATGTCTTTAATTAGGGTGGGCAGAGATTGCTAGGTAGGCTTTCTGGAGAGTGTAGCATTTAAGCTGAAATGGGAAGAATGGTCAGGAATTAATTAGATTAATTGGGGTGGGGAGAAAGTTCATTCTAAACAGAAGTAGCCAACACATGAAAACCTCAAAGACGGGACAATGCATGGCACCTTTATGAAGCCAAGCCAACTCTAGCGATGAGTCACGTGGTGGATTATGAGGGGATGCTGAAGTGATGAGTCAGGAATTCGGTCATACCAAAGGGCAATGGAAGACACTACTGCATTTTAAACTTTGGACCAACAAGATCAGGTTTGAATTTTAAAAGGAATGTTTATATTTCCATGGGAAGCGTGAATTTGAAGAGTGCAAGGATGGATTTGAAAAGACTAATAAGGATGCAAGTATAATAGAGCCACATACGCTGGTGGCTTTAACTAGGATGAAGATGGTACAACAGAGGACAGAGTCAAGTGAATGGTTTTAGGGAGTATAATCAATCAGTTATTGGTGCTTTGTTTTATGTGGGAGGATGAAAGAAAGTGATTCAGGATTAAGTTGCAAGTTTCTAATTTTAACAACTGTTGGATGGTGGTAACATTTATCAATATAGCAAACCCAGGGGAAAGAGCAAATTTGGGGTGGGGACGGTCATAATAACGGTACTAGCTGATATTTACTGAGCATTTACCATGGACCAATGACTATTCTAAGTGGCCCTGCTTGCTTAATTTTCTAATGACTCTGAAGTGGAAACAGTTGTGGATAGATTATATCATCCCCCCACAGTCATATAAACTGGTATCTGAAAGGACTGGGATTTCAATACAGGTCAATAATCCCAGAGACCTTGCAAGTACTCATTATCCTATTTGAGGGTTTATGTAGAAATGCTGAATAGAAAATGAAATATGCAGTTCTCGAGCTCAGAAGCAAAGTCTAAGCAAGAGATATATACTGGGGTGTCATTGCATTTGTCATGATAGGCTATAAGATTTCGTGGTTTAACATCATCAGTGTTTCTTTCTTGCTCACACAAAGCCCAGTGTGGACGCCTTAGTCTGGTGGTTCCCCTAGACAGCTCCTCTCCAAGTGCTGACTCAGGCATCAAGGCTTCTTCCAACTCGTAGTTTCACCACTCCGTGGGACCTTGGTAGAGTCCTCCACTGGTTCCTTTGTGTTCAGCTACCTGCTGGGCTATGAGAAAGAGAGTGGAAGATTTCTCAGGGTGTTTTTAGGGGTTGTGACTAGAAGGGGTATACATCATTTCCACCCAAATTATGGTGACCAGAGCAATTCATGTGGCCCCAACAGGTCACTTTCACTTAGCTCTGTGCTCAAGAGGAAAATGAGATTTTTCACAAAAGTGTAGGTGGTAATTGAAGCCATGGGAGTGAATGAGCTCACTCAGTGAATGAGTATAGAATTAGAAAGATGGCTTAGGTCAGATAACAAGATCTTTAGGATAATGATGATGATTAATAATAGCTAAAACTTTTAGAGCACTTACTGTGCTCCAGGCCCATTTACATATATTAATTCATGTACTTTGTACAAAAGCCCTTTGAGGTACTGCTATTATTATGTCTTTTTATATAGATAAAGAAACAAAGTTGCAGAGACAGTAAATAACTCTCCCGAGGTCACACAGTGAGTAAGTGGCAGAATAAGAATTTGAATGCAGGTACTCTGATTCCAGTGTCTGTGAGTTTAATCTATGTCATATGCTACATAATTACTAACTTCAAATACTTGAAAAATGTCACATTAATATGTAAGTATCTTTGCTATGGGCTCCTAAGGGATAGGACTATAACTAACAAATGGAATTTAAATGATGGTAGTGTTCAGCCCAGAAGGTAGCTGTAATAGAGCTGTCTAAAAGGAAGAAAACTGCATCTTGGGACAGTGAGATCCTGATCGGTGGAGGTACTCAAGCATAAGAAGAGCAAACCCTTGTTAAGGATGTCACAGAGAGGATTCAGGTATCAAATGAGTGCTGGGGAGAGATAACGTTTATATTCTCCATATATTTGCAAATTTCTCCCAGTGAATATATAACAGTTGCACCAGTCTGATTTCTGAATTAGCTACTTAAAGTAGTAAGTTCCAATTTCTGTAACTTCTAAGTATTGGGCCTGAAAGTAGGCGGAGAAAGGGAAAAAAAAAAACATAAAAGAAGAATAAGCCTCTGCTCTTGAAGATCTTGTAATTTAGAGATAGAAGACATATGCTTGTGTTTCATTCCTGCAAATTATCAGAGAGCCACCTACTTAAAATCTAATCTGGAAGGGACGGAGAAGTGATTTATAGATGGCAAATGATCTCATGGTTGGCTCAGGTGTGATGGTTCTCTGCTCCAAAGCCCTCTTTTCCTTCTACTATCAAGGTGGTTCTCCAACTTTAACATGCACCTGAATCACCTGGAGGGCTTGTTAAACCAACCTCAACTTTCTCCTTCAGTAGGTTTGGGTTGGGCGTGCAGATTTGCATTTTTAATAATTCCCAGGTGATGATGCTGCTGGTCACACTTTGGGTATCACTACTCTAAGACTTAATTCTCAATAGTGTCATCCTCTGTTTATGTGTCTAGCTTCTCCTTCTGAACTGGAACAGGGACCATCTTGTTTGTCTTTGTAAACTACGGTCTAACCCACCGTTCCTCAATAAATTTGTGTTAAGTTAATAATTCGAAAGACATATGTGGTTTCTATATGCACAAAGGGAGAGAGAAACTATGGGAGTCAGTCAGAGGAAGAATCCTATGTTCTAAACTCCTCTCACATGTTTGGAAACATGATTCATGCAAGGAGGTGTCTAAGCTGAAAAGAAACCTCATGCACATACAAAGGTGTATATAAATACCCCATTTTATAATTATGCACATAGGGCTACAGTCCTCAAATGAGCATCAGAATATTTTCTTCTCACCTTTCTTTCTTGTCATATTCCTTCCTCTTTAGACTGTCACAGACACTTCAAGAAGGAAAATATTCTTTCTTGTGCAGTGAGTGTATTGTAATTTGCCTCTTCCTGGAGCCCATTCCCTTCGGACTGGCTTTGGCTGAACTTTGCAGTCTTCACTGAAGGGGGAACCCTTTCCCACTGTTCTCTGGGAGAGCAGCCCCTTTGAAGTCACAGCTGGCTTGACTAAACTCATTTCCTCCATCCACAATGTGTGTCTGATGTAGTGTTGGCTGAGGCTCCCTCTTGCCGGCTCCCGCTGTTGAACCAGACCCAAGTGCAATGTTTAATGTGAGTGTTTGGCTTGGCTTAAATTTGGCCAAATCATCTGTACTTTGTTTCATTTGAAAGCCCTACTTTTTTTTCTTCTCTCTCTCTCTCTCTCAACTAGTTCATTCCAGATGTTTTTGATTTGTCTTGTTGTGGTCTACTCCACCCAGTTCCTAAATCAGTAAATCATTTTCATGCTTCTTCCAAAATCTAAGGAAAGAAAGTTCTCAATTAGAGAGAAACTGATTATAGGTTTCACAGAGCTTACGCTTAGGGATGGCTGCTCTCCTCAGGAGCTACCTTTGAAAGGTAGGGGACATGTCTTGTGATTGAGAATACCTGGATTTCACTTCACCATCCTTTCAACTCCTTAGCATTTGGAAGTAGAGTAAGTAGACATAATATTGATATGCTAACATTATAAATTTCCAAGCTCATCCTCTGCTTCAAGGCTTGATATAATTGCTATTCTTGTTTGAAGTCCTTCTGTTACTCAAGTGCAAATAGTGATTCTCATTCTATGAACTCATATGTGGCAGTCAAAAGACTTACTAATATATCATATTCACACCCTTTTCCTCTCTACTGTCATCTTTTACCCCTCTCAGCATTTTGGTTATGATCATTAGCATGAGGATAGACAAAATTCCAGAAGGGAAAAAGGTTTGCTTTATTGTCATTGTAAAGAAGAAAGAACTCCTCCTTGGTGGAAATCATAGATGATAGGCTAGTGAGGGAATTTAGAAAGAAAAAAATCAGTGTACTACTCCCTGAGTTTGGGAAAAGAATTTTGAGAGTGGAAAAGAGAGATTGAAGGTAGCTAACTGTATAATAAATTAGAAGAAAAATGAACTAGAAAATTTTAAGAAATTTTGCAATTATGAATGTGATTTTTCTCTGGTACCTTTTTAAGTGACTTTAGTCAAGACTTATATTCCTTTCCAAGACTATTTTTGGAAAGGATATGTGTTTTCTTTTGGAGTTGATATTAAGCTGAGACGTTCTTTTCAGGTTACACCTGTGAAACTTTGTGCTACTTAGTTTATTTCATCCTGCTGTGTTATAATCTGATACCAGGATACAGCAGAAGGAACATGGCCTTTAAAGCTACATACATGCTCTTGTTTTGTTTTTTTATTTTGGGTGGGAGGAACAAGGGTTTTTCTAGTTACTCCTAGAGTAATGCATTTAATTAGGTTAATTACTTAACTTCTCTGAACCATTTCTTAAAAGTGAATATGTTAATGTCCAAATTGCAGGGCCATTTAAAGAATTAAATGAGATCATATAAAGTTACTGTCACTGGTAAAATCTGTAACTGATATGTTGAACAACCATGACTCATGGAATGTAATAAAAACACAGCTTCATCTTCAACTTTAACCTTATTATTTACTTACTGTGAGCAGTTACCCAGGACACTAGTTGAAAATGTTGGCAGATTACTTAATTTTCTGGACATTCTTAGATAATAGAAAATTATCCAATCACTTTTTATATCAAACACAGATGAGTCAGAAATGTCCGGTGAATGTCCAATTCAACACGATAATCTAGAAATTAATATTTTAGTTTTCATTCAAAGATAAGACCTTCTCCCCCAATCCATTCACTAAACTGGGCAACCTGAGTAGACCAGACCATGTTTGGGAGAATGGAGTATGATCAGCCCTTCTCTCCTCTCTTCCTCCCTGCCTCCCTCTCTACTACATGCTCACCTATTTTCTTAAGCTTAAATTGACAACCTATCCTGGATTCAATGCAGGGGAGAAATGTGGATAGAAGTGAGAAATTTCTTATTTGGTCAGTTGTAAGCTGGCTTCTTGTTATTGATAGTGGCTGTTGAGTTCAGCTATCTCTTTCTCTGATGCACATTACTGTGGGTTCTTCGGAGGGTCCCCACTGGATCTCTCTAAGCAGCATGCCACAGACATGGGCAGTGCTTTGACTTTCGGTCAGTGTGGTCCTGATCCACATCAAGCTCGTATTTCTAGCAGTCCACTCAATATATATTCTATGGATCCTTTTGCCATATGGCAGAAGCCCCCTTTGGCAGGATTTCTCTTTATTTATTTTATTTTTATTAAATTTTTTCTTTCTTTTTTTACTTTTTTTCATTTCAGCATATTACGGGAGTACAAATGTTTAGGTTACATATATTGCCTTTGCCCCACCCGAGTCAGAGCTTCCAGTGTGTCCATCCCCCAGACAGTGCGCACTGTACCCATTAGGTGTGTATATATACCCATCCGCTCCTCCCCTCTCCCATCTGCCTGACACCCAATGAATATTATTACTATATGTGCACTTAAGTATTGATCAGTTAATGCCAATTTGATGGGGAGTACATGTGGTGCTTGTTTTTCCATTCTTGTGGTACTTCACTTAGTAAAATGGGCTCCAGCTCTATCCAGGATAACACAAGAAATAGGATTCCTATTTAAATGGCTGGTCTTTCCAATGAGATTCCATATTAGAAAACTGCAATTCACGCACAGGGGCATGCAGGAATTCTCTAGATCCCCCCACGCTGTAGGACATTTCACCTAGTCCCTTACCTGTATATTCTTTGGGCACATGATATTCGCCAGGCCACTGCATGTCCCTCAAATCCTGGAGGCACAGACCATTCTCTTCAGCCAGAGAAACTCATTTTCTGCTTAAGGTAAATTGGGGGTGGGAGTCAGGGAGGGAGGGTTGCATCACAGCACAGCTTTTTCTAAATAAATACTTTTTAAGAAGAATATTCTTTATAATCTCTATGCTTTCAACATCCGTTTATCTCATTTGTGGTTTTTAGATCTCAGACTTACTTTGAAACCTCTGCAGGTGGTATGGTAGCCTACCTTGGAGTTTCTCATCTATTTTATCTTGCTGCTTCAATTAAATCCTCCAGGTTTACATCTTGTTACACACTCAAATGTCACCATTTTCCAATGTTAATGCTATCAAATGAAATGTAAATTTCTTGAAAACTTTAGTGATAATATAGTCTTTTGTTCAGTCCATGATACACCTAATATGGCAACAATCATGAGCAGATCTATAAGAAAATAGTTTTAATTAAATTGAACTCCTCAGGTTTGTCCTAATTCCCATATACATAGAGATGTGGTATGTTTCAGCTCTCTATAAATACATGCTGAATGAAAGAAAATGAGCTATCATGAACTCTGACTGCTAATTGGCTCTGTGACATTAAGTGAAGCATCATCTCGAAAGACAATTTCATCTTTATTAAAGTGAGATTTTGTTGATATCCTCTCTAAGCCCCCATTAGCTTTAAAAGCCTAACAATTTTGTAATTCTACATGTGGATTTTTCTCATTATAATAGTTTCACATATGTGCCTTCTCTGGTCAAGTAGATGGCAAGGGGAATGTTAGTAGAGACCATATTACCTGTGTATCTGTAGGTGTAGACATAGTCAATAAAATTGGTTCATATCCCAACTCTATAAAGAACTCAAGTGTCCTGGATGAGAGAGGCTAAGATGGATCAATTCCAAGGCAATTCCAAGGATGCTACTGTTGGGTGACTATTCTAAAATTGTTGAAGTTTTAGGTGATTAAGATCTGGTTAAAGGATACAATGTCAATATAGTGAGATTTTTTGGAGTCTGCTTTATGGTTTCTATTCTGCAGATTGTAGCTTTGTGAAATTTGGACAGATATATAGGCAAGGTGGTTTTGATAGGATTCAGGAATCAACAAGTCCCATAAAAGCTGAAGTGAAGGAATGAACACTTTACCTGTGGAGTTTAGGGGAGCTTTCACATGAGAAAGAAACTTAGCTGAGTCTCAGAAAATGATTAAGCATTTATAATACAGAAAGGGGAAGGAGAAAGATGACCTTAGGTATAGAGAGGAGGAAGTATTGATCTTCTATGGGATTGGCAATAACTGAGAAATGATGAAGAATCAGAGATTCAAATATCAGCCCTAGCAATATACAGTAACAAAGAAAATACACTTACCTATGTTGCAATAATTCTCTTCTGAGATACATGCCCTAGAGAAAGTCTTATATATGTGTTTATGCAAACATGTCACAGAATATTCATGGCAGCATTTTCTCTAATAGTGAAAAATGGAAAACCACCTAAATGCTTACTACCATATATAGGTAGTGTAATGATCTATGAGACTACTATAATCTGTTAAGATGAATTAACCAGCAATACATCTATCAGCATGAGTAAACTCTGATAACATAATACTGAGTACAATAAAATAACTTTTTATAGGAATGTGATAATATGGTGCTATTCATATATAAAGATTATAAATATGCAAAACAAAACTTGACATTGTAAGAGAACACTTTAGTATAAATGTGAAAATATTTAAGGGAATGATCGACATAAAATTCAGTGGTGTTCTCTCTGAAATAGGAAGTATGTGAGAGAAGAATGGGAACAAGAAAGTACATATCAAACTATCAATTGTATGGATAGTGTTTTAGCTCTTAAGCCAAGTGGTAGAGGTATTTTTCTTTATGGTATTCTCCAGTATTACCTAAGCTTGTCAGATGCCAGAAATATATGTGCCTTATACATACACGCACATAATTTTTTTTAAGTAAGGTTTTTTTTTGCTGGCAAATGTACATTGCGACATATGACTTAGGTTCATGAACAACATGGGCTCTCTGTGCTTCCTCCCAAACTAACTTCACCCCCGTCACAGGGCAGAGAATCTCTACTCTAGTGACCTTGTCATGGGGCAGCAAAAACAGAGAAAAGAGCATGATTTGTGTCTCAGGTAGAGAGTCGCAGAAGCTGATTGACTTGTTGCCTTGACCCATTAATGAGACAAATCTCTGAGCAGAAGCATGAATGAAAGGTGGAGAGAAAGCCAGAAGATTTTCCTCAATATTTCTGAGAGAGCAGAAGTTCCTGTTATATGGCTCCTACATTCCCAATTTAATAACCTGTGCCCTCAATTTCTACTTATGTCATTTATTAAAAACATAAGTTTTATTAACATCAAAATGCATCCAAGTTATCCATAGTTATTCCACTTCATAAACTATGGCTTTGGTTAATGTAATCAGTTTTCTAAAGAGTTCCATGATTCCTTATTTGGAAAGATAAAGACAGCAAATATCTTTTGAGTGCTCACCACGGCTAGAATTTGCAGCCTTGGATATGATGATGCTCCACTCTGACTGCTTCCCTGAAGAGGGATTTCCATTTGCAAACAGCTTGTGAGACAATGGAACCTGATGGCACCACAACTTACTTGAGGAAGATTGATGGTGGGCCAAGGAAAACCTGGAAAGTTTACCAGTTTTTAATATATTCATGCATTGCTTCTGTTTAAGAATTTCAATTCACAGCATATTTTCCCCAAATTCTGATATCTGTAGATCACATTGGGAGGCCCTATATGAAAAAATGGCCATGATGGCTGGTGAGGGGAAGGGAGCTTCAAACCGGTTTCTGGAATGTGGTTCTACTAGGTGTCAAGATCAGGAGCAGAGAGCCAGTTAGGAACAATAGGCTTATTTGTTTTGTTCCTGTTGAGTTTCCAACTACATTTGAATAGTATTTGAGTTCCTTCTATATTCTGAGTATGAGTCCCCTGTCAGGTGGGGTGAATGGTTGCAAATATTTTCTCCCATTCAACAGGTCTCTCTTCTCTCTGTTGATTGCTTCTTTTGCTGTGAAGATGCCTCTTAGTTTAATTAATTCCCATTTGTCTATTTTTTGTTGTTGTTGCCTGTGCTTTTGAGGTCTTAGTCACAAATTTTTTGCCTAGACCAATGTCCAGGAGAGTTTTCCCTAGCTTTTCTTCTAGCATTTTAATAATTTCAGGTCTTATGTTTAAGATTTTAATCCACTTTGAGCTGATTTTTATATATGGTGGGAGATAGGGGGTCCTATTCAAAAGTGGGCAAAGGACCTGAATAGACATTTCTCAAAAGAAGACACACAAACAGCCAATAGGAGCATGAAAAAAAATTCTCAACATCACTAATCATCAGAGAAATGCAAATCAAAACTATAATGAGATATCATTTTATCCTAGTCAGATGGCTATTATTAAAAAGACAAAAAAAAAAGATGTTGGCAAGGATGTGGAGAAAAGGGAATTCTTGTACACTGTTGGTCGGAATGTGAACTAGTAGAGAGCTACTATGGGAGACAATATGGAGATTTATCAAAAAACTAGAAACAGAACTACCCATTGACCCAGCAATCCCACTACTGGATATTTACTCAAAGGAGAAGAAATAAATATATCAAAGAAATACCTGCACTCTTATGTCTATTGCAGCACTATTCACAATAGCAAAGGTATGGAATCAACCTAAATGCTCATCAATGGATGAGTAGATAAAGAAAACGTAGCATTTATATACACGGTAAAACACTATTCAGCTATAAAAAAGAATTAAATCATGTATTTTGTAGCAACATGGATCAAACTGGAGGTCATTATCTCCAGTGAAATAAGCTAGGCACAAAAAGACAAATATCACATGTTCTCACTTATATGTGGGAGCTAAAAAATATGATCACATGGAGGTAGAGAGTGGAAAGGTAAGAGAGACTGGGAAGGGTTAGTGTGGGGGATGGTGGAGGAGAAAGAAAAGTATGTTAAAGGATACAAACATAGAGTTAGAAGGAATAAATTAAATGTCTGATAGTCGAATAGGGTGACTATAGTTAAACAAAAATGCATCATGCTCAGGAGATGGACATCTTAAACACCCTAACACCCTAACACCCTAACACCACATGCATTATAAACATGTAACAAAATTTCACATGTACCCCATAAATGTGTACCAATAATAATAAAAAAAAAGAATTAGGAAAGAGCTGTTTTTAAAATTAAAGGCGAGCTACCACAGTTACCAAGGTGCACCTAAGAGTAGTAAGTGGGGTTGAAGTCAGGGATCATGCCCTTTCCCACATCACCAAAGTTCTCAGAAGGAGGAACAATTGGTACTATAAGATAAATAATAAGACAGTTGTGTGTATTATAAACCATAAGTTTTAGTTCTATGTGATCTGTGAGAGTAAATTCATAAATTTTTCACCAAGAGAGAATAAAAAAGAAGATACCATGTTCTTTATTGGGGAAAACCTACCATGACTAACCTAAGTAATTTATAAGCCCCTTCCCAAATATTTCAGTCTAGAAGCAATGCTAAGAAAGCCAACAGGCAGATTAGAAGTGGCATGTCACAGTAGCCGGGGGCTTGACAAAGAAGGCTCCAGTTAGGGTCCCCAACCAAACAGCTCTGTAACACTGGGGGGAAAGTTGCTTAATGTCTCTAAACCGTACTTTATAATGCTACTGAGCTTAAAGGTGTTGAGAAAATACATGTAAATAAACAAGGAGATAATGGGTCATTCAGAACTGGGCTTCACCTTTTTCCCATAAGGGTTGCTCCTAGACTTCAAAGCTCAGTGTTCAACCTTCCCCAGTCACCTAGCACTGACTGCGATTTCTAGTCCCATGTACACAAACAGAACTTTCTCATAGTGTTTCTGTTTTTATGTTGCCAGTCTTGACTAGGAGCCAGGGGGAAAATCATTACAATATTTCAGAAATGCTTATTCAGTTTTACTTTTCTTCTAGTAGTGGTAAGACTTGGGTTATGCCTCTGAACACATCTGCCCTGAATTTGCATGTATAATGAAACTGATTCTTTGTTAAAATGTTTTTGTTGTGTTTAAATATTTATTTCAAAATATTTTATTGTGGTTGGGACACACACTTTCCTAAGAGGAACTTCCTTATGAAAAAAAAGTGGATAAAACACAGTGGGTGGCTGCTAAGGGCCAGAGCAGAAGGCTACAAACACCACTGTATACATAACTGCAGCAATTCCAAGCTAGTGGAAGGGCTCAATTACCATTTAAACAAAACGTTTATTGAGGTCTAGATACATATACAAGTCTTTTTTTAAAAATTTTGTTTCTAATTATTATGGGTACAAAATAGTTGTATATCTTTGTAGGATACATGTGATGTTTTGGTACAGGCATACAATGTAAATTAATCAAATCAGGGTAATTGGGGTACTCATCACCTTAGGCATTTATCATTTATCTCTGTAAGGAACATTCCACTTCCATTATTCTAGTTATTTTTTTATTTATTTATATTTTTATTTCAGGATATTATGGGGGTACAAACATTTTGGCTATAATTAATGACTTTGCCTTACCCAAGCCAGGGCTAGAGGCATGCGCTTCCTCCATACAGTGCACACACCTCATCCATTAGTTGTAAGTTTACCCACCCACCCCACTCCCACCTGACTAGCACCCAATGAATATTACTTCCATGTGAACACTTTAGTGTTGATCAGTTAGTACCAATTTGATACCTCACTGTGGATAATAGGATTAAGCTCAATCCAGGAAAATATAAGAGGTGCTAGATCACTGTCATTTCTTATAATTGAGTAATATTCCGTCGTGTATATATACCAAATTTTCATAATCCACTCATCTAGCTATATTTTTATACCCGTTAACCACCCTCACTTTATCCCCTCCCCCCAATACGCTTCCCAGCCTCTGGTAACCACAACTTTGGGTGCAGGGGGTGAGGGGCGGGGGTGGGGGTGGGGATGGCAGGGAGAAAGAGAGAGATATTTGGCCATACCTTTGTAAGTTTCACATGAAACAATGAGACTGTGTTTCTCAGATTTTCTTCTGTGTTAGGTGGAAAAGGTGGGGAGAATTTTTTTTTTCTTTTTTTACTTAAGGAAAATTACCTGAGACAGGATATTGAGTCTCTCTCTTTCTTCCTTTTGCTTTTTCTCCCTGTTCACTTCCTCTTGGTAAAGATAGAGATCATAGCCTACAGATGGAAGAATAAAATAAAGATGTCAGGTGAAATAATAGAGCAAAACTGTAAATAACAGTGATGTTTTAATACAGAATCAAACTACAGAAAGAGTCAGGGTTACCTTTTCTTAGATATACTGTGGGAAAGAAGAAAAACAACAAGATTAGTAAAAGGCAAAAGATTTATATGATTTGAAGAGAAACCAGAGTACAACAACAAGGTTGGTAACAGAGATTAGTGAATAAACTACATAATTATACCTAGGTGTTACTTTCTCTAAAAGCTTAGAAGGTACCATGTTAAATACAGTGTATAGTAAAAATGATTGTTCACTTGAGAAGAAAAACTGTTTCTTGAGGATTCAACTTCCAAAACTATACAAAAGTGATAAACATTACAATGTACTTTTTTTGAATTTTTCGTTGCCTTGGAAAAGCAAAAACAACTTCAGTTAACCTCTCATTAGGAACTAAGTTATCTATTATCATGATACTACAAATCACTATCTTGTTAATTATTTGCATATGTTCTTGTTCAAGCCTTGATGAGTTTGTATAATGAATATTTACATGTGGCTGTCCCTCCCAGTCATTCCAAATTTCTCTTAGGATCAGTGATATGAGTGCATTGTCAGTTGTAAGCTTTCAAAGGCATCTAACTATTACATAGGGCTTTGGGGGTACTTTTTAATTATTTGGTTCTATGCCCAAGTTAAATGGGGATCTGGCAACTACCTGCTTTGTGATCAATGCAAGCATATAAGACAGATAATGCAAGTTCCCACTGGAAAAGCTACATAAGATATTTTGTAATGTGAACTCAGGCATGTCACTCTCCCTCTCTGGCTCTCAGCATTTTTATCTGGCAGAAGTGGAGGTTGGAGGAGATAATCTCTAAAGGCAACTGCCAGCTCTCATGTTCAATGACTTTATAATTTTCATCCGGCAATGTGATTATTTTACCAGTGGATCTCAGGGACTTGAATTATTGATATTTATCAGAGAAAGCCAATCAGTTCAATTAAACAAACAGTGAGTGACCACGATTGGGCTGACAATGTTCAAATAAATAAAAAAAAAAGTTGTTGAATAAATAAGTGAATGCATCACAGAAAGAATTACAAAATCAGAGAGACAAATTTCTTTGAAAAAATATTAGTATGCTTAGCTGAATGAAATACTCATACTGAAACTATATACTAAAACCAAGTACCAGCAATTGTTTGAGTTACTTTCCTAAAATCTCAGATGCCATCTGATTGCAACAATCAGTGTGGTATAGTGGGAAAGGGCACCAGGTCAGAAGATCTGATATCACATCTTGATGCTGTCACCTGTCAGTTCTGTGACATTGGGAAAATCACATCATCTCTTTGAATCTGACTCTTTAATTATCAAGGGCAGTATTTTTTGGTGTTAATCGGATTAATGAGATTGTGAAGATAAGGTCACTTTACAAACTGAAAAGAACTATCCAAGTGTTTAATTTATTGTTGTTATTACTAATAAGCAACCGGATGTGAAAGTACAGGGAAATTCGTACCTAATTAGGACTGGCAGATATCAGGGAAAGCATGAAAAAATTGACATTTGGCACAATAGCTATGTTTTCAGTTCTTTTTCAATTTCTGGTGTGATTCCAGCACAAATTCAGGGGCTCAGCACACACTGAACATTTATTATGTCCCAAACCCTTGCTAGGTTTTAAAGCTGTACACATACCAATATGTGGTTCTTGACTGCAAAGAGACTGCAATCTTGTGGGATTCCTAAATATTTACTGAAAACACTATTTGCCAGGTACTGTTAAGGTGTCAACAATACAGTGAGGGATGTGGAAAGCACTGATTTAGGCTTGAAGAGCTTACACCCAGGCATAAAAGTCAGACCTTCAAACAAACAATTTTGATACAAGGCCATATGTGCTGTGATAAGGGACTTGTGAGCTGCTATGGGCATGTATGTGAGAGGTGCTTACTTCAGACTGATGGGGAGAAAAGGGAGGAGTGTGCAGTAGTAGTGTAAACCAGTGCTTCTAGTTTTCGGAAATTATAAATAAGACTGATATAACATTTGCATGCATGTTTTTCTGTGGACAGAAGTTTTAAAACCTGTTGGGTAAATACCTAAGGGCATGATTGCTAGATCATATGATGAAGCTGTATTCAGCTTTATGAGAAACTGCAAAATTATCTTCCAATATGGCTACACCATTTTGCATTCCTCCCAACTATGAGTGAGAGTTCCTGTTGCTCTGCATATTTCTCAGCATTTGATATTGTCAGGTTGTTCGATTTTAGCCATTATAATAGGTATGAAGTAGTATCTCATGATTGTTTTAACTTGCAATTCCCTTATGCCAAATGGTGTTGAGTATCTTTTTATATGCTTATTTGCCATCTATTTTTTTTTTTTTTTTTTTTTGGTGAGCTGTGTGCTCATAACTTTTGACAATTTTTAAATTGGATTGATGGCATTCCTGTTGTTGAGTTTTAAGAATTCCTTTTGGTATATTTGGGATATAAGTTCTTTATAAAGTAGATGTTTTGCAAATATTTTTTTCTAGTCTGTATCTCGTCTTTTCATCCTTAACAGTGTTTTTTGTAAAATAAACATTTTTAATTTTAATAAATTCCAGGTTGCCAAATTTTTCTTTCATGATTATGCTTTTGGTGTTATACCTAAAACTCATTGCCAAATCCACAGTCACTTAGATTTTCTCCTATATTTTCTTCTAGAATTTAAATAGTTTTGCATTTCAGATTTAGGTCTTTGGTCCATTTTGAGTTAATTATTTTGAAAGATGTAATGCATATGTCTAGTTTTTTTTTTTTTTTAACCACAAGGTCCATTTGTTACACCACCATTTTTTTGAAAAGACCATCCTCTCTCCATTGAAATGCCAAATACTATAAATTTCCCTTTAAGCACCGCCTTTACTGCATCATACATATTTTGATAAATTATGTTTTTATTTTCACCTATTACTTCAAAAATTCATTTTTATTTTTTTACTTTAGAATATTGCAGGGATACAAATGTTTTGGTTACATAATTTGCTTTTGTACCATTTGAGTCAAAGTTATAAGTGTGCCCATCCCCCAGGTAGTGTGCATTGTACCCATTGGGTGTGAATTTACCCCCATTCCCTCCTCCCCACTCCCCTGAGACTTCTTCCTTAACTCAAGTGTTACTTTGCAATATGTTGTTTAATCATCAAATATTTGAGGATTTTCCAGCATCTTGTATGTTCTGCTGTTATTGGATAAACTATTCTACAAATGTCATTTAGATCAAGTTGATTGGTAATACTCTTTAGGTCAAATATATTCTTTTTGATTTTCTGCTTCCCTAATCTGCCAATGAATATAAGAGGTGTATTGAAGTCTCCAAAAATATTAGTTGATTTGTCTATACTTCCTCACATTTCTATCAGTTTTTGCTTTATATATTTTGATGCTCTGTTATTAGGTACAAATGTGTTTGAGATTGTTATGTTTTCTTGGAAACTGACCTCTTTATCCTTATTAAAATGTGCCTCTTCATTCCTAATAATTTTCCTTTTTCAGAAATCTGCTTTGTCTGAAATTAATATAACCAATAAAGCTTTCTTTTAATTAATATTGATTAATCTTAGCATGGTATATTTTTCTCCATCTCTTTTAAATAATTGTTGTCATTATATTTGAAGTGAATTTCTTGTAGACAACATATAGTTGAATCTTGATTTATTAAACCATTTTGACAATTTCTGTCTTTTAATTTGTGTATTTAGCACATTCTTATTTAAAGTGGTTATTAATATTCTTGAATTAATATCTATCAGATTTGTAACTGCTTCTATTTGTTACATTTGTTCTTTGTCCCTCCCTCCTTCTGTAGAACACTGGCTTTAATTGAACATTTTATATGATGCTATTTTTTCACATCTTTTGCTGTTGGAATTCTACTTCTTTTTAAATTCTTGAAGCAGTTTCTCTAAAGTTTGCAATATTTATGGCTAAGTCCACTTGCAAATAACTTTATATGACTTCACAAGTAATACAGGTTCCTTATATGCAGAAAAGTTCCCTATTAAGAATAATTATATTCTTATTATATTATTCCCTTCTTATATTATACTGAGGTCTTCATTCCTTAAATGAGTCACATTTTTACTCTCTTGTATGTTCTGCTGTTATTGGATAAACTATTCTACAAATGTCATTTAGATCAAGTTGATTGGTAATACTCTTTAGGTCAAATATATCCTTTTTGATTTTCTGCTTCCCTAATCTGCCAATGAATATAAGAGGTGTATTGAAGTCTCCAAAAATATTAGTTGATTTGTCTATACTTCCTCACATTTCTATCAGTTTTTGCCTTATATATTTTGATGCTCTGCGTCTTTATGTCTGCTTGTACTTCTATATTAAATGGCTTCTTCTTCCTTTTTGCCTCACTAAATTCTTACTTGAAACCATAGGGTTTTGCTCATATATTGCTTTTTCATAAAGCCTTTGCAGGTCTCCCCAGCCCATAATAGTTTCCCCTTTTCTTTGCTATTGTAATTATTTCTATCAAAGCACCTATCAGTCTGCATTGATATTGTTTGTTTATCTGTTCCTCTTCTCTGCTACACCTTCAGGTCTTTGAAGGTGGGAACTGTGCCTAGTTCCCCTTATATTTCTGACATTTATTATAGCGCTTGGGACATAATAGGCATTCATAATATATTAGTTGATTGAATTGTTCTATGAATGGTTCTTGCACCTAGGAGGTTAGAGAAAAGTTGAGAAGACAAATGTAATTCAATTAGATCAATCAAAGAACAACTGAAGTTGAGCTTGTGTGATGGAAACTATACAAAGAGATTTAAAAGAAGCTGAGGTTAACTCTGAGGTTAGTAACAGCATGAATATAAAGGGGCTAAACTTGAGTGAAAGATTTTAGCATAATTGGTAGATTTAAAATAACTGAAAATCTGGGTTATGGCAGCAACTTGAAAACAGAAAGGAAGGGGAGAAATGTAGCAGCGTTTTACAGTAAGAAATAGCTGGACCTAATGACAGATTTGTTTTAGTAAAAAAGGAAAAAGGATAAAGATAATTCTTAACAGTACAGATAACAAGTACTTGCTTAGGTGCTAACAAACATATACATTTCACATTGTTGGTGGGAGTATAAATGGCTACAAACTTTCTATGAAGTACTCGGGCATTATTTTTCAAAAGCCTTCACATCTAATACCATTTGACCCACTATTTCTATTTCTAGGAATGCATTCCAAGGAAATAATCATGAATAGGAATAAATATTTATGAACAAATATCTGCATTATTTATGAGAGCAAGAAACTGGAAACCACCTAAAAATCCAGTGCTATGAAAATGATTATGTAAATTATGATATATGTTCATGTGAAGAAATATAATGTAATCATTAACAATTACATTTGTAATGTTTGTTAATGATAATGAAAGTACTTATAGCATTAAGTAAGGAAGGTAGATTATAAAATTATATTATCTTCATTGTGTAGAGAAAGATGCTTAGTACAAAGCTGAACAAAAATACATTTAAAATATTAATGATAGTTGCTTCTGGGTATAAAGAAGTGATTTTCTTCCTTGCTTTGCTGAAGATGTCTATAATTTCCAAATTTTTTTTATTCTCAATATAGTACGATAACCCAGAAGGGATTTTTAAATTATTTTTAATAGGGTATTTTGTAAGTAGAGAGACAATTTTATACCCAAATCCAAATGCCACTTCCTCCATAAAATCTCCCCAAGTTTTCTAAATTAAAAAAATAATAACCCCTTACTTGTACACTTTATTTATTAATTTCTCTATCCAGAAATCTGTATGACATATGCTATGCTTGAAATAGTCAACATAATATATATTCTTTGCCCTAAAGGAGCTCTGGGTTTGTGAAACAGGTAAACACATAATTAATGGAGTAATTAAAAAAATACACAACACCCAATGAATGTGTTTATACAGTGGCTTGGGAACACAGAAGAAGAAGTGACTACTTTGCTTTCCTGAGGGGACATTTTTGAGTTGGCTTATAAAATCTTTCAATGATAATCTCCTGTTAAAGAATCAGACATGAGAAGATAGGGACTTGTAATCCTGGGTAATAGGGGATGTAAAGTTCCCAGTAAGCTTTTGTGTGGATTGAAGGTAAACTATAACTGACAAGAAATTAGTCTAAATAGATTAGGTAGGTGATTTATGGACTTCCCTGCCATACCATGATGCTTGGGTTTTGTAATTTAGTACTGAGTTAGGGAACCATTAAAGATTTGATTTAGTAGGGAATTGACAGGACCACTGTCTTATTGTTGAAGGTCAGTTTTTGCTTTAGCCAGTCCAGGGTCTGGCATACAACTTCTCTGACAGACTTGGTGCCCAACAAATGCTGGTGGTGGTCGAAAAGGATTCTGAAAGTGGTCATGGGCAAGTTGTGTCTGAGGTGGGCAGAATAGACCTTTTGTAGACATTTAGAAATTGGAAACTAAAGTCCAGATGACAGTTTCAAGGAGGGGCTCTCAATATTTTTTTTTCATTATGGACCCCCAAAGAGACTTTTCAGACACATTTTGTTCATAATCACTCCCATAGAATTTTAATACCACAGATATACTGTGTATTTATCTATAAACTTTATGTTTATCTGTGCTTTAAGCATAAAAAGATAAGATTTTTTTCACGTCTTTACCTTAAGATCAATGTTTGTCCATTTGGTGATGATATGATCCCCACTGAGAGTCCCTGAGTTAGAGCCTTTAAAAAAATTAGTTATGAGGGCTGGGTGTGGTGGCTCATGCCTGTAGTCCTAGCACTCTGGGAGGCCGAGGCGGGCGGATCGTTTGGGCTCAGGAGTTCGAGACCACCCTGAGCAAGAGTGAGACCCCGTCTCTACTAAAAATAGAAAGAAATTATATGGACAACTAAAAATATATAGAGAAAAAATTAGCTGGGCATGGTGGCGCATGCCTATAGTCCCAGATACTCAGGAGGCTGAGGCAGGAGGATTGCTTGAGCCCAAGAGTTTGAGGTTGCTGTGAGCTAGGCTGACGCCACTGGCACTCTAGCCTGGGAAACAGAGTGAGACTCTTTCAAAAATCAAAACAAAACAAAACAAAAAAACAACCAAACAAAAAAAAATTAGTTATGGTGAAATACATGATGTAAAATTTACCATCTTAACCATTTTAAGTGTACATTTCAGTAGTGTTAAGCATATTCGCATTGTTGTGCAATCAATCTCCAGAACTGTTGATTTGGCAAACTAAAATTCTATATCTATTAAACAAGAACTCCCCATTCCCTCCTGCCCCAGCCTCAGCCCCTGGTGACAGCCATTCTACTTTCTGTCTCTGTGAATTTAACTACTTTAGGTACTTCCAATCAGTAAAATCATACCATATTTGTCTTTTCATTGCTGGGTTATTTCACTTAGTAATATGTCCTCAAGGTTTATCCATGTTGTGGCATATATCAGAATTTCCTTCCTTTTTAGGGTTGAATAATATCCCATTACAAGTATATACCACGTTTTTATCTATTCATTCATTAATGGATACTTGGGTTGCTTTTACCTTTTGAATATTGTGAATAATGCTGCTATGAACATAAATATGCAAATATCTCTTCAAGACCCTGATGTCAATTATTTGGGATTTATACTCAGAGGTGGAATTGCTGGATGATGTGGTCATTCTGTTTTTAACTTTTTGAGGAACTTCTACACTGTTGTCCATAGTGGCTGTACCATTTTATATTCCACCAACAGTACATAAGGGATGCAATTTCTCTACATCCTCACCAACACTCCTTTCTTCCTTCCTCCCTCCCTCTCTCTATCCCTTCCTCCTTCTTTCCTTTCCTTTCCTTTCCTTTCCTTTCCTTTCCTTTCCTTTCCTTTCCTTTCCTTTCCTTTCCTTTCCTTTCCTTTCCTTTCCTTTCCTTTCCTTTCCTTTCCTTTCCTTTCCCTCTCTCTCTCTTTCTCTCTTTCTCTCTTTCTCTTTTTCTTTCTTTCTTTGTTTCTCCTCCCCTCCCTCCCCTCCCCTTCCCTTCCCATAGTAGCCACCATATTGCCTGTGAAGTGATATCTCATTATGGTTTTGATGTGCATTTCCCCAATTACTGATGTTGAGCATCTTTTCATGTGTTTGTTTATCTTTTTTGGAGAAAGGTCTATTCACATGCTTTGCCCATTTTTAATAGAGTTATTTGTGGATTTTTTGGGATGAGTTTTACTTTTTTTTTATATTCTAGACAATACCCCCATATCACATATATGATTTACAACTTTTTTGCCATTTCATAGGTTGCCTTTTCACTTTATTGGCTAAGTCCTTTGATAGGATTAGTGCTTTAAAAAATTCTCTTGATGTTTAGTTTTTCCGTGACCTTTGACATTCTTTCCTTATTTATTCTTCACATGGAAACTTGGAGGTTGGAACCGGTACTGCATTAGGACTGCATAGGCCTGGGCAGACGTTGAGATCCAGCCTACCTGGGCTTTGGGTTGCGTTATCCTTAGAGTGTCCTAGATGCAAGATCCTCTGGATTTCTACATCATTCATTGAAATGTGGATAAGTCAGGTCATTTAACCGAGGCAGAGCATGATAGGAAGGGTAAGTCACACCATAGACAGAGAGAAGAAAGGAAAAGAGACAAGGAGATGGGAAGCAGAAGTGCCTAGACTGAGAACAGACAGTCCCTTTTGAATATTCTTTTTTTTCCTACTCCATTAGTTAATGCCATGGGCTGTTAACTGTTAGCATGAGGCTGTTTCCACCTTGTCTACACAATCAAGTGTCAACCTGTCTGTCTCATTGGTGTTTTCTAGACAGACATCCAGACAATTTACCTGAGGTTTCCCTTTTATCTAGAGATTTAGTGATGGCCAAACGTTTGGAGATGTGGTCGAAGTCTAGCCAGGAACTGAATACCTCTCAGGAAGTGAGAAGGTCTTGCCTTCACTCTCAATTTATGTATCAACCCATCACCTTATGTGAAGATGAAACTTATTGTTAATAGGAGGAAAAAAATCTTCTCTGTTATTCCTATGAGAGAGAGGTAATGCATTTAAAAATCTTTCTGATGCCATGACCATAAGATTAATGCTTATGTAATCCAGTTTGTTATCTGTCTGCTACGTCTCCTTGTGTCTAGGATAAGTCAATAGAGCTTCACTTCCCTAATTGAAATCAGTACGCTGATGGAGTCTGTCTGTGAAAATGAAAGGTGGCTGCCATAATCTGTTGGGAGTTGAATTAATCCTCTGGGAGTGAGGCCGACCTAATTATCCACTCAGAAATACTGGGCTTGCTTTCACTTCTATGGAATACAGCCATGGGAAAGAGGCCAACATGCCACTTGGCTGGTCTTTTCTTGAATTGCCTGAAACTCACCTAACATGTCATTGTGAGGCCTTTTCATTTGAAAGTGGTATTTCTTATGTTTTTCACCTTTTTGTTTGAAAGTATTCTTAAATGAAAAGGCCAATTTTCCAGTTACATATTAAACTATTTCTGCCCTATGTTTTCAAACTAAGATGTCATATATATATATGTGTGTGTGTGTGTGTGTGTGTATATATATTATGCCTTTGATACTGAAAAGTAATTCTTCTCACAGAGATTATTAGGAGAAACACAAAGTTTAAATCCTCTCAGAAATCATCCAATTATTATAGCTACAACAAGAATAATAGTTTACTGAGTACATATCATGACTCAGATACTTTCCTAACCATGTTGTAATACTAGGTGTGTCCAGAAAGTATCCAGCCATTGTTAATACAATGAGAATAGTTCGTGCGACATCAACATAACCCAGCAGCCTGGGAGAGTAGACTGTAATGCGTGTGCATGAATAATGACAACTTCACTGCACTAGTCAGTGGGGCGCTAGACGCAGTTGAGTGAGCATGTGTACTGTGTGGCTGTTGCATTCAAAATGACTGAGCAAGTAGAGCAACAAATCTGCATCACATTTTGTGTTAAGCTTGAACATTCCTCCACGGAAACTATTTGGATGATTGAGAAGGCTTTTGGGAAGGGTGCGATGAGTGCAGTACAAATACAAACGTGGCACAAATGCTTCAAAGATGGTCAAGACTCTGTTGAAAGTGATCCACATTCTGGAAGGCCTGCAACAAGCAGTACACCTGGAAATGTTGAATATGTAGGGTTGGGTTAAGAGACACTGAGAGAACTATGTGAGGTCCCAAGGTGCCTACTTTGAAGGGAACTGAGGCATCATTGTCCTATGTACAATGTTTCTCATATCGTGTATCTTCTTCAATGATTAATCTATTTTTCATATTATATGGCTGGATACTTTCTGGACAGACCTCATATATTTTCATTTTATTCCCACAACAGTCTTTTAAAATAGATGATGTTAACATTCCTTCTACATATATTTTTTTAAAAGCCCAAAACACAAACAATTTAAGAACCTCCTCAATGTCACACAGCAAATAAATCTCAGATGCAAGATTAAAACTAAGGCAGTACAACTCCAGAACTAAGTTAGTATATAAAATACAAGGTTCCCAATTAAAATTAAATTTCAGATAAACAATTAAATTTTTTGTATGTTCCAAATATTACATACTAAATACTAAAAAATTATTTATTGTTTAGCTAAAAATTTAACTGAGTGTCCCATGTGGGTTGTTGCATTTATTTATTTGTGTTTTGCAAAAGCTGGCAGCTCTATCAAGAATCTACGTTCTCTTTTTTCCTTCAGATAGTCTTTTTATAAGCTTTATTGAGGTATAATAATATACAAAAAATTCCACACACTTAATGTATACATGTTGATAAGTTTGGACATATACATATGCATACCATCACCACAATCAAGATAGTAAGCCTGAGAACCCATATTCTTTTTTGTTTGTTTGTTTGTTTGTTTGCAAACAAACTTTCATTATTCTAGTTCAATCTTTCACAAACATACTGTATAGAGTCTTATATGGTATAAAACAAAGGAAAACATCTCTGTCTATTCAATTTAACACAACACCAAAATAAAGCAATTAAGACTTTGGGGAATTCAAAGGTACAAGAAAATACAAACGGTTATTACTAATTCCTCAGCTTTTTCCCGTAAACATTTGCCATTTAACAGACATAGTGTTAGTTTCTTTTGTACTGCAAATACTTTTGGTCTTTCCTTACTGTAGAACAAACAAAGAATGAAATGAACCCCATAGCATCCTCTGAAGGAGGTGAAAAGATAAAGCTCCTATTCTTAAGCACTCTGCTTTACTACTTCTTCGTTTGAACAGGTGAAGACCCTGAGCTCAGAAAAGAAAATGTATTACTTAGGGTCCCACAGATGATTAGTAGCACAGCTAGCTCCCCCCATCCCCACGCCATGCCTAGAGAGAGTTAGTTCTTACTTTCCCTTGCCATTGCAAATCCCAGGTTATGATGCTTAATTGGATGCTACTGTTACCATATCACTATATTTACATTGTGCAGGGACTTTGGAGTCTTTGTCTAGTAGTAGGTGTACATTTGCACTTATCTATGCTAAATCTTGATAGTCATTATTGGGAAACATTTGGAACATAGTGGGCCCAACATTCAGGGGGTTGGACATTTGTCATTCAACAACCATAGTATTTACATATTCATATATATGGATACATTTATTATTTTTATGGTCCTTTGAAGTGTTAAATGTTTTGCTTGAATTTTTAAGTAATAATATCACAATTAGCATAGCATACCAATACAGGATGTGGCTTAATATAAGGACTTTGGGAGAGTTCTATCAATTTTGTTTATTTTCTCAAAGAACCAACTTTTTCATTTATTAATATTCTGCATTTTTGTTGTTTGTTTGTTTATTTTCAATTTCATTTAGTTCTTCCCTGGCCTTAGTTATTTCTTTTCTTCTGCTGGGATTGGGTTTGGTTTGATCTTCCTATTCTAGTTCCCTGAGATGATTCATTAGATTGTTGATTTGTGATCTTTATGTCTTTTTGATGTAGGCATTTAAGGCTATGAATTTTCCCATTAGGATTGCTTTTGCCAAATTCCATAGATTTTGATAACTTGTGTTCCCTTCATCATTTAGTTGGATGAATCTTTTGATTTCTAACTCAATTTTCTCCTTGGCCCAATAATCAATGAGCAGATAAAGTTGAATGTATTCTGGGCAAGGTAACAATCACTGCCCTTAGAAAATACAGACTGTGAGCACCTAGTTAGGGTTTGACTTTTTCTTCACTTTGGCTTCCTTGGAGAACAAGAATCAGAGTCAGGATTTAAAGACTGAGGCTCATGCCACCTTTGGAAAAATAAATATTTATTCCAAGAGTGTGTAGGCAGCAGGGTTTGTTTCAGTTCGAGGAGTGAACTAGAGAACAGTGAATGGCACTTCTGTGGCCATGGTTCTTGTGGCTCCCATAGGCTTCAGGAACACCCATGGGTTAACGCATGGCAGGCTCGTGGTTCTAGGCTCTCCCTACTGCCCTCCCTCATCTGACCTCTGACACTGATTCTCTTTTGGCTCTTTATAAATGAGGAACCTTAAGGTCAATTTTTAGACAAGGGCTGCCTGTCATTGCTCTGTGCCCTTTAACTAGCTACCTGGCAAGAACATAGTTATCAAGAAATAATGAGACAAGAGGAAGCAAAAAGTCCTCTAGAACAAGAAGAAGGTACAAGGTGGAATGAAGGGAGAAACAGAAGAGGGGAAGAGGAAGCTAAAAGGATAGAGTTTCCTTTGGAATGAATGTTCATCTGTGAAGCTGTTGATGCTGTTTTCTCGATTCCTTCTAAGTGTCTACAGTTTTACCTCTGCCTGTCTGGTACAACCACTCCAGTCATCTCACCAGAGTGACTCCTACTCATCCTTCAAGAATCAGCTCAGGTATCAATCTTCCATAATCACAAACACTGGGTTTAGGAGTCCCTCCACAGTATTCCTCTGTGACTCTGGGCTACCTCACTGCCTCACAGTTTAGTGCAGTCTGTGTACATGCCCATCTTCTCCAGTGTACCACAGATAACCTGGAGAAGGGACTGTGTTTATCACCTTCAGTGTTCAATCACTAAATTCTCCAATTAGAACATAAATGGTAGAGTGAATCAATTGGAGATTTCTGCCAACACCATTAACATATTACTCTTACTTAGAATTATTACTTAGCATGGATTATAAGACTTACTATAGGGGAGCCAATGTGCCAGACCCCAAATGGATTAAAATATCAATAGCAGTTTAGCAACGTATATTTGTTGGAATAGACCCTTCCTTCATTTATTGATAAACTAATTAATTCATTCAATAAACATTTATTAAGCACTCACAGTTTATGATTCATTTTGTTTATCCGCTCATTCATTTATTTATTTGACACATTATTTATGAGTGGCTATTAATTGTCAACATTGTGTTTGTATTGGTTAATGTAACATGCATGTTTCTCTCTTGGGAATCTTATAGAATAGTAGAGATAATAAATAATATAAATGTAAATAAAAAATGTAAATTTATAAATTGCGTTAGTGTTTTTGAGGAAACCAAAAATGTGTAATAATAGAGAATAAAAATGAAAGGATGGGGGGCACGTGGGGTGTCCCGATATCTTCTTCTCAATTTTGCTGTGAATCTAAAACTGCTCTCAACAAATAAAGTCTTCAAAAAGAAAAAATAAAAGATGGTCAGAGAGGACCTCTCAGAAGAAAAGACAATTAAGCAGGCATTCTGTCAGATGCTAGTCTCACAAATAACAGAGAGACTGGTGGACAGTACACACAGAGGTCTACAGGGTGATGCTTCCTGTTAAGGACTGTTACAGAGAACAGAATGTGGGTCAAAGAATGGATTTCTAATCCCAATTAGTACCACCAGGAAAAGTTTCCTAGAAGAAGTAATGCTTGCACTGACTCCTGGAGAATGATAAGGCATTTTTAAAACCTTCCAAACAAGGAGATTAACATCCAGTCTTAACTTCTTTTCTTACTTCCTGCATTTCTACCCTCCAGTTCATGTTGCAAGAGGAATCTTTCTAAAGTTCATATCTGAATATAAAAATCTCCTAATTGATAGTTTCTAATATACTCTGCAGGGAATCCAGACCAAATAAGATAGCATGAATTTTTGTAATATAGTCTCAATGTCAACAGCTGTCCCCACCTTGCCCTCAAGCCCATCGTTCTTTAGCAGTGGATTCTCAGTGGGGCTCCTGCACGATCATCCCAAGGTATTCTCTCTGCCTTGGCAAGCTCCAACTTCCAAGCTCCCACCCACGTCAAGGTCTAGATCAATTGTCCCTTGGGTGACACACATCCTCATCCCTCTCCTCACCCCCAACCAACACCTAAGGAGAATTGGTCCTGCTTTCTATTGTCCTTTCAGAGCATTTTACACCTACCTCTACTTTAGAAATTATTTCATGGGACTATAATTATTTTTGGGTCTGTCTCCCACATTCAACTGTTTGCTTCACGACGGCAAGGGTTATGTGTTAGTTATCTTTGTATTCCCAGGCTGAGAAAACACCACGATGACATTACAGGTAAACAATCAATATTTTTTAATTGCTTTAAAAATGGATCAAAGAAAAATGACTTACTCGGTGAATTCTCATGGTAATAGTTTAGCTTAAATATATAGGCTGGCAGGAGGAACAGAAGAGAATTAAGAAAGATCACAGAGGCCAAATTCCCTGAGTAATATCAAGGAAAGTAGGAAACACTGGCTCAAAATAGAAAATTTATTGAATTCACAAAAGCAATTAAGACAAAACAGAATTAAGTTATTAACCATATTTATTCATAGATAAATCCAGGAACTAGCTAGAGTAGCCCTATCCAATAGTTACATGAAAGACCTGTATATATTTTTGAATTTTCTAGCAGCCATGTTAAAAAAGTAAAAAGAAACAAATGAAATTAACTTTAATATATCTTACTTAATCCAATATATTCAAAATACTATCATTTTCACATGCAATCAATATAAAGATATTAATGAGGTATTTTTTTGGCTTTGTTTTGTTTTTGTTTTATGAACTTTATACTTCAATGTTTGTACACATTTTTAAAATGTGCCACTATCATTTATTTATGCAAGAAATCTTAGCTTAACCAACGACATTAACATTTGGTTTCATCTTTACATGTGGTCATTAGCACAGTAAGTTTTTAAGAATTATAGAATATTTTAATTCTCGTTTTTTAGTGAGTCTTCAAAATCTGGCATGCATTATACACTTACAGCACATCTCAATTTGGACTAGCCATATTTCAAGTGTGTCATAGCCATATGTGGCTAGTGGCTATCACATTAGACAGCTCAGAGATATAGCATTTGGTTATTTCCATAAAGGTAAAATAAAATATTGGTTTTTTTGAATAAATTATGATTTTTCTTTTTCATTGCAGAGGCAGGAAAAATGAATGTTTACTTAAATAAAATGTTTAATTATTATTTTATGCAATTATACCAAGTTGGTTTGTATAGGCAATCCAATTTCTTTAGACTTTGCATTCCCGGAGGTAGGGTTGGGAAAAGTTGGAAAAGATGAAGAGAAGAAATTAGAATTTCTATTCTTAGATATTTCTGAAAGGATTGTAAATTGGTAAACTCTTGCTAAATAGTTACCAGGATCATTAAGAATATTCATACTTACTCTTTTATGGAGACTCTCACTTCAGGAATCAACCTGAGGAGACATTTAGAATTGCAGACTGAGATTTAGAAGATCAAGAGTTTCATTACCAGTATATTACACAAATTAATTATTAGGAAAAAAAACACTCAAAGTCCAACATTATTGGAGTTATTAAATAAATTATTGTACATATTTATAGTAAAATATTATGTTACCACTAAAATTAATGCCACTAAAATTAGGAAGACTTTTGATGATATGGGAAATTATCTATGACAATGTTAAGCAAAAAGCACAAGGTACAAAATTGCATATTCAATATTAAATAAACTGTGAAAGGTGCAATGAAAGATTAGAATGAAATATGCTAAAGTAATAACAGTATCTCAAAATAGAATTATGAGTGACTCATTTCTTCTTTATATTTTGATACATTTTACATTTTTTTCGCAAGAAGTATACACTAGATCTATATGCAAGAAAAGAGAAACATGGAAAATACTTCACTTTGTTCACCTTCCCACCACTGTCATAGCTCTAGCAAGGAACCCTTCCCCTTCCCCTCTCTTCCCTCCACACACCACAAAGCCACAGGACTTTTGGAAAGAGTGAATAGTGGTCTGCAGATGCCCCAGAGATCTTAATAACATGGCCCTGTCTCTCTCCAATGTGTTATACAAAAATCAGTATTTGCAAAAATAGCTCCAGAGTGGGACTTTGTTAAATTCTGTATTATGCATACTTCTGTAATAGGAAGGATATTTTTGGGGGGAAAACAGGCTTTGCCTTTACTTTAAAGATCTTATGTAAACATTTTCTATACACAAATTAAAACAAATGCTTTGACAAACTGATCTTTAAGGGCTTTATTATAACCCTGTTACCTTAGGTAGTACCTAATACATGGTAGGTCCTTCTTATATGTTTATTGAACAGAACTGTACTTAGATTAATAAATCCCAGCAAATTATTTAACTTCTGGTCTTTCCTGAAAATTGCAATGTATAGTTGGCAAACCTCTGTGTCAGAGTTATCAGTTTCCTGAGTGATTGTTCAATGAACTTTTTGAAATTCATATTCATTCATTCACAAAATATTTTGGAGGTATTGTGCCAGTCAGTACTTTTCAACACCTGTCAGCCAGGAGCAGACTACAGAGGAAGTATAAGCTTGGAGTTTAGAAGGTCTACAGTTCAAAGTCAAGTTATGCCACTTACTACGTACACAAACTTGTGCTGATTAATCTCTTGCAGGCTCAATTCCATTTTCTGTAAAGTGGGGATATTCCATTTTCTGTAAAATGGGGATACCTGCATCACAGGGCTATGATGAGTCTTCCATGAAATTGCTTGCATAAATCACTAACAGTGTTACTGGGTTGAACTTGATATTAATTTTTAAAGTAACTATGTTTAAAGAGTGTAAAACAATTTTTGCAAGTGTGACCTCTTGCAATGCTTGCATCTCTGTGGTGAAAGGTTGGATCATGTTCAGACTTTGCGCCTGGGAAATTGCATGAATGATTTAGAGGGCAGAAATTTTGGGGCACAGTGGCCAAATTTTGGGGCATCAGTGTCATGCAATCTAGTTCTGATACAATGATGATGTTTATGGTTAGTAGTGAGGTGTGCATGGGAGTAACAGGTACAGAGGCCCTTTGTAAAGTGAAATTTCAGAAGCAGTAATGCTCTAAATATGGCTTGGCTAGGAAGGGAGCCAACATTTAAACATTCATTATCACCACCGTAATCCTCAGCCAACGGCTGCATTTGTAAATTATATATAATATAGTTCTCATATTATAGATAAAGGATAGGTAATAGTATGATCTCAGGTTTTAGACAAGGAAACTAAGGTTAAAAGTTTTAAGAAACTTGCCCAATATCACATACTAGTAGATAGTTGTGATGAGTTAGAAATACAAGCAATCTGATTCCAGGTCATTAACTTCACCATAACAGAACTATTTTTAGAAATCAAGCCACAAATAGAGGTTAAGATTAATGATATTTATGATCTATAAGTAAATCCTAACTTAAAAGTCTATAATTTGAAATGTTCATTATAGCTTTTCACATTCAATCAAAAGTGAAAATAGGAAAATTTGCATTTTCAGGGCAATAGCTGTAACTAGAAAACTATGAAATTATGGCTTTAATTTGAGTACCCATGTTGTTAGCTCTTGTCTTCCTTCATCTGATTTTTATATTTTCTGAGGAAAACATAGTCATAGTTGTTGACTGTTGCCTGCTTGGCTGTGCATTTGGAAGGTTTGCAATATATCCATTTATCTCCATCCGTTGATGGCCTTGGTCAGCAAGCTGTGGGCAATTTATCTTGTTATCGTTCCCTAACATCAATTGTCCAGGCCACTATCTTCTTAAAATTTCCCTTTCTTTATTATTTTTTGAATTTTATTTTTTTATACTTTGTGAAAGACAGCTTTAGAGAGAAAGAACCATGGGTTTGTGAATTTTTGAGAGGGTGAGAAAGCAAGTTTGTCAAATCAGATTGTATAGGTTGCGTACTGCGCAAATATAGAAGACAGCATTTGCATTGTTAATGATGTGAATGACATTCTCTATAGTTAGTTGTGCAGTGTGTGTTATGTACCTGTATGATTATTGATGAGTATGTAGTTATGGGTGGCATTCATGCATAAAAGTGTCTGTATATGAATATGCAACAAATGTGAATTCATGATTTGCATCTGTGAATTTTTGGGCATATATGTGTTTGTGCCTAAGTATGGGTTTTGATGGTAGAGTGTGAGATATGGGGCAGAAGATCTTAATTTCCGTAAGGCATATGAGATTCCAGCAAGAGGAGTCACATGTTTCTCTTGCCAAATTGAAGAAATAACAGTTAGGCATAGTATTTGGTAGACGGCACTGATAAAGTGTCAAAGGAAAGTACTTGGTGGTTATCCAGAGTTCCTCCAAATATGTTCTTTTTTAAGAAATGCACTTTTTTTTTTTAGCCTGGATTGTATAATTTAATTTTCTCCAGTATGGCTTTATATTTAAAGGGAGCTGCAGTTCTAAGCTTTAAGCCTAGCTTTGTGAATTTTTTTCTTAGCTAGACTATTCTTCCTTACCTGTAAAAAAAAAGTAGCATTATCTGTCTGTCTCTCTATCTATCTCTTCTTATCCTGAAGAAAAGCTATAAAATCAAATCATAAAGGTTAATGAAAAGGCATTCTTAATTTATGATGTCATACAGATATATAATACTAAATTTATGCTTTTCTTCTGTATTAATGTATTTCTTAATTAAGTTCATTCTTCAATAAACATTTATTGAGCAAGTATATTCTTTCAGGCATTGTAGTAGATGCTTGAGATGCCTGTACAATTTTCAAAGTACTTATAGACCATAGGATGCACATGCATAAAAAGACATTAACACAAAACACATAATTAAGACAAATTCATGACTTTACTATCCTCATATTCTAAACGGGAGACCAGGCTAATAAAGAAACCATAGAAATACTGATAGAATAACTACTACTTTTGACATGTTTGGGAGGAACAATGGGGTTTGAGGGTACAGATATCTTTTTGAAAAAGATGACTTTTTGTTATATTTTTTATTTTATTGAGGTGTAGTTTATAACTAATAAAATTTACCTATTGTGTCTAGTTCAATGATATTTTGAAAAATTATAGAATAGTACAACCATGAACATACCGTGAACACATCCAGTTTCAGACTATTTCCATTACCCAAAAAGTTCCGTGTAGGTAATCCCCAGTCCAACTCGAAGCCACACACTTGTCTGCTTTCTGTTCCTACAGATTTGCCTTTTATGGATATTTCACATAAATGGAATCATATATATATAGTTTTTTGTGTATACAGCTTCTTTTACTTAGCATAATCTTTACAGTGTTTTTGAGGTATGTCTGTGTTATAGAATATATAATGTGTCAGTTCCTTTTTATTGTTTAATGATATTCCATTGCATAGTTATGCCACATTTTGCTTATTCATTCCCCAACTGAGAGACATATTGAATATTTTTAGTTTGGGGCTGTTATGGATAACACTGCTACAAAGATTTGTATACCAGTCTTTGGGAGGACATAGGCTTTTACTTCCATTGAGTAAATACCTAGGAGTAGAATTGCTCAGTTATCTGGTAATTGTTTAACAGGTTTATTGAGCTATAATTCACATACCATAAAATTTACCCTTTTAAACTAGACAATTAAATACATTTTAAACTTAGCTATTTAAGGAACTGTTGAATTGTTTTCCAAAGAGACTGTGCCATTTTATATTCCCACCAATAATGCAGGAGAGTTTCAATTTCTTCACTTTCTTGCCAATACTTAGTATGATCAGCTTTTTGATGACGGCCACTCTATATGGATGCATAGGAATGATTTATTGTGGTTTTAGTTTGCATTTATTTGCATCTCCTATTGACTAATGATATTTAGAACCTTTCCATATGCTTGCTGTCCATTTGTATACCATCTTTGGTGGAATGTCTATACATTTGACCTTGGTAAAAAATTGTATTGTGTAATTATTTTGATAGTAAGAGTTTTCTATTTATCATGGATCTAACTATTTTATCATATGTATTATTTGTAAGTGTTTATGTATAACTTTGTGAGATTACAAAACACCTGTTAGCATTATCTGGGAAAAGCAAGCATATACCTATCATATGATTTAGCATTCCTACCCCCAATTATATTCCTGACAGACATGTGTGCACATATGGACCAAAAAATAGGGACAAGTATCTTTATAGCTGAACTATTTGTGTTAGATCAAAAATGAGAACAACACAAATGTCCATCATCAGTAGGGCAGATGAATACATTTTGATATGTTCCTAAAATTGAACTGCACAGCAATGAAATGTATGTATCATAGGTAAAGCAACAACATATATAAACTTACAAAGGAACATTGAACATAAAAAGCAGGATACAGAACATATAAACTGTATAATTCAATTTATATAAAGTTCAAAGGTAGTCAAAACTGATCTATAGTGTTAGAACTCATATAATTGTTATACTTGGAGAGGAAGAAGAAGCAGTGATCCAGGGTGTGTAAGAAAGGGGCTACTGGACTGCCGGCAATATTCTGTTTCTTGATTCAAATGGTGGTTACATAAAAGGGTCATTTTGTGAAAATTTATTGTGCTGTATGTTTATAATTTGTGAAGTTCTCCTAATATAGGCTATACGTCAATAAAAAGTTTTTGGAAAAAAAAAACAAAACCCAGCATGTGCTCTGATGCTAAATTGTCTAGGTACAAATCCTGGTGCTGTTACTCCCTAGCTATGAAACCTTGGCTAAATTATATAACTACTTCATGTTCCAATTGTCTTATTTGTAAAAGGATAATAACAATCGTGCCTATGTCCTAAGCTGTTGTGAGAATTACATTAGTCAATAAAACATTTAGAACTGTGCTTATGCCTAGCATATGCTCAGTAAATATTGGCTATTGTTATAGTGCTCTGGATGTTTCTTCCCTCCTTTTTAAAAAAATTGTCTCTGAATTAGTCCATTTTGCATTCCTATAGAGAAAATACCTGAGGCTGGGTAATTTATAAAGAAAAGAGATTTATTTGGCTCACGGTTCTGCACACTGTACTGGGAGCATCTCGCCAGCATCTGCTTCTGCTCAGGGTTTCAGGGAGCAAGTGTGTCACAGGGTGCCAGAGGGAGCCCTAGAGGGAGAAAGTGGTGCCAGGCCACTTTAAACAAGCAGCTCTCCTATGAACTAACACTGAGAACTCACTCTATTTATCACTGGGAGGCTACCACACCATTCACCAGGAATCTGTCCTTAAGATCCAAACACCTTCCACTAGGCCTCACATTTCAACACTGGGGATCAAATTTCAACATGAGATTTGGAAGGACCAAACATTCAAACCACATCAGTCTCCTTCACGTCCCACCCCTTGAACCCAGTTTTTCTCTAGGATCCCTGCCACGACCTCCACTTATCTCACTCTGCCTGCTCTTCCCAAATCATGTCACCCTCCCTCATGTTTCCTCACCACCATTTGCTGTTGGTTTCTCAGTCCTTCTCAAACATCTCTTGATGAGCTCCCCTCTGGCAGTGCCACAATCAGGCAACCGAATTTAATACTTTCCCTTGAAACCAGCTTCTTCCTTTTCTGTTCTCTGTTCTTCTCACCATCCATCGCCAGTCTTCTGCACTGAAATCAACCAGATCTTGGGTCAACTCCTGGTTTTTCTTAGGCTACCTGTGAGACCTTGGGAGGTTAAGTTAATCCCTATACACTTCTATTTCTTTTTGTGGAATATAAGGAAGATAATGGAAACTACCTAGGTTTGGTTGAGAGTATAAAATGTTATCATACTTGCAAAGTATTGAGTTATGGTCTGGAACATGGTAGAAATTCAATAAATGTTAGCTTTTGTTATTTTTGTTATTGTTGCTATTGGTTTATTCACTCCATTCTCATAAATCAAATCACATTTACTCCTTTGAATATGTCTCTCTTCCTTATTTCTACTATCATCAGTAGGTTCCAGTTTAGATTCTCATCGTCTGTTGAGTGACTACAAATGTTTCCTTACTTTTCCAAACTTGGACCCTCAATTTCATCATCTCTGTTGTCTCACATCGATTTATTTAAAACAAAACCATGCCATCTACCAGGTCAAGACCCCTCAATGTTTCCCTCTTGTCTCTTGGTTTATGTCCAAGTGTCTGAAAGTTAATTGCGTTGTATAGTGAATGATGGATTCATCTTTCCTGAAAAGGATGTACCTTATTGTCTTGATGCATGGGTTTGGACCATGTGATTTCATTAGCTCTTTTTTACACTTGAGAGTCTTGGTGTAGAGAAGCATTTTGTTTCTTTGCAAAGGAGGTCAGGGAAAGGGCAATACAGTGTTTTCCATTAATGAAATAACAGTGAGAGATCAAGTCTCTCGAGGAGCTTGGCTCTTATTTTTAGCTCAGCTCAAAGGGCTGTAGCCCATTTTAGCCAGCCTTGGGACTTCCCACAGCAATCTCAGAGATGGATGGTTTGGCTGCAGATATGCTCAGATATTCCAAGTGAAAGTAAACCATGAATTTTAGAGTCAGAATGTGGATACTCATCACCAGACCAAGGAAGGTAGAGGTATGTTTTGACTAAAAAGGATTTGGCTTTTTATGGGACATTGGCCACAGAAGTTCCATGTTACCATGAATAAAAGCTTGTATTTGATAGTCAGAGAGACCAGGGCTCTCATTCTGCCACTAAGTTATTAGGTAATTAATGTTAAGCATAACAGTTAATCTATCTGAGCCTCAATTTCTTTATCTGGGAAATAGGAATAATTATTCTCCTCACAAATTGTTACTGTGAAAATTAACCAAGATAAGACATGTATGATGCTTGTCACATAACAGGTGCTCAAAACATGTTGAAGTGCTTTCTTCCCCATGATTAGTGTGTTCTGGTATGGCTACACGGATTTTTTACTGGCTGCATTACTGCAGCATTTTAGCAAGAAGGCATATGAAATCAAGGCTGGTCTATCCTCTGGATAAGAGAAATTAACAGTGTCCTAGGCTGTTCGGGCCATGGATTATTTCTTTTGTATATATTTCTACTCCAATTAGGCCTTCACAATTTGCTCCAGACCTTGTGAAAGGGTCCCTGCCTTTCCACATCTGAGTCCCATCCTTCATTTGAAAGTCCATGGGTAGTGTATTGGAAAGAGATGAGTGTTAAATGGCCAAAGATACAGAATTTTGAAGACTCAGAGTCCTGTTCTTCATTAAATCCAAATTTATTCTTTGGGATAGATTCTTTGCTTCTGGACTTCATTTGTGCTGAATCTTGCTTATTGACCTAAACTTGTTTACTTCTATTTCATTGAATAAATTTTTCTATCCTAAGCTACTCTACAGCAGTGATAGTTGTTTAGTTATCACAATTTTCTAAAGATCAAATGAATAGAAAATTTCAAAGAAAAAAAGTTAACTATGGATAATTTTGAATATCTAAAATTTTACTACTATTTGGTAAAAAGGAAAATAAAGGAATCACTGGGAAAACTATTTGTAATATATTTGGCAGGCCAATAATTAATACCAATATATGATGATATCTTACTAATTAACTAAAGGAAAATAATCAGCCAACAGTATAATAGATAAAATACATGAACTAGCAGTTAGAAAAGGAAAACAGAAATAGCAAATGAACCTATGAATGATTGAGAAGACTTAATAGTCAAAGAAATTTATGTTAACACATGTATAACATACATCAGTGCTTTTTATTCTGGGTGCCACATATACATAGGCTTATGAGATGGTGACTTGATGGCCTTTGGGTGGGTAGATGTAGAGGTTGGGTTGGGGAGAATCGGCAGTCTAATCGCATAATCTCTCATATAACCTAAGATCCCTTCCTTATTATAATGTGCTATCTTGTGTTTGGTCACATACAAATATAAGAGCAATTTCCTGCTGGAAATATTCATAGGTCAAAAAAGATATGGAAAATTGACTTGGCTGTCTTTTCCATAATGTTACCTGGCAAACGGTAGATATCTGGATATAAAGATATTAGTAAAATTGTCATGTAGATCTCAGGTTAGTGAGATGGACCATTGTGAAATAGGATGGACTCCATGCCAGAAAGAGAAATGGTTGGATAAACAGAGAAATGCTTAAACATTTATTGAGCATATACTATAGTGCAGGGACTCTGTTAAGAGCCTTACACAGTAATGCTAAGAGGCAGGCATAGTTAAATGCCTGCCCCCTTGGTTAAAAATGGGGACAACACAAATTAGAGAGAGTAAACCACCAGCTGATGGTCTCAGAGCAAGAAAGAGAAGAGCTGGGATTACTAATACCTGGATCTGTTAAGCCCACCAACCTACCAGCAGACAAATGAGCAGAATAGAAACCCAAGTTTTGCATTCAGTTTTAGACTGTTCTTTGAGCCTTTTGTTTTTTGAGGTTCTTAAAATAATCCTGATATTGTTTTAAGAAAAAAATTGTGTGTAAGTATGCACTTTCAAAATCTAAATAATAATTTTTAAAATTACTTTGAGCAGCAGAAACAATCATCTCTTTTTCTCAGTAATATTTCTACAAACAGAGAATGTTTGCTGAGCAAAAAGTGTTCTGATTTGAAGCTATAATTTTCAAAGAGTTTTTCTAAAAGTGACAAAGATTCCATGTGATGAGTAAATGTACACTTGAAAAAGACCCTAGATTTTAAAATAGGAGAACATTTTAAACTCTTTCATTTTGACATCTTGAAAAACATGCTTGACAGTTTTAAGAATATTTTCTATTTATTGCAGTGTACATTAGGTTACATTTGCCCATATGGAGTTGTATTCATATTGAGCTGTGTTCTTATAGAGAATTTTATGTTGGAGAAGATGTTTAATTATTATGATAAAAAGCTATTTGCAAGAGTCCCAGTGAATAACATAGCCATTGGGAACTTAATGGCAAAGAGAAGGACAGAGCTGAGGAATGGCAAAGTCCTTGATGCAAGAAGATATGAGTCAAGTGGAACCTTACATGGGAAAAGTTTCTTCCCTGTGCTTTCTGCCCAGCTAATAACCCAGGTCCCTTTTTCTGATAACTGCCATCTTCCTACAGATGTGGCCTTTGGCCACCGTAATTTTACTGTGTGACCCTATTCCTCCAATATTGTCCTTCCATATGGATTATAGAACCAAGAGGGGGCACACGACCCCAACGAAGGTCAACCGTATTCAGAATTGGGATTCAAAGGTGTTAGATTCTGCTGGTTACACATAAGAAGCATGTGAACTTTGGTGGTATAGGATGGCCATTTTCTGCCATGTACTTAGAAAAAGAGAGAAAACTAGTCTGTAGAAAGAAAAGAATAAAGGAGGCATTTAAACAAAACTTAGGGTGGAGCCTAATGTCATAAACAGAGGGGCTGAAGCAGCTTGGGGCTTTATTTTTTTTTACAGGTTTCTGTTTCCAGGTTTTAACCTCTTCTGACTGTATTTCCTTTGGGTTCCAGGGAATATTCCTGTCTCTGTTTGATAAATTCCACCTTTCCTACTTCTCTTCCTTAAGCTCCTTTGTGTAATTTGAGTTTTTGGTTTTTTTTTTTTTTTTTTTTGCTTGCAACCAAAAGATCCTTGATTAAAACTCCAAGCTGTCACCCACAAGGATACCAGCAGAGACTATTGTTCTTGGCGTGGCCATGAGTTATACAGTTCTAGAAACTGAATCAGCGAAGAAGTTTAGTCCCCAGCTTCGAGGCAGTGAAACTGAATGCAAGGCAGTGAGCCGTGGGTATAGCTGAGGCTGAGATTCAGGGAGAGCAAATCAAGCTGGGCCCCAAAGGGAAGAATGTCAGAGAATTTTTGGAGTGGCTTATTTCTCCAGCTGTTGTGACGTCAGTGAGACAGTACGCATAAAAATGCTGTCTTCAATGTATGAGGGGTAAGATAGTTTCGTGGTTTGGGGGACACACTCCCTGTGTCTCAACTTGGCTCTGCTGCTTCATGGCTGGATGACCTTGGGCGAGTTAAACTTCTTTGCCTCCTTCCTGTGTCCTGTAAAATGGAAATGATAAAGATACTTCCTACTTTATAGGGTTACTTTGTTAAATAAATGAGTTCCTATATATAAAGTGCTTGCTTAGAACTTCCACTGGGGGTTGGCAAGTACTGTTAAGTTTATGTAAGTGTTTGTTTTCATTAGTGTTTATATAACTATGTTCTTGGCCTTCACTGTGACACAGACCTTGCAATAATTGCATTATAAATGACTATGGCCTTCTACACCATTATCTACAGAGCACACCATATGTGGCATCAGTTAGCCTTGAGTTAAAGTTTTATAGTGTTAGAAATAATAAAACAGGCACTGGCATATACATTTATTCAAAGAAGCACTAACAAGCCTGTACTGTGTTCTCTCCATTTTCCAGGCGAGAACACTGAGAATGAGAAAGGTTGAATAACTTGGTCAAGATCTCAGGGGTGAGATGTGGCAGAGCCTATTCAGGTCTAAACTCAAGACTTGTTGACTTCCTGTTGGGAAGTTTATGGCTTTAATCTCAATGCCCAGCCATATATAAAATCATGTAACGAGGCTTTATGTGGGTCCTTTGCTTTCTTAAAGTCAAAGGCAAATGCCCCTGCAAGGATTCCTTCAAGTAAGTCACGCTCTTCAGCTGGCTGCCCCTTTCTATCTGGGGACGAATCAAAAACTGCAGCGTGCGATGATCAGAAAGTTCTGAGGAAGCGTGGCTGAATGTGAAAGCGGGTTATGGCAACAAGAGAAGATGCAGGAGGGCTGGGTGTTGCTCAACACGGAAGGCAGATTTGGGAGCATTGAAGAATTTCACAAACTTGCTACAAGTGAGCTGATCTTTATAATTGCTGAAAAGGCTTATCTGATTACAACGGGAGCTGGGAGAGTTGGGAGGACATGTAACAACCATCTCTCAGATTCTCCAGAACTGAACATTGAGCAGGCCCACAATTCATAATGTAAAATATAACCCGTTCATAATGGAAAACAAATTATGGTTACTATAGTAACATTTTTATAATTTTACAGACATGGATCAATTGATCCTAGAACATTTTTCTCAGTAATACCACACTTTGTGTGTTACAACTTAATCACGCATACTCAAGATCCGAGAAACTTACCATGGGACTTTGGCATTTCTTTCTATGGGAAGGAAATATCAAATTCCAGTTAAGTTCCGTGGTTCAACTGGGCAAAAAAGTGAAGTAGGGAAATCAAAGAATGACTTTTGGAATTTTTTATGTTTGTCATCACTGCCTTTCACATCTTACCCGGGAAAAACAGTGTGTATTCCATGACAATGCAACTTTTAATCAATTTTGTACTCAGTGGTATAAACTGGCTCTAGGAAAACTAAAACAAAAGCAAAAGCAACCGTGTTTTGCAGCATTTGCTGATTTTTGTTGTGTGAATACTCTCATTATGGCTGGTTTCAAGGAAGGCCATATTTAACACTGGCTAGCAAAATTTCTAGCTGGCCAAATCCCAATACAAACCAGCTCCAGCACACTTCTGACCCTCCTAAGCCATGCCTAGGTAGAAATTCTGGAGCTAATTTTGCCAAAGATGAATGCACAACATTCTCTCCTCTGAAATATTCAGAGCATCATGGGATGCAGCCCCAGAATTAGCTCTCCCCAGGCCAGCAGGACTTACTTCCACTTCTTTTTGCTTCAGAAGGAGAAAGAAAAATTTAAACTGTGGAATAAATAAATTAACCATTTTGGGGCTTTTTTCTCTTGCCTTATCCTTACCCTACCCTCAGGCTGAGTGGGGCAGAAATGCCCAACACACTTTGAGAGGAAAAGTTTTACTTTTGCATTCAACAAATAATTATTGCGTTCTTACTGTGTGTCAGACATGAGGCTAGGTACTGGATATGAAGCTGTGTGCAAGGAGATGGGGAAAGAATGTACTCACTGTCTTCCTGAATGCTGGTCTCTAAGATCTAATGACCCCCACAGCCATGATCTCCACACCCTATCCTGGAAATCCACTTCGTCTCTGATCTCTAGTTCCAGTCTTGCTTCTTCATTGTTTGCCTCCTTCTTGCCAACAGTATCTCTTGCTTCTCACTTAACCCATGTTTATTGTGCATCTACTATGGGCCAGGCACCCTACAAGGTGATTGAAATGCATCAATAGGAAAAAATACAGAAGGATCTCATATATTTTACTAGTGATGGATTCTACCAGCTCATCAAGGCATCATGAAATACTTAGTTTTCGTGAAACGTTATGCTATTTCTGACTCCTTGTCTTTCCTCCGTAAACTCTTTTGGACCTTTATCTATCTGATAAGCACTTACTAATCCTTTAACACTCACTTAATGTCTTTTCCTCTAAGAAGGCTCCCTGACTCCCTTCCTACAAACAAAGCAAATGCCTTTTTCTTTTGTGTTCTCATAGTATAATTTCATGTTTTCCACTTTAGACTGTGAGCTCCATGTGAAAAGAGATGATAACTGTGTTGTTATGTATATTGGCCTACTATATACACTTATTTAGGTTTAACTAACATAAGGGATAGAGAGAATGCGTAATATTCCAGATTTCTGGTTAAGCCAATTTGTAATATAAAGGATTTAAAAATAAACTGCCTTAGCATTTTCTTACGTTAACTTCATTTTACGAGAGTTTCAGAAGAATATTAATCATACTTGGATTCAGAGAGTATCTGAGAAATGTGAAAATGTTGGCTAAATCCAACATCCTTCATTATAAGTCTATAAGAAACCCTGAGGGATTTGTATTGTTGAACTTGAAACAAAAGAATAAGCAGCCAAAGATATAGAAGTAGGTGGTAATCTTCAAATCTCTGTGGAATGCATTCTTTAGTAACCATTTGTCCCCATCCTTCCTGGACTAGATTACACAGTGTCCTTTTCTTACTTGGAATGTTCGGGACAATGTGTCATTCATTTCTGCAGTCCCAGCACCTAGTGTGGTACTGGCTCTCAATGAGTGTTTGATGAATAAATGGTACATTATTAGTCAAACAACAGGTTTAATAGGTATTTATAAACCAAGCAGCTATTTGAACAAAGTGACTGAATTATCACAATGCCTTATTATCTAGGACAACCAAAGGCATTACAAACTGCCGTTGCAGACTACAGTCAATTATATAAGCAAATCTCGGATGCCAAAGAAAATGAGCTGCCACAGAGGAAATATGCTTACTATATGAAATGTGGAATAAAAGGATTATGTTTTACTTTATGTTTAAGAAAACCTTGACCATGGTGAGCAGACATAATTTTTGTTGGACTAACTCTTTCAATGTAAAAACAAAAATTTATTGTCTAATAAAATATTTTTAAAAACAGCTTAGTTTTGTATCAAATGGAAGACCTACCACTGTAAAATATGGTTTCCACTAACCAAGTCAATGCATTCCAACAAATATTTACTGAGCACCCACGTGTCAGCTTACGTGGTACATAGATTAATGAAACAGTCCTTTCCTCCAAAGAGTGTTTTAGGATAATGCAGTTGCCCCTGGGGTGAGGTGTGGTTAATTAAGAGACAGCTGAAGGAGCAATTGATAGATCGAGTTTTTATTTCCAAAGCATAACCTTGGCCACATCATTTAGGATCTACATTTCCTGACTGCTTATCTTGTGCCAGACACTGGGCTAGGCTGTAGGTTGGGAACCTAGGCGATGCCTGGAATATAATAGATACTCAATAAATATTTGTTGAGTGTGAATAAATAACTGAATGAATGAATGAAGGTGGACTGCCAAACAGTTCTCTGGTCCTACCACGTTGACAGTCAGGATTTGGTGGAAGAAGCATGATTAGGAAACACTGCAAGAAGAATTATTCTGCTTGAATGGAAGGTCAGGGAAGACTTAAAGAGCTTTGCCCTGAACTGTGTTTTAAAACTACTAAGTTTTCCAGGAAGATTAGACATTTCAGGCAGAAGAAATAAAAGCCTATGAGTGAGAGAGAGCATGGTGGACTCTGGTACATGAAATTCCCTTAGTTTGGCTGCGTAGTAGGGTGGGATGGGTGTGGAAGAGGGTGGAGCTGAGGCTACCCTCAAGAGAGGTGGAAGCCTGTTGAGAAAAATGTGTGTCAAATTTATGTATGCATTCATAAAAAGATGCCTGTGAATAATAGTCACCCACTCCCAAGTACTTACCCTAGAGGCTTGAAAACGTATGTTTACACAAAACTCTATATGCAAATGTAACAACTGTATTTATAATCAGTCCAAACTGTAAACAACTCAAATGTTCCTCAATAGGTGAATAGATGAATAAACTGTGATACATCTATATATTAGAGTACTACTAACCAATAAAAAGGAGTAAAATACTACTAGATGGGACATCTTGAATGAATCCCACAGGTGAGTAAAAGAAAGGCAGTATCAAAAAGTTTAAAACCGCATGATACCATATATATGTTATTCTCACAAGCGGAAAGAAACCTGTATCCAGAGAAAACACATCAGTTGGTTGCTAAAGCTTGGGAGTGGGGTAAGGGGGTGACTACATAGGAACAGACTGAAAGAGTTTTTGAAGTTGATGAAATAGTTCTGTACATACAAGGAGGGGGTGGTTACATGAATCTATAGAATGTTTTAAAATGCACAGACGACATTTGCATAAAAAGTAAAATTTTACTCTATGATAATTTAAAAACTAAAATATAAAAATGCTTGCAAATGACATGAAGCCTGTAAAAGGGCTCTTTTTAAAATTCTAAATTCCATAGATATTTTTATTCCTTGAGCTCCCAGCATCTTGAACATTAGTTTCACCAAGTACTAGCAACGTTCTTCTTGTTGCCAAATAATATATTCTACTTCTAACATGATGTTTCATTTAGAATGCTCACATTTTTTTTCCTCTTTAAAAATGACACAAATTGTGCCTTGCACTTTTAATTTATTAATTTGTGGGTTTTAAGCAACCTCTTCTGAAAAGTTTATGGAGGTACAGATGTGTTCTATTTTGGTGGGAAATGTTAGGTACCGGATATGCAATATTATGTGCCTAAATTGGATGAGATTCGTAAAAAAAAAAAAAAAAAAACAGCCTGGGAATGAGAGTGGAATTTCCCCTCAATGTTCCTTTGGCAGTTGACTAGAATATAAACACCCTTGTGGATTCATTGGCTCTATAATCTCATGCTATAAACCCTGACTCTCTAGTCCAGAGATGACACTTGTGGCTGTGCTCTAGTGTAACTTTGTCTACTTTATATATATTTGCAGTTTGTCAGCTGCGGAAAGCAGAACAGCAAGATATATTAGAGCTCATCTTTTTACTGATGGAGAAACCAAGCCCAGAGGGGCCAAGTTTCTTGCCCCAAATCACATGCTGACGAGGACTAAAACCCAGCTATCCAGATGCCTGGTTGCATGCTCTGTTTTGTACTCTGCTGGCTGACACTTTAACTGCTTTTATTATTAATTTTTTTTCAGAAATTATCCCAAGACCCTGGGAGGTAATACCTGCCTAAAATAGCCTTAAAAATGATAGGAAGTGCACAATTCATTAACTCCATGCTTCACAGAAATAAAATAAATCAAAGTACCCTTCCTTTCTTTTTGTTGGCATTTGCAGGTAAGAGTTGCTTGATGTGAAAGTCCATGTGTAAGGGAGCAAAGGAGCCTCAAAAAGCAGCCTGACCTCAACTTCTTGCACCCAGAGAAAGTGCCATTGTCCCTTAAGCAGTGACTTTCCAAAAAGTGGAACGAGTGGAGTTTGTCATCCACACTCTCTTGCCTATTTGTCACACTGTGAAGGAATTTTCCAGATGTCTTTCTTGAATTGTTATCAGTGGGGATTGAACCTGGTTTTCAACATTTGAAGGAGCAACTGGCCCAAGTGTCAATCTGATCTCTGATGAAGGGTAGCTTAGCACATTAAAAACGCAGTAGCAGCCGTTCAGCAACTTGACAAGGATTATGACTTTGCTGCTAGCTCACCATGGGTCCTTGAGCAAGTTATTATTCCTTGTAAGGCCTCACTTTTCCTATATGGAAAACAAAATGTTGGCAAATATTTAGTATATGTTTTACATAGGGTGAATGTTGGAGAATAAAAAAGAAAAAAAATACTTAGTATATGGGCTACTTTTTCCCAATCTCAGGCCCATGAGGGCATCACTAGGTGACCATAGACTAGATCTTCCTCTCTTAGTCCCAGAATCCTTGTCCATGGTAGTAATACCACAGTGCTATAAATATGAATTGCAATTATTCTTATAGCTTTATCATCATTAGCATATGTTTGATGTCAAAACATGTTTTGCTGAAGGCAAGATTAAACAAATAAATTGATACTTGCATTGGAACTAAGATTATTCTCTGATTATCTTGCCTGACTTTGTACCTGGAACTGCCTGAACCCTCCTTCTTATGTCCCCACCTGGAACTACAGTGCTATCCCCCACATTTGCCTCACATTTAGCTTCTGTGAGAGTTGGACCTACCAGAAATAGTTCATAGTTTTTGAGTCTCTTTAAACAAAGCCCTTTGGATACTGATATGAATAAAAACTGTTATCAGCATTAAATGACATTATGCACAGGATGTGTCCCCAGTTGGAACTGGCACATGGTTAATAGCCTACCATCATCATCATTATTACTATAATTGTTATAGTTAATAATTTAGAAAAAGTGTTTCTGCTTATCTACTAGAGACTATCATTAAATATGTATTCTTCTACTTCTCTATCTTCTTGACAACATCCAAATCTACTGTAGCTTCCAGATCTGAATATTTATTCCCTACTCCCTGAGGATGGCTGAGCCAAGCCCAATTTCACTAAGACTATTATTTTATTATTTCTAGACTCTTCTGATGAGAAGTAGTATGTCAAGCCTTGGTGTCTAGCATTCCCGTCAAGTGGGAAGCTTTTTCTCTTTTAACTAAAAGGAAAGAAAAAGAGCAAGAAGGAAGGAAGGAAGGAAGGAAGGAAGGAAGGAAGGAAGGAAGGAAGGAATCCATGTTTTTCTACTAGTAAGTTCATTCTTTGTTTCCAAGAAATGTAGTCATTTGAGAATGACTTTTCCTATGCCTCCACCCCAATCTCAAATAGATTTGCCTATTATTTTTTCATAGCACCACATATATTTTTTTATTCATTTCTTTCACCATATATATTTCTTACAATACATTAATCAGTGTGAATATGTTTTCCTGCATTAAAATGTAATCTACATGAGAGCAACAGCTACTTCTATCTATCTTGTCTTATCTTCTTTGTTATCATTACTTGACACAAAGGAATTGCTTACTAAATGCTCATTAAGTCAATGATTCCTAAGATGAAGTAAGAAGAGGAAAACAGTTTAAGCAGCCCAGTTTCATATCTCCCTGCATGAGAAGGAATTGTGTTGACATCATTCTGAGAAGTAGAGCTACAGGTGCCCACACTAGCCTGTTATGTTACTCATCACAAATTCCCAGCCTAAGACTTTGGAGACAGACCTTTAAAAATGACTGTCATTCTTGTTGTAACTTCTTTTTCTACTCAGAATATAATTAGGCTTTTAGATAGAAAGAGTTGAAAAGTAACCTTTGTTGAAGGTGAAGCATGCTGAATAGTGTAGCCATATCTGTCTCCCCATGAAACCATCAACAGATTCCACCTTTTCAAGCACTGCTTCTGAAATCTATCTCCCTATCTCTCCCCTCCCAACAATATGCTGATATTAGTCTCCAGGTAGAGAACAGGGCTAGTCTGCAAAGACCTAACCACACTGTGGTTACCTCTGCCACTCTGTACATTGCCATTTACCTATGTTCCCTTAAACCCTCATTTTAACTCACACGATCAATATTACTCCCACATTGCACAAGATCAAGCTGAGAATAAAAAAGAATAAACAACGTGCCCTAGGTTCTAGGCTTTTTAATTAGTGGTCCTGGGATTCTACCCATAGCCTACCTTGTATGAAACTCCATAATCATTCCTTTAAGCTTTGCTGCCTCCTGAAGTTGTGTGACATTATAGAAGTGGGAAAGGGAATAGAATTCTCTTATTTAATTTTTTTAAGTTGATGTATCTGCAAGACTCAAGACCTGAAATATGAAAGGGCACAGTGTGTTCAGGGAACCTGTAGTGGTGGAGGTTCCATGGAGGAGTGTCAGGAGATGAAGCAGAGTGGCATGAAGGGATCCAAGCCTTAATGTGTAAGTCTGACCAGTAAAATGGTGACAGCAAACTGGTAGCTACTAACACATGCTATTCTCCTTGGGAACAGTGGGGTGTAATCTGCTCATTTCTAAGAAAATACAGCCTTTCCTTTCAACCTTCAGCTGTGTAATTGATGATAGAAATAATTATCAAAGGGTTTTGAACTGGCTAAGATTCATAGAGGTCTCTCTCTTGAAAAAAAAAAAAAAAAGAAATTCCATGGTAATCCATGTTGTATCCAATCCCTGAGTGGATTTGATGCCAATTACTGCCACCTGCCCCATCTTGTCTCTGTTACAACACCCCAGGGAAAGCTGAACTTAAGGCCCTGTCAAAAATGTCAGCTCTGCTTCTGGGGCCAGATGCAGTAACTTCCCTTGAAGACTGCTGGGGCCTGGTCCCACATGAAATCAGCGTTAAATCTTCCCTTAGGCTAAATGGGGACTGCCAATCCAGCGCTCCATTTTCAGCCTACTGCAGGGAAACCGAACATTTCCCTCCAAAAGGAATGTGCCAGATGCTGTACCAGATGCTCTTGATAGGTTATGTTATTTAATCCCCAACACCTGAAAGCCTATTTATCATCATTCCCAATTTACACATGAGAATATTGAGGCACGAAAGGCACTTGCTTTGTGTGGGTACATAAGAATTTTAACACAGTCATCCTCACCCCAACATCTATTCTCCACCTTGTCACTGAAATGATAAGAATTTGCCTGGATTTATTTTGCATTGTTTAATTGGAAGTCCTCAAATAAATGTCTTTCCACAGCCTTGGAAGTTTTTGTTTCCATCCCCAGCTCCCACCAAAAAAATGACCTGAAACATACACCACCATCTTGGTTTTTCACAATAGTGCCCTGGAAACAAGATTGGTACTAAGGAATGTCTTTGCTGGGAAAGCCCCAAATGACAAATATATTAAAACAAGAAAGAAATTGGCCATTATTTTTAAGTTTTAGTTAAAAGAACTGTCAAAAAGAATGCTAAGGATTATTACCAGTTTCTAAAAATGATGGAATTCTTCATCTCCATAAGCCTGTGAGCACTTAACACTTTCATGTTACTTTATAAGCAATATGTTGTTGGATGTTCACAAAAGCCCCATTACACAAATAGATTAGGAAATGTAGGTGTCCACCTGTAAAATTCCTGGCTCAATATCTTAAATCTATTGGTAGCAAATCTAGAATTCACTTCTAAGTATTCTGACTATACCCATTGCTACATGCACAGCTTAACACTTAACTCTTTAACATCCGTTCAGTTATATATCCATCTACATATTCTTTCAACAGTATTATTTTTTTTTCACTGACCAGACATTGTGCTGAGTGTGTGAGACCAAAGCAAACACACACACACACATACAACTCCATGCCTGACTCACTGTTATCAAATTGTTCATAATCTTAACTGAATGACTAGCATGAAACTAATAATCATAATTTAGTGAAGTAAATACAACAGCCAAAGAGCCAAAGATTGAGGGAGATACAAAGAAGTGGAGTTTTGCTTAAAGGCTTCACAGAAGCTGCTTCATGAGGATTTTAACAGATGATAAGATTTCAACAGGTGGCTAAACATGTGAAAAACTTGTCATGTTAATTTTGCCTTAAATATCTATTATATTTAATTAAAAGAAACATGGTGCTTCAAAAATATATAATGGTACTCATATCGTGACTATAAATTTAATTTAACAAGTAATATTTTTGATTTTCTATATTTTAGGATAAGATTTAATTATATTGGATCTTCCTTGAATCTAGACTTTCTTGCAGTTGTTGAGTGCAATTTTTACACATTTGCCCATACACATAATAGTTTATTTAAAGAGTTATTCTCTTTGTTAATCATTTAGTTAATGATTTCTTTTCTGATTATTCTGAGAATTCTTTGTACATTGCAGGAATATTTGAATTTCATCCCAGGGAACTAGGTGGTTCATACAAAATTGCTTGCATTAATCACATTGATCGATGAAGAAACCCTTCTGAAGGGAATTGATTTATGTTTGGAAATAAAAGACTATACAGAACCATGAATAGAAATAAAGCACATATGTTGGTTGTTCAACCCTTGCTGTATGAATTAGCTGTAGTTCAGTCATTAGGTTTGACATAGTTATAATATAGTATGTAGTCATAAAAAACTGTTGTAGAGTATACAAAGATCAGATGTCATTTCCCCCAATGTTCGAAATCAGTATTCAAAAACTAAATTCCAACTGAGGCCAGATAGATAACTTGAATGAAGTGGGCCACATTCTTGGGGAATAGACAAGTTCCATCTAAACTGTGTAGTTTGAAGTCAGCTATGGTGAATTGTTGCCATATGGGAATGTGGACTATTGTTGCTAGGTCTTCTGATTTTTAAATGAATTTGAAAAAAATGGATTTTTATGGAAATCTTTGAATATTTATTGTTCATTCATTATTCATTCATTTATTCATTTAAAATATTGCAAACTAAGCAAAACACATTGTAGGGCTGGTTATGGTTTACTGACCATTCTTTTAGGAATTCAGCTCTAAGTGGTGATGGCAAATCCTGCAGAGGTTAAATAACTGACCCCACGTGAAGAATCAGTCTTAGGCCATCATAAAAATAGAAGTACCACTACTGTTCTAATTCTACTGCTGATTGCTTACTCTAATAATACTTTTTCTTGGGTAGGGTCAGACTCAACATTTTCTAGTCATGGATTTATGTAACAATGATCCCGCCGATAGCCACTGCACTTAACTGAGGTGTTAATGCTGCAGGAAGGACCGCCGAAGAGAGGGCTGGATCTGTCCCCCTGCTGCACATGCAGGGCATCCTCTGCTTCTCCAGCTTCATAATGAGGAGATGCCTTAAACAATCCCAGGGATTTTATCTAAAAGATGCAGTTTTACCTAAGTAACAATTATGGAAGCCTTGCTAAATACCAAATAATTTTATTCTGCATCTTAGATGAGCGTGAACAAACCAAAAATCCCACTCTTATTCATCTTGAAGTAGAAAAAGCCACCCAATCAACAGGATGATATATTATTTGACTATGAACACAAAGCCTATTTTACCAGCAAAAAAAATGATGTGGTTACTCCCTCATTTGAACTTCTGCATTGCGTTTACCCTAAAAACCATAAAATTTAACAGTTGAATGTTCTGTGATGATTTTCACTTTTCTGTGTTCTCTACCGAGTTAATTTGCATGCTCTAGGAGAGTAACTGTCAGTTTAAGTTACTCTAGTCCAGAGTTGTGGTTTCTCTTCCTAATTCCAGCAAGCTAAAGGCAAGAAGGGACTGAACGTTCAATAATTCAGGCTCTGGACTCTGGCTGCCTAAGTTTGAATCACTATTTAGCAGTCTCATTATTTGGTAGCCAGGTGTTTTGGCCAACTCCCTTAACAGCTCGGGGCCACAGTGTCCTCAGTTGCAAAATAAGAAAGTGTTATGAGGGATATTATGTGGATGAAATAAGTAAAAATATTTAGAACCATGTCTGGCATATAATGTTTTATAAATGTCACTTATCTGATTACATTCCATATAGTGCAGATGCCCAGGTGATAGCCAGCTGGTTTCTGATTGGTGGCTCCAAGCATGTGTTGATACAGGAGAGATGGAAGTAGACTGAATGTTTATAGTGAAAAGCTGCCCTTAGAGGGGGAAGGGCTACAAAAGACACACACCAATCTGATAAGATCACCCCGATACATACCAGTCTCCCTTGCGGTTCCAATCCTACAAGACCATCTCGTTTTGAGTACTCCACACTTTGTTCATCCACCTTCTCAAACTGATAAACTGCTACTCCAGCCCCAGAGATCAGCTCAATGCCATTGACTTTGTGCCCCAGGTGGCACTGGCTGCTCCCTCCTGGAGCCCTCACAACCTGGCTGACACTCCCCCATGACAGCTCTCAGCCTGCTCAACTGTGTGGTGGTTTGGTCTCCGCCTCCACTCTATGAGTGTAACCCTGGGACAGGGATCGAGTTGTTCACCTTTCTATCCCTGACACTTTGCAAAGTGCCCGGCACGTCATAGAGACTCAGAAAATTTTTTTTCAATGAAAGAATAGTGGCTGAAAAACTGGTGGGATTGATGAATGAATGTGCAAATGAAAACAGGAATGAATTATACAAATTGTTGGTGCCAAGTTCAAACTATACTCTCTTCTTAATTTTCCCTAGTTTAGAACAACATTTGGACTAATCACATCTAATCTTTTAAAACATAATCAAATTCTGTTACAAACTGATTACAACTGCAGAAAGGAACCAGATTAGCTGCTCTCTCCATCAGGATCATATATCCCTTGGCTAACTCCACTTTCTACTCCTCTTCAACTCTGCACCACAACTCAGCATGGTCTCCTTGCTGCCACTCTGTCCTGCTGTAGCCCATGGGATTCTGTCTGATGGTCCCTTTCTCCCCCTCTCCTCCTTGCTAAATTCTACTCATTCTCTGGAATTCTCACTCTCCACAAAAGTTGCCGTATGCATTTGGCCTTTATTAATATTTCACAATTACCATAATTACCATAACACACCACTTTATTCTTTTATTATCTCCCCCACAATTTGTAAATTTTCTGAGAGCAAGACTCACATACTCTACTTTGTCTTATGCATCTCATAGTCACAGGGACAACAGGTTTCTAAACCAGCAACTGGGGCAAATTTTGGAACAAAGGAGGTTTTTATTTACAAGGAAAGTAAAAACAAATGTAATTATTAACTATTATTTATTTATATCTTTTATTGTACTAAAGATCTAAAAACAGTATTTCTTAATTAACTCCCATCATAGACCAAAATAAACTTTATTTTATTATTTTATTTTGAAACATAGTCTTGCTCTATTGCCCAGGCTGAAGTGCCATGGCATCAGCCTCACTCATAGCAACCTCAAACTCCTGGACTCAAGCGATCCTCCTACCCCAGCCTCCAGAGTAGCTGGGGCTACAGGTGTGCACCACCACACCCAGCTAATTTTTTCTATTTTTAGTAGAGATAGAGTCTTGCTCTTGTTCCAGCTGGTCTCCAACTTCTGACTTCAAGTGATCCTCCTGCCTCAGCCTCCCACAGTGCTAGGATTATAGGTATGAGCCACAGTACCTGGCCCAAGATAAATTTTAGATACATCAAATGTTTAAGCAAAAATAAAGAAATGATTAAAGGTGTAACAAATACTAAAGGTAAACATATTTTAACCACTGGTATTAGGCAGAGAATGTAAAGAAAAAAAAATTGACAAAGTAAATATTGAAAATAGCATTTTTACATATAATATCACTCTGTGGCAAATGGTAAATAGTAACATATGGGTCAAAAAAATAACATCCTGCATATATGAAATATACTTGCAAATCAATTGGAAAGAAATGAGCATATCAAAAAATTAAGTAAATCCATAAAAAATAAACACAATAATCTGATAAATTATTGATATTGTCTAGTAACCAAAATGCAAATTAAGTGAAAATAGAGACAACAGACAAGATTAAGGTCATATTGCTGCAATGATTCCAGACGGTGGTTTGGTGATGTGTATCAAAAAGCCCCAGAATGTCCACATCCTCTCATCTAGAAACTCCATTTACAGAAGTCAAGGCAAGTTTAATGGGAGGAGAAAGATACACTTGCCAACACTGTTGTGTTTGTTCCCTTTTCTCCTTTGTAATGTTCTTTTTCTTTTCTATTCTGTTTTATTTAAATACATGTTTTATGTTCTTTCTATAGAGAAGGTATTATGTGTTTATAATATAAAAAATCTTAAAATGACTTAAAATGCAAAAATTCTATCATTTATCATCCATCAATTATCTATCCCTCTATAATCTATTATCTATCTATCTAAAGACATACAGTTAATATTGTTAAATATATCCCTCTTTTATGATGTGGGGGAACATAGAAGCTTTCTTTCTGTTTTCAGCTTATATTATGTAGAATTGTGGATTTTGTTTTAATACATGGTGAGAGCGAGAAATGTTTCCTAAGAAAAAGCAAAGGTTTTTGAATTACAAACTTGAATCGAATTATGGCTTCACTTCGCAGCTGTCTGGCTTGGGGCTTTTGCCATAGTCCCTTGGAGCCTTAATTCCTCATGAATAACAAAGGTTTCTAACACCTAACTTTCATGTTTGTTGTGAGGGTTAAATTCAATAAGCTATGCAGAGAATCTGGCAAAGTTCCTGGTGCTCAGTACGTGGTTGTCATTGCATAAAATGAACCCCTTAGAGACAATAGCCGTTAATTTTAAATTGAGGAATTGTTCAAACAGGGAGACCCAGTTATAGAAGTGCAAATCTATGGACTTTACACATGGTGGATGCTCGAAGTTAGTTTCTTTGGCTATGGAAGGTGGCCCTATAACTTCTAAAGGCTGGGCTGGCTCTCTGATCTTCTTGCTACAATTCCTTTACTGTATGAGCATCTTTGGCTAATATTCTGCTTGGTGTGTTTTCTTTACATACTGGACCTTCGAACTCGGGGTTAGGCATTACATGGAATAATGGCAGAGCCAATGTCAGTTCTTAGCTTTTCACTAACAGCTCTGCTGACAGAAAGCAGAGGGGAGGAAACAGATGTAGGAAAAAGAAGCCTCAGTGCCTGCTTGCCAAATCCTTCTTCATAAATTTTCCCAATGAAGAAACCCTCCTTAAAGCCACTCAACATTCTCTCTCTCTCTCTCTTGCTCGCTCGCTCGCTCGCTCTCCCCCCTCTTCCTCTCTCAGTTGGGTCTGACACTTATTCTTTATCATATTACACTCTCTGAATTATCTTCAAACACTTGGAGGCTCTTGTGGTTTTGCCGTTTCTCCAACATAGATGCCCTAATCCCCTCCTCTTCTGGCTGTTTTTTTCTCAGGTGTGCATGATGTAGACTGGGCGATTTGCTAACAGGTGGAGTGAGGGTCATCCCAGGCTCTGTGAAGACTCCACATGGCAAACAAGGCAGTGGATCTAGGATTCCCTGCCCTGACAACGAGTGCATTGAGGGCAGGGAACAAGGCAAAGGGAGCCTGTTCAGTCTAGTCTTTCCAGCATGTGGCATAAAGAAGGTGTTCAGGAAATACTTGCCCATCTAAAGGTGAGCCTTGCCTATAAAAGTTGCCAAATTGCGTGCTTATTGTCACAATTTACTAATAGGCTGTGCTCTTAAAATCAGTTTATAAATCCCACTTCTCCTCCCCAGCCAAGTAATATTCCTGCCAAGTTCCTCTGTCTTTCCTCAAACACTTCCAGGGCAGCCCCATTTTGACTAACAGTTTTGTGAGGTACAAAGGCGACTAATTTTGGACACAGAGAGGGATTCAAACTGTCTCGGTTAAATTAGTTTATTTGTATAAAACATCTGACATAAGGGAGGTCAAAGGGAATCCGAATTCTCAGCAGAGGGTCTCCTAGAAGCTCCATTGCTGTGTCCTCTGAGAAGTCAGCCCTGATTTTCCTGGGCAGCTTTTCCCCTGTGTCTCAGATATGTCCCTTATGTGGACATCTATCTGTTTGCCTCTGTTGCTAGTGTAGGTCCCCCTGTGATTTGCTCATTCTCAAGTGCTCAGTGAACAAGTTTCTCATGTGCATTATATAAATCAGTTCAGAGACTAGAGGCAGGAGGGGAACTTCCCATCTCCACTTTTCTCCAGCCCCCCAACCAGAGAGAGAGTAGTGGCTGCCAAGGCCCCTTAATCTGAGGCTTTTGTGGCTCAGTCAGCAGCCCCCACCGGGAAGGGGTGAAGTGCAGCAAGGGTGGCTGGCAGCTCAGGGTCCTGGGCACCGAGTGTTGGTTGTAGGGGGTCTTTGGATGCATTTGGTGTTCACTTGTCTTTACTGTCCATGTTTTGCTTCTTCTCAGAGCCTTGAGGATGATCCTCTACCACTGTGTTTCCTTCGTCATCAACCTTGGCATCGCTCTTCCCAGAGCGGGACAGGACTGTACCTATTGAACCAACACATGGTTTTGCATAGGTTAGAGATTTACCAAAGAGATATTTCAGGAAAACTCCTGGGAGGTTACACAGGGCATAAAGCAGATTCTGGGACCCATTTTGGTGAATAGGGGAGGAAGATAATATTGGGTGTGGAAGTGGGACTCAGCTGGTTCCCAACACTCCTTCTTCCTGTGCAAGTTTATTCCTAAAGCAAAGCAATCCCTGGTGACTTGGGAGGAAGGGTGCAGGGATGAGGAGCGAATTCTAGAGACTGGAATAGGAAGAGAAAAGTAAGCAGCAGGGACCAGCAATCTGTCCAATGGCGATGGGAAGGGAAAGAAGCCTTGGTCTTTGGTCAGCTCCCCACTACGCTGGTTCAGGCTAAGTCCAAAGCCTGTTGTGAGAGTAATAATGACCATGAGAACAATAATAGCTGCTAACATAAACTGAACAGTGTAAGCATTGTTTCATTTAGTACACACACACACACAGTAAACAAAGCTATTCTTGCTTTGTTTACTGATAAGGAACCTGGACTTTGGAGAGGTTAACTAAATTGTCTGAAATTATGTAGTTTGGAGGTGGTGACATTGTAATCTGAACCCAAGGAGTTTGGCAGCACAGCTTCCCCTCGATCATCACATTCTGTATTGCAGGATTTTTGCTTCGGATTTTCTGAAAAACACATGCACATCCATACATGCACACTTTTCAAACCTTTTTTGTTACTAAACTCTCCACACTCATACATCATTTAGTATGATGGGAGCAATGGTAGGCCTGGGATATTCTCTGTACCTACTAGTTATTATTTTATAACAGCTTTATCAAGATATAATTCATCTTCTATAAAATTTATCCTTTTAAATTTACCGTTCCGTGATTTTTAGTATATTCAAAGAGTTGTGGAACCATCAACCCTAGCTAACTTTAGAACATTTTTAGAAGCCCCATACTGATTAGCAATGATTTTCTGTTTCTCCTTTTCCTCAGTCTCTGGCAACCACTAATCAACTTTCTGTCTGTATGGAGTTGCCTCTTCTGAGATTTAATTTAAATGGAATAAGACAATATGTGGTCTTTTGTGACTGGCTTCTTTTATTTAGCATAATGTTTCCAAGATTCATCCAAGTTGTAGCATTTATCAATACTTTCTTTCATTTTATGGCTGAGTAATATTCCATTGTATGTACATACCACATTTGTTCATCAGTTCATTTGTTGAATGACATTTTGGTTGTTTCTACCTTTTGGCTATTATGAATAATGCTGTTATGAGAATTTGTGTGCAATTTCTATGTGGAAATGTGTTGTCATTTTGGGGCATATGCCTAGGAGTGGAATTTCTGGGTCATATGATAATTCCATATTTAACTTTTAGAGGACTCTTCAAACTCTTTTCCAAGGTGGCTGCACCATTTTACATTTCCACAGCAACATGTGAGGGTTTCAATTTCTCTACATCCTCACCAACACTTGCTATTTTCCATTTTTAAAATTATGGTCATCCTAGTGGGTGTGAAGAAGTATTTCATCATGGTTTTTATTTGCATTTTCCTAATGAATAATGTTGCTGACTATCTTTTCATGTACTTACTGGTCATTTGTATCTCTTCATTAGAGAAATGCCTATTTAAATTCTTTGCCCATTTTAAAAATGGATCTCAGAGAGAGATTCAAGAAGAGAAAAGGTATAGAAAATAGACGTTAATAGATTTGTTTGGTTTTGAAGTTCTCAAGCAGGGAAGTAATTTTGTGATTATCTCAAGGATTTGGGGATGGTACCAACAACATTAAGTGGGAGAGAGCCAAGGATGATAAACAACCTGCACAGAATCACCCCAGATCACCCTTGATGCCCGTAGCATCCTTGTTGAGGAATGTTAGTAAATAAAGAAGACAATGACCGAATTCTGAGTCTTGATTCTGCCCTTTACAATTACGGTATATGATCTTGGAAAATGGAGCCTTAATTTCTTCAGCTGAAAAATGGAACAAAAATAGTGGCTATACAGGATAAATGTGAAAATAGTAGAAGAAATATAACATACAATAAAATCCCATTGTTGGTAAGATATACCTACCTGCTTCCTTCTCCACACTCTCAGGAGAGAGACCAATCCAGAAAATATAAGGAGAAAAAGAATTAAAAATCAACAAGAAAAATCCTCTGCAAATGACCGTGGTTTCATACAGTGATAATCAGTTTCTCTTCTGGAAGACACGTAGACTCCATCTATGCAACATGGTGTTTCAGAAACAAACCTGAATTTGAATCCCGATTTTTCTACTTACTAGCTGTATGACCATGGACAAATTACTTTAATGCTCTGAGCTTCAATTTCTTCAGTTATAGCTTCTTTTTCGTTGGATGTAAATGAATCACAGAGTTAAAGGAAACCCTAAAGAACCAGAACTTGAAAAATAATGGAACCTGAAAAGCTCTGAGAATCTATTAGGAGACACTGAACACGTGATTTTCAAGGTGCAAAAACAGGCATCAATGAGACCCTACTTGTTCTGGAGTTCTGCGTTGCTTGGTTTAAGATTCAAATTTCCAGGGAAGAAATCGGACTGGCCTAGCTTGGGTGATGTGCCCACTCCACGCCACTCTGATCAACATTCTTAGAAGAGAGGGTTGCCCTGTGGAGAGAACTGCTTATCAGGGGCTTGATCACTGGAAAGTGATGCAACAGACCCATGGGAAGCTGGGAAAAGGAGGGATGCAGGAATAAATATCCTGACCTTACTTTTTCCAGCCATTCATATCTCTTACTAGTGTCTCCAGTTGACCAAAGACAACAGGCTATTTGATGGCAAGGGAGCTCATTGATAGCATCCATGTGAAGTCAGAATTTTAGGGAGCACAGCAGGGTGGAGAAGGTTGAAAAGTGGATCTGAAGAGGCTAATGGAAAATATGCATAGGTAGTATATTTAATGTCCTTAACACATTGTGGTAGTGGTGTGGTAGTGAAATATTTTTCTTCCCTCTTAAGAAAAAGGCCCATAACTTCTTTTATCCCAGAAGGAAAACTATGTGTACAATCCCTGGTCCAGGAAATTCCTAATAATTTGGAAGTGGCCAAAGGCATGAGTCAGTGCTCTTTTCTTTTTCCCTGGTGCAGCCTTGACTCTAGCAGGCCCTGCTCCAGTTATGAGGTGCCCCCTGCCTTAAGGAGCCTCATGGAGGCTGTGGGTGGCAATTCCTCCTATGTTGGTGGCACTCTGAGCTTCTGCCAAGGCTGAAGGAAGCCACTTCAAAAGACACCACTACCACCCTGATAAATGAAATCAGAAGAGCCTTGCTTCAGCCAAGACTGTTTCTAAGCACTTTTCACCAGGCCCCATTCTTGAGGATAAATTCCTCCTCTGAGTGGATTTGGGTGATGACTGGGGCCCTCTCATCCAGGCAGTCACTTGTCAAGTACAGACTCATCCGTCTGTGTTAGGAATGTTAGGGAGAAGAGAGAAAAGGAGGAAAAATGGTGTTTCTTCCATGCCCTGGCTACGTTTTCCATCTAGTTCTTACTTGCTAAAGAAGGTTGAAACACTTTTCAGTTTACTCTTAGAAAAAATAATTTAGAATCTCTGATGAATTAACAATATACTGGCTCAAGTAAAATTTACATTTTCTACCATAGTTTCCAAATGAATTCAATCACTATGATTCCATCATTTAGGAAAATAAATGAAAATAGATACTTGCAGCAAATGAGTATCTCATTTTTACAAGAGCAGCATGATATGTTGAAGGAACACGGGAATGGGGCTCCCAAACTTGGATGGTAGGATTGGCTGAACTTCAAAATCTGTTTCTCCTCTTTGGGCCTCAGTTTTTACACTTACAGTGAGAGTTGGTTAGATAAGAAGAGGATGATTCAAATTGTCACTGTGACCCAACATATCTTCACAGCTGACATGATGAAAAGGAGTTATGCCCCTAGAAGGGAGAAGTACATTGTCATGAGGAAGAGCTATAATCATCAGTGAATTGCTTTCTAAATTTCCTAGGTTGAGTTATAGATTCAAGAGTTTACATTCCATTTTTCTTTATAGTTTTTTGTGTTTTAGAATTTTCCTAATAAAGAAACAGGGATATAGTATTGTTACTGTAGCATAGTTTTGCTTTTAGTCCCAATATGATGTACAGGTAGTATGTAGTAATGGAAGGAAACTCTGAGATGTCAAATCTGGGCTCAAATCCGAAAGTAGCTAAACCCTGGCATTGAGTCCTCTCAACTAAGAAAATGGAATAATAATACTTCATAAGATTTCCCTGAGGATTAGAGATAAAGATGTAAAAGTACCTTGCATGTAGTAGGCATTCAAGAAATGATCTCTTCTTATCTTCATGTTCACACTTATTCACATTTGCCTAACAATACTCAAAGCTCTTAGGATACCAGGGAGAAGAAGGGTAGGCCACATCCTGTTGATGTTGGCTAGCTGGTGTTCCTGCTCTTTCTTCTCTATGATGGTTGACATTAAATGTGCCCCTGAATGATAGGGGCATTGTGCAAACCAGCTATTTTCCTCAAGGTAGTCAAGGAGAAATGGCAGCAGTCATACCTAAATCTTGTTAAAACCCCAGTTTAAAAACAGGAAACAAATTTCTGTGGGAAAAGTGAGAGAGGAAGCCATCAAAGGATGGAACTGAGTTGGCAATTGGCTTCTAAACCAACTTTGTGACAAGATTCCCTTCTCTTAGTTGAAAACAAAGAGTCAGCATGGAATAATTGGTCAGAACATCAACTCTAGAGCCAGATTGTCCAGTCCAAGTTTGATTTTTGCTGTTGTTGTTTTTTTTAATTGCATAACTAAAATAATATATTGGCTTAGGTGAATTTTGGTACAAAGCAGAAGAAGAAATGCCAAGAAAAATACTGACAAATGTATTCTTATCCCTTATTTGTGGTCTATAAAAGCAAATGATTGCACTGCAGTTGAACTTTGACTTTTCATTTGCTGACTCTGTGAGTTTGGACAAGTTATTTAAATTATCTTGGCCTAAGTATCTTCACTTGAAAAATGGTGTCAATAATTGTATCAAACTTAAAGTGTTGTTATGCCAGTTCTGTATGTCAATATCTTTAAAGTACCTGGGACATGGTAAACAGTATATAAGTATTTGTTAATAGAAGAGGATACCAGGTGATAAAATCTATTTAAAAATATAGACATTTGAGGAGAAACTTTAGTATTCATGGGTTTGGGTCAACATTCCTACTATTAATTGTTAAAAATGAACCTAGATGTCACTTGGGGTCTCTCTTCCCATAGAGATTTTGGCAACTTTGGCTTAAAGCTGTAGGATTCTATGATTAGGATAGGTGTAGTCTTCTTCATAACTTTTGAACATGTCTGTTATTGTAACAGAGACTGGAAATTATGGCTTAAGATTCTCTTCTATGCAAAGAGAAGTCTGAAGGTAAACATCTCAGTTTAGGGCAGCGGTTAGCCTGTAAGCTGGAACCCAAGTCCAGCTTCTATCATTCAAGTTCACCTCACAACTTCCATTCCTAAAATCACTGCCTATTCTCGGATGGCTTCTAGAACTCCATCCATCACATTGTGGTTGCAGACCAGAAGAAAGATTTTTTTAAAAAGTGAAAAAAATAATTTTCACATTGACTCTTTTTTTAAAGAGCTTTGGCAGAAATTATAGAAAATAATTCTGCCTATACCTCTTTGATCAGAATTTAATCACATGGCCTTACCTTACCAACCTGTAAGAGAGAATTGAAAATAGTCTTTTGGATGAGCACATTGTCAAGGGATAGATATTGCGAGGACTGGCTATCTTTGCTTTATGATTCACTTGTCACTTCTCCCAAATAAGCTCAGACCCACATGTGGACATAGGTGTACACCCTGTCTCTCACCAGCTTTCAGAAGAAATCCATTCCATATTTTTACAGTCTTAGTGAATATCACCATGAGATTAGAGGCATGAGGATCAGAGGTGAGCCATTTGGCTACTTACACTTATATCACTGTCCCAATAAGACTTTTTTCCTATGAATCTCTCTTATCCTTCCAAAAATTGTTTTTATAAAGCCAGAGCTGCCAATCTGACTTTTTCTGCAGCACACAGATTCCGGGAACGTGCTACGAAGCTCCTGCCATTTCCTCTCAGCTGAGGGATTTAAGTATAAATCAGCCAGTTAGAAAGCTATAGAATAAAGACAGCAACCATCTATAAAGTGCCTGCTATATGTCAAGTGTTTCTGTAACATACTTTAATCTTTATCAAGGAGGCTGCTGTCATCCCCTTATTACCAAGAAGGAAATTCAGGCTTAGCAGACTACAGTAAACAGCACAATTTCATTTAAAAAGTGCTTTACATTTTTTTGGTGGATCATTCATTCACTCTGTTTGCTTTAATTCAGTATTTTGTTATATTGTCACAATAGCTCAATGAGAGCATAAATGATAAGTGTGCATCTCAGTTAGGGTCAAATAGTAAAATAAGTTCTGTGCTTTCTGTGATTTTCCATCTAATATTTTTCTCTCCTCCAGAACAGATGAGCTCATTTCTTTCAACTCTCTCTCAAACTGCAATCATTTCCAGATTCCTTCTCCTCTAGAAACATTCTGGTTTGCCAATGACATTCTTGAAATGCAGCATTCAAACTCAAATCTAATATCTAGATATAATCAGTCCAACAAAAGCAAAGCAAAAACACAAGCCCTAATGGATAAGACTCTTAAGTGTAGATGGTTAGATCAAAGAGAAAAACTGCTCTAATTTTTAAAATATTTGTATTTCTAGCAGCAAGTGCTAAGTCTAGCATAAAAAGAGTATTGAGCCTTTGAAAGATCTCAGGTTGTACCGTTTAGAGATAATTATATTTAGTGTAATGAGAGAAATTACTACAGAGATCCAAAGGGTTGCAATGGGAAATTGAAATTAGAATTGCCTCTACTGCTAGTACTTCTACTCTTCTGCCGATAATAACTATTATTTATGAAAAACTTTCTAAATATCAGCTACTGTCCTAAGTATATGACTTGAAATTCCTGTTATTTATTCTCTGTAACAATTTTATTATTTAGGAATTATTATTTACATAAAACACAAAAGACAGGTATGAGGTTTGGAGAGGACAATGACCTACTCAGGAACACTCAGAGAGGAAGTAGCAGTAATGAGAATCAAATCCATGGCTCTGGTGACAAAACCCAGAACAGCAAAATTACTGAATTTTGGATCATTTCCAGTTCTGCAGAGGGCCTCAGTTTCTCATCTATAAAACAGCAAGCTGAGCCATAGGGTCTATATAAGCAGTAGAATGCTGGAGCTAGTTCTGAGAGCTAATAGTTATTTTTCAGAAATTTTGTGAGCTGGTTTTAAGCATAGTCATAATGAAATGACATTAACTTAAAATTAAACATATTACATTGAAAATACAAAATAATAAATTCAAAACCATAATTTACTAATTATTTCACTGCATTTAATTATTATGATCTGTGCTCTTGAGGCTATTTAAGTCTATTGTATTGGTGTGGTATAAATGAAAAATGTTGTGCTGCCGCACACTTTTTCCCCAGCTCCTACTTCAAATGAAGTCATGTTGGTAGCTTGAAACCTGCCAGGTGGGAATATTTACATCACGGAAATCAGCAAATGCTGCAAATCAGATATTGTTTTATTGATTGTATTGTCGTGAAAATGTTAGAAAAATATTAATGTGGGTTAAAGTTAAAAGTGTGTCATATTGACAGCCATTATGTATGAATAGCATCAAAAAATGAGAAAATATTCTTTTAGTATTTAAAAACTATCTAATTCAGAAAATAAGTCACTCAATGTCATGGATGTGTCTTTGTTGTTTGACTTTTGTTGCACTCTTTAACATAAATGAAAATAACGACCAATATATATTTGTCAATCGAAGCCATAGGTTATTTATAATTAAAAGAGTTTAATAAAAGTCAATGAATTTTATTGAAAATTAATAGGTTATATGGAACTTACAATAAAGAATATTGTATCTTTTATTATTTGTTGATTTGTGCTACATATCCTTTATAGGATGTACATGATTAAATACAAATATGAATATAAATATATGTGTGTACACACATACACACATGCAAATCACTGGAGAGTTGGTTGTTAAAGGTTTACCAGCACACCACTCTCTGTACAGTCTTTCTCATCTTTTGTTGGTTAGGGGTCTAACTAGAAAAACAGGGAGCCAAAGACTGTAAAGAACTTATCTAAGAGTTGGAAATATTTAGAGTTGGAATGAGTTACTTAGGGAGGTAGTGACATCCCCATCACTGTGCTGATGACAAAGCCACTTCATTCGGGAGAGGAGGATGGTGTCGAATGTTTTTCCTTCCCAATCAGAGAGTTTCACAACCCTAAGGAGCAGGTGTCAGAGTGAGAGGTGGGAAGAGTGTATTGGTGAGGTACTAGCTAATGCATTGTGAGACTTAAAAGTTTAGAACTTATCAGGAGTCTTATCTACTTGCTGATATCTTTTGATAAATTGAAACTTTCTTGGTGGCCAGAGTCGGAATACCTTACTCCTGGAGTCCATTGCCTCCATGTCTGTGATTCCTTCCACAATTGCAGTTCATTTAGGTGTTTTTGTAGTAGCCTCTGATGTGAGAATCTTTTGGCACTGAGAATTATGTCTAGCCGTAAATAAAAGAGTTACCTGAAAAATCATTTGTTTCCTCTCTCTTTGGTCTGATTGTACTTTGAGGGAAATCAATGCAAATTCAATTCATTCTCCCTTTTCAGTTCCTCAAGCCCTAGAACTGTGTGGAGACTTTAAGAAAACCTCAATAAATTCTCTCAGAGCCACAACCCCTCTCCACTACCTCATGCATAAAGACAGAGTTGTTTTCCCTTCATTAGTAGACAATGCCTTGACAGGTTATCTCTGAATTGCAGGGTTTAACTAGAGTGGTGTCCTCAGAAATTCAGGACTGAATTCAACTAGCAAATCAAATCAACTAGTAAATCACCTGAATTCAAAAACAAACCAGTGAGTCCATCTTTTTATTAACCTGGTATTGATACTTGGTTAGCATCAGCGAAAGTCAAGTGGAGAGGGTTTGGATGTAAAGAAGCTAATTTTGATTGAGGACCCACTTTTATTTATTTATTTATTTCCCACTTTGGAGAATTGTTCTGAATTTATAACATACACCATCTGCTTTGATCTTCCCTATTCTGTAAGGAACAAAACGGAGGCTAAGGGGTTAAGATGGCTTGCCTACCACCAAACACCTTGTAGATGGCAGACCATGAATTGAACCCTCCATTCCAAATACCATTGTTTTTCATATGAATCCTGTTGCCTCTCTGTAGAAAGCTTTTATTTGAAAAATGAACTGATGTCTCACAATTACCTATTGGAGTAGTTTATCACAGTGACAAATGAAGGGGAAAACGGTTATTTGAAAAATAGTGAGATAGCTTTGGCTGTTCTTGACTGATTCAAAGACATAAAAAAGGAGAACCAAAATAGAAGAAAAAACACACCCATCCTGGGCCTGAGCACTGAAACCTGTGTGACCTAGATGCAGCCATATCTTCAGCTGCCGGGAGAGACTCCAGTTCCCCAATCACTGGCTCCCTCTAACATCATAGCCCACACTGTCTCCTTGGACTTGGTGACTGAGTTCAGCTTCCTTCCTCCACCATCCATGTTCTCTAAGTAGAAATCTCCTCCTTATCCTCTAATTCTTCCCACTCCCGTTTTCTTCAGAGAACCCTTGCCATGGACTCAGACCTCAAAACCCTAATGCTAGCCCCAGTGGCTCCAGGAAGGGACACTAAGTCACTAGCTGCAACATGATTTGCCCTGTTTGTTTCAACCCATTGTCTCTGAAGTTTTGTCAATGTCACTGCAGATGTGACATGGACCCTTTGTCAAGATTTACATTAATTACAACCTCACGTTACCTGCACAGGAACCTGAAGAAGGGTTAAGCTTAAAACCATTCATCAGCATGTGGCAGATCTCCACAGCCCTCATAACTTTCTTATTTATGGCCGCCTGCTGCGTTTTCTCAAAGTTACATTAGCTCTTAATATCTTGCAAAGTGATATATGTGGACCAATTATTAACTGAAGTATCCGGAGCAACAGAAACTAAAAAGAAAAAAAGTGTTCTCTAAGGCTGAGAAACAAGATCCCAGATCTGCGGAAATGACCTTATACACACACCCCAATACACACACACAAACACACACACACACACACACACACACACAGACTCTTGGCAATTCAGTACAGGATGGAATAAACATGTTTTGATCTAATTAATAGTCTTGAAAATAACTCCATATGCATTGTTCTAGTATAAATTATAAACCACCCTAACTCTGTATTTTGGCAGAATTTCTAGCTCTTTCTGCTAGGACATAGGACACTTTCCTAAAAGGATTGAAAAACCAGTGAAAATCAGTGACAGCATTTGATCTATGCTTTAGGTCTTATCAATGATGGAGATAGCATAGTTTTGAGTAAAATTCAGAAAATATATTTGCAGGGCTTTTAAAAATGACTGTTTGAAAGTTAACTGGCAAGTTTTACTAAAGACATTTTAAAAAATTATTTTTGAGAGACATGAAAGAAAGAAAAAAAAGAAAGGAAGGAAGGAAGAGAGGGAGGGAAAAGAAAAGTTCTCAAAGCAGTCACACTTTGTTCTTTCCCTGTACATTTTCAAGAACCCAATCAAAGCTAGTATATCCCAACGTATACACCAGGACTTTGCACCTAGCCCAACTCTCAATTTATGTTTTTTTCTAGAAACGACTTGTATTTCTTCCTTTTAATTGTTACAATAATGACTTAGAATAATATTTCTCTTAACTCAGAGTCTGTTCTCATTCCTCAGTGTGTTGCTGGCCATTTTCTTACCAGCAGTTGGCGTCCTACTATTCCTGTTGAGTCACTGACATCGGTCACCTCAACTTTACTGCACCCCTCCCTGCCTTCTTGCCACAGTATGAGCACCACCCACGCTTGTGAAAGGTAGAAGACAGTGGCCCCTGTGGGCAAAAGAAGGCTTGAGCCAGCAGGTCTAGTCCCAACTCATCTCCTTGCCTGGAGCCCTTCTGCAGAAGCCTTCCGGCACACTCATGCTTGGAAGCCTCTGGGCTTGTAGCCTTCTTCTCCAGTTCTGCCCCTGCCAGGTTCGGAAATGTCCTGATTTTTCTCTATTCTCTAAATTCCAACCACAGAGTATGCAGACTGACCTCCCCAAATCAGTCTTCTATGATATAGCAATGGAGAAATGCTTGTTTCTGATAATGCTGAAATCAAAGTGACGTTCTAGTTTTGGTAGCTAAAGTTAAAATGAGGAAACATTCTTCCATTCATAAATTTATTCATCGAGCTGGGCAGCATGCCAGATGAATAAAATATAAAATAAACCTTGCCTCTGGGAATACAAGGATAGGCCAGGTCTCTGCTGCCGTGGGATATGTATTCTGGTGTTGGAGAGGCAGACCACAAAACAGGTAAACAAAGTCATGAATGATAACCGATGGTACAGATTGGTAGAAAGGGACTATTCAGGATGCAGTGTTCAGAAATAAAGGCTCAAGGGTGGACCTGTTTTAAATAGGGTCACGAGGAACCTCTCTGAGGAATTTGTATTTAAGGTGAGAATGACAAACAGGAGCATAGCCACAACATACAAAAATAGATGACTTAAGTGCTGTATAAATGATAAAGCACAAATCAATATTTGGCCAGGAATAAAAGCACAATTTTAGCTACTCTTTTCATATTCCTATAGAAAACCTATGAGGAAGTCATAAAATCTTGGGGTATTTACCTTGCTGTGTGTGGAAAGGATACTCCATTTTAAGAAACTCAGGTTCTTCTTGTGTATAAAGGCACAAATAGGCCTACCAGAGAGACACAGAACCAGGGCTTGGCAAACACTTTCTATAAAGAGAGAGAGAGTAAATATTTTAGGCTTTGAGTACCACAGGATTTTTATTGCAGCTTCTCAACTCTCCCATTGGAGCAGGAAAGCAGCCATAGGCAATATATAAATAAATGAGTGTGCCTGTTTTCTGATCATATTTTATTTATGAATCTGATACATGAATTTTCATGTGTCACAAAATGTTACTCTTTTTTCAAAATATTTTTTTCAGCCATTAAAAAATATAAACACTATTCTTAGCGTAAGAGTCTTACAAAAACAGGCAGTGGATCATGTTTGGTCTGCAGGCAATAGTTTGGAGACTTTTGCCTATAGCAAGGTGGCCAAAAGTGTGAACTCTTAAGCCAACTGCCTGGGTTTGTTTTCAATCTACTCCATTTTCCAGTGGTGCATTCACATGTTCAGGTGAAAGAAAGTATACTTTGATCCTGTTTTGATTTCTTTCTTATCTTACTATCCTTCTCTTCTTAGTCAAACTTCTTTAAAAAGTAATCTATACTCTCTCTCTTCGGCAGATTGTGTTTTCCAAAAATGACTTCAACACCATTTCCAGTCCCTGATGTTCTTCCAGAATCACCCTCCCCCAGGATACGCAACAAGAGGTTGTACTGATGTTCCCTCCCCTTGAAAGTGGGAAGGCCTCTGTCCAGGGCCACAGAAAGGATGCTATGAGACTTAGAATCTAGGTCATAAAGGCAATAAAACTTCCTCCTGCTTCTGTTAGGGCATGTGCCTGTAGATCCTGGAGCTGCCATGTAAGGATAATATACAACTGTTATTTTTCAAAGGCTTCCATTAGACTTCTCCAAGGTAGATCTGGCCATAGGCAAAGAAGAGAGATGTCCATGTATCTTATGTGCCTGGAATGTAGCATGTATGAGATACAGCGTTGAGAGCTTAGGCCGAAGATGTGTACAGAAGCCACTTCATGGAGGGCCTTGATCATAGATTAAGGACCTTGGACTGGGTCCCAGGGCAGTGCGTGGCCTCTGGAGGGTGTTATACATGAGAACTGAATGGACAGATTTCTCTTTCAGAAAGATCATTCTGGTTGCCGGATTAGAAAGAAACAATGGATTGGAGAGACTGCATTAGAAGCCTCTGATCTGGTCTAGATGATGAGGATCTAAGCAGGGCAGTGTACTGGGCATGGATCAAAGAATAGAATCCAGAGAGATCCCAGAGACCGACTGGGGAGGAGAGTGCTGCCTGTCTAGGTGAAGGACAGAAATGAAAACAGTTGATATTTTAGTATCTTCTACTACTGTCTGTTAATAGAACAGGTCCCTCTTTTATATAGCTAAGCTGCCTAGCCTGCTTTCTTTTTTTAATTTATTTTATTTATTTTTTATTATTATTTCAGCATATTGTGGGGGTGCAAAAGTTTAGGTTATGTATATTGCCCTTGCCTCCCCCCCACCCCATCAGAGCTTCAAATGTGTCCATCCCCAAGACAGTACGCATCGCACTCATTATGTAGTATACACCCAACCCCTCCCCCCCCACATCGCTTTCTGTTTCATGATTTTTCCTTTTTCTCCTGTCAATATGCAGTACAGTTCCCACGTGGTTCATCTCCTTTCTCTTAGGCAGACTCTGGGGAGCCGTTCCTTGAAAGCAAGATGGCACAGATAAACCCACAGCTGGCCCGAGACTGGTGAAAGGGGCTTCTCTGTGCTCCCCGCCGGGAAACACCTGCCTCTGCAGGCCACAGACCCAGGCCCCTGCGAATACCCTGGGAACCCCACCTCTGAGCATCCTCTATGCTGTTATCTTGACACAATCACTATGTTCTGGGTTTTTAATCTGGGAGATTAAATCTTTACATGCCTGAGTGGAAAGATGCCATCCTTGTAATTTTTCACCTATATGATTTCTCAGCTGCCTTAGTTTAACCTGTTGTATTTATGGCCCAACCGTAATTTAGGAGAATACTTAGAAAATGCCAGTTTCAAAGGACAGCTCTGTTAAATTGCCACTAAGAACAGCTTTCTGAGTGAGTGTAGTGAACTGTGGTAAAACTGATCATTTCAGTCAATTAGATTTTTAGGCCAGTCACTTTTTACTGTTGTGAAAGAGAGAAAGCATTTTAGAGCTTAAATCAATCTATTGTAGTCTAAATATAGATCAAGGAGGAAGAAACACAAAAAATGTATTTATACTTTATTTTTGTCGAGATGAATCTGGTAGAGGTCATTTGAGTTCTATTATAGAGTATTCATTTTGCATAAAGTAGAAGTCACCCTTTTAAAAAATATGCCTAAAAAGACTCTTGGGATAGAAATTGGGGCCAAATAATTAAAAGGTTGAGATGGGAGAATAGAAACGCTTTAGCTAAGACAGAGAGGGGTTTGTGAAGTGAACTGCTAATCAGTCCAATCAGGTAGGTTTTTCTTATAAACACTTTATTGACCTTTGATTCAGAAAGGTCTAAATCATTGAGATACAGCAGGAGACCACTAGTTCAGAAAAAAAAACGTTTTTTTTTTATTATTTTGTCATTTGTTTCATTTCCTTTGTTCAACCCAAGACTGGATTACGCTGTTTAGGGATTTTTAAATAGTCAAAGAAATTGTGCTTTCTTGTTAGTCAACTGAAAACCAAAACATCACTAATAATAAAATAAGATTAAAGAGCACCAACAGCATTCTAATTTTCTCATCATATGCACTTTGCAATTATCAAATTCAAAAATCTATCACAATGATTTCTCACATTTTACTGTCCTAGGGGCAGTAAAAAAAAGGATGTAGCCCAGAACTGGATATGGACCATACAGAGGCACTGATTATTATGGTATCTTTAACCACCCAGGGATTCTCAGCTTTCAGACCCACCGTTGAGACTTGTGACATTGTTTAAATGACACCTTTTCCACAAAACCATCTCTGCTGAGGTCAGACCATTCCAATTACTTACCACTCTGGCTTTCTAATGCTTTTGTCTACACTATTCACTTAACATTTTTAAACACCAGTACCTCTTGTGTGGTCTAGCAGAAACAGCACCCAATTTCAGTGGGTAGTTCTAGATTCTGCTCCTCATTTCGCCACTTGTAGCCAAGCACATTTAGGTAACTCTGCCAGCCAGGGGAACACCAAGAATAGAGTTCACAGTGGGAAGATAAACAGAGGTGATTTAATACAAGCATATGGTGAGAGTTGTTAAGACAAACAGGAGATAATGAGGCATCCAAAGACTAGCAACAGCAGGAAGCTGCTCCCAATAATGGGCTTGTAGGACACAGGGAGAAGGATGCCTATTAGAGCCCTGCAGCTGAAACAGTCAGGCAGGAACTTAACTATGGTGGGGCTACCGTTGAGAGCTTGGACCAAAGAGGGAGGAACCATCTGGAAAGGATGCGGGACCAACTTCAGAGGAGATGGCAACCACTGTCAGAGATAATGCCTGAAGCAAAGCAAGAGGGGAGAACGAACTAGCCTCTCTCCTCTTCCAACTTTCCATTTTTTTACCAGTGCCACCCAATGGCCAAGCCTACCTAGAAGCCAGTCACCTAGTCCCCAGTGCTACAGAGCAGGGGCACAGGGGGTGGATCTGAGAGCAATGTTCAGATCACTGGCACAAAAAATCATTTGCTTTCTGAACAATTGTGCCCTTCTTTGTCAAATTTTAAAGCAATGCTTTTCTGACCCACTTCTTGAGAGTATCATATGAGAGTATTTTAATTTGTTGGTGGGAGTAAAAACTGAAACTTTTTGAGGACACGCTGGAAAAAATGTTTTAAGGATTTAAAATGTTAGCTAATGGTAATTCCACTTCTAGGAAAATAGAAAGTCTTAAATATGCATACAGATTTAGGTACAAAAATGTGTATCTTGGTGTTTATAATACTGAAAGTTGGAAGCAGCCTAAAATAGATGTGATATATTCAGGCATTTTTTTTTTTTTTAAGGAAAGATAATTTCTGCCTTCAAGGATATCTTATTCATTCAAGGCAATATGCACTGAGGATCATAAAAATAGGATGAAGTGCTATGAAGACCCAAGGGTGAGAAAGGACAGTGAGTATCTGCTTTTTTAAGGCTTCGAGATATGTGATGTACAGTGTGTGTAGGGAAGAATTTATGATATCTATATCCAAATAGGAAAATTTTTTCAGATGGAAGAAAAGGATAATCTCTTTTCAAATTTTCCAAGTTCACTCAAAAAAGAAACACCGGGGTTGGGAGGTTAGATTCCTAGGTAGAATAGCAAGAGGTGACATGAGCATAATTAGAATCCAAGTGACTGTGAGTTCATTCCAGTTTTGGTTCTGTTCTGATGGTGACCTTGTTCAGACCTTGTTCAAGCCTCTGCTCCAGATTTGTGGTGGGAATAAGGAAAGCAGAGAAAGCTCATATATACCATTGCCGAGGACTCTGCAAACAAATGAACAGACTCTCCCAGGATCTGGGGCTCTATTTCTAACTCACCCTCTGGTCTGACTGATCTGTGTTCTTTGTGCTCACCCTGCTAACAACTGTTGGCACAATCAGCCTCAGTCTCATTGGAATCACCCTTCAAGCTTGCTGTAAAAATTAAAGTTAAAAGGTGAATTTTGTGTTTAAGACCTTCCTTTGTCTTGCCCAAAGTACCCTATAAGCTTTATTTTTCATAGTCTAAAATGCATTGTCTTTGGGACAAGTCAGAACAAATTTTAAATTCTATCTTCACTTCTTTGTAGTTGTTTGATCTTTTGCAATTATCTTAATCTCCCTGGTTAAGTAAAATGAATAATAACACAGGTGAGGAGTTTGGCACAGGTCTCAGGCCACAGTAGGTGTTTAATAAATTTTAGTGTTCTTCACCTTGCTCCTTGTCTTCCAATATGTCTCAGAAAAAAGTTCTATTTCCTTTCCCTGCAAAATATCTTATTTGTCCACTCCATGTTATTGCTCATGCTGTTCTGTTCACCTGAAGTGTCCATTCCTATTCTCCTGTGCTCTAATTAAGTGTAACTTCCTCCATGAAGACTTACCTGGTTAATCAAAATAGAAAAGACATTAAAAAAAAATCCAAGAGCACTTTTTTTTAGCCTGATGAAGGCAACAAATCTTTCAATTTTGAACTATATATTTTAAATTTGTGTTTGTCTATCCTCCATTCTCAATGTCCTACCTATCTCTCCAACCCTAGATCCAAACTAAAAACAAGGCTAATATAGAAAGAGGATGGACCTTGGAATTAGATTAGACATACTGGGGTTTGGATTCCAGCACACAGTAAATGTTTGAAATATTTTTGCTACATGGTATTGAAGAGAATGTTTCCTTTGTGGCAGGTTCAGACCATTAACAGGAATGAAAGAAATGCCCTAGACAAAGGAAGAACTATCCCAACATGAGCCTCCAGCTGGAATGTTTTTGAGCCTATTCCCTTTTCTTGCTTAGCAAGCACTGAGCTTCCTGCTTCTGGTTTGGACCTGAAGTGGAAGTTCCCAAATACCAACAGGAAGGTCATACTTGTGGTCTTCCTCCCTCGCTGAAACCTGAAGCATTGGAATTTCGTGTGGGTGTCATTTTCTCAAGAGATTTCCAGCTGCAATTCCCAGACCAGAGGTAAGCCACTGGATGCTATTGGATCCACAATCATTCTCCCTCTTTTTTACTGTGCTGAGATTCCAAACATTATCTTGCCAAGTATGGGTTTAATAATTAAAAAGAGTTCCTGTGGGGAATGGTGGGATTTTTAAATATAGCACAGAATCTCATTGATTTGAGTTGCCTTATATTTCTACACAGAGGCAAGAGAAGAAACAAGATTCATCCATCCATTCATTCATTCATTCATTCACAGATATTGAGTATACACGATATGCCAATCACTGTACTTAAAGCAGTCTCTTCTGAAGAGGAACACTGGTTGAGTGCTAACCATACATTACATGCCTTTGAATATGTGATCTTCATGACTTTTCACAGCAATCCTATGAGGATAGAAGTGTATAATTTTATAGTTATTAAAACTTAGAGTTAATGAAACTGAGGTTTTGAAAGGTTTTTCAACTTTCAAAGGAAACATACTTAACATATATCAGAGCCAAGATTCAAGTCACAATTTGAATGTTTCACTACTGATGGAGATTTGGGTGATTTCCAATTTAGAGCTATTACAAAAAGTGCTGTTGGGATCATTATCATTCTTACCTTTTGTGTGTTTAAGCAAACTTTTTATTTGATATACACCTAGGAGTAGAGTTTTTGGGTTTCAGAGAATGTACAAGTTAATCTGTAGGACCCATTACCAGTTCACATAGTTTTCCCCTACAGCCATTTTGTATAAGTTTGAACTAATGAAGCAAACTCTGTTTCCCAAAGATGACCGCAGCCATATCTCTCATTCTACCTGCTTTTTAAAATAATGTAAGCTTGACACTTCTGGTGGGGTCTAGATCCCTTTTCCTTGAACCTGAGGGGACCTTTGTGACTTCCTATTGTGGCTTCCTAGATGAAGGCTATTCAATAGAACATTCTGCAGTGATGAAATGCTCTGTCTGTATTGTCTAACATGGTGTCCACTAGCCACATTGGGCATTGAAATGTGGCTAAAATGAATGTAAAGCTGAATTTTTATTTTATTTAATTTCAATTAATTTAAATTTAAATAGCCACACATGTCTAGCGGCTATTGTATTGGACAAGCAGGCCTATACCAGTAAGATTGGTAGAATGGATGCACTGTGATTTCAGAAGCTAGATCATTGAAATGCAATACACTGTGTCTTATTCTCTTGGAATGCAGCCACCATGCTATAAAGAATTCCAAGCCAACTGTGGAGAGTCCCATGTGGAGAATAACCTGGGATCATGGCTCATAGGCACAGCTGAACTCCCAGGCAGCGACCAAATCCAGCTCACCAGCCTTGTGAATGAGGCATCCTGAAAGTGGAATCCGTAGCTCCAGGTCATGCTGCTCTAGCTGGTGCTGACGGAGTACAAACAAGCCAGCCCTGCTGGGCCCTACTCAAAATGCTTTGGATTCTTTTAAGCCACAAAAGTCTAATCTCAAGCTATATGTCAAATTGGACTATGACTTCCCAAAAGTACTATTCCCTTTCATCTTGCTCAAAAAGGGTGCTGTTTCTGACTTACACAAAAACAATAACCAATATGCCCTGAGACATAGCTATATAATTGTAGATAAAAATGTGGACATTAATATTGAGTAGCAATAATTGGCTATAAGGTTGTCAAGTAGATAATCCAGAATACACTTGTATTAACTCTGTGGATTACTGTAAAAATATATACATAATATTATAAAGATTCATCAAGAATTCACAGACTCTCAAGAATAGAGCTAAAGGTACTGATTTGAGAAACTGTCAAAGAAGCATTTCCTTTTGTTCATACTTTGCTATGCTGTGGATCAGTTTTAGCAGTGACACTGTGAGACAAGAGAATTTTTTCCTAAAGGCTAGTTGGGATGTACTGTCCAGAGGTTTTGTGCCAAACAGAGGGTGACAAATGTTTTCACATTTGTCTGACTGGTTCCCAAGTACAAATGGCTCAAAAGGTTCTCTGCTGAGAGCTACGTGAAAAGAAATGCATTGTTCATTACAGGAGAAAAATCTTTTCCCTTCCTAAATATGGTATTTAAAAATTCATCCTTTCCTTTCTCAGTTTGTGTAGTTATATGTTTGCCTTCCTTAGAAAGTATTTTGTGTAGCTTCCTATATTAAATACATTCCCTCAACCCTGATGCCATAACACTATTCTAAACCACCATTATGCCTTTTCTGGACTTTGTCACTTATAGAATGGGTATTCACTCACGTTCTGGTTGGATTGGAGGGAGAAGGGTTGTTTGAAACTATACTTTCAAAGGAACCACATTTAGTTTGCATATTTACCTAGGGCAGCACTGCAAAGGTCTGACAAATACAACACCTACATCACTTGTCTTCTTACATATAAATATATATACCCACCCTCATACTATGCATTGTCTAAACTGCAGAAGCAGTAATTTTGGTAAAATTTATTGATCATTTCATGTCACTCCGCTGTGTAAAATCTTTCAATAGCTCCACGTTGTTCTTGGAATAATATATAAACTGTTGTCAAGACCCACAAAGCTCTGAATGATCCGTCCACCTCCTGGACTCAGGTAGCTCTACTCTTTGGCTTCTACACTACAACCAAAATAGTCATCCACTTATTGCTTGTTGAAGAAACGCCCTCTCCGAATTCTGAGTCTTTGTGTATACTATTCCCTCTGTTGTGATGCTCTTACCCTGATCACCACTGAGCAGTCGGTTCTTTGTCATTCTGCAAGTCTGAGATCTGCTTTCATCTTTTTAGCACAGCTGAAGCCCTGATACTTTTTTTAAAGTAGCTTTGCCATCATCTATCTCATCACGTTTTTTTTCCTTCAAATTATTATCACCTATCAGTAATTGCATTTATTTACATTTTGTTTATTGCCATGTCTTCCACTAACACGTAAGCACTGTGAACCCATGGAACTTAATCATAGTGTATCTGCATGTGACACAGAACCTACCATGCTAGATATTCAGTAAATATCTGTTGAACTGAAGGAATGAATAAAAGAATGATGCATGTGTTTTAATTATGGGCTAAAGAAAAAGAAATAGTGGATACATAAAACGCAGAGAGGAGGTCACATTGCCTCCAATTTCACCCTCACAGATAGGTATAATAAAGTGCCTAGGCTTATTGTGAAAATTAAGTGGGAAATTCCATATAAAGTGCCTGGTTTATAATAAGATCTTAATAAATGTCAATTGTCATTTCCTTGTTTATGTTGCTTTTGTTGTTAAAACATTTCAATTTTATTGCTCTTTCAACTTAGCATCTACTATTTTTCCTTTAGGTTTTGTGGGTGTTTGATTCCTAGAAACCTCTGACTAGAAAAATTGCTGTTAAGTGGGTCTCACAAGTGTTAGTGAGAACAAAAAGAAAAACTTGGCTAATTATACAGCTATTAATGCAATGATCCAACAAACCAATTACTCAGGAAAAGTACCATTATTTTTTGAACTGTGTATGCACTAGCATTTTTATATGGTGATGGAATATTTATTGTTCTTACTGTTTTCGTTTTAAAAACAGAAAGAGAAAGGAGTTTTTAGTTTATTTTGGGTTATTAAAGATGTCTGATTCACCTTGATCAGCTTTTCCAAAGAACCCAGGAAATTAAGAAAAAATATTATGCAAGATTGTAGTAGTTGTGACTATAGAGATGTTGACCAATGTTTTACTAATTTGAGGGACTATTACAGTTATTGAATGTTTTACATTTGTCTCTCCATCTGTGAATGAGGTAGCCACATTGTTGGAAAATGCTATTGCAATTCTGTTGTATTTTTTTTTTTCATGAGAAAACCCAAGTCCAGATGTTTTTGGTGAAGTTTGGTCTCATTTGTTAAAGTTGGCAAAGAATTCATTCATACAGCACAAAATAAAGGAAGCAATGTCCTTTGCTTCAGAAAACAGAAAATAAATATTTAATAACATGAAAGGAGAGTTGACTATGAATACAAGATGAAAAGTGAGATGGAAAGATGTTATTTAAAAACATTGCTGCAGTTCAAATGTCTACTATCAAACTAATTGCACATCTTTGGGTAATTTGTATTTTGCATTTGGTTATTTCTAGGATATTTTCCTTGCTTCCTCTCCCCGCCCTTTTTTTTATAATTTGCAGTTTCACCAGAATGTCTGTGGATATGTATGACTTTTTAATCCTGCTTGATATATTTTGTACTTTCTGTATATGTGTATTTATATCTTTATTCTGAAAAAACTTCCAGGCATCATAGCTTTAATATTGTCTTTCCTCCGTTGGCTCTATTTTCCTCTTCCGTGATGCATACTAGAGCTTTGCATTAGATTCTCTATGTCTCGAGGTTCTATTCTCTCTCTTTCTCTCCTCCATAATAATGTTCTGCATTCCGAAGTGCTGATATCAAAATGTCCCCCCCAGGTAAATGAAATCTTTAGCTTTTTCTTAGAGTGCACAGCTGCTGGTAATATTTCAAGCCCTTGCTCATTTTGCTTACCTTCAGTGAGTTCAGCAATGAACTAGAAATTATAGGATTATCTATGATCTACATTTTTAAAGTGGGAGAGCACTTTCAATTCCCTGGTATTTTATACTTTCAAAGCAACAAGAAAAAAGAAAATTATTGTCCAATATATAAAATATAATTTCTGAGCTAAAAATCAGAATATACATGCTAAAAGAGCTCACCATAGTCTAGGTAAAAGGTAAGAAAATCAAGACTATGTATGGACATATTTTGTGAAATTTTATAATTTCAAACATGATGAAAGTGAAAAATAATTCTAAATGTAAAATATGATAGGTGGAATAGGAGGAAAGAGATTACCTTCAGAGGAACATAAATCAGGTCAACCTGAGACTTATTAAAAAATTCATAGGATCACGAAAGATAAACACTGTGATTCAAGAACCTACATTAAACGAATATGGTACTGTATGTGTGTGCACATGTTTTGTTATAGCAACAGAAAGACATTCTTAGATATATAAAGGTTCAGAAAGCATATCTCTCAGAAGTATATCTTAAGAATATATTTGAAGATATATTCCTGAGTAGGATTTATCCTGATGTCCCACTGAGCCAGGTTGAAGAACCTGAAGAAAATAGAAGTCTCTCTATTTTCTCATCAATTCCCAAGGTGATGCTACTCTTATGCTTTAATTACTCATGAACATATCCACTGGACTAAACTCTTTGAAGGTAAATGAGAAGTTAACCCCTCCTTGTGTTCTATATCACATGGCATAGTGTTGGGGACGTCAAAGGTATTCAATAAATGTAGGATGAATGAATAATTGTATGAACTATTATTAACATGCCTACCTGTGTGAACTACATTTGTTAGAACTAAAAACAAAGTAAAACTAAAAAAAAATAATCAAGTCCTGTTTCCTTAAAAATTATATTAAAAATAGATATAATGCAATAGAAGCCAAAGGAGATGGAAATAAATATATTAGAATACACAACTATGTATAAGGAGAAAGTTAAAAAACACAAGAGACATGACTTTGCTTAACCTCATGCAAACAAATTAAAAAACTTGACTATAAAGCATATTTTAGAAAATACATGAAATGCAACAAAAAGTATTAATAAATTTGGCCAATATCATCTCAAAAATCATCAATATCAATTTATTTCAGAAATAAATTTTACCAAATATCTGAGGAATGTGATTTAAGTTGTTTGAAAGCATAAAGTGAAAATTTCTAAAGTATTTTTGCAAATATGGGAAAATATTGGTACAAAACTTAACAAAGGGAGTACCATAAAATAAAACTACAGATGGATATTACTTGTGGGTTTTGAGGCAACATTTCTAAAATGTGCTAGTAAGTGGAAATTAGCAGCATATGAAAAGATTAATAAATACTATTCGGATGTGATTCAAGAAATTCAATATATCAATGTATTTTCCATATTAATTATAAATCCATAGAGAAAAATATATTATTACACCCATGATACTGATAAAGTGCTTAATAACAACCAATGCTATTCTCAAATACAGATTTAATAACTATAAATAAATTAATAATATTTAATTAGTGCATGCCTAATAGTGAAACACAAAAATGTTCCCATTAAATTAAGAAATAAGACAAGGATGTTGAATAGCCCTATTGCCCCATATACTATGGGAAATTCTTTCTAATGAATTGAGGTAAGATAAATGAATATGAGGTTTAAAAGTTCTAAAACAAAAAAAAATTGTTGATTATTTACAAATACCTGGAAAATTTCATAAGCCTGGAAAACCCAAAAGAATCAATTGCTTAAACTATTAAAAATAATGGAAGAATTTAACAAGGAGAATTTAGGAATTAATATCCAAAACCTTGGTGGCTTTACTGTTTTCATATAAGATGCACTTATGTTACTTAAAGAAAAATCCATTAAACAAAAGGCATGAAGTAAGAAGCACATGCTAGAAATAGAGATAAGTAGGAATGTGCTAGCTTTGTATGAATAAACTGTGAAAATGCTCTCATAGGCCATAGAAAGAACTTTAAAAAACTTTTAGTAGGAGCCAAGAAACATTAAATAAAACTGAAATTAATGGGAATTCATACCCAGTTCTAGCAAATTAATGCAAGATTGCAAAGATGCTAATTTATCCTATGCTAATCCATAAATTGAATATGATTCCAATGAACTTACCAACAAATTTTTTTTATGAAACTAAATATGCTGAATCTGTAGTTCAAATAAAGATTAGCCAGAAAAATTTTGAAAAAGAAAGATAAAGGAGCAAACTACATTATTACATATTACTATAAAACTTCCATAAGTAACAGAATTTATTACTGGCGCATGAATAGAAATTTCAAAGGAGAAGAGTAGAGTCTTGAATGAGACTCAAATAACAGAAAAATTTGGATTATGATAATGTCAGCATTCCAAATCAGACTGAATATTCAATAAATGGCATTGAGACAACCTACTGAGAAAAGAATAAATTAAGGTGAATTCTTAATTTAACACTTAACACAAAAATTTGAATTTAGATGGATCAAAATTCAAAGTTAAAAAGAAAATGTATTTTTTTCTTATAATCTTGCAACAGTAAGCCTTTTCAAAGCAAGATATATAATTAAGAATTTCTCAAAGACTAATAAATATAACTTCCTAAAATTTGTAATTTTCTGCTTATCAAGAAATACTATAAACAAAGTCATTATGTATAGACAACTTGAGAAATATTTCCAGTATATACAATAGATGAAGAACTAAGGTATTTAATAAATAAATTTTTCTTACAAATAAATTAAGAAAATACATTAGCTCAATATAAATATGAACAGATAATGTTCTCCCATCCGACTACTAACCAAGTCCGACCCTGCTTAGCTTCCAAGATCAGATGAGATCAGGCACGTTCAGGGTGGTATGTCCATAGACAAGAACAGATAATATTCTGTAGAGAATATTTTTTTAGCATAAGATGTTTAACTTCCCTCAAAAATCAGAGAAATACAATACAACTCAAAGTACTTTTACCTTACAGTGTTGAAATGATGAAACATTATTAGTGTTAGTGAGACCATGAAATAGTAATTCTCTACCCAACACCATTAGTGGGAACATTAACTGCTATAATCTTTTTGGAGGGCATAATTTTGCAGTATCTACCAATATTCCAAATACACGAATTCTTGTAAAGTGCATAATCTAACAATTTCACTTTTATCCTACAGACAACCAGCACATGTGCAAAAGAATTATATACCATGATTTTTATGGCCATCTTGGTTGTAAGAGCAAAAGATTAGGAAACACATGCATGTGTGCCAACGGGGGACTGTTTAAGTGCATTAAAGCCAGCCATAATGTGGAGAACTTTGTAGAAGGACTTATCTGGAATAATCAATCCCATTACTGAAAAATAGTAATAAATAGTGTAGTTTATTTCAGTGGATACATACACACACACACACATACATACATATATATCAAGATTATATAAATATGCATATGACAAGCAGATAGAATATTTTTGATGGACATGAAAAACTGGTGACCATTATTGTTCTGCAGGGGGGCCAAGCATAGCATGGAAAGTCTGTCATCACCCTATAGTCATTTTTACTGCTTGAAATATTTACTAAGTACATGTCCTATATTTTTTTTCTTAAAAAACTAGTTAGTAAAATTCTACCTCCTCCAAAACATCTCCCTCCTTGGACTGGCACGCTATCAGAAATTCTCTCCATGAATCAGCCTTTGGGATGATGCCTGTTTCTGCTTCAAAGGCAATGTTAGAAAAATCCATGAAACCCCAGGCTCGGCACCCACTGATGTCCCTAACATAGTAGCTGCTTGTTTCCTCTTGCTTCGTGTCCTAGACCTGCCAGGTCTTTAAGGTACACCACCCATACAGAGCCTTCTCTGTGTTTTCTTTTATGGGGCTTCTCCCTCCTATTTGTCTAAAAGATGCTTTGTGAATCTCTGATCAGCTTCATATCTGATTTCTCTCTCTGGCCCCCACAAGATATCTCTTAATATTCTTTTATATTATTGACATTCAATAAATACATATATTTTTTAATTGAAAAAGCAAATGAAAGAATTTTTTTAAATCAAAATCAATGTAAAGAAAGCAAAGTATCCACAGTGTTCTAAAGTCTGTGTGTTTGTGTTTGTGTGTGTGTGTGTGTGTGTATTGCATCTTTGCAATATTCCCAACAGTCTTCTGAGGTAGGGACTCTTGAAGTTCATTACAGATGATGAAACAAAGGCTCAGAAAGGGTAAGTAGCATGGCCAGCCTTACCTAGCTAGTACAGATGGAGCTGAGAATGGAATCCATGCAGTCTGGCTCCAGTGTGCACGGTGAGCATTCTTAACAAGGAAGCTCCTTTTCTTCCCCTGTCCATCACTTCTTCATATCCTCAGTCCCTCCTTGACCGACCCAGCTTCCATGACCCACCATTGTATTTCCTCCCTCACAAAAAGCCTCATCTCTCTGATGCCTTCTCAAGACTTTCTCAGGGCAACCCCCCAGCCTGGTCAAATCCAACTTGTGTTCTCTTTCACACCTGCCCTGGAAAGGCTGAAGAGGGTGGATACACAGCCTGCTTATGAATCACACCTTCCATTTAGACCAAAAACCCCAAGAGGACCCTCAGCCCCACCTTGCAGTCCTACTGCATCCCGCCCCCATCCCACTCTGGGCCTTTCACTTTCCCACTCTCCTAAATGGCTGTAATACACCATTTCTCCTTGAAACCATCAGCATCTCCTCCCCTAGCCTCCCACTTGGCTGATGACTCTATTCTGTGTCTTATTTCTCTAAGAAAATGTCACCAGGGGCCAGGTAGCTAACACGAAGCACAACTAGAAGGATTGCATATTCGGGAGTTGTGGGGACAAAGCTACCTGCCACGTGCAAAGCCCATGTGACTAGTGTAGCTTCTCCTGTTTATCATGGCCAGGAAGGGTGCCAGCCTGGTGTGGCCAGAAAGTGTGATCTTTTCATGAGAATTTGAAAATACACATTTAAAGGTGAATTTTCCTGATTTTAAATACCTATTGGAAAAATATGTATTTCAGCAGCCTAGGATATATCTTAGTCTGTGGACCTCCTAGTTTGTGATTCTGTAGAGAAATGTGAAATCGTTATTATCAAGGGGAATCATTCATTATTTGAATACAATTCCAAAGAAGGCAACCAGATTTCTAACTATTAATTGGAATAGTTTAATTAGAACTATCATTTATTCTCAAGCATTTTCTCTTTAAACTGTTCAGGTTCTCAAAAGAAATTTAGGATTGTTTGAGACTTTAGTAAAGAGGCTATTTTTAATGCTGTGGGCAGAGTGTAGGAAACCTTGAGAGATAGTGCAGTATCCTGGAGCTAACAACAGGATGGTTCCTACACCTAGGAGGGAAGTTACAAGAACCACTAATAGGGACACTCTTAGACCTAGTGCACCATGGAGCATTCATACATTTGTAAGCTGACACCTTTCTTCCAGGAACACAGCTAGTCCTTTGAAATCTAGGATTAAGCTCAGGGAATAAATAGTCTTATCTCATTTTTCTTCCTCCGATTGGTAAAACCCAACTAGAATCTGGAGGACAAAACAGATGACTGATGTGGTCCTTACATGTGGACCAGCCAGGGTACAGAACAGGGTGGGGAAAATGGGGTGTGGATTTGGGGAGGACAATGGAATAACAAGCAGAAACTCCACTGTCAATCTTACAAAAAGGTCCTGTAAGTATTCTCTTTCAGAAATTAAGAAATAGACAGATTCATTGAATTACTCAACATCATAAGCAGTAACTAATGGAGCAAGGATTTAATTTTAAAGCCTGGACTTCTTAACTTCAAAGCTTAAAAAATACTTTTATAAATGGTTTCTTCACCATTAAATTCTATAGTGTATGTATTATAAAATTTATTTGAAAAAGATTTAATCACTAAGAGAATTCCATGTGCCATCCATGTTAAGCTAGTTACTTCCTTTAGGGGAACTGATCCACCTGAAAGCTACAGGTTTATACATTCAATGCATATATGCTGAGTTTCTGTGATGCTGGGCACAGGGGCTGAACAAGGCAGATAATGTCTTTGCTTTCACAGGGACAGAGCCTGGATTCTAGCACAAGACACCATAAAAGGAATATATTTATGCATAAGTAGATTCTTTTACATGCTAACAAATGATATAAAGACAAAAAGAAGCCCTAAAACTAATGTTGTAGAACAGAGGGTTTCAACACAGCTCACTGGCCAAATCCAGTTAGTTTACTGCCTGGTTTACATGGTCTGCAAACCAAAAATTTTTAATTTCCTTTTTACCTGTTGAAAAAATATCAAATATTTGTGACATGTGAAAATTATAAGAAATTCAAAGTTCGGTGTCCACAGAGTTGTGATGGATCATAGTCATGCTTATTTGTTTACATAATGTTTATGGCTGCCTTTGTGCTACAATGGCAGAGTTCAGTAGTTGCAACAGAGAGAGACCATATATAATCCACAAAGCCGTGTATGTTTGCTGCTCAGTACTTTGCAGAAAAGGGTGTTGACTGATCCCTATTAGAGAAAGTGATTGCTGGGGATATGAACTACTTTACATTGGGTGGGCAGGAAAAACCTTTTGAAATGAATATGTATCATGACATGGAAAATAGATAACAGGGCTTTATTCCACATTAAATTGGGTTGTCCTACAAACATTTCTTTGAGAAGTAGTGTAACAACCATTCTGCATTTTCTAGTCCTCCCCAAAAGGAAAATAAGTGGCATACTTCAGCCATCATCCATCTTTATGCCAAGTTTCCAAAATATAGAAATTTTGGCTCCAACCAGAATGTTTCCAAAATGTTATATATGAAAACAAGGAGAGGAATTATTGTTATAACACCACGGGTGAGCTGTTTCGGCCAAGGATTGCATGTGTTATTTTGATTTTAGACCATCGGATAGATTAATCAGAACCCTCTATAGAAGCATTTGAACCAAAGGAAACTAGCTCTTTCTGCCAAAAGTCCACTGAGTCATTAACAGAATATAATAAAGATTTGAGGCTTTAGTTTTGGAAAAGTTGTCATAAATTTTCCCAATGAGGAACATTCGACACAATATATTTCTCCATCCAGGAACTTTTGCAAATTCCACCCATATTTTAGGTGGAGACTGACTGGATAAGGTTGCTGTCCACAGAGTGTGAGTTGAGGAGGCTTAAAGGAACCTTATTCTCTGTCATTCATCATCCAACTAAGGTCTTATTAAAGAATCACTCCTCAAGCTAAAGCAAAGAGAAGAGATAAAAGGGCCGATTACCTATTAGGTGCTTTACATATATGATCTCATTTAGTTTTTATATAAAGTGAGAACACAGATAATCTTTATAACATTTGATCTGGGTGAGGACCATACAGATTAGAAAAATTAAGCACTGAGAGGTAAGTAATTATCATCTCCCTTTTACAGCTGAAGAAAGTGAGGTTTATGAAGATTAAATACCTTGCTCAAAGTCATATGACTAATATATGAAATAGCTGGAATATGAATTCTGTTGTGGAAACAATTCCACAATATCCAGTAAAGTGGAAGATGTGCATCTCATGTGACCTAGGAATTTCTTCCTGTGTATACAACCTAAAGCAGCTCACTCACAGGTGCACAAGCATACATGTTTAAGAATGCATTTTTATAGCAGTGTTTGTATTAATAATAAAACAAATTGCAAACAACCTAAACAGTCATCAATATGAGACTATTAATCCCACTATTACAAATTGTGGTATTTTCATGGAATGGAATACAATATAGCAGTTAACAAGAATAAATAAGAACAACATGTATTTTCAGGTTCTATTTCAAAAGCAATGTCCAGTCAAAAAAAGAAGAAAAACAAATTCAAGAATGATATATGCCATATGATATAACATAAATACAATTTAAAATATGCAAAATGATTTCAGATACCTAAGATCAATATTTTAAAAAAAGTCCTCGTAATGAGAAACACAAAATTGAGGATAATGATTAAGTCTGGTCTAGGAGGGGAAGGCATGATGGAGGGAGTATTTTGGGGATCCAAGTACATTTGGTTGTGTTTTACGTCTTTAAAAATATTAAACAAATAAAGCAAAATACTAAAATTTTGATACTGGCTACACAGATATTATTTTATTGTTTTATGTAATTCTATGTATATTTGAATTATACTATAATAAAAATATTTTTTAAAAAGCAAGTGTTAGCCAAAAGAAATAAATTAGCTGTCTCAATCTAACCCCAAATCTGCAAATTTTCCAAGTTTGAAAAAATGTGCTTACCACCTGAGGTTTTTTCCCAAATTAATATAAATATAGCAAACTATTGCTAGAAGGAACTCCTATAACCAACTTTCTGGGTCCAAAAGAACTCTGTTTCCAGCAAATGCTGAATTTCCATTTCAGGAATTAAACTGTACTTAGAAGTATTCAAAGAAGAAGGGCTTTAAAAAATTATCTATATTTCTACATTTAAATCATTTTTACAGCAAAGTTTTCCTTTATTTTTGAATAAATTCTTACCCAACTCCTGTAAGTAAAGCGTATGTAAGTAGATCTGCTCTTTCAGTTATATCTTTTTGTCTAAAAGGAGCAAACTCTCCTTGGAGAAATGGTTGACTCCAGTCTGTGGCAGAGAATGTTAGACGAGCCTGGGACACCTTGTGCCAGAGAGGAAAGAGGCACTCAGACTAATGGAGTTACATCAAAAAGACACAGGAGACAATTTGAAGGAGCTCTCACTGGCCTAAGATGGGAATTTGGGGAGTAAAAAAAAAAATAATGACTTCAGTGCGTTGAAACACATCAAATACATCACAATCTATAAGTTGTAAATGACACAGAAAAGTAAAAACACAAAATTTAAAAATCCTAACTGGCAACCATAGAAAGTGGCTTGTACACAGATTCTTTACTCTGAAAATTGACAAGTATGTGGTTAAGATGAAAACAAACAAATAAACAAAAGCAGGAGACCCACATGACTGCCTGCTTACATGTTTTCCTTGATCTGCTGGGCTGTGGTTCAAAAATCACTGATACAGGCCATCCTTCGTATGACACGGCTCCTCCAAGAAAGTCCCCGCAAGGTCTGTCCCCACTACCAATCTCTGCTGGTCCTGGGGACTGGAGGGCCCCACCCCCATCCTCTTAAGCCACCGTCAAATCTTCAGGTGTTGTCTTTAAGAACACTTTGCCTCAAAGAAAATTATTTTGTGCTTCTAGAGCTTTTATCTATTGATTTCTTCCCCAATCAGGCATTAATCATAAAAAGCCTAAAACCTCTTTTCCTGACCATTTTTCAGGTGTGTTGTAGGTAGCTTTCGGGTGTCTGTTTCTCAGTTCCAGGTTACTCACCTTCAGATCCTTTAACTCTTTACCATATGACAATTTTTGTTCCCTTCCCATTGGGTCCACTGTATAAGTACCGCGCGCTAACCGATTGCGCCACTGGAGCTCCGTTTCATTGGGTCCACTGTATACACTAAATTCCAGATTATCTTTTCCTCTTCTCTATATACTTAGGATTAAAGATGGAACTCCCTCCATGTGGAACATGACCAGTACAGCATAATGTGAAATTATTGTTAATACTTGTTAACATATCCCATATGATCATTTGGCTGTATAATAAGTTAACATAAAAGAAGCGCTGTGCATGACTTTTTTAAGCTTGGAAATCTGGTGCCACTCAGTAATCACTGTAGAGTTTAAAAAGTTACCAATAACAAGGAAGAAGGATTTCACCCTCAAGAACTCATCATGGGTACATTTTACACATATTGCAAGAGAATAGAAACCTGATGTTTGGAATGGGGTTTTGTTTTCCTTTATGCCATGCAATTTGTACCAGAGACTTAACGCTATGTAAGATGCTGAGAATGTAGCCATTTCCTATACTTCCTGTAAATAATTTGGCAGGTTCTTAGTGAAATAATTACTGTTCTCTATTGCCTTCTTGAAAAATTAATTTGTTGTAATTTATTATTAGCTTTTACACACATGAATAGGAAACAAGAAGAGTATATAATTGGGCTAACTGCAAGGTTGCTGAATATTCTCCTATTGGAAAACTTTAAGCTTTAGGTCAGACTTGGAAGGTGGCTCAGGCCCTGCAAAACTTGTCAAAGCAACAGAAGGAATCAGATTGTCTGGTTTCTCCACTTATGCTATACCCAGAAAGATGAGATCCTTTAGGTCTGGGAGGGAAGTGAGAGTTGAAGATAAATGCTTCCCATGAAGGACACATTTCATAAATGATAGCTATTAAGTTTGTTATTCTCATTACAGCATAAATAAAGGTCACCAGCAAAGGACCACTTAGCAGACATTCCGTGAGTCACAATAGATTGTGCCCACACTATTTTTGACACAATTTTTTTGAAGCCTTTAAGTATTTAAAATTATTATTTGATGCTGTTTAAGCATTAAGTGGTTTTCTAAAATAACCACTCTGCCTTAGGCACTTAAAAATGAGAATGAAAGGGTTTAGGGAATTTGTAGCAATAGCAGAAAAAGAAGGGAATGGAGTATCTGGAAGGCCTGAAGAATTAAAGGCTATGGTATCATAGAACAAGTATAAAATGCTTGTTTCATTCACTTAACAATTTTTAAAATTAAATGCATATTATGATCCACATACTGTGCAAGATGTAAGATATTATAATGATAAGATAGACTTGGTTTGGGGTCTTATGTGGCTTATAGTCCAGTGGAAAAGACACTGAACCAATAAATTATATAAAACATTAATTAATTGCTATTATTATACCTAATATGAATGATCTTCAGATTTCTGATGAAAGGGAAAAATGTGGGCTTTAATCTAATCTGGGGCAGAGGGTGAGGCCAATCTTTTCTTGGGCAATGAGAGTTAGACAGACAATCGGGGCTGGAAGGGAAAAGGGCAAAAGTGAGGAAAGGGAGTTTTCTTCAGCTAGAAAGAAAAGTACGAGTGAAAGCCCTGAGACCACCAGTTTGGCAGATTCAGGGAAGTAAATGTAGCCTGTGTGTCCAGAATAGAGTGAAAATCTTTCAGAGAGACAGAAAGTGAGGCTGGCCAGAAGCAGGGCCCAGACCACCCAGGTTTCCTGGGCCGTGGTAGATTTGCCTTAAGATGATGTCAGTCAATGAAGATTTTTATGTGAATAACATGGTTACATATTCAAATTCAAAATATCATTTTGGCTAGTATAGATTGAACAGAGAGGAGGTTTTTGTGTGTACGTTAATTCTTTCTCTGTTGAGTGACCTTGTGCAAGTATTTTCAGGTAGCTGAGCCTTGGTATATGCATTGGTGGAATCGAGGGATAAAACTAAATAATTTTGAAGCTCTTCATAGCTCTTTAAATCTGTGACCTGAATTACCCTGGCATTCTTACTTTGTTCCTGTGCCTCGACGAATTTGATTTCCTTTAAGTGACAGCAATAACTCCTACACCAGCTCTTAAGATAATTTGCTTTTTGAGAACCATATCTTAAAAGTATGAATGTCAAATGCAGCTATGAATTGGAAAGGAGGGAACAAATTATCATTTATGCAGATGATGTGATTGTCTCTAGAAATTCTAAGTATCACTTTAGAACGAAAAAAAGAGCTCAGAAAGAAGGCTAGGTTCAAATAAGTCTTAAAATTATTAAGAATTTGTCTACATACCAGCTATAACCAGGCAGCAAACAGACAAAAGCAATTTATAACAGCCAAATACATCTGTAATTGGTTGAATGGTGATCTCCCAAAAGTTATGTCTACCCAGAACCTGTGAATATGGCCTTATTTAGAAAAAAAGTGTCTTTGCAGATAGATCTTGAGATGAGTATACCCTATTACTTGGATAGGCCCTAAATCCAATGACAAGTGTCCTTACAAGAGACAAAAGAGCAGAAGACACAAACAGAAAAGCGAAGGAACCCATGTGAGGACACATGCAGAAATTGGAACAATGCAAACTATAAGCCAAGGAACACCTAGAGCCACCAGGAGCTGGAAGAGGCCAGGAAGGATTCTTCCATAGAGTCTTTGGAGGGAGCACATTCCTACTGACACCTCAGTTTTGGACTTGTGGACTCTAAAACTGTTGAGGGAATAGATTTCTGTTGTGTCAAACCCCCAAGGTTGCGGTACCTTGTTACATCAGCCATAGGAAACAAAGACAGCATCCAAGGCCGGTAATTGCTCTTCTCCTGTGTCTGGGTGAAGTGGGAAATCATCCCTTTGACCATGGCATTAGCCAGTCACTGTCTCTTTGCTTCAGGAATGGAATGAAGCAATGTGCAGTCAAAATTATTCTTTCCTCAAAACCTGGTGCAAAGGGTTTTGAGTTACAGGATAGTTAATAAATAGTAACCTCAAATAAAGAAAATCACTTTCCAAATAAACTATTCTTTGATAGGCATGGTATCGCTCTTGAATTTGGAACTTTTGGCCTCTTCTTGCTGGAGTTCATACAGTTTCTGTATATGACCCAACTGAACAGCCCTTTTTAATGTTTTATGCATGAGCAAGCAAAAAAAGAATTTGGAGTTAGAAGACTTGTTTGGAGTCCTGCCTCTGCAACCTTGTTGCTTCATTCCTTGCAACATTTGCTCTGCTTCCTTGACCTTCAGGTTGCTTATTTACGAGATGGAGTTATAATATTCACTCCAATTTATCTTATAAAGTTATTTTTGAAGATTAATGAAAACGAACATGCTTTAGAAAACTGTGAAATAGTAAGAAACATCAGTTAATATTAGTCAGCATTTAGCTTCTCATATAACTTCAATTATTGTAGATCTAATAAATGTAACTAAAAATAAATAAATATGAAGGTGGCTTTGGGCAAAGAGTTTGGAGTCACTGGCCTCAGTGTTCTCAGATGCCCTATGTCATATGCTCTATGAGAGAGTTGTGCTTGATCTGTGTTTCTCCTGCTGGCTGACCATTAAAGTCACCTGGGGAACTCTGAAAAACCACCCCTAGGCAAATCCAGTGATTATTTCTTGGAAAAGAATTTACCCTGTAGGCACTTTAACAGCTCCCCAGGTGGTACCAGTGTGAGCAGGCAGCTCTGAGACATGTCAGGCTATTACCAGAAAAGCCTCTGCAACTCTAAACTTCAAGGTTGTCTTAGCTATTCACTATTAATATTATTCCCATCCTTTCTGATTTGGTGTTATGAAAATGTGATTGGTGGGCTAATTACCAAAGTCACCTCAACAAAGAGTAGAAAATGCAATTATTCTGGATGCTCTGTTGTATATGATGTATATTCTCAAATATCTAGATGTTTGTCCTGTAACTGACAAGACCTCTAATTGTCTGCATGAATTGTTTTCGTTTTTCACCCAAAGTAAGAAAAAGCGTGAAACAAATAACACCTATTATGCTTCCGGGATTGTCCAAGACGTTTTACAGGTGCCATGATATACAATTTCAAAACTATCCTATGGGCAATATTAGACTCATCTTATAGAGAAGGAATTGAGGCTGAGGGGGCTCAGAAAATTTAGCTAGATAACTCAGTCAGTAAATCATTGAATCAAGAGTCAAACTGAGCACTGTCAGCTCCAAAGAAGATTCATATTTCTTTTCTACCATACTGTTTTTTTTGTAGTGGTGCTACAAGATTTTTCATCCATAAAAGAATCTGAAAATTATTCTGGGAAACAGAAACTGATCAGATAAATAAACCCCAGTTTATTTTAAATACTTCAATAAATTTATCATTCATGTACCTATTTCCTTATAATTTATATTATGTTTACCTCCAAAAATACTTAGCATCATAATCCCCTTTTATATCTACATCTCCTTATGTTTTTGAAAACAAATAAAAAATGATTATGTTGGCATTGTAACATTTTGAGACAATCACAGGAGTTGTTTAAATTAACCATCTGTGTAGCTCTGTTTAACCATATCTCCAAGGTGGCCTCCAATGGTCTCTGTATCCTGCCCTTATGTAACATTATCCCACAAGGAGTAAGGCTGAGCTTTATGACCAATAGGATGTTACTGAAGTGATGGTGTGTGACTTCCACTCTAGGTCATATAAAAGGCTTTGTGGCTTCCTCTTTGTTCTCTTTCTTGGATCACTTGCTTTGTGGAGAGGTAAATAGCTATATACTGAGGACTCTCAAGTGGCCCTGTTGAGAAGTCCATATGTCAAAGAATTGAGGCCTCCTGCTGGTAGCCAGCACCCGCCTGCCAGCCACCTGAGTGAGTGAGCCATCCTGCAGATGGATCCTCCAGCCACATCTGAGCCTTCAAATGACCACATCTCCAGCTGACAATTTGACTGCAACCTCTTGAGAAAGACCCTCCACCAGGACTACCAAGCTAAGTTGCTTCTGAATTCCTGACCCACAGACTGTGAGGAAATAGATACTCGCTGTTTTAGCCACTAAGCATTAGGGTAATTTGTAATGCTTTCATAGCTAATTAGCATTAACTTCCTTCTTTCTATTCTCCCTTCCTTTCCTTCTTCCTCCTTTTCTCCTCCTTTCTTTCCATCCTTTCTATTTTCCTCCTGACTTTCCCTCATCACCCTTCTTTATGTCCTCCCAATCCTCCTCTCCCTTTTACTTCCTCTTCCCAACATCTCTTCCTCCCTGCCACAAAATCATAATGGGGTTTGCTTCATGCTGGGTGCCCCAGAGCTATGGAAATTTGAAAACACAGTCCTGCCGTCAAGGGAGGATTTACTTCTTATGGGGTTATGGACATAAAAATCCAATATTCCAATGCCATTTTAGAAATTGTATGATGAATGTAGGAAGTGGAAGCCTAGAGGAGCAAGGATCTAATTCTCTCTGGGGGAGTCAGGGAAGGTTCGCCAGATGGATTGAGAGGGGCATAGAGCAGGTAACCAGGTAGAGCTTTTCCAAACAAAGGCGAAAGCATTTACAAAGACCACGAAGGCATGAGAGAGAAGGACCAATTCAGGCAATGGCTTATAATTCCAGAGTTACCAAAGCATGAGTTATTAAGGATTGAGGTGAGAGATTAAACTTTCCTTTAGTCCAGGAGTTAATAATAAGAATGGTGATTCCATAAAAAGAAGTTTAGACTTGAACTACTCACATCAAGCTCTCTGAGTCTTGGTTTTTCATCTATGCAACACAACACAGTACCTACCTCATAAAGGTGTGTGACGATTTAGGAAAATACCTTATAGGATGCCCAACACATAATAGGTACCCAGTCAGTGTTGCTGTTCTTCCAGGCCATAATCAGACATTTAACACTTTAGATCTCAAGTTGTCCTCTAACTTCTACCCTCAGAAGACTACACACGAGGAGAGGTAGGATAACACAACATCAAGTCTTGTTTCTCCCTCATTATATTCTGAAAGGAGCATTCTCTACCTTTTACTGGTCACCACTTGAGTAATCAGACAGAAGGGCTCTTTGTATCTTTGACTCTGGGGAGAAAATCACTAGAGGATGGGAGGGAAACAAACGACTTTTCTGAGAAGCCTTGGAACCACAGCCATGGTGTAAGGGCTTCCCTTCCTGAGCACGGTGATCCTGGATCTTACTACATTTTAATGTATCCAGAATGTTCATGCTGAAAGCATTTCCTTTGGACAGTAATGCCCCTGAGAGGAATGACTTCCAGGTCAGTACATCCTTATTTATTAGAATCCACTGAAGTTGCATTTGAAGTCCACTGTGACTGTCTAGCCTTTTGACCTTTTCAGAAGAGGAAGTATTGAGCAAATACCAGCATTTTTTAGGTTTTCTATATGGGATACCTAATATTGCAGAAGAGTTTGTATGTTGTCTCATCTTTTCTTAAGATACTATTCCCAATTCTTATTTTAAAATATTTTTATCCCAGAGTTTTTCATATCTGTCTTCTCCATCTTATGTCTGCTTAAGATTTTATTTTTCTGGCTGTCAGCCACTTGGTATCATTTGAAAGGAATCTAAGAACTCTGTACACTTCCCAATCAGGTGCAGAGTTAATAGGCTGAAGTTTTCCCTAGATTGTGTTTATTTTTCTCATATCCTTTGTGGGTGAGGACATATGGAAAAACTTAGCTGAGGTTTTACACACTGGGTTTTGGGGAGACCCCAGTGTGACATGTGTCACCTTGCTGGTTGCCAGTCTTGGGTCAGCTGCTTGGCTGACTGGGGGTGGGGGATGGGGATAGGGAGCAGGGTTGTAGCCCTTCAGCACTGATGCACATAATTTGAACCAACGGCTCATAGACTGTTGGAGGGAGAAGCAATATTACAGGTAATTATATCCAATCCCCTCATTGTAGGCATAAGAAAACTGAGACCAAAGAAACTGGACAGCCTTATCCAAAGTTTTACCTAGAAAGTAGCAGAGAGTAGATAGAATTCTTGGTTATTTTGACTCCTATTTTGGTTTGATGGAAAGAAAATAGATTTTGCAGCTAGATAGGCATGATTTTGAATCCCAGATCTGTTCCTTTCTGTTGATATGACCTTGTTGATGTGGCCTTGTTGGTAGGGCTGTGGCATAGATTGTAGATAACTTACATAAAACACCTCATGCATTATAGACCCTCAATAAAAATTAGTTTGACCGTTGACTGGGGAGACAATATCTGGAGAACAACTCTACGAGCTACACACTGCAAAACCAGTATAAGTAATGATAATCCATTTTGTTAATTGATTAACAGAGCTATGTCCAAAAGCCTTATAAATGCTCTCTGGGAGACCCTGTGTGTGTGTGTGTGTGTGTGTGTGTGTGTGTGTGTTGATTTTAATCTCCAAGTTGAAAGGAGATGTGCTTGTTGCATGTCTACCCTGCATTTCTATTTAAAAGAAAAAATCAAGTTGAGCTATGTAAATTCTTTGCACTATCTTCAGAAAGATCCTGAAACCTGACTAGAGCCAACGCTTTTTTTTCTTCAAAAAGAAAGTCCATCTACAACAAATTTTTAGGCATAAGGGTAACTTCTTGGCATATCTGGACACCTCATAGTCCTCTCTGCAAACAACTTACAATTGTACCACCTAGGAAAATGGTAGGAAGTTCAATTCCACTTACCCTTTATCCTCCTGTACAAATCATAAGAATTAAACTTTGTGTAAGACCTTATAATTTATGAAGCACTTTAATGTTTATAGGCTCATTTTTGATTCTCAAAATAATCTTGTGAAGCAAACAAGGGAAAGATGATTGTCTTTTCCACTTTACAAATAAGAAAATTCCCCAGTAAGCATCTGCATCCTTAGACACTCCTTTGACCCTCAACGAACACTCTTCAGTATTGTTTGTTAGACTGTCATGAATATGAGCCTCAAAATTTGGTTATGCTTCCATGACCTAAATCCTACCTCCCTCTTGGCCTCATCTCCTGCATCTTCCCACCTGACACTTCAGAGAGTAACAGGACAAACTCCTCATAGCTGACCTGAGTCACTCAGCCGCTGGCCTTCTGTGTGGAGTAAATTAATTGGTATATGTTGAAATGCTTAAGAGAGCGGCTAGCATGCAGTTAGATTATGATGTTACCTTTTTATTACTTTGTCCATGTTTCCTCTATCTAGAAACCCTCTTCAACTGTCTTTGCTTGCCTAACTCTTACACAGCATCACCACCTCTTCCGTGCCACCTTGTTTTTGCGAAACATTAAATTATTCCATACAAACTGGGTTATTCAGCCCTGTGTGTTTTCACACCGTTCCTTCATTATTGCAATCGTAGCACATGTTACACTGTTTTACCAATCTGCGGTCATTGCCATCTCCCTTTCTGGATTCCGTAAAGGCCTGCCTTGGTCTGTGCCTTGCTCATGTTCGTATCCTTGTGTCTCATTCAAGTCTGTACCCTTGTGACTGGTCCAGTGCCTCTTAGGAAATGCTGAATAGAAACTCTTTGGCTTGAATCAACCACCATTTTTTATGTCACCAACTGAATTGGAAAGTCAATAAAAAAATGAAGCATGTGCCTTGTTCTCTTTAAACACTCCCCAGCTCCTCCCGCACAGAACCTTGACTTATTGGGCACCTGAACTTTCCTGGTTTTCAGGCCCTAAATTAGCTTTCTATCATGGCAACCTTCAAGATTCAGAAAGCCTCAGGTCCCACCCGGGCCTTTGTGTTCCTCTTCTCAGGCAGGTAGGGGTCATGAGGCAGACATCTTGGTATCTTCTAGTAAGAGGAATCAAATTTCTCCAGTTTCCTTCCCACTGAGAGGCAGAAAGTTCACGAGGTCCATGTTCTCTCTTCTTTGCTTCCTCCACTGGAGGAAAGGGTTTGCCTGAGGCCCCCACTGCCATAGCACCGCTCCTCACTCTTGTCACTGTTTAAGTTACTTTACTTCCTCTGAAAAAGATTAATTAGCCGTGAAGCAAGCCTGAACCTAGGCTCCCTGATTTGGGTTCAGTCATGGTATTTTGGGACTAACTGGAGACAATGCAATTGATTTAGAACATATGTGGATTTCACAGGAAATCCTCTGTAGAAGTCATCAATAATAATAATTAAAAAACTCTCTGCTTGCAGGCTGACATAAATATAATTAAGTTGGTGAGCCCAGCTTTAAACACAAATCTGCTTTCTGTTGGGGATCCCAGAATAATCTGTGAGTGATCCATCTAATTATTTCTTGTATGAGATGTCAAGGATAACGAAATACTTCAAACAGATTTAGGAAAGAACTTGGACTTCAGGAAATGTGAAGAGTAAATGCATGTTTACATATTGTCTCTACCCAAAACTGATCAAAAGGAACGCAAAGTGAGAAAAAGATAAAAAGGAAAGAGAAAGAAGAAAACATTAACCCTGAGCTTAAGGGATGAGCACCTCCAGATGACCAACTCTGAGGAATATTTTCCAGATATAGTATCATTTGAACCCAACAGAAAAAGAACATCACCTGCTAAAATTAGCAAAAAAGCAAAGTTGACTACTAGCTCACCATTATTTAGCTTTATTCTAGAAAGTAGTAGTAAATGACACTTGTCAAGAAGAAGAAATAATTTTAAAGATTGGAAAAAAGATAAAATTATCATTATTTATATGTGAAGCAATGGCACACTTAAAAAAATAAAAATCTATTTAAAAAAATGGATACAGAATTTAGTAAGGGGACTGAAATATTAAAAGCAAATTACCCAGAAGTTTTTCTTTAAAAAAGACTCAGTGATACAAAGCTTTGGTCTTGGAACAGGGTAGAGAAATGAGAGCAAAATGCAGCATGAGGGGAATGGAGAGAATCTAAGTCTAGCAAATGTTTGGGTGTGTGACAGTTATAACGCTGTAACAAATGTCAATGTTTTGTTCTGGTTCATGAATAGAGAGACAGTTGTTCAATCACATGACATAGGGAGTCTGTAACTAGATTACTTATGTATGAAAACATAATATGTGATAAGAAAGTATTTCAAATCAATAGAGAAAAGAAAAGAAAGCTTAATAAAGAGTGTTTGGATAACTAATGGGCCATTTTGGGAGAAAAAAGATTAAGCCATACCTCTTAGCTTACATTTACTTTAAAGTCATTTTTTGTTCATTAAGTGTTTAAATTTAAATATGACAATCACAAGAGTGACACTAGAAAATAGGGCAAAGCCTTTGTAAGAAAATGTAACCCAAAGTCCTTGAGAAAAAAAATTTGACTAGATAATAATTTAAAAGCTATAATCCAAGTCTAGAGATGAGCAACCAATTAGAGACAACTATTTGCATTCATGAAGAGAAAGGGGTTAATTTTTGATGTATAAACATTAATATGTTTGAAAAACTTTTTGTATAAAATTGCTCATCTTTCACTGATGAAATAATTAAAAACTCAAGAGCAAAACAGAATGACATAGATGAGCTGTTCACATATCAAAAGAAATGCAAATAACTGATGAAAGATATTCAGGCTCACCTAACAACTGTTAGCTACCATTTTTTACAATCCGATTGGCAAATCACATAGTTTAACAGTGCACCATATTGGTTAGAATTGTCAAATATTCTGTTTGTAAAATTGTAAATTGATACAGGTTCTTAAGAAAGTAGTTCTTTATTCCCTAATATATTGAATATATTTTGATGAAGCAAGGTGATCTATAAAAATTGATTCTACAAGTTAAATTTATATGAGTTCAAAGTCATGTATAAAAGGAATGCACATTGTCATTCTATTGGTGTATTAGTTACTGGGATCCTATCTTAATTAGATAAACTACTAAATCAACCCATAAATCACAACAGCTTATTACAGTAAAAGTTTATTTCTCATGCATGAAAAGTCAAGCTAGATGTCCTCAATTGTCAGGGGTCACTCTTCCAAATAATATAAAGATGTGGCCTTATTCTGTGATGTGCCTCCAAGCATTATTAATACTAGACGTCTAAGATTTCCAAAGCAGAGGAAAAAAGTGTAGTTGCACATATAATTCACCAAGTGCAAGAATAAGCACATGTAAATTTTGCCTACATTCGATTGGCCGGATATCAGTCACATAGGTGTACCCATTCATAAGGAAATCTAGAAATCACAGCTTAATTTCTAGAAATTAAGGGGGAAAAATAAACATATTTGAGGAAAAACTTTCCATTTTGTTCCATAGCTAGTAACAGGAGACTAGTTAAACAGATTACATCATACCACTAAAGTGAAATATTGTGGTATATATACCATGAAATACTACTCAGCCATAAAAAATGAATGAAATAAGTTTTTTATAGCAACTTGGGTGGAATTGGAGGCCATCATACTAAGTGAAGTAAGGCAGGAATGGAAAACAAAATACCACCTGTTCTCACTTATAAATGGGGATGAAATTACAGGTATGCAGGGGCATACAGAGTAGTACAATGGGCATTGAAGACCCAGAATGGGGGAGGGTGGGAGACGAGTGAGGAAAGAGAAACTACCTATCTGGTGCAACGTACACTATTTGGTTGATGAGTACACTAAAATCCCAGACATCATCACTATACAATTCATCCAGGTAATGAAAAACTATACCTCTGAATCTATTGAAATAAAGAAAAACATTAAAAAAGGAATTATCTTGATGAATTAAAATTTCCCTATTAAAAGAACAAGAAGAATGTAGGCTTTGAAGTGAAACAGACTGGGGTTCAGGTCCAAACTTTGCCACTTACTAGCTCTGTGACCTTGACCAAATCATTTAAATTCTCTAAGCCGCGGTCACCAACCTTTTTGGCTCCAGGAACCAGTTTCATGGAAGACAATGTTCCGCAGATTGGGGGAGGGGCATTAGATTCACATAAGGACTGTGCAGCCTAGAGCCCTCACATGCACAGTTTACAGCAGGGTTCACGCTCCTTTGAAAATCTAATGCCGCTGCTGATTGGACAGGAGGTGGAGCTCAGGTAGTGATTCAAGTAATGGGGATCGGCTGTAAATACAGATGAAGCTTTACTCATTTGCCTGCCACTCACCTCCTGCTGTGCAGCCAAGTTCCCAACAGGCCACTGACAGGTACCACTCTGTGGCCCAGGGGTGGGAGACCACAGCTCTAAGCCTCACTTTGCTCATCTGTAAAATGGGGATAGTATAGATGAAATTATATGATATCTGGAATTTTCTTTCCAACAATCCAGCCAGGGGAAGTGGGCAGGGGTATGAATGAATCAAAACTGGCCATGAGTTGATAATCGGTGAAATTGAATGATGGCTACATAACAGAGCATTATATCATTGTCTGTTTTGTGCAGGTTTGAAATTTCAATAATATGAAGCTTAGAAAAATTAATTTAAAAATATGAATGCCCCATCAGAAAAATGGAAAATCAAAAGGACCTATTGGTAATGCATGAAATGACAATAAATGGCCACATGTTTTTAAATGTTTGGTTTTACTAATTATTTTTAAATATAAATTTTTACTTATCTTCGCAAATAAAGATGATAATCTCTTAAGTGATGACCAAAAGGGATTAAATAAAATAATGCATGTTAAGTATGTATCACAGTATCTTCCACATAATTCTCAATAAATGTTATTTTCATTTCTTTTTAAAAATATAAATAAAATAAAGTGAATATGATATATTTATAAAAAATAATGAGCTAGATTCACATGTCCCAATATAGAATAATCTCTAAGATATGTTTTAACAAAAACAAGGTAAAAAGTATATGAATAGCAAAAGAAGCCAGTTCTTCAAAGCTAATTAGAAAAATAGATACATTGTTCTATTTGATTTCCTAACGTGATAAGTGACAGAGAGATGAAAACCATGTACTAATAAGAAGAAATTAAAGTTATTATAAGAGTATGTTTCATGAACCTCCATAACACATTTATAAATCTAGGGAAAAATCGCTAAATCTGTCCCAAGCAAGAAGTAGAAAATTTGAACAGACTAATGATCAACAAGTTAGATGACTAAAGATGTACACAGGAAAAAAGATGTACCAGAGCAACATAGTTTCATAGTTGAGTTCTAGCTAACCTTTAAAGAACACATACTACTAAAGTTATTTAAACAAAAATAAAAAGGTCAGAACAGTGTATGAAGTATAATTCTATGGGTTAAAAAAAACCTTCTGGATGAATACACAAAATATTGAAAAAAATAATAATAAGATGCTAGAACCTGGCACAGTGGCTCACACCTCTAATCCCAGCAACTTCAGATGCTAATGTGAAAGAATTGCTTGAGAGCAGGAGTTTGAGGCTAGCCTGAACAACGTATCAAGACTCTGTCTCTAAAAAAATGTAAAAAATAAGCCAAGCTTGGTAGCATGTGACTGTAGTCCTAGCTACTTGAGAGGCTGAGTGAGGTAGGGGGATTGCTTGATCACAGGAATCTGAAGCTGCAGTGAACTGCAATCGTGCTACTGCACTCCAGCCTCAGTGACAGAGTAAGATCCAGCCTTAACATAACTCCAAAAAACAAACAAAAAACCCCACCCAAAACAAACAAACAAACAAAAGGGATGCTTATGGAGTTGGGGATGGTGGATCTGGATAGGAAAAAAAAACAACTTTTTTTCTTTGCATACTGTCTTATACTCCTGGAATTAATTTTTATCCCTATTTTTGAAACAGTCTGCATGTAATATTTTTTAATAAAAAAGAAAAGAAAGAAGAGAACGTGAATAGGTGATACTGCTCCTTCCTATTTTAAGCACAGAGTCGTGTGCTGGAGTAGCCAAGTGGGTCTGGAGATCTAGATATGGAAGATATGGAAGGTTCTCATAACAATTCTGCATGCTTCTTTAGTTACGTAGCCTTCATTTGCTGCTGGTCGTATTGCCACCTAGCTAAAAAGGCTACGATTTCCAGCCTTCCTTGAAGTAACTTATGGTTATGCAGCTAAGATCTCTCCATTGAAACACAAACGAAATGTTTTGTGCTACTCTGAGGGATTCTTCCCCTTTCTCCGTGTTGCTGCTGGAAAGGTGGCCATGTTGGCTGAAGCTCAAGCAGCCGTTGCAAATCATGAGGTTGTGCCACATCCTAAGGATGGAAGACAGAAGCCTGGACCCTGATGTGGAGTTGATATAGAAACCCAAAATGCCTAGGCTTTTCTATGAAGGGAAAAAATTCCTTTTGATTTAAGCCACTCTTAAATCGTTTTTTTCTGTTTTATGAAGCTAAACCTTATCCCTTTTGATATGGCCTTACAGAGGGTCCATTCTCCTGGATCATCAATGGGTGGTAATTCTAAACCAGAAATCACACAGCCATACTATTTTTTTTCTCCAGATTTTAAACCAAGATCAAGGCATGAAAAGTGAAACTGTATCAGGAGAGAATTTTAATACTTAGAAGTTAATTTTATAACTTCAGATCTATTTTATTAAACAGTGAAGGAGTATTCTGTGAGGACCTCACACCAGGTGGCTGGCTTACCCTCGACGTGGGAGGTGAGGGATTCCAAAAACCTGAAAGGAGCTACCCTTTCCCCCAAAGATAGGAGGTTCCATTGATAAAAGGGTTTCAACAAATTTTTTTAAAAAAATAATGTGCTGCTCAGTTTCTTTCCATACCAGGTATCTGACTGAAGCCAGTATGAAAAGCATCAATAGCAGACTTCTATCCTAAATTCTAACAGAAGTTTTAGGTAGAAATTAGGTAAAGAGGGTATGAGCAATGAATTGCTGGGATTACAGTTGTATAACAGTTAAAAATCTGTTTGCATTTCTTCCTTGTACTGATAGTATTTACAATAGTAGATTTTTAACCTTTTCTAAGTTCCAGAAACTATACTGAGCACTTGAACTACCTGATTTAGTCCACATAATCCTAAAAGTTAGGTCTAGTGATTATTACCTTTAGTTAGACAAGGGCTCCTGTGGTACAGCGATGGACTGGAGACCTAGTCCAAAACCATACAACAGATACATAGCAAGGGCAGAATTCCAGATAAGCCCAACCTCAACTATTCACCTTTATGCTATATTGACACTCACACAGTCTGCAAAGAATATGTTACGTGCAGAGAAATTTAATAACTATGTCAAAGTAGGCAAAGCTCACGGACACAGATACAAAATCTCCAAAGAAAATAATATCAAATTGAGTATTCTATTAATATAAAAAGGATTTTTATAATGATTCAAATTCAAATAATGCAAGGGTAGGTTAACCTGTTACAATGAAAGCAATCTATCACATTAATAGAATAAAGGAACAAAAATAAAAGAATATCTTAATAGACACAAAAAAGAGAAACAAAATTCACACCAATTCATGGTTAAAAAACAAATTCTCAGTAGTCTGCTATTACTTTCCTACTGTTGTTATAATAAATTGCCACACACTTTGTGGCTTAAAACAATAGCAACTTATTATCTTATATTTCTAGAGGTCAGAAGTTGAACATGGGTCTCACTGAGCTAAAAAAAAAAAAAAAAAAAAAGATATCGGGAGGGCTGCTTTTCTCAGGAGGCTGTAAGGAAGAATTGATTTTCCTGTCTTCTCCAGTTTCTAGATTCTGCCCACATTCCTTGGCCTGTGCCTCCCTTCCACCTCCAAAGCCAGGAATAGACCAGTCTTTCTCACACTGCATCACTCTGACTTTCATGTTTCCCTTTTTGATGTGTAACAAGGCTTATGATTGTATTGGAGCTACCCAGATATTACAGGATCAGAGGATTAGCAGCCTTAATTCCATGTGTAACCATAATCCCCCACCTCCACCCGCTTGCCATGTGACATAATATACTCACAGGTCCTGGGGTTTAAAATGTGGATATGTTTTGAATGGGGTCCATTATTCTGTCTATCATAACCAGGAAATAAAGAAACTATTTTAATGTATTATATATTGCTTAGCATTGGAACTAGATCTAGCCTATGAAACACTATAATACTATTCTTCCTTTGAGCAGACATTTAGAAATTCTTTAATGCAAAATAATAATTTAATAATTAGCCTTGATACCAAAGAAAGACATAACAAATTATCCTCTTTTTACCCTCGTTGGCACGACAACTTCGTGATAGATCAGTGTTAGGGGCAACAGAGAAAATGAACACTGGAGGATGCAGCATGGGTGAAAAAGCGTTCGTTCCAAAACGCTTCAGTGTTCAATGCCAGATGGCACAGATCTTTCCAAAGTCAAGTCTATAGTCCAAGCACTGGAAAAACACATCACATGCAATCTCAAGCTTAGGCTCAGCACAGCCACAACAACCAAAAGCCATTCCAGAACCTGAATTGTGGAAGGTACTTCATAAATATTTGTTGAATAAGTGAGTGAATGAATGAACGGAAAAATGAAGGAAAGGATAGATGAAAGCTTATGGTTGAAACAACAAACCTTCCCTATTTTCTATAAATATTAGTACTATAGCCAGTGACTGGGTTTGTGAGAAATTGGCCTGCCACGAGCCAATGTTGTGTACACAAAGGACTTGTTCCTGCCTTAGAAAGCCAAAAAGCAGTTACTGGAAGATGTTTGATATTTATGGGGCCCCATAATTTATCGTGGCTGGAAACATTTGTTGTAGGTAGACACTGCTTCATGGATATTTTCCTGAAATACTGGAAAAACCCCTCTAACTCTGAGGATATGTTTCAGAAAAGTTGGGCTCCTCTCAAATGAAATCATATATTAGATGCTGAACTAAATATACAGGCACACACAAAAACACACACATAGTTTTCCAGGCAAAATACAGTGGCTTCTACATTGACACGAGAATAACCCAATGTGAAAGGAATAGCCATATACTCTAAAACGAGAAAGCCAAGGTCAAAAATATTATGCTCTGTATAATAACTTGTATATGAAATATATTCAAATATTTATAACATGTTTATTGTGTTTAGTATGATTTGGCCAGATTTTATTTTCTTTTTGCTTGTTTTTATTTTATAGCTTAAAGTAACATATATTTGTCATGCTGTAAGAAAAACCTTACTACATTTAAAAATAATTACCTTTCTCTAAGCAATGCTTTCTATTCAGAAGTTTTCACCCAAAAAACTTAGGGAACCACTAGATTGGTTTATATAATGCCATATGCTTTCTATGCTTTATTCAGCCACCACATTCTTTTCCCTTCTTCCAGAGGTCATCACGTATTTATCTCCTGGGTGCTTCTCATATTGAAATAGAATGTCTGTACACCTACCACACGAGAGCTTTGATAGCAGAATTTTACTGATTTTTCTCTGCTCAGCACTTAAAACCATATCTTCATCATAGTAGGAATTAACACTTGCCTATTTAAAGTATTAAAAAAACATTCCCTGCTTCATCTTGTCCTTAGGCACCAAGTGGACACCTGTTTGATTGTTGGCTTTATTTCTTAAGAGGTAGCATAGCCTCTAGTGTCAGACTCCTCAGTTTGAATTCCTGCTCTACTGGCAGGATCACCTTGGACAAGTTACCTTTATTTATAAGGGTCTGGGCAGGAAAGAGAGGACACTTGCAAATTGGATAACTCGAGCAGAGTTTAATACAGAAACTGTTTACAAAGTATGGGCTGGGAATCAGCAAGCCACAAGAAAGTGTTCCTTTACCACCCCAAAACTTGAAGGGACAAGAGGCAACATTTACCTGAAGGATATATTCTGGAAAAGCTGGGCTCCTGTCAAATTAAATCATACATTAAATGCTGAACTAAATATACAGGCACAAGCAAAAACACACATGTTAATTTTGCAGGCAAAGTACAGTGGCTTCGACAGTGACATGAAAATAACCCACTGTGAGAGGAATAACCCCTACTCTAAAAGGAAAAAAGCAGAGAACTGTCCAAAGAGAACGGTGTTCTGACCCTGGGTTGTAAGATGCTGTCAGTTTTCGATGCTCCTGCAGGAGGAATGCGGGGGGAGAAATTGTCCTTCCTCAGCTCTCCAACTGGGGTTTCCTATTGCTTTGGACCCAGCTGGAAGCCCAAGGGCAAGGAGACTTGTGGAAGCATTTGGCCTCAAGGGGTGGAGGGGATGGTGCACAGTTACAGGATGGAGAGCAAGTACCACTGCAGGGGTTAAATGGAAGAAGTCCAGGGCATGACCTAACCTCTTTTTGCCTTGGTTACTCATCTATAATGGGAGTGGAGTGAACAATAATAGTATTTTCTTGTCAAAGTGTTATGAGGATTGACTCAGTTAACACTTCTCAAGTGCTTAGAACAGCATCTGGCATATAGCATATCCTGAATAAAAATTAAATATTAATATAGTTTTTCTTTGCCTACCATGGCCTCTCATACTACCTGTGCTCTGACATCTATTTTCCAACCTATTGTTTGCCTTGAACATTGATTTATGAGTTCATTGGAACCTTTGGCATCTGAATAGTATCTTTAGACCTTGTTTTCTCACCATTGCTCCCCATCCCTTGCCCCTTTGTGCAGGCCACATTGCAGCCCATTGTTCTGGTACAGATACTGACATTCTCCACTTTTCCAAATGCAACAATCTATTTGCTGTCTAGGATTATGCTTCATAAGTTGGTTAGAAATGATTTTGTTACAACTTTTCAATATGTAGGTAAACTTGTTACCCAGATGTTAATTTAAATACCCTTCACCATCCTGTGTTTCATGCCATCAGATAATTATAAAGATCCTTTATATTCTTATAGCACAATATGTGCTTTAAACTATATTCACAAAGTGATTTTATTTAATCTTTGTGAGTACCTTTAGTGGTTAGCAGATGGGGCATAATTACCCCACCTTACATGTAAGCAGATTAAGGATCAGAATGTCGTAGCTTGCCGCTTAATGGTACATAGGTAGTCAGTATCTGACTGTGAACTGGATTTAGGTGTCTTGATCCTACTGCACCTTGTTAGAGTCCTAACTTAGAGCTAACATGGGTCTCAGCGATCTTATTTTAATAATCATTGCACTGTATATTTTTTTCATACTATGTCTCTCTGGTACTGAGCTAAACTGCGTACATGTATTTTCTCAACATTGAGACAGAAATAACCACTGTAAGTAACTTGCAAAAGTTCCGGAAGTTAATTTTTAGCAGAACCAATACTCCAATATAGATTGTATAAGGCTCTTTCTAATTTTGTCTATATAATCAGGTTCATTGTTACTCTTAGAAACCATGGAAGATTTCAGATTCCACAAGTCCTTTTTTTGGTTTATTTTCTCTGCCACACAGTGAAATCTGGGCTATATGTTTATGAAATCTCTTATATGTAAGTAGGAATTCATTGATTTCAGAATGTCAGGAGTCCAGGAACAAACACACACATACATGGCCAAATTATTTTTTACAGAGGTGCAAAGGCAATTTGATAGAAAAAGAATAGTTTTTTTCAACTGGAACATTTGTATATCCGTGGCATAAAAACCTCTATCTATCCTATACAAAATTAATTCTAAGTGAATCATACATATAAATGTAAAATCCAATACTGTAAAATTTCCAGGAGAAAACTTACAAGAAAAATTTTGTGAGCTTAGATTAGGCAAATATTTCTTTAATAGGACACCAAAAGGCATAATCCATATAAAAATAAATCTGACAATAAAAATTAATAACTTCCACTTTTCTAAAGTTACTATAAAGAATGAAAAGGGAAGCCTCAGACTAGGAGATAATTTTTGCAAACTCTGATAATAAACCAACCACAAAAGATGAGGAGAGGATTTTAATTGACATAAATAGGTAAATAGTTTTCAATATCGTTAGTTATTAGGGAAATGCCCATTAAAGCCACAATGAGATACTATTACACACCTATTAGAATGGCAAGACAAAGACAGAAAATATAACCCAGCAATACCAGGAATATAAGGACACAGAGCCAGAAAACACTCATATATTCCTGATATGACTTCACAATGATACATTCACTTTGGAAAATAGTTTGGCAGCTTTTTATAAAGTTTCTCACATACTACACAACACCTAGCAATCCCACTGCTGGGTAAATACCCAAGTGAAATGGAAACCTATGTTCACGCCAAAACCTGTACATGGATGCTTGGAATGGTTTTATTACTGCTGACTATTAAAAGCTAGAAACAACCCAAATAGCCATCAGCTAATGAATGGATGAGAAAAGTGTGTTATATCCACATAATGGAATACTACTCAGCAGTAAAAAATAAAGAACTACTGATGTACATAACATCACAGATGAATCTCAAAATGCATTATAATGAGGAACAGAAGCCATATTCAAAAGTTAACATACTGTATAATTCCATTTATAGAGCATTCTTGCAAAGAAAACAGATCAGTAGTTGCCAGGGATTTGGGGGTGATTACAGTCAGCATGGGGAAATGTTTTTGGCTGATGGAACTGCTCTATATCTTAATGGTGGTGTTCACATCAATGTATGTATTTGTTAGAATTTGTGTGACTATAAAATCAATGGTGCTATACACACCAAATCAGGATTTGCAAGAAAAAAATTAAAAAACAAAGAAAATAAATGAAATAAAAGAAAGGGAAAAAAAAGAATTGAGATGAGAGGCCAAGGAATAACCATAGATACTCAGGAATGTTTACTATGAAGATTTTCAGTGAGGAATAACCAATTTGCCTACCCTATACCCCCAACTTTGAGGCAGCCTTACAAGCCAATCTGGGGCTTTGAAACCTGTGAGTGGAACTTGGGGCTTCTACAGAGTACTTTTAAGGGATATTTCCAGGAGTGGGAGAGAGAGAGTAGTGCTAGCTCTCTCTCCTCACTGTATTACATAAATACCCTTTTGCCTCTGCTACATGTATGCATTGAACTTCAAGGGAAAGTTTTATGAACAGAAAGCCATCCATGGCTCAAAAATAGTTTGAAAACTACTGAACCTATCAAATTCTCTCCTATTTTTGGAAAGATTTAGAGACGTATCTATGTTCCTTCACTAGTTAATAGCAAAGCTGTCTTTTGAACAAGGATGGCAAACTCAACCATCTACAAGACCAGAAAATCTAAGTAAAGCAAGTTGGCAGGGACAATGTTGTTGCACAGTGTTCTCTGTTTGTCCTTCTTCTCAAGGGCCTTCACCGCCACCTTTCAAGTGTGTGTGCCCAAAGACACTCAGATTTCTCTGTTTTTTCTTCCTCCCGCCCCCCAAAAAGAAGCTTAAAATCTGGATTTTTATGTGAAATATTTTGGTTTTTAAAAGTTGTTAACCATTTCCATTTTTAACACACTGTCTTGATAAAATAAAAGCCACCTGTGTGTGAGCTGTAACTGGCCACAGGCCCCTGGTTTGTGAGCCCTGGCCCGAACTGGACTCCCAAGCCCATGCTTTGCTGTTTACATCCACCATGAACATCTACCTCACTCGAGCTGTGAGCTCTGGAACCACAGAAGTGTAGAGCTGTCCTGTATCCCCAGAACCATATGGACAAATATCCCTAATGTGAAATTTAGGAAATCCCTCACTGCGTGCCTTTGCCCCAGACATGCCCAAATAGTCCCCCTCCTCTACTCACCATCGGACAGATCCTCAGGATTTGAGAGGCAGCACACTCTGGGTTGAAATGGCAAAGTTCTTGGCTACAGAGACTGTAAATTATGTTTTTTCTTTAAATGGCAGTGCAGAACAGTGTAAAGGACACATTCTTGGGGGTGTGACAACCACACACTAGCTACATAACCTTGGGCAAAGTCCTGAAAAATCTCAAGACCCCATTTCACTCAACTATAAACCAACAACGGCAGGACCTAGAGAATAGAATTGTTGTAAAAATAAAATCATCTAATGTGTTGAGCACAGTGGCTGGCCACTTAATTGTTTTTCTTGTCACTGATGTTATTATTTTTATTATAAAATTTGATTAATACTTGGGCCACAATCTGGGCTCTGTCACTTGCTAGCCAAGGAACTGTGGGCAAGTCCTATAACCTCTCTGAGTCTGTTACCTCCTCTGAAAAAATGGGAAATAAAATACCTAGCTCACAAAGCTCTTGTTCAATCTTGTCAGTAATATTGTATCAAGGGGGGCTAGCACAGTTTGTGGTCTACAGTAGCTCTCAATAAATTTTTTATGAATATGTCATTGTTGTGGATATGTCTTTGTCAGCCCCACTCAGCCATGTCAATGACGTGCTTATGGTTTCTTTTCTGCAAGGAATCAAGCTGTGCAATCATTTTTAGGAAGTTAGGATGATGTCCAAGCACTCATTTCCCAAATAAGAGATGTGCTGGCACCGTGCCTGGACAGCCAACCTGCAGTGGATGTCGGTAGAAGATCATGTTCAAGCATCTGTCTCTTTAATTTTGAAATGGAGCCAGTGTGTTTTTTCTCTACCAAGATTCTGGGACTAGTAGGGAGGTCCCTGGAGACTCCTCAATCTCTTAAAGATACTAAACTGAATCCTTGCATAGATATTCAACTAAAACCTGAGGTTGGGATAAAGTCCATTTAAACTTTTAAAGCTCTCTCTGTGGGACTGGACAAAGCTCTTAAACATTTTATGGACCCCTAGGCAGCTACTTAAAGCAACTGTGGCTCCTTGAGAGCCAGGCATAGCAGCGAGCTGTGAAAACACAGCTTGATGGATCCCATCTATTCGTTTAGCACTTAATCTGCCACAGACTCATGTCATCTCCTGCATTGTTTCCTTGCATTTTTCTTGGCTTTTCACGAGACTGTATCTGGTCCCCCCAATTGGGGTGTGGGGCCCCAGAAGCAAGACCTTGGCTCCAACGTCACCACAGTCATTAACACATATAGGATGGTAGAATTTTGCAAAGACACACCCTATCCATCTTCTATCCTGATTTTTGCTACCATTAATTAATTAAATACATTGTTATTATTTTGTCTTCTGCTTACAGATGAGGAAACTCAAGTTCAGAAAAGTTAAATGGCTTTCCATAAAACACTATCTGCGAAAGTGGCAGGGCTAAGTTTTGACCCATACCTGTCTGATATCAAAGGCAATGCTTAAGCTGCATGATAAGTCAACACCCCCCTAACACCCCTTAAGATGTGTCTTAGCCCATTTTGTGTGTCTGTAACAGAATACCTTCGGACTGGGTGATTTGTAATGAACAACAATTTATTTGGCTGATGGTTCTGAAGCTGAGAAGCCAAAGAGCTTGGTGCCAGCATCTGGCAAGGGCCTTCGTGCTTCATCATCCTGCGGCAGAAGTCAGAAGGGCAAGTGAGTGCACGAGACAGAAAGAGATGGGGGCTGAACTTGTCCTTTTGTCAGGAGCCCACTCCAGTGATAACTAACCCACTTCCATGATAATGGCATTAACCAACCCATTCACAGAGGCTGAGCCCTCACAACCTAATCACTTCTTAAAGGTCCCTCCTCTCCACACTGTTGCATTGGGGATTAAGTTTCCAGCACATGAACTTTGAGGAACATACTCACACCATAGCAACGTGTCAGAAAGAATTTTTGTTTTCTTTCTGGCAGCTTGGTTGTAGTAATAGTTTATTACAGTTACCTGATAACTGGGATGGAGCTTATTGTTTGGACTCAAATCTGCAGAATCCAGTGTTAAAGCCATTTAATCTCTAGGACTCCAGGAGAAGTGGCCCACTGGCTTTCATAGCCTCCCTTTTGCTAGATTTCTTTTCATAATTTCTGCAATCCATATAATTCTATCTGCAGACTTAGCCATAGAGGACATGGGTCCCAGATAAATGCAATGGTACATTTGTCTTCAATATTATATTCTCATGTAAAATCACAGAAAATAATTAATAAGAACGGATGATTAGAAAGGCAGAAAAAGCCCATATATCTAAAAAAACAGGTAGGATGAGCAGAGGCCAGCTTTCTTTTTCTCACAGAGGAAATCAGATGAGTTCCTATATGAGCCACTTGTGTGTGTGTGTGTGGTATGTATGTTTGCATTTTGGTATAGTTGGAGGAATTCCTTCCATTTGACCCTCACTGTTTTGTCTCTCATAATGCTTCAGCAGTCTTAGCTGTAGCAGGACAGGAAGCTTCAGTTTTATCCATTAAATCATTAGTTCTCTAAATATGTAGTGAATAGCTACTGTGAGTAAGACATCTGCCAGGAGCTAGGAATCAAAAACCATAGAGATAATTGAATTAGGGTCTCTGTCCTGAAAAATTTGGTTTCTGATCATAATTAGCTTGATTCTGGTAATCATTCCACAATGTGTAAGTATATCAAACCATCATGTTGTACACCTTAAATATTAATATATACAATTTTTATTTGTCAATTACATTTCGATAAGGCTGGAAAACAGTTTCTTGTCCATTGGAGTTGCTACCAGTTTGTGCAGGATTGTTATGGGCAGGGTAATAGAATATTACAGATGGGGAGAGTGAAGCACAGAGAAAAGAAGAGCTCTGTGTGGTCACTTAGTAACAAAGCTGGGCCCAGAATATGAAATCAAGTCATCTGCCCCAATCCAATGACATTTCCATCACACCATGCTGTCTCCTAAGATATACCGAATAAAGATCTGTTGGAAGAATGCATGGGCTTGGTGGCCGAGAGGTGTGGAGGCGGGAGCAAGACAAGAGACCAGGGAAGTGAGGTCATCGAAGCTTTGGAAGCTGAGCTTTGTTGGTGATGAGGCCCAATGTATCAGGAAACTACTGGACATCTGTCAAGAAAGTGGTGTGCTTTTAAAGGCAGGGGGTGAAACCCCTCTTCCGTACACTGTACCTATGAATAGTATATTTTCAATACATTTCCCCCAATTTTTAGCTTTTTAGAAGTGACATGCTTTTATTTAATATTCATTGCATTAATGAAATTGCAATTTTATACTCCTCAGTCCTGAATGGAAATTTGAGGAACTGGATAATAAACCTTTTGAGAGCTACCAAAATGCAAACATGAAGAGAATGGGAGAAATTGACGGAGGTTAGGAGAGATAATCTTCCTAATTTCCTCTGTACTGGGCACTCATACATTTCCTGAATGACTCATTTGGCTCCTCAAAAAAAAAAAAAAAAGAGATTTGGAAGGATGTCTGCATCCCAGAGCTGTGCCAGTTCCATGACCATCTCTTTTCATCTTGCAAGGAAAAAATGCCTTACACCTCATTGAGGGTGCAATGTTACTATTAAAGGAGGAACTGACAAGCCATTGAGTGAAAAACACTGAAGAGTTGGCTCAACTCCCACAGAGTTCAAGCAAGCATTCAAAAAGAGGTGGCTGAATAAATTACTCAACATCTGTATCCTCAGACTAGAAGCAGCCCAGTGATTGTGGGGGATAATTTTGCACCACTGTGTTTTATACTTGAATTAATTGATGTCTTAATCTATTCCCTGACACTAGACAATAGCATCACAGAATGCGAAAGAGCCTTAGAGATCGACTATTCACAATCCTTATTTTATATAAGGGAAAACTGAGGCAGTATCTAGCAAAGGGACTATCTTACCCTCGGAAATTTAGCAAGTTAGCAGCATATTTAAAACTAGAATGAAGATTTCCTCACTGGTGGGCCAGTGAACTACATTTTTACTCAAATGCAGGGATTAAGATTTCCAATATTCTTTTATGTTTTTTCTGCCTTTCCACAGGATTTACCAAGGTGTACAACACGTAGTGAACGCCACTAAATAGTTCAAAAGATAGAAGCATCAATATTCTTCTATGTTGAAAGGAAATCCAGAGATCATCTAATCCAACTCTCTAAATTTCCACATGATTGTCTAAAGGTCTGGAAAGTAGACATAACTTGTACAGCACCATATAGTCAATTGATGGCAGAGCTCTGCCTTACAGCTAGAATGCAGGCTCCTGATCTTAAAGCAAGTGTTAGCTAATGGATAATGGTTCCTTTCGTCACAACACAAATGCTTGTATATGATGTGTTTATTTTACTGTAGTTGCTTATTGGAGAAATTGAGAAAGTTTCAAGTCAAGAGACTTTTATTTATGTCTTAAATGGTAATATGCCTTTATAAAAAGTCTCTGAATATGTCAGACAAAAGTTTCCACTAGTCAATCTGGTTCTTCAGCATCCAGAATCTAAAGGCATCCAGAGGTTGGGCACATAGTATAGCAGAAATATCACTGAAGTAGCAATAAGATTATTATGACAGATAATGTATTAAATGTGATGTGCTCAGCTTGGGATGTACAGGTGGAGATATACAAAAGAAAAAATGTATGAGCTGAAAATACATTCTGTATTCATCAACATTTGAATAATATTATGAATCTTCATCTGAGAACATAAAGAATGAGATGAATCAATGACCTGAACAAAATTCTGGTCTTAGGAAAGGAAGCAAAAATCTTCCACTGAAAGAAAAAAAAAAAGGTTATAGTAGTAGTCTTGCATAGGATGGAGAACATTTTAGAAAATTGAAGGGGAATCTGAAGAGAAACACATGAAGGAATTCCCATGTGGCACAGTGTGATTAGCTGATTTCATTAGAGTGTAAGATTGTGATTGGGCTGATCCTCATAGCTGGGCATCTTCTTTAGGATTGCATGGTACTGTGGTGAACAAGTGAACATGTAGTGTAAGGTCATTAGTGATTCACTAAGCATGTGCCTGGGTTCCCATCATAGGAAATGATTAGAGAGACTGGAGTTGTTGAGGAGAAAAGGGACAATTTTGGAGACTCAGAGACCCAAAGCAGGCTTGGTGGCAACACTGAAGAAATAAATCTTGCAGGAAAGGGAACTATGGTCAGATACTGAAAGGCTGACATTTAAGATCTTAGATATGGGGAAACTTGTTTCAGAAGTGGAGTGGTTCCAGTTGTCTATGGTAGAAGATATTCCTGAAATGGAGTGGGTGTGATGTCTGCTGGAGTCAGGAGGTGAAGGAAAGCTAAAATAAGATGGTGTATGCATTACCAGCATAGGTGCTGAAGATTCTTACAACAGCATTAGATGTGAGAATGGAGAGAAAGACTGTGCTACTTACAAAAGCTCTGCTGAATTACACAGAATTGTCAAGAAAGTAGTCGGTGCTGGCCAGGAAGAAGGGTAGAGGTATGTCCAACAAGAATGGCAGGCAGGAAGCCTGTACCAATTACGGTCCTATTACTGCATATCTGGGCTGAGGGAGCAGCTGCACTTTGTCATGTCTATTCAAGGGCACAGCTTGGCCATTATCAGTGCACAACTGTGTGGTGACCACATCTGCCCCTTTTTATTTTGGATATATTTTTACCCTATTTGATGAAACGATTGATTTATTAACCCTTGATTTTCTGTAACAACCATGAAGATAGCATTTTTTAAAAAAGAAAAACTATATTGTATTTATTATGAACTATGTTTATTGTCCAACTCCACTAACCAGGTACTGACTTAATGGTGTTAGACTGGGGAATAGTGTTGAAAAGGCCACAAATAAAATTATTTTAAGGTGCATTTATTATCTGGAACTTTGGAGTCTTTCCTTTTTCTGTAAATTTGCTTTCTCCTCCAAAAGTCTCCATCCTTGAGACGTGCTTGAAATGAAAGCCAGCTCTTGCTAGTCTTGCAAAATTGCAGCACAAGCAGGCAGTGCCCCTGGGAGAGGCCATCTCATCCATCAGGCCCACTAGCTTTTGAAGGGAGAGGCCTGTGAATAGTCAAGATGATGAATCCCAATGGCTGGCAGCGTCCAGGTTTCATACCCTGGAGGATGCCAGTGCATATTGTGGTAACTCTTGGCTGTAACAATGCAGAGATCCTTTGAGAGATCAGCTCTGCTTGATCTTGAAGTACACACATAGCTCAGGTACAGATTGTGCTCTGCTTCCATAGGCAGATCGCAGCATTCAAATGGCAGACAGAACAAAAGTGGGGAAGAGGGAGACCATGTGATAAGTTTGGTATTTTAATAAGCAAATTTCCTCTTCAACCATAGGGAAACTCAGCATTAGAAAGATATTTGAGGCCGGGCGCGGTGGCTCACGCCTGTAATCCTAGCTCTGGGAGGCCGAGGCGGGTGGATCGCTCGAGGTCAGGAGTTCGAGACCAGCCTGAGCAAGAGTGAGACCCCGTCTCTACTAAAAATAGAAAGAAATTATCTGGCCAACTAAAAATATATATACAAAAAAATTAGCCGGGCATGGTGGCTCATGCCTGTAGTCCCAGCTACTAGGGAGGCTGAGGCAGTAGGATCGCTTAAGCCCAGGAGTCTGAGGTTGCTGTGAGCTAGGCTGATGCCACGGCACTCACTCTAGCCCGGGCAACAAAGTGACACTCTGTCTCAAAAAAAAAAAAAAAAGAAAGATATTTGTTCTAGCCTCTGTCCTCCCCTCTGCTTGTGACCCAGGTCAACCCACTGATTCAACTGGGCAAATTTATAGAACACCTGCTATATGGCAGGGACTGGGCTTATGGCTGGGGCTAAGCCAGGAGCAAGACAAGTGTGGTCTCTGTTACCAGACTTGGAATACACAAAGAAAAATTTACAATCCAGTATAATGAGTGTTATGAGACCCCTGAACTGGGCAGCCAGAGAAACACAACTGAGTGAATACAACCTGCCTGCCTCTAGCTGTGTAGTTGTCCATTTGATTGCTGGATTTCACTCCTAGCCAGCGTTCATTTTCCAGGGCTGATGTAACAATGGCACCCAAACAGGGTGACTTAAAACAACAAAAATGTATTATCTCACATTTCTGGAGGCCAGAGTCTGAAATCAAGATGTTGACCATGTTTCCTCTAAAGATTTTAGGGCAGAATCCTTCCTTGCCTGTGCCAGCTGCTGGTGGATCTGGGCATGCAGTGGCTTGTAGCGGTAGAGCTCTAACCTGTGCCCACATCTCCAAATAGCCTCCTCCTGTTCTGTGTTTGTACCTTTATGTGTGTCCTCTCCTCTTAAAAGGACAACAGTCATTGGATTTAGGGCCCACCCTAACCCAGTATGACCTCATTTAACTTAATTACATCCACAAAGATCCTATCTCCAAGTAAGGTCACATCCTGATGTTCCAAGCGTAAGATGTAAACATGTATTTGGGGGAGACACAATTCAACCGGTTACACAGCCTAAGACTTTTATGTGGATTTGAACCTTTTACGATGGTCATTTTGCAGCCCTGGCTAGCCCTTTGGGCAATTTACTTGGCTTGATTCTCAACTTTTGAAATATTTGGAACTTGGCTCTCAATTACCTCTGTTGCTTTGTGCTTTGGGATGCTTTGCCTGAAAGACCTCTTGCAGTCCCCAAAGGTGATTAGTAGCTCAGGTGAGGCTACTGCCCTCGGCAGGTCCTCTAGAGCCCCTGGGAGGAGAGCAGCCACTAGCAAGGCTTGCTGAAGTACGCAAATGAGGGAAACTGGCAAGTTCACACGGGCTTAACAAACCACACATAGTTAGAAGCAGTCCCCTGAAGAAGGGGCCTCCTGGAAGGATTCTGTCTCCAGCCTCCTTGAAGTTTGCCCAATTTTACCTAAAGGCCCATAACACATAATGTCTTGTAAACTCCTGATTATTCCAAAACTCTCCAAATTATTTGGGAGTTGACTGACTCTTTCTATTTGGTGGAGATGGCAATCCACTCACTATAACAACAAAATCTCGAAATGTTACTATGGTAATGCAAGGAAGAAAACAACATGTTTGCCTGATATGCCAGGTTGAAGCTAGTCAGAACACTGGATTTTTTTTTATTATTAATTTCCACATGCCCTCTAATTTCCAAAGCTGAGGGATGTGCAAATTCTTCTCCAAGATTTTAGCAAATGCCCAAGGACTAACAATCCTATTTTCAGATCCTACCTGTGAATTGGTCCCATATAAACCTAAAATCAGAACTAAGTCCTGTTACCACTTTATAAAGGAATTTCAGTTATACCCAGCATCAGACTAGAATTCATAGTAAAGTGTTACGGCACTGGGCATATAGAATTTCTCTCTTTCGTTCTCTCTCTCCACCTCTTCTTTCTCTTTCTCTCTCTCAATCTCTTTCCCCTTGATCTCTTTGCCTCCTATAAAGCAGATGGGTTCTTTACCCTCTGAAGCCAGCGCATCAGTCCTACCTGCATCCCTTAGGAACTCACCTAGTCCAAGGGGGCTTCCTTCTATGTATTTTCACTACACCGACTGGTCTTCCCTTAAGAGGAATATTGTACCACATGCTAAACGAATAAACATTTTCCCCATCTCATTATCCTGAGATGGGAAGCCAGTATGATTTTAAGGGCTTAATTTGCAGGCTTCAGTGATTTCACTTTACCACCCATTACTATCTTCCCTCTAATACGTTGTCACTTCCTATTTAAAAGGAATGGGACCTTTAAAGACCTCTTTGGCATTTACTAGTATTTTGGCAATTTGGGAGTTAAATGTTTAGAAAACATGATTTCATCAGTCCCCCTTTAAACAGCTCTGGAATATGAGTGAAAAGCAAAGAGGCATTTGACTTAAATGATTTTTTTTTTCTTTTAGCTGAGCTTGGAAAACTGGCATCTCTTAGAGTAACATTTACAGAAACAAACAGTCTTCATAGTTCTGTTGCATTCTAGGCTTTATTCCCATACTAGAACATATATCAGTGATCTTTATTTAGGTGTACCAAGTTTCTTATGGTAAGAGGGTTCTATTACCAGAAGAGGGGTCAATACATATCTCCCCACAGTGAGGTCAGGCAGGGAGGTGCAGGGCAGTTGCTCTCAGTTCTGACTACACATTAGAATCATGTGAAAGGAGGGAGGTTTTAAGACACACTGATCTCCTTGGCTCACCCATAGGGATTCTGGCTTCATTGGTCTGGGTGGGACCCAGAAGTGGGGATTATTTTAAAACTTTCCAAGTGATTCTCATGTGCAGCTAAGAAACACTGGTACAGCACAAAATGTGTCTCAAACTTTAACGTGTGTGTGATTCTGACTCAGTACGTAGGCGGGGGAGGCCTTGGTATTCTGTGTTTCTATTCCGCTCCCAGAGGGTGTTGTTCATGCTGAGGTCCCGAGGACCACACTTGGAGGAACAAGAGTGCAATAAAATTGGCACTATCTTGACAGCTGGCCAAACCTACGTCTGAGAATCGATTTGCTGTTTGGGTTTGTTCATATGACTAAAATGCACTTAACTTTAATCCTGTCTTTTATAAAGTGAAGATAAAATGGGTTGCATTTCAGGGTTAATACATGGAAGCAAATGTGGTATAAAAGGCAACCGGCAAAGGGCCTGGCTCTCAGTAGCTAAATAAAGGCTGCTTCATTTCACTTCGCTCTTCTCCACCTTCCCAAGCAAAGGGGCAAGGACCGTTGTCTGGAGTGTGGTTGCTATGGGAACATTATTCTTTGGAGAAAAGGGATCCGGGTATCAGTAATCAAGGTAGCTTAGTGACTATCAACCTAGGAGTCTGGAAAAATAAAACCAGAACACCTGAGATCACAGTTTTAAGTAGAACTCTTTGTATTTTTTCGGGAAATCTACTGGAAGCCAGGCTCTTTGTCTTTGATTATACCCATCTTGTCATCTAGAATGCTCTCTTTCCTCTCCATGATAAATCAGAACCTCTATATGCCTGGTTCCAAATAAAAGTCATCCTTTAAAGGTAGTGAGAGGTTGCTAGGCAGGTATTTTAAGGGGTGTGGAGTATATGGGTTATAATAGTGGGTCCAGCCAGGGGGATATGCTACATCAATACGGATGTTTAAGGACAGAGTTTTAACACCAGGAAGAATTTGGACAGTTGTCAAAGTGCAAGGTGGGTCAGAAGAATGAAAATAGAAAAAAAGTGAGCAGGGAATGTCATGCATTTGGTGATATTTACTGATGGCTGACTGTGTGCAGCACACCATGCTCCATGGAGGAGACACATGGTCCACTAGACATGCACCTCTCCTGCCGCAGTGAAATTTCCATCCTACTACCAACTTTCATCCTACTGCAGAGACAGAGCGTAACCGGTGATTAATTAAAATTAGGAAAAGTATCTGAAGGAAAACTTAGAGTGCAATGAGAATAAATAACAGGGGACTCTGACCCCTTACTAGAGGTCAGTAACATCTACTCTTGGAAATGACTATGCAGTGCTCGCAAGCTGAGGCTATAAATGTTATGTGAGCTCTGTAAAGGCAGGCAGAGGGAGGGTGAAGTGGAAGATACATTATTTCTATCCTGCCTGTTACACTTACTGAGAGACACTAGACAAGTTATACGTTTCCTCTCTTATAAAAGGAAGATATTGATAATTATGTGTGATTTCAAGGATTGCTGTGATGCTAAATGAGGCAATGCATTGTTAACAGCACAATGATTGGCCCAGAATAAAGCTCAACAGCGGTAGATATTGAGTCCTTTGGTTTTCAGTCCCATTTGCTGAGCACCTCCTAAGTCTGCGGCAGAAACAGTACCTGCTGAATGAATGTCCATCTCCTTCCAGCCCCTTGTAGAGGAACATGAGGTTGGTTCTGGTTGTGAGAAGACTGACATGTGGCACTTCTGGGTGGATGTGCCACAGCTCTCCCTTCTGTGGTGAGATCTTAGAGAATTCACCTGGGTCCCTGTGGTTACTATGTGAGGCACAGCTTTACCCCCTCCCCAAACCTCATTCAACATGTAGCTTGAACAATGAGTAAATCTTGTTTAAATAAATCATTTTAAAGGGGTAGATTCCTTAACTCAGAAAAATCCAGGCTGTCTTTGCTAAAAGAGTGCCCAACACCAAGAATTTTTCATATATTATTACTTAAAGTAAGATAACATAGGGACCTACTGCATTTATACAAAGTAAGATGATTGGCTGAAGAAAATGGAATTTTAAGCCCACTTTAAAGAAGATAACAGCAAGGCTTGAGAAACACGACCCTTTGCTTGTTGCTTGCTGTTTGTGCAATAACCTCAGATCAAACACAGGAAACACTGGGATGGAGGGAAACAACATCTTGTGTGATTTAGAACAAACTGCTTTGCATTTTGTGATGCTTTCAGCCTTTGCTAAGGGGCTGCCCTTTAATGTGATTTGCAGTCCCACTCAACAACCTACCCCCATGCCCCCCACCCCCCCACACACTGACAGGCCACCACAGACTCAGGTTCCTTCAATTTCTTCTTTAGAAGTGGATTCAGTGCTCTTCTGGCCACTGGGCCAGCTCACAAGGTACTCTTGCCCTTGTCTTCAGCCTTCTCTCTAGGGGAAAGTTTCTGCTGCTCTTACCTTTGTGATTTGCCATGGATACACCTCAGGACTGCAGGGGTGGTATGTGCTGTGGGCTTGCTGCTATTGTGCTCAACAGGTGAGAGAGTGTGACCGTTTCCCTGGGAAACACCAGGTAATAGACCTACAGCTCCAGCCAGAGTTGTCTGTCTCAGTCCCCTCTGGGGCTGGCCTCCCCCCTGCTCCTTTCCCATTGGTATGTTTATGCTGTTCATGGTGGATACAGACGTATTCCTGTCAGGTATGAGGTTTCTTCTTTCTGTACTTGATGCAGAAATCTGCAAACTGGATTTCTGTCAAACTCCTTCTTTCTACATTTCCTGGGCATTGTGAAACCAGATTCAACATCAACTTGTGCTCAAATGATGGCATTTTGATGAGCTTCTGACAGTGTTTGTATTCATATTTTTACCCTCCTATATAAATACACTTTCTATATATATATATATAATATATATATATATATATATATAAATAAGCACTTTCTAATTATCTTCTCCAGCAGAAAAAAAAAAATATATATGCATCAAAAAAGGCAAAAATAGACACCATCTATGAACTTGAATTTAAATAATTTAACTTTTTATATTGGGATACCAGTATTATTTTTCTTTGAAATTATATTTCGCATCCGGGTTGTGAGAGAAAACAGAGCTGGTGATAGGGAACTGATTGGATACTAATTTTGCCTTGGTCACCAAGTAAGATAGAGTCATCAGTTTGTTCATTCAATGTCTCAGATGCATATCTAAGTGTCCAGGATACAGCAGTAAACAGAAAACATGCCTGCTTTTCATTTTCCAGTGGGGACAAACTGTAAACCAGGGTTTCCTCAAACCTTAGTGAGACTCCAAATCATCTGCAGGTGTTTGCTAACACAGGTTGCGGCTGGGTGCAGTGGCTCTAGCCTGTAATCCTGGCACTTTGGGAAGCTGACAAGGGAGGATCGCTTGAAGCCAGGGGTTTGAAACCAGCCTCAGCAAGAGTGAGACCTGGTCTCTAGCAAAAATTAGCCAGGCATGGTGGTGCGCACCTGTAGTACCAGCTACTTGGGAAGCTGAAGCAGGACAACTGCTTGAGCCCAAGAGTTTGAGGCTGCAGTGAGCTATGGTGATGCTACTGCATTCTAGCCAGGGTAACAGAGCAAGACCCTGTCTCAGGAAAAAAAAGAAACAAAACAAAACAAAACAAAACAAAAACACAGGTTGCTGGAGCACAACCCTAGAGATTCTGATTTTCTAGCTCTTGTGAGCCCCAAGAATTTGCATGTCTAAAAGGTTCCCAGGTGGGTGATGCCTATAGTTCAGGGCCACACTTTGAGAACAACTGATATAAACAAGTAAATTAGTAAATACATAATATTATGCCAACTAGTGATAAATGTTATGAAGCCAAATAGTGCAGGGAAAAGGAGCAGACAATGATGCAGTGCTGTGGCTGGAGCCTCAGAAAAGGCCTGTCACTTGGCAGAGACCAGATGGAAGTGAGGGGACAAGGCTTTTGGGGCTCTGGGAAGATGACTGCAAAGTGAGGGGCAGCACATGAGGACCCTGTGACCTGGCTGCGGTCATCCCAGCCTCTGTGCCATTGGGATGCCAATGCATCTACCACTGCATTGTATGTATGCATGATTGGGTTTGATGTATGATTGAGTTTGTTTTGTACTTTGTAGCAGGAACAGTGCCGTTTCCATACTCAAATCCCCAAAACCCTAGTACTAGGAAGTAGCTTATTAAATGAACCAGGCACTATTTGAATCACTTCACACCAATAAACTCATTTAATCCTCACAGAAGCAACACAGTGTACTTCCTGTTATCATCCCCATTTTACAGATCAGGGAACTGAGACACAAAGAAGTTAAGTAACTTGCTTAGGATTGGAGAGATACAAAATGACAAGATAAGGATTTGAGATCATCTCTCATAAAAATTGGATGAATGGATGGATGATGGATGGATGGATGGATGGATGGATGGTTGGATGAGATGTTGAAATTGAGCCAAGAAGAGTTATCCACTGGCTTCTATATTTTAGGAGAACATAATTAGAACCGAGAGGTGGATGTGTGTCCAGTAGAAGAGGAAGAATGCCATGGGTGGAGGAGTCCATATGAGAGAAGGTATAAGGGAGCCAGGTCTCCAAGTAGTGAGATCAGGTGCATGGCAAAGAGGGCAGGTAACAGGCTCCCTCTGCACAAAAGCAGGACATGCCACTGGAAGCAGGAGGCCAAAAGAAAATGGATTCAGCAAACCCCTTCCTCTCAAGGGACCTTGACAAGTTGTGTTTTAATCTAATTAATTCATTCAGGAAGTTGGGCCAAGAGGAATGTGATTATTTAATTGTTTTGTTCAAAGGGTATGAAGCAGGCTATTAGTCTGGGGTCATGACTCCAAGGTTCATTTAAGGTTATTATCGAGGAGGGTTTCGGAACAAGAGTGGTTGATTGATTCTTTCCCGCTGTTACTCTCATTAATTTACAAAGATTCATTGTGTCAGTGCTAATTTGCAGAGTCTGGAACAAAATGTAAAACAGATTCAGACTGATAAGAATTGTTTTGTATCTGCTGTTCTATCTTGTTCATTCCCTACACTTTCCCTTCTAAAGATTTTCAGGTATGTGAATTTCCAGTCTGATTATAATTAACTCTTTTTCCACATGACAAAAGTTGTCTCTAATGATTAAGCTGCAAGCAGGAAGTATGTATTTGGCAATTCATCTGCAGTCCAGCAAAAATTTGGCTCTCCTATTACTCTCCCTATGACCCAGGAAAAGTCATTTAACCTTTATCGCTCAGATTCCCTTTATGGAAAATCAGGATAATAAAATGCAAATCTGACTACCTTCTCTCCCATCCCCCATCAAAATTTTTGAATGGCTCCCATGACCTGCAAAACAACCTTCAAGCTTCTTCTGTTTCCAAACCCTGGATGATTGGCCTCACCTTTCTTTTCTAGTCTCATATTCTGCTGCTATTCAACAAGTATCCCCTGTTCTATTGTATCAAACAGTATTTGGTATATACTGTTTCTATCCCCACCTCTGGATATTTGCCCAATTTCTTTTTCTACCTTTAATTTGTTATCATTTCCATGAACCCTTTTCTGGCTCCCATTGGCAAATTACTCAATGACCTCTATATGTTTTCTTAGTTCCTCCATTAACACTTGCCATATTTTATCATAATTATTTGTATAAATGCATAAGTTATTATAATTATTTGTGTGTGTGTATGTGTGTGTACATATATCTCTACTACTTGATCTTGAGCTTCTGAGGACAGGGAAGTGGATCACATCCTAAGCACGTTTGTATGCCAAATTGCTAACAAACTGGCTGGCAATAACATGAACTCGTGTGTTGATTGAGTGAATAAATGAAAGAATGTCTGGCTTACCTGACATTATGATGATGGATTGTCATCTGTCACCTAGGATTATGATGATCAAATCATATATTAAATGCTAAAGCTCTTTGTAAACTAAAATCTACAAAAATCGTGTGCTGACGTTAGGAATCATTTCTTTGTTGAAGTTCTCTAAAAACATTTCTAACTCCATCTCGATCATGGAGATTTAAATATTTTCTTTCTTTTCCTTAAACACAGCCATTCATTCTTTCCACCTTGATCATGGAGCTTTAAATGTTTTCTCTCTCTCTCTTTTTTTTTTTTTTTGTCGGAAGCAGTCATTTATTCATTCTGTCATTTATTTACATAATCAACAGATATGCCTGCCAAGCAATGTGCTAGGTGCTGGAGATAGAGGGGACAGTTAGAGAAAAGTGGCCCAGGCCTCATGGATCTCAAAGAGGCACGATGGATGAGGCATGAGTATCTCTCTGGGTGTGGGCTGCTGCCTCACATAAGTGCCTGTCCTGTGCACTGACCACACGTCATATCCTATCACCTGGGCCCTTTAGTCATCATGATCCTTTGACTCTTGGTGGGATGGATCTTGCACCCAAGCATACTCTCTCTGTGCTTGGCGGTGATGGATCCAGGCTATTCACAGTGCTCCAGGGTGCACAGCAGCCTGTTTTCTGGGCTACCCCACCAGATTCTAGCTGCCATGAATTGCAAAGAAAAATGCAAATGAACCAGTTTCTTCGGTGGATTTGGCCTGGGTCCCAGATCTTGGTGTGTACGAACATTGGTTATCTTTCAGCCTTTCTTTACCTTTCAGTCTGAACATTGCATCAAAATAAAATCAAAGTATTTACATAAGATATCTGAACTTCCTTTGATCAACAATCATATCACAGTGAGAAAACCTGGCTGAACCTAATTTTTCTTCCTGGTCTGTTGTTTCTTATCAGAAAGATGCTTTGCTTCTGTAATCACTAGTAACAGCTATGAATCTCTTCCAAAATTGTCCAATTCAGCACTCTCTATACTTAACTATTCTTGGCAGCCTCTGGCAGATACCGACTGGTTTCTGATGATCATTTTGTGAAAAGTGGCCTGTCTTTCCTTGCCTCTGTCTGGCCCCCAGCTATCCCACTGCCTCTATTAGGAGGTTAGTGGACCAGGAAGTGGGGAGGGACGAAGGGTCAAATCTGTTACTTTTTATAGAGGCGGACTGAAAATAATTTCCTGTGAAAGCTGAGGACATTCCTTCATTAGTTTTGCTTCCTGCTCTGGATCTTATATGCTGGGTGATTTTTTTTTTCTTTTGGAACTTCTATGGGCTAACCTCCTGTGCCTGAGGCTGCTGAGAGATAGAGTTTTACAGGCTTAGCCTACCTACATGGCATTGAACCAGAGACTAGTGATGGATGAATGAAGAGAGCTGCCTAAGCCATTCCTGAATATTCTGGACATGAGCTCAAAGGAGAAGCCTCAAAGAGGTGTTTTTGGAAGCAGCCAACCATAAGATTTTCAGGTTAAGGAAGGCTCAGTGGGGGAAATATGTTCTAACTCCTTGCTCCTTGGTTCTTAATGCTAACCTTCCCCAAACTGCTCTTTCATACCTCAGTCAGTATATATTTGTTGAGTGCATTGCACATGGCTCTAGATGCTGGATGAGTCAGGTAATGGCCAAAGCCACAACTCAAATAGGCTTAAGCAGAAATGTATTGGTTCATATAACTAGAGAGTCAGAGTTGTCTGGCTTCAGGCAAGGCTGGATCCAGGTTTTCAATATCTTGAATGCATCTTTTTCTCTGTATCTCAGTACTGAATTCTTGTGTTAGCTTTATTCTCATGCAAACTTTTCCTACTCAGTAGCCAGATGGCCACAGGAAACTTCAGGCTTACATTCTCTGAGCCTCATCCTCATTCTAAAAAGGCTTTTTGTTTCCTAATATGTCCAGAAAAAAGCCATGGCCTGCTTCTCATGAACATGGAATGGATCTTGTGTTCCTTCCTGAACTGGTCACTATGACTTTGAATGGACAGGCCTATTTCCTATGGCCATCCCTGTAGGAGCGGGGGAACGATGCCAGCTCTGCCTTAATCACTTGCCTTGAGAGCAGGAAAGCAAGAGAAAAGCAAATTCTACTGCCAGAAGAAATGGAAATAATACCAAACTAGAAACAACATAAAAAACATATCTCCATTTTAATAAATGAGAAATAGGCCAAATTGCCCAAACTCATGGAGCTAGTAAGGTTTTTGTTAAATGAGCCTCAAATACAGGTTATAACATTGAGACAAGTGTCTCCTTTACTGGCCCAATGTGTGTGTTCATTCACTTCCTCACACAAACATTCAATATGCATTTTAGTTGTGTGACAGACTTCTACAATGGCCCCCAAGTGACACCTGCCTCTTGGTCTTCACACCTTTACGTAATGTTCTCAATTTCAGTATGGGTCAAACCTAGTGACTTGCTTCTAACCAATAGAATAGGGCAAAGGTAATAGGATGGCAGTCTCGTGGTTTGGTATAAAAGTTATTACTTCCATCTTGCCAGCATGTTCTCTTTCTCTTTCTGGCTTTGACAAAGCAAGCTGTTATGTTGGGGAAGCCCACATGGCAAGGAACTGAGACAAACTTCCAGGTAACACCCAGCCAAGAACAGAGGTCCTCCCAGTGAGCCACAAGGAGCTCTTGATGGGTTAGCTTGTGAATCCTAAGCTGGACTATTACCATTACTTTCAACAACCTGAGATAATTTATCCATCCACTACACAGGAGTGATTCAATTTGATACCACAGCTTGACCTGATTTCCTGGCAGCAACTTACCAAGGCTTAAGAGAAGATACCAGCATGAGGGTGAAACTGTATAGAGGTGATGAGAATAAAAGATGCCAGATGCCATCAGACACATTCATATTTATATTTACACTTACTCTGGATACTGAAACCACTCTAGGTGAAGAAATCACCTATAGCACTCCTTTACCCTTTGACAAAAACCTAAAAATTTTGTGAAATATAAAACCCTGAATAAGTTTATTTGATGTAAATCATTGCTTTAGGCACTATACTTGCTTATTTTCCTTAATGATGAAAGACGAGGATTGATTCATGTTTGAGTCTGTACTCTGCCATAATTTCCTCCAACAGAGAAACTTCACCAGTGGAGTAGAAGAGTCCAGGAAACAAAGAGGATAGCTGTGGATGGCACCATGAATTTCTAAATGTGATGTCCCTTCACATCAGGAGGTCACTTCTTTCTACTTAATATACTTCTGGCAGTATCAAACTAGTGATAAATTTCATTCCATTTTTCATGTCACAATATTTGGCCAGGAAAAAAAAGATTTAATCATAGAGCAGCTAAAGTCAAATTCATAAATAATGATGTTTTAAAAGGTAAGCCCTTCCTGTTCCACACAAATGGCAAATCCTTGCATTATTCATACTTGAGTTGATCTTGTCTGAATTCTTAAATTTTCCTCTGGGTAGGGAAAAAAAATCACTTGTCTTAAAAATGTCTTACTTAAAAGGCAACATTCACATATTCTTCTGGGAATCTATGCCATGGGGTATTGCTATGTTTTGAAAGATAGACTTATATAATATGTCAACTGATTTTTCTTACCCTACCAATGATTATCGGGCATGCTATATAAATAAATTTGTAGTTCCCACATAAAAATACTGGAAAAAGAGGTTAGGGAATTCAGATTTCAATTCTGAGTTGATAAGCCTAGGAAGAGAAGAAAAAACATTGAAAATTCCTCAACTCCATAACTATAATTACTGGTCTAAATTTTACTTTTAAATTCATAGACTCAGCAGCTTTTGTTGATTTTGGAGGGGGAGGGGAAAACAAATGTTTAAATTACTAACAACAATTTGCATTTTCTTCATTCCAGTCTCCCTCAAGTTAATGACAAAGACAGAATAAGAAAAACCAAAAATGTGTGGAAACCTGGAGAAAGGCAGTGAGGTGAGAGGCTGTTGAAAGGATGAACGGCTTAGGGATGGTTGGAGTTATATAAAGAATAGCTGAAAATGTGAAACCTGGTGTCTTAGAGGAAAGAGTCTGGAACTAAATGACAAAAGAAGATAATTTTTAGCTGAATTTTAGTATTCACTAGCTCTGTGCTATGGGCCTTCAGTTTCTGCAAATATTTAACACATGTGTAAACAGAAGACTTTCCATATCGGCTATGTCCACCACACTAGACAAGTAATAAAATCCTGAATGTGAATGTGCCTTGTAAACTCTAACTCGTGGGATGTCATTGATACTGAGCTTCTGTAAACAGCCCAGACAGGTACAATGTCTAGGGCATAATGGCCTGCATAAGGCGTGGGAACAGGGAGAAGGCAGATAGGAAGGAGGGTGGTTAAAGATAACAAAAGCAGAGATAAAAGAAAAAAACTCTAAATGCTATAGATTAAAATAAATATTGTGCAGCAGGCCAGAGGGTGACTATGGAGAGAAAGAACAGGAACTTCTCAAAGGAAAAAAACTACTTCTCAGTCTCAGGCTACCACTATCATTCAAGAATCCCATCCGGAATTGTCAGCCCTTCCAGTTATTCATGAGAAGCTCCAAGTATGGATATTTGTGCAATTTAAACTTATTTTAAAATTTAAAATTACAGGAAAGATGGAAATAGAAAATTTCTAGTGGATTGAAAAGGGAATGAATTACTGGTTCTACAGAACAGGGAATACTGATCCTTGAAGGAAAAATGAGACATTTTGTTTAAACATATATACTTGCATCTACCCAGCAAGTGTTATCAAGTACTTGTATGCTCCATGTATACCGTATCAAAATAAAACAAATAATAATAACAAAATAAGCCATCTTGGTTTCCTTTTAAAATCTATTCTCTACATGACCCCTGCTCAACACACATCCTCTTCTTGTGCATGCTTTCTGTGCTTCTGCCATATTAAACTTCTAAATATTCCTTGGACAGCATAGACTTTTCACAGTTCTTCACTTTTTCAAATTTTATTTCTTCTGCATAAGTTCTCTTCTGAATATTCTGCAACATAGCTAAGAATTATTGTTTAAGATCCAACTCAAATATAATTGTCTCTAGAATAAATTGTACGCCCTCTGTATAGAATTGTTTACTGTGTTCTCTATTTCCCCCCATAGTTGTTTTTGCTCATATTTCCTTAATAGAATTTTCTAAGTTGAATTAAAATATGAAAAATATGTCCTTCAAACCTGTGTGTTTCTTGAAGCTAGGGACTAGATTTTGTTACTCCAGCACATGGAGTGATCATCGAAACAACATTGGTTCTCCAGAAATATTTGTTAAAAGAATAAGTAATAAAATTAGAAAACTGGAAAGACTGTTGCTCTACCTACCTTAACAAGAAGTAAAAGCTGGATAGAGTATAAAATAATAACTTTTCTTCAACCCAGTAAGACCTAAAGCTAGTGGTCAGCCACAAGAGCAAAATACAAGGAAGACAGATTTGTCTATAGAGAGATGGGACAAAAACACTATTGGCAAAGTATGGGATGAAATAATGCTGAGTATCATATAAATGGGCTAAGAAGAATGCAGCTAAAATTTTTAAATAAATTATTAAAAACCAAATGTATGTTAGTGTGAATATATACAACTGCTAGGAACCAAAAGTAAAGGGAATACTATTTACTTAGTTCTACAGTGTTCTAAACACAAAGTATTATATTCACTCAAAAATTGAAAGATATACAATAAAGCAAGAAAAAAATCAAGAGACAAAGCAATTAATGGAATTAGATTAAAAAATAACCCAGAGCTGAAATATTCTAACAAGTATATTAAAATAACAGTGATCAATATGTTAAAATTTTTAGAGGATGAAATAAACAATATGTGTAAACAGATGGAGAATTTTAACAAAGACATGAAAACTATAATATTGTGTCAAATGAAAATTCTACAGAGCAAACAAACAAAGCAGCAGAGATGAAAAGTGCTTCTGATGGGCTCATCTGTAAACTCAGTATGGCCAGGGAAAAAAATCAGTGAATCCAAAGATGGATCAATAGAAATTACCCAAACTGAAGGAGAGAAAGAGAGAGATATCAACAAAAAAGAATAGAGCATCTGAAGCTAGTGGAAAATTTTCAAAATATCTAATAAATATAAGTCGAAATTCCAGAAGGAGAAGAGAAAATTGGAGAAGGAATAATGAAAAACATTAAATCACAGATCTAAAAGGTTAAGATTACATCAAGCAGAATAACACTAAAAAAAAAAAAAAAGTAGAACACCTATTGACATCATATTAAAACTTCTGGAAACCAAAGATGAATGGAGAAACCTGAAGGTATCTAGAGAAGAGACACAATAAACACAAAGAAGCAAATGCATGAATTACAGCAGACCTATCATTGAAATTATGAAAGCCAGAAGACAATGGACTGACATTTTACAAGTACAGGAAGGAGAAAAAAGATGAATGATATGTCCATATCACATATATATAATATATATATATAACTTAACATATTATTTAATGTGTATTTTTATACATATTTATGTTAAATGCATTTATATGAAGACTTTATATAAAATAAAGACTTTTAAACTTATGAAAGCTAAGAGAAATAATTTTCAGTAACTTCCACTGAAAGAAATTTTAAAATAATTTCTTTAGTCAAAAGACATATGATACCAGAGAAAAATTTAAATATACAGAAAGCAATAAATATTCTAAGACATTTTAAAATGAAGGTAAATATGGAAGATGTTTTATCTCACTTTAAATTATTTTGAAAGAAAATTAACTAACTAAAGTGAAAATAGTAGTAATGTGTGTAGTGGTGCTTCCTATCCCCACTTTCATTGCTGGTAAGAGGACAGCTCCATCCTTCAAAATCTATGTGTAGGTAGTAACAGACCCATGGCTTGTGCACATTGTATGCTAGTAGAAATGGCATCACATGGATGCACCCAAATGCCTGTGCCCTCTGAAGGGGCAACCACTGTGGCCCATGTTGCACCTAGGCCTGCCAAAGCCACAGCTACAGTGGCTGAGAAGATTGGTACCAGAATGTGGGGAGCCGCAGGGCCACTCCTGCACTGAGGTCCCCCAAGCACAAGTGACTCTTCCTTTGAAAACCTCTGATGATCTCTGAATTTCCTTGGAAGGGAAGATCATTTTTCCTTCATCTTGGACAATAGCCCCTGGCTTCCATTTAGTTGACTGACTAATCTACAGATCACACAGTTTTTTGGCCATGCTTTTTGTGTTCTCTCTTGAACATGTTTTTTCATTCTTTTCCAAATGGATAGGCTAAGAATTTTTAAAATCTTGAAAAACCATTGCTGTGTAGGGCACTGTGATTGGCCAGTCCTGACACACATATCCACTCCTGAAATAAGGGAATAATTGCCTTACCATAATTGCTTGAGGTTGGGAATTTCAATTTACTGCTGTTCAGAGAAAAAAAGGAAAGAAAACGAGAAAGGAAAGAGAAGAAAGAAGGAAGGAAGGAAGGAAGGAAGAAGGAAGGGAGGGAGGGAGGAAGGAAGGAAGAAAAGAAAAGAAAAGAGAAGAGAAAAGGAAAGGAAAGGAAAGGAAAGAAAGAAGAGAGAAAAAGAAAAACAGAAAGAAAAAGGCAGATATGCACTAGAGAGGGTGTTTATAATCAACGTCCATGAGGTCTATAATTGCAATGAATTTACATATCTTAACTTTTTTGCATATTAAATTCTTTTCCCTTTATTCCTTGTTTCTCTTGTTTCATCCTTTGTATACTTTGTTGTGCCGAAATTCCCTTTTATATCTTTTAATATTATTGACTTGTGCTTGTCCTTTAGGGCTCAGATAAGGATTTTCCTCTTCCTAAAATCCTTCTTTAATCTTTCCAGGCTGGGTTGGGTGCTATTTCTTTTTGTTCCCATAATACTCTGGGCACACCCCTATCGGAGTATTTATCACAGTGCCTAATAATTATCTGTGTACTCATCTGTCACACAACTAGACTTTAAGGTCCTTGAGAACATGGCAGATGCCCCTTGCAATATATTGCCATTTACCTTCTTTACCCTGATTTTATTTTTCTTATTGTCACTTATCATCTGTATGTTTATGTCTGTCTTACCCCATTACCCATTAGAATTTAAGTTCTGCTAGTCAGAGATTCCTTAATTTTTTTTTAATGTTATAATCATTAGAGCTTAAAACAGTACTTTGGCACAAAATACATTAAATATGTTTCAGGTGTCAAGTGAGTTGAGTAAATAACACTGGACTAAAGTGGTCAGAGTACAAATTATACCTTAGAGCAGAAGAGATGTATGGAGAACCAGCTAGGCTCAGTGGGTGAACAACATCAGTGCAAGCTCAAGCAAATTCACCAGAAAATTCATCACAGATATAAACTCTGTGAAATGACCCAAGGAAGAAGAAAGAGGAACCAGAGGGGATAAAGCAGAGAAGAAGAAGGAAGAAGAGAAGAAAGAGGAAAAGGAAGAGAAGAAGGAAGAGGAGGTAGAGGAAGAAAGAGGGAGGGGAAGTAGGATGAGGAGGATGAAAAAGCATAAGAAGAACAAATAAAAATTACAATAAAATTTCATATATACTAAGCATTTTATACCTACTATTTCTTTTAACCTCTCACCTAAATAGTTAAGGAGGTTATGTCTATGTCTATTTTATAGTGAAGAAACTAAAACTTATAGAGTTACACTGTTAACTAGTAATGCTACTCACGTTCTAAACCAATATGCAATATTGTCTCCTTGTAGGAAGAAAAAAGGAGACAAGGTGTAGAAGTTAGGTTGTAAGTACCAGAAAATCTAAATTAATTCCCAAAGATACCTCTTCTCACTGGTCCAAAGGTGAAGGTCTACGTTATATCTTAAGGAGTATGTATGTCTTTATTCATTTTAAAAGAACAATATCCTTCTATCTTTGGTCCTGAAATAAAATGGCTTTTTTTTTTTTTTTTTTTTCCAGTTTGTGACCATTGTAGTGAGAACCATCCCAAAGAGATAGAAGGTATCTTGGTCTGTGCAGGCTACTAAAACAAAATACCATAAACTTGGTAGCTTAAAAAAAGTCACAGAAGTTTATTTTTCACAGTCTAAAGGCTGAGAAGTCCAGCAGTTTTGGTGTCTCATGAAGGCCCATTCCCTGATTCATAAATGGCACCTTCTGTGTATCCTCACATGGTGGAAGAGCTAACTCTCCGCGTCTCTATTATAAAGGCACTAATCCCAGTCACGAGGGCTCATGACCTAATCACCTCCCAAAGGCCCCACCTCCTAAATCCATCATTTTGGGGGTTAGGTTTTCAACATAGGAATTTTGGGGAAACACAAATATTCAGATCACAGCAGAGGGAAACAAGGAGTTAAAGGAATGGAAATAAAATTGAATGCCTTTTGTTCATAGGGAAAATGCGTAGGATAAAGCAATGGCTAAAGAAAAAAGAACCACAGATTCTGGAAAAGAAATGGTGTGAGCTGAAAGAAATATTCAACTTAGCCCTTGGAGTGTGTATAATATTAATAGCAGAATATTGAGTTCATGCAATGGGAGTTCATAAGCTTCTTGTAGCACACAGACAAAAATGCAAGGGAAATAAACCAAGGGATTGATTGAGGAAGAAAAACAGATAGCTAAGTAAGACACTAGGACTAAGTCTGACCAGGCCATCTGTCACCAGAAAAGGTTTAATGCTAGAAGATGACTTAGAGGATAAAACTATATTTGTACTCCCATAGCATCTTCAAAAGGAGTGTATTATGTATAATTTGGACAATAATAATAAATGCCAAGGACAGTGTGTCTGGAACATATATAGTATGTTTGGTGAGTATTTTGAATGATCACTGTTGTGCACATGTAAGCACTCACACCCTTAACCTACTTGTGCACGTTTTATGTTTTCTCAGACAGAAAAGATAGTGAGGAACAGTCACAGGTTTTGGAGTCAGGAAAACTGACTCCAGGCTCTAAACTTACAAATAATATGACCTGTGTGAAGTTTCTTAAAACACTCTCAGATTCTTGTATGTAAAATGAGAATAATAACTCTATCCACTGTATTATATTTTATAGGATCCAAAATTACCATTTATACCAGAATAGTATAAAACGTATTACCCTGTTATTTTAATAAGAAAGTTCAAAAAATGTTTTGGGGCAATAAAATACATGAATTTTAGGGACATATTTAAAACAGTCCAATATCTATTTATAAAATTTAATTTAATAATTTATTATGTATAAATATTTATGCCACATGTTATATAAAATATACTAATTTGGAATTATTTTTCTGACTCTCCTTGTTCATTTAAAAATTTATACAAAGTCATGAAAAATGTCTTTGTTATCAAGATCTTCACTGTCTCTAGAGGCATCTAAAGTCATTTAACGCTGTTTCCCAGAGCATATCAACTTTCCCTCTAAATTATTTGAGATATAGCATTGCACTTTTTGAATCTGCAAAGCATGCTTTTATTAGGTATTTTATATCAAGCTGAAGATATCTAGTCATACAAAATTTAAAGAATTGTTCATTTATACCATAGATACGTATTTAAAATCTCTACAAGGTAGCTGTTTACTTGTATGTCCTTATAAGTGATCTTTATAAGCCTTAGTTGCTACCTTTTTCTATACTTATAATTGTAAAATGGAATACTTCCTACTCTTTTTACTGACTTTTTTTTAGGTGTACTCTGCCCAAGGTTATTTTCTAAGGGATAATATTGTATGCAAATAAAGTACTTGAGAAAGAATCCCGTAATATATGGTTACTTTCATCTTTACAAAGGTTGTATACATATACATGGGAGGGGGGCTTTCTCCTTATATTCAGACATATATACCTATGTTAAGAGACTGACACACAGCAAAATGGTAGATTGCTTTGCAGCTTGTTTTTGTAAACTAGTTAGTAAACACTTTCAAAGTCATTCTATAAAGTGAGTGCAGTTCTTCTCAACCAATCTCTTTAGTTGACTTTAAAATATACCCCGCTACCGGGGAGAACAGGCAGGGTGGATACACTCTAGGTATTATTAAGTAGGAGATTTTGATTTTGGTAAATCAATTTTCATTCAAGTTTCTGATGCTGTTAGTGTGAAGATTGGGTAGTCTGAGTATGCAATTGCTGTGTTGAGCTTTTTTCCTACCTTGTGTATTGCACATCACTAAAGAAAAATTGAGAAATACCTATAGTTGCTGAGGATATGCATGGTAAGTGATTGGAGTGAAGTCAATTTGGTCAATGACGGCTAATTTCCATCATTTGCTTTAATCGCTTCAACACAGCAGGTGGTAATGCACACCCAAAACTCTCTCCCTCTCAACTGCCTTTTCAAATATATTAATATTTGTGTTTCCTGTCCTGTACACACCTTTTGCTCTAACTTAACTGAGTTTCTAACTATTTTCCATAAAACCTTACTTATGTTTACCTTCAGGTTTTTCTTAATGTAATTCCTTCACCTATAATAAAAACACATATATCCTTTGAATGACTCTCCGTACAGCACTGATTAGTTAAAAGCTATCTGTTTTTGCAATATTTTTGTTTATGCATAGTACCTCAACACAGTACAGTATGCTTTTAATATTTATTTGATTTACTTGTACTCTCAGCCAGACTTGGGGCAATGAACTTTGGTGAGCCACATTGTAAATAGCCTCAGGCAATGAGGCTCTACCACGTTAATGTGAATTGAAGATGTTATGCAAAGTGCAGCACATGTTGTTCACTTTACTGTGAGCCTTATTTTATCCACTTGTACTCTGTGGAATTTTTTAAAGTTATGATGGCTGACAAAAGATGTGTTAGAGATAATGTAGATGTGTTACAGTGTAGCTAAAACAGCATTAGGTTACATGATAACTTCTTTTTCAACTACACAGTTGAGGAAATAGGTGGTAAAGATCAGAGGGCAATTAGAAATTGGTGGAAGCCTCTTGACAATGTGAAGGACATCATGACATCACTACAGCATGGAAGATTACACAACAATTGTTTGAACAATAGTTGGCAGAAACATTGGCTAGAGGTATGCTTCAGGGAACTTCTTCAATTGAAGGGAATAATTTTTAAAGTATAGCACTACCACCGGACACTAATTAGCTCTCCCGTTCTCTAGAATGTACTCAGTGTCTCCCACACTCCTTAAACTGGTCATATGCTAATATGTGGATTGAATGTCCCGGTAATAAATTAATGACTGGGTTGTAAATGAATGAAAGATTATTGAAAATAGTAAGTGGCCACTGAAGACTAAAACTACACATTTAGCTTTTGTAGCATGTTACTTATGTGGCATGACTTTCAAGTTTTGGTGTGAGGTCATATGATATTACCTTTAACAGAATAGAAGTAACATTAGATTCTATTAATACCTCATTAACCTGTCAGTTTTTCGTGGTGAGTTTAATTCTGGCTTCCTGGCTTCTTTGCTCAATTTCTAGAATTTACTTCCACATGTTACCTGAACCTCTGATTCCCAAATTGATGGTTCCTTAACTTCTGCCACTCATCTAATATAAGAAAGAATTCTTTTATTAAAAGTGCAGAGATTGCATTCAAATCAACCAGAGAGGAAGAGGGGGGAGGGAGTGAAATGGGGGGAGAGAGAGAGAGAGACAGAGAGAGACAGAGAGAGACAGAGAGAGAGAGGGACACATTATTCTCTAATGTAACTGGGTGGGAAATTTTGAAGACAGAGTCCCACATATGTTTGTAGGATTCCCATTCTTCGTTTATTGGCTTCATTGTCAGACAGAATCTTCCCACTTGGTGGGAGAATGTCATAGTCCATGATTCAAAATGAAGAAAATCTCACTCCCAGAATGGATCATATTATCTCAGGGATGATTCTGATTGGTCTCATTTGGTCACTTGCCCTTTCCAGGACAAATTAGTGAGGCCAGGTAGATGTCATACCCTGATTGATCAGCACGAATCTTATGCCCATCCCTGCAGACTGGGAATAGGATGCATAAGTCATAGCCCCTTCTGGACCTCTGTAAGGTGAAGGGAATGATGATTGGCCAAAGAGGAGGTGAATAACATAGAACCAATATATACATCTCTTTAATTGTCTCCTAGAGCCCAAAGGATAACTTGAGTGGTATTAAAAGTGAATTTTCCTCATGCTCTTTGCTTCAATTTGACTCCTTTCTACCAAAAATTAAACTAGGAAAAAAAGAAACCCTATCAATTCTTTGACAGTTCATTTTAAATCTCCATGAAACTCCCAGAATAAAACAAATCACTCCTTCCTCTGAAATCCTATAGCACTTAACATCTAAATCACATTTTCATTTCCAACCAATTCACCAAATGTTTCTTGTACTTGCATTATATGTAGGATATTCTGCTAGGGATGTACAGAGATGAAATGGTCCCTGTCATTATGACATTTTAAGTGTTATGAGTGAGTTTGTCACGCACAGGACCAACTAAAGATGAGGCTGTTTTTGCAAATGTGCACCCAAAGACATCATGTACTTTCCTGTCTCTGTCTTTTTCATGCTATTTTTTCTGTCTGCAATACCCAATCACTAATCTTTCTTTCATATCCAGCCCAAACATAATTTCCTCTGTAAAATCAAAAAGAAAATAACTCTCCTACTAATATGCTTTCTCTATAAAAGCAGTAGACTTACAATAGTTAGAGTGTGTTTGTGTGTGTGTGTGTGTGTCCTTTACCCCACTGCAGGTGTCTGAAGGCTAATGGATGTATTTATTTAATCTTCATTTTCTGACATCTAGCATACTACTTGTCACAGAGTAAGCTTTCGATAACTAGAGAATAAACACTCTCTTGCCTCCTGTGTGACAATTTAAGGTCTTTTAACAGGTAGGAACACGGAAGGTGGTGTACTATAGGAGAAATCTCAGATGTTTCATAGTCTCAGAGCCTTTTGTACTTGTAATAAGAACCTTCTATGGTACTATAAGTATTCCCATTTTATAGATGCAAAAACTGAGTCACAAAAGTAAAATGATTTGACCAAAGTCCTGGGACTTGCTAGTGGCACAGTTATGATCTGAACTATGCAGTCCAGCTCCAGAGTTAGGGCACTTCACCATTTTATACTGCCTTTCAAAGAGAATATTATATTTATTTAAGTGCATATTAGGTTTCTAGGGTTTGGCAATTATTATTTTACTCTCTATCCCTTTTAAAATTCTGACTTTACTTCTCTTAAATGGACAGAAAATAAGAACCCAGTGCTCGTGGAGGTACCAACATCTTGCTAAGATAATACTCTTCCAAATAATAATGATGATGATGATGATGATAATAAAAGACTCATTGTTGGAAATATTGCCTGTATTAAAACGCTAGAATTTACTTCTCTCAGTCCACTTGACATCATTTTGGAGTTAGCATTTTCATTTGACCACATGTGAATTTCATTGGAACAGCAAAAATTCAAAGGAAAGTGTAGCTCGGAGACATTCTCTTATACAGAAAATAGGCAGAAATCAGCAAATGCCAAGTGACATAGTCAGAGGTCTCTGGCACAGACCCCCAATGGAGCTTTCATCTGCTGGAAGCATGTCACTCATCATGGCATTTTGTGGGGAACCACAACTAAAGGGCCAGCACACATTCCCATAAAATGGTTATCAGATGCAAGTCTGCAGTTTCTCAAAGAACACCCTGTGGTTTCAAATTAGCAGTTCACCACAGAGCTAAAGACAATTCCAGGGCCTCCTTCTTCAATTCGCTCCAGAAAAAGGAAATTAGTAAAACATAACTGTGGAGATAAGTATTAGGTTATTAAGTATGAAATGTCCAATTTCCTTAAGTAACTAAGTTTGACAGTTGATATCTCTGACATTTCACCTTGACACTTCTTGCTTTATTTTTATTGTGAAGGTACATCCTTGATCTTTCAAACTGATGGCTTGACTTGTGATTATCTTTCCGTTTTTTTTATAGCAATTTTTGTGAAATCTTGGATAAGTCAAAGATTTGTGTTATTTTCGAATATGAGTTCCATTGTAGAACCAATGCAGGCAGTTTGAAATATCCATGAAGTGCTTGGGAAGGATGTGGCTAAGGAATACACAGTATGTCAATGGTTTAAGACATTCTGTTCCGGTGATTTTAATCTTGAAAATGAGCCATGTAGGTGATCTGAGACCAAGGTGGATAATGATGAACTGAAAGCTGTAGTGGAAGCGAATCCATCTCAACCTACACACGAATTAGCAGCAAGGTTTGACAGTACTATTCCAACAATAGTGGACCATTTGAAATAAACAGGCAAGGTAAAGAAGCTGGATAGATGGGTTCTGCATGAATTAAACTAGCACCAGCAGAAAAATTATCTCAAAGTTTGCCTTTATTTGCCCTCACAACAGAAAGGTGAATGAACCATTTCTACACCATATTGTTATGTGTGATGAAAAATGGATTTTTGACAATTGCAAGCATTCAGCACAATGGTTGGATAAAGATGAAGTGCTGAAACGCAGTCCAAAATCAAATATATATCAAAAAAAGCTAATGGTGTCTGTTTGGTTGCCCAGTGCTGGTATTATCCACTACAGCTTCATGAAACCTGGTCAATTGATTACAGCAGATATCTACAACAACCAGTTGAAAGAAATGATAAGGATGCTTGCGATTGGTCAATAGAGACGGGCCAATCTCTTGGAAGACAACACGACCACATATCACACAAACAATTCTGCTCAAAGTACAAAAGCTGGACTTAGAAACTCACTGTCATCTACCATATTCACCAGACCTTGCATCAAATGACTACCCCTTCTTCCAGGCTTTGGACCACTTCTTGCAAGGAAAAACATTCAATTCTCAACAAGCTGTGGAAAATACCTTTGGTGAATTCATCACCACTTGTTCTCTAGGCTTCACTGCTGGCATAAAGAAGCTACCATTAAGATGGCAAAACTGTGTGGACAGTTTAGGTGCATACTTTGATTAATTGTACTGTTTCTTGTTTGAGATATAATAAACTAAACTTTTGATTCAAAATTGGACATTTCATATTTAATGACCCAGTCATTTATTCCCTAGGATCATTAGCTACATTGACTTACCAGAAGTATCATGTGTTGAAAATGAAGATAACACAACTTCTTACATGAGTGAACTAGACAATCTTTAGTTCCCAGTGACATTTGAGATCTAAAAAGTAAATTCACATAGGACTGGAAGAGACTGAAGAGACAAATAACCATGTTTTGCCTTTATTTACAAATACAGAAATTTAAGTCCAGCAAGGTGACTGACTTTGCTAAAATCACATATGCCCTAGGAATGAGCAGGGCCTCAAAGTTGGCCCTCTCAACTCTCAAACCAGTGTTCCTTCTACAATGAATACAAGTTTGAAGGCTTGAAAGTCACCTTTGCCACTAACTACATACACCATGAGAACGGCAGAAATGGTTTTTACCCTCTTAGAGCTTTAGTCTTCTCAACTGCAAGAAAGGAAATTGTTTTCAAGGCTGTTTTAAGTATTAGAGATAATGCATATGTAAGAACATGATTGGCAATGATTATCATTTTTATTTTACCTCCATCCCCTCTTTGGAAAACTGAACACAAAATAAAATCAAATATGTTTATCAGGTACTGCCTCATATTAAATAAGATACTCAAATTTATCATATTTTTCTACAGACAGCTGGTTGATATGTTATTTTGTTCCTTGGTTGTTTGGTTTTGTCTTGTTTTCTCTACCAAGCTAATGAAGATAATCATTTAAAGTTAGACATGACACAAGGAATAAAACTACTGGAAGTCATGGCTATGATTGGCCTATCCATAATAATCATGCCATGATATATATTTATCATTAATTAATAACTACAGTGAAGAACTGTTTTGCCTAGGATATCCATGTATTAGTCCTTTGCTCTACCCATCTTAAGACATAGCCAGTATTTTAATACATTAATATGAAAAGAATATAAAGCAATAGTATTCCTGTAAATTAGAAAAGGGAAATGCTTCAGAGGGAAATGATAACAGTATTAGTCTTGATTAACTTGGCCCTAGTCATTAAGCATTTGCCCAATGGAAATAGAGGGGGATTTGAAGGTATGTATCTCTTGTATATTTTGCCTCCTTTCTGACACAAGATAAACACTCAATAAGTATTTGTTTCCCTCTTTCTTTTTCTTATGTTTCAATTGCTTTCATTAGCACTTTGCTAATTCAACAACTATTTATTATTTAAACTATGGGTCCAAAGCACTGTATTTGGAAAAGGGCAAAGAAAACTCAGACGCTTGACCAAGTTTAGGATGTAAGTCAAATATATGAAGTAACTAGAGTCCCAAAATAAGCCAGAGAAGTGTAATAATGTGGATAAGGAGATAAGTGCAGTGGCTCCACAAACCATCTCTCCAACCTATCAAAGGCAGTTCATGGACAGTTCCCTACCCTGATGGGATAAGATAGGGAAAGAGCTGAGAATGAGGGGACATTGAGAATGTGACACAGGATTAAAGGCAGGATGAAACGTTTCCACAAGGCAGCAGGGGTGGGAAATTTTTCTCCTGCAAGTAAAAATACAGGGAACTCTCTAAAACCTTTCTAGTCATGCAATATCAATAAGAAGACAATTTACAGAGAGCTTTGAAAGGCTTCCACATACACAGTTGCAGAATTGGTACAGAAGTGAACCTAAAACTTTGCTACACATCAATGTTGTTGCAAATTGAAACCAAAATAGCAACATGGAAATTCAGGGCAGTTATTATTGTACCTGACAATAATTTCTCCAAGTTTATCTACTTCCTATTTTATATATATGCATAAAATAATAATAGAGCCTGCCATTTATTGAGTACTTAATATATACTACATATCATGCAAAGTGCATAATATGTACTAGTCAAAAAATACTTATTGAACACTACTATACACCAAGCTTTTCTAGGTACTAAGGATTTTGCAGTGAATAATAGTGTCCCCAAACCCTGTTCTTATGAAGCTCACATTCTAGTGGGGAGAGATACAGTATACAAAAGAATGGTGAGTATTTTGGAGGAAAATAAAGCCAAGAAAGAGAATAATGATTATGTGTGTATGGCAGATGTGTATAGAGGAGTTGCAGATTTACATAGGATGGTTAGGGAAGTCTTCGCTGAGTTTTTGACGTTTGAATAAGAAGGTAGGGAGTCATCCATTTGGATTACAGGGAAAAGAATATTTCATGGAGAGAAAACACTGAAATGAAATTTCCTATAAAAAAAGGGAGAAGGATGATTCCTGGCATGTTTTAGGATCAGCAAGATGACAATAAGGTCTAAATGGATGAGCATGGGATGAGTGACAGGAAATGAGATCAGAGATAAAAGAGTGCATGGAAGGCAGCTTTGAGGGTTCTTGGAAATATTTTGGGTTTTATTCTACATGAGATGGGAGACAGAGGGCTTTACAGAAGACTAGTCTAATCTGATTTAGAATTTGACAGAATCAGACTGCAACAGGACAAGTATGGAAGGTAGGAGACAAGCAAGGAGGATGCTTTCATCATGCAATGAGCAGGCCCTTGTTAACCACAGCAAGCAGTGTTGATGGAGTGATTGAGAAGTGATCATAAGTTGAGTAGGTTCAAGAGGAAATTGGAGAAAAATTGGAGACTAAATATATGAATTATTTAAGTAAATTTTGCTGGTAAAAGGAAGAAGAAAACCAGGGTAGTAGATGGAGATTGAAGTGGAATCAAGAGGATTTTCTCATTTAAACACAAGAAATGTGGACCATTAAACTTCCTCTCAGATGATGACTTTGAAGCATTGAGAGATAATGCCAAACTGCGAGAATCAAATGATAATGTGAACTTCTTAAGGACCACAACCAGAGTTTCTTCCAAGGCAGTTGTTTGAATGAGATAATATGAGTACAGCATCTAGCAGAAAAATGGGGTTCATGAAAGCTCTTGATGAATATTTGTTGAACAAATATTAACTTAGAAGCAAGGCCTGTGATATTTTTAAGATGTAAGTGATGTTCAGTTATTATTGTGTTCATTCTTCATTTCATAACTTCCTTCCAAGTCTCTTACTAGAAAGATAAGGTAGAGAAGAAAGATAAGGTAAAGGAGAAATGATTTTCTGAGCTCACTCAGGCACTGCCACCGAATTTCAGTGTAGATGCTGAAGTTGCAAACAATAGCTTGGAGTTCATAAATGAGATGATGTCATAGCAGGCACATTCTCCATGTGCTGGCAAGGAAGTGCAAGGAATTGCTGCTGGCCTGTGACAGAACTAGGCATTTTTCCACTTAGGGAATTAAATTCATCCTAGATCTCTTGGATTAATGTTAATGCATTCTCCTAACCAAAGGAATTTTGCATTAGAGTAGGCAGCTGTTTTCACCTCTCCAGCTGCACCTCCTCAACAAACTCAGTTGATATTCATGTAGAACACAAGCTCCGATTTGGGGATAATTGCTAGATTAGCTAATAACAGAGGCCCCTCCTTCCTGCTTCTATTACCCCTTGAATAGCTATTCTGATTGTTAAATCCATTTTTATTCCAAACAGAAGAATAAATTCCAGCAATTAGTGAACATTTTGCAGTTCTTGACCTGTTTGTAAGAGCATGTTTCTGTTGCACACATTATATGAAAAGTCAATAAGTAGGGCATGCTTCATTAATTGCAGCTGCTTTTATGTGTGCCAATTTTTTTTCTTTTACCACATGCACTAACTTAAAATGCAGTAGCTCAAAGGACAAAATTTTAAATGTTTATTATTTACAGGCAAAGCTGAATAACTAAAGAAAATAATGCTAAAATTCTGTGTAACACTTTAGTTTTTTACAAGTTTTTATGTGGACATTTTTTATTTTTTATTTCAGCATATTACAGGGGTACAAATGTTTAGGTTACATATATTGCCTTTGCCCCTCCCAAGTCAGAGCTTCAAGCGTGTCCATCCCCCAGATGGTGCGCACTACTACACCCATTAGGTATAATACTTTAGAAGAAAAAAATTTAACTTTAGAAATTGCTTAAAGAAAGACCGTAGCTAGAGTTTTGCAAGTATTTCCATATTGAATCAAGTCAATCATTTAATAATTCCTTTGAAAATGTTTCATTGTTATAAGCATAATGCCATAGTATCATTTATTCCATTAGTTACACATTTTAATACCTGTATTGAGATATAATTTATATACTATAAAAATGTTAGTAAATTAATGAAGTTGTGCAACTGTCATCTAAATCCAGTTCTAGAATATTTCCATCAACCTAGTTTCCTTGTGCCCATTTGTAGTAAATATCCACTCCTATCCCTAGGCAATGATTGCTATATACTTTGTCTCTCTACAGAATTGTCTTTTTTAGAAATTTCATATAAATGAAATCAAACAACAGTAGTCCTCTGTATCTGGCTTCTTTCATTAGCATAATGTTTTTGAAGTTCATATTGTAACATGTATCAGTATTTTGTTCCTTTTTAATGTCAAAGGGTATTCCATTGTATGAGTATGGATTTTTAAAATCCATTCAGTACTTGATAGACATTTGGATTGTTTCCACTTTTTGGCTACTATAAATAATGCTGCTATGAGCAGTGTGACTTGCTTTTGTAGAATGTATTTCCTTGTAAATTTTGGTAAGCAGAATGTACTTCCTGGACCTTGACTTTGGGCTTATCCATGTGACTTGCGTTGGCCAACAGGGTATTAGCAAATGAGATGCAAACATCTCAGGTGTGTTTACATGGTTAGGTTTCTCTCTTGCACCTCTGATGTTACTATAGGAAGAGTTTTCCAGATAGCTACTGTCCCTTCAGCCTTGGCCTAAGCATGAGAACTGTAGAAAAGACCTGGAGTCCAGACCACAGTGAGGAGCCAAGCCCAGCCTTACCCATATCTTAAATTGCAGCTGTTCTAGCTGAGCTCAGCTTAGAGCAGCTGATCCCAAACTTGACGGCAGAAGTGTGATGGGTAATAGTTGCATTGAGCCAATGAATTGTGGGGTGGTTTATCATGTAGGAGTATTGTGGCAATAGCTAATGGATACAGAAGCCATGAATAATCTGGCTATTCCTGCCTCACCAAATTTATTTCCTACTATTGCTACTCTTCTAGTTTCAGCCACTTTGATGTTCTTCCAGCAACTCAAACTCACCATGTACCTGCCTTCCTTAGGTTCTTCCTTATCCATGCTATTCTGGAATATTGTTCCTCTTCCCCCTTGCTTAACTCGTCTCCACTAAACCTTCACATCTCAATTTAATATCTTGGCCCCAGAGAAGCCACATATGCCTTTGCTGAGTAACGAAATGCTTTAAGCCCTAGTAGTTTAAATAACTATCATATTCTCATAAAATTGTGGGTCAACAGTATGGGCTGGACAGTTCTTCTGCCTGGCCTCTTGAATCACTGATGCAGTTTCAGTTATCTAGAAGATCAACTAGCACCTATGTGGCATGTCCTGGCTTTCAGCCGGGCCCCGTGTCTCCAGCAGGCCAGCCTGGGATTGTTCCCACAGGTGCAGAGTCCTGAGCAGCAAGGCAGAGCAAGCCCCAACACACAGGCACTTTTCAAGTGATTGCTTACATCACATCTCCCAATGTTCCATTGATGAAAATAAGTCTTATGGCCAAGCTCAGAGTCCCTGTGGGAGGGCATGCATACAGGGAGACATGGTACATAAGAGGCCCACCACAGTATTCTCTCCAGACCCAGTGGTTCATGGCCTTCTAATGTGCAAAATATATTACCCCCTACTGAGAGCCTGAATATATTATTCAATCATGATAACAGATTCAAAGCTGCTGATATCATAATCTGAATTAGGTTTAGATACAGATGAAGCTTTTTGAGTCAAGCTCCTTGGCTATGATTTCTATTGACACAGAGACATGAGAACTAAAAGACAAATTATCTACCTCCATATACTTAACATACAATGGTGAGACAGTAACGGAAAAACTTCTGGTGAGAGCAAGATTAGCATCATTACTCAAAAACAGCAACAACATTGATAGAGAGAACCAGGCTTTCTTCTCTTCCTCAGACACCTCTCCAGCTACTACTGGGCCATGCAAATTCTCTTGCCGGCATTGACAGTAGTTCAAAGCTCCCATATGATGGCAAAGCAGCCAGAGAAACCCCATAGCTACCTGCAGGCTAAGTGAGCCACAGAATGGGAAAAGTTTAAAAAGTATATTATAAAGCTTCCAAAATATTACAGAAGTTTATTGTTATATTTTTGCATTAATTCTTTCATCTATTAATTAATTTTATTTAAAAAGTGAAAACATTTATGACTATACAGTAATGTACTTTGGTCACTGATGAAGCATATATACGATAGTGGTCCCATAAGATTCTAATGGAGCTGGAAAATTCCTATTGCCTAGTGACATCATAGCCATCATAGCATCATAACACAGCAAATTACTTACATGTTTGTGGTGACACTGGTGCGAAAAAACCCACGCTGCTGCTAGTCATATAAAAGTATAGCTCATAAAATTATATACAGTACATAATATTTGATAATGATAAAAATGACTATACTACTGGCTTCTGTATGTTTTAATCATTATTTTAGAGTGTACTCCTTCTACTTATTAAAAAAAAATGTTAACTGTAAAACAGCCTGAGGCAAGTCCTTCAGGAGGTATTCCAGAAGAAGGCAGAGCTATCATAGGAGCTGACGGCTCCATGCACGTTACTGCCCCTGAAGACCTTCCAGTGGGACCAGACATGGAGGTGGAAGACAGTGAGATTGACGATTCTGACCCCGGGCAGGTCTAGGCTACTGTGTGTGCTTGTGTCTTAGTTTTTAGCCAAAAAAGTTTAAAAAGTAAAACAAACAATAAACACTTTTAAAAATAGAAAAAAGCTTACTGAATAAAGATATAAAGAAAGAAAATATTTTGTACAGCTGTACGTGTGTTCTAAGCTGTGTTATAACGAAAGAGTCAAAAAGCTAAAAAAATAGAATTGTATAAAGTAAAATAGTTACCCTAAGCTAAGGTTAATTTACTACTGAGGAAAGAAATTTGTTTTATAAATTTAGTGTAGCCTATGTGTACAGTGTTTATAAAGGCTACAGTATCGTACAACAATGTCTTAGGCCTTCACATTCACTCACCAGTCACTCACTGACTCAGAGCAACTTCCACTCCTGTAAGCTTTAAAGGTCCCTATACCAGTGTATTATTTTTTATCTTTTGTACCATATTTTTACTGTACCTTTTCTATGTTTAGATATGTTTAGATATGTTTAGATCTACAAATACTTACCATTGTGTTACAATTGCCTACAGAATTCAGATTGTAACACGCTGTTTAGTTTGTAGCCTAGGGGCAATGGACTATACACCGTAGAGCCTAGGTGAGTAGTAGCAATACCATCTAGGTTTGTATATGTATACTTTGTGATATTAGTACACAACCACCAAATTGCCTAATGATGCATTTTTCAGAATATATACCACTCATTGAGGGACGCATGACTGTACTACTATAGGTGCATAAACTGTGTTGGGGAATTATACAGCAGTTTCCATTGTGGTAAGAGAGGCAGAATGTATTTTTATTGTTAGATTGAGGACTAAGAAGTGCTTTCTCATTGATCTCTATTGCTGCATGGGCGATTCCATGCAGATCTTGTTGACAGGATATAAAATAGCCCTGGAGTTCATGGGTCTGTATAACAGAGATGCTGGAAGGCCACTGACTCACTCAGTGCATTGAAAACCCCCAAAGGGGGTTTATCTCCACCTGCTCTAGGCCTGCTGAGCTTCTTCTGCAAAGCTGAGTAACTAAGCCTTTGGACTGACAATTTTCAAATATTCTGGTTCCTATACATTTGTGATTCTCCAAAGCCCTTGTTAAACAAAATTACGTGAGGCTATTGTTTTGGACTGAGCTCCTGCACTAGGCTGTAAGAGACTAGACCAAACCAAAATGGAGTCACTCATGCTAAATGCCATGTAATCTAACTGAAACTGTAAGGAAGCAGATAAATCTGAAAACACTCTCCACTCCCGCTCCCTCTCCAGAAAACAGAAGATTCCACTCTACTTGAGTCAGTGTAATAAGAAAGAACTCTCTGCTTTAAATCTTATAAAAAATTAACTCGATGTTAAATAATTAGGTTTTTTTTTTTTTTCACTATTGTTGTGTCTATTTGTGCCCATCTTACAAAACCTACTATTCAGCTATTGATGAGTGGAAGTTGCCATTCCACTTTACAGAATGCAGGCTACCCCAATTTATGAATTGTGAATAAAAGCTAATTAGATTTATGACTACATTTGTTGTAATTCTGTCTTTGGACATCTTTTAATGTTAAGATTTGTGCTAACACTTAGCGGGCCACATAGTCCACCAGCGTCTGTGCTAGGTATATACACTATTTGCTTATTTACCCTCACACAGCCCTAGAGCTGAGCATTACTGTCCCTGTTATGCAGATACATTAATAGAAACTGAAGCTCAGAGGGGTTAAAAAACATCTATATAGCTGGGTATGGTGGCCCCCAGCTACTTGGGAGGCTGAGGTGGGAGGATCACTTGAGCCCAGGAGGCTCAGTGACCGACTATGATTCTGTCACTGTACACCAGCCTGGGTGACAGAGTGAGACCCTGTCTCTTAAAACAAACAAACAAACAATCAAATAAGAACCATCTGCATGGTGGGAAGAATGATGGAACCTTTTCATTCATTTAGCATTTTCTGAGTGTCTACTATACTTGAGACCGTAAGTTGAGGTTGTGCTCGAAGACAATTATTTTGCTTCCAGAATCTGAGCTCTTCCTGCCAGGTCAGTCTTGCTTTCAGAAAGAGGGTGGGGGAGGGATGTCGAAGGGAAAGTAGGGGGGGAGGGTGTGAAAGACAAGCACCCCAGGTTTGTCTGTGAACAGCCCCATCTCATCTCCTTTCATTCTTCCATTCTACCCCCCTCCTCCCAAACCCTCACCCCCACGACCCAGGCAGGAGTCCTTTCTGGAACATCTCCCTTGAAAGGATAACAAAGTGTTTTCACTGGCGCTGTTGTCATGTGATCAAAGCATAGCTCAGGAAATGGGGTCCCTCAAAGCTGTTTATCTAAAATCTCTTATTTCACCAGTTGGAGCACTTTAAGAGAACACTCTGCGCCTTCTCTCCCAAGGGCAAATATTCCAGTTACCTGTGTACGAGGAGCCAGACTGAGGCCACACATAGTTTTTGCAGTAAAAGAAAACAGGTCTCGCCTGTCAGAACATCCCCTCTGTGCTCATGTGCACCCCAACCCCCGGCCTAGCTCAGAGGCCGGGAGGAAATCCTGATCTAGTCTCGCACAGGAAGCTCGAGTGATTCTAGGCAGGCAAAATTGAAAGACAAAAAGCTCTAAATCCAAGCTTAGGTGGGAGTGTTTTTTATTACTGATAAAAAACAGAGTCCCTTTTCTGGGTTATTCAGATGAGCTCAGAGTAAATATTTATCCTTTCAACTGATGGGTCTGTTCTGAGCAGCTCTGGGACTGCTAGACAACCAGGCTGATGGATCATTTTTTGCTTCCCCTGCTCGAGGGAGGACTGGGCGAAACTATTTGGCATGGGGAGCCCTTTTCCTGCAGCCTGCTGGTTGGTATGTGTGAGGCATAACACCCCTCTTTGTGCCAGAATGGGGTGGCTGTAAGGGAAGGCCTTGCTGGGACCTCCCAATTCTACCACTCGAAATGATTTAATAACCATATCATCAGTGTTTCCAGAAGTAAACAGCCGCCCACCTCCGAGGGGAAGGAGAAAGATGGATAGCTGGTTCTGCAACCTTCAGGCCCCCTTAGGTTTCAATGTAGTACTTTGTTCTTTTGTACTTTCAGGGAAGGGGAGGAGAGCATGGGTATATGCACACCTAATGGGTGCAGTGTGCACCATCTGGGGGATGGACACGCTTGAGGCTCTGACTCAGTGGGGCAAAGGCAATATATGCAATCTAAACATTTATACCCCCTAATATATTGAAATAAAAAAAAGAAAAAAAGAATTCACACCAGTGGCACCTCCAACATACATACACATATACATACACACACACAGGAAAATTTACATACATGAATAAATGTATACAGGATACCTAAGGGCATATGACACTACAGTGAGAGATTTGTAAGAGTGGAGGCTATTCCTTATTCTTATTTGTATTCTCACATTGCCTAGCAATGCCTGGCACACAGTAGATGATTAATACATACTTTTTGAATGAATACACGAATAATTATAATTATAATCATTTAGTTAACACTTAATAGGTGCCAGGTGTTGAAGGATGTGCTTCATAAACATTCTCTTTCAAGAAAGATCATTAAATTAAATGCTGTTACTCCCCCCATTTTACAGGTATGAAGAATGAGGGTTGGTGAGGCAAAGTTTTTTACCCAAGGTTACAACCCTGGCCAGTGGTAGTAAAAGACACCTGACTTCAGAGTTGATGTTCTTAATGCTTTTCTCTAAAACTCATCTATGCCAAGTATAAGTTAGAAATATTTCTATGAATGTCGTGCACAAATAGCACTAGTGTTGTAGCCAAAGTGCAAAACCTCACCCACAGGCCCCGATGATGCAGTGTCTCCGTCTCAGAAACGTCTTTCTTTTCCTTTCTCCCCATTCCCAGTTGTTAGGTGCTCAAGGGAAGCATCAGCTTCAGAGTAAAGATTTTTTGTTTCTAAGTAATAAGGAAAGCACCCTGGGCTTAGCTCCCTTCAGGCAGCACAAATACTTTCCTGAAGTCTGGATTGGCAGATTCCTGGCTGTGTTAGTTTCTATCACTGCCAGAACAATTATCACTGATTTTACACTTTAAAACTACTCTCACTTATTATCTTATGGTTTTGTAGGTCAGAAGCTTCAGCCAGGCTCAGCCGGGCTCTACTCAGGTGTCACGACGAGGCAGACAAGGTTTCTTGCCAGGGACTGTTTCTTGCTGTTAGAAGCTGCCCGCGCTCCTTCCCATGCAGCCCCTCACATCTTCCAACAGGCAAAAGCAGACCCATCCTTCTCGTGATTTGAATCCTTCCGACTGCTTCGGCCTTCCACTTCTGTAACCAGCTGGAGAAATTTCTCTTCTTTTAAGGACTCGTGTGATTAGATTAGGGCCACCCAGATACTTTTGCTTTGAGGTTAACTGTGCCATATGTCGTAACACAATTACAAGAGAAATTCCAAGTTTCAGATACTGGGGCTTGGGACCTCAAAGGCCATTCCTAGAACCTCTTCTTGTCACACTGCCCGTGATTATGTCTGAGGGTAAGGACAGGAGAAAGCTTTCTATGGAGGCAAAGGGGATCAGCCCTGGCCCACCTTGGTAGTGGCTCACCACACTAAAGAATCTGCCCAGGCAGAGTGGAGAAATTGCATCAATACTTCAAACTAAGCGCATCAGAAGAAAGCTGAGGGAAAATAAGGTTGCATTTAGCAGGCTCTTGATACATGTGTATCTGGCCACTTACTGTTTAGAGTGAGCCATGCTGTTACATAGAGGAAGGAAAAGAAAACGAAAACCTCATCAAAGTCCTTGCTTACATAAGAGTGGTTTACACATATTGACTCCTTACTGTGTACCAGGCTCAGTTCTAAGTGCTTTATATGTATTGATTGATTCTACCTTGAGATAAATGTATGATATTCAGATGTTACTACTTCCATTTTACAAATGAGGAACAACTAGATTAGGGAATTTGCCAAACATTGCACAGCTAGTGAGTGGTATAGACAGACTTTGAAAGCAGACAGCCTGGCTCCTGAGATTGTGTACTTAGCCATTACACTGGATGTGTCTGGGATCACAGCCTTTTAGGGATCCAGTCATGAAAGAAAGAACTAGGTCACAAATTGGAATGTAAAGTAGAAGTCTATGACTCTGTCATATGGACTAAGGCCAGTGGGTGCCAGCCCTACGTGGCAGAGAGAGCCTGAGGTTTAGAGTAAGAAGATCTGCTGTCCAGATGCAACAACGAAAGTTAGGAAGGTTGTGACTCTGAGCGAGTCATTTCAATCCTCTGAGCCTCATATCCTCGTGCATAAAATGTGGATAATAACACTTGCCTGCCAATCTTTAAAGGACTGTCACGCGTTCAATGGTGTGCAAACACCCTTTTAGTGGATTGTGTAAATCTGAGATATTGTTGCCATCTAATATTCATATTTTGTTTCTTCTAGATCCCAGTGGCTATGCGGTGCCAAGAAGGATAGCCTTGTTAATTAAAAGCAGTTTTTGTAATCTTAGGCCAAGGTTCTTGCTCACTTGCAAGTTTCATACTAGTACTTGTTAATCCTTAAGGAACTATTAATACCATTCGTTCTTCATTTTTTATAGTTTGCCTTTATTTCCCTTAAAATATATGACACCAGTAAGAGTTATTATCTGTTAGGAATTTTATCAGAGATTAGCAGGGGGCATTATCATATAGACTGACAGGAAGATGAGAATCTCAAAGTAGGAGAGAGGTGGAGTAAAGTCTAAAGGAAGACAGGAGGACAAGAAAGGGTGAGTGAAGTCTTACACTCTTATTTTTCTCTGTGAGTGGGTCTAAGGGAGGGTGAACAGGAGGACTGAAGAACTAAATGAAAAACGTGACACTAGAATCAGCTGCTTTGGACAAATGGAAGGAAATTGAGTAGACACATTTAAAGGATTATCAAGAAACACTTAGAGCCTGGCTGAGATTGGAAATCATAAATTTGTTATGAAGTCAATTAGCATGATTATGCAATTCTCCTCCAATAGGTCACAGCTGGAGAACAGGAATAAAAAACCTCTAATGTCTTCATGAAGCTCAGAAGCAAACTAATATTTATAGTGCATCAACAATTCATTGATTCATTAGGAAAATATTCATTGAATACCTACTGTGTTCCAGATACTTTACTAAGCACTGAAAATTGAACAATAACAAGTCAGAACAATTTTCTGTCCTTGTGGAGCTTGCAATTCTGTGGCAAGAAACAGAATGGTAAATAGACAAATGAATACATAATTAACATAAATACAGATTGTGATTTGTTATCAATTATGTATGTAGATATCTATATATGTAAATATATATACACGCCTGTATTTTATATTGATGCATGTATGTGTATAATCTATCTGTGGTACTACATATATATGTTTTCATCCACTGTTCCTGGCTAATATCTCCTATAGCCCTTGTTAGAATCTTTTGTAATTATAAAACAAGTTCAAGTCCTCCTTTGAACTCCTGGGTTTGTTAGGCCTCGGGAGCAGGCCTCAGAAGATAGAATCTCTCTGACCTTCTCCTGTCCTCCTTTCACCTGCCCAAGGCAGGACTCTAATCTGATTGTGGGTCAAAAGATCCTCATTCCAGAGAAGTCCTGCCCCATATCCTGGAGCAAGGAAGTCTACACACAGAGGCCAAGAAAAGTCTGAACAGACAGGCCTTGCTGGGTTTAGACCTTGCACTTTTTGTCCAACCACATTTCTATGTGGTTGTCAATCATGCCTATGTGATGCAGCCTCCATAAAAACCCAGGGGGACAGGATTTAGAGAGCCCTGGATAGCTGAACACATGGAGGTTTCTGTAGCGTGGCTCACCTTGGGGAAGGCATGAAACTCTGCACCCCTTTCTCCCAGCTCACCCTATATATGCATCTCTTCATCTGTATCCTTTGTAGTATCCTTTATAATAAACCAGTAAACATAAGTATTGCCCTGAGTTCTGTGAGCCACTCTAGCAAATTAATCGAACCCAAAGAGGGGTCTTGAGAGCCCCAACTTGAAGCCCATCAGTCAGAAGTTCTGGAGGCCCAGATTTGTGACTAGTGGGAAAGAGGGATCGGTCTTGGGGACTGGGCCCTCAACCTGTGGGACCCAATGCTGTCGCTGGGTAGATAGTGTCGGAATTGAATTGGAGAACATCCAGCTAATGTCTGCTGCAGAAATGACTGCTCCTTTTTTGCTGGGGAGAAATCCCATGCATTTGGTCACAGAAGTCATCTTCTGTGTTGATGATAGCTGTGAGGTGTGACTAGAGGGCAAAAATACAGTTTAAGAGTTTTTCCCAAACACTATCACATTTATCTATATAAAATCACATTGAATTATCACACTAGCTTGTGAAACACTGTTCCCTCTCATATTACAGATGAGGATCAGAAACGTTAAGTATATGTCTCAAGGTCATGGATGATATAAAGGTCAGAGCCAAGATTTGAACCCAGGTGCATGCCCCAGGCTGGTGCTCATGCTCCTGTTTCACCAAGTTTCACTACCGAGCTCCCTGGCTGGGTGGCCAAGTTGGAGGTGAGAGAAAAAGAGACTGGCTAGTAGAGATGAGAGTGATTCAGAGAGGACTAGCTCAAAGGGGCATAAAATCATGAAGCCAAAAAAGGGGAGGGAGATTCTGCCTTGGAAAATAGAGGGATGAGTTCAAGGATCTGAACTTTTTTTGAGGATTTCCAGGACACAAAGAGAGGGAAGGTAATGTAGGTGGAGAGCAGACCCTGGTCAGGCTCTTACGTGAATTCTACTGGGACAACATGGTTTAGCATTTTCTTGTGAGCTTCTGCTTTAAGATGGTGTTGGTCTTTCATTGATGACAGGTATCTCTTATTTCTAGCTAAGTTTCTGGGGCCCATTGCAGTGGGGCATATACTAGGTCCTCTGTACATTGTTAATTGAATTCATTAATTCTGGTGTGCATAATGCACCCAGCAAATGATAAGTTCTCCCATGAATGGTAAGAGCTCCTTAAACCCTGTTTGCTATGACCATTGTTTTTGCTTTCTTCTTCCAAGTGCACCTATGACTCATAAAAGATCAAGAAGTCCTATAATTTCTGAGAGGAAGGAGATCAGGTGGTTTATTTACCTTTAAAACAAGCAATTTGCTAGGCTTTAAGCTATATACAATTAGAGAAAAGAGAATCCCTTTGTCGATAATAAAACTCTGGACAAAGCATTTGTTGAACGCACTGAGGATCTTTTAATGAGCTAAAACCACAGCCTCCTCAAGTTCACTTCCTTTGATTTAAGGGGAGAGCAGTGTTTTTTCTTTTCCCCTCTAAGCCCTTCATGTGAACATTCCAACTTACTCAGCATCACCTGAGTCAGCACATCATCCCGAGTGACAAGTCCAGTTCAGTGAACAAGCAAAATGGTTTATTTATTAGCCCTTTCCCTGCTGAGATCCTAGGAAAACTGCTGTTCTCAGAAGTAACAAAGGTCAAGAAGCCTTAATACATACTCAGTGATAAGTGTAGGGATGGTTCTTTCACAATGGGTGGGTCAGCACACTCTGAACTCTTTCTGCATATGTTGGCATAGAATTCTGGGGGTGATGTCCCAGACTGAACTCCTCCTCTCAGCATGTTTTATTCACTGCCCCCACTATAGTTGAGACTCTCATTATGTGGACGGCTACTATAGCTCCTCAGCTGGTCTCTCTGCCCACCCCAACACCAGACTCCCTCAGGACAGATCTATGTCCTTTAATCACAATTCTGGAAACCTCAGCTTCTCTCTCATGAAGCTTAAAGCATTAAATTAAGATCTATCATTTATTGATTGGTTATCATGCTCTGGACAGTTTTCATCATTTTTGGTTGTTTTGTTTAAACTTTTACGCCTTAGTGCTAAGAACTTAAAATTTCTATATGCCTGGTACAAAGTAGGCATCAAGAATATTGGTTGAATGAATAAATGATGTCATTTTCTTTTTAATACCACCTAACATGGTATGTTTTGTTTACCTGTTTCATGAACCTGAGGTTGATAAGGGTTAAGTAAATTATCCAAAAATGTAGATGAGAATCTGGGTTTAATTCCAGGCCTGTCTTAGTTCAGAGCTCGTTTGTTAAAACTATATTCAGTTCTGTCTCGGCATGGCATTTAAGCAACTGCCCTAAAGAACCTGAAACAACAAGTGCAGCCCCTACTTTTCTCACCTCTTCCACAAGGACCCATTATTTGCTATTTTCAGTTTGCCTCACATGGCAGTCCCTACTTTATTCAAATCCTATTCACCCTTAAAGACCCATCACACCCACTACCTTCTCTAAAAAGCCAATCCAGATGGTCTCCGAGATAGAATCTCCTTTGAATTCCTGCCACAGTCTCACTGGAGACTCATACTTTGATGCGAACAATTTGCATGTTAAATTGTTTGTAAAGGAGTGAGAGTCCTACTGAATTTTTATGTTCCCCGCAAGAATCTGAGTAAACACTGGACACAAGGAAGGGTGTCAGTAAATGCTTTTTAAACTAAATCATACTAAATTTGATTTCAACCCTTGTCAACTTCCAGTTTCTCCTGTCAGCAGTAGTGAAGGGATATTTACTAGAAAATAAATTCTCTCATTTGAGAAAATGTTGCAAGCCAGAGAGCAGTTTGGAGCAATCCCAAAAAGTGAAGTTCCTCATGGCCTAGAAGAGGACTGAGAAAAGGAGGGTTTTTTTCTTATGTTTCTGGGCATAATTCCCAGCCTCCCCTAACTTTTGAAATCAAGCTTCTGGGAACACTAAGTACATACGTGCTGCTTCAATCCCCCACACGCAGAGGCACACGCCCATTCCGTGGGACTTTACCACATCCAGACTTAGGAGCAGAAATCTGAAAGCAGGGGGTGACCTGGAGAAACGCAGAGCGGAACCGCATCAGTACAGTTTCTCGCATGGGTTTTGCGCTACAAAAAGCCAGGCAGGAGAGCCGTCCTTGTGGAGAGATGTTGGCGGATATCTCTGGTGCATTGATTTGGAAATCATCAAACAGAATCCTAAATGCCAAGGCCTGAAAACCTATCTCCACTGTTCTTTCCTCTCCTTTTAAAGCTGTCAGAACTGCAAGCTAAGATAACACCAAGGTATTTTTAGCCGTGTACATTGATTTTTTGTCCTTGGAAGCTACTATATTCTATTATTACCCAAAAACAACAAATGAAAAAAGCCAGCTGCAGGAAAATCTCATTTAAGGCAGCAGCATAATGATGACGATGTTCAAATAATAATATGTTAGGAAGTATCTAGAGTTACAGTACTTGGGTATTCTGGCATCAAGAATCTCTCTTGACTGCTTTGCTCGGTGGATAATGCCTTTGGACTGAGTGTCCTACAGCAAAACTATTAGGTAAATAAACATTTTAACATGCAGTACGCTTACATGCTGGCAAAGCATCACGCAGTACAAGAGGGAGAATACTCAACATTAATAACGACCACTGGAAAAACAATCAGAAAAAGCTTAAAATAGGTATTTTTATTCCAAAAATTATTCACCTTCTAGACTTTCTATCTCCAATAACATACTCATCCAAGAATTGAAGTGACTTGTCTTAAACTTTTGCGGCTCTGTGCCTGCGCAGTACTGGGGACTGGCTCGATTTTATAACTCTGCTTGTTCTACTGAAAGTATTGAGCGCTGACAGCCTCTTCTCTTCTTCCTATAGACTACATCCAGCAGCAAAGCTCCCTTTGTGTCCAACGTGGAATAATGTAACATGCTCTACCTGGCTTTCCATTTACTGCCTTTTTTGTGTAGGAGGAAATATTTTCTTCTTCATCTTGAGTTTCCACCTGAGTCCGTACAATAGACTCTTTGCTATGTTCTCTTGAAAGCGGCCCTTCTCTCCACTCCTGCTCTCATTTCTCCCCAGGGGAAGAGCCATTATTTAGAGGGTTCCTGAAATTGGTAAGGTATTAAGTATGGATTGCCTAGGTTACTTTCCTCCTTTACTTTTCAGAGCAACTCGTTATTGAGACTCACACGTTCTCAGTTCCTCCATGCACTAGTCTAGCCTGCTATGGGGAGGCCAGACATTCCACAGAGGAATTATATTAGGGATTATATCTGAAACTTTCATTCTGACAATAGCTCAAGCTGCAGTCTCCAACTCAGCTTTATGGATAGTAAACAGGCAAATTTTATCTCCATCTACCTGACTCCTGGATAAATCTTTCAATACAAAATCACATTAAATTATCACACTAGCTTGTGAAACACTGTTCCCTCTCATTTTACAGATGAGGCTCAGAGAGGTTAAGGATATTTCTCAAGGTCACGGATGATATAAAGGTCAGGGCCAAGATTTGAAGCCAGGTGCCTGCCCCAGGCTGGTGCTCATGCTCCTGTTTCACCAAGTTGCACTACTGAGCTCCCTGGCTGGGTGGGCGAGTGGAAGGTGAGGGAAAAGAGACCGGCTGGTAGAGATGAGAGGATAAAAAGAGAGGGAGGGTGATGTAGGTGGAGAGCAGACCCTGGTCAGTCTCTTATGTGGATTCTATTGGGACAACACAGTTTAGCATTTTCTTGTGAGCTTCTGCTTTAAGATAGTGTCAGTCTTTCCTTGATGACAGGTATTCTCTTATTTCTAGCTAAGTTTCTGGGGCCCATTGCAGTGGGGCATATACTAGGTCCTCTGTACATTGTTAATTGAATTCATTAATTCTGATGTGCATAATGCACCCAGCAAATGATAAGTTTTCCCTCAAATGGTAAGAGTTCTCTAGACCTTGTTTGCTATTGCTGTTTTTCAGAACCTGGCACATATAGCCAGACTGCCAACCCAAAAAGCTTCATATTGGAGTTCCATTTTGATCACATAACTGCATCAATCTCCCAGTTACCCTGGATACCATAATCTTATATTTAGATGCAAAATCGAGAGCTTTCTTGGACAACAACCCATCTGGTGGAAATAGTTTGAAATCAGTGAAAGATAACCATCTAATTCTCAAGTCACTGAATTCAATGGTTAGGATGTCATAGCTTTTATTTCCTTAAAATTTTTTGCAAATAAAAATTGTACACATTTATGATGTACAACATATTTTGAAATATGTATAGATAGTGGAATGGCAAAATTAATTAACACATGCATTGACTCACATACTTATCTATTTTTGTGTATGAAAACACAACATACACTCTAACAATTTTCACTATATAGTACCTTTTATTAACTTGCAATCATCATAGTTGCACAATAGAACTTATTGAACTAATTCTTCTGTCTAATTAAAATTTTGCAGCCTCTGAGCAACATCTTCCCAATTCTTTCCCTGCTACCTCCTGGTAATCATGAATCTACTCTCTGTTTCTATGTTAAGATTTCACATAGAAGTGAGATCATGTGGATTTATCTTTCTGTGCCTGTTTGATTTCACTTAACTAAATGTCCTCTAAGTATATCCATGTCGTTGCAAATAGCAGTATTTTCTTCTTTTTTAATGCTAAATAGTACTCATTGTGTATATATACCACATTTTCTTTATCCATCCATCTGTTGATAAAATTGAACACTTATCTCACATAATAATACAAAAATCAACTCAAGATAGATTTAAGACTTAAACATAAGACATGAAACTATAAAACTACTAGAAGTAAAAAACATAGAGGAAAACTTCATGACATTGGCCTGGGCAATGATTTTTTAAATATGACCTCAAAAGCACAAGCAATAAAACTAAAAATAGACAAATGGAATCGCATCAAACTAAGAAGTTTCTGCACAACAAAATAAACAATCAATTATAGAGTGAAGGGACAACTTGCAAAATGAAATAAAATATTTATAAACCATACATCTGAGAAGGAATTATTAAGAATGCCTAAAGTATATAAGGAGCTTAACTCAACAGCAAGCAAACTTATAACCGGATTAAAATATTGGGCAAAGGAACTAAAAAGACATTTCTCAAAAGAAGACATATAATTGGCCAATAAATATATGAAAAATGCTCAACATAACAATCAGAGAAATGCAAATTAAAACCACAATAATATATCATCTTGCACTTCTAAAATGGATTATCAAAGAGACAAAGTTAAACAAGTGTTGCTGAGGATGTGGAGAAAGGGAAACCCTTGCACGTTGTTGGTGGGAATGTAAAGTAAAATAGCCATTATGGAAAACAGTATGGAGGTTCCTCAAGACATTAAAAAGAGAGCTATCGTATGATCAATTAATGTCACTACTGAGTATATATTCAAAGGATATGAAATCAGTATGTCAAAGAGATATCTGCACTCTCATGTTCGTTGTAGCACTATTCACAATAGCCAAGATGTGGAATCAGTCATGGCTTTTATTTTTCCCTATTTAATTATTAGAGTGAGTTTCTGCTTTCTGAATTGAAACCTCTCTCTGTATGTCACCCATTGGCTTTGGTGAAGGTATTTGGAAGAACACAGATGATGTGCCTGCTTCCAAAGTTAAGTTTTATGACTGAGCTCACATGGTTGGTGGTTTGAGCTTTAGTCCAGTTCTTGTTGGCTCCAATGTCCATACTTTCATGGTGCTCCTGTGTTGTCTTAATCTCTAAGTATGGATTTTACTGTATAGAAACTTCATGAAGGCACAGATTATTTGCTAATAAGCTTTATTTCCCCATGGTATCTAGCACAAAACCAATGCATAGAACTTAGGTAGTATTAGTTAAGTGAATGGATTTAATTCTCTTCCAGTTTTTGTGAAGCTTTGAACCATAATCCAGATGTGTTTAAATAGTGATTTTGCCATTTGCCCTTTATTCCAGTTTTATACCATCTGAAAACTTGATAAAGAGTTGTCTACATCTTAGAGTGGAAAGGCATTATAACATAGTGACATGATGTGTGGGTTCTGAAGGCAGATTGCCTGGCTCTTCCAATTTTTTTCTGTGTTACCTTGGGCAGTGACTTAATTTGTCTGTTAGCAGGAAGAAAATAGGATCTTCACAGGGATGATGTAACAGCTATGACCTACTTTATATAACACACACTTTTCTAATGTGGTCATAAGGCTATAAGGAGAGACTTCTTCACATATATTACTAATATCAAGACAATATAAGTTACACCCCTCTGTTAAAATATTCTAATGACTTCATCAGACTGGGAAATAAAGCCTTATGTTTTTCATAGTGAACTTCTGCAGGCTTTTGGGGATCCCAATTTTGTTCAGTGTATTTTAACCAAATATATATTTACATAATTTGTTCCAGAATTTTTCCTGGGATGGATGAAGAATGTCATCAACTTCTTGATTCTATTACTATAATCTATTTTTTTCCCTTTTTTTAGAAATCAGGGTAACATTTCTCCATTTCTTATTTTTTCGGTCTCTATGATTCTACAAGATGACTTGCACTTCCTCTGTGCACATGTAATCAAGATCTTTGTGTACATTGAGATGTAACTTACTTGCTTCTGGAAACCCAGATGAATATAAGGATGATAGGGCTTTCTCCCTATCACCTCACCTATTGTAGCCTTCAATTCTACTAACTGCATCTGTTTTATGCCTTTCAGTTTGGAAATCATTCACTTGGATTTAAACAACAGGTGCAAAAGAGCTAAACAGCCGTGGTTTTCTCTGCCCTCTGTTAACATACACCATCTGCCATGAGCTTTGGTTTTCTTCCCTCCTTTGTACAGTCTTCCCTATCATTTGTAGCTACTGATTAAGAACTTGCCTTGAGGAATCTCCTATTCCATTCTTACCTATCACTCTATCATTCTAAGAAAGCAATTGTTGATGATATTGATGATACACATATTAATTCCATCTCTGATGATCTCTGGAGAAGAAGCTGTTTCATCCTTACAATTAATTCATTTCAAAATTTAGTAGCACAAACTCCTAGGGCATATATTCTTACATCTCCCCTTTCCCTGTATGTTTCCAGTGGGAATTTGAGCCTCAGCTATAATGGTGGGACACATAGGGAAAATCACATAATTTATTGTGCAAACCTGAACACTTTATAAAGTGAAGGAGGCACTATTACAGTTACACCCATATAACAGATTGGAGCACTCCTGGGAAAATGGAAAATAGATCAACCCTAGGCATATGTAGCAGTACTGTGAAGATAGTCAGACTGGCTTTTACGCCAAAGAGAAATCTGGGTGCAATAAACTAGACACCCAGAGACAATCCATTAAGATCCGTGTCTTAGAATCATACATAAATGACTGATTCATAGATCTGGAACATCAATCTTTTATTCAGATGTTACTGATTGCCTGTGCCAAGCCCTGTCCTAGGTGCTAAGGTCATAAAAACCCTATCCTCAATAAACCTTACCATCTCTCAGAGGACACTGGATATACTATCTCTTTATCTTCAGGTGATAACACCTGGTGGAGGATTATAGAGTTAAGCCTGAACTTGGTTCCCCTAATTCCCAGGTTCTGCTCTCACAGGTGCATCTACCCAGGTACTTCCTAATTGCACATTAAAAAGGATGAAATGATGCAGAGAGGTGCCTTTATTCTCTGTAGTAAAGATGCTTTTTTTTTTCCTTCAAAGCATTGGGTTTAGTGATTAACAAAATACAGCATATTGCATGTGTGTGCTCAAAGGTGTTCTGGGAGTCAGTTATAATTTTGTCCCATTTCTTGTGTCTGTGTTACAGTCAAGTGGACCTGAGATTGAAGGCCAGCTCTGCTACATACCAACTCTGTGGTATTGAATAATAATGGCATCTTTCTAATCCTCAGCTTCTTTATCTGCAAAATGGGGATAATAGTCACCCCTCGTGACATTACAATGAAGATTTAGTGAGATAATGCTCATAAAGCACAAGTGCCCACCACAAAACCTGATTTTTTTTCAGACAATAGTAGCCATTGTTCTTATTATTAGACCTCTCCTGGTTATTTTTTCTTCTTTCCTTGCCATCCTGACATGGCCCTCTAGAACTTACAAATCAACAGGCTCCAAGACTTTTGGAGCTTGTGGGGATTATACAGTCCAACTCTCATGCTTTATGTCTGGGAAATTGAAGAGCACAGAAGCTAGGCACCTTGTTCTAGGTCACACAGCTAGTCAGATTGTTGAGCTGGGATTAGAAAACAGGTGTCCTGACTCTCAATCTTGTGATCATTTCTATGTCCCAAAAGGCCCCTGAAAGGAGCTCTATGGCCTAAAAGTTTAGCCACCACATGAAGCAGTACCTTACTGATAAACACTGAACGAGGACTGCAGTGGCTTTCATTGGTTCCATAGCCGTCATTAACTAAAAGCCTCGAATGCCTTAATTTCACTAATCCAGACCGGACCATGTCCAAGACTAAAATACCAGGTGTATTTCTTTCACCTACTTCTCATAACCATCCATGAGTAAAAACAAGAATGTACACATTCCCACAGCAGAGACAGGAAATTACACTCCATTGTGGCTATGAGATTACATCTTCCGTATTAATAAAATTGCTCACGGTGTTGTGATTCATTGCTATAGTCTTACAGACTTTTGCTTGTACCTGTTCCTCTACCTGCCACACTCTACAGAAGGCATGCAATAAAAGCTCCCAATTATTTTCCATATATTTTTATCCTTTTAGCAATTCCTGTAATAAAAAGATAGTACTTTGGGAGAAATGGTTGCCATGGAAACTGACCAAGGATAAACAGTCTTTGGCAGCGTGGTGTGAGGCAGGAAGACAGGAGCCATCCACAACTCTCAGGGATGTGAAAATAGTCTCAGGTCACGGTGCTCTCCCAGACCTGTGTGACTGACCATTTGGGTCTTATGGGAGCATTGTACACTTGTCCATTTTAAGTGACCCCGGAGGTGTGAGGGAAGGGTGTTATGACATATCTACAGGCATGTCTGACACAAAGGACAACAGCCTACTGGACCCATAGACTCTGGAGAGTTACAAAGAAACACATTTTCACTGATCTTCTGAAGGTTTGCCCTGAGCTGGGAGCAAAGCAACCTGATTGTTAACTTAAGCATACTACTAACTGCCTATCTGGCAGAGGACAATCTGAAGTTGGCAGATTAAATTAGAAAACTCTGTTTCTTGCTGGTTAGTAGAGTGGATAAATACATAAACTTCAGGTCATCTTTCCTTAGTTCACATCCTAGTTTTTGCCAATTACTTGATATATAATTTCAGGCAAATTATTTTACTTCTCTGATCTTTTGTTTCCTTTTCTGCAAAATGATGATGATGATTATAAACAGTTCTCAACTTTTTTATGTTTAAAAAATATATACCATTTAGAGTACAGTATCTCACATATTTGTATGCACTCGCAATGTTAGTCATTGTTATTGCTTGTAAATGGAGTGATTTTTTGACAAGTGATATGGAATAATCTTATGTGTCCCGTAAAAACTATTATTTTTAGGTAAATCTTACTTCACTCTGCAAGATAGGTATCATCTCTCTCTCTCTCTCTATATATATATATATATGTATATATATGTAAATAATATATATCCACATGTGAGTAAGCCAAGTCTCAGAAACATTATAAAATGTTCCTTTAAATGGGCTGTTTGTGTAAAGTGCATTGTAAAATTGTAATGTGTATCATCATCATCATTATTTGTTTATGAGTAGCCACTGCCCAGGTACTCAGAAACTAAACCAAAAAAAAAAGAAGTATGTAGTCAACTTGTGAAAAGTCTAACGGGGTACATGCTATCATATGTGTGTTCTGTGTTACAATCTGAAAAATTGCATGGATAAGACAATTTCATTTTCCAAGAAATTCACTCTCTGCCTCAAGTTTCCTCCCTCAGAGCTAAATAGAGCAATGGCCAGGTATGTGTCTCTTGGCACAGGCTCATGGTGCCCTATGCCCTTTCTGAAGTGCCCCTCCTCATCTACCCTACATCATTTTCATCCACTTCCCTATACACATTTATGCTCCAAGAATTTTGTCTTCTCCTACCAACTATGCTTCCACTTTTACATGACTGCCATGATGTTGTATGGCATGAAGTGTTCCTCCTCCTTCCTGCCACCCCTATTCCCATTATCTTCTTGGATGGGCTATAGCAATTCTTTACATCACAACTTAAATATTCCCTCTATGTATGATAGACTATGATCTCCTCATGCTAGATGAAACATCTTCTTTCGTGTTAACTCTGTATTACACATACAAACATAATGTCCTTTTTGTATACCATATTATATTAATAATCTGTTTGGATTTGCATTACCTTCAATACTACTTACTTCCCAGAGGACTGGGGCAACATCTCTGTTATCTGTGTATTCCCGGAGTAAAGCACAGTGTCTGGAACAAGAGTGTTTTCAATGCTTGTCTGTTGAGTTGGGTAGATTCTACCCCAAAGAAGATTCTTTTAGGGGCTAAATTTTTCTATAAAATTTCCCTAAGCCTGGAGTAAAATGATGTTAGAACCCAGGCTTACTTGAAGGAGTTTGGAACCAAATGACCTTGGTCTGTTTTTGCCCTTTCACTTACTAACTCTGTGATTTTGAGTTAAGCACGTTAGAACTCAAGCATTTCTTAACTCTTTCCTAACTCTTTCTTTCCTTTCTTCATTCTTCTTTTTTGTTAAGAGCATCTTAGATGTGAGACTTTGTACTAGATTCCTGGGATACATAAATAAACAGACATGGTTCTGACCCTCAAGATTTAGAAAGACTTAGGATTGGAATAGTGCAGGTATAATAGGGACAAAAGAGAAGTAGAAGCCAGTTACATATATCAAAAGATCATGTTGTATACCATAAATATATGAATTTTTATTTTTCAATTTAATTTTTTTAAAAAAGGTGCTGGATTCAAAGAAGCTTTGTTGAACTGAACGTAAAATGTAAAATTTTAGAACAGAAGTAGAAACTGCCTTTTTTCTTTCTTTTTTTCTTCCTTTTTTTATATAATATGATTATATACATAAGAAGCCATAACCATGTATTGAAAAATAAATAACTATGAGAGTCGTTAGTGACTTCAACAAAGTTCCAGGATATAAGGTCAATACATAAAAATTAATTGTACTTCTATACCCTAGCCTGTTAGTGACTTCAACAAAGTTCCAGGATATAAGGTCAATATATAAAAATTAATTGTACTTCTATACCCTAGCAATAAACTATTGAAAATTTAAATATTTTAAATTAATATTTACTTGACCATCAAAAGCATAAAATCCTCATGAAACATTTTAACAAATGGTGTACAAGACTGCTGCACTATACATATTAAATCTTTGTTGAGACAAGTTAAATTAGTAAATAAATTGAGAGTTATGTCACGTTCAGGGACTCGAAATCTCAGTATTGTTAAGATGGCAATGGTTCCCAGATAGATTTATATATTCAATGATCCCAATTAAACTTTCAGCAGGAAGTTTTGTAAAAATTGGTAAGCATTATATTAAATTTATGAGGATAATCAAAGATCCTAGAATAGCTAAAGCAATCTTGAAAAGGAAAAAAAAGTTGGCAAATTTACATTATTTAATTTAAAGACTTATTTTAAAGCTACAGTGATTAAGACAACGTGGTGCTGGTATGATGTTAAACAAATAGATCAATAGAAAAGAATAGAAAGTCATGAAGTAGATAGACATTGATGCAGTTAATTTATGGCAAAATCATAAATACGATTTTTTTTGAAACAGATTCTTGCTTGGTCACCCTGGGTAGAGTGCAATGGCATCACGGTAGCTCACTGCAACTTCAAACTCCTGGGCTCAAGCTATCTTCTCGCCTCAACCACCAGAATAGCTTGGGACTATAGGTGCACACCATAATGCCTAATTTTTCTATTTTTAGTAGAGACAAGGTCTGCTCTTGCTTGGTCTGGTCTGGAATTCCTGAGCTCAAGCCATCCTCCCACCTAGGCCTCCCAGAGTGCTAGGATTATAGGTATGAGACACCGCGCCCGGCCATAAATACAATTTAATGGGAAAAAAGAATGTCATCTCAAAATAGAAGGCTAGAATAATTCTCCACATTACCCAAAATAATTATTTCAAAATGGATTATTTTTCTAAATATGTATGTGTGTGTGTGTGTGCGTATGTATGAGGGCTCTCTGGAAAGTATCCAACCATTGTTAATATAAGGAGAGTGGTTTGCAAGACATTGATGTAGGTAACCCGGCCGCCAAGGAGAGTGGACTGTAATGCGCATGTGTGAACGATGACTCCCTCACTGTACTAGTCAGTGGGGCACTAGAGACCACTGAGTGAGCATGTACTATGTGGCCGTGGCATTCAAAACGACTAAGAGAGTAAAGCAACGAATCTACATCAAATTTTGCGTTAAGCTTGAACATTCCTCCACGGAAACTATTCGGATGATTCAGGAGGCTTTTTGAGGACAATGCATTGAGTGCAGCACACGTAAAAGTGTGGCACAAATGCTTCAAAGGTGTTTGAGAATCTGTTGAAAGTGATCCACGTTCTGAAAGGCCTGCAACAAGCAGAATGCCTGAGAATGTTGAACGTGTATCGGTTAGGTTAAGAGGCACTGGGACAACCGTGTGAGGTCCCAACATGCCTACTTACAAGAGGAATGAGGCATCATTGTCCTATGTACAATGTTTTTTATATCTTGTATCTTCTTCAATGTATGTCTCTATTTTTCATATTACATGGCTGGATACTTTCCAGACAGACTTCCAATACATACAAAATGACATTCTACTATTTCCTTACAGTAGACGGTTAGAGCAAACTTGGCTTAGACAAAGATCTCTGAGACAGAACACAAAATATGCTAGCCATAAAGGTTAAAAAATAAATTTGATTTCACCAAAATTAAAGACTTTCTGTTCATCGAAGGACTCCTTTAAGGTAAAAGGCAAGTTACAGAATTGTGTAAATATACACTGTATATATTTCTGACACAGATCTTGTATCGAAAATATTTAAAGGACTCCTTCATATCAAAAATAAAAATACAAGTAATCCAATAAAAATGAGCAAAATACTTTAACAGATACTTCACAAAAGAAGACATGCAAGTGACCAAAAAGCACAGGAAAGGTGTTCAATATCATTAGTCTTCAGGAAATGGAAATTAAAACCACATTGAGATACCACTTTGCACCTGCTAAAATGACTAAAATTAAAGATGTTGGCAAGTTTGTGGAGTACACAAAACTCACTTGCATTGCTGAAGGAAGTGTAAACTGATAAAATCACTTCAGAATTTTTCTTCTTATAAATTTAAAAATACTCCTACCACATGACCGACAAATTCTACTCCTAGATATATTTCCAAAAGAAATAATATCGTATGTCCAATCAACTTTTACAAGAATATTAATAGCTTTATTTTTAAGCCAAAAATTTCTATCAATAGGAGAATATATAAACAAATTATAGTTTATTCATATAATGGAATACTAATCAACTCACAGATACTCTGTTGATCACATTATGTTAAGTAGTCAGACCTAGAAGTATACATATTATATGATACCATTTATATAAAATGCTAGAATGCACATGGCTCTGCTGAAATCTATCATGTTAATTGTTTCTTCAGGCTAAGAGTAGATACTGACTGCAAATGGGAATGGTGGCACTTTCTGAGTTAATAGAAGTGTTCTAGATCTTCATTGGCATGGTGGTTACATGGGTTTATACATTTTTTAAAAACTCAGCTAATGCTAATCTTAAGTTCTGTGCATTTTCTTTAGGTTAATTAAACCACATACATAAACACCAAACCAAACAAAACCTTAAATTTGATAGACCTCTGGGCTGAAGTTCTGACTCTGACATTTAATAGCTGTGTGTCCTTTTCTAAGACTCAGTTTTCCCATCTGTATAAAACAACATTCATAATACCAAATTTAAAGGTTCATTTGAAAAATAAATACAATAATCTATCATCTAGCATTATCCTGGGCACACAATAGTCATTCAATAAACATTAACCATTACAATTATTATTATTAGGAATTGATTATTAATTTTTCTCATTATCTTTCGACTTTGGCAAAGTTTACTCTAAGCTTAGGAAAGGAGAAGGAATATGATTTATAGAAAAAGCCCTTGTTTTTGAATCATGAAACTCATATTCTAGCTTATTTCTGTAAAAACCATAGTGTGGAGTAGCAGGAGGAGACATGACCCACTAGAAAAGCAAGTACCTTGGAACCACAGAGACCTGGATTGGAATCCTGCCTCCACAGTTTATAAAATGCCCACAACAGCTTATAATGCTTCTATAGGATCTTGAATAAGTTAAATCAATATCTCCGAGCCTTAATTTCGTCTCTCTAGTGCAAATAAATATAACTATCCCACACAGCTGTCTGGATTAAACATGATAGCACATGTCAAAGGCCTGGCACTTAACAAGTTCTGAATAACTAATACTGTAGGTCCTCTGTTTCCACAGGTTCTGCATCTGCAGATTCAACCAACAGTGGATTGAAAATATTCAGATGAAAAACAATAAAAAATAACACAAATAAAAATATAGTATAGCAACAATTTGCATTGTATTAGGTATTATAAGTAATATAGAAATGATTTAAAGTATATGGGAGCATGTGCATAGGTTATATGCAAAACTATGCCATTTTTATATCAGGGACTTGAGCATCCTTGGATTTTGGTATCCATGAGGGTCCTGGAACCAATCCTCTGCAGGTACCAGGGGAATGAAGTTACTTCCTTTTCCATTCTCTTCCCTTGATGTACTCATTCAGTATTAACAGCTTCAGTTACTTTAGTAAATTAGGGGAATTGATCTCTGAGGCAACTTATTAAATTAAAAAATTTATTTTTATTTTTTTAAGAGACAGAGTCTCGCTCTATCACTCAGGCTAGAGTATAGTGGCACCATCATAGCTCCCAGCAGCCTCAAACTTCTAGGTTCAAGTGATTCTCCCACCTTGGCCTCCCAAGATCTGGAACTACAGGCATGTACCAACACTCCTGGCTAATCCTTCCTTCCTTCCTTCCTTCCTTCCTTCCTTCCTTCCTTCCTTCCTTCCTTCCTTCCTTCCTTCCTCCCTCCCTCCCTTCCCTCCCTCCTTCCTTCCTTCCCTCCCTCCTTCCTTCCTTCCCTCCCTCCTTCCTTCCCTTTCTTTCTTTTCTTTCTCTCTCTCTCTCTCTCTCTCTCTTTCCTTCCTTCCTTCCTTCCTTCCTTCCTTCCTTCCTTCCTTCCTTCCTTCCTTCCTTCCTTCCTTTCTTTCTTTTTCTCTTTCTTTCTCTCTTTCTTTCCTTTCTTTCTTTCTCTCTCTCTCTTTCTTTCTTTCTTTCTTTCTTTCTTTCTCCTTCCCTCTCTCCCTCCCTCCCTCCCTCCTTCCTTCCTACCTTTCTCTCTTTTTCCTTCTTTTTTTAGAAATGGGATCTCACTATGTTACCCAGACTGGTCTTGGACTCCTGGCCTCAAGTGATCCTTCTGTCTCAGCCTCCTAAGTAGCTGAGATTATAGGCACAAGCCACTGCACCAGGCCTGAGGCAACTTTAAACTTTTTAATTCATCTAATTTTAAATGTTTAAACTTGTAAGCACAATCTATAGATCTGCCAATTTATATTTTTATCTAAGATGAACCAAAAATTCCTGCAGAAATTGAACCTACCTTTGAATCTTCTCACAGAAGTGGAGGGTAGAATGATGGGTATGTGGACTAGGAAGGTGTAGGGGGGAGATGTCAGTCAAAGGATAGTACAACATGGTGAGTATAGTTAAAAAATTAAATCAAACCCAAAACGTGAAAGTATAGATTCACTCAGATTACAAAGATCCCCTGGCCTAAGCTCATCACTGCCTGGGTCACCGTGTTTCCTGTTACTAAGACTACAAGAGTTTGTTTACACAAGGAGCACATCTTTAGCCATTTTAAAAAATAAGACATAGGGACAGATTGTACTCCACTGAAGGAAAAAAAAAACCCACAAATTCATCTGGGGAGGCTGAATATGATAGACCCTTTAATTTCAAAAGTAACGTGGTCAAGAAGCTTGGTAAAGAGATGACTTAATTTTATATTTGGTTTGAAGATGAAAATCTCTACTTTTCCTTCATCTGTTATGGAGTACAATGCAGCAATGTGGATTTATAAGAGATGTCAGCAAAATATATGGTGGTTTTCCACTACTGATTTCTTTGTAGATTTAAAGAGTCCTAGAAACATAGAAAAAAAAGAGTACATATTAGTCATCTATTGGAAGCTCCAAGATTTACATGTAGAAATTGGCACCCCCAGAAAAGGAGTATGGTTTGCCCACATTAATGGATATTAGAGTTGGAATGACATCTAAGGTCTAAGACTTCTTCAGTGATATTCCCCTTTTGCATATTTCATACTAACTTCACTTAGAAATGATAAACCACAAATGCATTAGAAATCACAGTTCTAACCCTGTGTGTACAGATCCCATTTGCCCGGTGAATTAGGAGGGAGATGTTGCCAACGTAGTCAGTGGAGCTGGATCACTGTGGAAGCCAACTTAACATCTGATTCCCAGTAGCTTACCTCTGCTTTTGGTTTATGATTAAAGTTTTTTTCTTTTTACTTTCTGCTTGGTCATTATGGGCTGGTCACACCTAGGTACATTACTGCTACATATCATAATCAAAATGTTAAAAAGCACAGATAAAGAGAAAAATCTTACAAATAGGCAGAGAAAAATGAAGCATTACCTATAGGAAAACTCTGATAAAATTAATATAGATGATTCATCAGAAATCATGGACACTAGAGGATGGAGGAATAAAGGAATTTTCAGACAAAAGAAAACTACAGGAATTTGTTCCTGGAAAAATTGCACTACCAGGCATACTAAAGGAAGGTTTTTAGGCTAAGAGGAGACAATACTGGACAAAAACTTCCTTGTTCAATAAAGAATGAAGGGCATTGGAAGTAGTAAATCTCTGAGTTAAAATTAATGATTATTTCATTTCCCCCTTAAATGTTTTAATTTACTCATGACCATGTAAAGCAAATTTATAACATTACCTTGTTAGATTATAATATATATATATATATATATATATATATATAATGATAATGACAACTATAGAATAGAAAGGAGGTGGCAGATGGACGGATATGGTTGCAAGATTTCTGCATTTTATGTCAAGTGGCACTATATTAACATAAGGTAGAATGTGAAATGTTTAAGGATGTATATGTTAATCCTTAGAGGAATCACTAAAAAGTATTGTAAAGAGATAAAGCTAAAAATCCAATAGATACATTACAATTAAATTCTACATAAATATTCAGATGATTCAAAAGCAAACAAAATAAAAGCAACAACAAAAGATGGGGTGAACAGAAAACAATGAACTGGAGGACTTAATTCAATCATATCAATAATTATTAATACATTAAGCGTTAGGAGTTTAAACACTCCAATGAAAAGGTCAGTATGAATAAAAGTACAAGACTCCACTATATACTTTCACAGGGCAATTACTTTAAAATAAAAGACACAGATAGATTGAAAGTAAATAACATAAAAAAGATGTATGATAAAAACAATGTGTTAGGTAGTCTCTAGGATAGTTGCCAAAGATCCCCGTCTCCTGGTATTCACAGCCTTGGAAAATTTTCTCCAATGAGGGTGGGCTGGAAATATTGACTTGCTTCTGAGAAATATTTAAGTTATTAAGTATGAAATGCCCGATTTCCTTAAGTACTAAGTTTGACAGTTGATCTCTCTGGCATTTCACTTTGACACTTCTTGTTTTATTTTTATTGTGAAGGTACATCCTCAGTCTTTAAAACACATATTGTGGCTTGTGATTATCTTTCAAATTTTTTACAGCAATTTTTGTGAAACCATGGATAAGTTAAAAATTCATGTTATTTTCAAATATGAGTTCTGTCGTGGAAACAATGCAGTGCAGACACCTCGAAATATCAATGAAGTGTTTGGGAAGGATGTGGCTAACAAATGCACAGTATGTCGACGGTGTGAGAAGTTCTGTTCTGGTGATTTTAATCTTGAAAATGTGCCAACTGGCCAACCTGAGATCAAGGTGGATGATGATGAGCTGAAAGATTTAGTGGAAGTGAATCCATCTCAATCTACACATGAATTAGCAGCAAGCTTTGATGTTACTATTCCAACAATATTGGACCATCTGAAACAAATTGGCAAGGTAAAGAAGCTGGACAGATGGGTTCCACGTGAATTAAACGAGTGTCAGAAGAGAAATCATCTTGAAGTTTCCTTTCTTTGCTGTCACTACATAAAGGTGAACCATTTCTACATCATATTGTTATGTATGATGAAAAAATGGGTTCTTTTTGACAATCTCAAGTGTTGGGCACAATGGTTGGATAAAGATGAACTGCCAAAACACAGTCCAAAACCAAGTATTTACCAAAAAAATCTAATGGCATTTGTTTGGTGGTCCAGTGCTGGTATTGTTCACTTCAGTTTCATGAAACATGTTCAATCGATTACAGCAAATGTCTACTGCAACCAAGTGAATGAAATGATGAGGATGCTCGTGACTGGTCAATAGAGACAAGCCAATCCTCTTGCAAGTCAACACTCAACCACATGTTGCACAAACAATGCTGCTCAAACTACAAACACTAGACTTGGAAACTCTCTGCCATCCACCGTATTCACCAGACCTTGCACCAACTGCCACTTCTAGGCTTTGGACCACTTTTGCAGGGAAAAATATTCAATTCTCAACAAGCTGTGGAAAACGCCTTTTGCGATTTCATTGCCACTCTCTCTCCAGGCTTCTTTGCTGCTGGTATAAACAAGCCACTGTTAAGATGGCAAAACTATGTTGATAGTTTAGGTGCATACTTTGATTAATTGTACTGCTTCTTGTTTAAGATGTAATAAACTATACTTTTGATTTTAAATTGGACACTTCATATTTAATGATGTAATGGAATAAGGCATAAATGATGAGACGACACTTCTATGATTAGATTATAAAAAATCTATGGCTTCCATCATGGGTTCTCGCTCTTTCTCTCTCTGGCTCTAAGCCACCTTCCATATATAAAAGCCTATCATCCTCATTCAGTTCACTTATTGAGGACCTACTAAGCTCTCAACACTGTGGTAATTGCTGGTGATACAAAAATAACTGGGATTTTTATTAAACTATCCCATAGATTTGAAATTTTTCAAAATGAAAAGATGAAGAAAAGAAGTGGGACCAAATCTTGGCCCTCAAGGAATCTGACGGGTAAGATACCTACATAAAGAGATAATTCTATAATTAAGTGATAAGCAATGACAGAGAAAGCAGAGAGTGCCCATGAACACAGAGTAGCACCACTTACCACAACCTTGAGGTCCAGGGAATCTTGGAGGATGAGTAAGTACTAGTCAGACTTAAAGATATTCAGAGTTTTCCAGGATGAAAGAACAACATGAGGAAAGGCATAGAAATGTGGGGGGAAAAAGATGAGAAAGAAAGGTGATTTGGGTAACAAGATGATGTAGATGATATATAATTTGTGAAGCTAAAAGAGATTGTTTGCTGTCAGGTCTGAGAAGAAAATGTAGGATCACCAGGTGGAGGCGTAGAGTCACACCCTGCCCCTGCCAGGCTGCCTGTCCTCCGACACTTCCATGTTACACTATCATCTGGAAGGCAAGCTGAGAAAAACCTACCCAGAGAAGCCCGACCCTGGTCTTTACTCCCTCACCCCTGCAGCCTGGCCCTGCCCTAGGGCACTAGATGGAGCTCTATGGAAGCAGTTCTAGGAGTGTGGCGCTAACTGGAAAAAAAGAGCTAATGAGTTTGCAGGATTGGAATTTCTGAAGTGGAACTGAGCATTACTCACTGGGACACAGCCTTACAGATGGCACCAACTGATGGATGGCCTATTTTTAGATCATTGATGCCTTCAGTTTATACATAGAAACACCTAGAGAGCTGGAACCCTAAGAGTCTTTCTTAAGGCATTGTATGCCAGAGAAAGCGAGGGCTCTGGAGTTCACACAAGAGATCTGGGGTGAAATTTCAATTCTGCCATATATAGCTGGTTGAACTTGGACTGAGTCTTTTGCCTCTCAGAGACAGTGTCATCATCTCTAAAGCAGTGAAGACAATGCCTCCTTCATTGGGTTGTTCTAAAGACTAAATAAGGTAGAGAATGCTAATGCAAAATGTCTGGCCTATAAGAAATAATCAATGTATGTATTTGGCTCTGCGTAAGCATGTGTTGGGGTGAGGGAGGTGAAGTACATGGCAATTAGCAATACTAGAAAATGCCAATGCACTCATCCGACTCCTCCTTTGCTTTTTAAAAATCCAGCAGCCAAGTGTTAGCCATGAGGAAAGGAGAGTGAGGAGAATAAGAAAGGGGGGTATTATATCAGCTGAAGTTTAAAGTCCTCCAACCGTCTTTTTTCCCCCATAAAATATATCTTCTTAACCTTATAACAATCCTAGAAGATATTAATTGTAACACTATTAGTATAGCTGACACATAGTATTAAGTGGCAGGCAATCTTCTAAATATTTTGCATGTACAAATTCATTTAAGCTTCCCAACGAACCTATAAGATTTGTTCTATTATTCTTATTTTATGTATAAGGTTAAAGAGTCATGCGTAAGATAAGTAATTTCCCAACTTCACACAAGTATGAATTGGCATAACAGTTTTGAAACCGGTTTGAGGGCCAAGCCTGTGTTCTTAGTTTCATCTCTATGGCCTAAATTTATCAAATATTCATGATCAATTGAAGGCTGTCCAAAAACTCTCTTAGCATTTTAGTTCTTCCTTTAATTCCCAATGTAATGATTTATTCCATGATGATTTAATCTTTTTAAGTCTCTGACTTCCCCTAGTCCTCCTTCTTCTTTGGCATTTCCTCTTTGTCTTCTAAAAGCAAAACATAATCATACATGAATAATGCCAACCTCACACTCAAGGCTGAAGTAGATTTGCTTTCAATTTGTTCAGAAGATGATGTGATATCTCTTTGGTGCTGCTGCTCTCTGTCGTGACAGGGCAGCAGATGAGCTGAGGATATTGTCTAAATTCTATTTTGGGCTAAAATGGGCTAAAACTTCTACTTTGCTACTTGAGGTGCTTCTGAGGAAAGTATTTTTACAAAAATATTACATAATTTGTTAATGAATGATCAAACACTCAAAGGAAGGTAGCATCAGTAAATCAATGATTAGAGTGTAAGAAATTTGAAATTCTTGACTATAAAAACAGTGTTTGAAATCCTTTAGTTAGGGAAGGGGAAGAGGGCTGAGTATGTATGCATGTTTCCCAGGCAACGAGACAAACCCTTTGGCTTGATCTCTAGGACATTTTATTTCTGTTGTTCTCTCTTGCTCTCTTGCATTGGAAAGAAAAATGGGCTCCCTGTTACAAGCAGAGGAAAACATGGTGTTGGATCTAGAAGAATTAAATAGGAAAAAGTTGTCAGTTTCCACCCCTCTGTCTTTTTCTCAGGGGCCTCTTTCTAACTCATGTTACGCCTACCATGAATAAACTGTCAATGTTGTCTTTGCGACTAGTCTCCTGGTTTCTCTCCTTCCCTGTCACCAAAGGGATTATATAACTTTCACGGGTCTTTGGCCAATGTTTTTCAGAGGGATGAGGGAAAAAAGAGGAAAGGAGGAAGGCAAGCAAAAAAGAAAAAAAACAGGACACTAGCATTGAAAAAAACTTATTTATGAACCACATGCTATATTAGGTATTTCCACATAAAATTGCTCAAGCAGTTCTCAGAAAAGCATATGAAAAATGATAGTTGTGCGCTTGGTAATGATCCAAAGCCAAATCTAGTTTCTCCTGAATCTTTATGGTTATTGTACCATCTCAAGAATGTTTGCATATGATCATGGCCTTTTATTAAACAAATATTCACTGATGGTCCCTGAAGTGGAAGATACTGTTGCTAATCAGTCTCTTTAAGGGACAAAAATGTAAATGAGACATGCTCACTCTCCTTATAGAATGTACGAAATCCAAACAGATTATGACAAATGCAAAAATAAGACTAACAGTGAGTAATGAAACGAGTCCTATTTGAGAAATGCACTCAGCTCTTATGCATGCTCAGAGAGGTAAGGCATTCATTTGAAGCCCTATGGGTCTTTTTTTCCCTAACCTTGTAGTTCAGGCTATGGCTAACATTTATAAGGACTTTTATATCTTCACCTTAGGGGAAAAAATGTTTGTATTTTATACCCATTTGTCTTAAACAGGGCAATTTTTTCATGGCAAGGTTAAGTAACTTGCCTTGTATAAATTTTAGATCATTTTTGAACCACAATGAGAAAAATGTTCAAATCTTAAAATTGTTCAGAGAGCACATTATGTGTGCTCTGAAGAAGATAGTCAATTTAGAGGCAATTTCAAGTCTTTGGACAGATATAGGGCAGGACTTCCTCAGTAAACCAAAGGGCAGCACTTAAGCCTTCAATACAATTTAGTTCTTGTTTTCTCAGCATGATCTATGCTATTCCAGAAAAGTTTGCAATTTAGGGCAGAAGACTTTATGCTCACTTCTTCTCGAACACACTTTATGGTTCATTGTTTGTGCTCCTGAAGTCAAGAGGAATAGGTTGAGTGTATGTGGCTGAACAGTCTCTGTTAACAAAGAATTTAAAGCCCAGTCAAGGAGAGAAATAATAGTGATATCTTATGTTTGCACAGTGCTGTGTACAGAGCAGTTCTGTCCTAAGTCAGCAAGACTTAATGGTGCTCTAGAGGCTGCATGGAGCAAAGGGGGAGCAGGGATGGCATTGGAACCTTACCGGGGTTCTGTGTTTCAGATTAAGACAGATGTCTGTGAGTGAATCATGCAGCAGTGTGTGGGTATCTGAAGTCCAGACAACAAATCAGTATTCAGAAGTCAGATGACTGACCTCAAAGAAGATTTGGGGAACCACTCGGAGAGAAAATACTAATCATAATATTAATAATAGGCAACATTTACTCATTGTTTATTATGTGCTAAGAAGTATGCTGATACCTGTTTAATCCTGGCAAAAACTTGGTACCCATTACTATTATTCCAATTTTTCCAAAGGGGAAACTGAGGCACAGTAAGTTAAGTAATTGGCTCAAGATCACACTACTCAGGCCTCTAACTCCAAAGCCCATGCTCCTAAGCAATATGTTATACTGACTTTATATTATTAACATTTTTTTTTTTTCTTGAGACAGAGTCTTGCTTTGTTGCCTGGGCTAGAGTGAGTGCCGTGGCGTCAGCCTAGCTCACGGCAACCTCAAACTCCTGGGCTTAAGTGATCCTACTGCCTCAGCCTCCCAAGTAGCTGGGACTACAGGCATGCGCCACCATGCCAGGCTAATTTTTTTCTATATATATTTTAGTTGGCCAGATAATTTCTTTCTATTTTTAGTAGAGATGGGGTCTCGCTCTTGCTCAGGCTGGTCTCGAACTCCTGACCTCGAGCGATCCACCCGCCTCAGCCTCCCAGAGTGCTAGGATTACAGGCGTGAGCCATCGCGCCCAGCCTATACTGACTTTAATATCTGGGATCTCAGAGATTAGAAACCACATAAAAATTCAGGAGAATCCTATGTTCTGTATGTGATGTGGGCCCAGAGTTCAGACCCTGCCCTTGGGAAACTTAATGCTTTGCAGGGAGAGTCAGCCACGAAATCATACAGGCACAGAAGTCAACATTGGGGTTAATGGGCCCCCCACTAAGTTACTTTTCTAAGGAAGTTACAAGATCCTTAGGGGTAGGGGCTGCCTCACCCTTAAGCCCCCAGGATTTCTCATATTCTCTAAATCCAAGTTGGTCATGTGGTAACTCCTCAGCAGAACTAATTCCACCTCTACCCAGAACTCTTCTTGAACACTTCTTGTTATTGATAAAGAGGGCATTTTAGAGTAAGTTCTTATGGAGAAAAAAAAAAAAAAGACAAGAATAGAGCAACAATGTGCTGTTCTATGATCTAATTATCTAATTAGATATTAGATATGCTATTACCTAATAGGACAATAAAGGTATGAAGTTAGAATGTTCTGAAAGGGAAAGAAAGTAATGATTTTGCATTTGGTGTAGAAGCGTAATTCCAAAGGAGATAAAATTTATTTATTGTTTTAAGCATTACTGAGATATAATTGATATAGTAAACATTGCACATATTTAATGTATACATTTTGATGAATTTGGACATATGCATAGACCTGTGATACCATTGCCACAATCATAGTGCTATCCTTATCTGTCACCTGTGTTCTTTTGTGTTTTTTCTTTTAAGAACACTTACTTAACACAAGCTCTATTCTCTTAACATATTTAAAAATGTACGATAGGAGGTAAAATTTAAATAAGATCTGAAATTTGCCAGAATTGAAGAAACAGCATTCAAAAACACAGGTCAGCATACCCAGTGATTTCCACATTAAATGAATAAGTGAATTATCTAGAAAACTTGTTACAAAATATAAACTTTTTGATGAAAAGTCTTTTCCTTTGGGTAAATACCCAATAGTGAGATTGCTGGATTGAATGGTAGGTCTACTTTTAGCTCTTTAAGAAATCTCCATACTGTTTTCCATACAGGTTGTACTAATTGGCAGTCCCACCAACAGTATATAAGCATTCCTTTCTCTCTGCATCCATGCCAGCATCTATTATTTTTGGACTTTTTGATAGAAGCCATTCTGCTCCTAAGGCTAAGGTGATATCTCATTATGGCTTTATTTTGCATTTCCCTGATGTTTAGCGATGCTCAGCATTTTTGAGAAAGATACCTGAACTTGGATGGGATGTTTATTGCAGCACAATTCACAATTGCAAAGATGTGGAATCAACCCAAGTGCCCATCAACTCATGAGTGGATTAATAAAATGTGGTATATGTATACCATGAAATGGTATATGTATACCATGGAACCCCCTTAATATTTTGAAATTTAAAAAAATAAAATTTTAATCTCTAATCCTAAGGATTCTGATTCAAGTGATCTGAAGTTTGGCCATGAACTTGAGTTTTTAACAAGCTACCCAGTACTCTCTAAGTAGCTCATTGGAAAGCTGTTTTGGAATGATGCATTGTCCACACATTTGTTTCTGAAAGGGCAGACATGTTAAAGAACACATAAGCATTTCTGTGAAGTTGTTGAGGGGATAGACTGAAGAGGAGTGGGGGAAATGTGTCAGAAGATGTAGGTGGGTTCTAGATCGTGGGTCCTGACTATCTTATAGACATTGAGGGGTCAGTAGAGTTCTTGGTTGGAGCAGTACCATCATCAGATGGATTTTTAGGAAGACAGACCTAGTCGGATTTTGTAGAACAATTAGATCTGGAACACCTGAAGGCAAAGAGAACATAGAATAAGTTACTATAATAGTCTTAAACAAGAAGAGCTTTATTTAAGGCAGTAAAAGTGGAGAGAAAGGCATACATTTGGGGGATAGTTCTAAGATAGAAAGAATAAGTTCACTAACAACTATTTTACTATATTTTTGGTAGTTATAATGTTTTTTTTTGTTGTCATTACTTCAGACCTGATATGAACTATTTCTTTATTGGGGGGAAAAAAACTTTTCTTTCACCCTACTTCCTATTCTAATAAGTCAAGAAAATCAGAGAAACACTGAAATTGCTTTCTTTGGATTTAAATTTATTCACCCAAAGACAGAATACAAGAAGATTCTTGAGGAAAATGGCAGAATTGGCTTTGGAGATGAGTTGTGGAGATGAGTTTCTTTCAAGACTTTCAAGGAATATTAGATAAATACTGGGAGACAAAATTACTGAAGACTGAGGAGGACAAGGAGAGAAATTAGTGTCATTCATGCCAACTCTTAGCCACTTGTCTCTGGCCATTTTCTTTTCTAGCATATATCTTCCACTGGTTCATCTGGTGACATTGTTCTTATTAAGGTTAGTATTTCATTGGTTCTGAATTCCAAAACATTGACAAGAGAATTTTTTTGAGGCTAAATAATAATAAATACCAACATGTATGGTGGTGGGGATGTGGAAGGATGGAAGGAGTAGGAAGACTCGAATGCTTCATGAGAAAATATAATTTTATAGATACCTATAAAAGTGCCCTTTAACAAGTGATCTGACTACTGAAAATTTGTTCAAAGTACATAATTCTAAAGGAAGAAAAATCTATGAAAGCAAAGGCTTTGAGGCAGCATTATCTATTTCAGGTAAAGGGTAAATCTATGAAAAAGAAGGAGGGGAGAAGCAGGAGAAGGAGGAGGAGGCAGAGGAGGAGTAGGAGGTTAAGAAAAAGAAGCAGCAGCAGCATCTGTAGCACCAGAAGCAGGAGTAGTCACTTAAATATTCCAAGTACAACAGGATGATTCAATAAGTTGTAATAAATAATTGATAGCATAAGGAATTTAATTTTTGCCCCAAAGTCATAACTGGTGAGAAAAGGATGCTTTTGTTTTTTAGATGTTTTATATCAGGAGTTGGTGAAGTATGGACCATGGGCCAAATCTGGCCCACTGTCTGTTTTTATAAATAAAGTTTTATTGGCACATAGAGATGCCCTTTCCCGTACATATTTCGGGCTACCATGGTAGAGTGAGTAGCTACACAAAGACTATACTGCCTGTGAAGCCTAACATATTCATTATCTGGCCCTTGATAGAAAAAGTTTGCTGACCTCTGCTTTAGACTAAAGTGGGAACAATATTTCTCAGATTTGTTTGCTATGAGCTCCCACACCAGAAAGTGTCATCCCCAAGAAAAGACAGAGAAGACACGATTTGAACTTCAGCTCTGTCACTTTCTAGTGTATGGCCCTCAGGGGTAGTATTTCACCATCAGTCTCAGTTTTCTCATCTTTAAAATGAGGATCATTCCTTCCTTAGAGTTCTGCTAAAGCAATTGGAGATCCTATTTGTAGCCCACACAGTTTAATGAGTTGAACACGGTTAGGACTCAGTCCTCAATATCACCAGGTCTGAGGGGTCAGGCATACTGGGTTCAAATCCCAGTTTAACCACATAATTAACTCTGTGACCTTGGGGAAGTTACTTATTTCCCTAATTTCTCAATTAATTGTAATGCAAAATGATGATCATGATGAGATTCTGTCAGGGGTCCAGAGTTTAATGAGAAAATATTTGAAAAGGTTTAGCATAGTGTCTATGCTACACAGTACTACAGTATAGCAATACTCTACAAGAAGTAGCTAATATGCTGTCTCTTTGACATTCCATTTATATCCTTTATGCAAGTATGATCATCTCACTCCTTGGCTTAATTTAACGCATCCTGATTACCTTCAAGGTGAAGTCTATCTCCTTAACCTAGCAAAGCCCCTCATGTCTGGTTCCTGCTACTCTCTGCAGCTTTATCTCACCACATCTGCCCCCATCTCCACCTGCCTAACCCTCCACATAGAACACTGAGCATACTACCTAACAAATAATAACTCTGTACTAAGTATTTTGATTTTTTAAAATATTAACAAGTCTTGAGTATGTTTTGAAATTTGAAACATGTGATGTTACTTTTTTTTTTTTAAAAGACCTTTTTTCAGATTTTTAAATTTGTATTGATATGCAATATTTGTACATGTTTATGGGTAAATGTGATATTTTATTACATGCATACAATGTGAAATGATCAAGACAGGGTATTTAGAAAAGTCTTTTTTAGTTATTGTCCTTTTAAACTAAAAAAGACCTTTTAAAAAAAATGTACTGTTATGGTGTTTGCTATGTGCTATTCTAAGAGCTACATAATATTCACTTATTTAATCCTTGCAATCACCTTTTAGAGTAAATATAGCTATTAGGGTTACATTGCAGTTAAGAAAACTGAGACACAAAGAAGTTGAGTAATTTAGACAAATTCACATGGGTGGCAAGTAACAGACCTAAAATTAAAACTCAAGCAGCTGGGCTCAAACCTTCCACTGTTAAATATGTTTCTAAATTTCCTTTTATAAAACAAATAGAACTGAAATTAGAGTTCACAGGATACTTGAAAAGATTGATAATTCCAAGTGCTGTTGAAGATGCAGAACAACCGAAACTCTCATACATTTCTGGTGAGAGTGTACGTTGGTAGAACCTCTTTGAAATACCTCTTCAACAATGTCTAACTCTAAAGTTAAGTATGCCTACCCCAAGACTTAGCAATTTTATTCCTAGGTACGTTCCCAAGAGAAAGGAATGCATATGCCAACCAAAAGACATGAATGAAAATGTTTACAGTAATATTTTTTTACAATAGTCCTCAAAAGGAAATAATCTAAATAAATAAGTAAAAGGATAAATTGTAGTACAGTCATATAATGACATACTACACATCAATATAAATAAATAAACTAATGCCATACACAATAATCACACAGATTACTTTCCCAGACGTAATACTGAGCAAAATGAGCCAGACATGAAGAGTGCCTTCTATATGATTCCTACTTATATAAATTTCAGAAATAGGCAACATTAACTTACGTTGAGGGAAATAAAGGTGGTTGACTGGGTGTATGTGACTGTGTGCACAGGAGAGGTGATGACTGAGAAGTTGTATAAGGGAGAGGAAATCTTTTGCTTGAACTGAGAAGAGATGACACAAGTGTAGACGTACATAAAACTTCATCAAGATGCACTCTTAAAATGTGTGCACATTAGCGTATATATCTTATATCTTAACAAACAAGCAAACATAGAAACAAAAACAGAATAAATCAATGACCATGTCCTACCTGGTAAACTGGATATCTGTGAAATTTAATTCAACAAGAAGAAATGATCCTCCTTCTCTCTCTTTCTGTCAAAACCTCTCTCTCTCTCTTTTCCCAACCCCAAACAAGTCTCTTCCAGAAGATTCCAGATTGTACTGTATTTAGAGTGTCATAACATCAAATGGTGGACTGCTTCTCTAACAAAAGAACACGATTGACCTTCAATCTGAAAATAGAATATCAAAAACTAGAAACAGGTTTCTTCTTTCTGAAATAGTTAAGTGAGCAGATTTTGCCCCATTGCAGCAGCTAGCAGCCAATCAGGCAATTTCGGTTGGCCTGAGGGCAATGGGATTGTGAAAAGCATCCAAGGATGGAGTCAGTGTTTCATGATCTGCCCCAAGCTCCTGCACTAAATCAATAACAATCATCCACAGATTTTTGGACTTACTTTAAGAAAGTAGCATTTCTGCAAACCTCCTAGACAGATGCAAGGAACAACTTGACTCTGGGTTTAGAAATATCTTGTAAATAACAATTCCCATTGTTCAGAGTTATTCTGGCTGACGAGCAAATAGCTTCACAGCTTGACAGAATGTATTTCGGTGTATATTGACTTTGCACTTGAGAGAAGCTCAAGATTCATTTCCTCATGAGGAAAATTTGGATTATAAAGCAACTAAGAACCAATAATTTTTGAAGTTCTCTGGTTTGCATCAGTTGACTGGGGAGAAGAGCTGGAATTTTATCTGGTAACTTAAACAGTACACATCTCTCTTACTACCTTTGAATATAAGATGCCTCAAAATTTGATTTTAGCTAAACCACACTTGTAATCCCAGTTTCAGATCCAGCAAATCTTTGTTGAGCATTTAACATCCTCCTTGAAATGTCTAAGAAAGCCCCATTTTGTAGATGAGAAACCAGATTAGGTAAGTTTCCATATTACTCTATCCTGGCAAAGCCAGAATTTTCATCAAGATTTTCTGACCTTGGGAAAAACTCTCTAAGTTTCCATTTAATTACTGTTGCTTCTTTAAAGTAAAATAATAACATGTATGAACTAGTCATCCTTCTGCTATTAACTAGGTATATGACCTTGGGGTAATTATTTCACTACTTTAACTTTGGTCTCTTGATCTGACGAATAAATCGGTTGCACTAGTATGTCTCTCCAAAACGTTGTGGTTTTTCTACCTACCATATTTAGCTCTAGAAATATGTCCCTTCTTATTTCCTGCTATGGCACAAAAAGAACCACAATAAAACCAAACAGGGCTTTATTTGAACTAGAAATCTGTTGGGAAATTGTAATTCAAACCACTCAATCTATTCTTTTCCCTAATAAGATTATTTAACAGTGCCCACTCTCACAGACAGGGATTTGGGATGAAAGGCTGAGCTATATAAACAAGGCCAGATTTTTAAAATTCATCATAATTAAAATGAATCATGTACCAAATGACCTGAGAATATTTAGGCAGAAAAAATGTAAATGTTTTAAAGAATTGAGTAAATGAATATTCTAATGGAAAAAGTAGTGATTTTCTTTACATAATATGGACGTGAAAAGAGAGTTTTAAGCTTCTATTGGCACATAGTTTCATTAAGCAATTTTCAGAAGTATCCCATGTATTTGTGCTTTGCTATGGATTGTGAAGGTAATAGCCACTCAGCTGAGCGGATTGACGTCCTTGCATATTTCTCAATGGGAAAATTCTTCTTTATACTCTCTAAAGCCTTAGAGGTATGAATTTCATCTACATGAATTATACACTTGGAATGGCAACCTAGGATTCCAGAAAGTTAAAAAAAAACAAAACAAAAAACTCAACACTTTGCTATTTGGTAAAGCCAGAAACTATACTTTTTCATCTCATTGAGTTCAAGGTTATATATGAAAATACAAAAATTGGCCTTTTTATAGTTTAGTTCAGTTTAAGAAACACTGATTGATCATATACTGTGTGTGTATGCTCACACATACTGAATGATTTGGAGTATAAAATTTTCTAACTATAAGAACCCACTTCTATTAGGACTGGAATTATAATACAATAAAGCAAATGTCAAAAGTGTTATGCCTACATCTCATACACACCATAAAAGAGGAGAAATTAATATAGTATTTGAGAGTCACAGAAGACTCCCTGGAAGAAGTGACTCATGAGAAGAGTTTTTAAGAGAAGTAGGGGTTATCCAGGTAAAGGAATTTGAAAGGACACTTCTAAAAGATGGCATACAAAGAAATTATACTTGGCATAGAGAATTTAAATACTTAAATTTAGTAGCTGAAATGAAGTACTTGTCATAACACCCTGTGTGTCTTCCCAGGTGCCATCAATCCTTCTAGTTGCACAACTCAAAACCCTCTAATTTTTCAGTCCAGTTCCTTGATCCTCAAACTGTTTCTATGCTCAATTGACAATTTTTTCCAAATATTTTATGGATCTTCAATGTATTCTCATGCATAAAGCACAGGGAGTCATTATAAGAAAATGAACAAAAATGATAGAAATACCAACTGTTAATGAATTCTCTTTATGCAATTATGTTTCCCTATTGAAGAAAGGCAATGAGACCTTGTAGCCATACCCCAAACAATTATTGGATGTGGGCTTAGCTCTGAGTAAAAAAGCTTTCTTCAGCAGAGGACAACTTCCAGAAAGGGACTCATCTGTGAGCCATCCTCAGTGAACATGTGACAACACATCATGCATTCGGGGGAATAAGTACCTTAGTCCAGAAAGGGAATCTCGGCAGTACACCACAGTAACCACCATAATTGTCATATTACTTAGTCCTGTTAATCCATTTGAGGACACAAGTATTTAATTCTAATAGCATTTCAACCCTTGCTGAAATTAATTATTAGATCTGTTCTAGGACTGAAGTAACAATATCTCCTAAGACAGTAAGGTTATACCACTGGCACTTAGGGCGATGGGGAGATCATATATTCACTTTGTACTGTCCAGGAGAGAGACTAGAGATAAAAGGAGTAGAACTAATCAACTCCTACAACACACAGGCATAGGCACATCAGCCAAATGTCAGCAGATGAATTGTTTGATTTTACACTGAAAATAGCCCCTGATATAGGGCCTCCATCAAGGTAGGGAATACAAAATGACATCAAGAGATTGTGATTTCCAACATCTCTTCTCAATCACTATCTTATAAATCTTCCTTCTGGTTACCTTACAAAGTGTTCCACGTACCTTATCTAACCTAATCCTCACAACAGCCTTATGAGTTTGGTATTCTCATTCTTGTGTTACAAATTAGAAAATTAATGAACAGGTAGTTTAAATGTGTTATCCCAATATACCAAGTGACAGAACTGGAACTTTCACGCAGGTTTATCTGGCTCCAAAGCCATACAAATCCTTTGCCCTGTAGTAAACTGTCTCTGGAAGCTTCAAATTAAAATGTACCTCCAAGAAGAAAAAGTTAATTCTCTATGGAAGAGAATTTTCTAGAAATCTCTTAGGCATGGAAAGAATTAATTATGAGCCCAATTCCCCCAATATCTAAGCCCTTTGGAAATGAGTTTCTTGAAAGTTGTTTTTGTTCTCCAGGGTGCTATTTAGTACCAAAAGAAATAATCCATTCAACCTGTCTTACTTCACTAAACTGCTGGTTAGCTTTCAAACAAGTAAATAAAACACCTTATGCACCCAAAGATGAATTCAATCTTCAGGAAATTTATAGAAAATAAACAGAAATATAATTCTAAAACTCATTATTGGAATTAAAAATAACATGTCTCTTCTTGAATTCCAGTAAATCCTTTAAACTGACCATGAAGAAGCAGATATAGGAATGAATAGGGTGATGGCTTCTTAATCATGGAATGTCTACTGGTGAAGAATACTCTGAGGTTATAGGGGAGGTTATACAAATGCCAACTATTAACAATTATTGGCCTGTGTTACACAAGACCCAATATGGACATTGAAGGGCAACAGTAAGAAAACTGTCTTTAGCTTTCAACCATAGTGTCTTCTACCTCTCTATGAAATTAAGCTGATATGTAGAGACCCTGCATTGCTGCTTATAAACTGGAGAGAGCATGATTAGATTACTCAACCACATTTGACATCTCCTAATATATGAGAATCAAGTTGACACAAACTAGAACTCTTAATGCATTCAGCTGGTAGAATGTTTTCTTGCCAGAGAAGTTGATGGGTTTGGTGTAATGAAAATTATAGTGTCTTTAGAGCCAATCTTTGGGACACTATTTAAATTCTCCTAGGCTGAGCTTCCCTTTCAATGAAGGAAGGAGGGGAGCTAGGGCCATCCACTTTGCTGTAATGCAGAGATAACTAAATGAGATGATGCATGATTACAGTAAATGATCTATTTTGCTTCTTCCTTTTCTTTTTCTTGATGAACTTGTGTTCAGGGTTTGTTAAAAATAAGGAAAGACCATTTGTGAATCAGGTAGATAGGATGAAGTAGTAAGTGAATGTATAAATAATGTTTAATCATTCAGTGCTATGTTTTCAAATAACTTCCTCCAGAATATTGAAAAATATCAATAATTAAATCTGTATTATTTTTACAAGGTTGAGATTAAGAGACAAATCAGATTTCACTGGAGAAGGTAACATGCATATAAACTGCCCAGTGCAGAGCTATGGAAATAGTAGGTGCTCAGTAATTAGAAAGTCTTATTATTTTTATATGTGCTCGATTTTCTCCAAATCAATGGCTTCTGGGAATTTAAAGTGTTCAGGGCATTTGCTCCTGCCTACTTCTTATTGACCCAGTTTTACCTCCAGCTTTCCTATTTCTGGACATGTTGGTTTCCTATCTTGGTTAATGCTTCCTAGCCATACCTCTTTGATCCATAAGTCAATTTTGTACTTATTACCTTAAGATTTAACTCAGTCATCCCTTCTTAGCATGATTCCTGGATTCTGCCATCACCTCGTAGCTGACATATATTCTTGCAAGGCAACCCACACTGTGGACTCCTATAATTTTATGAGATCATCCCTGACATTGGCAGCTCACAGCTAGCACTGACTTGATGTGGGAGGAATATTTTACTTTTGGTGTTTCTTTGAGGAGATCAGTATATTATCCCATAAATAGAAGAAGGAAAGAGAAGCGATTACTTATCAAGTGTTCTATAGTCAGTGTGATGGATATGTGGCAGATCGTATTATTGTTCCCAATTCTTTACACCCTCCCTGTAATGAAATAATACATCCAGACTTTCTGCTATGTGACTTTTGAGAACTTCCTGTGAGAGTTTGTAGAATTTATTTCCCCACTTCATTGATGTTGGGCTTGGCCATGGGCCTACTTTGGCGAATTAGATATTAGCAGTTGTGGTATAGTCAGATGCTTTAAATACATTCTTGTGATTAGTCTCAGCCTCTTGTACTTCTGCCTCTACAATAGCTTCCCTGGGCACTGCTGGCTCTAAAAGAATGGGGAGACAACATCGACTATAGCTTGTGTTACAGTCAAGGCTTAAGAAGTGAACAAAATGGTTTAAGTCCATAAGGCTTGTCATTTGTACCATGGTGAGAAGAATGTTATCATCTAAGTGCTTTCTATTTTCAGATAGAAAATAAATACTTTTATTAGAAATCGTGATTTAAAAAGATATATAATAAGGCCGGGCACGGTGGCTCACGCCTGTAACCCTAGCCCTCTGGGAGGCTGAGGTGGGTGGATTGCTCGAGGTCAGGAGTTCGAGACCAGCCTGAGCGAGACTCCATCTCTACTAAAAAATAGAAATAAACTATCTGGACAACTAAAAATATATGTAGAAAAAATTAGCCGGGCATGGTGGCGCATGCCTGTAGTCCCAGCTACTCGGGAGGCTGAGGCAGTAGGATCGCTTAAGCCCAGGAGTTTGAGGTTGCTGTGGGCTAGGCTGATGCCATGGCACTCACTCTAGCCCAGGCAACAAAGTGAGACTCTGTCTCAAAAAAAAAAAAAAAAAAAAAAAAAGATATATAATAATATATAACTTCTGATTGCTTACAATGTGTTGCACATGCATTATCTCAAACTTCATAATCATTCTATGGTAGATACAATTATTATCTCCCTTTTTGATAGATGAATAGGCTTAGTCCTGGAAAGATTTAGTAACTTGTCCCAGGTCACAGGAGTGATGAGCCTACATTTGAATCCATTGGACTTGAGTGCTAGAACTATTAAGCATTATGACTGTACCCTACTCCATTTTTATTGTCTGCAAATAAGAGAAAGGCGGAGGTGGTCCACCAAAAACTGAGTCCAAAGGGAAAATATGTGACTAGCCAAGCTGAGGATCATCAAGAAAGCTGCAGGTAAGAGATAGCAGTAACGGAGGAAATGTTTCCAGTAACGCATTAAACCCCCAGTAAAAGAGTCAGCTGTAAATACCAACCAGGTCCAGAGAGTGTGACACCAGTTCACATCAATGTTAATCATGTGGAAACTCTTGTGCTCCTTCATTCTCTCTTATCTCTCTCCGATCCCAGAGGGTAAGACACCTGGGATTTTAGAAAGTAGCATGCAAAAATAGAGAGCAAATCAGTCATGTTGGCATCCCACTGCAGGAAGCTAGACTGTAGCCATCCAGGGATGGGAAACTGATAGCTGTAACATTGATTGATGTTTATAGTTTTGATGATTTTACTACTTAGTAGATAGAACGTATTAATTAATGATTGGAGGATCTTTTATTACCTGAATACATTTACTCAGGTTCAGGCTAAGCACTATTATTTTTTAATTATCTACCATGAGTCATGCATGTTAAAACTAATGGTTATACTATTAATAGATTTTAAGTTTCTTGAAGGAAAGGACTGTATGTTCTACTGTTTTTCACATTCCTTATCCTGTCTAGCCACCTCATCTCTACTCTCTAATCTGCATAACATTATTCCCCTGCCAGGTTGGCCCCATTCAATTCTCACTGAAGCCCTGATCAAAGAAATTAGTATATCAAGGAGACCTACTCAACATTTAAATTGAAGTGATTTATTAATCAGTGACTATATTGATTGTTGATTATATACATCAAACTCAGGTGATAGAGATGGATAAAATAAGATATAGTCTCTGTTCTCAGTAAGTGTACACTCTTCTGGGGGAAAATAATTATAGGTATAAACTATAAGCCAGTATGTTCTACATTATCAAAGGTTATGGTCAAGCTACCAAAGGACAGATGGGAAAAAGAGCCAACTCAGTCAAGAAGCTCAAGACATGTTTACAAAAGAGAACCTCTGTGACAAGTATTTAAGGTATGAATAGTTGTACCAGATGAACAAGAAGAACCTTCCAAAACAGAGAGAGCATTATTTTCAAGGGACAGAGGCATGGTCAATGTGATATATTCAAGGACCCACAGTGTGGCTGGATCAGAGCATCAGTGAGCAGCCATACAGGATAAAGCTGGGAAAGTAGGCTGGCTCTCCAGGTTGGTGGAGAATGGGTTGGGGAAAGACTAGTTAGATGTTGGTCCCTGTTTCTCAAGGTGAGGGCGTGATCTCTCCTCCCGTAAGTGCTGGAGAAAACATACCCAGGCACTATTTCCACTCTCTCATCCACTATACCCCATTAATGAGGTGTGGACTATTGTATCTAAATTAAGCAGGAAGGATTCAATTATACCCTGTACATTTGTCTTAATACGTACCTAGCATTATGGGCATATTAATTCACTCTTTCTTATCTTCATTCTTTCTTTATTTCAGCTTTGCTACCTATTACTGGATTGTTTTTTTAAAATCAGGCTGGGAAGTAGAAAAAAAACATGCCATTTACACTAGTCCAGACTTATGAATGATGAAATTAATACTGTGTTTGATTTCCAACTGCCTTCTCAGATCCATTTCTGGAACTGGTTGGAACCAGTAAGAGAGGAAGAATGACTGGCAAGATTTGTCCAGCAGTCTCCGTAATGCCAGATTTGAACTGTGATCATGGGCAGGGCAGAGACTTGGAAGAATTTTTGAAAGGTGCCCAAACTTGTGAAATTTGCCAAGCCTACACAGGTAATGAGAGAGGATGTGAGAGGGTATTATTTGAGTTTGGACTTTAAATGATCAGGACATTTGCAGGTGGAAATGAAGTGACATTCTTGACAAAGAGGACCAGTAAGAGAGTACTGGTATAAACAGGAAAGGTGGAAATGATGGGTGTTTGTAAATGATGCAATGAGAATTAATATAGTATTGATGGAGCATGGTATATATAGGTAAAACTGAGAAATAAAACTTTAAAAAGTAGATTTATCTGAAGAAAGGTACAAAAATCATAGAAAACTAGGAGCTTTGATATAATTGGGGTTAGTAATGAGAAATCATTGAAAGTTTTTATTAAAAATAGTAACTTAATAAGATTTGTCAGTACTGAATATCTCTTCCATACTAAAAGCTGTATTGTGTGTCATATGTATTTGAGTATTTGTGTGTATATTTTTCTCTTTTGTTTGTGTTGCTAATGTCAAAAGGAGCCATCTAACATTGATATTCACTGAAGTCTGAATTTAGGCCATGCCAAAATATATTTGTATGCGTATCTGTGTATATATATTCTTGTGTGTAAATGTGCATGTAAAAATAGCAAGCTATTAATAAACATCCAAAATTTTAGAAAGAATGTCACACTAAACATTAAAAAAGTCATTTTAGTCTCATTTGTTCTTCGAGGGAGGGACAAACCTTACCAGACTTTGGGATTCTCCAAATGTCTTGAGCTATTTTTTCAAATGCTTTGGGTTTGGCAGGTCTCAAAGCCAATGTTTGCCAAGTCGTTTTTCCCTTAATTTTTAAACCCACATGTATTTCAAGGGAATTTTATGCATATGTATTTTATTCATTTACTCTTAACTCATCAAAAAATTTTAAGGACATTTGAAGTACAAGAAACCTTCAGAATCTCTGTTATTAAAATCCTGGAAATTATAATTAAATCTTAGATACTTAAGATTGGCATTTATTCCAAAATCAGGACTTCCAATCTTATTATACATGTACCTAACCAAATGCCTTTTCCTTTAATGAACAACTGGAATCATATTTTCATGTTCAATTCTCCATGTGGGAAGCTGATGCTACCATACTATCAATATTGCAACTGTTTCTAAGCAGTTGTGGGTTTTCATTGGACGATTGAACTGCTTCTTGGTTCTCTCTATTACCAAAGAAATACCTGTGTGAAATAGACAGAACAATTTTAACTAATAAGTTAAAACATGGGTATTCGAACCCAGGATCTTCATCTTATTACCATGGTAACTACCTTACTCAGTGGTAGAACTGTGGGTTGCGGAGTACCCTCAAGTGGACACTACATTAAATTCCTGATACCAAGAGCTGAACTTACGCGGGCAGAACATCAGCCAATGCTATACATTTGAATTTCTGACATCTGGCTGTTTTCCTCATGTGAGGATTCTTCCTCCATTGGCAACATTGAAAGAAGTGGATTTTTTTTTATTTCTCTGTTTCAGTTTTGATTAAAGGATAGAATGAATCTAGGGGTCTAGATTTCATTTTTGGATTAAAAAAAAAGTCAAATTTCTTACAGTTTTCACAACTATAAAATGAGTTGGTTCTCACTTTAGTGTTATTTGAGTCAAAATGTTCTATGTATTAATAGTTAGTAAGGTGGATGATCCATGAATCATGTGTCAATATTTCACAGAATATAAAAAAAAATGATTGTTGTTACTGCTCTAAAAAAATATTGACATTGTTGTGCATGTTTTAAATAATATAAAAGAAAAGTAATATAGTAGCTTTTAATAAGTGAAGATAGCTCATCAGAGTTTATTATTTTTTAAAGTGAAATATATATTATAAGGTAAATAAAGCTACTCATTGGTGGCAACAAATCAGAAACCATTAAGAACTGGTGACTTTTCAGAGACAAAACAGAGATTTTTCCAGTTGTAATGCTTTTGTTTTTTTTTAGAGGATCAGTAAAATTTTACTTAATAAAATCATGAATTTTCAAGTAGAAAGAGAGGCTAGATATATTGAAGCTCTAGATATAGGCTCATAATGGTTATTGACCTACCTACTCTATGGTATTTGCATGTTTACAAGTCACTTTCACATTCATTGTCTGTTTTTCTCCAGCTATAGAAAATGCATCACACAGAAGGTAAAGTGACTAGTCCAGATTCACAGAGCAAGATGAGGTTTGAGCTGGAACCGAACTCTCCAAGTTGGCATACTCCTTCCACTAAATTTTTTGATACCTCTCAAACACTAAACATAAATAATTATCTTGAATACTATCCCACCCCACCCCTCAAAGCACTCTGTTTTAGCTCTGTCATATTTTAGCAATTATGTTTCAAATTCTGTAGCCTTTATAGTTTGTTACACATATGCATTTGAATACCTACATATAAATACACTTATTTAATTTATTTATTTTACATACATATTCTTTACATAATTATTTACTTCTATTTGCCCATCTTCAACAATTTCATCAATTCATTGAGAGTGATACTTAAGCTTTCTCTATTTTTTGCAACCTATAAAGTGCTGGGGAGGTGAGCACATTGAGGCATTGCCACCTGTCTCCCCATGAATCACCAAAATTAATTCAGTTACTCTAGTGGCTAGGTGTGTCTCCCTTCTCCTCACTGCTCTATGCTGCATGGTCTGTTAAAGATAATTATTTTCTCATATATGAGGGGAGCTTTATTCAGACAAAGCTATGCAAGACTAGCGTATATTCTTGCTAGAGCTTTCTAAATTATAATCCCTGATACCAGACACAGAGTAGTTGATTAATAAATTTTCCTCTGCACTCTGGGTCAGCAAATCCCAATTCACCTGACGCTAAGACACCTGATTTCTTCCTAGCAAGGCCCTGGCTTCCTTCCATAATCTTGTTAACTATAATTCTAGATATAGTCAACCATCAAAAATATCAAAAATTTATTGCTGAGCAAGGGACCAACTAAGATTCAGGATTTAGTCCTGGGTCTAGAAGCAGAACTGCATAAATCAGGGTGCAGGATTCTTAGTGGGTGGATGCAAGGATGAAGCAAGTTCAAAAATTTGAGCCTCAAGGACCAAATCCAGGTAGAAGCCTAAGAAAGAAGCAGCAGAAAGCATTGGGAAATACCATATTCCAAAGCTCACATGCTGAAACAGGCTAAGACTGAAGAAAGAAGTTGACCCTAAGACAAAGGAGTCTTTCTGAGGAACTTAAACACCTAGTGGGTTTGTTTTTTCAAGAATAAAAATTTTTAACATCTACTATGCATTATCTTCCAGGTACCACTATAAGGCTCTTAAGTGTTTTATTTTAATATTCAGTATATACTTTTAAATACAAAGTTTCCATGTAGCAAACATTTCTTGAGGATCTTCCTAATTCATGTTTCCCTCTTCTCTGGAAGCTGCCCCTAATATACTGAAGTGGTTCATCCAGTAGTGGTGTCTGTTCTACAGAAATCCGCCCCTGCCCCCCGCCCCAACTCCTAGCCATAGCTGAGAGGTCCCTGTATTATCACCTGACCCCAGCTACATCAACTATATTCTCTCTTCAAATTGTGAACCAATAGAAACAGATATTAGGTGTTGTGAGAAGTATGAGTTACTGATAATACTCAGAGAGAATATTCTTAAATAGCCACTATTGAAGTCCTTCAAAATTCTCTTGAGTTCCCTCCTCACCAAGAGTGTTTTCTATTGCTGCATAATATATCACCACAAACTTAGTGACTTAAAACAGTGGAAATTTATTATCTCAAGTTTCCGTGTGTCAGGAGTCTGAGCATAGGTTAGTACCAAGTTCCCTGCTCCAAATCTCATACAGCTAAAATCAGCCTGTCAGCTGGAGATGCAGCGTCATCTGGGACTTGGGGTCCTCTTCCAAGATCACACAGGCTGTTGGCAGAATTTAGTTCTTTATGGTTGCAGGACTGTGGTTCCATTTTTCTTGCTGGCTATTGGCCAGAGGTTACTCTCCACCCTAGCAGCCTCACTGGGGTCCTAGCCATGTGACCCCAACAACTTACTTCTTTGAAGCCAGCCAGAGAGTTTCCCTTCAATCTGCTATGGCAGAGTCTTACGTAATGTAACGTCATCATGGAGTGGCTAGCCATCATATTCAAAGGACTGACCCACACTCAGTGGGAAGAAATTATACGGAGCATGACAGAAGTGGGTGGGAATCTTGGAAGCCATCTTAGAACCTGACTTTCACATTGAAGTCTGGTAGTTTAAGTCTTATTTAGATTTCTTGAAAAAGACTGAGCTGCTTTGAAAAAAAATTGTGTGTGTGTATGTCCTTACGTAGGTTTGGTTTGGTGTGGTTTGATTTTCCCACTTACAGCCAGTAGACTATTAATTGATATAGTATGTTTTGTTCTCCACATCAAACCCAAGATTCTTAGGGGATACCTAAACTACAGGGCTTATATTTTTACTGTGGAATCATATAAATTAATATAATTTGAAGACACATCAATAATTTGGTAACTGATGTATAAAGATGGTAAATTGAATTTCTTCTCCATGCCACCAAATTATTGCCCTTGTAAAATATTTAATAGTTCATTTAAGGAGGAGTGGTGTGTGGGACTGTTTCTAGTTGGCTTTCCTCAGCCAGGCAACATGTCTTCTTGATGTTTATTCTGTGAAAAACACGGAGTTTAGCTCTTTTAGAATACATAAAATCATCTACATTGGAAGTTCGTTCTTTTATCCAACTTCCACACAAGTGATTTAACAAATTAGTCAATGCTCTCCATTTTCTCTATAAATTACTGACTGATGCCATTGGCATCTCAACATCCATAGTAATAGGCTGCTCTCTGTTGCACATTAGCATGTTGCTTCCCCCAGTTGAGTTATATACTAATGAAGATTCACTTGTGTTTTTATCCAAACCTGGTTATGCAAGCTGTACTTGTAATTTTAATTATGTATTTTAGTTAAATATTATATAAAATGATAAAATATGAAAATAGACAAAGGATTATCCTTGGTATAATGCTAAGAAAACTAAGTAGAATGCTTTGGAAAGGATCAATAGGTACAATTTGCTATTTACAAACAACTGCATAATGTAATTAAATTAGGATTGAGTGAAATGATTTTAAAAAATTGAGAAGCCATAATGAAAGATCTGTGTCCAACTTATTTTCCAAGAATCATCAAGTTTGACTTTCACTTTAAATAAAGTAAAATACTAGATCATACATAATATTTCTATAAGAAATACAGGATAACACTCCAATTAATATATCCAACTTGAATAATAAAGAGTTGGGGTTAAATCAAGTTACTAATCAATAAGTATATCTTACTAACATTACATTAAAATGGATTAAGATATATAGGCATCATGTTTTATCATTTTTTTTTCATTTTTGCTAACTTGGTTATCCAGCCAACCATGATCTGCTAGTGTAGGACAAGAGAATTTCTACTGTAGTAGTTTTTATCCCCTTTTCCATGAGCCTGACTCATTATTAACCATTAAATTTATAAGAATGGCCCTCTCCTACCTTCCTTTGGATGTGCTTCTGGGTTTCTCCCTTTCCTTTTACAATAAGGCAGGTAGGTCATTTCCAGGCTCCTGGAGATATCTTTTCTTTTCCTAAGACACCCTCTAGTCTATTATTATCTTGTGTATTTTCTATTTCACTGTATCAGTATTTCTGCATCCTACTGGTTTATGATTGGAAAAGACTGCTATCAATCTTTAGTGAATCAAGAGTTAGAAACATAGGAATAGAAATGGTCCAATGAATGACCATTGTAAAATCAAATTAATAGTAAAGCATGATGCTAAAAGCAAAGCAAGAAAAATAATGGACCTAGATTCAGATCTGGTAATGCAACTGACTAGCTTTGTGGCCTTGCATGAATCATTTGCAATTCATGAGTCTATGTTTCTTTATTTCCAAATGGATTTAACATGTGGCTATAAACCCTCAAGAACCTCTCCAGAAAACAAACAAACAAAACATCTGTAGGGGTTTCCTTAACCATAATTCACCAGGATTTGTTCTATAGGAACCGTGTAACCTTGGCCACGGCAGACTAGACTTGAGATTAGGGTTCTCGTAGCTAGAACATCAGCTAGCCTAGACTATTAAATGTTCTATATGGAAACCTGAAAGGAAAACTCTATCCAATAGGGATACTTTTTCTTGGATAGTGACAAAGAGCTCAGTTAGATCCTCTTTCTTGGGAAGGATTAAACAAGAGGCTGCAGCAGAAGTGAGGAGCAACTGAGCCATAAGAACAGAAGATCAAAGGGTTTGATCTGGGGCTACTAGATCAATGATGATGTTCCTAATGTTTTCTTATGGCCCTGAGGATACCTGATTCTTCAACTGTTAGGATAACTTGGGTGCCTTCTTGTGTCTTCATGTGTCCTCACAATAAACCGCTATCACCTAGGGAAATCCAAATGTGCCTTTGTTCCTTGATCTGAAATCACTGTCTGCAAAGTACTAAATTGAGAATATGATCATGTGCATGGAAGACCTGGAGACAACTTGGAAAATTCTGGGAAAATGAAAGATAATTTTCACCAGGTATCCACCACAATTTAGGGCACAGGTGATGAACATGAGTTGCTATTGTTAGTACAATTCTTTTTCTGTATTAATAATACTTACAACACCTGTGGGAAATTGGAAAGTATTGATAAATTTTAGCTTCTTTAGGAGATAAAAGCAATTTCTAAATTTATCATAAAAGACTTCTCTTATGGAAGAAGCTTAAATCATCCCCCAGAGTCACCAGAAACTTCTTCCAGAAAAGAAACATATCCATTCAGTTCTCACCCCGTTCTCCCATTATCACGATCATTGCTAGTGCAGGAATAATTAGACTGTCCTACTCTATACTAAAAAAAGCTTGACTCATTTTCAGCCCAAGACACATCCTTAATAAACATAAAAATTAACCTGGCAAAGAAGTTGACTTCCCTGGGAGTCTCTGTTGGAAGAAGTCACCTTCTCCCTGGCCCCAGCATAAGGAGAGATATAAGGGAAGGAGCTGGTAGAACATGCAGACAGCTCAGTGGGAGAGCAGAATGCAAGCCACAGCTGAGAGCTCAAGTCACTTTCGAAGGACATCTTTTTCCAAATTGAGAACAGCCTCCCTGAGTACTGGTTCTGATTCCTCTGGCTGATTGGCACAATTTGTCCCTAGTAATAGGGATGCCAAGCTTGAAACTTATTGTTATGATAGGAAATTGAGGGTCGGTTTTTATTGCATTTGTAGTTTCCAAGAAATAAATCCTTTTCTGGAAACTAAAGAACAGTGCTTCAACCAGAGTCTGGCTGCGGGATATTTGGAAGGCACACTGCTTTGCTGGTTTATAATTTCATGCATATATTCTCTCTGACTGTCCACTCCTTCCATTTGCATCATCTTCTACATAGATACATAAACTTTGTTACACCCTAGACAAATTTACAATTTCTCTCTCACACACACATACACACAGATACACACACACACACCAAGATTATAGAGGTGCATTTCTGATATCAATGCATAAATACCCAGAGACAGATGTACCAAATTTGTCCCTTATGCTCAGCCCCAACAGTTGTGATATGAGGCAACGTGCTCTTTCTTTGGAATCCAGAAGATTCCTCTAAGAGCCAAACAAAGTCGTCATCTCTGCAGCACGTTTGCCAAGGATGGCATGCCAGTACAGGCAGCACAGAGCGCAGAGTGCGAGAGCTTGACTTACCTTGGCTCCAGGCCAACTCTCATCTCAGTGCTGACTTGACAAAATGGGACTGGGTCAAAAATCACCCAGTTGACTTGCCACTGATATCCTCCGCCTTCTTGACTTTTCTTAGAGCCTATTGTTTTTCTTAGGATGCACAAGCAGAAAGGATCTTTTTCCTCCTGATTCAAATTGGGCATAACGGCAGAGCAGATGGTGCTGGTGAGTTAAGTAATAACAGAACATAGAGTACAACTTGTTTTCAAAAACAAATGGCTCTTCTTGGAAGGTACAATCTAATAGGCCTGACAAATCAAAGTCAAATTCAGAGAAATTGTTTTTTAAGCAATCAGCAAGCTAGCCATTTCCCTAAACTATACTACATAGAATTTAGAGGCACTGTCCTATTAATATTTCTTCTGGTACTGAAGTTGATATGCCTCACAGGAGGGAGGACGTAGTAAATAACAATAATCAATCCCAACCTGTCCATATCACGTCTCACTATTTTTATATTTCCCATACCTGATCTCACAGAATCCTCTCAATCAAGCAACAGAGAAGCTGGAGAATTTGTTTTAATTTTTCTTTTGAAAAGAGTATGGTTTCAAGATTTTCAGTGATTTTTCCAAGGTCAAAGAAATAGTAAGCAGTATAGTCAAGACTCAGTCCTACTTATATGTATATACTTCATTTGCACATTGTGATCTATGCCTGGAGACCCTATGAGGACCAAGACCATCAGAATCCCTGCTTTTGCCAGGCTTATGATTTAGCAGATGGATACAGGCAATTAAATAGACAATGACAATAAAATACAAAAAAAGGGATACTCTACAAAAGTGATATGAGAACATCTAGGACCATGTAATCTAGTCTGGAAGTGAAGAAGAGGATGGATTTGAAAAAAGAACAGATCCTTAGATGTCATGACATTGAAGCACTATCAGAAAAATCAGTGGGAATTATGGTGGTAGAAAGTTGGGGGTTGGGGAGAGAAAACAGAGAAAGAGGAAAAGTATTCCAGGCAGGGAAGAAGGGAAGAGCAAGTATGTGAAGACCAGGAATTAAGTCTGATTATGGCAGATGTGAGGACTGGAAAGAAGCTTGGGATGGCTGGAACTAAGTGTGGGAAGGGGTGAGTGGTTGGAGGTGGTGGACACTGGTAAGCAGAGGCCGAAGTGCAGCACCTCGTGAGGCCCTTCAGTAGAAGAGTTTGGATTACACCCTAAGGATGATGGGGAACCACAGAAGGCTTTTCTGGAGTGCAATGGTTGGAAAATTACTTGGAAAGGATTAAAACTAGAGGCTACAGGTCCAGTTAGAATGTGGTAAAGTAGTCTAAGTGGGAAATAAACTAGATTTGGATTTAGGTAGTGGGGATTTGTGAGAACCAGGTGGATTCCAATGACATCTAGAAGTCAGATCTAACAGGATTGGTCGAGTGATGAATTAAATGGATTGGAGTAAACGAGATGGAACCAAGATGATTCTCATATATTTGTGGGGCTGTGTAGGTAATGGAGTGATGGCCTCAATATTTTCTCCACCCATTCAGTTTCTGTGGGCTATCACAGCCTCTCTCTGTGGTCACAATCCCCACCCCAGAGGCTCTCATGGCAAGAAACATCATACTAACTGAAAAGTGGCATCTAGGACATCATTCTAGGCAACCTTAAATTGCTTGGGGATTTAATTGAAGGGCAGATCACACAAAAGAAATATACTTCCCCTTGGAATAGTCTTTTGGTATATACTGAGGAGATTTTGGTCTCTATGTAAAAGAGTTAAGGTCCTTCTCCTTGTTGGTGTAATCACACCTCAGTCAACTCCCAAATCCAGGAAATTGAAAGGCCACTCTAAATACTTGATCTTGTTCAGAGCTAAGGAGGATCCTAAACTCATCTGATCCCATCTACTCATGCAAACAGAGAGTGACACCTAGAGAGATGAAACGAATTTCTCAGTGTCATTGGGGAGTAAATGAGAGAATCATCACTAAAACTGTTTTCTAACTTCTAGACCATTGTTGTTTCAGTCAACATCATAGCATATTTATTGTGTCCATTGTGCACTAAGTATATATTCAATGTTTAATGTAATTTCTCTCTAAAAGATAAGTACTGCTTTTTCCAATCATATTACAAAAGAGTAAAACGGAGGCTTGGAAAATCTAAGTGACTTGACAGGTGACAGCACAAAATGGCCCCAACCTTCAGCGGGACTCACATAACTCCAAATTCCATGTTCTTTCCGCTGTATCATGCTGCCTCTCACAAGCTTCATAATTAAGGAAAAGTCTCTAAGGAAGATGGTTGCAGATTAAAATACCGTCCGTGGCACAAGGATCATGTGACATCCGGGAGAAACATTAACCCTTTCTTCTCAGCCCTTCATAGAAATCTGACCACCCCTCAGCTGCTGCTGGTGACCTGGGTATTTATGACAAATGTAAAACACCAAACTTCTCACCAAGAGCTTTTTGCCCTGCCTAGTGGCCAGAGTGAGGTGAAGACGCAGCATGAATGTAAGTTGCCGTATCTTTATTTTTTTATGTGAACAAGTGGCAATTTATTTTGATCTTTTGTTAAGAGGAAAGATTATTGAAACAGGCTTCTCAGTTTGAGTGAACAGAGTCCAGCCTACCACAGTTTCCAGTCTGAGTGGCTTGAAGATTCATCCAAAAACTTCAGTAGCACTGTTGGCAGTCCAGCCCCATGAGGCCCCAAGAAGGATACAGCCATTTGGCACTGCCAAACTCTGTGACGTATTAGGGCTCCCTCTCAATGGCCATTATATTAGGAAAAAATTTACAGCTCATGATCAACAGCTGTTCTTCTAAATAAAACAATATAGTTCATTCTTTTCCTTTGAGCATGCCAAAGTCCTGTGCTGTGTGAGACCAAGACTTGCAGTTGACATTCAGTGGAAATTATTTAGCTCTTGAAAACACATGAGAAACCCAGTCATTCGTTCACTTGTTCATTTGTGTGTGTTCACCTGCCCCTCATCCTACTTATCCTTGCATTCATTCATTCGCTCATTTGTTTCTTCCTTGCTTTTTCTTTTTTCTTGTGATATTATTTATGTATATATAACATAAAATCCGCCATTTTAACCATTTTTAAATGTACAATTAAGTGGCATTAATTATGTTCACGCTGGTGTGCAAACATCACCAGTGTCTGCTTCCAACACTTTTCCATCAGCCCAAACAGAAACTCTGTAAACATTATCTTTGTTTTGTCTTTATTCTTTTATTCAGCAAATATTTATTAGGAAGCTACTATGGCCAAAGTGCTATGAGAGGAGCTGTGGGAGGATATAAACCTCACAGCTGACCTGATGTGAAGGAACTGAAACTCCGATTGGGATATATGTGCCCATCACGTAGTGCAGAAGCTGTACCTTTATGACCTTTTCAGGCCAGCTACCCTCAGCCAGTGCCTTGGACATCAGGTAACATACAAGAGGACATAGGACAACTTAAAAACTGATGAGGCTGGTTTGGTTCTCATGATTTGACCTTAACTCCTTTCCTAGTCCCAGCTCCCACCACTGCATTTTTTTGTTTTTTTTTTGCTTTGTAATTCAGTAAATACGAGAAGTGGGCAATTATTAATAATTGATCAAAAACAGAATCATCATCAACAACAATGACAACAACAAAAGCAACAATGAAGCCACTAACTATACCAGGCTACTGACCTTAATCTAGTAAATCCTCAGATTGTACCATTTTTATCTATTCACATTTCTACCCAGCTGTCCATTCTTCATCAAATCTAAGCATAAAAATGGACAATTTTCCCTGTATCTTTGGGTCTTCATTCTGAAGGCTCTAATGTCACATGAAACTATGATTAAATCAATCTGTGCTGCTTTTCTCTTATTAACCTTTCTTTTGCTATGGGGGTGTTGGGCACAACCTTTATGATAGGGAGGAAAGGGATCACTCCCTTTTCACCTTTGCACATCTATTAGAAAAATATCATGAAAACATCTAGCCAGGGATTGAGCAGATATTCTCTTTAGAAGGGAAGGTAGCCAGTGCTAAGAAAGTCATATACATAGGGACCACAGCATTGGTTGCTTGGTGACATATTAGATTGACAAAATGGTGAATATGGTACCTAATTGCCTGAAGTTTGGGAAACACTGATCCAGTGTAGCCTACCTAAATCTCAGTTATGTGTCTTCCCTCATGAGGCAGCGAGTGGCAGAGCTAGAAATGGAGACAGAAGAGACTTCCAGCTCCCAAGCTGATGTCCTTGAGACATCCTGTGTGTTTTAAATACTTCGTTTAGTTCCTGAGGAAATTGAAGATGAGAACAGGGAAATAAAAGCTACCTGAGAATGTTAACACAGGGAGGCTCAAAGAGACTGTAGGTCTGCATTAGTTTTCATGTTCAGAAAACTGTCTTTAAACAGATAAACACAGTATCCCCCACTGTAACAGAATCAAAAAGGTTACTAGTAACAGATTCATTAAATTCATGTCTAAATGCCTAAATCTTTCATATTTATTGGGACTGAGAAGTGTAAGCATTAAGAGTGTTTAATGACATTTTTGAATCCCACTGTGGTTTATTCTAATCATTTTGTTTAGCTCATTTTATTAATGTATTATTTCTTAGTAGAGTTATTTAAATTCAAGTGCCTTGAAGTCAGGGACCTTATCCTTAATCTCATCTTTATGTATTCTATGGTTTGGGGTGGATCTTGAACCCATGTGTGTTCAACCTATATGTTGAATCTTACCTGAATGTTTGTAAATCCTCCATTGTTCACAGATTATGTAATTCTTTCATTCATTCAACAAATATTTATTCTAGTCCACTTATATGTCAGATGTAGTCTAGCCTGTGTCTAGTTTGGCAGTGATTTTAAATCAATGCAATCCAAATAAATGACATCTCATCATGAAAGGATAAATGTGAAGGATAGAAAGTTATACCTACTCCAGAGACTAAGGAATAATTTTTAAAAAATTGATAATATAGGGATGCCTTATTTTGTTCTTTTTGCTTCTTTTCTCCCTAAGTTTTCCACAACAAATATGTATTACTTTCATCATGAATAAAACTAGATTGTATTGAAAACACATTTTCTGGTTTAATTGTAAAACGATTTGGTATTAATTTTACAAATTCAATATCTTTCCCCTCTGCCTTTCTTTGATGCTTTTCTCTTGGCAAAAATACTTCAAGTTCATAGATGTAATTTTATCATTTTTATTTCTGATGCTCATGTTCATCTGAGACTGGAAAAATTTCCTTTTTAAAACAATGTTTTTTTCATATAAGAGGTAGCATACTGCTAGAGGAAGGGCTGTTAAGTCAGAAAGACCAGAGCCCAAAGTATGCCTCTGTCTTCACTAACAATAACTTGGAGAAGTTATAAAGTCTTTCCCAGTCCTAGTTTCCTGATGAGTAAATATAGGGACAATAATACCTTTATGATAGATTACACAGGGGGTTAAATAAAATAAAACATAATAAAATGCCTATCACATATTAGGAATACTCTAGAAAATAGTTCCATTCCCACTCTACCTCCATGTTAGTGTTGGAAACTGAGGCCCAAACAAATTAAGATGTTTTGCCAAGGTCAGTGATTGAGCCAGGCTTGAACCTTTGCCTTCTAATACCAGCTCACTCCTCTGTAATCTATAGCACTTTGTAATGAAGGTCAGGTATGAGAAGCATCACAAATGACATTTCCACTTACTCTATGTTTCATAGCTCATATTTCTAGGCAGTTTAAATAGCACCAAGCAATTGAAACACTTATTTCCTGACATTCAATGACAATTCATTGTGGCAATAGCCTACAACCAAATGGCCTTTGAGCTGGCAAAGTTATTGCTTTATCTGCCTTTCCATTTTCCAAAGATCAGGTAACTGTTCTCGAGTGTTGAAAGAAGACAGCCCATAAATCACAGGGACAAGAGCTAACTCTGATCTAAGTTAAGCCACCTTGTAGAACAAAAGTGCTGGAGATCACGTAGCTCAGGGCCACTTAATTCTTGGGCTGCTCTTACGTCTTCTAGGACTAGTCATTTCCAGCACTACCTCTCTTTGAATAAGACTTAGAATTCAATAGTGACGCTATGTTAGGACATAAAGAAGCATGCAATACTGAGGCATGTTTCAAGCAGGAAGCCAACACCAACATACTTCCTTAGAATAAGTAGAAGTAATAAATAATTTTCCACAGATGTGTTTATCAGGAAGCACTATGGGCCCAAACTAAAAATAATAGGTTTATTTGAAATGACCATTAATTCTTTCAAAGTGCAAACACTTGGAAATTGTTATCAAATTAAGTTAGATTTCTATTATAGACCATTAATAAATGCTTAGCGCTAGAAGGGATCTCAAAAATTTCTTACCTGACCTTTCTATATTATTGGGAGGAAAATTTACAAGGGGAAACTGAGGCCGAAACAAATTAAGATGTTTCTCCTAGAATGGTGGTTGAGCGAGGTTTGAACTTGAGTCTTCTAACACTAGTTCAGCCCTCGATATCTGTATCACACTGATTTTCCTGATGCAAGCCAGGTATTAGAAGCATTTCAAATGGCATCTCTACATCCTGTGTGTCTCCTATCTCATATTTCTGGGCAGTTTAAATAGCATCAAACTATTAAAATACTCATTCCTTGACATTCATTTCTTCAACAAATGATCAATGATCTCTTATTATGTCATATACACTCAGCATGGAGACCCAGATTTAACTGTCGAATCAGACACCTTCCCATTGAGGAACTCATAGGATTTCTTAGCATATATTGTAGATTATGGACTTAGTCTTCATCTGTGCCTGAGCAAAAGAGCATTTTTAATCATGATTCAATAATAACAAAAAAAATGTCCCTGGCTCTGTCTACAAGAGAGTCTGTAAGTATTTTCAGGAAGTTAGTCATAGCACTTGACTACAGGTAAGAGGATCTTAAAAAAGACAACTTCCTTCCTAGATTTTTGTGTTTGTTTCAACATTCCAGAACCTTCTCAAACAAAAGTTTTGCTTTCCTTTGACTCAGCTTCCTGACTAGATAAAAGGAGAAACCCAATCACTTATCACATGGGAGTTATCTTAAATGGTCTAAGCAATGACTGCAGGGAATGAAAATGCATTTGAGAAACAGCAATGACCAGATAGAATTATATATAAACACTTAAGTGGGTGGAGGTAAAGGTAGATAACTTTCTAACTATTTGGAAGACTTGTCTTGTGTTACTTAATATTCTGCCTATGCTCTAGACAGATGAAAAGAGGCAAATCATAAAATATTATAGATTTGATAATCCAGACCACCAGGATCTACTTATAACCACCATCAAATTTCTGCTATTTATGATAGTCAAAATTCAACTTTTTCTTCTTCATCCAGAGCAGTATTTTATTTGGAATAATGGCATATTGTTTTGAAATGAGCAGGAGACTTACTTCCTTTCCACATACTTTCAATTTGGCCAATGCACTTTGTGTCTCTGGACCTCGGTTTTCTCTCCCTCTCTCTGTTTTTTTTTTTTTTTTTTTTTTCCAGTGAAATGAAAACAGAGATTTTATTGAGATAGTTGTGGGGGTGTGGTTCTCAGTAATCACCAAGCCACAGTAGGGGCAGGAGTGCAGCTGGACTTGAGCAACTGGCACTGGGTAGCCCTCAGTTTTTTCAGCTTTCAGATGGGAAAATGCTGAACTGCACCATCTTACAAAGCATAGAGATGTTGTGAGGATCAACTAAGCAAAGCAGGCTAGTAAATAAAATCTGAGCCTGTATAGACAATAGCTATTGCTATTATTACAGTCTTTAATCACTCTGCTAAATCATTTGCCATACAATGCTTTGTAGTGGAATTCATTATGTAAGTCTCAGACTTTCCGCTAGAATTTAAGCTCCTTGAAGTTATTCACCTTTAAATCCCACAACATCTAACAGGGTTCATGTAAATTTCTTTTATTTCCCTTCCACATGCACATCCTATTTAAGAGAATTTCTCTCTTCTTCCCTGCTTGGTAAAGGATGCTCCTCCATGATGGCTGAATGGGTTTTAGAAAAGGCTTGAGCTCATTCTTCACTGGGACTCTGCAATTTAATTTTAGCCACAAGTGCTGATGGAAGAGGTCACAGAGTTCAGGCCACTCTTCAGTGGAAATGAAACTGGAGAAGGGCACCAGGCCAAAAATAAGGCCCTTTCTAAGTAGTGTTTGGGGACATGGACTTCAGCACTTCAAGTGCCCACGAATCCTTCCCTTGCTACAGGCCCTTCCCAGCCCCTGCTCAAGCCCTTGCAGGGGCATGAGGGTCCTGCTATAGGAAAGCAGGTCTGCCTTTTCCTGACACCAAGCTCAGCAGAAAGGAATGCACCTCAAATAGCCCTTGTTCCCTCAGTGAATCGCTTGTAGGCCTCTTATTTCTTAGGGCCCTCCTCTCTTTGCAATTGACACACTGCAGAAAGCCAGCTGTTGATAGCAAAGGGACAATGATTTTGTTTGGAGGAAGGACTTATATAAAATGCTATTAATTGGACCCTCTCTGGAATGTCTCCTTGTCCCTATGAAGAAGGAGTACTCGGGTAGGAGGGGGGAGAAGAAATTATGTTTCGAGGGCAAGGATGTACATGCTAATGTATTCTGTATGGGGGAGATATTATAGTTCCTGAAATACTTTTTGGAATCTGTTTGTTAAAATCCTTAAGAACAAAGATAGTCATGACTGTCCTATTTGTAACAGTATACTTATTGCTAATAAAAATTGGTAGCCCATTATAGCTTGCAGCTTAAACATCCACATTTATGATTGACATATAATTCATGTTGCTACAAATCATTTTTTTCTGGTCTTTTTATGTCTGTGAGTATCCAAGAATCAGAACCTTCACTTTGAATTTTTCAAGTAACCTTGAAATGCTTGCATGAATTGGCAGTTCAATTTAAAATCCATGACTCCAAAAACTATGCAATTTGGTGATATGCTATTTTTCACTTCTATTTTTTTTTACATAGTACTGTGAATTTATGCACTTGTTCATTGTAATAATTGTAGTATGACAGTTGTATGTCATTAACCTCCACCAATGACCTGACCATACTGTGGTACACACTATTGTAGTAGGTGCTCAATAAGGATGTGGGAGAAGACTGAATAAAGTCCAAGCTTCCTAACATGATGAGACAGTGCCCTCTATATTCTGACTCCACCTAGGTCCCCAGCATTATCTTTTCCATTTTCCATGACTCCCACTACTTCATTAATGGTAACATTTTGCTTTCAATTGTATCCACACTTTGAGTTATTCCCTTTATTTGGGATGACCTTTCTTCATTTCTACACCTGACCCATTCCAGCTTATCTTCAGAATTCAGCTGACACATCATCATGGAAAGTCTGCCTAACAATCCCCTCAAGGATATCTACGTAAACACTCTTCTTATATTATTTTATACCAACCTGACCAAATCTCTAACATAGTATATTTTGCATAATGTTGCAATTATCTTCCCCCGCCCCCTGTGCCTGTGTCTCCCACTGTGAATTCCTAAAGGAGAGGGAGGTTGTTGTAGATTGAATTGTCCCAAACAACAACAACAAAAAAGTTGAAGTTCTAACCCCTGGTCTTTTTGGAAATAAAGTTTTTGAAGTGTAATTAAGATATAAATTAAGATAAAGTCATGCTTGAGTAGGATGGCCCTTAATCCAGTATGACTGGCATCCTTATAAGAAGAGGAGAGACACAGAAACAGACAGCTAGAGGAGAAAACCATGTGACAACAGAGGCAGAGATTGGAGTGATGCAGCTGCCGGCCAGGGAATGCCGAGGGTGGCCAAAACCTATCAGCAACCAGGAAGAGGCAAAGAAGGGTTCTCCCCTAGAGCCTTCAGAGAGAATGTGGCCTGCTGACATCTTAATTCCAGGCTTCTAGCCTATGGAATTACAAGAGAATAAATTGCTGTTGTTTTTACCCAGTGAGTTGGTGGTACTTTGTAAGAGTAGTCTCAGAAACTAACACAGAGCTTGCCTTATTTAATGTCAAATTTGAAGTGTCAAAATAATTATTGATACTTAGTAGACAAATGATTAATTGTTATTTAAACTAATCCGAAAACACCTATAATGTTCCACTGCTTTCCCTCCCCCATTCACCAGCCATCTAAATCCCACACAACCACATTAGCCCATACAACTGGGTCTCATCCTTGGGAAACATTCTGTAATCAATCCAGTTCTTTCTCCTTTGGATTCTGGAACCATTTTATTGTTTATTATAATTTTAATCCAAGATATTTCAGTGCACCATAATGCACACCTTGCCTTTTCCAAAGATTTTGCACATGTTGAGGTCTACAGAAAATTCTCGTAGTTATCTAGCATCACTTATGCATCATATTACATTCAGTGTATAATGTAACCAAAGCCACTGCTTGCATTGTCCACATTTTCAAATGGTGCTGAGAAAATCAGTCTCAGGTTGATAAAATCACTTGCCCAAGACATCAAGACAAGTGGCAGAATGAGGATTCCAACTTAGGCTTGTCTGTTTCCAGATTGTCCTCTTTCCATTTCTGCCTTTCAGTAAGACTTCAGAGTGGTAACCACTGGCCAAAGTCCTCAATTGCCCTTGCTGTCACTGAAGAAGAAATCTGAGACTTTTGACCAGCAACAACAGCTGAACATACAGATATGTGGGACATGTAGACCTGCCAACCCAGAGAGCTGGAAGCCAGAGCCAGCAGCAAACACGCAGAAAGCCCTCTTGTAGTCTCTTGTAATGAGATCCAGCATTTATCAGCTTCCCATAGGATGGTTCACTCTGATTCCATTGCCCAAAATAGCAATGCAACTTTTTGTAAGTGCAGGTTGGATTCCATCAGTAAAGGGTAGCAGAAAAGAACGACACTGGGGACGTTACCAATATGCGATCTTCTTCCTTATTTAGTTGTTATCCTTGGATTTCTTCTTTCCAGCATCTGCCTAACTGACTGGAGTGAGAGATTTTCTTTATGAAAACCTAGCATTCCTAAGCTATAAGGAAAATGTACAAACACTATCAATTCTACCCTTCCAAAGTAGGTCCATGTGCCAGAAAGCAGGTTTAAACTTCAAAGAATTACATCACAAGCTATTGTCATTGCTTTAAAAAATATGTACATGGCATTTCTTGATGATTTTTATAGAACCAAGAGTGGTTTTTTCCCATTATCTTAATCTAATTATTTTAAATCTATTTTTATTATGTCAATATTAATTTTGCTAAAATAGTGTCTTAGTCAGCTAGGGCTGCTATCACTAAATACCACAGATTGGATGGTTTAAACAACAGACATTTGTTTGTCACAGTTCTGCAGGCTTAAAGTCTAAGATCAAAGTGCCAGCAAATTCAGTTTCTGGTGAGGGCACTCTCCTTCTGGCTTGCAGACCACCACCTTCTCACTGTGACCTCACATAGCAAAGAGAGAAAGAGCGCTCTGATCTCTTTCTCTTGTTATAAGGACAATAATCTCATCTTGGGACTGCCACACTTATGACTTCATCTAAACCTAATTACCTCCCAAAGACCTTACCTCCAGATACCATCACATTGGGGGCTAGACCTTCAACATGGGGTGGGGGGAGGCATAAACATTCAGTCCAAAACAAGTAGTATGTGATTTGAGGCAATAGCTTTTGCTCATTTAACATAGTCCTAACTATTCTATAAATTAAAGATCAGATAATGCAGAATGGTTAACTCTGAATATTCACAGAAGCAGAAAACCTTTATTTTATTATTCTAAAAAGCCTATGTATTTTAGAAATCAGTGTGGTAAGAATCCTAGGTTTTATTCCTGGCCTCAGCACCTATTTACCGTGCACCTTTGGATAGATTTCCTTACCTCTTTGAAGGGTCTCATACCACTGAAATCTGGGATAATTTGCACATCAATATAAATGATGATATTAAAGATTATATTTCATTGAATAAAATAAGAGTTTGTGTGTCTTCAATAATATAAATGAATAAATAGATGAGAAGACAAGGCTCTATGTAAGAATAACATAAACAGGGATGAAATGATAAAGTTAAAAAATCATTTGACAACCATCATAGAAAGAATTAATTTGGGTAAGAAACATCAATGGATACAAGAAGACGAAAATGGGATATGCAACAGAACTTTGCCTAGTGTCAAAGAATCTTCTCATAAAATATCTGTTCATCATAAAGGGGAAAAAAGTAATTTTAGAATAGAAAAAACCTGGCTGATATCAAGTGATCAAAATTATTACCACCTATGACAGGGCAAGTCTGCATTGTGTGCCACCACAATAGGAAGCAATGAGAACATAGCATTACTGATGTGATATATTAGCCAAAAAGGCATAACCTGGATCTAATCATGGCTAAACATTGGCCACATCCAAATGGAGAGACATTCTTCAAAATAACTGGTCTATAATCTTCAAAAATATCAAAGCCATGAAAATTTAGGAGAGGCTGAGTAACCAGTCCAAGTTAAAGGAGATCAAGAAGACATGACATCTTGGAGCAACGTGTGGTACAGGATTGAATCCTTTTGTCATAAAGAATATTACTGGGATAATTGGTGAAACTTGAGTAGAGTCTTTGAGTAAGTGGTGATACAACAATTCTCTGTACTGATCTTATAACTTTGTTTTGACTTTCAAATAAAATGTAAAAAATTAAGAAAAGACAAAAAAACTATAATTTTGGAAACCATTTCATATCGTGACAAGGGAGAAACTAAGTGTGTAAAGAAGTTTGAACTAAAAATTGGATTTTATATGAATTTGGTGAAAATTTAGTTACCAAATTATTTTTCAGAATAATGAAAGATATTTCTGTTCTTGATAGATAAATGCAAGTGCTTTAAAAAAAAAACCTCAAAACTCAAAATGGCCTGTTGCTTTGATCTTTTAAATTCTGATGTTATTTGGAGAAAGCTGGAAAGTAAATGAAATTTTATTCAATCATGTATATGGTACATTTAATTGTAGGCATTATTTAGGGGGATACATGAAAGCATTCTAGTGATATCTTTTGTGTTTTATCCATGATAAGAACAATGGAATTGTTTTATATACGGAAGAGTGGATATATTTTTCCAGGGGATAATGTAATTTAGAGGCTTTTTGTGTTTTAAGTGTTTCTCAGGGCTGATTAAAGCCATGCACTTGGATTAGAAAGCTAATGCTCCTTTGTCTAATGAATGTTCTTTCATTGCATGAACTTAAGTAGAAGTTAGAGTCCTGACAGGATTACACAAAGACAGGTGGAACCCTGAGAAGGATTGGGGAAAAGTTAATAGGAAAGGCCTTGGCATTTAGACTTGTGGGACATTTCCAGAGTTATTGGAAATTAGATTTTCTTATGCCTTAATCTATGAAATTAAATATTTCTTTTTTGAAATGTATATATTTTACTCACCATTTTATCCCAGTTACCTAGAGTAGCATTATACATAATGGTAAAAGAATGAATGAATTGAAAACGTAATAAATAAATAACAAGGAATGATTGAAATGAATTATTGTCTCCTCTTAGTGCTTATTAATTCCAACCTCTCTTCTTACATTTCCAACTTTCTAGAGCAGAGGTCAGTAAACTAGGACTCATGGGCCAAGTCTAGCTTGCTGTCTGTTTTTGTAAATAAAGTCTTATTGGAACACATCCATGCCCACTTTTTTATGTATGGTCTATGGCTGCTGTCATGATATGGTAGCAGAGTTGAGTACTTCCAACAGAGATGGTATAACCCATCAAGTGTACAATCTTTACCACCTTTTGTACAGAAAATATTTGCTGATTCCTATTCTAGAGTATGATCAAATGCTTAGAATTTAAATGATGTTAAAGCCCAAAAGAAAGAAGCTGACTTGGGGGGTAGTGGAGACAGTAATATATTAACCTAAACTTCTGAGTCAGAAAGTTTAGGTTATATGACTCAGAAATTGTTCTCCTAGATATTTATATGAGAGAAATGAAAATATATGTCCACAAAAATATAGGAATATTCATAACATGCTTATTCGTAATGGTCCAAAACTTGAAATAACCTGTACATCTATGAACAGAAGAATGGATAAAAATTTTGGTATTTTCCTATAAACATACATAAAGACTCAAACACACACATGCATTCTGTATAATTCCATTTATATGAAGCCCAAGAACAGCAAAATATGACCTACTATGACAGAAATCAAAAAGTAGCTATCTCTGAGCAAAAACGAAAGATTAGTAAGGGGGCACTAGGAAATTTTCTCAGGTGACAGGATTTTGTCACATTTTATTGTTGTGGTGATGGCCAGGTGTGTTCAATTGAGTTAAATGGGTAAAAATCTTGTCAAACTCAACACCTAGGATTTGCACATTTTATATTATATAAATTATATACACTATAGTAAAAAAAAATCAGAAATAAGGTGATACAACAGTGGTATTTAAAAACAAATGTAAGAACCTGAAATAAGCCTGGGGAGACTTACAGACGTGGCTTCTATAACCCCATAAGAGATTATAACCAGATAAGCCTTGGCAGAGCCCCTTCATATGTCCCTGACGTAGGTACAAGAGGACCACATTTTGGGAAATACTAGTCCTCATGTTGCTGCCAAGATATATTTTTAGCACTATTTTTAGGGGGCTTCCCTTTGATTGCCAATTTTCTACTTCCATAATGTTGGGTAACTTTTTTCCACATCTCAGCATTGTTGTTAGTCTAAAGCAATCCTGTCCTGTAGTCTGAATATCTGCTTTGGTTTCTCTAGCCCACTAATTAGGTTTGATTATGTGAACTCTCATAAAATACTGAAAACCCTTAATTAAAACACTGGTTGGAATCAGCCTTCTCTTTGGTGGCAGATTTTTGCTTTAGGTCAGAAACCTACGTACCTGTCCTGCATAGCATATATTGTTTTTGTCATGGTTTCGCTTTCCAACTGGAAAACATGAATGAGAAAAAAATGCCTTGTAAGCACAAGACCTGCCAGAGAATGTTGCTCATAATAGATGTTTCACAAATAGAGTTAGCTTAAATCAGAGAGGATAGTTCAGAAAAAAGAAATAAATAAAACAGTACTTTGAGAGCATGAGCCTGGGAAGAGCTTCTTCATTTCAAATAAATGAAGACACAAGAGTTATTTTGAAGACACTTGAGACTTACTTTTTATACCATGTATCACGTGTCTGGCACAGTGCAGCTACTTTGTTTTCTCATCAAATCCCAATATTTACTTTATAAAGTAGATACATATTACCCCCATTTTACAGATGAGGAGACTTAGGCTTGAAGTGGTTAAGTGGCTAAGATCAAATAAATATTGCATTAGTCTGTTTTGTTTTTCAAGTTTTTGAGGCAGAATAAACAACCAAAGCTATTTCAGAAGCTTTTAACAACGCACATTTATTTTTTGTGGTCAGCCTTGGTTCTGTTTCATATATCGCATGTTGCAGAATGCAGGCTGAAAGAGGATGCTCTATCTAGGACATACTATCCTCATAGGGGAGGCCACTATCCAACCATGCAATGATGCTTAAGTCTCTGTTAGAACATCCCATTAGCTCTTCTCCCATTGGCGATGGATGACAACGTCTAATCCCTTTACAGGGAATGGTAGAGTGAACACTTAGGGAAAATAAAATATTAATGCAATCTACTGAAAAATGGTAACTGGCAAAGCCAAAAATTTATTTTTATTTTTTTATTTCAGCATATTATGGGGGTACAAATGTTTATGTTACCTATATTGCCTTTGCCCAGCCTGAGTCAGAGCTTCAAGGGTGTCCATCCCCCAGACGGTGCGCACTATATGTATTAGGTGCATATACACCCATCCCATCCTCCCCCCTCCTACCTGCCTGACACCTGATGAATGTTACTACTATATGTGCACATAAGTGCTGATCAGTTAATACCAATTTGATGGTGAGTACTTGTGGTGCTTGTTTTTCCATTCTTGTGATATTTCACTTAGTAGAATGGGCTCCAGCTCTCTCCAGGAGAATACAAGAGTTGAAAATTTTAAACATTTCTCCTGCAAATAATGACATGAGTACAAACTTCACTTGTGCAAGTGTGAGATCTTACATTCACAGGCCGGCCCACATGGATCCCAGAAGTTTCCTTTATTATTATGGCATTTTCTCTGGTTTCTATGGATCTCTAATTTTAGGATTCTGAAGATTGAGAATGTGTTAACTAAATAATTTTGGTAACAAATTTTATTTTGACACTTAAACATGTTAAACAAGCTACCATCTACAAGAACTACCATTGCACATCAAACACAAAACAGGTAAAGGATACATTTAAAATTCTTTGGAATGCAGAAAAAAAGTTAAAAATCAACATGAAGTATGTTTTATGTTTTTGCCATGCAAAATCATTTTCTTGTTGCATTGCAAGTTATTGAGCTGGGAATGCTTTCTTTTTTTTAATCACATTACCATATAAAGTATTCACAGAGGTATGATGATTAAGATTGAAAATTTAGGTTCTTAGTATAATTTCACTTAATCTGGAATATTGTAAGAAAACTTAGAGAAGTCTAAATGTGACATCTTTCTACCTAAACTTCTTCTATCTGCTTGTCCAGAAAGAAGACAGTTCAAATGCCTGGCTAGATCTCAAGAAAACTGTTTAGGACAGTGCTAGCTTCTGACCTGACTTCCCCAAAATAAGCAACCAGGAGTATGTATGACAAGGATGCTTGCCAGGACCTAAGAACACTTTGTTATGGAGTAAGATGATTTGAGACTAATGTTTTAGAAGTGTGTCTTACTAAACTCAAGAGCTAAAGAAGCCACTCACTGGTGATGATGGCTCAGGTTGTCCTTAGGTCTGATTAATTCAAAAAATTTTATTGAATGCCTATAATGTGCCATATGTTATTTCTAGGCTTGAAAATGTGACATTATGCAAGATAAGAATCCAGCCTTGTAGATTCTAGTGATGGGGCAATAGCCTTTGCTGAGCACCAGCATCCATTTGTGACTTCTAGACAGTTTTCTAATAATTCCATTGAAACCACGCAGCATACTGGAACAATGTTTGGTCAGCTTTCCTTTCCTTTTTCTTCATTCATTTAGCAAAGAAACTAACAGTAGTAGCACCACTAGACTACAACTACATGTTGCAATGAACTAGCAGTAGTAATACTACTAGACTGCAACCTGGTGTCCCTTGTTTAAACCTTGCACCATAACCTAATAGCATGTCATCGTGTATAAATCTGATCTTACCACTTTTCTGCTAATGGTCCTTCCTTTAATAATTCTATAACCTGGTGTTCAAGGCTCTGCAGGTCTTTTCCTTGACCAAACTCTTACAGTTCCACTTACCATGCATTAGTCTCTTAAGTTACTTTAATTGACCAAACTTTTCCATGCCTCAGGACCTTTGCCCATGTTCTTCCCTCTACCTGTGGGGCTCTTTCTTCCACTCTACACCTGGATACCTTCTAGCTATCCTTAGATCTAACCTTAAATGTCACTTCTTTAGAGTTGTCATCCCTGACCCAACCTAAAATAAGATCCCTCTTCCCAGTTGGTTATTTCTTATAGCATCCTCCACTAGTTTTCTTCACTGTACTTATCACTGTTTGAAAATAGATTTACTTATGCATTTTGTGTTTAATATGTCTCTATTTCTTTTTAAAAAGTTTGAAAAGAAGAAAAATTTTTAATTGTCTTATGACCTTATGCCCATGACACAGTGCCTAGAGCCTCTAGCCTCTCCCACATCTAGTTTGTATAGCATTATGTTCTCAATTTATTTTTTATATTGTTTGAAGAGTCTGACAATTTTAGTTATTAATCTTGAAAAGGTAAGTACTTGGATTTAAAGTCATGTAGTATGGATTTGTTAATAACTCACGAGCCAGCAATGTTTGAAAATGGAGGAGTCTTTGTTGATCTACCCAAAAGAATTAGGACCTTTTCTAATGAGATGAATGTAGAGGGGCAGGATTCACTCTTCTGGTGAATGAGGACTAGTAAGATCCTAGGACCTAGTGAAATAGAACTAAGGAGAGAGTGTGTCTTGCAGAGAGAGTCAGCACTGGGTTGAAGTTCACTGACTATAGGCAACAGTCATGACCTGAGTTCTTCTGCTGGAACATGGTTCCTAGGTCTGTTATGAATCAAGGAAAATTCAGTTTTAGATCATCATCATTAATTGCACTATCAGTATTATCATACTTATAATGACCAAAGCTAACATTACTGAAAGCTTTCTCCATGCCATAGACTGGGTCACACATATTAAACAGATTACGTCATTTAATTCCACAGTGATCTTACAAAGCAGACATTATCTTTATTCCCATTTTAAAGATAAGAAAACGGAGACCTGGAAAATTTAATTAAGTTATTCAATGCCATAAAGCAAGTAAAAGATGTGATGAGGAGTTGAAAACATAAATCTTATACCAGTGCCCATGTTCTTAACTACTATATTTCCTTTAAGACAAGTCTTGCTCAGAAGTCAGGGTCCAGGGCTAGCCTTGTGTTTTAATTCAAAACCCTCCTAGACAAGGAAATTGGGGGCTACTGACTTATGTCCTGACCTTCCCTGGATTGGCTCAGTAACGGAAGTAGACTTTAGTCCACAGTAGAGTTCATCGGTAAGAAAGCAGCATTGGCTTTCTGCAGCACAAGCAAAGTAGAGACTGACATTCTCAGGAGGCAAAAAGCAAATGCCCTGAGGAGGGAGAAAGCACTGCCTTCAAGACATCCCACTTCATCCTACTGCAGTTCTGACCCTTAGGAAATCACTTACTAGCTAGAACTGGAATTTGTCTTCTCACTTTGTAGCTATTGGCTGTGATAAGTGGTTTTCATCAGATTTCAGGGCAATCATTCTTATTTCTTAGTCCACTTTGAAGTTCCTATTGATGAAGAGAGAGTCCCTTTATCATTTCAGTGCTAATGCTATTTTACTAATGTTTCAGTTGTTCAAAGGGCTTTTCACCTGAGTTCATTTATTTGATTCTCACAGCAACACGCTTTTAGAGGGCAGGCATTATTATCACCTCTTTCTGGATGAGGCTACTGCAGACCTAAGATGGACAATGATTTGTACAAAGTAGTATACCTAGCAAGTGGCAGAGCTAAGGCTAGCTCTAATTCCAAAATAATCCAGGACTTCCAAAGTGATCACTTCAAAGCTATTCCATCCTCATCTCATCTCTCTGGTTGCTCGTGGGTACCTGGTGGGATGTGCCCTGAATCTGCCATGACATAGAGTCATTTGACTGTGAAGGGAGAGTTTCTTCCCATACACACAACACTTACTATATATAAAACTGGCAATTAGGGAGGTAAAACTCAGAGGAAATCAAGCAGGGGGCAGGGGGAGAGCAGGATGGGCGAAAACCTACCTAATGGGTACAATGAACACTATCCGGGTGATGGGCACAGTTATAACCATGACTCAAGCATTAAAGTGGTCCATGTAACCATAAAGATTTGTATGCCTGTAATACTTTGAAATTAAAAAAAAAAAACAAAAAAAAGAAAGCCTAGCCTGGTCAGGCTGACAGAGCCAGGGTCGTCATTTCTCAGGAAAATGGCAGTCTAATGCAAAAAAGGTCATAAATATCATCAAATACAAGGCCTGACATTTACCAAGGACAGTTATTTCATCATAAAAGTCTCAGGCTTTGTGGAGCCTTTCAATTAAACCTCCACAAGACATCCTGCCTCCTTATCAAGCAGGAGGAAAGGAAAGAATAACAAAGTGTGTATGTGTGCGTGGGGATGGGTGGGAGGTGGGGAGTAGAGGTGGCAGATGAGAAGAGGAAGACCAAAGGGACATTCCTGTGGTTTCAGGAGTAAATTGAGCTCCTAATTCTTTGTGACCACTAGTAGGATTAAAGGTTCAAAAGGGCAGGTCATACAAGGGCAGGGGGCCAGGCTGGGTCTTGCAGGGATGTGACCCAGGAAATGCTGGCAGGCTGGTCCCCTATACCTTCCCCAGCAGGCCTCCAATTAGGATTTAATGGCTAAATGTGGAATGCATTAGGACATCTGAGCAGAAAGTCTGTGTTCAAAAGAGCCGGATCTTTTTGGCTAAGTAGAAAAACATTCCTGCATGGTCAGTTTCCTCTTGAGCCTTCCTAATGCTGGGGGCCTCCCTGGCAGCAGTGCCTTACAAGGCATCATGTGCAAGTAGCCTAGGCAGAAATCCCCTGTTTTTCTTGAAGATGACACAAAGAGAGAGCATAGACCCACTGGCTCTATTCAGTATTTGGGACAATGTAGGGTATAGGAAGAAACAATTGACCCAGTATTCTTTGTGTTTGTGGATCTTGTGAATGTGTATCAAATTGAGAGAACATGATAGAAAATGCATATATATCAGTATACATGGATATATCCAAGACAGTGTTAAAATATGTGTGTGTCTTTGTGTGTGTGGGTGCCTGCTGTATTTGTTTATATTGCTTTCCTAAAGTTTGTCCTTATACCTTGACTTGTCACAGAGAGAAATTCCAACAGCTTGCCCAAGGTTTATTCTCTGTGCGAGAGTGTGTGTGTGCATACATTCATATGAGTGCATTTAGTTGTAAGTGTATAAAGGAGAGAAGTGTATAATATACAAATGTAAATATGCAAATATGTGGATCTGTATATATATTATATCTCTGAGTATTACTAAACATATGGATTTGGGATGATATATTGGCATCCATAAAAATGCTTCCAGCAGTGAGGATAACACAATGGTTAAAGGTCAGCTTTATGATGGAAAGCCTGTGCAGTTGAGTATTCCAAAAGTGTATATGCACATATGTATCAATGAATGTCTCTGTGGTGACATATTTTACTTAGCATTGTATTGCTTTGTGTGAACAAAAATGATAAATAACACCATGCATGTATGCATATATTTGTTAAAAGTGTGTATAGATAGGTGTATTAGTACTTTTGATATTTCTGTATTTGTATGCAAGTATGTGAAAGTGTGCAAATAATCTATGAATCAAACATAAACTTAGATATGCATATGGATGATTATGTCTAATGCATAAATATATGTAAGTCATGAATATGTGACTACATCAATACTTGTGTCTCTGGCAGGGCAAGAAGGAGCTGAGATTGTGGAAAATATGTACAGTTTAGGGAACACTAGACCATGTATGTATCTGTGCAGCAAGTTAAAGAATGTTCCCATGTCTGTGCTTGTGGGTTTTCCATCCTACAAGGATGACTATCTAAATATTAAATTAGAAGTGAAGCTGCTCCTGTTCTGGTGTGGGCCAGCTTCTCTTTTAGAATTTGAATAAATGACAGAAGATATTTACATGGAACCGAAAAAGAGCACGAATAGCCAAAGCAATCCTAAGCAAACTGAATGAATTTGGAGGCATCCCATTACCTGACTTCAAATTATACTACAAGGCTATAGTAACCCAAACAGCATGGTACTGGTATAAAAGTAGACACCTAGACCAATGGCACAGAATAGAGAACCCAGAAATAACTACAACCAGCTGATCTTTGAGAAAGCAGAGAAAAGCATATACTGGGGAAAAGAAGCCCTATTCAATAAATGGTGCTGGGAAAACTGGATAGCCACATGCAGAAGAATGAAACTGGATCCCTATCTGTTGCCAGATACAAAAAGTAACCCAAGATGGATTAAAGACTTAAATGTAAGACCTGAAACCATAAAAATTCTAAAATAAAACCTAGAAAAAACTATCTTGGAATTGGCCCAGGTAAAGAATTTATGATTAAGACCCCAGAAGCAAATACAACAAAAACAAAAATAAATAAGTGGGATTTAATTAAACTGAAAAGCTTCTGCACAGCAAAAGATATAATCAATAGAGTAAGTAGACAGCCTACAGAATGGGAGGAAATATTTGGAAGCTATACATCTGACAAAGACCAAATATCCAGAATCTACGAGGAACTCAAACAAATAAGCAATAATAATAATAATAATAATAATAATAATAATAACCATATTAAAAAGTCAGCAAAAGACATGAACAGACACTTTTCTAAAGAAGATATACAAATGGCTAACATACGGAAAAATGCTCAATATTACTAATCATCAGGAAAATGCAAATTAAAACCTCAATGAGATACCACCTTGACCATGTCAGAATGGCCATTATGGACCATTATTAAAAAGTCAAAAAACAATAGATGTCTGTGTGGATGCAGTGAGAAGAGAATGCTTATACACTGTTGATGGGAATTTAAATTAGTACAACCTCCATGGAAAACAGTATGGATGATTTCTCAAAGAACCAAAAGTAGATCTACCCAAAGGAAAGGAAGTCATTCTATAAAAAAGACACCTCCACTCATACGTTAATCATAGCACAATTCACAACTGCAAATATGGAATCAACCTAAGTGCCAACCAAGACTGTATAAAGAAAATGTGGTATGTACACACACACACACACACACACACACACACACACACACACACACCATGGAATACTATTGAGCCATAGAAAAGAATGAAATAATGTCTTATGCTGCAACTTGGAGGGAACTGGAGGCCATTATTCTAAGTGAAGTAACCCAGGAACAAAAACCAAATAACGTGTGTTCTTGCTTATAAGTGGGAGCTAAGCAATGGGTATGCACGGTCATACAGAGTGACTCAATGGACATGGAAGACTCAGAAGGGAGAGGGTGGGAGGGACTATGGGATGAAAAATAACTTATTGGGTACAATGTGCACTATTCAGGTAATGGGCATATTAAAAGTCTACCCTTCTCAACCATGCAATTCAGCCATGTAACAAAAAATTCACTTATAGCCCCTAAATCTATTTTTGAAAAATCAAAAATAAAACATCAATTATGAGGGTGAAAAAGAGAAAAAAAATTATACCCCATTTCCTCCTAACAATACTATTTGGTGTTTGAGCAAGTGAACATACACACACACATACTATACACTACATATTCTTTGGTATAAAGCAAGTGACCAGATGAATTTTATCTTGAGCATTTTAATGTTATTATATTAGCTATGAATTGAGGGCGAACAGCTTATCCTGGTTTGCCTGGGATTTTCCTGGTTTTAGCACAGACAATTTCACATTCCAGGAAACTCCCTAGTCTTTTACAAACTGGGTCAGTTTGATCCCATCCTACATTAGTTGGTGACAGATGGCAAAATAGGGAGACTGAGTCTAAGCCATAGTCAGGGAAGTGACAGAGCCATGATTTCTGTTTCTTTTCACAGAGGAAAATAAATTCTACTGAATCCTATCAGAAAATTATATTTTTCATTCATGAGGTTACTGGCCTCTTAAGCATAACACAGAGCATAAAAACATGGAAATTTGCAATTGCCTGGATCTATTCTGGAATTTCACTGTATCTCTTACCAGATATGTGACCATGGCTAATTTACTGAAACTTCCTGAGCCTTTGGTTTCTCATCTGTAAAGTGAATATAGTAACTACTTCACAGGGTTATTTTACAGATTAAAAGAGAACATAAAGATGCAAAGCTCTTAACTTACTGCCTTGCCTATGGTATACATTCAATAAATGATGCATAGTTATTATTCATGCATACTTGCAATATTTTCATTTAGCAATGATTACAGACAGGGTAACTGCTAGAGGCTGAAAATATAAAACTGCAGAAAACATGGTTCCTGCCCTGAGACATCTTCAGGATACTATGGAAGATATTAGTTAAAATGAATAAAAGCAACCATCTTTTTCTAATGGTGATGAACTTTAGAAAGTAAGGAATGCACCTGTATTACAAAGGATGACAGTTGTCTAGTCCCAGCAATTTTTAACAAGCAGCAGTCATCATTTTCCAAAAGCTACAGCTGTTCCTGAGTAATCACTGTGGGCCTGCCAGTGACACTTCACAGAGCAAAGCCACCCTTCCATGGAAAGACTGTCTCCAAAGAATGAGAAAGGACAGATGGCCACAGATTGTTCTGGAACATAACCCCAAGAGGCAGACGTGCAGGGGAAGGCTGAAGAGAAATTTGGAGGGTAGTAGTGGGGAATTTGCAGTCAGTGCAACCAGAACAATGCCTGATTCATGATGCAGAAAGTGAGGCTGTGTTCTTAAATCCTTTGGAGATGGTGCCTTGTTCTCTGCTTGGCACTGGGGATAGAGGAAGGTGGTCACAGTGGCCTTGGAGACACGTACATTTTCACAAATAATTATGTTACAAGGTGATGCATGCTCTAATCAAGGTAAAGTAAGTGGAACAAACTAACCTCTCGGGAGTTGTAAAAGTCTTGTCAGAGTCAAGAGGATAACAACTTGAATTTGCCTTACGGGATGGATTCACAAGGCAGAAAATTGAGGTGTGCTGGTGGTTGGCATCTGGGGGTAGGTGTGGGAGACATTCTAGAGAGTGGGAATAGCATGTCTACACATGGTGATGTAGAAAGGAGAAGATATTCTAGGAGGCAGCAGGAACCTCATTATGGCCAGAATTTAAAGCCCAGGATATCTGAAATCTCTTTCCAGACTAGAAAATCCTTGAGGACAGGACCCCGTCATGTGTATTTCCCCGGTGATAGTCACCAGGCCCAGAGGCCCTCAGGAAATGTCAGTTTAGCCAATGAAGTAGTAACTCGGGAAACAGGCAAGCTATGAACACCATAATTACCCTGCTTAGGAGTTTGCACTTTAACCTGGAGGTGATGAGAAACCGCCAAATAATTTTAAGGAGAGAAATGATGGCACTGAAATTTGTATTTCAGAAATGTCTCTCTGGTCTCAGCAGGGTGTAGCTAGGTTGGCAGAGATGAGCGAGGCCAGAAGACAACTCAGGAGATGTTTGCACTCTTTCTGATGCCACATGCTGGAGGCCAGGATGAAGAGAGTGGCAGGAACTGGAGGGGGTGAGCCCAATCAGGGTCACTCTGCAGAAGTGAATCTTGACAACCACTTGTTGTCTCCGATCTCCATTCACATATGAACATTACTCTCATTCCCTGCAAGATGAGAGCGTAGCCGGAGATCTTGGAAAGAACCACGAGCCAGTTGAGCACATTGGACTCAGTCACATGATCACACTAACAAACAAGCAGCATGAGGTCAGGGGGGAAAAATAAACAAATTAAAACTCTGAGGTTGACAGCAGCATATCTGGGTTCTATTCCCACCTCTTCTTAGTAGCAGCCTGCCTTTGCCCACGTCCCTTATTCTAGTTTCCTGTAGTAGTTGCATAAAATGAGAGTAGTAATAGCGGCATCATGGTACTGTGGGAATTTGCTGAAGAAAATATATGTGAGTCTCTTTAAAAATATTTGACCAACCATGCAAACACCAGGTATTAATTACGTAGAGACAATGGGCAGGGGTTGACATCGGCAGTTTCCAAGTGGATAAAAAACAAAAAGGCTTTCCTGATTTTGCGATCATCAGCTGGATAAGGAGGTATTCTCTTTAAACCTTTATCCTCAGGACTCCCGAATTCTCTCCCTGTCTGTCTTCCACAGGACAGTTTTATTCCTAAAGAAAACTCTTCCCCAGCATGGTGCCTTAAAATAGAGTTAAGTCAGAAGACTGACGGCTGATTTCTCCATGTCAGTACTGACTGGGTTCTTCCTTGAAGGGGCACATTCCAGAGGGGGCCTCTCTGGGCACCCTGAAGATTACAGCCTGCAAGCGCTCAGACTATAAAAGACCCAGGACAAAACCTCCCTATTTACTGCTCCTCCCATGTGTGTGACCCTACGTCCCGCACATGCTTTATTTCAATTAACATTTCACAATCCCTCTGTCCCTATTTTTCTCAGACTATCCAAGCACTGGCTTTCTCTCATCCCTGTAGCTCAGGGAGCACTAGAGGCCCCGTTAAAGTCAGTAGACATATGTCCTTGATTAACAAGAAAGACAAATGGTGGTGATGGTTGTGGACACTTTTTAGGTCCACAATCCTCACCCATCAAGCACCTTAAACTCTACTGAAAATAGAAAAGCTTTGTCCACGGTACCGGGTTTTGGTTTAATTGTCAGTAGATAGTATGGAGGGATAGCGTGGCATAGCCAACTCCCTGTTATCCAGAGAAGTGGGAGGCCAGAGACTCAGTGTCACAGAAATGTTTTGTTTGGGCAAAACGTGAAGATCATTCAGTACAACTGCTCCTGAATTGCATTCTTTCAACACACATTTGTAGACAGCATCCTGTTAAGTTTCAGGTACTTCACTGAGTGCTGGGCACATAAGAATGAAGGCCTGGTCCCCAGTCTCCAAGGGGGAATAGATAAGTTCATTCATTTGTTCCTTCATTCATTTACTCACTCAGTGAATACTCATTTAGTGTTTACTACGTAACACCTAACTAGACGATAGGGATATGATAATGAAATGTGGATGCCCTGTGCTCATGAAGCTAACAGACAAATGAGGGAGAGAGACAATTCCGAATATTAAGACAAATATATCTCCAAAATGACAAACAATGCTAAACGGATGAAGGAAAAGAGAGCTCTCATCTAGTCTTAAGGATCAAGAAAGCCTTTCTTAGAAAGTGAGATTTGGGCTAAGATACATGAGTGAAAATCAGTTGACCAAGAGACTGAGGGTCAGGAATGGAGTTCCAGGCAGAGGGAACAGAACAGTCAGAAGGAAATTAGAGGAGGCTGGTGTGGCTGGGCTTCAGGGAGTAAGAAGAACAGTGGAGAAGGACAAGTCTGGAGAAGGCTTAGAAGCCATACTAGGAATTTTGTTCTTTATCTCAAGTTCAGTGGGAAACCATTAAATGGTGGCAAGTAAGGGATTACGAAATGACATTTGCGATTTCAGACAATTACTCTGTCAGTAGTACAGACAGATCAGAAGGGGCATGGACGAAAGCAGGGAGAGGGATGTAGGGGGTTGATGTGGTTCAAGCCAGAGAGGACAATGGCTCAGACTGAGGTAGACCATGGATAGTGACAGAAGTGACCAAACTCGTGTAGCACCCAATATTGCATATCACATACAATATGGAGGTGAGCACCAATGCCAAAAGTGCCGCTGGAGGAAGGGATCTTTACAGATGAGGAAAACTGAGCTCAAGGAGCAGAGATTTGTCTAAGGCTACCCAGCCTATGGGTGGTAAAGGTCAGATTCCAGCCCTGTTCATCCGCCACACTGCCCTCTGTGAAATTTCACCACAGCTCTGCTGTTCCCTGACCTTCCAGCCTCAGCCCTCGGTCAAAGTGTTTCCTGACTTCTTTGACCACAAAAATGCACTTTTCTCTAAGCCCTGAGTGGCACTTAGGTTACTGACCTATAGAATCTTACACACACCTTTGTTTGAATCATGAGACCACTGGGCACTGTTTTGCAAAAATGAAGAGGATCACCCAGTTCTGGGATCCACCCATGTAAGTACTGAAAGGGAGGGGGAAAAAGAAAAAACACACCTCTCAGAACAAATAATAGAAATAAATAGCTGAGAAACAAATTTCAAGCAGTTACCTGGGATAACATGCACTGAGACTTCATTTCATCATTACTTAAAAGAACCATTTATTGCAAAGTCCCAGGCAACAGGCTTTGGATGTGCATGTTCATTGAATATTATTAAGCTTTCCTCTGGTGTAGGTATTAGTGGCCACAATTTTTTTTTCAGAGGCTAAAACTGAGTATTTTTTTATCTTTCTTCCACTAGATTATAAAGTTCATGAGGGCATGGATGTGATCTATGTGTTCATCCCAGAGAAATATTATCTCTAGCACAAAATATGTGACTGATTTATAGTTTTAAGTGGGGATAAGGAAGGAGAATGAGACACAATTCCCACCCAGGTCTGATTGGACATTGTTCTGGATGTTTTTGTGAGGGTGTTTTGGGATAAAATTAACATTTAAATAAAAATACTAAGTAAAGGATACATCCCCCCCCCCAATTTGGGAGAGCCTTGTCCCATCAGTTGAAGATCTGAATAGAACAAAGAGGCTGATGATTCCCTGAGAAATAGAGGAATATCCCTGCCTGACCACCCTTGAACTGGGATGCTGGCTTTTCTCCTGCCTTCTCACTTGAACTTAAACATCAGCTCTTCCTGGGCCTTGATCCTGCCAGCCTTTGGACTGGAAAAACAGCAGTTCTCCTAGGTCTCTAACTTGCTGACCCGCCTTGCAGATCTTGGGACTTGCTAGACTCCATAATTGCATGAGCCAATTCCTTATAGTAAATCTCTTTTTCTCTTTCTCTATGTATACACACCCTATTGTTTTTGTTTCTCTGTATTTTAATATTTTACATCTTTATAACAACTCTGTGAGGTAGGTATTATTATTCCCATTTCACAATTGAGAATATAGAGGCCAAGATGAGTTAAGTCACTTTTCTTTGGTCATATCAATAGTCAGTGACAGGCTCATAATGAATGCCTTAGTCTAACTTGAAGTTCTCTGCTTATGATAACTATGGTGTGCAGCCTCTTAAAAAAGAATGAAAACAACTCAAGACTGGGTGGGTCATGAAAAGCAGGTAACAACTGAGAAAACTTCACAAACTATAGGAGAATTGAGAGACATGAGAAATAAATATAACATGGCACCCTTGATTAGATCCTTGAATAGAAAAATGACATTAAAGGAAAAACTGGTGAAATTCAAATAAAATATAGAATTTCATTAAGAGAAGTGTACCAATGTCAGTTTCTTAGTTTCGACAAATGTATCTTGGTCAGGTAAGATGATGCTAATGGGAGAAACTAGGTGAGGGGTATAAGGGAACACACTGTAATCTCTTCACAATCTTTCCATAATTCTAAAACTATTCTAAAATAAAAATCCTATGAAAAAAAGAAGGACATCATTTTGGAATATGACAATATTTGGTGAGGTACTGTGCTCCAGAAATTTCATTTGTGTATAGCAATATATATATATTCTTATAATTATGTGCATTTTAAATGTAGATATTATATATGCAACATATATTTTTTGAAAGTGTGACAGATTAGGAAATGGAAACATATTTCTGACACGCATAACTGAGTTGTCATGTCTGAGCTGACATTGAAAAGCATGACTGGCACTGCAGAGCTATGTGCTCTTATGTCTGATGAGGGGTCATGCTTTGCTCTGTTCTATAGAGAGAACGTGTGTTTCTCCATATCAACCCATTTCTCAAGGTCACATTCAGAGTTCTTAGTTTCCATTAAGCTTTTTCCAACTGCTTTATTTAACATTGAATATTTTTTGTGTATATGTGGTTTCTGTGACTTTTATGGTCTCTGTTGGATTCAGGGGGAATCCAATAACTAGGCCTCTCTTCGGAATCCAAATCAAGGAAATTAAGATAAGAGAGGGAAGCAGATATAAGTCTAAATTATTACCTTTGTTCTTGATAAAGCTGATATTGGAGAGTGGGGTTGATATTTTTGAGCAAGGCAGCATTCCAACTCTGATTTCTAGAATTAAACCCACCCATGCAGGCCTACTCAGGCAAGGGTGGACAAAAACTGCAGGGCAGAGGTGCAGAGCATAATGCAGGCTCTCTGTGGGCAGGTTACATCCCGAAGAGAAAATGACTACTGGGCTGGGCCTTACTTCCCAATTTTTCCTCCCAAGGTCACCAATCAGATGTAAGAGGGTTGAGAGAGGCCAGGAGTGTTAAGCCAACCAGTCTCCCCACAAATGGAAGGAAATGAAGAGAAACATCTCTCCCCTAAAGTCTCAAATACACATTTTGAATACTTCAAGTGATCGTGTCTGCAACCTAATATTAGCCACATGTGTACAAACTGTTTTTCAACATGGATCATAAGCTACTAAAAGGCAGAAATTATTAATTGCTCACTGCATCTAGCTTGGTTCCCAACTGGCACATATTTTTATGTGCTGGAAAGCACTGGGCTGAGTCAGACTCAAAGGTTTCCATCCAATCTTTGCCATTTTTAGATTTGCAATCTTGATCAACATAATTTCTCCAATATTCAGGTCTCTTGCTTCTTGAATAATGCTATCTATTTTCTGAGCTGCTCTGAATATCAACTGACACTATATCTATAAAATATCTGAAACATATATTAATAATAGTAAGTGCTAGTTAAATGTTATTCCTTTTTGTCCTTATTCATCCATTTCAATAAACACTTTCTTTTAGACATTTTCATCTTTTAAACAGCTAAGCCTCAAAGTTTCCTCATCTACACAAAAGCTAATAATACTTAGTTCTAGGAATTATCAAGCTAGTTAAAAAGAGGCATGTGTAAAATGATTAGCTAAGTGCCTGCCACATCAATAGGGAGTGACAAAAGTCCTTGTAGAAATATTGGTTAGACACTTAGCTTTCCTTTTTGCCCTTGTTGTTCTAGCTATTGTTCTAGAGGATGAAGAGGGAAAGCTGTCTGCCTAGAAGAACTCAATGTTTGTAGTCCTTGACATTCAGTTAATCCAAAGAAGTATGCGTGATTTTGCCTGTGAAGTACAGAGTACACGTCTCTTTAATCAGATCTGCTTCTTAATGTCCTAATGGGCAGACTATCTGGGATCATTAATGTTTGCAATGCACTTCATGTTCATGTTAGCAGAGGTCAAATGTGAGTGCATTTTTAACAAACCTAATCAACAAATATAATCATATCCACTCTAGAAATGCCCAAGCCATTATCCTGCTAGGAAACCATAAAACAGAATATCATGCCTCATAGAGTCAGAACATAGAAATTTTGGCTGCTGTCTCTTTAGTGAAAGAGAAGATTGTTTATTTAAGTTCATAACTAGCAATGAAACATTCTGTCATTGAAACATGTAGCAAAAAAGTCACCTCAACTTCTGGAGCAATTGAAACATAAAGTGCAGGCCCATACTTTAATACATTTTTTGGGGATGGGGGAAGCCATAATGGAAAAGACTTGTTCCTTGAAGAGAAAGTTTCTGAAAGAGAAGAGGAATTTCTCATGAGAGAGTTTAGGCTGGTAATGGCTTTTCCAAATACCTTATAGCAAAGGCTGGCAATGTGTTTTACAGCAGTGGCTCTTTAAGAGATAAGGGTGATTTCTACTAAGAGTGACTGTCTTTGTTTCTTGAATCCTACAAAGAATATTTATATCACTTCTGAATGTAAAAGCCAGTATGAGAGATAAAGCTCAAGTATCTGAAATAATATTGATGATTTAAGGGAAAATATGTTTGACTCTTTGAAGTCAGAATTCTTCAGAAAATATTGGTTATAATTCTACTGAGTATAGCCAACTAACAATATTGATAATACAGGTACTAATCCCCCATCACAACTCAAAATCCAAATGATTCTAAAAACCCAAAGTATTTTTGTAGTTTGATGACTAAATCTGACCTAAATTCACTTGAAGCTATTTATAGTCTAAGTTTCATTTAGGGTGAATTTTCCTGTATTTCACTGCAGAAAAAAATAATATATTTCATTACAGAGAGATGCCTCACAACCCTTCTTGGATAGTTAATACATACACCCCCCCACCCCTCCAGCACCCCCCAATAGTTAAATTATATTCTCTTTTTACAAATTTAAGATCTCCGAGCTTAAGATACATCCATCTCTATGAGCTTCAGATAAGGAATTGGGGATCTGAAAAAAAATCTTTTCATATATGCCTATATGATATATGTTCAAGAAAAGTTTGGTATTGATCTTATGCACATTATCTTGTTTAATATACATAGCCATTTTTTGTGGTAGTTATTCAGCCTTAATTGATGTAGAAACTAGAACTCAGAGCTACCAAATAACTTATACTAAGAATTGATTCTTTTTTCCAAGTCCACATTCTTTACTTATAGATCCTAAATCAATAAATACCATTGAGTCACTATACTAAACCCAAGTTTACATATAATTCTCTTTCTTTTCTTTTTACCTGAATTGTTAGTCATTACATATATTTGATAGGTACTAAGATATTAAGGATCTGAATCCAGTAAGGGTTAGTTAAAAACTATAACTTAATTCTGGGACTTAGAGCTACGGAGGGATGTGATGGGAAATTGTCTTCCTGGAAAGGGGAAAGAAAGACCCCAATTTGTGGTGTTTGCCAGTTTCTGTGGTGTAAATGCTCTCTCCATGGTCAATTTCAAGCTTTCAGGTTTTTACAAGTGGCTAACAAAATTCCTTAAAATTTAACAATTGGCTCTTACTAGGCAATATGAATTCACTCCAGCCAGCCACTGAAACTAGGTCATTTTTCAAAAGTCTAAGATGACAGCAGGCAAGGCCTTTCTCTCTTGAAAGTATCCAGTGTACCCAAGGAAGCATCTGTTCGAGTTTCTGAGTTTCTACAGAAAACTCCCATGGGGAAATGGAGCCTGTCCTGCAGTTCAGCAACAGTTAAACAGGGACCTACTCAATATCAGGCACTGAGAAAAACACTGAAGTTAAAAAGACAAATCAATTACTTGGTCCTACATTTAAGCTTCTTACATTCTTATAGGCAAGATAGACAAGTAAGTTGATGAGTACAATACAATGTGAAGACTGGGCTTTGAGCAGCATTTGCTCAGTTAGTTTCTGCTTGTTCCCTCTTAACCATATAAGACTTCTTGGCATCTCAGGAATTATCCAAGTAGAACCCATGGAAGCCCCAAACTATCTACACCCTGTTTGATGACCAGCAGGGAGACTATCCTGAGGTTTCATGCCCATTTTCAAGTTCCCAGTCCATGCTTGTGGACAGATGGCATCACTCTGCATCCCCTCTGGGCTGTTGGGATTTAGTTCCTCTCTAGGTGAAAAGCAAGACAGCTGTTACCATCAGATGAGTTCTCTTAGTACTTGCCCTACCATTCCCAGATGAATTGCCCTCTCTACCTGTGTCCTCTGGAGAAATTTAGGAGACATTATAAAAGCAAGGCCAAGAATACTCATACGTTGCCCTCTTCTCCTCCCATTTATTTAGAAAGGATGTACTGAGTACCTATCACGTGCTAGACCCACACTGGGCTCTTAGGACACACAGATGAAGATTACTGTGTCTGTTTACTATGACAAGTAAGCAAATAATTGCAAAAGGGGATGATAAATGCCTTATTCGGGATATTTTCCAAGTTGGAGCATAGCAGTGTAGTGCTTAAGGAACACTGAAAGATTCATCAAAAAGAAGATGCTTGGCTTGGATTTTGAATAAAGAGATGAAATCCTTGAGATGGATGAAGCAGGTGCAGCATGGAGAGAGAGCACAGCCCATGCAGCAGGACAATGGGGGCCCAGAACTCAGAGAACTGAGGTCTTGTATAAATAGATGACATAAGAGCAGGAAAACTTAACATTTTATGTTTAAAAAGCCTATGTATTATACACAGACTAAGAAGACCTGGTGAACATTGGGGTTATTTGTGTCTTTAGTATCTGGCATGCTGCCTGGCATAGACTATTCAATCACTATCACATAGAATAAATGATTATAAAAAATAGAAATATAGTTCTGTGTCCCAACAAACTGGGGAAATTTAAAAAGGCAGATAGCATATGTAAAATCATCCTATCACAGATAGAACAACTCTGTATGGTTCTGAGAGGAAGCAGTATTCTACTACAAGATTAACTGTATGCCTGGAGTCTGAAAATTATACTGTAGATTCCCACACTCCTTATTTGAACAGAAATTGTTCTATTTCCTGGGAAGATCTTGATGAATTTATGGAAAATTTTGTGATCTCTTTAGAGAGAGGAAACAAATCTAAATAACAAAACAATTGCTAATATGTGCTAATTTTGGAAAAGTGACCGAAACATGGATAAAAATATATACCATTTCCCTGGGAAAATCTGGCTTAAGGCTATTGTCTGTCCTAGTATAAGTATTAGTATTATTATACCACCTTTCCCTTTCAGAAATGTCACATTTGGAACATTAAATTCCTCTCTGAAATTCCAATTAGTGGAACATTTAAAAGAAATGCACTATGCACATAAAAATAGAAGGATGCTCTTTGAAGTGTTAATTATAATATTTGCAAGTGAGAAGTGACATAAATGTTCAACAATGAAGAACTAGCTAAATTAATCATGGGCATCCCCAATGTAAATATCACATCATCATTTAAAATAATGATTTAGGTCTACATTTACTTTATAGGGAAAGATGCATATGATATATTGTTAAACATTGAGAAAGGTAGGTTTCATGATAGTATGTTTTACTAATTCATTTTCCTAAACATGAGAGAGAAAGAGAGAGAGAGAGAGAGAGAGAGAGAGAGAGAGAGAGACGGAGAGATACTGACTTGGAGGCAGTCACAACTGTGTTTAAATCTCTATTCTTCCATTTATTAATAATTGCTGAAGGAACAAGCGCAAGTTATTTAGTCTTTATGACCTTCAGTCTCCTTTTCTTTAAATGAGGTAAAAATACCAATTATTTCTTGGTGCTATTTCGATGAAATGGTGCCTTCAATACATTTTGACCCAGTGGTTCTTAACCAGGGTGATTTTGGCCCCCCAGGAGACATTTGGCAATGTCTAGAGACATTTTCAGTCATAACAACTGAGAGTGGGAGGTGATGCTACTGGCATCCAGTGGGTAGCTATCAGGGATGCTCTTAAATATCCTACCATTCACAGGACAGCTCCCATAACAAAGAGTTTCCTTGACCAAATTACCAGTAGTGCTGATGTTGAAAAACTAATTTAGACATAATAAGCACTCAAGAAATGTATATAGATACTATTAATTATTGATAAACTAACAATGATAGATGGTAGGATTCAGAGTGTGTGTGTGTGTGTGTGTGTGTGTGTGCATTTGTGTGCATGCACATGTGTTCATTATACTGATCTTTATTTTGTATTAGTGTCTGTGATGAATATGGATTATTTGAGTAATAAAAAGTAATGTTTTTGACATCAATATTATAAATTGCAAAAGCAATGGATAATATTACTGGAAGTCCCTTGAAATCAGAGATCAAATCTCATCTATAAAAGGCAGGAGTTAGCACATAATAGGTGTTTGACAGAGCCTATGGAATTGAGTTGAAATGCACAAAAGTAATGCCAATAATGGAGGAGGAAACTAGCTTGTTTTACTAGCCAGATTTTTGTTAGTTGTCTAACAAAGTGGATAGATTAATTTGTAATCCGTACATTACAAATATGTAAATTATGTTGCAAACATCCTGTCTGGAAATATTTGTCAGCTGAACATTTGTCTTCTATGACATGGTCTAACATTGCCACACCCATGTACCAAACAAATACACATGTAATATTTAAAGACTATAAAAATGTTTCTATATGCTTACCATCTTAAAACTATATTTTCCCTTTGTATTTATATCCCTTTATTCTATAGCTTGTGTCATAGTCTCTGGTTTAATAATATTACTCTATTTCCTTGCTGAATTGTCAGTCCCAGGATATCCAAAAAAGAGTCTCTGCTTATCCTTATCCTGGAGAGACCCTGAGAAAAAGCACTAACTTGTGAAAAGTTATGTGAGGCCTCTGAGGCCTCATGTCCTTTTCTGTAAAATAGGGGATTATAACACTTATGCTATAGGGTTGTTCTGACAATCAAGTAGACAATGTTGTATTAAATGCAATACACACCATTGGTATTCAAAGAGGTGCAGTATGGATTCTTCTTTGTCTTTCAAAAAGTTGATTACTTTGCAAAATGCCCCAGTTTCACTGAGAATCAAGTTTTCTTTTAGGCATCTTGTGGGAAGGAACCGTGAACTCATGTGTAATCTGATTTGCTGAGAGGCACTGTGGTGTCATGGCAAGAGCTTCGAGTCTACGGTCACCAAAGAGCAATGCCAAATTTTATCCACGTTATCAATCAATCAGCGTTCCTCATATTTTTAATATCCACCACCTCCTATAAAAGCAGAAATACTATCAAAGCCACATTTAGTATTAGTTAAAATTTGAAAATAATTTAAATGCAACAGCCAGTTTGGTGAGCCAAATCGCTCATATTCCTCTCTGCCTGTATCCCAGAGAATTTTCTGTGTTTCTTCCCATGTATTATTGACAACCATACTTTGAATAATGCTAGAATGCTTAGGCAGTCCCAAGGAATATCTTTTTGCCTAGTTTCACAACGTCAATCAAACAGACCCTTCATGGCTCCATAATTGAATGATCAATCAAATCAAAAACAATTGATCTGCTCCAGGCATGTCAGCAACATTGATTCACCCATTGAGCTCTGTTCAAATACAATGAAAGTGATGAAATGGCCAAATAAAGGACTCTGTGCAGATATCTTTCCTCTCTCTTTTTTTCAACTATTGCTCTTATTTTGTAAATTGATTTTAAGGTTGTTAATACATGAAATCTATATGTACCATGGTGTAATGGAAAGAATTGGATCAAACCTCCTTTGACCACTTGTTGTCTGTGTGAGCATAAAACCGACTCTTCATCTCTAGTGTTTTTATCTATAAAACAGTAATTGTATTGATCTCTCCAATGAGAGGCTAAAATGTGATAATGTGGAAGCCACTACAAGGCAATAATTAATATCAGAAGCTTTGGGATCAAATCACATCGATATAGATCTCAGCTCTGCAACGTCCTTGCTGTTAGACCTTGGGCAATTGACTTAACTTGCTTGTATCTTAATTTCCTTACCTGTAAACTTGCTGTGAAAACAGTAACTACTTCCACAGGGCCTTTGTGAGTGAGAGTTAGGATAAAAAAACCCATAGAGAATTTATTTTAGAGTGTCAGACTTTGGAAGCAGTCAGTGAGAATTAGCTTTACTATTCTTGCTTTTTGAAATGCCTTTCATTATTTATTTCTTGCCTATGTTTTCCATTTTATTTCACAAATGCTGAGCTTTCACACTGGATGAGGCAGCTACTCTTGGTTGTCCACCAAAATCCAATCTCCAAGACTCCCTCAGTTATAAAACTCTCCAACATTAGCTGGGCATATGATTTCCAAATTATGGGCTTCATTTCTGTCTTCCCTGTAGACAGATGTGGTCATGTGAGTAAGTGCCACCCAATAGACTGTAAGAAGTACTATAGGTAACTCCCAGGAAGTATCTGTAAGAGAAAGAGGTATGTTCTTTTCTGTCTCCTTCCTCCTTTATGTTGGATACAATGTGGATATTTGGAATAGAACTAAACCATGAGCTTGAAAATAAAGTTGAACAGCTTGAACTATAATTTGGAAAATAGGAGTGGAGGATGGAAGAGCAGAGCAGAAAAATATAAGGGTTCTGGAACTCTAATGATCATGGAGTCACTAAAGCAGTTGTGGATCATCTATCGGTATTTATATACAAGAATAAGGAACATACTCATGTCTTATTGAAATTGCCACTAATTGGGGTTGAGGAACTATCATGTGATCACACTAATATGTGTCACCTTGACACCCTAAAATCAAGTGATTTACACAGTGCTGGCTAAAAATGCCCATAGATAATAAATTGTGAGAAAAATAGTCTGTTTGTATAGGTACAATAATATCCTTATCTGTCTTTTTTAATTGTACCAAATAAATGAATAAATTAATAAAAAAGATTAGAAAAATAAGTGAATCAACTTATTGTCCTTCAATTCAATCTATTTTAGAACAGTTTCACTCTTCTCCCAGTAATCTTTAGAATTAAAATGTAAGTTATGTATATTTCAGCAATAAAAATTTTAGAAAAAAACACAGTGCCAAAAATTAAGGGACCCAGAGTCTGCCCTGCTCCTTTTTGAATGAAGTATGTGCCTTTGAAAATTCCCTGTTTATGAGCTTTAGTTTATTTCTCTGTGTGATGTACATGAGAACATCAATACTTGTGTCACATGAAAAATTGTTTATAAGGTAATAAATATGTACGTATCCTGAAAAGTTAAAATCTAGAACATTTTTAAGGTATTGCTATAACTAGTTTCACTTATGGTTAATGTTGACTCAGAGGTTCCATGGAAAAGAACAACCAAGGGGTGTTTCGGAAACCAAAAGGCTGCTGATGTGCCAGTTGGCAGTACCTCCTACTGGGATTGAGAATATGCAGTTAAGCACTTGGGTCTGCTCTTCACACCTGTCCCCAACCCAATCCCTGCCCTCTGTGAGGAGACACAGACTGCTATTCATTGTAGTCTTTGCATGCCATCAAGAATGTGCTGCTGCTCCTGTCCATTGGAATAGGCAGTTGGTTGGCAAAGCCATCAGACACCTGTCGAGCTTGAGTCATCCCTATTCACAGGATGTGCCTCACAGCCTGGGTGGATGGTGTTCAGTTAAGGATGAGAGGCCTGGCTAGCCCAATCTGGTGCAGCTGATGCTCTCATTCATTGGCAGCTTTGAGGGGAAACCAGAGAGCCATGGTCTAATTTCACTTACTCCTCATCTTCTCTTTGACAGATGGATGTTTGCAGTGGAGTGGTCATGCACATTCGTTCAGGCTCAGGAACCTTAGAAGGAATTTCTTGGGGGCTTGGAGGTAATCAGCTATTTCGCGGGAATTAGCATGAATGGTGGTGGTATTGATATGGTACCTCCTGTCATCACTGATACTTTCTTCCAGCACACCCAGCTTTGCTGTCACAGTTACTTAATTAAAACTGTGGGTCATTATGTCAATTCCAGAACTGGCCAATAGGCTTTGTAGATAAAAATTGGTTCCATAAGTCAAAAAACTCTTGATCTTAGCTGATACATTTTTATTTGTTAAACTGATCTATGAATACTGGAATTTTTATAGGAACCAAATGGTCATCAGTATTGCAGTTTCTAGGACAGTTTAAATAATTAACTCCTTATTTCAATTGTCTCTCCAGAACTTCTACCATAGAAGGGGTTTAGGAGCTGTGACACACATGGAAGGAGAGAGTTGGAGTTTTGAAAATTAATTTCTTACGGATTTTGCAAAATATTGAGAGATATGCATTTCTAAGAATTCTAAGTGGCTGATAGACACTCAAGTCCTTACTTTACAACTGATATTGTCTTTCTTTCTCTAGGTAGTGAATTAACTGAAACACAGGAGCAGAAATAAAATACAAAAAAAATAGCCTTTTTAATGACAAAGCAAGATTAGAGTACACAGTGTAGAACACTGGCCAGAATAAACCTTTCTTCTGTGTTTCTGCTAAATTAAACTCACCAGCCCAGTCACAGGCAAAGTAATGGTACTCAAGGGCTTTCCTCATGTAAATTTGGTCTAGGCTGGTCTACACTGCTGTCTACACTGGTCAGCTCAGCTCATGGAGGGGAGTTTCTGGTCTGCAGGCAGGCAGGTCCCATAAAAGACATCCAAAAGAAGGCACAAAGCAACTCTTTTCAAAATGTCTAATTTCTCTTCTGCAGCAAAATATATAAAAGATAAAGAGAAGGAAGAACATCTCAACTCAATATTTGTGAGAGGACAAAAGCTTCTATTTTATGGGTCAACAGTATTGCTGGCTCCTTCCTCTGGTGGCCAGACTTAAGGAGAATGGGGGGCATAGGATGGAAGAGTGAGAGAAACCCTGGATTTGGAGCCAGATGGAACTAACTTTGAATCGTAGGTCTACTATTCACTAGATTTGGAACAATCTCTTCATCTGCATGTGCCTCGGTTTTCTTTCCAGCAGAGTGAGAGTGCTAAGACTCCGAGATTTCCTTCAAAACAGGAGAGCGGGAGGCTGTGTGGCTGAGAGCCCTGGCAATGAAGATAGGAGTACCTATGCTTGTTCAATCGTGGCTCTAATGTTTTTCAAAAGCCAGGTTTGACATTTGTAAAATAAGGTTAATACCTTCTATCTTGCAGGCTAATTTCAGGTAGTTAATGAGAAGATACGCATGAAGAATTTATTGCATGGTAAATGCTAGATAAATGTTATTTTAAAAAACCAAAGAATTTAACTTGTTTAACTTCATTAAATCATTGTCAAGTTATAGAATTTAGTGGAGTTATATATCAGGGCAAATGCTACAACAAGATAAAATAGGGCTTGCTTATCTAATAATTTCTAGGGCTTTCTTTAAGTGTAACAAGGCCCATTTTCACCTATCATTTCGAGTACGTATCCCTCAAAGTAGCATTAGGTCTACCAAATCTGAAAACAAACTGAGTTATTTTATGAAATATCTGAGCATTACCTACAATCAAAGGCTGCTATGGCTCAAAAAGAATAATGACACTAGATCAGCCAGGAGTGATCAAGCCTTACTGAGAAATTTTATCCTTTTCTTCTATTGAATTCACTCCTTTCAAACAGGACTTGAGTTCATGCCTATGAATTGAAGGGGGATAATTGAATAAAGTCTTTGATTTTCTATGTTTCTAAGTAGAACCCTCGTGAGGAATATCAATGCATAAAACACTTAAAAGTAGGGCTGCTCTGTGGAAGCCTCTGGGCCTCCAATTTCCTCATGTTCTCCCTCCTCCAGCAGCTCCAAGAATCCCCTAAGCTGAATGAAACTGCTAGAGGAACATCCATAAGTTTGATGTTATACCATTTCAAAAGGGCACTTTATCCCTTAGGTGAGTGGATCCATCCAGAAGACCCTAGTCCTGAATTTAGTGGAGACATCCATGATATGTTTAAGATATATGGATCATTCTGCATATTAATAAAATGTAGACCTCTTTGTATACAAAAAGGTATAGAAACTAGAATGATTACTCAAGAGAGTCTATAGGTACCAAATTTATTATATAAAATTAATATTAAGTGAAACCAAAGTCTAAAGCAAACCTGACAAATGTACACTCCATATAGGCAGAACCATTCCTAAAACACAGTAGAGTTAATAATCTATAGAACGTCCTAAAATATGTATTGAAAAAAATAGAAATATCAGTGGCTCAATAAATCAATAATTGTTTGTTGGAATCAATGACATTATTTTCTTCTGAATGGACAGGCTGTCTTTTGATAAATGTATCCATCCCTGTGCATGTAAATATTATCTACATGTCAATAATGCCAAAATTTTCACTTGTAGATTGGACCCCTCCATCGAACTCCAGACATTTGTGTTCAATTGTTCACCTGAAATTTTTAAAGGATGTCTAATATGGATCTCAAACTTAACACAGCCGAGAGAGTTATCTTTCTGTGCCCTACCTTCTTTCCACAAGATATTCCTCCATATATCTTTTCTGCTTGTCTATTGTTGCATAAAAACACCACCAAGAGTTGGTGACTTAAGACAACAACTATTCACAAATATTTTCACAAATTTTTCACAAATCTGCAATTTGAGAAGAGTTTGACAAGAAAGGCTTGTCTCTGCCTTGTGCAGCATCAGGTGGGCAGCTGAACTGAAGGGTGGATGGTCTATTTCCAAGGTGGCTCAGTCACTTGGCAAGTTGGCGCTGGCTGTTACACTGAGCTGGTGCTGAGGGCCAGGGATCTTGGGTCTTCTCCAAGTGGGGATTTCCATGCTGTCTAGTCTTCTTCACAGCATGGTGGCTGAATTCCAAGGGGGATCATCCCAAGAGAAACAGAGAGAAACTGTATCCCCCCTTATGATCTAACCTCAGAAGTCATGTAGCATCATTTTGCAATGCCATTCCATACTCTATTAGCTAAGGAAATCAAAGAGACCTGGCCACGTTCAAGGTAGAGAATCATAGACTCTACCTGTAGGAGTGGAAATGTTCTGGAAGAGCATGGAAATATTATTGAAGCCATTTTTGGAAAATACACTGTGCCACACCTTTATATAACAGAAGACAAGGACACTGTTATTATTTCAGTCAATTATTCAATCCAAAAACTGAAATGTTGGTAGTATCCTGAATCTGTCTCCTTGTTTCACATTCATGTTCATTTAATCAGAAAATCTTGTCATCTCAAAACACATCACAAACATGAGGTTGTCATCATCTTTATGAAAACATCCTAGACCAGGATGCCATTCTTTCTTCTATTCATCACTCTCATCCTTTCTTTTGTTCCTATGTTCCATTCTCCATATGGCAATGGGGACAATCATTTTTAAATACAATATCCTTCCCTGCTGAACAAAATCTCCAAAGACAAAGTGGATCACAGCCTAGTGATAAAGAGAGCAATTCACTAGAAAGATATAAAAATTCTAAATGTCAATGAATCTAATATTATAAGCACAAAATATGAAAATCAAAAACTGACAAAATTGATTTGATAATTCCACCCTCGTAAACGGAGAATTTTTCATAACTTTCTCAGTAATTGATAGATCAGGAAGAGGAAAAATATTAATGCTAATGACAGAAGCCTTAATGGGTTACTAGTGGGCTGAAATACTCATCCTCTCAGCTGATGGGCTGTCTCCTGCCCCAAGTAGTCTAATCTGAATTGTTATGTTTATTTACATTTTTATGCATATTGGAAAAGACTGGAAATCACTGTACTTCTGGAACAATAAGACACAACAGAATATTCATTGTAATAGTGTATTGTGAAAGTGAACATTCAAAGAAATAAAATATCAATTGGTAGTGGAATAGAAAATAAAAGTGTTGTATATCTATGCAATGGTATATATGTATGTATCAACATGAATAAATCTCACAAATATAATATTGAGGAAAAAATATTTGTAAGAAACATGAAATATGATGTTATATATGTAAATGTTATCATACAAATTTTCCAAACAATATTATAATTATTTAAAGATGCTTACATATGGTCTAAAAATATGAAGACAAACATAGCAATGAAAGACACCAAATTCAGACTAGAGTTTGTCTTGGAAAGATCATGGGAGCAAAGAAGGGAGGAAGAGAAATAAAATAATGGGATCATGAGGGAAATATAATGTACTTAAGGTATTTTTTAATATTTCTCTTCTGTAAGAGGCAATAGAACATAGGTTATTAATATATTATTCCTTATATATTTTGTACATATCAAAAATAGAAAAGCAAAATTTCAGCTTAGAGTTTATAAAAGTGTACTCACACATGTGCAAAAAACACACACACACGTGTCTCTTGTGACTTCCCACCAGACTCCCTATTCTGGTTTACAAAACACGCATTCTATGACCTCTGCTTACCTCTCAGATCCAACATCATACCACTCTTCCCATTCAGATCCTCCAGTAGGGCAAGTTCATTTCTGCCTTTGAGCACGCTTTCCCCTGGTACCTGTTTGCCTGACTCCTTACCATTTAGAACTCAGCTTAAATGTCAAGCACCCTCCCCTAAACACCCAAGTTAAAGTAGTTGCTGCCGTTCTTCTCTCTTCACCCTTATTTACTTCTCCTTGTAGTCTATACATTGATTGGAATGTTTTTTACTTATTTGATTGCTTCATGCTCACCTCCCCACCCCTGTCTAGGACTTGAGCTCTGTGGGGAGCAGAGATCTTACCCGCTCATTTCCTACTGGACCCCCAGTTACATGAAGAGGTCTAACCCCCTGAAGGCACAAAATAAATATATGTTGAACTGCAATAGAAATGAACATAGGCTACAAAACTACTGGAATAAATACAACCTGCTAGTATTAAGTTGTTAGTCTTATCTTCATATTAAGAAAATTGAAATACCATTTTTTGTTTTAGAGTTTTAAAAGTTTATATTATAGTTGGCTATGTATTAGCACTAATGTCTTGCATAAATCACTTTACTTCTGTGAATTTTTATATATAAATTATAGAAGGGACTCAAATCTGGCTATCCTCAGTCCCCAGTTGAAATGTGTGCATGTTGTCTTCTCACTGCAGAAAGGTGAGAAATGCTCATTAGAAAACTATCTGATGTTCAGACCATCCACCCACTTTATCTTTGAGGGCCATATCTCTTGTTGCTTGTATTTCTCAATGTTTGACAAAGGTAACTTGTATATGAAATATAGAGGTGTTACCTTGATGAAGGATTCTATGCTGTAAAACTTCCAGGCCTTGGTCTGTATAAAATCACAGATATATAAGGCAGAAAGAAATGTGTTTTCCAACTGTACCTCTCTACCTCCAAGCTATACTAGTATCCCAGGCATACATGAAAGACAGTTAATTGCATCTTTAAAACTACATCTTCTGCAAAAGAGCATTAGATAGTCCTATATCCTGGAAAAATGAGAGCCACTATTCTATTAATACAATAACTTTTTAGTTAAGTAAGTTCTTCCTAAGAGCTAACCTCAGTCTCTCAAAGTTTAGTGCTGCATAATCTCTTTGACTAAACTTCCTAGTTTTAGTCATGGTCGTGCCCTGTCAGTCAGTAGCTGTGTGACCTTAGACAAGTTCTTTAATCTCTCTGTGCAAAATGGATGATTCACAACAGGATTGTTATGAAGATTAAAGAACTACTGCATGTAAAGCACTTAGATCAGTGCTCAGAATATAGTAAAACATTATGTAAGTGTCAGTAATAAACACTCTTCCACTATTAACTTTAGGCGATTGGCTTTGATCTTCGTGGTCACAAGAAAGAGTTGGTGAACTTCACTCATAGTTCACATGTATAAGACTAAATATATTCAAGACTAAATCTATTCTTGTATCTGTTTTTTCCCAGGCTTAGGATATTTCTTCATGATATCAACAGTAATACTTGAGGACAAATTTTGGTTGTGTACTTTGTGGTAAATAATTCCGTTTATAATTTTCCAGTGAATTTTCGATTACTTTGCCTGGGGTGGCTGAGGACACTACAAATCTGACCCTAAATTTTCTCTCTACTCTTCCCTCTCCTCACTTCTCCCCTTACACCCTTTTCAATTCAATTATCTTTGGAAAACGGTATTTCCAGATCATGGTAATTCCCCCAATACATCTGTATTGAACTGAATTGAAATGCTGAAATAATTGCCATATGATACAATTGAGTTTTGTTACATAAGCCCAATCAGTTCTAGACTTTGAAATTAGTGGTTATCTTCGCTATGTTTAATCATTTGTCCCATCTCTGAATCTTTATTAAGCTTTCCCTCTATTTCCAAGGCATTAGTATCTCTAAAACCAAGATGTGATCAGCAGTCAGATTAGACAGAAAAATTTGTATGACTGTGTACTATTATCGCATATCTGCAACTTTTTCAGTTTTATGTTATAATATTTACTCATCTAATAAACAGTGAAGATTTACTATGTGCCAGACTTCAGGTACACCAGCTTGGGGAACAATGACTTAGCTCTCCTTAAGGATTTCAAAATCTAGTGGGACAAGACAGACAAATGAAAAGAGAGAGATAAAGGGAGAGAGGAGAGAGAGGGGAAAAAAGGTGGGGGGAAGAGAGAATTTTAACATAGTGCTATAACAGAGATAAAGGTAGGGAGTTTATATGAGTTCAGAGGTTCAGAGGAAGGGAAACTTTGGGCTAAAGTAGGATTAGGGTGCCACAGAAAACAGAAACCTTCTCAGCAGAGCTGACGACACAAGTTGAGTGTTCAAGTATGTGGTAGGAGCTGTCCACACCGACAGGATAACATTGCAAGCAAGATGAATCACAACTGAGAGGGTGATTCCTTGGGACCTGCAGCTAGTTGAAGAGTTCTCACTCTACTTCCCTTTTCCATAGGAAGAAAAAGTAACTCATCGCCCATCATAGAAAAATAACAACATTTTTAGGATTCATCTGGTTCATATGCTTAGATCAACAGATGAAATATAGTGAGCTCCAGACATCCTTTCAAAGACTGATTTGCCTTTGAAAATGTTCCATTTAGTTCCCTAGCCCAGTCTCCTAAGCAGAAGTCATTGAATTTTCTTCAACAGAATCCATCCAGTGAGCTGGTCTGGCCTCCCTTCTTTTCTAGGGACAACTTCGGGACCTAGCATCAGAGTCAGCAACCTGCAATAAGTCAGCTTGCCTCATGGCCCTGTGTAGTAGTAACTAGATTATTACCTTAAACCCATGGCTCTGCCTCAGGATCAAGTGACAGTGCAAACTTTATTCATTCATTTGTTTATTCTATAAATATTTATTGTCACCTGCTATGTGCCAGCTGCCCTTCTAAGCATAAATGATATAGTGGTAACTAAGTTTTTTTCCCCTGTCATTTACAAAATCAGTCTCTGCTTTATTTCTGTGAGCCCAACACCTGTCTTCGTTTCTCAGGCAGCTTCTCTGTGGTTGGGACTTTTCCAGGCTGTGACGAGACCTTCATGAGGTCTCAAGGGCCATTCTAGAATTGTGGTTCTTGTGGCCGCATGTCTATTACTTTCTGCTAGGTTCTAAATTTGTTCTCTGTTCCAGTCCCCACTGCTACTGCATTTCACCCACTTACTGACAATCCTCTCTATGATCTAGCTGGATTTCCTCTTCCTACATTTATCCCAGAGGACCCATCTAGCTTCCAAGACATAGGCCCATTCAGAGTGTCCTATTCTACCATGAAGCAATACCTGGTCTTGGGACTCACGATCACCAGATGAGTTAATGGAGGTATGAGATAATTATTTCATTTAACATATATTTACTGAACAACTGATATGTGGCAGGCAGGTGTTCATTACGTAGCCTTGCAAAGTTATTTACTCGCCCTGAAATTCAGTTTCTCCAGCTGGAATAATAATACTTATCTCTTGGGTTATTAAAATTAAATGAGATTATATATAGTTCACTCTTAGGTTAGATTCCCTAAAGCAGAGCCTGAGACATGGATTCATGGATATGGGATTAGCTGAAGAAATACATTCTGGAGAAGCTGGTAAGAGAGTGAGAAGAGAAAAATGGATAAGGGAAAGGAGCTAAGTAGGAATGAAGTTTCAGATAAGGTCTACTTTAGCCTGGTCCTGTAGGGGGTTCTGGAACATAAATTGCACCACAGAATATGTCCTGACTTGAGGCGAGATTAGTGGTAGTGGAGGAGGTCACAGTGCATCATAGGCCAGGAACTCCAAGGAGAAGTGTCTTCAATGGACCAAGAGGAGAAAGTTGCAGGGGAAAGCCCTGAGCTGAAACACCCAGAGCAGTTGAGGAATAGGTACACCATTCAGATAAAAGGGATCTCAGGGGACTTGGATAGGGCACCAACATCATTTGTGATAATAATCATACAATGGAGACAGAGAAAGAAACAGGTAATTACCAAATAATGGAATTGATAGAAATGAGTATAAGTGTGGGGGCTCACAAGACCATGTGCTAACTGAGGGTGAAGAGAGGCTTCTAGGAGGATGATATAAATGAACGGGGCTCTGGAGGATAAGTAGGAGGTAGCATGGCATAATCTCATGCCAAACGTGGTTCTTGACAGAAGAATCTGACCAAAACCATCATCCAAAATAGACTGCCTTATTTCGCAGTTGTCCCTGACAGGGAGACAGTTGGTTGTTTCTCTTGGGAAAAATCAAGAACTCGCCTTCCAAGTGTCATTAGGATGTAGCATGACAAAACAAGGTTTGATGTGGTGAATGAAGCTCCAGGATGAAGCTCACTTCTTCCCAGGCAGTCATCCAAGCACTCTGATCATGTTAATACTCTTCCAGCAGGGCCCAAGAAGAGCATACCACAAATGTGTAGATTGATATCAGCATGTTCTGGGAATGGCTCCAAACCAAGCTTTCAGCAGTTTGTAAAGAAATATATGAGGCACAAAGCAAAAGATACAGATTGGACTGACCCTGGAAGAGGGAACAAACATACTGTCCTTGCAGAGTGTTGCCATTTGATTTTGTTTAGGGACCCTTCAGGCAAATGGGTGAGCTGAGAGCATCTGGTGGTTCAAAAAGTGGGAATCAGACTGAGGACAGGTTGCTAAAACCCCAGCTATCCTCTGCATGAAGTTATGACACTTAAAATGAGAGCAAGAGAGAGAGAGATTAACTTCAATGTCCGATGCTTCCAACTGGGAAAAAGGCATTGATTCTTCCATGAGATTGCTAATAACAGGTGTCTCCTGTGATTTATGCCAGCAAACAAAGTTGTGTTGAGGCTTAATCCTTTTCCACCTGCTCTGTAACAGGGAGTGGAAACAGCAGAAGTTGTGAATAATTCTAGAACTTCAAAATCCTTTTCCCTCTGGAATGTGGAAGCCATGCCTTCCCCTCACTTACTTGGTGAACTCTCAAAGATGGTGGAGTGTTCTGGAGAGGTGGGTTACTACCCAGATACAGAATCTGTCCTGTCTCTTATAATCTGTGCTGGGGAGCTTCTCAGACTTGAAATGAGCTGCGGGCATGATGAAGCATTTCTCCCAGTAGGGACATAATGAAAAATTCTTCTGTTCCAGTTAAAATCCATACAGTTAAAAAATATTTTGACTGCTTATACTGTGCCTGCCATTAGTCGAGAAGGATCTCTAGGATATTAGGTCTTCTTGGTCAGAAAGACTGACAAAGGTAGTAGGAAGAGCACCAAACACAAATGCACGGAGACTTGGTGCCCCTCCTCTGCCTGTGCTTTGCCTGTGGACTTAAACTGGCTGTAGGTCTTCTCGGGGAGTGGCTTAACTCCCTCATCACCACTTCCTTCACTTGCAGAATGAGGATGAATTTTCCAACCCTACAGGGTTGCTGTGAAGCTCACATTAGAGAACACTAAAAGTACTACATGAATGTTAGTTTTTCTTTTATTATTATTGTTAGGCAAAAAAAACCCATAAAGATACAAGAAGACATGTGGGACATAAAAAAACTATAAGTGACATTTGGTTCCTCAGCAGGTATGTTACTGTGAAGGGAGCTGCTGGGGGTATTGAGCTGGGCCTTGAAGAAGAGGTGGGCCTCCGTCAGGTAGAGCTAAGAGATAAGTACAGTCCACATGAGAGGAATGATCTGTTTTAGTTTCCTAAGGCTGCTGTGAAAAAATGATACCACAAACTAAGTGGCTTGAAACAATAGTGATTTATTCTCTTGTAGTTTAGGAGGCCAGAAGTCCAAAATTAAGGGGTTGGCAGAGCGATGCTCTCTCTGCAGGTTCTTAGGGAGGACCTTTCCTTGACTCTTCCTAACTTCCAGTGGATTTTGGCAATCCCTGATGATGCTCAGATTGCAGAGGTATCACTCCAATCTCTGCCTCTTCTGTCACATGATAGTCTCCTAATGTTTCTATGTCCAAATTTCTCTCATTTTATAAGAACATCAGTCATTGGGTTAGGACCCACCCTAATCCAGGATGACATTATTGTGACTAGATTACATCTGCAAAGATCCTGTTCCCAAATAAGGTCACATTCATAGGGATTGGAGGTCCTAATCAGTACATATTTTGGGTGGAACATAATTCAACACACACTATTATATAAGCAAAACTCAGAGGAGGGAGGCACACAGTATTTTCAGAGGAGAAGTTAGTAAATTAACATGAACGTAGTAGAAATTTGATGGAAGGGTAAAATCCAACAATGCCAGAATTGAATTATAGTCAATGAACAAGTACCAGGCAAGGGGCTGGGAGTATCAAGATGAATCAGACCACATCTCTGCATTAAAAACATTTTATGTAGTATGTGAAACCCTCCTGTATACAATAGGTGGTCAGTGTTCTCATAGACTATGTTATAGATGATATCTATGTTCTGGGATGTAGATTATGACTCTGTTCTCTGTTTTATTCATCACTAAATGTGCAGAACCCAGTGCAGTTTCTAACACACATAGAAAACAGTGTTGAATAAATTAGCACCTGCTTTTACAGATGTAGAAACCAAGTGAGAGAGTAACTTGTTGATGGAAACACAGATGATGAGTAGTAAAGCTGGTATGAACCTTGGCCTAATTTGACTCCAGAGTTCATACTCTCCTGAATACTTCATTGCCTCTTTGAATTCCTTCTTAACTCTGAGTAGTTTATTGTTCTGATCATTTTCTATTGTACATTAAGGTCAGACAATACTTGGAAGCTCGCATCTTGCCTTTCTGAGACCGTGACGCAAGGCTGCTATCAGGCATGCCATTTGACAAAGCAGTAGCCTTGTTCTGGCTCCACTCCCTCAAATGACATGCTCACTTTCTCCCACAGATGTTAGGCAGATCCTAGAGGACACAGTGACATTTGGCATCTGCAAAAGGCCATGGTAATTCCTCTGTCATAAGCATTGCTATCCATCCTTTCAATATCCATTAAAAATAGTGCCATATTCTAACCCTGTGCCCATGGAAATAAACAGTATTCAGCAGGGTAGGTTTGTACCCAGGCATTCATCACTGAGTTGGGATAGAAAATGGAATTAAGGTTCATTAAAGATAGACTCTCAGGATCAAAAGGAAACTTAAAGTTTATCTGATTTTAGCCCTTAGAAATAATGCTTGAAGTACCACACCCCATTATTCCTGCACACACACACACACACACACACACACACACACACACACACACACACAGAGTTATCTGTAAGACTTTTCCAAATCCTTAACCCATAGACATAACCACACACAAAGCCTTCTCCTTTGCCTTTTGAAGTCAAGGATAAAGCTTTCTTTGACCTAATTAGAATCATTCTTACAAAAAGAAAAATCTAATATTTGAAATATTGAAGGGAAAGTCTTACCACTGGATAAAAGAAAAATTCATATATTTACTCCTACATTTATGTGATATTTAGTGATAACTATTATATAATCTAATTGCTATTATTTTTCACACTTGAGTGTAGCAATGATCAGTGTTATAAATGATAGAAGCTAATATTGAAATTTCCTTGCTGCCAACAGCTAAGTTCACCACCTCTTTCTTGCTAACAGTGATTGGAAGAGCAATTATGCCAAAGTTTGGACTAACGAATGGCTATATTAAAAGGTAGTTTTCCAGTTCTGTAGAGAGCATGAAGCTGGCCAAAGAAAGAAATTAATTGGAATTATTTAAGTCAGCACTTAGAAAGTCACATTTCACCTTGTCCTCAAGAGCACTGGAATGTGCTAACCCTTTCGCAGCTCCACTTCAGAGCCAGCACCATCATGGGCAAAGGAGAGATGCTGCTCAGAGAGATTATGATTGGCTGTAGAGCCAGGCTGAGGCCTCATCTTCAGCTGGCATATGTAGCATTTGTGTTGTGCTAGTATGTTAATTCAATTAAAAATATAAATCTCTTGATATTTAAATGAGAGGGAGAGAACCATCACTTTGTTTTTAGAAAACGCACAAAAAGTAAAATTCTGTAGGGGGAAGAAAGAGTCAAAATGCAAAGGCCGGGTGTCAATCCCTTCAACCCCAGCTAAGAGTTAGCCTGAGATGCTTGTGCTCATACATAATACATCATGAAGAACCTTGAGTTTGAACTTGGTCCCCAAAACCAAGAGTCATTCAATAGTTTTGGGTAATGAAATGTCATGCTCAGACCTATGTCTCAAAAATGTCATTTTGACAATAGTGTGGAGGATATATAGGAAATGAACAATACTGGAAACAAGAGCATTGAAAAGTCTAGTAAGGCGGAAACAGCAAAAAGGGAAACAAGATATATTAACTATATTAAGAAAGTAGGGTCTGTAGGATTTTCTAGCTATTTAAATGTGGGGTATGGTAAGTGAGAAGGGGGAGCCTAGGATGATCCCAGGCTTCTAGCCAGGTGGCTGTCTTGGCAATCATGTCTTTTGCAAGGAGAAATAAAACAAGAGAAGAAGCATATTTACATAAGGAGTTTGATTACGAAAGTGTTTTGTTTGAGGTATCTATAGGACTTCTGGGACTAGATGTCCAAGCTACAATGGATTGGAGATAGAAATATATAAGAAAAGTCATGATAGTCAAACCTTATATGTGAATGAAGTCTCAGAACCACTTAGCAACTAGAGAAATATGGGTCAGAACACTTGTAAGTGGTAAGTAGAGCAAGAGGATCTGTGGAGACAGATTTAACAGAAGGAGCAGAGAAGTCACGCATAAAAAAACAGGAGAATGTGGTAGATATAGACAGTAAAAGAGACAACACAAGAAATAAATGGTCAGCAGTTTCTAACACTGCAGGGACATCAACTGAGATAGAAAAAGAAATTACATTTGATAAACCCTAACCCAGAGTTGCTTCTTTCTTGATGTACCCTGTCTTGGTAAATAGCAACTCCACTTAACTCTGAGCTCATGACCCAAACCAGGAAGTCATACTCATCTCTCTATTTCACTATCTGTCATGCAATCAATTAAAACATTCCATCTCTTCTAACTTCAATATGTACCCATAATCCGGCCACCTATCAGCACCCTCCCTGCTGCTATCCTGTCCACACTCCATCACGCCTCTCCTGGGCCACTGCAGTCATCTCCCAACTGGTCTCCAGGGTTCCATTCTGACTCTGATAGTCTGTTCTTTATATTGCATCCAGAGCCACCCTTGAAAATGAAAATGTTAACATGTAACGTCTTTTCTCAAAACTCCAATAAGTTTCCAACACAAACAGAATGAATTCCATTATTCTCCCTATGCCAACCAGGCTCTGTGATATACTCTGGCCCTGATAACCCCTCCACACTCCTTTCTTATTGCTCCACTCCTGGGTCCCTGCACTCCACCCACAGTGGCCTCTCTCCTTGAACACTCCACTTGCCTTCCTACATTGGATCTTTGAGCTTGCATGTTCCTATGCTAAATCACACTTCCCTCACATGTCCAAATGGACATACTCCCATTCTTTGTCAAGGTCGTACTCATTTGTCAAGCCCATTGCAGAAACCTTCCCTCAGCCACCAAGAAGAAAGACAAAGTCTTCCCCAAGTCATTCTCTATCCCCCTTAATTTACTTTATCTTTCTTCATAGCACTCATTGTACACACAAACACATACACACACAGGTTGAGTATCTCTTACTAGAAATGCCTGGGACTAGAAGTGTTTTAGATTTCATTTTTTTTTTCTGATTTTGAAATATTTTTATTAGTTTGCATTCATAATCTGAAAATCTAAAATTTGAAATGCTCCAGTGAGCATTTCCTTTGAGTATTACATTGGCCCTCAGCAATTTTGGGGTTTTGGAGCATTATAGATTTCAGATTTTTCAGGTTAGGGATACTCAGTCTTTCTCTCTCTCTGTCTCCTGTGTGTGTGTGTGTGTGTGTGTGTGTACAAAATCGTATACCACTAAGAACATTAATATATCAGTTTATGAAGACAGGAATGTTACCATTTTGTTCATTGTCAAAGCTCTATTGCCAAGAACAGTGCTTGGCAATTATTATTACTGAACCGTTGGTTGTTAAAAGAATATTGCATTTAGAAATTTATCTCTATTCAGTTCTTGGCTGTTTGTCTTCATTCTCAGGTGAGCTCTTCTGTCTTGATTATAAGAAAATCTCCAGTAGCTATAGGCTTACATCCTTCCTTTTCAGAAACTTCAATGGAAAAAAAATGTCCGTCACTCTTGTTTATTTGTTCCAACTGAAGTCCCACATTTGAGTATCATTGGATTGAGTTAGGTCATTTGCCTAATCTTGAAGTAATCCTTATGGCCAGAAAGATGAAATAAACTGATTGGCTATGCCAGAACATGTTTCTGCCACCGGAGTTGGGATTGGTCAATCCTCAAGCCACATGGAGTAAGAATGGGAATGCCTCATCTCCCAAAGAGAAAATTGAGATGCAGCTATTAAGGAGAGATGCTCATTTTGTGAGGTCTAAAACTGAAGCAATCTAGGGGAGTCATCCTTAAGAAAATGAGCATAAAACTGCAAATATTAATACAATATTGAGTATAGAGCACTGGAAGTGGTTTGTATGTGCAAGAAGCTCTGAAACTTTAACACTATAATATCACGACACATCTGTCTCTGGGAAAGAAAGAAGAAAAAAAGAAGAAAACAGATCCCAACAAGGGGACTGAGAAAGAAGAGCCTATCTGGACCAGCCCAGAGGAGCACAGGAAAGGAGGACTTAATTAGAAACACGGAGATGGACATCCATCAATTAGACTTGAGAAAGCTACCCTCTCTTCAGTCGAACACATTTCCTGCTCAACACAGGAATTTGCAGTGATTTTCAGCTAGGAAGAGAAGAATGAGGAATTTGGTCTCAAGCTTTCTGCTCTTACCATTGTCTGCAGCTTGCTCTGAAGAGACTTGTGGAAAGAACAGCTGTGTGTCCCCAGTACAGCTAATCCTTTTGGAAAAAAAAAAAGTTACATAACATAAATGTGTTCAGCTTTATCCTCTCCTCCTCCATAATTTAAAACATCCCACAGAATGCCAAGTCTGGGTGGGGTGTGAATATTAATGGCGGAGTCCTGCACTGTCCATCTGGCATCTCAACACGAGGGAAGAGCGAGTCTCCCCTCCTGTGCTGTGGAGGCCTAGCCAATGCCTCGGGGGATTGTGGGGCTAAATGTGTTCATAGTGCCGAAGACCCCTCGCAGGGTCTGAGCAGTTCTAGCTTGGTCAGTTCATAAACTGGTGCTGCAGTGCTGTGTGTGAAAGTCTGTGAAATTCATCCCATGGAGGTCAGGTGAGGCTGTAAGGGTATCCCTCACAGGGAGCGAGGGAGGGCGACAAAGAAAGGAACATGTGTGGGCCGAGTAGGACAGTGGTTCTGGGGACATTGGCCCCTGGCACTAATGCCTGGTAAAAAGTGTCTTTTGCATTTGCCATGTTTTTCTGAGCTCTCTGAGATTAAGGACTCTCGTATCACAGATTTATGAAAGAATAGAGCTCAGAGGTCATCTGGGCCAATGTCCTTGTGCAACCAAAGAACAAACTGACATGTTGTAATAATACACGTGCTTTTCATGAAATACGTCTAATCCACAAAGCCACCCTGTAGGCTGATATTATGACCCCACTTTATAGCAGAAAGACAAACAAAACAGAAGTTCAGAAGGTAGAATGAGAGTAAACAGCAGATATGACATTCAATCCCTTATCTATCTAAGCTCAAAGCTCATGATTTTCATGGATAAAAGATCCTTCCTAGTAATATATTTATATATATGTATATTTGTTCTTCTTCTTATTATTATCATTATTATTTACAATTAGTGAGCACTTCCTATGTCCAGATACTGGGTTATATACAGTGTGTGTGTCTTTACAGATGAAAAAACTGTCTTTCTGAAAGGATTGGTAATTTTTCCAGCATCCTTGATAGATATTTGATATTTGAACCCAGATCTTTCTTGTTCCAGTGGTTTATGCTAAATGCTTTCCTTATGCTCACCCAGGTGATGCTGGAGTTTGCAGTGCTCCCTAGGATTTGGTGATTTGGACAGCTGGCCCCTCTGTGGTCAGCAGCCTGGTAGCAGGGTTACAGAATTTATGACAAGGTAGCTAAATAGCAAAAGTCTCCTCAGAGGACAATTTTATCCTTGCCTGATGATTCCAAATTAGTTCACTGTGAAATGGACCAGTAGGACCCTAAAACACTCCGTGCCACAGCTACACGTCATGAACTCTGCTCACTGCACTGTTGCAAGTAACCACAGCCCTTGTGTGGCAGATCCCACGAGCTGGCTTCCTTCCCACCGTCCTGATTGTTGGCTCTTCGGCGGTGGCCAGAGAACCGACTGCCTCAGCACTTAGATTTGAAAGTGCACATTAGAGTCCCACGTGCCCTGGCTGAGGGACACCCAGTTTTGTACTTTATGTGCGTCCAATACAGGCCCGCAATGAGGGCAACACAGGGCTTCCTGGCTGTCCTGTATATGAGGAGCTGATACATAAAACCCCAGAAAGAAACGTGACATGGTTTGAAGTCTGAAATCTCGGCCAATGCATTTTTAGTAACCTCCTCAAAAGAGGTGGTTTGAGATAAAAGTGGTATCCCACTTGAGAAATCCTTGTGTTGGTCTGGTAAGGGCAAAAGTCCAGACATTCCAGAAGTCTGTGGAAGAAAAACTAGATTTTCAGTTCCTTGAGGCTTAGGTTTAAGTTCTCATTTCAAAAGAATCTAAGATGAAAGGACCCACCAACTAATTTTAGACCCACCAACTCTTTCATCCCTGATTGACTCAAACAGGGAAGAGGGAAAGGGAATTGAGACAAGAATTGAGGTCTTTACTTTAAAACCAACCAGGCTCCTGATGCCAGCCCATGCTATGATTTCATCCTTCACATTCAAGATAAAACACCTTATGATTGGTACTGAGCAGTCCTTTTGCTAACTCCTGTAAAAACAAAGATTCCCCCCGGATGTGCCCGGTAATTAATTAACCGGGAGAAGGTATAGAAATCCGTCCGTGCCTGTAGGCCTCAGCTTCCTCATCTTTAGAAGTGGAAGATGAATCAGAGAATGTAAGGGGGGAAAGATGTTGAAAAATCATCTAGCTCGCAATCTTTAGAAAGCAGAGGGATGTGAAGGTTACAGTATCTGTACAATGTCAGATCACTAGTCAGTGACAGAGGAAGGACTAGAGCTTTGGTGCACTGAACCCAAGTTCATTGCTCTTGCTTTTCTTTTTCTTTAGATAAAAAAACAGCTTCAACAAATATTTGTCGAATGTCTATAGCACTAATGGAAGAATATACTTAATAACATCAAAACCACAGAAGGTTTGAAAATCTGAATTCTGAAGTACTTTGCAGATGGAATCGGTATTTGCTACACACCAGGACAGTTGAGTGAGAATGCCTCCTTGGCCTTTAGGAAGGCTAGCTCTGGCAAGGCCAGCCACTGCCTGTGGAGAAACCAGGACAGAAAGTCCAGGCAACCAGTGTGAGAATGAACCATGGCAGATGTTCCTCTAATGCCTGACACTGCTATATCGAGGATGGAAAGAAACACAAGCCAACTCAGGCATCTCTGTATGAGAGATCCCTGCTTTGGATATCTTTATCTCTCTAGGGCCTCTAGAGATAAGTGAGGAAAAGATATTTGCAAAGGATTAGGGGACATGAAAACTAAAAACCACAGAAGGGAAGGTGTGTCTACTTTCGTTTCCCCCACTTCTCACCTTCCATTATAAAATGGAAATCCGATCAGCAAACTCCCTGCATAAAACTCCCCCAGTGCCTCCTGCACATGCCTTGTCCTGAGTCCTCCAGGCTTCCCTTCTGCCTTTTCTCCTGGTCCTTACAACAGCCCTACTGCACCTTATTCTAAGCTGCTCTTACTGATGCTGACGGGGGAGTTCTTGTTCCTTCCGTCGGAATACTCACCTTCCACCTATTCCTCCCTGGGACCACCACCACCATGCAACCATCTATGCACCACTCCTTCCAGAAAGCCTTCACAGCCCTGAATGGGCTCAGTGCTCCTCCTCTGATCCTCCTATGGTCACCTCTTATAGAACTTACACACTGTATTGCTGTTATCTAACTTACTTTCTCCTCAATATCCTATAAGCTCATGAGTTCAGGAAGCAATTTATGGTTGGTTCAATATTTTGTTTCCAGACCTTAGCACAATTCTTGACACAGCACAGGTCCTTGTTAGATATTTAGTGGATATATAACAATACCTAACATTTACTGAGCACTTACTATATGACCATCTCTGTTTAAGGGCTTTCAGGATATTATTGTTAATTCTTTCAGCAACCTTCAAGGAAGCCATTGGTGTCTCCATTTAATAAAGGACAAAATTTAGGCTTAGGGTTTTCAAAAGTTTACCTAAAGCTACGTTATTACCTAGCAGTGGAGAAAGGAATGGAAAGCATGAAGCTTGCCTTGGGAGCCTACGCTCTAACCCACTTTGTTGACTGTTAGAAACCCAAAGCTCCAACCCACCTTGTTTATTTTTCCTGTGAACTCTGTGACTTCCCTTGGATTTGTTAAAAAGGGAGTATTGCACTAGAAGAGTATCTTTTTCAGCACCAACATGCTGTCTTTGTATGATTTGGTGTTTGGGTGTGGGTTGAGGGGGCAGGGTGGGGTGGGGGCTAGAAGCGGATGCTTCTTAGGCATCTTCTCATTGACAGGTATGTGCCTGACATCTCAGCTCCCAGGCCCCTACTTTAGCAATGAATCTTCCCCATTCCAGTTCTGATGATTCCTGTAAAGAACAAAATGTTACTGAGGCAGGCCCAATGCATCCTTTGCCCAGCAATTTCTGGAAGTTAGCAACTCACCCTGTCTCCTATCATGTTCATGAGCATCCACCCCGAACAGTAATGCAATTGGTATTCCAATATTTGCTGGGGTAGTGATTTGGCTCAAATAGGAGTAATAGCACTTCCTAAGAGCAAATCAGATTTAGTCCTCTAAACACTGGCTTCATTTCCTTAAAGAATTGTTGAAACCTTTTCCCATTGCTTCCTATCCAACCACTTTTTCCCCATTCACCTGAAAAAGACTTTGACTGTTAAAAAGAGATTTTATAGAAGCCCAGAAACAACAGTTTTAAAGGGGATTGAAGCAATTAGCCCTGAGAAAGAACACATATGCCAGAAAGAAGTTAACTTCATGGAAGTCAAACGATCTGCTTGGGTGGATATGGTAACTTTTATTTTTACTATCCCCCACCCCAGAATACCTTCCCACTCCCATTCTTCTTGTTCAGCACACTTTAGGGGGATGAGCTAACTTCTTTTACACTTCCCAGTCTGGTTTCCATCAGTTTCTGGGTGCCACCAAAACCCTATGTACACAAGAGCTCATTCACTTACATATTTATGAGCACCAATTTTCCTAAGAATGGTGTCAGCCAAGTGGGATGATGGTGCATTTTAATCCTGAGGGTGGGGGTGGACCAATGCCCAATCATGAACATAATAACAAATGTGTGTCCAAGGATGAATTCCTACAATCAAGCTATGGATTCTACTTTCAGGATTTATATTGTTTCTTCTAATTACATGCCAACTCCGTGGCATGTGGGTGGGCCAGCTCAAATTGGGTCAGACACCAGGAAATGAATGGTTTTTTTCCATTGAAATATGATTTCTCAGTGTTGAGATAATTGATGTTTTAAAAACATTTTTAAAAGGAACAGTTAGTAATCATTTATATCTCAGCATATAAGCATATTTGATTATCTACAAATGGAAACAAGAAAAAAATCCTTTTTAAAAGGAGAGACAGAGATATCTTGAGCCTGGGACTCTAGACCCTGAAATAGAATTCAGAAAGAAATAACCCTGAGCATCCCTGTACTACCACAAAGAGTTATGGGGGTGGGGGGAAGAGATATTGAAAGAGATGAGTAAAGAGTGAAAGAGAATGTCAAAATTTTGCATCACATCCAGTGTCCCACTGTTGTACCATCAAACCAATCATACATAGTTAAACAAGAGTAAATATACTCCCCTAGGAGTCTGCTACAGACCAGAGAATCAACAGGTTCAGTATAACTTCCAGAGATAATTTTAAAAAAAAAATCCAGGAAACAGATATACCTCAGCCTAAGGAATCTTTCCAGGTATCAGATCTGCCCAAAGATAGAATAGACTGCCATGGAAGGTAATGAGTTTCCAGTCACTGAACATAGTCACACAGAAGTTGGTTGAGATATTGCAATGATTTCTGGCATTAGCCACTCTTTTAGGCCAAAATAATAAACCAAAAAAGAACCAACCAATCCTGTGTTATATACTTATGATTACATTTTATTTGACTATAAGTACCAGAATACCTAAGTAATAGTAATTTAGAAAAATAGAGGGTTATTTGTTTAATATTTCAAGAAGTAGTTAGATAGTTCAAGGTGGTAAATTGGCTCATCAGTGCTATCACAGACTCAAGAAATTTCTATTTTTTTTTACTCTACAACATGATATTTAGGCCTTATTCTCATGCTCATAATTATAAAGTTCATAATGATAATGATGATGATGATGATGACGACAATAATCCTAATATTGACACTTTGCAGAACTAACTATGTGCCAGGAATTTTTCTAATCACTTTCATGTGTTAATGTATTTACTCATGGTTACAAGATGGCTGCAGTATGGCAGACCTCACATCTATGTCATAGTAAACTAATAAAAGTATGTGTATGTGAGACAGGGGCACTAAAGAGGCTAAAGCCAGGTCCTTTTTATTAGCATAGTACAAATCTTTCTAGAAGCCCACCAAAGAGAAGTCTGCTTTTGTTTCTTTGGACAAAAGTGTATCACATGACCATCCATAGCTAAAACTGGCCAGGGTAAAAGGAATCATGAATGAGTGTTGGGTCAACCCACAAACAGGTTCTGGTATATCAGTGAATCCTTTTCACATCCATAATACGAATTGATCCTTTCAACAATCCTATATGCTAGATACCAAAAACAAACAAACAAACAAACAAAACCCAAAACATAAAAAAGAACAACATAAAAACCCGAGGAACACCCAGTTTTGAGTAACCAATCGTTTATTTAGGTATTCATTTCCAAAGCTGAGATATGAACCCACCTAGTGACCTCAGGAACTGACTTCCGTTCTTGACACTACTACACGAGGGTACCTCCTAGATTGGTTTTAGTGTCCCTCTTCCCATGAAATTTGATAACTGAGATGTGCTAGTCACCTTGAAATAGAAGAGAGGGTAAATTACGCAGTAGCAAGCCCAGAGCCAGTTCTTTTCCTGTAATGGCTTTCCATGAATTTGCTGGAAACAGTAAAGGTCTAATGAGGTGACTGCTCATTGCCACTTAACCAGGCACAAGTTCAGCCTGGCACCAGAATTAAGAGTACTGCTTCTGCCACTGCTAAGCAAAGCACAGATTCTCTGGATTGAAACTCATTTTCTGGAAACAGGTTTTTCAATAGCACATTGCACATAATATGTCACGAGAGTATCACTCGCATAGTTCCAGGTTGATGTCATCTGCAGCACTTCAGTGACCTGAAGAGGATGCTCTTTCCTAGGTTATTTTATCTGACCTCCCAAGAGTGACATAAGCACTAGGAAAATCCAGATGACTTTAAGATGGAGCCATTTCCTTTTTGGCAGAGGCAAAGGTATCAGCCAGGCTATTCCTGCAGGATTTGTAGGTTAAAAGACTAAAAAAAGACGTTGATGACTCTGCCTAAAATATCTGCTGTTGACCTAGAACTACCTCTGCCCGTGGAGAGGCAGCACAGCCCGGGCATGAGTGAAGCTGGCTCCCACCTGGATTCTAGTCCCCCACCCCCACACCTTAGCTGTGCTACCTAAATCTTCTAAACTTGTGTGGTTGTTTTGAGAATTAAATAAGCACTTGGCAAGGTGGTGGCTAACACAAAGGGAACAGTCAATGAATATTGGCTGCTGTTCATAATTATCACTGTTGCTCTTGCTCATGGTTGCATTATTATTATTATTATTATTCTTTTAGAGAATACTTCTTGAGTTTCTCACCATTTGGAGGACAAAACTTGGGAAAGATCCCAGATGTCTCCAAGGCAAACTTGAGGTCCATGTATATGGATTATAGAGTTCAGACATCTAAACGAGTACTCAGTCATTAAAAGTTGAAACTGGAAGTCTGTCTTTGGAAAAATTCAGAGCAGCCTGCTAGACTTGTGGATACTCATTCAGACTGTACAGGATCTTTAAAAATCAGTCATCTCTGTGCTAAGATGAACCAGTGGTGGGAGAAACGCTCAGCGACAGTTTCTAAAGTCTAACAAATAACCCCTGGGTCTTTCCTGTGTCTTTCTTGTGTAAAGCTCTCCTGCCCCTGCTGAGTTGAGTAACAATATCAATCACTAACATTTTTTGATAACACTTAGGCACTTACTACATGCACAGCTGATATTCGGAACCTACGTGTAGGAGCACACTTAAGCCTCATAGTTTCTTGAGGTAGATTCTATTATCCTCCCCATAATAAAGTTAAAAAGACTGAGGCAGACAGAAGTTGGACAACCAGTCTGATGGTACAAGACCTGCAAGGGGCAACTGTGGCCACTGGGCTTGGGTAGAGACACTGTAAATGGATCCCTTCTCTATGCTTTGTTGCCTTCTGGAGGGAGGAGAAGCAGGCCTGCAGGAGCTGCACGTGTCCATCAATCTCACCCTCACTTCTCTCCAGTCATGTTGGCCTCTCGTTTTTTTCCTGGGACACATCAAGTTTATTCCCACCACAGGGTCTTCACATTTTCTGTTTTCTGTCGCCTAGAATGCATTCAGAGGTCCCTTAGAAGAGAGACTGCCTCCCAAGAAGGTATCATTTACAGTAAAAGCCAAACTTTAAAAATATAACAAAAACAAAATAAAAAAAAATCCTTTATATACTAGTAGTGTAATACACTATATGCTAGTAGTGTATTTACATTGGAATAATTTTTCAGTTCTCAACCTTCTCCCTCATTTCCCAAAGAAAGACAAAAAACCCAGCCATCAGAGTCATTTAGGTTATCCATTCATCTTGGATTGCCGAGAGAGTTCCAGTTTATGCCTCTTTTCCTGGTATAATTATTAAGAGCACTCTTGTTCACTCTCTAAGGTGTTTTAGTTTTAAAAATAAAATTTTCAGTCACCTTGTTTCTAATAGGAATTTCTATCCTCAGTTATCTGCTTACAGATAGGGCATCTGTTTACTGTAGGGCATCTTACTTACTTGCAATTCTTTCCAGATAAGCATGGAACAAGAAGAATGTGCCTACTCAAATCCAAGCCTGGGCTTTTCAAAAGTGTAGTTGTCCCTCTCCTTAAATGATTAAAAAATCTTCCCAGCTCTGGCTCTTCTCCATTCACCCCCCACCAGGTACTCTCAACTGCTCTATCAGTTACTGCCTTTACTATAGAAGCAGTAACAAGTTTATTTGATCCCATTTTTTTGCATATATTTATTATTTTCACATGGAGACACAAGATTAAGAGCTAAGTTTTCTTCTTTTTATTGCCTGTGGTGTCTAGCACAAGGCTATGCATGAGCTAGGGACACCGAATGTTAATATGAAAGACAAAGTACAGGAAGAAGAGAGAGAGGGATGGATAAAATAAGGAAACAAGGAAAGGAAAGGAGAGGAGAAAGAGAAAGGAAGAAGGGGAGAAAAGAAGTGAAGGAAGGAAGAAAGGGAGGGAGGGAGAGAGGGAAGAAGGTAGAAAGAAAAACAAAAGGAAAAAGAAGGGAAGAGGGAGGGAAAACAAGTCCAATATATATTTCCTGCAACACCAAAACTAAATGGAAGCCAGCTGGTCCCTTATAACAATAACTTGTTTTCATCCAATGCAAATAGACGTCTCCTCCCTTGGCCATTCTCTGTGCTACTGTGAGCAACATGCATTTCTAGACTGAAAAGTTGCTGTCAGGCTGGGCTGTAATTAGATTCATCTCATATTAGCTATGTAAGAGAAGCAATGTTCCTTTCTACTTGGACAATTTTAGAAGCCTCCCAAATAAATAAAGGATAAAAGGCAATTTGTTTAAAAATAAGGAGTCCTTTCACCAAAGGCTGCTTTCTTCAAGAGTACTAAGTTTCTTCACAAACAACTAGCACAGAGGTTCCTTTCTAAACCAACAGCCTTATTACTGCCTGAGTCCACACCTATTTTTGACTAGTTTAACAGAAATCTAAAGATTTACCATCTCTTTATAAGTTTGATTTGCAAATAGAATGAGTACTTACCAGATAAAAAGTGTCGCTTCCATTATGATCTCAAGTTAAGCATCTTCTATTTAAAAAAATACTTCCTCAAATATTAATGCTTTGTATTTATTATAGGGTTCTATATTAAATTGACAAAACACAAGACTGTATTATTTCAATTCATTTCTCTATACTATGTGTGAAAAGTGAAGTAAGATTTAAGGAAGCATAATTACTTAAAGACAATCATCTATTTTTTCTCTTTACCTTGCAACCATTAATGAAATTACTTCTTCATTTAACTCTGATTTTATTTATCTATTCATGCATATATGAATGGCACTACAGAAGAGTTGTAAAAGTAAGAAAACAAAATTTAACATCTCTCTATAATGAAAACACTCAACAAAGCAGGAATAGAAGGGCACTTCCTCAACCTGATAAAAGCCTACAAAAAGCTCACAACAACATATATAATAGTGAAAGAATGGGTTCTTTACCTCTGAGAACAGGAAGAAGACAAGGTTATCTTCACTTACCACTTCAATTCAATGCTGTACTAGAGATTCTAATCAGAGCAATTAGGCAAGAAAATTAAATTAAAAAAATACAGACTTGACAAGAAGAAATAAAACTATCTCTATTTGTAGATGGCATGATCTTGTATATAGAAAGTCCCAAGGAATCCACTAAAAAACTATTAGAACTAATAAATGGGCTAAGCAAGTTTGCAAGATCAATATACAAAATTAAATTATATTTCTATATACTTGTAATAAATGGTCCAAAAATGAAATAAGAAAAAAAAAATCAATTTATGATAGCATGAAAAACAATCAAATACACAGAAAAAAATTTTTGAAAAAATACAAAACTTATTCCCCAAAAGCTAAAAACCATTTTTGAAAGAAATTTCAGAAAGTGTCAATAATTGGAAAGGCATCCTATGTTCATGGATTAGAAAGTTTAATATTAAGATGACAATACTCCCCCACATGGTCTACAGATTCAATGCAATTCCTATTAAAGCCCCAGATGATTTCTTTGCATAAATTGATTAGATTATAAAATCTCATATGGAATTTCAAGGAGCCTAGAATAGCCAAAAACAATCTTGAAAAAGAAAAACAAAATAGAAGGAAGCATACTTCCTGATCTTAAAATGTATTACAAAACAATGGTAACCAAGAAAGTGTGGTATTGGTACAAGTAAAGACATATGGATCAATGTAATTGAGTTGGGAATCCAGAAATAAAACCATGTGTCTATGGTTAATTGATTTTCAACAAGTGTTCCAAGACCATCAATGGGGATAGAATAGTCTCTTCTGCAGTTGTTGCTGGGACATCTCAATAGGCACATGTAAAAGAATAAAGTTGGACCCCTACACCATACCAATAATACTTTTTCTTTTCTTTTCTTTTTTTTTAAATATTTTTTATTTCAGCATATTATGGGGGTACAAATGTTTAGGTTACATATATTGCCTTTGCCCCACTCAAGTCAGAGCTTCAAGCATGTCCATCCCCTAGATGGTGTGCACCACACCCATTAGGTGTGTATATACTCATGCCCTCCTCCCCCTCCCATCTGCCTGACACCCAATGAATGTTATTACTATATATGCACTTAAGTGATGATCAGTTAATACCAATTTGATGGTGAGTACATGTGCTACTTGTTTTTCCATTCTTGTGATACTTCACTTAGTAAAATGGACTCCAGCTCTATCCAGGATAATACAAGAGGTGCTAGATCACTGCTGTTTTTTGTGGCTGAGTAGAACTCCATGGTATACATATACCACATTTTATCAATACATTCATGGATTGATGGGCACTTGGGTTGTTTCCTCATCTTTGAAATTGTGAATTGTGCTGTTATAAACATTCTAGTGCAGGTGTCTTTTTTTAGAACGTCTTTTGTTCTTTTGGGTAGATGCCCAGTAATGAGATTGCTGGATCAAATGGTAATTCTACTTGTAGCTCTTTGAGGTATCTCCATATTAGTTTCCACAGGGGTCATACTAGTTCGCAGTCCCACCAGCCGTGTTATGAGTGTTCCTATCTCTCTGCATCCATGCCAAATTTATTGTTTTGGGACTTTTTGATAAATGCCGTTCTCACTGGAGATGAACTACAAGGCTGTAGTAAGTAAAACAGCATGGTACTGGCACAAGAAGAGAGATGTAGACCAATGGAACAGAACTGAGAACTCAGATATAAAACTATCCTCATATAGCCATCTAATCTTTGACAAAGCAGACAAAAACATACATTGGGGAAAAGAATCCTTATTCAATAAATGGTGCTGGCAAAACTGGATAGTCACCTGTAGAAGACTGAAATAGGATCAGCACCTTTCACCTCTCACAAAAATTGACTCCATGTTGTAGATCCACTGTATTTTACCTATTCCCTCTTCAAGTGATGGATATGCAGGAGGCTTCTAATTTTCTGTCAACACAAATAAACTGCAGTGAAGACTTCAAGCAGAATCACTTATGGAGCTGTGTATATCTATCCTTTGGGATATGTATCTACAAGAGGAATTTTGGGGTTATTGTAATGTGTAAATCCATTAGTCAGCAGTACATGAAGTCTCCTTTATCTGAACATCCTTCCATGTCTGGTGGTAGATATTTTTCTACTTTTTCCCTTTTCACTTATATGCATAGTTGTATAAATTGAAAGAAGACATTAGCTAAATAAAACTAAATAAGCATTCAAAATAATACATCATGATCAAGTATAATGATCAGAAAATCTACCAGTGAAATTCACCACACATTAGCTAAAGTTATAAAGACTAGAGAAGAAAATCCAGTTGACACAATTAATTATGAAAAAGCATATGATAAGCCTCAGCACCATTGATGGTTAAACTAATAAACAACGACAACAAAAATAAACTAGAAATAAGTGGGAATGTTCTTTATTTGATGGGCATTATATAAGAAAAGAAACTCCAGCAAAGAAAATAATTGATTGAGAAACTTTGGCCACAAAGCTTTTCACATCTGTAGCAAGACATGCATGCCTACTGTCACCAGCAATAGCATTATAAGATAAGGAAATGAATAAAACAGGTAGTAACATTTGAAGGAAAGATATAATTCTTAAGGATGATATTTTTTCTACCTGGAAAAAGTAATGGAATCAATAGACAAACCAAAAAACTTAATAAGTGTTCAATAATGATGCCTGATACAATATTACCCTACAAAAATAAATGTTGTTTCTTTACACCAGAAATGACAACTAAAAATATTAAAAAATAAAATATTCCATAATGCAGCAGAATATCAAACAATCTACGAATTAAACTAATCAAAATCATGAGATCCCTTTGGATAAAACATTAAAACTCCAAACGGACATAGAAGATGATATCAATAAATCTTCCATGCTTTTAAACAGGATAACATTTTAAAGATATCAATTCTCTCCAGACTAATCTATAAATTTGATGCAAGCCCAATAAAAATTCTAGTTATATGGTTTTTATACACTTGGTAAGCCTATGCTAAATTTTAAATTGACTAAAATAGCTAAATTAACCTTAAAAATAGTAAAGAGCCACAGCTTACCAGATATCAAGATATATAGTAAGTCTACGGTAATAAAAATAGTGTTTTATTGGTGTAATAACAGGCAAATTGACTAATGGAAGATAATAAGTAGCTCCAAGACAGACTCATTAATATATGAGATTTAAATATATGGTAAAGTTGGCACATTGAATTAATGGGAAAAGGAAAAATTGTTTAGTAGATGGCATAAGCAATACTGGTTAATTTTAGTGTGAACAATGAATACAGATATTTATCTAACACCACACAAAAAATTGGAACTCTACAAGGATTAGAGTCATAAATGTAAAATATAAAACTATAAATTTAACAGGAGTTTTGCCTCTATGTTTGAAATAAATAAGGCATTGTTATCTAGAATATAAGTCAATCTCCTGCCAATCAAGAAAAACCTCCTCTCCCCCCCCCAAAAAAAAAAAAAAACTAGGGAAAAGATACAAACCGGCAAGTTATTGAAGAGAAAAATAAAGCAAACAAGTGCATAAAGAGATGATAAAAGTTATTCATAAACAGAGCTGTACAAATCAAAACAGAAAGAGATAGTACTAACAGAAAGAGTACCTAACTGTATCTTTCTAGACCGTATCATTCCTTATCCTTTCACAGCTACAGTTTTCTTGATTAAGGTCCACCATTAATAAACTGAATTTTAAGAATAGCTCAGAAGAAGCTCTTTAAGAATTTATTATAAAATTATTCCCTTATTAAAATAAGTTTCCCTTGTGAAATAGTTACTAAAGGTCTTGATAGAAAGGCGTTGATATGACCATTGGAGTTGGTAACAAGCGCTACTACTCTGCTCATCACAGTGATACAAAAGAAACTGCTGCTTGGCTGCATTTTATGCAAGAAGAAGTGAAGTTTTGCTTCATGACTCTATTATGTCTTCTTTATTGTCAGCAATGCATTAATCTCCATGAGCTCTGACCATTGAAGATTCATATTATGAGGGATAGCAAAATGAGTTTGATAATTGGAGCCATGCCAATCAATTATTTAATTAGTCACTGACTGATTCACTCAGTGTTTCATTAACAAATATTGAAATTCATTACTATTAAGCATGAGTTTAAATTTTATGAATTTGGTTAGATAGGAGACCAAAATAGTTCCTATCTCTAAATTTTATAATCCAACATGACACAAGACTTCGTTCCAATACCTACAAGTTGTATAATTGCTGGAAAGTCACTTAACCTGTTTGAAATAATAGCTTCCCATGTGTATAAATAAAATGAAAATTCCTACCTTACATGGTGATTGTGAGAATTAAACTATGCTGTGCACATGTAGTGCTTATTCTAAAACCAGAGTTTTCATTAATATCAGCTATCTTGTCTTCATTCTTTATATTATGTGTAGACAAAATGAATAGAAAGGAATAGTTTTCTCTTTTGCCTTAATAGAGTTTTAAAAAGCTCTGATTCCTTTTATGGAACTTGTGAGTTCAGTGCTGCTTTCAGATCTACTTTTTACTGTCCAAAACATTACCTGCAATGTAAGATTCTTCTTTACAAGTTGCCCATGAATAGTACAGAATTATGATAGTTAATTTTATATGTCTGTTTGACTGGGCTAAGGTATACTCAGATAACTTGTAAAGCATTATTTCTGGGTGTGTTTGTAAAAGTGTTTTCAGAAGAGATTAGCATGTGAATCAACATATCAAGAAAAGATCTGCCCTCACCAGTGTGGTTAGCTATCAACTAATTCACTGAGGACCTTCACAGAACAAAAAGACAGATGGAGGAAAGATGATTCTCGTTTTCTTTTCTTGAGCTGAGACATTTATCTTCTTCTTCCCTCAGACTTTGGAGTTCCTGCTTCTCAAGACTTCAGGCTCTGCCAATTTCCATAATAAATTTCCCATTATCTATAATTATGTATATTCTATTGGTTCTGTTTCTCTGGAGAAACCTGACTAATACAAGCATTAAAATTCTTCTTTATAAGTTGTCCACCAATGGTATAGGATTGTTCAACAACAGAATTCTACTTTATTTCAACAATCATTATCACTTATGGGATTTTTTATCTCTCTCAGATGTACAACAGCAACAACAACAAAACCTAATTTTGGCACTACAAAACCCATAAATCTAAAAATGATCTTTAGCAACATATGTATGAGGTTTGTAGCCTCTATAGGAAAGAATAACATTAAGCCTTTATTTGGCTGTCACCGAGGGAATAATGAATATGAACACTGGCCAGTCTACTGCTCCCCTCCACAGACCAATAGTCTTTCAGTAAATACTGGAAAAGGAATGTATAGGTGATTGAATACCAGGACTCATACACACACATGATCCTGAGCTCTTCTGTTGTGATTATTTTCCCAGAAGTCTCAGAAAACAGTTTTGAGTCACTTCTTTAATTTTACGGGTGACATTCCCACCGGTTGAATATACTAACTCCCATCCACTCAGCCAAATGGTTAGGCATCCAGATGGCTCTACATGGAGAAGAAACCCAAGATGTTATTGGACACACCACTTTCAACAGGAAGAACACCTTGGAAAGTATTACTGCAGATGACTTTTAGAGAAATGGGAAGAAGTAGGCCACTTAGCAAAGGCAATGGTTGAGGGAGATAAATCTAAAGGGTCTGGTGAGAGGAGGTGTCCTGATAAAATTAAGAATGATTCGATTAGAAAAGTGTTTATAAGGAATGAAGAAATGGAGTCACAGATGATATGAAAATCGTGCTATAATGCAACAGACCATTTATATAGTGATTGGGTGAACATACTTAAACAATCAACTGACTCTTCTATGCAATTGGTCTGCTAACTTCAGTTATGTGTACAGTTGACCCTTGAACAAGTTTCGTTTGTACTGCATGGGTACACTTAAATGTGGATTTTCTTATGCCTCTGCCACTTCTAAGACAACGTAGACCAACCTCTGCTCTTCCTCCTCTGCTTCCTCCTCCTCCTCCTCAGCCTTTTCAACATAAAGACAACAAAGATGAAGACCTTTATGATGATCTACTGTTAGTTAATGAATAATAAATATATTTTTCTTATGATTTTCTTAATAACATTTTCTTTTCTTTAGCTTACTTTATTGTAAGAATGCAGTATATAATACATGTAACATGCAAAATATGTATTAAATGACTATGTTATTAGTAAGCCTTCTTATGATTTTTCTTAATAACATTTTGCTTTCTCTAGCTTACTTTAGTATAAGAATACAGTGTATGATACATACAACATCCAAAATTCGTGTTAATTTACAGATTATGTTATTGGTAAGGCTTTCAGTCAACAGTAGTCTATTATTAGTTAAGTTTTGTTGGAGTCAAAAGTTATATGCCAATTTTTGACTGCACAGGGGGGAGTGCCCCTAAACTCTGTATTGTTCAAGGTCAACAGTATAGTTTTTCAGCCCTGACCCATCTACAAGGACAGAAACATCTGCAAACTGTGCAACTACAAAGGGAAGTATAAGTCTAGCAAAAGTTGAAATTCTTTTTGAACATCGATTGAACTTAAAAAAAGATGCAAGAGTATTAATAGATAATGTTTGTTTTAAAAATCATACCTAAGATGCTTAATCACTTTTGTTTTTAGTATATTGTAATACATGGAATAAAGGTCATTTCAAATATATTTTGAAATGGTTTGGTTTTTATATCACATCAATGTTTCTGTAAGAAAATTTTATCTTTCTGTTGTTTACTTTTAAGCTAAACTTCAAGTGTGAAGTGTTGAGCTAATCATCCTAAGAACAGTGGCATAATCTATCCCTGTAGGCAACAATGGGGCTTAATTCACCTTTTCCCTCAATTCTTTGGTGTTAAGTCCTATTCTCTACTCCACAGATAACAAATATAAAGCGCTCAATATATGCCCTTAAATATTAGTGTGTTCTTATAAGACACTGACTGTTGTTTCGTATCTGTGTATTCTAATTTACATAAATACTATCTTGTAACTCATCTTGTATTCTAACTCAGCACTTTTGGGGTGATCTCCCCATGTTGCTATGGACACCTAGTTTGTGTTCCTTGGTGATGCTCAGTCCCTGAGTGGACATCCATCACTTATTTATTTCCTTAGAGAATAGCCTTGGTTGACTTCACTTTCCTGACACCAGAATTACAATCTAAAAAACAGGCTTCCACATGATACCTTACGAACATTTGCAAGAATTATTCCGGACTATACACATAGAATTGGATTAGTTGGATCACAAAAAAAAAAAAATACCTATTTTAGCTAAATATTGCTTGATTACTTCCCAGAACAGTTGTCAGAGTTTACTTTCCATCAGCAGTGCGTAAAAATTTCTCTCAAAGTCTTGACAGCAATTGATAGTCCCAACATTTCTATTTTTTACCATTCTAATGAGTTTAACTTAATATCTCATTGTTTTAATGTTCCTTCTTGTGATTTCTGATGAGCTCAAGCATACCTTTTTATACTCTTGAGACATTTGGACTTCCATTTCTGTAAATTGCCTGGTAACTTTGCCTATTTTCCTACTACAGTTTCCTGATTCATCCTGTTAATTTTAAATTAAGGCATATTTCAGAAATTAATTTCTCTTTAGTTTTAAATATTAAATAATCTCCTCCCAACATGTCACTCATCTGTTAATATTGCTTAGGATATCACCTCAAATACAGAAGCATAAATGTATATAATTGCTCCATTTTATAGTTTGTGTGTTGGAGTCTTGGTTAACTTTTAAGTCATTAGGATATTCTTTTACAAGGTCTTTTATTATACAGGTACTGTTTTAAGTATTTCACTTGTTTTAGTATATTTGGGTCTCCAAACTACCCCCAAACACATGAGATAGCTGTTGTTATTGTTTCCATTTTACAGATGAGGAAACTGAGACATCAACAAATTCAATAGCTGGCCCAAAATTATACAGCTTAGAAGTGAAAGATTCTATATTTGAACCCAGGCTCTCTGGGCTCAAGAATCCATGTTCTTTTATAGTTAGATTTTTTATACCTGTGGAGTCTACCTTTTCAAGTTAAGAATACTGTTTCCTTTCCTGCCTCCCTTCCTATCCCTCCCTCCTTCCCTCCCTCCCTTCTCCCTCGCTTCCTTCCTTCCTTCCTTCCTTCCTTCCTTCCTTCCTTCCTTCCTTCCTTCCTTCCTTCCTCCCCTTTATCTTTCTACAAATATTTAAATCCCTTCTATATATGAGATATAAATTAGTGGTGAGCATATAGTTGTTATTTAAGCTGTAAGGCTGGATGAGATTACCAAGAGTGAGTCTAGACAGGTAAAGGAACACCAAGGACTGAGCCCTGGACTACTCAACATTAAGATGGGACCAAAGAGTAGATACCAGGAGAGGAGGCTGAGAAGAAACAACCAATAATGTACCAAAACAAAACAAAACAAAAAACAACAGTCTTAAATTTCATGGATGCCAAGTGAAGAAATGTTACCAGAGGAAGGAGAGATCAACTGTGTCAAATGTTGCAGAAGATTCTAGATGAGTTCTCAGAACAAACCACTGGGAAGTGTGGCTTGTGTGTGTATGTGTGTATATGCATGCACACACACGTACACATATGGGAGTGTCTGTGTGCCTATGCTGTATTAATTGGTTTCAAAGCATTACTTGAAGTCTTACAATTTCCAGTGATTCAATACTAGGTACTAATGACCTGTGCAAGAGCAGCCTGGCTGCACTGGTAGGGACAAAAGCGGTGGATTTATGAGAATGGGGAGGAGAGGAGTTGAAGTTAGGGAACAGGAAAAACCCTCTTTTAAGGAGTTCTATTGCAAAAGAGAGTAAAGAAAGGGAGTTAGGAGTCGTCCTAAGACAGAATTAGGAAAATTTCTTCTGTTAATATTTAACTGCTATGCATCTAATTGTACCACAATTTATTCAACCATTCCCTTGTTGATGGCTATTTACTTTGTTTATAGGTTTTTGCCACTACTAATAATGCTATAATTAAGATACTTATAAACTTATAGAATGTAGATCATAGTTTTCCTATGACCCAGTCATCTGGATACTTACACATATATAATCGTAGATAATAGTATTTTGTTATTTCTGTGGGCTAGAGTTGCACGGATGGGGTTTCTGAATAGAATTGCATAAGTATTTATGTATTGTACATTTAATAGGTATCAATCTACTGATATATATCTATTAATAGACAAAATAATTTACATATAATTTATATTTCCACCAGTGATATTTAAGTATATCCTTTTCTGGAATCCTCACTGGCAAGTGAAATACATTCATGGATTGTGATCTCTGGTGCAAAAGTATCAGTCATGATCAAGGAAACTTACAGCAAGTGCTTTATTTGGTCTTCAAAATGAATGGGTGATACTACCTATTCTATGACCCCTGGTTCACAGATCAGGAGAGATAAAGATGCTGACACAAGGGCGTATAGCTAAAAAGTGATGGAACCATCTTCAAACCCAGATTGTCTGACTTTAGATTCATTTCTCATTACTCTATTTTCTACTGTCTTCTTTGGTCCCTGGCTCTATTCACAGACCTTTCTCAGTCCCTCTCCCTGAGAATAGAGCTGACCCTTCCAGGCTGGGCTGATATGTGTAACACCTTCCGCATAAAGACCTGGCTGCACAGCCTGCTGCCTGTTCTTCTTCCCCACACTCAAGGTCCCCTTGGCCCTGAGTGTCCTCCTATCCTGAGGCCCCACAGAAGCTCAGCACATATTACACATTCCTTGAACCAAATGAGCCATTGGCAGGCACCCAGGAACACACATGAGGCTCTCCCAGCCTGCTGAACTTTCTCCAATTGTGGTCATAAGTAGCCGCAGAGACAGGCAAAAAAGCAGGTCCTGGAGACTGGACCAAAGGCACAGTGGGTCAGGTGGGTGGAACCATCTTGTACAGACACAACCAGTGACTTCTGCTCAAGCCATGCCAAGAAAAACAGAGCACAGTAAAAAGCAAAAAGAGTTCTTTCACCTCCCTACCTTATCTTCCTCTCCCTCGGAAATGCATTGCTGATACTCTTGAGTCTAAGCTTGTTACAGCTATAACTTATTTTGAAAACCAGCAAATAAAAAGTTAGTTACAGGAATCTCACATTCATTTTCTGCTGGCTACAGAAAACCTTTGAAATGTAGGTTTGATTATTTCTGATTCAGAAATGTTAAGTAATGTACTCAGGATTACAACACATGGCAAGGGACAGAATCAGCATTGAGACTCAGACTTCCCTGATGTTAACTCTCATGGTCTTTCTGCTTTAATTCATTGTCTGTAGTAATGTTAATAATGATAAAGGGTATTTGTATTTAATATGAGTTAGGTACAGTGTTGAGTAGTTTACATAAATTTTCTCAGTTATCTTGACAACAGTATTAATTTTATCAACTCATTTTTCCACTATGATTTTTTAAGAAACAGGTGAGAGAACTATGTCTTAGATATCTAAACAACTTCCCTGAGTTCCTAGAAATAGTATGACCCAGAGATGGAATTTGAGATCAGATATATGTGACCCTGGACCCCAGCTCTTGACTTTCTGGTCTCCCTAATATATCTATAATCTCTTCCACCTCTGTGGTTTTCTGGATTTCCAAACAGCAATTGTAAACAATGTCTTTTTCAAGGCTCAGACAATATGTAAGTTCTAATAAAAGACTGAATTATCAAATGAATAAATATGGTTGTTGCCATCAGGAAACTGTTACTAAGAATTATCTTTAAAACCGTAAGCTCCTCATTTCATTTCTCTTTGTATACCCCTAAGGTGCCTGGGTTAATAGAAGTTAATAAGTAGAAATTCTTATGGAGGAAAAGAAGGAGGAAATTAGTGAATTAAAATTCTCAACTCTTAAGAACAATGTCTAGTCATACTACAGAGGAGGAGGGACCTCCTGCTGCTTAATGAATGGCCTGCCCCTCTGTTCCTATTCTCCATCTTTAGTGATGACCACAGCCCTCAGTGAAGCAGAGCCAGTTAGAACGAGAGGATAAAACAATGCCCTCCACGATCTAAACCACCAACTCCACCCAGAAGCAATGACTTCCTAGAAAAGGAAGAAGAGTCCATAAAGCACTTCTTGTACGCCTCAACTAGAATCCTTGGAGCCAGGCCAATCCAATAAAAGATGGGCAGAAGAACACATGCTGCTTATAACACGGTCCATGTGGAAGCCTCATTTCCTAGAAGTGTGTATTGAATCCCTGGAAATTCTAAGACTTCAAGTAATTCTTTGAAACCAATTAATACAGCATAGATACACAGACACTCCCATGTGTGTACGTGTGTGTGCATACATGTACACACATACACACACAAGCCACACTTCCCATCAGAGAGATGAGTTCTTCACAGTTTCCCTTCTAGTATTATTAACCTTGTCTTTTATTTTCTGTATTCTGATGCTTTAACACCTGGGGACTTGCTGACCCTGGACAGACTGCCCCTCCCAGGGCTAGCCAATTTCGAGAGATAGTGAACAACATGTTCAGGAGCATGCCTTTCAAATGCAAACCAATCATTCCAGAGCCCATATCTCTAACCAGTTCCTTTACTGAACTCTTACACTCCCTGACTCTATCCACCTTCCCTAATCACTTGAGGGCCAAGTACCAGACAACTAGCCACAGCCCCAACACCCAGGGCCCACTCAAATCATTCAAACTAGCCTATCCTAAACCTCATTGCCCAGCTTTGTCTGTTTCTTCCTACAGAAATCATAGTAAAGGTTATTGTCTGGAGTTCCTTCTCTCCCTCTGCCTCCTGACTGCCCTTCGTACTTCCCGGTGTGACTTCCCTTGGAATGTCTTGCCCCATCTTGGGATCTATAAAGAACTATCTTTTCAATGGAGTCATCTCCTGGCCCATTGGCTTCAACATACCTAAATAATAATAAAACCTATATTAAAACAGCTGTGGACACATTCTTTTGGACCTTATTTTTCCAGCAAGAGTGCAAGGGCTGGCATTACTAAGAAGCACAAACTTTCCAAGGTATGCAAGAATGTCAGCAAAGGCAAGGGATAGCATTAACTCTTACTTTTGAGTGTTAAGATACTAAAAGGAGACACATATCAGTGGTGACTCCTGCTTAGGGAGGGAAAAGGTATAATAATGGCAAAGGCCACCCTACCATGGACCCTCTGAATGCAATTCCCTGTGAATCCAAGGTTTTTGGCACTCTCTGTGGCATTTATAACTACAATATTTATTTATGTTTGCAATACTGTAGGACGTGCCCAAAAGTTTCTTGGTTCGTTGCTTCAAGAACTAACTGGCTAAGCTTTCTTCAGGATGAATGGCCATATAGTAAGTCTTTTAGCTAATTATGCCTTTTCTATTAAAGATAATGTTTTGCCAACTTAGGAAACAATTTAATTTAGCTAGCCATGAATTGCTAAGTACCTATAGCAAAGTTTAAAGAAACACCAATACTTAGATACAAATTAAAAGCCTTCTTGACGACTATGCAATTATTGTCAGTAACTGCTTCATCCAATTGTAATGTTTCCAAGAGTCAATAAAAAAAACAGCCCTGACCCCTTTTCTTGAAATTAAAGGGTCACTAGGACTTTGCTTTCTGAATGGAGTGTCAAAATGTATTAACACTTGAGGTTGGTGATTAAGTCATGAGCTCTAGCATCACCTGGACATGGTCGTGACTGGTGGCACCACTACTTCCTCATTGTGTGAACTTGGGCAACATTATTAACCTTTCTTAGCCTCAAGTTCCTTATCTATAAAAGGGGATAAAAATTGTACCCATGTAAAAACATTGTTGTAAGTATTAAACAATTCAATATACATGCTTAGCGCATTGCCAGACTCTGTCATTGGCCCCATAAATGTTTGCTGTCAGTAGATATCACAAACAACCTGCTAGATACTCCAAATAAATGAGGAATGGATGAATCACAGGCTTTCTTAATTACTTTCAAGGTACTTTCTTTTCATTTGATCAGTTATTCTTAGCAGGACAAACTTTATTTTTCTATTCTCTACTCAAGAGAAGTTTGACTCAAGCAGCAAGATGTACTACAACCTCATGTATGTCAGCAGGAGAATTCATAACTTCCCCACATGTATTTAAAGTCCTATGAAGAGCTTTTAAAGGATAGAATTAAATTTGTCTACTGATTCAATTGCTTCTTAATGCCTCAATCCTCAATTTTTAATGTAATTTCATTTATACTGATTATTAACTTAATCCTAGCATTACTCAGGTCATTGGAAGCCAATTTATTAAATGGCTATGTCTCACCCCCACCTTTGGAACAGTACAAACCATTAAATAGAACAGTTTTTAAGCAGACATGCACTGTGGTTTTCTTACATCTTTCTCCAAAGCCTTCAAAAATTACTATTAGTGTCATTCAAGTTGGGAAACTTAGTCATATTTTCTAAACCTTATGGCTATGTACCAGAATGGGAAAGGACAGAGAATAAGTCTTTAACAGCTGGGAGAGGTTTTGTGGATTTCATAGTGGTTGGGAACTGCTAACAAGGAAATATTACACATGGCCTTTGGCAGGAACATATTATAAAATCCAGAGCCTTTTGTTACGGGCTGAGTAGGGTATTATTCATAATTGTTATTTAATTTGGTCTTCTTCCCGTCTCTTTTTAACAGAAGGCTTTTCCGCCTTGAAAAATTACACCATTTAAAGGTGCCCTATGTCTGTGATTATATGCTACATAACCTGGCAAATATTCCTCAAATAAAAGCCCACAAGGCCAGTAAAATCTGCAGTAGCAGATGGCATTTTCTGCAACTAACAGAGCCAGTTTTTCACAGAGGTAAAAGAGGGATCTACCCCCACGTGAGTAATACCAGGAAATGTCCATCATTCCCAGAATATCTCATTCATTCGACTGACTTCATTACTCCCTGGAGCATCCTGATAATGCTGGGGAAACATCCAGGTCTGTCTGCCTCCTGCCTGTGCCACCAGCCCCATCTCACACCATTTCTCTGTCCTACAAACCAGAAACTCCAGCCATTTGTACCTTTAATGCTTCAGATTCTACAGCTGACAAGTGCCCCCACGTAGCTGACGACATGGTAATGGCTAAATTTATTGATGCACTAATGTTAATCGCGCATGCTCCAGGCTGGTGAGCCCAAGGGAGTCATTAAACTGCTGAGTGAGACTAGCTGCCTGCCCAGCATCTGCTTTCCGGTAGCACTTTGCCATTCTTCTGTTCATTCCTGTATGTACTCTTTATGGGGTGTATTAGTTATTTATTGCCACAAAAATGCTGTGCTACAAACAACCACAAGCCTCAGTGGCGTACTACAATAAACGTTTATTTTGCTCCTCTGTCTGCAGGGTTCAGAGGACTGGGGGGGAGCATTGGTTGACCCTACCCAGGCTTGCCCATAAGTCTGTACTCAGCTATGAGTTGTCTGGTAGTTTGGATGCTCTTGTTTGGCTTGCTTAGAAGTCTGTGGTTGACAGGCTGACCTGATATGGCCTTAACCTGGACAGCCAAGGCAAGTGGTCCTGCTCCATTATCCTTCATTCTCCTGCAGGCTAGTCCAGGTGTGCTCTCACAACAATGGCAGAACTGCAAGGACAACCAAGAGCAACTGCAAAAACACTTTCAAACATGTGCTTGTATCACACATACGAATATCCCATGGCCCAAAACAAGTCAGATGGCCATGCCCAGAGTGAGAGTGTGAGGCACTGCAAAGTTATATGGCAGAGGGCAAGGACATAGGAAGGGTGAAGGATTAGGGTCATTTTTGCAATCGTCTACCCTACAGAAGAAATAGATGCCAGAGTGGGGTCTGAGAAGGCCCCCCCTTCTATTCCACTTGAATTCTGGAACAGATTATACTGTTTTTCACCCCCATGTCACTGCACTGGTGGCTCTGGTGGCTCCTTTCCCTACTCTTCACATTATCACTCTATCCCATCCAGCACTGTGCCAGCCCCTGGAGGTACAGAGACAGAAAAAATAAAACACAGTCAAAAATACAGATTATTATGGCAATTGACATACATAAGAATTGAATTGGGTAATAAAAATAAAGATAGGATGAGGAAACTGAGGCTCAGAGAGGTTATGTGATGTGTCCATGGTCAAACAGCTGGTAAGTAGAAAGCTGAGGTTTAAGCTCAGTTTAGTCTCATTCCGAAGTCCAAGCTCTCCCCACATGACAAGTTTGTAGACTACTTAGTGCTACATGAAGTACAGAGAGATGCTCTAGATTTTCCCAAATCCTATGGCAGAGCAGAAAATAAATGAAAAATGCCCAGACTCCCAGGCCTCCACAGCAAGCAGGAAATCACACTTTCCATGGGCTGGGCTTGCCAAAGAGGATTTTGTAGGGACCGGCCTGTGAGGGTCCATTTCACTGGTGTGTCCTCCAGGCCTCACCCATCCCCCATAGGAGCAAGATTTACTGAAGATCTGGCATTTGGTTCCTTTACATATATTATGTTTGGAATCCATAACAAGGAAAGGGGCCTCTCAAGTAAGATGCTGCCAGGAGCTTCCAGCCCCTGAGTCTACAATTCTGTCTTTGCAATATTTTTGAGTATTTCAATGGAAAATAACCCTAGCATAAGACATTGGCAGGTTACAGCCAAGAACCTCCAGCCCAGTGCCAGGGGTGGTGGCTTATATGTATGTATAACATTCACATTTCCACAGAAATTCAGAGTACTCAGTACTTCAATACCCCCTTGTAGCACCAAAGACATTGCAGGGGAGAGAGAGGGCGTATGTTTCCCTCCAGCCCGTGGCACTTCATATATGTTGCTTTGAAGACTGGAAAATGAATCACCTTTATGACTTAGGTCACTGATGCCAGAGCAGGAGCCTTCCTGAGAGAGGCCTTTCTCACTGAGAGGCAACATCCACACCCCCATCCAAATCCACAGTCCCTGTCAGAGGGAAAGGTAAGGGCATATGTCCCACCTTCAGATTACTAACTTCTGAGTCAGAGCTTCGTGATTAAGTTCATCTTTTATGGCTTCTAACTGGCTAGCAGACCAGGAGAGGGTGTTTCGACAACAGATTTCCAGCAACCCAGCTGGTTCCTGAAACGCTGGTGATCACACAGCCCCATCAGTGATTTCTCTTACAGTGGAAAGGGCTCACTTTTCACCAAGCATACACCAGGCACTTGATTTAATTCTCACAACCCTTTGAGATAATAGTATAAAAGCTTTTTTAGACGTAAGAAATTAAAGAAGCCTAGAGGTTACTTGACTAGTTAAAACTGAAGTTAAGAATAGTCCAAAAACATTCTGATTCACAGTTCAGTCTTCTTTTTGCTATGTCATGTAGACTTGACTCATTTATTTTCACTCAGTTACTCTTTTATGAACTCATTTAATAAATATTTTGAGTGTCTGTTACATGCTACGTACGGTGCTGAACCCCGGATCCTCACTGAAGTTACATAGTATTCAGAGGAGGAAAACAGTGAACAAAGAATTGTATAGAGTGCTGAGACAGTGCAATATTACATGCTTGTAAACATACAGCAAGAGCACAGATTAGTCTTGGGGAGATGGGTGTAGTCACAGAAGGATCCTCTGAATAGATAAGTCCTGAAGCAAGTCCAGTGCAATATTACATGCTTGTAAACATACAGCAAGAGCACAGATTAGTCTTGGGGAGATGGGTGTAGTCACAGAAGGATCCTCTGAATAGATAAGTCCTGAAGCAGTGTGGGAAAGGGAGACACTCCTAAGCAGAAGGAAAAACAGGTACAAAGGCCCAAAGGCATAAAAGGACTTGTGCTGTTTAAGGAACTGGAAATTTAATTTGATTGGAGTGTCTTCTGATTGCTCTAAATTACATCAATTTCTGAGTAAATGTAGGCCAACAGACCCCCTCACCTAATGAGAAAAAGAAGTTCATTTCACGAATGAGAGTGTGATTTTGCCTGGAGTAGCCTCCGTGTGAATAGCATCCAAGAGCAAGGACAGAAGGGACTTCACACTCAAGAACCACATGACAATTCCCATCAAATCCCTGGAAAGGGGATGAAAATAAAGGTAAGCTCTCCATGCCCACTCCTGTCTATCACCATTATTTTAGCCACCTCATTGGCCCAACTATTGTTCTCTCCTGAACTCCAGAACTAATGTCATTTAAAGGTTATTCTTTTATGATATATATATATATATATATATATATATATATATATATATTTTTTTTTTTTTTTTCAGTTAGGGATGCTAACTGAAGCCCAAAGGAAGCTAACTATTCTCATTCTCTAGCCTTCCAATATGGACTGATCTTTATCTGTCTCTCCTGGGTCCCAGCAAAATGGTAATGCATTTGACTTCACTTCTATTCTACTCTAAAGCTTTATTCTAGATGGGAACTGGTGGGAAGAAAATTAACATTTGAGCACCTACTATGTGACAGCCACATTTTACTTAATACCATGAGATAGATGTGATAATCCCATTTCCAGATGAGAAAAATGAGGGTTTGAAAATTACATTATTTGCATATGATGACACACAATAAAAACAAGAGTGAGGACTTAAACCTACGTTTTGTTCTAAAGCTGATGTTTGGCTTTAGGACAAAGAACTTTTGAAGGCACTTCCTGTTTGTGACTCTGCACAGCCTTGAAACGTGACCGTACGTGAGACTCATTTTCCTTCCCTGGAAATTTATCATCAGGTAAGTTGCCAGTACCAGGTCTGAAACATAAGTTTGTAAAATGGGTCCAGCAAGGTTTTAATAAATGATCCAGATAGAATGAATCTTAAATCTCAAAATAGGAGACCCACATATGATAAAAATTCCTTTAGTTGGGAAATTTGTCTTTCAGGGCAAGAAACCTTAGGAAATAGGGGAAAAGATTTTATTTTCAACAGTACAGTACTCCACAGGATAACTTCATTCATCATTTAATTGAAAGAAGAGAAGCAAAATGAGCATGATATGACCACATTCCATGGCGAGATAAATCTCCTTTGTTCTCATAAACCATCATGGTCAAATGCAAAGAAAGCTGGTCACTCTTGGCTTTGAATTCTGCCTGTGTTGTTTTCCAGAAGAGACATATGAGCATATTACTAAGCCTTCTCTGAACTTTTGTTTGCTCTTTTACACATTGGTGATAAAAATATCAAAATTAAGCAAGATAATTAAAAAAAATAACCCATAGCAGGCATTCAGCAAATATTAGTCCTGTCTTTCCACTTCCAGTGAACTCATTATATACCCAACTGTCTACATGGGTTTATTTTTACTGAGAAGATTCCCAGTACATCATAGCTACAATAATATCTAGCACTTACATGTTATCATTTGCAAAATATTTTCCAGCTTACTGTCTTAGTCAATCACTACAACAACCATTTGATTGTTACCTCAGTGGTACCAGTGTGGACAATAAGGCACAAAAGGCAACATGACCACACAAGAAGTTAAGAACAGGAGCCCTGGGACCCCAGGCCTAGGTTTGAATTCTGGCTCTTGCTTTGTGACCTTAGGTGAATCATATAATCTCTCCATGCCTCAGTTTACTCATCTTAAAAACTGAGAGGAACAATGGGATCTATTTCAAAATGTTGTGAGGATAAAATAAATTAATACAGTTATGTACTTAGAACACTATGTACTTAATTGAGTTAGTATTCAACTATTGTTATATATTATTTTTCCCTGCAAACCTCTTCTATGGTTGAGAAGATGAAATAAGACAATACATGAGTTAATACAAGTGTTTAGAGTCATTCTTGGCACACAGGGCTTAGCAAGTGTCGCCTGTCTATTACTGGCCAAGTTCACTCTAGTGGTAAGGGGGAAACCTAGTTTTTGAATAAGAGTCCTTGGAAATTAAAGCCATTTATGGGAGAGGAAGGAGGTGATTAAGGAAGCTAATAGTGGAGGTCCTGTCATGTGCCAAGCACAGTGCCAAAGGCTTGCTTATACTATTCTCTCAATAACCTCACGAGAAAGAGATATAGGCATCAACAGGGAGTTTGGAGGTTCAAATCCATTTTCTCTGCAGTTTCTAATCCTTAAATGTGAAAAAGACAGGTTGTCTCATTAACTTCCTGTAATAAAGACGCACAAGGGGAGGCTAGTGAATTATGGCCCCACCTGCCTCCCATACTCAGTACTTAACAGCTATTGAGTCTGCTACTGCCAGCTCTCTGCCTACTGCCTGCAATTGGGACAGAAAATCCTGAGCTGCTTTCCATGTAAATGCCAGCTTTCTCTCCCTGACTCCAGCACATTTGGAAGACAAACCTCATGCCCTTTTTAAGGAGCCTTCATTCAGGGTAAACTCTAATGAGAGGCTGGAAACCCTCTGAGTGAAAGGTGTTTTTGTCAGAGGGAGTCCATTGAAGCCAGGATTTTGTTGCTTTTGACAGAGCACTTAATTAGCCTTTAACTCTTTAACCGCAATGTGATCTTAAAGCACAGAGAGGAAATTAACCACCAGCGTTCTGAGCCACATGGAAGAAATTAATGTCCTCCTTCACTAATCCTCTCTCAAGGCACAATAGTAAATATGCATTATATTTAACAATCATGTTCCCCTGGAGCTAAGCATGGGTTTCACTGAAAATAAATACTCTCTAATGTGTCTCAGAATGCTACCCTGGAATCACAAACAAGAACTCCTGTGCCCTCAACCCCAGCAGAATGCCCTGCCTAATGACAAGGACAGGGAGAAATTAATACGGTTTGAGGGTCGATTTGATATCTAGGATTTATAATTCATCTTTGCTTGTAAAACGGAAGCTTGATTAGGTGTGACAATCACTTGCCAAGTCTGGCTCTTTTCCAGTCTTGATGCTGGTTATAGACAGAAGTGGGACTGGATTCCAAAGCATAGAGGAGATGATATTGATGAGTGTCCTGGCTGTATCACTTATCCTCTGCACATTTGATTTTTGTAATATGGCAACATGCATTCATCTTATAAATATATATTTCATTCTACATGTACTTATTCATATATAGTCATCATATATAGTTTATTCATATACATAAGTGTATAAATATAATACATATGAATATGTAAACTTTTACAATGAATATATTTATATACATAAATGTATAATATACATAAAATAATAAATATATAAATGTATATAACCTTATATATTTATAAATGTATATACAATTATATAAATATATCTTTATATAAATAAAGCATATATGTATATATTTCCTTGGTTGTGGGAAAGGGTTGTAGAGGTTAGTGGTTTATTTACATTCTCATGAAGTCATATTGTAAATATTTATCTCATTGCTGTGAGATAAATATTAGCATCTAAACTTGAATCCCAGCCATGATACTCACTAGCTTTGTGAGCTTGAGCAAGGTATCTATATAGTGGGGATAATAACAGTAACTACATTATAGGGATGTCATGAATCTTATATAAGTTGGTACATATAAAGCATTTAGCACAGAGCTACGAATATAGTAAGTGCTAAACAAATGTTCACTATTACTGTATATATCTCCATTTTTCTTTATATATAACCATAATTAAATGTCAACATCCTCTGAAGATTTTGCTTGAAAAAGGGTTCTACCATTTTTCTAAACGAGTTTGTAAACTTATTAATGTGGTCTAAATGCTCCATACATATGTAAGAAAGACGAAGTCCAGGGGAGGAGGGATATGACCATGTCAAGGTCACAGACTGGCTATGGTCTCTGGGGAAGAGGAGGGTCTCAGGTAAACTTTGGGATGATTGGTTTAAAAGAGGTTCAGTGGAACTGGTTAAGAGGTTATTGAATAAAGAGGAATTGAATTTAGTCCCTCTACGGACACTACTGCCCCCACTCTCTCCCAGCTCACATGTGGAAGCTCACACACACAAACCCCCCAAATACAAACTCACACGCACATATACACTTACACATACACACACAAACATGTACATGTTTGCTCACACATCACCTGAAAACACACATACACCCCTACACACATAGTCTCTTGGGTGCAAAGCCTTGGTAAACTGTTTTATTTTCCACTTCCACCTTGCACTCTATAAACTGAGTCATCAGGACCTACCTTGTTTTGGATGGTGGGTCAGTCCTACCAATACCCGGTGCTCCCTTCTCCCTCTCTTTGCCTGAGCTATCTGCTGCCCTTTCACTTCGTAAGCTGTTTACAAATACCATCTCCTTTAATAAACATAACCACCTGGTCAGGTAGATAGTAACCATTTATTACTTTTTCTTTAGGCAGCTCAAACTCATAGAAGTTAAGCAAATGATCTCAATCTCAAAACTTCTCAGTGGTTATACCAGGATTCAAAACCAGTTCTGTGCCATTCCAAAGCCCATGCTGTATTTCAGGGTTTCTTAAGCTGGGGTGGGGGTGGGGTATATCTCAATCCATTAACTGATTAAAGAAGCTCAGTTAAATGGGTTTCAAATGGCATCTAAAATAATTGAAACAGAATAAAAGCAAAAAAAAAAAAAAAAAAAAAAAAAAAAAAAAAACCATGAGTGCATTTCACACAGTAAGGGTAAGTATGGTTTTGTAAAACTTGCCTAAATATGCACCTGTTTCTGTGTTCAGGAGAGCTATGGAAAATGGATTTGGTATTGTAGCTCTCAATCAGAAAGATTGAAAACTACAACTCTGTTCTGTATAGCCAGGGTTAGTCCGTCATTCGGCACTAGAGAGAGCTTTACTGGAACCCTCCAGCCAGAATAAATTGCTTCCGCATGTGTGTTCCCTAAGCACAGTGAACATTCCTATCTTATAACCCTAATCAAATTGCACTTCAGTTTCCTCCTCAAGGGGTGTCGGTATATGTGGGTTCCTTCCTCCTGTGCCTTTCATCTCTGCCTCTCCCTGACTAGTGCTGCAACTGGGAGAAAATGAACACTCAATGAGTGATTATTGCTTTGGACTTGATAAAATTGAAAACCGGTTTATTTAAGAGCTGATTTCTCCAGTTTTTGCATCTACCAGATTTCTCTCTTTTACTGCCTAGCCTTAAATCACTTTACTTTTCTTTAGTATCTGTAGCAAGAACAGGCAGAAAAAGAAAAGAAAAAGAAAAAGAAAAAAAGAGACAGAAGAAAGAAAAAAAAAGAGAAGACAGAAGAAAGAAAAAAAGAGTAGTGCATGCAAAATTATTGAGTAAGACTCTGAAAAGAAGAGAAACTTAGCACTGCTTATTAAATGTAAGTTTTGATATATAAATATAAGAATTTAATTCATCCAAATGATCATAGCCCTACAAAGTATCAAAAGCTAATAATTAATAGCTGGGTGTAATTGGTTATATCCAAAGAAAGGACACTTGAACTACTAGCTGGGGAACAGAACAACAGAGGCGGAAAAATGAGAACTGTCCGCCCCCTCTTCCTGAACCATCCTGTAGCCAGAACACAAATCCACGCCCAGCATTGCCTCCTGAGGCCAGAAGGGGTTTGATTGTACTCTTTGGCTGTTTATGTTGTTTTATTGCTTTCCATTTTCACATGCCTTGGTGGAAGGGAAGCGGAAATGCTGAGAGTCCTGAGAGTTTGTTCTCATGAAGAGGAAGCCACAGCAGACCCGGTTAGAGCCAGAAACCCCAAGGGCCATATTTTCCCTTGCTCTGTTGTACGAGGAACGTGCTTGAGTTACCCAGAGTTTTTAATCTGAAATCAGTGTTGACCAACTAGGCTATTGGAAAACAAAGTGTTTTCTCACTCAGTTGCTGTCACAGAGAAAGTCACTGTGTAGGATCTTCTATTGTATATTTTTCTACTATTATCATTATCATTATTATTATTACTCTATTATCTTTTAATCTACTGTTATTTTTTAATGACCTCTTATCCTACTCTACAAAGTTAGACCTACAAGCCTTATCAAAACTTAAAGGGTAACATGGAGGCAGAACAGAGCACAAATTCAGGATGTACGTTTGAAAGGGGATAGAACTCATGACTTTTTGAGAAATATGATCAGAAATAGAGAAATTGGTATTTTGTAAAATATCATGGTAAAAGTTTAGAAAATTCACCCGACTAAAAAACATTAGATAACAAAATTACGCAAAAAGTATTTCCATTCAAGTCTCAAATCTTTCATTATCTTAACCTATGGACTGTGCTTAATAAGAAAAATACACTGGTCCAGGCTGGGTGCAGAAGCTCATGCCCGTAATCCTAGCACCCTGGGAGGCCAAGGTGGGAGGATTGCTTGACCTCAAAAGTTTGAGACCCGTCTGAACAACAGCAACACCCATCTCTACTAAAAATAGAAAAATTAGCCCGGCGTAGTGGCACCTACCTGTAGTCCCAGCAACTCAGAAGGATGAGGCAGGAGGATCGCTTGAGCCCAGGACTTTGAGGCTGCAGTGAGCTATGTTGACACAACTGCACTCTACACAGGGTGACAAAGTAAGACTCTGTCTCACAAAAAAAAAAAAAAAAGAAAGAAAGAAAAGAAAAGAAAAAGAAAAATATACTGGTCTAAGTTAAACCATTTCTTTGACAAGAAAAATATACTAATTAAATTAAATCTGTGGGGACCATGGGAAGATAATCATGTCCAAGCACATCCCTTCCTCCCCTCTCCCATTGCAATGAGTCGCTACTGCTTAATTCAGGTTGAGCCTTCTCCCTCTTTCCTTCTTGACCATTGCTTTCTTAATTCTGACTTTATTACCTACTCACAGGAACTCTTTAAAAAGCAGGGAGCTTTCTCTGACTGATGGCAGAAGGGGAAGTCAGAGACATTCAACCATGAGAAGGAATCCACATGTTGCTGCTGATGTTGAAGAAGGAAGGGCCAGATGCGAGGACCAGGGAGTGCCTCACAGAGCTGGTCGGACCTCCAGCTGATGGCCAACAAAGAGGACCTCAGTCCTACAACCACACGGAACTGAATTCTTCCGATAACAGAAATTGGAAGCACTGCCCGAGGTCCAGATGACAGTGCAAATAACTAACACTTTGATTTCAGGCTTGTGAGACCATAAATAGAGAACCCAGCTGCACCATCCAGGATTTCTGACCTAGAAAACTATGAGATAGTAAATGGGCACTGCTTTAAGTTGCTGAGTTTGCGGTGATTTTTTACACAACAATGAATAACTAATATACTAGGAGTCTGAGTATGGTAGTCATTTCTCTTCCAGGAACCAGAAAATTTTACTTAATCAAAGTTTTACCATCTAACCAAACTATGCAACTACTGGGTAAATAGTAAAATGCCAGATCATAGCAAACTTTGCTAATAATGTGCTTATACTTCTTAAAGCTGAAAAACCACATGCTAATTAGTAGAGGCCGGATTTTAGGCCAGGTCTGGGACTCCAAACAGAAGTCTCTTCACTCTCCCCTGTACCAGGAAACTTGGCTGCCAGCTTTACAGATCTGGAAGTTAGTCTCATGTTAGGATTGAACCATAATCTCTCACATCATCTATCACAAAAACATACACTAATAATAACAACAATAACCTCTTATAGAACTTCAGATTTTTCAGTCTTTTAATAATCCTCATGCTATTTGCTCACAATCCTCAGAGACAGGTATTCAACTTCCATATTTTAGATAAACTAGGAAAGTGGTTTCCCAAGGTCAAACAGAATAAACATTAAAAAAGAAAAAAAAGTGTTTTACTCCAAATTTTAAAAATGATGCTATTATGCTGCACAGTCTCCATATCATAATCAATGAAACTTGGACATACTGTATTGAGAGAGATCTATCTGTTTTTACATAATGAAGAAGAAAGAAAAAACAAGCAAAACTATATGACTAAAATTAATTTCAGGTATGAATCGCACTGAATCCCAGTGAAACCACTACTCACTATTGTAACCCTGGTCCCTATCTTAGTGCTTGGCAGGTGCTGAACTTTTGGTAACAACCTGCTGACTGAACAGGTGAATCCACTGACAGCCACATAACCTCACCGGAAAGAATTTTCAAATTATTTTACTAACAATGACTGGGTCGTTGAACTAAGCACAGGCTTTCGAACTGTGCCTGGCACAGAAGAGATCTTCATAAAATATTTGTTTACTGGATATCTTTTGGTATTTTTATTAGTCACCTTGAAGCCCAAAGGAAAGCAAAGTAAATAATGGCATATACTTTTTATATCTAAGTAACAACGACCGTAATAAAATTAATGTAGTAATCATGACAATAAAGATTGCTAGCTCTCTAGAATAAGCGGTGCTCTCACACGTGTAAGTTGTTACAATACTTTTGGAAAATACTTTATCACTAATTTTGAAGCCTACACTTTGCGTTGGAGAAATGAAAATAATCACACAGTTTTTAAGTTCCAGATTCAAACCCGCATCTCTCTGAACTCAAAAACTTTCTTATAAAGAATCTGCCAATTTTTTTTTAAACAGAAAAAGCATTTACAAAGTTCTCTATCATAACATCACTTATGATAAAATATTAAAATGTAGAAAACAATATAATTGTTTAATAATAATTTAATGAATGAATAATGGATGTTCCATTCTATCAAAAAGATAGTAAAATAATTTGAAAATTCTTTCCGGTGAGGTTATGTGGCTGTCAGTGGATTCACCTGTTCAGTCAGCAGGTTGTTACCAAAAGTTCAGCACCTGCCAAGCACTAAGATAGGGACCAGGGTTACAATAGTGAGTAGTGGTTTCACTGGGATTCAGTGCGATTCATACCTGAAATTAATTTTAGTCATATAGTTTTGCTTGTTTTTTCTTTCTTCTTCATTATGTAAAAACAGATAGATCTCTCTCAATACAGTATGTCCAAGTTTCATTGATTATGATATGGAGACTGTGCAGCATAATAGCATCATTTTTAAAATTTGGAGTAAAACACTTTTTTTTCTTTTTTAATGTTTATTCTGTTTGACCTTGGGAAACCACTTTCCTAGTTTATCTAAAATATGGAAGTTGAATACCTGTCTCTGAGGATTGTGAGCAAATAGCATGAGGATTATTAAAAGACTGAAAAATCTGAAGTTCTATAAGAGGTTATTGTTGTTATTATTAGTGTATGTTTTTGTGATAGATGATGTGAGAGATTATGGTTCAATCCTAACATGAGACTAACTTCCAGATCTGTAAAGCTGGCAGCCAAGTTTCCTGGTACAGGGGAGAGTGAAGAGACTTCTGTTTGGAGTCCCAGACCTGGCCTAAAATCCGGCCTCTGCTAATTAGCATGTGGTTTTTCAGCTTTAAGAAGTATAAGCACATTATTAGCAAAGTTTGCTATGATCTGGCATTTTACTATTTACCCAGTAGTTGCATAGTTTGGTTAGATGGTAAAACTTTGATTAAGTAAAATTTTCTGGTTCCTGGAAGAGAAATGACTACCATACTCAGACTCCTAGTATATTAGTTATTCATTGTTGTGTAAAAAATCACCACAAACTCAGCAACTTAAAGCAGTGCCCATTTACTATCTCATTAGAACTCTTAATAATGGTTTACAGTCTAGGATAAGAATCACCTAGAAGATGCCTGAGACACAACTCCAATTTTAAAAGTGGTATAAAATTAATTACATACTAATTTCAATTCAACATAAATATGTTTAGGAAGGAGACTAGAAATGTACAAACAAGATAATAATAGTTGTGCTAGAGTTGTAGAATCTGGATGTTACTTCTTTCCTCTATTTTCCTTTTTTTTAAATGTGGTTTTAGTGTTTTTATGATACATAGATAGGAAACAGAAATAGGTATACAATTAGAGAGAGATAACCACAGACATGCTTTTAACCTATCCAGCACTCAACTCACCAATTTGCAATACGAGGTAGTAGAATCAAAGATCTTGCTTCCATTTTCCTGGGTTATTCTTGACTCTGCAGATGACTTCAGCACATAGTAATTAATGTTAACTAGCCGATTCCACATTAGTTCTGTATTATACTAAATACCCACCTATCTATCAAGGGAGAAACGGGTCATGGGCATGCTCACTCACTGCTTTTAAGAGTGTAGGCTGGAAAAATTAAGGCATTTTAGAGAAACATTTTAGTTACGGTTAGCATATTCAGCAGTAGTTTTTAAAGAAATTTTGTGAAATGGATTAGGTTGTACTTGCTATAGATACAGAGGAAACCTAATTGTACTTGATTTACCTTTGTGGCAGACTATGATAACAACTCTAACATACACATGCAAATCAACATGTTGGTAACTGTTGGGAATTGATTGTAGAGCAATTACACCTTTGGAGTAATCTTTAGAAAGTGTGGATCTCATTATTTATTTATGTCTCCTGTTTGAACTCTCCCAGTAGCCTAAAGGAAAGTTTTACCAAAAATACGGCTCCCTGCTTTCCCTTATGACCTCAGGCCCTATTTGTCAATGACATGAACGTCAGAGTGAATTTTTCATAATTCCTCAAATGTGCCACGCCTTGTCTAGCCTCTGTGCTTCTGCATAGATTGCTCACTCAGTCCAGACTGCCTTTCACATTCTTTTTGTAACTGTCAAACGCCCACACTTTAATAACAGGCAGCATATAAAGCGGACAATCAAACTTCTACTTATCCTTGTGTGTTTGATGAAATGTAACCTAGTCTTTAAAAATCTTTCCTGTGCTCGTCTTTCCTTCCATCCCCCAAGTCCCTGCTTTACAGCTGTACAATTGGACACTTCGCTTTGTGCCTCTATTCTAGTATTTTGTTGCTGAAACATTATTGCCCATTTCCTCCACTCTACTGGGAGCTACTGGAGGAAAGAGAGGTTCTCTTTCTCCATTTTTCTGTTTGTGAATACTGCAGTGCGTAACACATACTAGACCCTGAAGAATATGCTTTCAGAAACATATCTATGCATCGATCTCTCACATATTTTACATAAACAAGTTACATACATATGTGATTCAATATTTTCATATATATATACATATGTCTATGTGAGTGCATAGTCCAAAGCCCACAGTAGCTGACTTTCTGCCCAAGAAGAACAGAGAAGGAGCTGGGATAAGCGTAGGTTTTGGAACAATGTTCTGCTTACTTGGCTTTAGTAAGAAGCCTCAAATTGGGGTGGATGATCTTAGGGTATGTGATGACTTTCCCTGCCTCATCACTCATCATTCCACAGTATGAAATAACTCGCAACCATCATGATTTCCTTACAGTTTAATGGGCTTTGGGGAAAAGTCTTTGTCATTAAGTCTCATCTCTACTATGCAAGATTTAAAGAAGAAAACAGGCTCTACTAGTGTCTTTGTGCCCATGACCTTAGTGTTCAGTGATGGGAGCCCCCCTGCCTACATCGTTAAAGCCCTTGTCCTCCTGCAGACCAAATCTGTGCCTCACCAGGAAAAGAAGAAAGAAAGGCTGCTCAGGGCCAGACTCAGCTCCCAAATCAGTAGCAAGACAAAATAAAAAACAAACAAACAAATAAAAAAACACCCTACATGGAATTTTGGCCTTTGCTGATAACTACTCAAAGTAGTCTTCCAAGGCATTCACAATTCACATTGGGAGCAAAATTATTTCACTTAAATGGAAGATAAGTAAGATCAGCCTCCTGACAGCAGGCCTGAAATTAAACTGCTAAAATATTTCCAAAATAAAAAGTATATTTTAAAAAATGAATAAATAAATAAAAATAAATAAAAAATTAAAAAAATAAAAAATAAACCCTATAGAGTGGGAGTACTCTCTTCTTAACTCAAAGATTAACAGAGAAGCTCAGGTAAGATTGCCAAACTTATCCATGCTTTGAGGAGAGGGAAAAAAAATCAATATTTTATTGTGATCATTGATTCCTTTTAATAATTTTTGCAAAATATATGTCACACCAAAAGCATGAAAGTACGTATATTCTCAATTCTTCTTTGTGGACATATATTTATGTATTTATATCTCAATTTGCTGTACAAAGGATTTGAAGAGGCTTATAAAATGTCTACAGTGACATGATATTAAAAATAAATGAATAAATAGGGCAAAGGGAGCCTGAGCAAGAGCGAGACCCTGTCTCTACAAAAAGTAGAAAAATTAGCCAGTTGTGGTGGCATACAACTGTAGTACCAGCTATCTGGGAGGCTGAGGCAGGAGGATCACTTGAGCCCAGGAGTTTGAGGTTGCAGTGAGCTACGATGACACCACTGCACTCCAGTCTGGGCAACCAAGTGAGACCCTGTCTCAAAATAAAAGAAAAGAAAAATAGGGCAAAGGAGAAATGAACAATGGCAAAAAAGAAATGAAGGCAGAAAAAATAAAATAAATCTTATGATTCACATACAAAACATACGCCTTATGGTTTCAAACATTTCAAAAAAGTAGATATCTCTGAGTCTTACTTTCCTAGGAATCCACAGAAAGATGCAAGTAGGTTAAGTGTGCAAATTATAGCTCTTATTAAAGTAAAACAATTGCCCAGAACCATAGCTATTTTAGATAGAGAAATTTGAGAGAAATTTCTCCCATAGGTCCTTATGGATGTGGCTGTCTACCTGAGTCAGATTTCTAGAATAACACCTTCATATTAAGTATAAAAAATATTTTTCACTGTTTTTTTTTTAATTTATGAAGAATATAAATTTATTTCTCACAGTTCTGGAAGCTGAGAAGTTCAAGATCAATATGCCAGCCTCTGGTGAGCTGGATCTTCACTTCTAAAATGATGCCTTGAATGCTTCATCCTCTGGAAGGCAGCAGTGCTGTTCCCACCTGGCAGAAGGGCAGAAGAGAGGGAACCCCCTCCCACAAGCTCTTTTTATAGCAGCATTAACCCATTCATAAGGGCAGAGCACTCATGGCACAAATACCTCCCATTAGGCCCCACCTCCCAACACTGATACTTTGAGGATTAAGTTTCAGCATTTGTAATTACCGTAATATATTGAAATAAAAATATATATACACATACTACATATTTTACATTAGCATATACATAAATATATGTATACTGTATGTTTTATACACACATATTAATATCTACAGAAATATATGCATATTAATATATACAGAAATATATGTATGTTGTATGTTGTACATTTGTATGTGTATATATGTATACACACACATATATACATGCTGTGGCTTAAATGTTTTTGCCCCTTCAAATTCACTGTTTCTTATAATACTCCACTCAGGACCAGAAAAAAGCAAAGTATGAAAAGGGCATTTCTCCTTGAGTAGTTTACTCGGACAGTGTCTGGTGCTTTTAATAATCTGTATATACTGCTGTCGCCACAGTCCTGTCCTATTTAGCTTTAAAAAAAAATGTAATGAAGGAAAATAGACATTCTTTTATTTATTCATTCACTCATTAGAATAGAAAAATACTTATGAACTTCTCTGTGGTTCACAATATTACACAAGTAAATTATTTTTAATGATCTCACTCATTCTGAAATTCAATTATCATAAGAATGTGAGGGCTATGACCAAACTTGGAAAACATCATTTTGCAAAATATAAAATGTAGCGGTTGGAATAGATGACCCTCAAAACCTCTTCCAATTTAAACATTCTGTGATGTCAAATATTAAAAAAATATAGCTGGCAAAAAACTGAGTAAGCAGAACAGAAAAATGTATCTTGAGAGAGTGGAATTGAACGGGATTCTCTTAGACAGTTTCATAGTTTACACAGTAGAGACAGAGAAAAATCTCATAGTCCCTCCTATTGACTAACCTATTCCACTGTTTTAAATCAGTCATCTTTATAAATTTTCAGATTATTTTGTCTCAGAAACTAAAACTGTGCCTAACATAACAGCCAGTGGAAAAGTATAAACCTTTAGAGTCAAAGATAGTTTTATTGAATTCTAGCCTTTTCATATAACAATCACATGACCTTGGGCAATTTATTTAAACTCGGTGTGTGACAATAATATGTACCTCAAATGATGCGAAGATTAAATAACACTGAAAGTGCCTAGTGATTAATACAAGGGACATTCTCAATACGTGTTTGTTTCCTTCCTCTTAGAGAAGTTTTATTCTTGTAAATAACAAAGTTGACCTATATTTAAGAGCTTCCTTGTCTAAATACATTCTCTAAAGTTCCTTATAAGAAGGTAGAGTGAAATGTAAAGTTTGGAATACCTATAAACAAAGGGAAACTCTGTGCTGTTTCAAAGCAAAGGCACTTCATTTCAGCTTCTGGGAGTATAGTCCAGGATAATTCCTTGAACAGTTTCCTGAGTCAGAAATATGCCATAGAGACATTTTGACCTGAGCAATATCGTTTTCAGCAGAACAAAGATGTTTATGTGCTGTATAGTATTTTGGTATTTGATGCTGGGAGCAAAGTTTAAAAGTTCTGAATATACATGAATATCCTAACTTCGTTTAGCAGCATCTCCTTTGAAAAGGTAAACTTGATATGCTTTTCAATTTCATGCCGTTGGGTCTAGTTAAGATGGCATCCCTGAATAGAACACATTAAAATCTCCTCCCTGGAGTGGAAAAGTTGGGCTTGAAGTTCCTCTTCTTCCTCTTCCTTCTTTTCTTTCTCATTCTTCTCTGCAGATAAAAATGTTTGCTAATGAAAAACACTTTAAGGAGATTCTTGCTTAAAGGGAAATAATTAAGAAAAAAGTAGTAAACAAGATGAAAATTAAAATTAAAGCAAGAAAAGAAACCTCGTTAGAAATCAAAGACTTCAAAATTAGAGTGACTTCTTTTACTAACATCAGTGAAATTAGTGAAATTAGTAACAAAAAATAACAGCCAATACTGTCCCTACTGTCATGAAACAAACATATACATTACTTATGTCATTGAAACTATTGACTCCGTAGGTAAACAGTGGGGCTATAAATAGTAAGAGTCAAAAAGCCATTCATACCTTTTGACACAATAATTATGAATTTAGGAATTATTTTTATTTATTTATTTTTTCATAAAGTACCAATTGTGGGCCCCAGTGGGCACTTGATCTGCAAAATTAATAAGGCAAAAACTCTGTTTGTAAAAGTTTAAAGTCTAGTGAGAAATTTACTTTAAAGAAACGATTGAACAGAACTAAATGACAAATCTAAGAGATTTTCACTGCAGTGCTACTTCCAGGAGCAAAAAAATGTCATGTCTACCAAATATTCAACAACAGGAGGAGGCTAATTAAATGCATCAGTTTACTAGAGAGTAAAATATACAGGTGTTAAACATGACAAAGGTGAACACTATACAATGTAGATATCATCATAAAAATATTAATCAGGATGTTATAAATGGTATTATTTCATTCATGTAAAACATGTATTTGAATGGAATAAAAGAGGGGAACATGCAAAAATCAAAACTGTGTATTTGCCATATCCTGATAGATTTTTTTAAAAATTCAGTATTATCTTACAAGTTACAATATTGTAAGGGAATAACGCTTTTTAATTTGAAAAAAAAAACCCTCACTTCTTCACTTCTTACCTAGTATTTTCTGATCAATAATAATTATATAGTGATACACAAAATTGGCACATTATATGGGAATATGGAATTTTCTTTTTGCATGCAGTTTTAGTCTATCTGCAAAATACTGTAAGTTCTTTTAGGGATTTAGTTTTCTAAATATATACTTTAGAAGCCATTTCAGAAATATAAGCTGAATACAGTTCAGAAGAATGCAGCGGGGCCAGAGAGAATAGGGACCAGGGACTCTGGGCAGGTCCCTTCATTTCTTTGTTTCCTCCTCTGGAAAATGGGGATAATTGTGTCCACCTGATTTTAAAAGGAAGGAAGGAAGGTAGGAGGGGAGAATGGGAGGGAGGGAAGGTGAAAGGAAGAGAGGAAAGAAGATGAGGGTGAAGAAAGAAGGAAGAGAGGAAGGGAGCAGGAATGGGAAAGATGGAAAGAGCAAGCCGGGAAGGGGCAAAAGTGGAGTTCTCCTGGATTCCGTGTACACAGAAAAAGAGGAAAAGCTGCATCAGGTCGTGGTGCAATAGGAGAAGGAAACTGAAATAGCACTGCTGGCCACAGACGGAGCAGATGCTTCAGGCTGGGTGGTCAATATTACACTGTAGGGAAAGCTTCAAAGATAAATGATCTAAATCCCTACAGTTCCTAAGTTCATGAAACTGTTTCTCAAAGTGGAAGTATACCGAGTGAGAGGGTTTATCATTGGAATAACTTTCCAGAGCATAAAATGAATCTCTTTTCCTACAACCAAGAAAACAGTCTGAACTCCTTTTATTTGTGCCCAACAGAATAACTCCACCCTTCCTTTGCAATTCCCTTTCAATTTACTTTCTAACATAAATTCTCCATTCAGCTCAAACCCTTTAATATATGGCTGAAAACTTACTCTTTCTATCATTTTGCAGTGCCCCCCACCCCAAACATCAACAAACCCTCATCACACCCACCCCGCACCAGCCTTCAACCTCCTCCTGAACTTTTCACGATCTCAAAAACACAGTATTTTGTCATCTATAATCATCCCAGGAACACTCCGCCTGGAATGCCAATCCTAATCACCTGTGTCTTTTGTACACTCAGTGAATTCCTTCTCCTTTATCAATACCATACTCAACCTGCATCTCCTCTGAGAAGACTTCTTTAATTTTCCAGGAAAACATCCCCCTTTCTCTTCTGAGTACCCATAAGCTTTGCTTAATAGATGTGCTTTTGAATAAATAAATAGAATGATGAATAAATGAGGAAATAAAGCAGAGGAAGAAACCCATATTTTGTGAGGTCAGAACCTTGGCCATTTTTTTTTTTTTTGGATAATGAACAACTTTATTAAAAGTTTTAATGAGACTATAAATATAGTGAATCCAAGTTTTTATTTTATTTATTTCTGATTTGGAAGGTACATGAACTGAAATGAGTAACAAACATTGAATGTAACTAAATGCTCAACAATGCATGAACCTAGAACACATCCATCTAGAAAATTCTAATCCCGAATATACCTCAAATAGGTTCTAGTTTCCCATTATTTCTGATTCTTCTTCCACTTGCATCACCAAAACATAATATTAATACTTTTGAAAATTTGGACAACCTACACTTTAGTTGAAGACGGGATGGCTGTGCTCTTCTCTCCATGGCTGCACAACTTTGTCATTTTCAGATTTATAAACACCAATTAGATCTGGACTTTGGATCTGAAGGGTCTGGATTTGAGTCATGGCTTCAAGCCATGTTACTTGGGTGGCCTTGGGCAGAATATTTGACCTCTCTGCAACCTCAATTTTCTCTTCTATAAAATGGGAGAAATAATACTATCTGTTTAAAAGGGCTTCTTTCTCTCCTCTTTTCTTTTTCTTTTTTTTTCTTTTTACTGTTAGAGATCTATGTACCAGGCACTGTCTTCAATGCTTTCCACATAGCAACTTATTTATCTTGGCCAACAGTCCTATGAGTTCAAAGTGAGAAAATGCATGGGCTGTGCTTAGCTTAGTAAGTAGCACATAAAGAGCGCTCCTTTGTAGTTGGAAATTATTAATTTTCATTGATTCTTCTTGATATAAACAGCAATCAGCGATGAAGGGACCTTAGAGGTTTTCTAGTTCATCTCTGTATTTCAAGAATAAAAAGGTGGCAGAGGGACAAATGATATTCTAATGGCAGGTCATAGTCTGGTGTCTTCATCGCCTGGTGTTGGTCTATCTCTATTTCCAATACACACTTTTCTTGTTATAAAGACATGGGGACTGTCTGGGAAGAGTGTCCCTGTTGAGTGTATATGTGGTCAGTATAAAAAACACACAGAATGAGGGGATATTTTATCATGGCTTTTAGAGAGTAAGAACATGGGTAATTCAGTATTTTTGGTAAATGTTGTCTCTTCTTCAGCCCACCATACATGCACATTCTAAAACATATTTTTAAAAATTATCCCAAACTATTAATAAAAGGTATGTAAATGTCTCATTACAAAAAGCCTATAAGGGATCTTTAGGAAATCCCTGCCTTGATATTTGTAACTTCAGATATTCTCATCTTATTTAATTGTTGCTTCTTATTTCCAATTCTACAGAAAATAGGGCAAGGGATAGAAATTAAGAGCTTCCAATCTCGTGACTTTGCCATCCCCATTCATATGTTATGTTTTTTCATTAAGATGGATTTTATATTAAAAATAAGTACAGTGACAATCTCTTGCTGAGACCAAGAGCCTGCTTCAGCAGTGATAAGTTTATCACAGATTGTAATAGAACAATATGAATACCTCAAGCCAGAGGGTAAATCTTGCCACCTGATATGTTCTGGGACAATGACTTTTACCAAGCAGAAATGTCACACCTGCTTCTATAACTTTGAGCCATCCCCATAATCCATGAATCATGTTACTGCTGAATTACTTTTAGAGGAAATAACTTAGGAAAGAGCATATGCTTTCTGAAAGTTGTTAAAAAGGAAACTGTTGACATAAATACATACAGGAGAAGATGAACATATGGAAATTTTCATGGTGAGTTTTCCTCCAGAGTAAATGAAAAGGAATGTCAAACCACAAAGAATCTTTTCCCTGAGCTTCAGAGAGTGATAGCAGAAGTCTTAAAAAGGCACTTAATGGAATCATATCTGGAAATGGTTGAACCATAAAAAGATGTAGCATCCAATTCTCTTTTTGAAGCACTTTGGAAAGTTTAGCTTTCTTTCCATGAAAATGGGTAAGACTGTGGCCTCCTTCGAGGTGAGGTGAGGCTATTTTGTGAGATATTTCTCATTTAATGGCTGCTTAAGGATGAGCATTGTCTTCTTTCACCTGTCTACACATCCAGATCCTGCTCACCCTTCACGGCTTAGGCACAAGGATTTCTTCCCTAAAAAATTCTCTGCTGGCTTCTGTTCCATTTGACTTCACTATTTCCTAAGACCTAAAGTACTAGATGTTTGATATACAATTTTACATTTACTTAAAAAATACCTTGCATTATGCTTGAAGCATATTCTACCAGACTACCAGTTTCCTAAAGGCAGAGATTAAATTCTACATTCCTAATGTCCAGCTCACTCTTGGGCCCTCTGCAGATCCTTAATAAATACTGATAATAATCCACTAAACAGTTTGGATGATTTAACTGTAATGTCTTTAGTCAATGGCAGAGACTTCTTACGCAAAATAGAAAGAATTGCCATGTATCCTGCTATCTATCAGATGTTAGGCCATTTAAAAAAAGTTGTGTTATGTATTCCTAATAACATTATTAATGTTGTGTCCTCATTTGATAGCTGAGAAATTGAGGCTCAAAGATGGTGAGCTTCTTGCTCATATGTAAACTGTTGTTAAGGACAAGGTTTCCTGGGACTTGGATTACCAACATGTATGTGGAACAAACAAAATTAACCACTAAAAGTCTTCCTTTATCTCAAAGAAAATCTCCCCATAGATCTACGGAGATAGCCAATAGGAAGTCTTTCCCGGTCCTTCTTGCAGATGGGGGACAAATTCTGTCTCTTTCGGGGTGGTAAGAACCTCCCTGCTTGCCCTTGGATTTCCTAGCAAGTGTAGGTTACCCAGGTGGGGGGAGTAGGGTGGCAGCAGTTTCCATTTTACTCAGCCCAGTGACTTCTTTGCCTACACTGGTTCCCCCAGCTTCCAGGGGACATAAATCTATGAAAATGAACAATGGTTTCTCTGCAATGATTGGTTCAAAGAACAGATTTTAGAAATTTTTGTGTATAATATTTGATTTTGGCCTGTAGAGTAGAAAATATTTGCTATCTGGCTCTTTCCAGAAGTTTGCTGAGCTCTTCCTGTGCTGATTCTTACTCCCTGCCTTCCTCTCTTCTAAGAGTCCAGGGCCTCTGTTTTTCCCAACCTTCATTGTCATTCCAAACACCAGAATTAGTGTTGCTCAGCCCAAATCACATGCCCTAATCTTTCATTGGCTCATCTGGGCTAGTTAAACGAAACAATCTATATTAACATGAACGGCTGTGCAGGGGTGCAAAGGGGGTGTTCCCCTTCCTTCCCATCATAAAGGTCATGGCCAACACCCCTATAATAAAAGATGGGGTAACAAGTAAAAAGCACAAGAAATTTATTTGATTATATCTTCATGTGACATGAGAGCCTTCAGATTGAAGACCCAAAGATACAGGGGAAGCTATCTGATTTTATGCTTAGGTTTGATGAAGCAAGGACAGTCAGGTAGAACTGTGATTGGACAAAAAGTCTATGACCTAATGGTAACAGATTGAGTGTGGAACCTGGCAAGGCCTGTGCAGGTTCTCCTTGGCCTCTCTCTGTTGTAGCATTTTTACCTTTCAGGCATGGGATAGGACCCCTCTGGAATAAGGGTTTCAGTTTCTTTATGGACAATTGATACACAGAATGGTGGGGGAAGGTTAGAGTAATATTTTTAGGTGTTATGGCTGGGTTTGGGGAAAAGGGATCCTGATTTCTATGACCCACCCTGGAACAGAGGAACTACAGTTTCTATTCCTCAAGGGAGTATAGAAGGTGAGAGACAGGATAACAGGAGAAATTCAGAGGGAAACTTTGCTTCTGAGACCTTCATTTTGGGGTATCATTTTTTACCTGAGCTTCAATACCTGATTGGCTGAGGGTGTCACTTTGGTACTCTTCTCATTTGTAAAAGAACAAATGCTCACCATTCACCACAAAGGTTTTGGGTGGCAGGGCAGTGCCAGAGTAAATCACTGCCAGGACCCGAGGCCCCTCCCTATATTCTCTAAGAGCTTTATATCAATTAACTCATTGATTTCTTGCAAAAGCTCTATGAGGTGTGTCAAATTATAGTCCTTAATTTTACAGAGAAGGCAACTGAGGCACAGAGAGGTTAAATAGCTTATGATCAAAAAGCTGGTAACAGGCATAGCTCAATTTCAAACCCAGGTAGCCTAGACTAGAAGAAGCTGGACACTCTTAACCACTATGCAATGCACACTGTCTCTAAGCATGTGGTCCTTAAGAATATGGGTTGTGAAATCACATAGCATTTTCCATTCTTGGGTGTGGCTTCAGGCAATTTACTAAATCTCCATTAGCTTCAGCACTTGATTTATTTGGTTCTTATGTGTAGTTAAGTAAGTAAAACCTGAAAAGCCAATGCATGATGCCTAAGGCATGGAAAGAGCACCCCAATCAATGTGATCAATGTTTGCTTATATTCTGATAGTTTCAGCAATGCCGAAGATGTCATTTTATGCAGAGTAGAAGGCCAATATGAGATCACGCTTGAAAAAGTATTTCTTGGTGTCCTTAAATTACTCTGCATAGAAAACCTACCAAGTTCATTCATGAAACCCACTCTGACAGCATACACACATACGTAATGTGCACACATGTCACCTCCTGAGGCAGAAGGCAGGAAGGGATCCTCCAGTTCTGCTCTGTGGCATATCTGTGCTCCTGAGTATAATCACTTTCTTCTGTGGTTTGGGATTTATACACACATTACAGCCACAGGCACGCAGGCATATATTTTTAGATCACTCTCCGAAAATGGAGCATCCACGTTTTTAAAAATAAACTTGTGCTGGGCTAAAGCTGGAATCAATGAGTAGGGGAAAAAACACAACCTACTCAGCCTTCTCCTTGTCTCCATTGCTAACAACCAAGTCCTGCTCTCCCAGCTCGGATTTCAGCTGATTCTTTCCTTTTCTGTCCTAGAATGAGCGGTGCAGATTTCAGCAACTGACAAGCGTGGAGTCTGCTGTTAAGTATAAATTTCCGACTCCTAGAAATTTGGCTCCTGAAAAATGTTCTTGAAAATGTCTAGGATATGGCTGTATATTTCAAGGACCCCCTTAGGAAAGCTCAAGTGAAATCGGGCTTCTCACAAAGGGTCCTCCGCAGGCTCTGAACTCACCAAGTACCCATCGCAGGGGGCTCGGAGCCAGTGAACACAATGAACGTAGCGTTATGCGCAGCCTCCTCAAAAGGCAGGGAGGACAAACTTCCACTCTCCATTTCCCCTCAATGTATCCAAACAGGCAGGAGAAATGTTTTCACGGCTGATTGCTGTTGCTGGGGCAATTCAATATTGATCCTTCATATGGTAATATCAGGAGATTCCCCTGGGGATTGGTGAGTGTGATTGGGTGACAGTTCTCTGGGTAGGAAATGAGGGCGTTTTTTTTATCATCAGCATCTGTTCCCAGCCCCTAAATGTCAAATTGGGAAGGCCTGATTTTCAGCTCTGGAGAAATAAAGGCTCAGCCTGATGATTGCTGGCAAACAGCAAAAGAAGCGAAAGATCTTCCTGGAAAAAGCTTAGCTTCCCAGAAGGGATGAGGGAAGGATTCAGGAAGAAAAGAAAAAGATAGGAAACAATTGTCCTTCAGTTTCTAAAGGGCCATAGACAGCCTCAGGGGCCAATCCTTCAATTTGCCATTGAGAAGATTTAGAAACTTTTGGGGGTTGGGGGAGGGCGGACAGACAGTAAGAAAATCATTTGGAGATCCCAACGATTTTAAAGAAAACTGAATTCTGCTCACCCAGAACATTAGGGAAAGCCTTAAGGCAGAAAAGATTGAGGAAAGGTATTAGTAACCCTATCCAGGAATTAATGGCATTGCCAGTGACACAGATTTGTAATCTTCCAGTTTAAACTCAGACATGATCAACCCCTTTTGGAAATGCAGTTTGTGCTTTCAGAATGAAAGCAGCCACTGTGATTTCTTTACTTATGTGCTATTTTGCTTCTAAAGGTCTTCAAAGTGTCTGCTTCTGTTACTTGAGCCTGCCTTCAAAAAAAGAAAAAAATATGGAGGGGAACAGATTGTGAAGCATTCCAGAGGGAAGAGATTTGGCAAGTAATGCTATTCCAAAAACATCTTATCAAAAACAGTCCTTTGTCTTTCACCTTATTCATTGTTTTCTGATGCATGCTGGTGCAAGGAGCTCCAGGTTTGCTTTCCGATTTGCCACGGGTGGGAACCCAGGCTTGGGTATCAACACTGTGACCGCACCATTGACTTAACCTCTCTGAGCCTGAGTTTTTGTCAGCTCTAAAACGGGAAGCATGGCAATATCTGGGGAGGCTTCCTCAGCATGTTGTAGCCACTTAGAAAACAGTACCTACTATTTCTGTCATATCTAGTGACTCCCAAACATAAAGCTAAACTGTTAATGTTAAGAGGACTTAACAAAAGGTTTATAACCATTTGAGAAAATTGATTCCATGTAGGCTTGGGAATTATTTTTAAAGTCAGAAGAGAAAATGTTATTTTATCAGCATCACTTAAACAGAGCTTAAATGGTATCACTGTTTCCTTTAAGAGGTGAATTGGATGGGGCTCGTGTTACATGTATATTTCATCTACAGTTGCCACATATGTGTGTTTTTCTCAGCAAGCAGCACATATGGAACAACTCTTTATGGAAAATAAGAGTGATGTCATCTGTCTAGCAATACCAGGATATGAACTCCAACTCCCACAGTGCCGCTGGATCTACACATCTACCAGTGTGCTCTGAGGAAAGGAGACTATTTTGAATGTTTCCGGAGCAGTATGCTTTGATTTTCTTCTGAGAAATCACTGGGAGGGTGTAATCTGATTTCCACAAAGAGAAATGGGTGTGTGGAGCCAGAAATAGTTTATTCTTAGGGATTCCTAAGGAACTCATTGAAAGTGTTTCTCATATTTCAGAACAGAAAAGTAGAAAATGGAGCAAATATGTTCCATTGCCTTTTATGTGGAGGAAAACAGTTCCTCAATCCTTTCAAGCGCTCCGGTCTCAGGGAATCTGCTCAGACTTGCTATTGTCTGCATTCTTCTGTGGCGTTGCTGAAAAGATTAGCTCTAAAGAAGAGTTTAGTGCTTCTCTGGTGATTTAAGTCATTTTAAACAAGGATTTCAGGAAGGAAGGAAGGAATGAAAGGAAGCCAGATGTTTGGGCATGTTGTCTCCTTGAGGAAAACCTGTTTGTTTTTCTTCTCTTAGAACAATTTTTAAAAATTAAAGTTTATTCGTGCAACTGTATTGTGATGCCTAAAACTCCATTCTTTGTGGCTATGTACAATGCCCTTCATTAGCATTGATCTCCCTGTAGAATGGGTCCTGGTGGTTACTTGGAATTCCTGCTCCAATTCAGGCTCTAGTCTATTAAGAACTAATCCCCATAAGCTTGTAGGAATTGCCACCCTGGGCCGCACTGAGAGGGCTGCCCGGTGTAGCCGGAGGGGTCAACTGGTGGGCCCAAGACTAATTTATTGCAGAAAGTGGGTTTGGTTTGGCCGAGTATTTGAGAAACATATAAATTGGAACTCCTTTAATCAGGGGCATGCACTCTCCTTTTCTCCTAAATGAAGTATCACAAGAATGGAAAAACGAGCACCACAAGCACTCACCATCAAATTTGTATTAACCAATCAACACTTAAGTGCACATGTAGTAATAACATTCATCGGGTGTCAGGCAGATAGGAGGGGGTATATTCACACCTAACAGGTGTGGTACGCACCATCTGGGGGATGGACATGCTTGAAGCTCTGACTCAGGTGGGCAAAGGCAATATATGTAACCTAAACATTTGTACCCCCATAATATGCTGAAATAAAAACAAACAAACAAATAATATAACAATTTTTAAAAGTGAATATTTGTTAGAGATAGACCATTAGACTGATGGAAGCAGGAAAAAAGAGTCAACAAATCGACCCACAAATATTCAGTCAGTAGATTCTCAACAATAATATGGATGCAATTCAATTGGAAAATGATGATGTTTTCAATAAATGATGTCAGAGCAATTGTATATCCATTTTTTAAAAGAAGAAATTTAACCTCTGTAGTGGGTTGATTGGTGGGCCACCAAAGGATATATCTACCTGAAACCTCTCAATGTGACCTTATTTGGAAAAGAGTTTTTTTTGTAGATGAAATTAAGGGTCGTGAGATAAGATCATCTTGGATGGCATGTGTCATTGTAAGAGCAGTCAAAGGGAGGACATGGAAGAGACAGCCAGGTATAGCGAGAGGCAGAAATTGTAGTTTGCCACCAGAAGCTGAAGAATACCTGGGGCCATTAGGAAACTCGAAAGGACAGTAAAGGATTTTTCCGTAGTGCCTAATAGTGTGATCCTGCCACACCTTGTTTGTGGACTTCTGGCTTCCAGAACTCTGAGAAAATAAATTTCTGTTGTTTGAAGACACTTAGTTTGTAGTAATTTGTGACTGCCACCCTAGGAAACTAATAAAATATCCTACCTTACGCCATCTACAATAATTAATTTGAAATGGATCATAGACTTAAATGTGAAAAGTAAAACCCTAAAGTTTCTAGAGTGAAATATAGACATTAGAGAATTATCTTCATAGTCTCACTATTGGCAAAGATTGCTTAAAGAGCACAAAATGCACTGACTATAAATTTTTAATATTGATAAATTGGACATAAAAATCATAAAGCAAAAAGTTATGTTCATTAACCTGAATATATATTTTTTAAAAACTACACATTAATAAGAACAATAAATAATTTTAACAAAATTTAACAAAATAGATAAAAGACTTAGTAGGCATATCTAAAAAGAGAATACCTTAATATCTAAAAAGAGAATACCTTAATAGCCCATGAAAGTATGAAATGGTGCTCAACATCATTATTCTTTTGAGTCTAAGGTTCTGATCTTTAAAATTGGGATAATCTCACTTTCTTCAGATAATGCCACATGCATCACTTGAGGCATAAATGTAAGAATGTATACAAAACACTGAGCACAGTGCCTGGCTCATAGTAAGAGACCAATAAATATGGTTCCAAGGACTGGGTTAATCTATGCAAGCTATTGCATAATAATTTGTGAAAAATTGCAGAAAATTTGGGACAGATTTTTTAAAAAACAGGATCTAATAGCAAAGACTTTTTAGTATAATTTCTTGAGCTGTTACAGTGTAAAATATTAAGTATACACATCTCCCAGATTGCAGCTGGCAGTAGGCAACAAATTTTGATTTAATTAAGAACTGCTGAATAACAGCACTGATTTCCAAAGGTACCCACAGACACCTTTGAGAAATCTGTATTTCTTCTTCCCTTGGCTCATCCACCTTATTTGCTCCTGCATAAATGCTGCACAAAGAATAGAGGTTTTTGGCTTTTGTTTTAACTTTATGCTGATTACAACTTTAGTTATTAATATTTCCTCCACAGGATGTGGCCGTTACTTTCCCTCCACCTTCATTCTTACTGGTGTCTTTTCCCACCTAAAATTTTAGCAACATTGAACTAAAAACTGCAAGAAGATCTCTGATCTTGTTGTGCTGTCTCATGTCCTGCTTGTATCTACATATGCTGTTCCCTCTCCTGAAACACCCTTCCCATTCAACTACTTCCTGTCAAGCTAGTCTAGCTCTGATAAATCCTTAAAATATCTGTCCACAGATCATCTTCTCCCAGTAGCTCTGGGAATCCTCTCCAAGTTTCCCCAGACCTCTATCAGAGCTCTTAAGATAATGTATTAGTCATAGCTCTTAATATTATCACTCCATCAACCAGTTTTACTCATTTGGATCTCATTTTGTGAGGGGCAAAATACCTCACAGCCCACTTCTTCCCCTGCTGCCATTTGATAATAGATTAAGAACTCTGTGATAACAAAGAATTGGATCCATTTCTGATATATCAGAATGATCCTTGATACCCACTAATGGACCACAGATTGTACACTGGAAATCACCAATTATACAAATAGTCTCAGAATCAGGGATTGGTATAGTGGTTCAGTGTGTGCAAGGCTCTAGGGTTTGAATTGTGGCCTATCCACTTACCAACTATGCCTCGTGCAATTCATCTAACCTCTCCCTCAGTTCGCTTATCTGTATAATGACAATAATAGCAGTGTGTTTCTCATCAGAATAAAGTCAATTAACTCATGCAAAATATTTACAAGAATGCTTAGTGAATAATACATACATTCTAGACAATAGCTATTATGATTAGTGGTGTTATTTCTATAGCATTAGCTCTTAGCACATTACCTGGAAGGCAGTATATGTTAAATAACTGTTTACTAAAGGAATGAATGAATGAGCTCATATGGACTGAAGGCTTGCTAACTGTCCAGCATGCTGACAGGTGCAGAGAAGAACATAAGACTCAGCTCCATCTCTACCCATTTTTATTATTACTTATGATTGCTTTTAAAATCATAAATAAGACAATACCATTGAAAGGCATCTGTAGAAAAGAACCAAGAACTCTCCCTGTCCGGGATGCACTTCAATCTAGTGAGTTGTGAGAAAACACAGAGATACTTGACTCTTTTGGATGCACAGAAGGAAGATGATCAGAAGAAGGAAAGAAAGACCTGAATGTTGTGTGTGTGTGTGAGTGTGTGTGTGTGTGTGTGTGTGTGTGTGTGTGTGTGAGTGTGTGTGTTTGTATGGGTGGGTAGGTCAGGGGGCAGAGAGAGAGAGAGAGAGAGAGAGAGACTGAGATTGGATTAGAAGCCAGGAAATTGGGGGTAATACTATCTGTGTGGCATTGGGCAAAGTCATTTAATACTATCATTTACTCCATCATACTGGAATTATTTGTGCTCTACGTATTCCCAATAGACGGTGAGCTCCTGGGGGAAGAATTCGTGTCTCATCCACTTCTAGTGTTCTGTGTTTCATGTAGGAGTGACACATAGCTGCCTTTGGTAAGAATCTTTCAAAGGGAACTGAACTCAAAGCCTCCATTATTTATGAAGATGCCTGCCCAGCCCATCTTTAGGAATTTAATTAATTAGCTAATAAATTAATGAGAGAGTATACTTTCAAGAACTTTAAATGTTCCAAGGGCTACAAAAATGCCTGCTATTATAATTTACTGTTTTATGAAAAATAGAAAGAAAAAAATACATGTAAAAAACACTTAATAGTTTACAAAGCATTTTTCATATCCATTGCCCAATTTAATCCTGGCTGACATCTTGATTTATAGAAAGGCAATATTATACAAGTTTCTCAGATGTTCCAGTTTGAATAAACATTTTGAAAATAAGAAATATGCTTTACATTCATTTAGAGATACTTGTTTTCAAAAGATTTTTTACAGTAATTATTGCCTAATAAAAAATAATTTTTTTTCTCATAAAATATGGATGTTTCATACCAAGGTTTCACTTTACCTAGATCTGAATAGAAACATTTTTTTTTTGCCTCAGCATGAGAAATTCTTCAGATGTAGTGCATTTTCTGGTTTAAATGTTTTGAACATTGATATATGCATTTGTTTTAAGAGTAGGAATGTTGAAAGTGAGTACAGATTAAGAATTAGACATACTTGTGTCCCATTTCTCATTTCTCTCCTGACTTTGTGCATGTAAGAATCCTTATCTGCAAAACAGACAAAAGTGCATCTAGCTCCTAGGGTTATTTTGAGGACCAAATGAAATAATGCTGGTAAAGTATTTAATACATTGGACATGGCAAATAGCAAATGGCTGACAAATGGCAGCTTTTTCTATTATTAATATTACTTTTTATAAATTAATCATAGTTAAATTATTAATAATAAAATATCTTCGAATTAGCAATAGTGAATGTAGAGGGTGGTTTTGTTGTTTGGGTCCTTGCTTAGGGAATCCACTGACCAAGCTTTGGTATGATTTCCAACTCAGTGAATAATTCATGAACGAGACCAGTTTAGGATGCAGTAAATTACAGCATCTTGCCCCAGTCTGTGGTCTTAGTGCATGTTTGTTTCCTACGGCTGCTGTAACAAATCATCAGAAAAATTAATGACTTAAAGCAACACTCTGTGTTATCTTACAGTTCTGGAAGTCAGAAGTATGAAATGAGTCTCACTGAGCTAAAATCAAGGAAGGCAGCAGTGGATTCCTTTCTGAAGGCTCTCAGGGAGAATCCAATTTCTTGCCTTTTCCCGCTTCTAGGCATTGCCTACATTCCTTGGCTTGTGGCCCCTTTACATCTTCCAAGTCAGCAACATCGCACCTGTCTGTGCCTTCCATAGTCACCTCACCCTCTGATTTTCTTTTCTGCTTCCCTCTCACACTTTTAAGCACTTTTGTGATTATGTTATGTTGGACATATTTATACAATCCAGGATAATCTTAAGGTCAGCTGATTGGTAACCTTAATTCCATCTGCATTTAATTTCTCTTTTCCATGTAACCTAACATATTCACAAGTTCCAGACACTATGACATGGACATCCTTGGAGCAGGGGAAGGGACATTATTTAGCCAACCACACAGCTCCAAATAATACCAGGTTAGAAGAAAATGATCTGCTCCAAATCTGAAATCAGGAAAAATACAGGTTTTGATTCTGATTTCAAGTTTTGAACTGACACCTCCTATGGCTCCAGGCCCTGTTTTCCTATGGCCCTGTTTTACTACCAGCACGCCACTTTAGATGTACCCATTTCACATGACAACTCTCGTTTCTGGGAGTGTCATCTGCTATCAGGAAATCCAGCTCAGTTTGAGACAACAGCAGGAACTGAGAATGGCTCAAAGTCCATGTCTTTTTAATTTTTTTCTGGCTTCCTGTAATTTCCTTCTTCTTTGAAAGCCACCTAAGAAGGTCCAGTGTTTGTAGGATCATTCAAAACCCACATCCAATTTCCTGGAAAGTCAGGAAATCTCAGTGGTGAAATAAAAATGTCAGAGGATTTAGTGGCTGTGAAGCTCCGCTTGACAGTGGAAGGAAGGAGCCGCACCCTGCGCAAGCCACGGCCAGCCCCGAGTCGTCCCATCTGGATGTGGAAGTACGAACAACTGTGCATCAGGTGGCTTCCTTGTGCCAGTGCTTTCTATGTGACATCTCTAAGTCTCATCACCACCACTCTGAAGCAAATAAAAATAAACTTTAAAGGGACTAAATAACTTGGTGAAGGACATTCAACTTGTAAAGTAGCCAAGTCGAGAGTCACATCACCATGATTCTGATTGTAAAGGCAAAGATTTTTCCAGTTCCTCCAAGCCTCCCCTGCACACCCTTATGCTCGTTCTATGTCACACTGCTTGGTTTACAATCTGTCCTGGAATGTGAGCTGTTGGAGGTCTGAGCCAGGTCTCTTTTAATCTGTCTCCTGCACCCAGTCTTGTGCTTGCTTTGTAGTCAGGGCTCAGCAACATTTGTGTATTTTATGAACATGGGGACACTTGTATGGGTGTCTTAACTGCACCAATCTACAGAAAAACCAATATTCGAAGAGGCAACATCAACTTAGCAACTGGTGGAAAATTGGCCAGGGAACATTTTTTTTCTCCATAAGCCATTACCATGGTATTTGGTTTGGCTTTCTTAGACATATTAATCAATCCTTAAAATTCCACTCTGGGAGTGACTCTCCTCATTGGTAATCAGCTAATGTTTATCTCCTGAGACACTTGGAAGGACAAAATGGAAAACACAGCCTTTTACTGAGTGCTTTAATTTAACCCACCCTCCCAATTTCATTTAAAACTCATTTCAATTGCAGAGGTGCACCACTCTGCCTAAAAGCAATACTCCTAAGGCAATTAATTCAACACACATTTTTTTGTTGTGGGGTATGTTTTTGGATATTAAAGGCTCAGCAAATGATCAATTTACATAATGCTACATTTACCTAAAATTCAAATATATCACGTGGATAGTGCTCCACAAACACAGGCTAAAGTCTCTTGAGAATTTTTTCAGTCTCCTTAAGGACCTTTCCCTTTTTTGGATGACTTTTGAATATCACAGAATATTTTTAGCCATTTAAGCCCAAAATGTCCATTGAAAAATTTGCTTGAGAATATCCTTAAAATATCCCCAAGATAGGCAGACTGGAAAAATATATAAATCCTATTAAGTGCTTAAAAAAGTATCTATCATAATACGTAAGAAATGTATCAGATATACTAAGCATTCAGTATTCAAAATACTTTTTTCACCTCCTCCAGAATGGCAAAAATTATACTGATAATATCAAATGTTGCCAAAGATATGGAGCAACTGGAATATTTATGCACTGAGAGTGAGATTATAAATATGTACAATCAGTTTGAAAATGTATTGGTAGTTTCTACTAAAGATAAACATGCATAAACCCTATGACTAGCTATTCAACTCCTTTGTGGTATGTGTCTGTGTATAGATGTGTGTGTGTGTTTCACTAAAAGATAAATTCATTTCTGCCAAACTAATTTTTGTACATTACTTTATTCCTAATAGTCCCAAAGTAGAAATAACTCATATTTCCATGAAAAGTAAAATGAATTAATGTGATGTGCACACACATACACACACACGTGAACAAAATGGAAAACTGTGTAAGAATAGAAAACAAGCTACTGTGATACCCAGAAGCATAATTGAATGTCACAGACATAAAACTATATTGCAAAATCTGACACAAAATGAAATTCAAAGATAATCTATGATGATTGAGGTCATAGTCCTTGGGAGGGGCTATGAAGTAGTTTTCTGGGTGCTGTAAATATTCTCTATCTATTCTGGTCAGTAGTTATATGAGGATACACACATGCAAAAATTCATTTATATAAACATTCATTGCACATTACAGTATGTAAACTATACCTCACTAAAAAGTGAATTAAAAAGATACATGCATAAATCATATATTTTAGATAAATATGTGGAAAACTGACTTTGAGGCATCCTGGCATTATAAAGAATGGCATGGAAGTTTTGAATGCAATTTTCTCTACAAATCCTTTATTAATACTGCTATTGAAAGGGGTCCCTTCTTTCTTAGAAACTTCATAGCACTGTGTCAGAGTCTTTTCTATGGGACCTATTTATTCTGCTGTCTTGATTGTGGGTGTTTTGGCATGCCCCCATGCTATCCAACAGCTTAGGGGCTCTTGGAATCTGAGATGCAGAGGCCACATCAGACTCATTTCTGTCCCTCTCTTCCCTCCGTAGAACTCCACCCGGAGTCCAGGCCACACTACATGGACAGCCCCTGTTGGAGTATTACATTTCATATCTAATCCATGCCTCCTAGCATTCTGAGAGAGTTAGTGTGTTAGTCTGCTCAGGCGACCATAACAGAATACCACAGACTGGGTAGCTTAAACAGCAGGATGTATTTTCTCAGTGTTCTGGAGGCTGGAAGTTTAAGACCAAGATGTCTTCAGAATGGGTTTCTGGTGAGGGCCCTCTTGCTGGCTTGCGGATGCCCACCTTATCCTACCCTCACATGGCCTTTCTTCTGTATGTTGTAGAGAAAGGGGTCTCTGGTGTGTCTTCCTTTCCTTACAAGGATGACAGTCCTGTAGGATCAAGGGCCCCACCCTTATGACTTCATTTAACCTTAATTATTTCTTAAAAGGCCTATCTCTAAATACAGTCATGTTAACAATTAGGGCTTCAACAAATAAATTTGGGGGGTGAGAGACACAATGCAGCTCATACTAGCTACACAGGCTGAGCCTCTTTGCCAAATCCCCTTGGCTCCTGGAATCCTCTACTCACATCAGCTTCATCATTGGTCCTTCATGGACTCCTGGCCCCATTATTGCTCCTGCTCCCAGGGCCTGGTCTAATTCTCTCTTCTTTTAATTTGTGCCTCAGCCTGGGCTTCTTAGTCACTAAGTGGGGAAGTCCTTGGAAGGAATTCTAATCATGTAGAACCGACAGAAGACACCAGCCCTTATGAAACTCTCTAACTAGAATGCTAATAAAAACAATAACTACCCTAATTGGAAACAAAGTACATGGTTAAATTTCTACTTAAATCTGCATTCTACATTATAGTCTAAATCTTTATAGCCTTAAATATGGGGCTTATGCCTCCTTCTGAGTGATGTAGGTCTTTCAAGGTCATTTGCTTCTAACAGAGAACACAAAGATCAAAATTAAAAGTCTGATCCAAGATGTAGCTTTCTCCATTCATTCATTGTTTCAATTCAGAAAGAAATGTCTTCACAGTTCTTTATCTGCACAAATGTCCTTCTCTGTTATGTCAACATAGTGTAAAGCTTGTAGTTCTGGAAGCCATTAAATTAGCTACCACTTGCATTCAACAAAGACCCCCCCCCATAGATTTTCAATTTTTACTTCTGATCTTTCTCTCCAATTGTGAGATAAGTGCCCTTAATTGTTTCGAAATATCCATCCACATATTGAAAAAATTACACATGGGCCAACACAATTTTTGCACTTTATTGACATCATTCCCCTGATCTGACCAATATGGGTAAGGTCAAATTATTCCTGCCGAAGAAATACACATTGTAGGTCAGGCATGGTAGCTCACATCTGTAATCTCAGTACTTTAAGAGGTCAATCTTAGAGGATGGCTTGAGACCAGGAGTTTGAGATCAGCCAGGACAACACAGTGAGACCCCATCTCTACAAAAAAAAATTAAAAAACTAGCCAGGTGTTGTGGCACATGTTTGTAGTCCCAGCTACTCTGGAGGCTGAGGCAAGAGGATCTCTCGAGCCCAGGAGTCTGAGGTTACAGTGAGCTATGATGATGCCACTGTACTGCAGCCTGTCTGGCCTGGATGACAGATCATACTCTTTCAAGATGCTCTTTGCCACCTTTTCCTAAATCTCAGTCACCAGGGCATGGAAGAGCAAAATATTAACCTCTCTCTTACTGATAGGCAATTAAGAAATGCATCAATTCCTAAACCTACAATCTGGGAAAAGGAATTTTAAGGCAGAAGTTAGGAGACAGTGTCTGAGACTCCAGCAAGGATTCATTAGCTCCTTTATTTACACATTTGTGTATTCAATAAGCATGTTTTGAGCATAAACTATTAGGTGATGAGCAAAGGAAACAGGCTCACAGGCTGTGTTTAACAATGTCACCTGTGTTACCTTCCTCAATTCTCACAGCAATCTGGTGAGGCAGATATTCTCCCTCATTCTCTTTGACAGATGTGGAAGCCGAGAACACAAATATGATGCAACCAGAGTAGAGGACTTTCAAAAAGTCATTGCTCAAAAGTCGTTGCTACAAAATTCTTAGGTTCAGGGCATTGTCGCAGGCTCTCTCTTTGCATTTCCTTTTGCTCTAACCAAGATTCCTTCTCTCTGACCTGTCTATGTCCTTTGAATGCAGATGAACTTTTTTAACCTTTCTGAGGTGTGATTCAGCTTTTCCCAAACATGGTGCTTCTATGATGGCCCTATCAGTTTGAAATACTATATCCAACATGCAATGACACCCCATCCCCTGGCCATGGTTGGGGTCCAGACAAATAGTGCTCAGCCTGGAACTGGTGCTTTGAGTCCACACTTTTCTAGACAGTGATATAGAGCATAGACACACAGTCACATAGTAGAGAATCTGCAAATGTTAGCTCTTTTTCTCACTTGCTCAAAATTGTGCAACAACAAGGCAGAACAATATTTGAGAACTTCTCTGTGTGAATCAAGATCACTTGTTCATTTAGCAAAAAGCCATTCTTCCCTTATTATACAATAAGAGAAAAAATATGCAAGATATGACTCCCATCCTTAAAACATCACAACAAATTGGTAGGGGAGGAGGGAGAGCCATATCCACGTCAAGTATTAGCACATAGCATAGAGCAATCTGCACTAAATACTCAATGAGAGGTACAGGTTCTTAGCGTGACTGGAGTCAGAGGAGCCAAGTGACACTCTGTGTTGAGTGGGTTAGAAATGTCTTCATGGAAGGACTCAGAGATTTAACTGGGCCCTGAAGAAATGGGATTTCTTCAGGTTACAAATAAGAAATTGAATAATTTAGACAATCATTCTTCTCTTTCCATTTCTACCACCATAGTTGCACATGATTTTTAAGTCCCCTTGTCCATGTTTCAAATTTTTCCTGTTTGAAACATAATCTCACAACCTCCGTCTAGCTATATCGTCTCTAACAACTCTTTTATTTCTATATAATATGGAAATAGTCATTCTTCCTGGACCAAAGAGTGGAATTACAACCAAGTGAAACTTGCTGTTCTTGGCCTTTTTCCCTGCTCCTGAATACATCATACATGACCCTGCTCTTAAAGCTTTCGCTGTACTCACTCATCCTTAGCCTTGAATAGCTGCAAAAACGTCTCTCTCTGAGTCAGCCGAGTGGTCTTGGAATCAGTGTTCCCACAGCCTAATCCCTGTGGGCACTTTCTAACATCCCTTTTGGTTTGTACAAGTAATGAATCATCTTTGAAACTTCTGGGATCTGACTTCTTCTTCTCCAAGGCTCCTTGCAGACTTTCCTTTCCATTTGCCAAAGCCTCTGATAACTTAGAAAACTCAGCAATGTACCCATTCATTTCAGGGAAAAGTTTTTCCTATTCATTTCCCTTTGGAGCTATGCTTTTCTTCTTTCTCCCATTTTGTGACATATATTTCTGCAATTCCGGGAAACACCTACACATAAGCATTATTTGAAGCTGTGAAGTTTCTCGGGTGAGTCACATGTTTTCAGTTCTCCCTTTCCTCTATAAAGTTATAGAGAGTTGGACTAAAGAGGTGGTATAGCATAGTAGTTAAAAGCCCAAACTAGAGTCACTTGGCCTTGATTTCAATCCTTTTCTAACATTAGCTATATGACCTTGACTGATTTACTTGTCCTATTTAAATTTCCATCGCTTGATCTGCAAAATGGAAAAATAACAATTTAAAGAATTAAATAAGAAACCACATGTGAAATGCTTAGCACCCTGCCTTTCCCATTGAACATACTCCCTAAGTGTTGACTACTCTTATGTTGATTCATGGGTTTATCAGGTATTTATTAAGGACTCTCTCCACATGTTTTATGCCAGGTACCATGCCAGGCACTAAATATGAAGTCATGGGCAAGACTGATATAGTCCCTGCTTGCTGGGTCATCATAGTTCCTTTAGTTGGTTAGTGACATGGACAAACCGCCACCTTCGTGTAAGTCTTGCTGGTGGTTCTACCTCCCTCATCTCTCTCTCTCTCTGTCTCTCAGTCCTATGGCTGCTGCCCACTGGTAAGGGGAGGAGGAAATTGAGGACACTGGTACATTTTTAAGGTACTTATTGCCTGGTGGGATATTTTCTTCAAAAGAATAAATGCAGTATGAAGTGACTGGGGGTAGGAAAGCAACCATATAGAGGCACACTCACCTGCTCACCTGCTCAGTGCCACTGGGTGACCCTCCTCAGGGTGCACACAGTCGGCCAGTGTTTCCACAGTATACATGTCTTATGGGGCTGTCACATTGCCCAACTACATAAACTGAGATAAGTGTGAGTGGAAGAGGAAAGTTGGGGGGGGGGCATTTGGGCATCGCCACACAACTCCAGCCTTGGGTCAGCAGGGAATGTGTACCAATAGGAATAAAGAGAGTAATGCTACAAATGTTAATACAACAATAATGAAGTAGCCTTACATTTGTGTAAGGTAATAGATATTACCCATAACTAGATGCAATGGGCATATCATATATTATCTCCATTTTATAGATGAGAAAATGGTCCTGAGAAGCTCCAGGAACGCTTCAGGGACACAATCACATTAAAATGTAATGGAGTGAGAACCTTTCCCCACTAGATTGCAGCACATGGAAGGCAGGGGCTGTGATCCTTCAGTTGAAGAGGTCAGCATTAGAGGATCTGGAGCCCAGCATATTCCAGTTGTACGTTTCAAATCCTGGCTCTCCACTCACTTGCTGGTTGACTTTGGACAATCACATAACCTCCCAGAGTCAAGTTCCTCCTTCACTCTTCACTGATAGGGATTCCAATGACTACTTCTCAGCACTCCTGTGAGGATTAAATGGGATTATGTATGTAAAGGGCTTAGCCCAGTGCATATAGAAAGTGCTCATGAAATGATAGTCAGAGCTTCTTTTTCTGGTCTTCTTCCTTCTCTTTCTCCTCCTTCTCCTTCTCATCTTCCCATTATCATTAATATTTTTATTGTTTCTATTATATTACTACTGTTACTGCTATATAGTGATATGGTGAAATACATGTTGGGTTTGAAATTCTCAGTCCAGCTCTACTACTTCCTAGCCTTCTTGATTTTGCTGAACTAGGAGTCACAAGATCTATATTTCTGGGCTATTTCCAATCATTACACTGTCTTGGAAGTGGCAGGGATGCTATACTAGACTGAGACAAATAGCTCATTTTCTCATTCATTAATTACTCTTGAATGCAACCAGCCTGCCTCTAATTCATATATCTCTAAATCTGTATTAGATGAGCAGGGCTCCCATTTAGTCATGATTAACATGAAGGGCTTGCTGTCTGGCTGGTTGATTTAGTGGGCAGTCTTGCCTATCAGTCACATCTTATTCACACAAGCAATATCAACCATTGGCTTATCCAGACCACTGTTTCATTTCCAGAGTTATAGGCCAAAGCAAACAGACTCTCTGACATCAAATTGTCTCATGAGCTCACTGGCATTCCTTTCTTGTACGCATGAAGCAATAACAGCCCTGGACCATAGAATCGGATCAAGAAGAACTAGGGCAGCCAGAAAATGTCTGTGAAGCATGGGGTATTTTCCCAAGCAGCCCATTTTCATCTTCCAGCTGCCATATCAGAGTGGAAAGGGTGAGAACTCAGGACACATTGGATCTGTATTTGAGTCCTAGCGATGTGATAGGTAGAGAGTTACATCTTCTCCCTTAGTTGTGGTTTCCTCATCTTTAAATTGGGGTTGGCAATATATGAATTGTTAGTTGTGAGAATTAGACGTGATTTATATGATATGTATGCCATGGTAATTGTCACAAGGTACATGCTCAATAAATCATAGTGTTTATTATTATGGTTAGATAAATAATTTGTTTTTCACAAAGGTGCAAAGGTAGCATTTGTCATTTAACAGATGCAGACAGTTCTGGCACCAGCATGTGAAGTGTGTGTTGTTGCTTTCTGCTGGCCTTTGGGATTCAGTATTGCCTTCACTTCTTAGACCCCTGATTCAGCATCCCTGCCATCCTCTGTTCCGAGGAGCTCACTTGGTTGATGACAGTATCAATGGATCTGCAGAAATTTCTACCCAAGCAGAAGCAGATTTCCATTTCTCATCTTGCCCTCTCTTCTTCTCATTCCCCACTCAGCCACTGTGCAGAGTGGAAAGGGACAAGCTCCTACCCTATGTTATGCTCACAGTATGTGTGTTACTCAAGGATTACTGCATTTAGTAGCATACCCTGTGTATTAGTCAGGGTTCTCCAGAGAAACAGAACCAATAGGAGATTATATATATACACATTTATTGTGAGGAATTAGCTCGTGTGATTATGGATGGTGAGAAGTCCAACAATTTGCTGTCTGCAAGCTGGAGACCCAGGAAAACCAGTGGTGTAATTCAGTCTGAGTCTGAAGGTATAAATGCAGGAGAGCTGATGGTATAAACGCAGTCTGGGGGGAGGAGGATATGACATGACATGACTGAGCTTGAGCGGTTCTTTGGTTCTATTCTGGCTCTCAAGGGTCTGCATGATGCTCACTCACATTGGAGAGGGGATTCACTTTACTCAATCTACCAATCCAAATGCTAGTCTCATTCTAAATGCCCTCACAGACACACCCAGAAATGATGTTTAATCTGGGGACCCCATGGGCCAACCAAGCTGATACATAAAATTAACTATCACACCTAGTTCTTTAACTACTTATGAACACCACTAGAGTAGCTGAGTCAATCCATATTGGAGTGCCAGCTGTCACACCCTGTGTGCGCCCTGTGTATGCCCTGCAGCACACCTCCTTTTGCTCTCTTCCAACCCTGAGGCCCTGGTGATGAATTTATGAAGATTTATCCGGCCCTATTTCTTTTATGATCTGCCTTCCTGGCCCTTTTAGCCCCAACCTTGAGGTTGGCAGACGTATTTATAAAAGTCTGAATCCCCAAAGTTGAATAGAGTGCAAGATGTTATCCCACATCCCCAACCTCAGGACACTCTCCACAACCAGTGGATGCCAATAGATGCATTGGGGGAGGCAGAATGTGGGATCAGCCATCACCAGACTCACTTTCTGGTCATACCAAAATCTGAGTTCTGACCCAGCCGGGATCCCTGTTGTATGAATTTTTAAAACCCTAGGGTTTGAACACCAGAGGTGGCTTATAGGACTGACGTCTTCTGATCTCTTAACCAATGACACATCATAGTCTCAATTAGAGGCTGAATTGCAATACCTACTGAATTATAAAGCTCTTACTATGTACCAGATGCTGTGAACAGCACTTCAGAAGCTTTGTCATATAACGTATGTACAATTAAGTCCTCCTCTTTAATAAGAAAGATGTCCAGAAAAGTTATGATATTTGCCTAAAATCTCCCATCTGCTATGAAGAAAAATTATGATTTGCCCTTTTACCAAACCAAAAGCAATCTCTCTGTTCTACTCACTGTGAATATAACAAATTTAATGTAGTGTTTAACACACAGTAAGCTTTTAAGAAATGATTACTATTTCATATAAGGCTAGTTTTATCTGAAAATTCCTTGAGGAAAAATGGGGCTTGTGTTTTTCTGCCTTTTATTCTTATCATTGTTTCTTAAACACCAGGAGGTGAAGTGCAAATACCTGTCTGTTTGATGAGATTTTTGAGCCTATCCACCTTTGAAATGGTCGCAAGTACATATTTAGTGTCACCTTTTTCAGTTCTGGAGTTGCCTTTGTCAATTCTGGAGTGGGTAACAGCCATTAAATTTTCTTAATAATATAATTCATAGCAAACAAGAGAAAACCTATGCTCAGGTTTGCTAGATCCAATCTCCATTAAGTTCTGTGGAACTCAGAGTTCAGGTATAATAAATGAGTAAATAAAATAAAAAAAGAATTACTGGCTGAATATTTCTGGAGTCTGAGATAGTTAATCTAGCAAGCCTGATCGACTGTGATGTAAGTCTTGCTTATAAAGATTAAATAAATGTATTAGTACATTGTGTTTCACATCAGTTTGCTGAGCTTGCACAAAAGGTCATAAATGAAAATAAGATCAAAAGTGACAACAAGACAATCTAAGTATAGTTCAGTGGGTTTGTTTGGCCTGTCAGCCTTCTTTCATAGGAGATATGGAGCCTTTCCCTAGCGTTAAATACTACAAGTTTTCCCCCTGGCCTTCCCTAAATATGCCAGACATAATTAACATGAAAAAGTGAGCCAGCTTAGAAAGAGAGAGGTTCAAGTTGAAAGATGTTCAGTTAGTTGGACCCCACATCTTCCATGGATTATTTGATCTTTGTTTGATCCCAGTTTTGAAAGAAAAAATGTGAACATCTTTTTTTCTGTTTTTTTGTTTTGCTTTTATTAGGGTGATCCAATAGCTTAATTCTCAAAGCAACTATTTTAGGGTGTTTTCACATAACACTTCTTTGTGCAGAAAAGAAACCTCTGTGCAGGGTGATTAAATGAAGCAATTATGTATTCAGATTTAGACTGGAGTAATCAGAACCATTTCTAGTGTGATGCTGAGTCATTACCACTGGGGAGTAGCAAAAGGAGCATGAGCTTCGGAACCATTGTGGACCTAAGACTTGATTCTGGCCCTGTCCCAAACCCACTATGTGACCTTAACAATTTTGTGTCACTTACCTGAGCCTTAGTTTCTGTTTTGGTAAAACAGAATAAATACTAGTCACCTAGCAGCTGTTGTGAGTGTTAGATGACATAACGTCCAGATCGTAGGTGCTCAACAAATAGCAGTAGTCATTATGCCTTTGCTCACTCATGTCTACAAATAGTTATGCTGTACTCTGTCCTGCATGCTGAAAAAAATGAATGGAACTGACCTACGGGAACTTACAAGTAAACATCATCAGCTCAGCAGCACATAGATTCCTGTCAGATATAGTTCCCTTTGCATTTTCTTCTCTCTCCACATCACACACCTCCTTGGAATTGATTCATACCCAATAGTTTATGGGTCACAGAATTTTCCAAGTTTTCCCCATCCTCCATGCCTTTCATCATGCCTAGAACACCCTTCCTTCCACAACTTTCTGTTGTGGGAGGAACAGCCCTCCTTTGTGTCTCAAGACCCCTCTTAAGCATCAGCTGTTCTTATGTTCTCCTGGAGAGAGTTGGAACCCATTCTACCAAGTGAAGTATCCCAAGAATGGAAAAATAAGCACCACGTATACTCACCAGCAAATTGGTTTCGCTGATCATCACCTAAGTGCACATTTGGGAATAACACCAATCGGGTGTCAGGCAGATGTGGGGGGGGTGCGGAGGGGATGGGTGTATACCTACATAATGAGTGCGATGCGCACTGTCTGGGGAATGGACATGCTTGAAGCTCTGACTTGGGGGGGTGAGGAGGCATGGGCAATATACATAACCTAAACTTTTGTACCCCCATAATAAGCTGAAATTTAAAAAAAAGAAAAAAATAACAAAAAAAAGAACACACAGCTCAATCCAAAATCTTAAAAAAAAAAAAGACAGAAAGAAAGAAAAGAAAATATCAGACCTTCATTTCTTCTGGACTGAATGGAGGGCTCCTCCTCCACATTCTGCCTCTGCTTTCCTGTATCTATAGGACTTACCTCTACATACCTCCATCAACTACTCTTGTTATTATTGATTTACTCATCTATGGAAAGAACAAACTGTGAGCTCCCAAGGATGGGAAGCAAGTCTTATTTTGGTATTCTTAGCACCCAAGTTTGAGCCTGACACCATAAGGTACAAAAGAAATGTTGAATGAATGAATCACTGAATAAATGAATCCTCTTGAAATAACTTTTATTAATATACTTCATACATAAATGTGGCCTCCGAAGACAAATACATAGAATAAAAATTACCTTAAAAATGTATGGCTTTCCAGACGCACTGTCTGGAGAATGGACACGCCTGAGGCTCTGACTCAGGGGCATGGGCGGGACATGGACAATGTATATAACCTGAACTTTTGTACCCCCATGAAGAGCTGAAATAAAAAAAAAAATGTATGGCTTTCTAAATATTTTGTGGCTGGATCTATCTATTTACCTATCTGTATATGTATCTACCTAACTACTTACCTTCAGTAAACAAAACAGCTTAATTTTTTTAATTTAAAAAATAAATTTGCTGTGAGACACAATTTTCTATTGCCTAAAAGAAAATGTGTTTAAGCATACATACTAATTCATTCAATTACTCATTCACACAGTCCACAAGTTTGTTGGAAACTAGTTCTATGCCTGAAACTGAACTAGGTGCTACAGAAATAGTGATGTATTAGAGAAACACAGTTCTTTTTCTCCCCCAGCCTGTAATCTTGGGGAAACAGATAAGGAACATTAATTACCAAATATAGCTATAATATAGAAATCAAACTGAAGTAAGTACTTTGAAGGAAAATGGGAGAGTCTCAAAGAAAGTTCTGTCTCACTAAAAAAGGGTCAGGGAGGCTTCCCCAGAGCAGTAACAGTTAAGAGGAGGATTGGATGAAAGAGACCCAGGCAGATGAACGAGGTTGAGGGGAATGAGTGACAATGAGAGATGCGGGACACATTATTACTTTACAGCAGGAAGCAGCCTTAGAGAGATCAAGGTGGCTTTCCCAACATTACCTTACTGAAAGCCAAACCCAAAGGAAACAAAACCAATTCATTTCTTTTAGAATGGTTTCCTGAGTTCCATTAGTTTCCTTGCCTGCTTTTCATTAGACAAACTACCTATATTTCATTGGATATAATCGGATTTATTTGGAGCTCTGGGCATTTATAGAAAATCTGCATTTAGTAGAGTCTGATCAAACAGAGAGAGTGCCTTTATATGCTAAACAGAAGAAGAGAAATTTCTGTAATATAACCGAGAAATCTGGCATTCTGACTTCTGCTGGGTTAATCTGTGAAGCCAGTCACACGTGTCCTTTGGGCTGTATTCAGAAACAGCAGAAACCAGCGAGCTGGCTGTATATTTAGGATAGAGGATGTTGCTGAAAGAGCCAAGTAATGGGAGCAGCATTGAATTTCAAGTGACATCAAAATTCTAGCCTCTGTTTCAACAATGGTCAGGAAGCAACTTCTTCCTGATTTTCTATTTCCTCAGGAAACATGGGATTGGATGACACACTTTCTCTGGGTCTCTTCTCCTTCTAAATATATGTGGATTATCCATCAACACTGGCAGGAAGTGGGACTGGGTCTCCACAGTGAGAACTGATTCAATCATGTCAGGTGCTCAAAGACCAATGCTTTAGTCGTCTGAGAAAATACAGCAGATCGGACTGCCGCAGGGCTGAATTTACACTCATGGCAGGTTCTCCTGTGCTGCTTTTCCTAATGGGGAACTCTCATTGCATTCCAGGCGCTTGGCTGGAAATCATGCTTTAAAGAGATGAAGTGCTATGACACTGGTAGGGTGTGATTGTTCAAATCGTTCTAGGGGACTTAACTGTAGCTAATTAATAGGATTCCTGCAAGGGTGGTATAAACTCTCTCTTCCTCAATTGTGGGCATTTGTTTCCTTTAATTGAATGCCCAGTTTACAGTAGTTTTGTGGTAGCAATATTACACTATTGGTGTACATGGAGCTTGGACTTCCCTAAGACCCTAAACTGGAAGATCTCATTGTTTCCTTTTTATAGTGGGCCCATTTTTTAAGGATGTTGAAGTCTTAGGGTTTCTGATTTTTTCATCCAGCATATGAATGGCCTAGCATTTTGCCATGTGCACATTGAGCATGTCCAGTTTTGTTCTTGGTTCCAAACCACTAATTAATGTCCTTAACCTATGGCATGTATGTGAGTTAACCTATGGATATGCACTCCCCCAGGGCTGTAAATTTCTTTAAGTTAGCCAGAGCCAGTTTCAGCTGGCTGCCACCCAAAGAACTCAGTCTTGTAATTCTACTGTATTGATTCCTTCTAATTTTTCTTGGTTTGACATCTCACTTTCCTGCCCCTGTCATTCACCAGCACAGTGCTTGTCCCTTAACATAGAACTGAATTCAGATGATTTTTGACCAGGGTAGACTGCCTTACAGTTAGTAGACAATAACTATAAAAAAAAATGGGTAACTGACCATCAGAATATTTTGGGACTTGGAGAAGATCTCTTTGATGGTCTGTGAATAAAAAGATGATTATAAGGGGAAAATTCTATAACAGAAAAACTTTTGTTTTTGACCAGTTCTGCCAACTTTTCTCTGTGTGCCATTAGCAAGTCACTTATACTCACCAAACCTCAGTTTCTTCAATCAAAAGAAAGTACTAATATTAATGTTAGTTTTGATTAGGGATTAGAGTGACAGGTTCTCTTTTCAACTGCTTCTCCCTCTGTTTTCTACTTTCTTGAAGAAAATTTTTTGTCTTCTCAGTCTTCTCTTTTTATGCTTTGTCTTGCCCTTTTGTTTTTATGGTGTTGTTTTTATTATCTCTCTTCATTACTTTTACTAAGTACAGTATATCTTCCACAGAATGGTTAGAATAGAATATGTTCTCTGTTCATGCCTAGAATCATTTCTCCCTTTTTCTTGTGAAATGCTCTGTGCACTGCTTGGGGCATTATCTCTACACCACAGTACCATGGAGAGACAGTCAATCAAATTGCTCAGACCTCTTCCAGAAAAGGTGTTGGCTGAGGGCCCATGATAGGCCAGTCAAATGCTTTCTTCTCCTTCACAGGAGTGGTGCAAACGCTGAAATCCCATTGAAGATTCCTCTCATCCAAAGCATCCTGAAGAAATTTTCCATTAGATCCTTCTAGCTAGATCCCTAGACCTATCTAGTGCTCCTCTCTCTTGATACTGAATTCTTCAGTTTTTCTTTTATTTCATTGAGTTACCCCATATTTTCAACAAATCCTCCTTTTCGCTTAAGTTAGACAGAGTATGTTTATGTAGCTCACCTTCAAAAATCCCTAAATAATTCCCCCTTCTTTTTTTTCCCAAAAGGTGTCTCCCCTACCCCAATTGCAGCTGCTCAACCCCAGTGCATACTAGAAAATATGCATACAGGGGCATGCTGTGCCAAATGAAAGTGGATGTCCAATGGTATCTGCAAGCCCCTAGCTGGTGTGAAATCCTGGATGCCTCACTTTTCCTGCCACAAAAGTGGGCTCTAGTGGCTAGAATAATGGAGAGAGTATGTTTAGGGGAATCTGGCCACTATTAAGCGCTCTTCTTGGAGGTACGACATGAGAGATTGGGTCCTGCTGGCTCATGGGCTGTGAAACTCCCCTACCTGATTTCTCTATTATATAGATTTACTTTTTCACAAAGGTAAATGGGAACAATTTTAGGGTTCCTTGAGATTCCTTCTCTTAGAGGTGTTAGTTACCACTTTTACCTTCTATTAAAGCTTCATTCTTTGGACTCTGTTCTTCCATTTACACACACACACACACACACACACACACACACACACACACGTGCACCCTAACACTGATTTTTCTCTTAACTCAAGAAAAATGCCAAGTACTTTGGGATAATGGAAGCCCTCACTGAAATTCAAACCCATGCAGATCTATATCATGGCACCCACATCTCCTTTTGGGTATAACCATGAACCCTATTTAACTTTAGCTTCTCTATGCAAGACTGGCTATCTCAGTGTATGGCAACATGGATTTTAGTCACTCTCACTTTTAATTTCACTGAGATGTAGTATATACCTATATACTTGTAAAAGAGGACTTAAATGGATTACACATCTAAAGAAGAGGTCGATTTGGGAAACTTTCCTCTACAAACTCAATAGCTTTTCATCTCTGTTGTTTCCTTTTTCCCATTTAAGGGAAATGACATTCTCTGGTGCAAAAGAATGAAACAGGATCTCTTTTTTTGGTGACAAGCATGTAAAAAACTTATGCTAGCCTATTGCATATAAGCAATAATGTGACTGCTCTGTAAGCTCATTGTCTGAAATGGTCTAGGAAAATTGAACAATAAATATATCATGGTGATGGCATTACCATCACATCAGGATTTTATTTATCTGGGAAAACTGTTAACAGCTCTTTGCTTAGGATGCAAGTTCAAAAGAATTTTCCTAGAAAAGACTCAGAGCTTTAAATATTCTCTCTGAAATGTGGGCTGCTAAAGCATATTGCAGCAGTCATTTGTCTGCTTATTAGTTTAGAGCATTTGTTGCACTGTAATTGCAGGGAGAAAAAGCTTGCAATCCATGAGGCTCATTCCACCAGCCACTGGTGGGTATATTTCTCTCCAGGGAACAAATCACTGTTTTTTGTTTTTTTTTTTTCCCTTCCCTCTTGGAAAAGCTTACAGTGTGATGGGCTATAACCCCTAATAGATACAATACATCTTCTCTGAAGAACTTAAAAAAGAAATCAATGGTTTGTTTTATACCCACTGTCTCCCCAAATTCCCTCATATGTTAGCCTTGCCTGGGTTGGGTAACTTAAGAACCACCACACTTCATAATAAAATGTTGTCTCATAAACATGGACTTCGGCTAGAATCTTTGGTGGGGCTTGTTTATTTATAGCATTAATTGTAATCTTAGCTCAAAGTAGGCTGGAAGAACATCCAAAAAAGGAAAGAAAAAGAAACAATAAAACTGATAAAGTATGCATCCACACACAGTGTTACTCTGTGAAAGGTGCACTGGAATCATTGAATCTGTTCCTAAGGAGTGGAGTGTAGACAAATGAGATTTAGGTACAGTAATAATGAGAAACTTTATAACAGTCCAAACAACCCAAGTGATAGAAACAGATGCTTTACAATATTCCAAGTAAGTTCTTTCTCAAAAGAAAAAAGCATGGCAGAAGACAAATATTCTTGAACTCAAAGATGGAAGGAACGAATGTGAGCATGGAATCAACATTTAGTAGCCCAGTAGACCTGAACAAATTACTTAGCCTCTTTTATTCTGCATTGCCTTCTACAAAGGATGATAATTAACAACAAGATTTTGAAGATTGAATGAACTTGTGTGTGCAAAGTGGCTGACATAATGCCTCAAATATATTTGGTATTCAATAAATGTTAGTTTCCTTTTTTTCCCAGTAAGATTGAATGCTTAGGCACTGCTCAGGATATGTCCAATTAGTGCTTAACATCCATTCCCACCATCTCCTAGTGTCTCAGCCCAGATTGCTGGGATCTATCTTTTCTAGAGTGTTTCAGAGTTCAAGGTCTGAATGCAACTAAGTCTCACTGATTCAATGCACTCATGCAAGTTTTGAAAGGCAAAATTTCATGGAAGGCACGTTCCCACAGCTTTGGAATATTTATTTCTAGGAAGCAAAGTTTTGGAGGAATCAGTGTCCATGTTCCAGCTTCATGGTGTTGAGAAACAGCCTCAGTGGCAACAGGGAAGGACTCTGAGCTCCTGCGTCAATGCAGACATGCTGGCATTGGCAGCGGCTTCCTGATTTTAATTTCTTGGTCTTGATCAGGGCCGTGGCAGTCTGTTCTTGAATTCAGTTGCAGTGGGCATATCCACCCCCCTGTCTTATTTGAGAAAAATGCTACCTTAGCAGCCACTGCTTCACTGTAGAGCCTGTTCCTCAGGTCCTTTCAGCAAGTTCATAAACAGCTATTTCTCTGTTTTAAATATTTTTCTCCTCAGAAACACCTATGGTGGTTTCTGTTTGCTACCCAGATCCCTGATAAAGGTGCAAAAAGTGTGCCCTAAGAGGGCACAATTTTAAGAGGAATAAAATTGTCTAAAGTTTACAAATAGGGGAATTTAAGAATAGGATGTTGCCTCTTAAATAGTTAAAAATTTTATAGATTAGCAAGAGGAAAATATTTTGTGATAATTGCAAACTTGTGACTATTTTGTTTTATAGGCAAACTTATAAAAATCTTACAAGGTGATTATTTAATTTATAAAAATAATTTCTTCAAACAAATTATGTATATCATAAATAATATTTGAGGAAGAGTTCAAGAACATAGAAAAGTTTATGTTGGAATAAGGAAGAATTAAGGAAAGTCCTTGTATAAAATATGGAGAAAAAGCTGTGTCACTCCTGATAGAGAACCGGCTGAGGGTTACAAAAAGACTGATTTGTTTCAAGGTGAGACTTTGTAATGCCCTGTTGTGAAAAGGTTGCATTTGAAGGGGATAAACATGTCATTTAAACGGTGAACAAACAGCCATTTTCTAGGGATAAATTACAGGGGATTCTTAAGGAGCTAAATTAGGTCATGATCTCTTCCAGTTTTAATATCCTATGATTCTATGATCATTTATATTGTGACCTTACCTTTTCCATTTAAAACTGATGTGTGACAGAAATGTAAGCTAAACTTTTCAGAAACATAATAATTACATAAATTGAAGTACAGAGTAGCTCCTTGGTACTACTATAATTAACACATTGTTTTTTGTATTCTACTTTTAAACATATGCTTATTTATGAATATAAATGTAAACATGCATGAATAAATATTATATGTATACAGGAATACTATGAACACAAGGGATATGTAGAAGTTTATTAGTCATTCTAACCATTTATTTACCTTATTGTTTAACTGATAAGTTAGATCTGTGTTATCTGGAAGACAACAATATACAGGTATGCTTACAACTATTCATTATATACAGAAGTAAAGGAACAGAGCAAATTGGACGAATGAGAGCAGAAATGTGTTCCATCAAGATGAATGTTCGAATACCTATAGAAAGATGATTCTTGGATGAGCTTCTTCTGAAACGCAAACTTTTTTTCTTAATCCTGTGACCCTTACCTTGATGTTTATATATTTCTCTGGTGCATGAAAAATAAAACAAGAAAATTATAATGTTATTTTAATGGTAGGGTGACATTTTACGGTCTCTAGATTTTTTTTTCCAAATACTCTTTTTCTTAGCCATGAAACTCTGGAATAATACTATCTTAACAGTTTACTTCATATCAAAAGAAAGTATTTAAAAATATAATTTTCAATTGGATAAACTATAACTTTCTGACTTGCAAATAGATCATTCAAGAAACTTTTATTGAGTGCCTTCTATGTGCAAGAAACCAAGCTAGGCAGAGGCCATTGAAGTAATAGACATAGTTAACATATGTTTTGATTTCTTCCTGACTAACTCACTGGTAGGTTCAATGAGATTGTGGATTGACAAGTGGTTTAAGAATTCTAACTTGCTACCCAAATATAAGTCACCATTTATATCATGATGTGGACTTGGATTTTAGTGATGTGGATATAAATTCTGATTCTGACCCTACTTAACTACAATTTGGAGCAATCTTTCTGAGTCATGCTTTAGTTTCCTTAGCAAAAACTAGGTGTTGTAAGACCAACCTCACAAAAACGACTGTAAAGATTAAGTAACGTGTTGAAAGTGTTTGGAAATAAGGGTTTATTATACATTTGTTGAATCTATTTGAATTATAGAAATATAGTAGCGTATGAGAAAGAAGAGGAACTAAAAAAAAAATTATGTTCACACCTGACTAGATTGAGTCTAGAACAAAGATCCCTCCCCCCTTCGTAAACAAAAGATCTAGTTTTAATTCTCCTGTCCTTTCATTCTTGCTATTCATTTTAGGTTCCATTCAATAAGAGTACTGCATAACTTTTCCTGTAGACCAACTCCTGTCCAGTACATGAGTCAATCACACCAAGCCTTGCTATATAATATCTACTATATATATAATAGCTATATAATAATTCTACCAGCCTCATATCTAGTAGCTCGGTAGGAATTGAGAATTAATCCTGTGGTGTTGTGCCATGTATCCAAGATACTATTACATCAATTTAATTGAAGAGTCTATTTGCAGAGTCCATTTTTCAAACCAGACGGATTCTCATGGAAGCATGAACCCTTCTATCTGTCTGAATATGTGTCTGCTGGAGACCCCTAACTATCAGCGCCAGCCCAGAACTAACCTTTTGAATGCCATGATTTGAATGACCGGCCATTTCCCTCAGGTACCAGAATCACATTAATTCTCTAGGATGTCTCTCACTATTTTCAGGGTCTAGAGGTCTTAATCATGTGTGTGGACAACATTTTATAGATTATAAAAATGAGATTTCTCCAGAGCTACCAAGTATAATATAGCCTTCCATAAGTGGGATGCAGAAAGGGGCTTTAAAAATTCTATGTTATTGTGCAAATGGACTGTTATTTTATCTGACTGTGTGTGCTTTCTGTATCCAGTACAGAAAGCAGATTGTGGGGAAAATGGATGGTAAGTACGGGTTCACTTTGCAGTGGCATAAATCATGTTTAGAACATTGTTAGAGTTCTGGGAGTCTCTGGGAAACTCCAGATCATTTACTCCCTGTAATTACATTTCATCATATTTGCTTTTGGGTTTGTCTGTTAATAGAGTCTCTTGATCTGCTTAACTGCCTCCTCTGTAATTAAACAGTCGACAAAAGCATATGGATAATACTGTGCTAATGGTACAGTTTTAAAATTCAGGATGATTTAAAAGGAAATTTTAATCTTCTACTAAGTTTGGCCTCAAACTGCTCTGGTCATAATGGTGATGTTTTCACACTTGTCACGCCCACGGAGGCTTCACATTTCACAGTGCTTGCTTTACAGGCAAGGAGTCTTAATTAACGTTTGTTAAGAATTAGAAGATACATCACAATTTTTACTTCTTATTCCTAACTCTTGCCCATAAATGAATAGGTTAACATTTTAAATAGGAGTGCAGAATGGTGGTGAGACTTTCCTACAGTCATATAACAAATTGGTATTTAAAAATATCTTATGTTTCACATTCATAATATAGTTTGAATGTCTGCTTGGTCTATAAGAAGTAGACTGTGTAAGACTGAAAGACTGTGTAGTTTTCTGCTTAACGACAAACCCAAAATCTCAATGGCTTATAACAACAAACCTTTTCTTAGAATCAGATTACATGTAGCTAACTGCTTCAGCTCTATTTGCTTATACCCCACATGTATTCACACTTCAGGGCTCTGCTTGAGGGGACAGCCCACAACTGGCACATGCCACACCAACAGCAGAACATATAACATCAAACACAGCTGCACAGTTACCTTTGAAACTCGGACATGGCAGGTACAAAGTCTGTTAACATCCTAATAGCCAAATCCAGTCAAACAGCCAAGCTCAGTATCAGTAGGTGGGAAATAGGTGACTAAAAATGATCATCTATCACATAGGGCCAAATGATAGTTACATTAATAGTCACATATGTGTCTAAATGCCCCATATAATCTTTCGAATCTCCTGAGACCTGTGATCTGGCTCCATTGCTTGTATTGGATGAAAACTCTTCTGTATGCCAGTTAGATACCTTCTTAGTAGCACAGGTCGCTCACACAAAGGCAGTGGAGACTAACAGAGAGAAGATGGAATTTCAAAATCTGATCAGAATATATGCATCGGAGCCTCAGCTCTATGAGAATCTAGCTGTTTGATTGTATTTAAATCACTTCAGCTCTTTAGACCTTGGATTCCTGGTCTATAATATTGTACCTGCTGCAAACATTGTTGTGTGGCTCCTCTGCGGTGCTGCACAGGAGAATAAACACAAGTATCACCAGCAGAGTACTTTACATGTGTAGGTACTGATAAGATCATTTTGGCAAGAGGTAGGAAAAAGGAAATGAGAGAGTCATGACTAGATCTTAGTGATGAGAATGGGGTGGGGGAAGTGTGGGAGCGGGGAAGAGAGTACTGTGCAGAACAGGAGAATGGAAATTACAAATATGGCCAGGTGCTGATAATGAATCACAGCCCTTCTCTGACTCAAGGCACACTGAGAATGGAAATGTATGCCCTCACATTTATGTTATTAAAAGATCTCAAGAGCTTCCTCAACTTTCTCTTTTTCTTCCTCTTGGACATTCGGAAGACAGGAGACACAGTAATTAATTATCTGCATAGTCTTTGATCCATCACATAATGCCTGCAAGCGTCAGTTTTCTTATCCACTAAATGGGGATGATCGATCTACCTAATGGGTTTTTCTGAGATAGTGATCATGAAAGTGCTTTGAACAGCAGGGGTATTGCATACGTGAAGTTATTCGGCCATCTGTAAGATAAGAGTCCAGAGGATCATTAAGAGCGTTTTCATCTCCAAAGTTTTATGATTCAGGTATTTATTTAGACTTGAAAAGGGTGTTAGAGACCAAATAACTCATGGACTTTATTTCACAGATGAACAAAACACTCTGAATTTCACAATCTCAGTTCTTAAAACACAGAGCAAAATACTTAGAATTCTTGCATTTTGGACTTTTTAGTTTTATTTTAGTTTTTATCTTAGTGCATATGAGAAATGCTTTATTGTAATGTTGAGATGGCTTGTTTTATTATAAATTCCTACTATAACTCATTATAGTTACCTTTAGTCTTCAAACCAATGAATATGCATGAACTCCATGAGTGTACATACAAACCAATGTTTCTCAATCCAACTAAAATTGGAATTATTCAGGGAACTTAAAATGTATCTATCCCTGTGCCTTACCCCTAGAAATTCTGAGTTATCTGGTCTCAGGTGGGTCTCAGGCATAGTTTTTGTGTGTTTGTCTGTTGATTGGTTGTTTTAAGATCTTCGGATGATTCTACTGTGAACCCAGGCTTGAGAACAACTGCTCTAGAGATAGCAACTTGAATAAAGCAAAGCTCCAGTGCATAAGAACACAAAGGTTTTTTGGTCAGACAGATGTGGAAAAAATGACTTGCAGATGCCCCGTAATAGAATTATCTTGACGATGGGTCCAGTCTGAGATATCAGAAAAGGCCTAGTAAAGGAAGTAGAGCTTGAACTTTGCTCCGAAGTAAGAGTAAGGAATTTCTAGCTGCCTGACCAAAGGAAAGGCCCCTTCCAGGGAAAGGAAAAAAAGGATCAGACACAATAATTGAAATAATCACATGTGTTTAAAGAATATGACCAACAGGACATGTTCAAACATAGAGTCTGAAGTGGAGAGTGTGGCAGGAGATAAAGAAGCAGGTAGGAATCAGAGGAGGAAGGGGTTTGCTCCAGTTTGAACTTCAGCCATTAGAAATACACCAAAAAGATTTCTAAGGCAACCAAACTATTTCTTCTGAGAAGTCTCCTCCAGTTAGTTAAATCTAACTACCTCTACTTAAGTCTTCATTCTACTTTTTGTTGATCTGCTTTGGATCACACTAATCTGGGTTTATATATACATGTTCATCACATACAAATCCTAGAGGATGCTTAAAAGTATACCTCATTTGAAAAATATGCTATCTCAAACTATTTTATCATGCTTATGCAAACATTTTGGTCTTGAATTTCCACAACCTTGTTTCCATGATTCTATGATGTCAGTGATTATAAGAAACCACTTTGATTTCATAAAAGCTATCTGTGGATAAAAATAAGGAAAACTACCACTGTTGCCACATTATATATATTCCTTATTTGTAGGAGGCAGCCTAATTGTTAGACACATTAAAATGGGGGAAAAATGCATGTCAGAATCAGGTAAAGAGGATAAATGGTAAGGTACTCAAAACTCCTATTTTGTTATCATAATAGGGGAAAAGAAAATTCTGAGTTTTTACTCTAACAACTTATGAATTTCATTAATCTTTTCCTTTTCATTTTTCTGAGTTTATGTTTATGATCCCTCTAGAAAAGATCAGAAAGTCCCAAATGGTGTCAAAAAGAAAAACATAAAAGTGATGCTTTCCTTTGTGTGTTCATGTGTGTGTATATAGTACATATATATATATATATATTTTAATCTAGACCAGAGATCAATACATCATCTGAAAAACTTACACTTATTGACTGCCTTCTATGTGCAAGGCAGCATGCAAAATATTTAAAGGTGATGCAAACTCAACCAGCCATTGACTCACTCATTCAAACCACTTATTCTGGGTACTTGTTATGTACCTGGCACCATGCTAGAGCCTGCAAATCCAAAAACAAATTAAACATCATTTCTATCTTTGGAGTGTTAATAGCAGCATCTTTCAGTGGAAACATACTGAGAGCCTAATACATAATTTTGAAGTTTCTAGTAGCCACATTAAAAAAGTAAAAGAAATAGTTAAAATTAATATTCATAAGATATTTTATTTAGCACAATATGTCCAAAGCCTTATCATTTAAACATGTCATCCATATGACAAATTAAGATTTTTTTGCATTCATTTTTTCTTACTAAGTCTGTGAAATCCTTGTGTATTTTATATTTACAGTACATCTCAGTTCAGATGCTCAGTTTTCAACAGTTAAAATTCAATGCCTAAGTTTTTAAGTTTAAACTTAAACTAATCAATACAGAATATAGAAAAGTAGGCACAATCCACTGTGATATTCCTTATATATGTTCAACTTAACATTCCCAACCCCTGCCATCAAAATGTGGGCAAGAAATGAACATTTTTAGTTGCAAGAGCTTTAACAACTTTATTTATTCAAAAATGGCCAAGATAAATTAAGTGACTTTACTTTAGACATACTGCTAGTTACTGGCACAGCTAAAACTAACACCCTGTTCTTCTGATTTTTTCATGATATGATATTATCCTTTATACCTAGTGGTGTGCAGTAAATATATAACACCTAGCTTTCTGAAAAAGAAATACACACACACATACATAAATAAATTCTACTAATATAGAGGATGTGGAACACACAATTTACAAATAATAATAAATATATGATACTTTTTATTATTTGATATAAACTCTATATTGTAAATTGATTCACACAGAATGTTTTGTTGATTCTTTTTGAAATTTTGTATCTGCAGCAAAATCATAATTGCAATTCAAACATGATTTGACAAAAAAAACTTAATCAAGAAATTTTAATAAATTTAAAATTCAGTTCCTCAGTTATACTAGCCATGTTGCAAGTACTTGAGAGCCATGTGTAGCTGTCTACTGCTGGATAATGTGGGCTAGAGACTGATCACAAAAGGAAGAGGGTTAAACAAATGATTGTAGCAATGTGATAGGGGAGTTAGAAGGCATGTAGGGAGCACAGGGGAACATGCACTTAATGCTTCTTGGTGAGTTTGAAGAATTTCAGAGCATGTCACCTCACTAAATGCTGCAGGAAAACCAAGCACACAAAAAGAGGGGAGAGATGGATTTATGGCAAAGGTATAGCAGGGAGAAAGAAAACTGGCAAAGATGGCACAGTCTCCATGAAACTGGGTGGACTGGTAAAACATAAATCAGATGTTGAAAAGCAGCATAAGATTTAAGTGTGAGTTGGAGAGAGGATCAAAACTATACAACAACACCTGTATTCATATCACACTTCTGCAATTCACTATCTGTGAAATACTGGGCAAGCATCTGGGCATTTCCTCTTCTCTAAAAACAGAAATAGTAATACTTAACTGATGGGGCTATTGTGAGCAAGAAATGAGTATTAAAGAGCCCAATTTGTGTTTGTGAAATCAGAAGCCAAATGGGAAAGGGCATGAGTGATTGACATGCACCCATACACAATGCGCAGGTAGGCACTCCCCCAAGACTTAGAGTAGGGGTAAAACTTTGGGCTCAGCAATACAGGGGAATTACCAATCAGAGGCAGGGGAAACTGGGTTTCTGTTACAGATAGGACCACAGATACTGGGAGAAGAGGAGGAGGAGTGCCTTCCAGGTATTGCTGTCATAATAACTTATTAATAACTGATGGTGGAGAATGGAGAGGGCAAGAAACTACTGCAAATCCCTGCCAAAGAAGGAGATAAGGAGAGAGGAAATGAGAGAGGGAAAGAAAATAAAACCAAAGTTTTACCTTGAGCAAGACTAAATAATATGAGGAAAGAGAAAGAAAAAAAAATGAGATGGAATGTCTCAGTGCAATTTTTACCACGGTCCGCCAGACCCCACGTAAGTTGCACTGCTCTACCACTCTGGTTCCTGTTGGTGCCAACTCCTCCTCACTTACCACACTGCAATCTACTTTTGTTGCTGGCTCTCCTTCAATGGTGCATATATGCATTTCTTTCTTTTTTTTTTTTATTGAGACAGAGTCTCACTCTGTTGCCCAGGCTAGAGTGCTGTGGCATCAGCCTAGCTCACAGCAACCTCAAACTCCTGGGCTCAAGCAATCCTTCTGCCTCAGCCTCCTGAGTAGCTAGGACTACAGGCATGAGCCACCATGCTCAGCTAATTTTTTCTATATATTTTTAGTTGTCCAGCTAATTTCTTTCTATTTTTAGTAAAGATAGGGTCTCACTCTTGCTCAGGCTGGTCTTCAACTCCTGAGTTCAAATGATCCACCCGCCTGGGCCTCCCATGCGTATATTCATTTCTGCCCCAAACACTTTGCACTTCTCCTTTGCTGGAGTGCTTTTACCCCTGCTGATTGCATCTGATTCTTTTTCGTCTTCCAGCTCTCTGCTCAAACGTCTCCACATCTGATCCACCCACCCAAAGCACTTCCAACCTTCACCCGCCATTCCCTGTCACTTTAATACCTGTTGCCTTCAGAGACCAGATCTCCATATGAGTAATTTTTTTCATTGTCTCTCATCTGTCACCATCCCTCTCCCAAAATGTCAGCCCCATGAAGGCAGGGATGTCATATCTCTGCTCATCAACATATGCTTAGGACCTAATAGGTGTTTATTGAATATATATTGAATGAATGAATAAAAAATACATCATCCATCAAGTTCAAATTTTCACCAATTCTGATCCACTCAAAACTCAAGCATCTAGAGGCCAATAAAATGAACACCAGAAACTCAATGTCCATATGGTAATTACTGGGACCCTCTATCTACTCCTGTCCCAATTCTTTCTCTCCCCTCACTGATAGCTTTTTATTCTATTCTTTTCCTCTGAACTTTTGGGATTAATGCTTAAACTTAACTCTTGGCATCTGTCATACTCACCCTCTGGCTCCAGGCTATTTTGGGTACAGCTCCCCGAATAGTCTATTTCTGGATTCTGGAGGACTAACTTGTGACTCAGCGAGAGTGAAAGAACCAGAAGTAGAATAAGAGAGTCAGAGAGAGGGAGGAAAATGAGGATTGAGGGGGAAAGAGAAATTTAGAATGTGAAAGAAAATGTAATGAACAACTGTAATATCTGCTAGCAAATAAAAATTCATGAAAACATAAGTTCAGGTAATTATGGTATAAACCCTGGATAAAGCAAAGAAAGCTGATGTTGCATGAAAGCCTTGGGAGATTGGCTACTTAGTACAGGAAAACTTTTTGCAATAAGTGTGTAAACACCTCTTGAAGATGTAAACTAGATGCTTCAAAAGGACATGGAACTTCTTTACCTTTATTCTCATTCTGATAAAGTTTCTTCTTATCGATCGATAATGGTATTTCCTAAGTTTTCATTTCAATGCACATAGGACACACATCTGAGTCAACTTTTGTTGACTCAGTCCTCATGCTTGGCAAAGTCCCTGTAATGGTGTCAGCTACATGAGGAATAGGGGTGCACCTCGCTTCAGGAGAATGAGAAGGAAGCTCAGAAATGATTGAGTTTGGATGATCCATTTTATAGACGCAATGTGTGAGGACCCACGATATGAATACATGGTCAACCCCATAACCCTTAAAGTACCTTAATCTCTCAGATGGTTCTTTCAAATTCAAAGTGGTTAGTCTTTGCAGCTATTGGAAATGGTACTGAGTTCTTGATTTGACTCTCAGCTTGATTGCTATTAGTATATAGATATGCTACTGATTTGTGTATTGATTTTGTAATGTGAGACTTTGATAAATTTATTTATCAATTCTAGGAGTCTTTTAGTGGCATCTTTAGGGTTTTCTAGATACAAGATTATATCATCAGCAAACAGGGATAGTTTGACCGTATCTTTCCTGATTTTGATGCTCTTTATTTCTTTCTCTTGCCTGAGTGCTCTGGCTTGGACTTCCAGTACTACTTAGGGATATACTTAACCAAGGAGGTGAAAGATCTCTACAAGTAGAACTACCAAACACTATTCAAAGAAATCATAGATGACACAAATGGAAAAATATCCCATGCTCATGGATTAGAAGAATCAACATTGTCAAAATGTCAGTACTGACCAAAGTGATTTGCAGATTCAATGCAATTATCATCAAAATACTAACACCATTTTTCACAGATATAGAAAAAATAGTTCTAAACTTCATATGGAACTACAAAAAAGCCCAAATAGCTAAAACAATCTTCAACAAAAAGAACAACTCTGGATGCAACACATTGCTTGGCTTCAAATTATACTACAAGGTTATAGTAATTAAAATGGCATGGTATTGGTATAAAGGTATAGACATAGACCAATGAAACAGAATAGAGAACCCAGAAATTTTAGACAAATGGTGCTGGGGAATTTTGATAGCTACAAGTAGAAGAATGAAACAGGATCCCAGTCTCTCACTACATACAAAAATTAGCTCAAGATGGATTAAAGACTTAAATTTAAGACCTGAAACCATAAAAATTCTAGAAGAAAACCTAGGAAAACATTTTCTAGACATCATCATAGACAAAGAATTTATGATTAAGACCCGAAAGGCAAATAAGTATCAACAAAAATAAATAAATGGGACTTAATTAAATTTAAAAGTTTCTGCACAGGAAGAGAAATAATCAACACAGTAAACAGAGAACCTACAGAATGAGAGAAAATATTTGCAAACTATACATCCAACAAAGGACAAATATCAACAATCTACAAAGAATTTAAACAAATCAGCAAGAAAAAACAAGTAACTCCATTAAAAAGTAGGCAAAAGACATGAACAGAGATTTTTCAAAAGAAGATAGATAAATGGCCAATAAACATATTAAAAAAATTCTCAGAATCACTAATCATCAGGGAAATGTAAATCAAAACCAGAATGAGATACCACCTTACTCCTATCTCATTACCCCATCACAATGAGATACCACTTTACCCCTTATAATCATCATTGTTAAAAAATAAAAAAATAATAGGTGTTGATATAGATGCAGTGAAAAACGAACACTTACACATTTTTGGTGAAACTTTAAATTAGTACAACCTCTAAGGAAAACAGTATGGAGATTCCTTGAAGAACTAAAAATAGACCTATCATTCAAGCCAGCAATCCCACTACTGAGTATCTACCCAAAGAAATAAGTAATTATGTCAAAAAGGTACTTGTACCAAAATGTTTATCACAGCATAATTCATAATTGCAAAGATATGGAATCAACCTAAATGCCCATAAATTCATGAATAAAGAAAATGTGGTATATATACCATGGAGCACTACTCAGCCATACAAAAATGAAATCACGTCTTTTGTAGGAACTTGGGTGGAGGTGGAGGCCACTATCCTAAGTGAAGTAACTCAGGAATGGAAAAACAAATACCACAGGTTCTCACAAATAAGTGGGAACTAAACAATGTATACACACATTCATATAGTGGTATAAAGGACATTGGAAACTAAGAAGGGGGGAGGGTGGGAGGTGAGAGACGGATAAAATCTTACCTATTGGGTGCAATGTACACTGCTTCTATGATGGACACAATAAAAGCCCGACTTCAGCATCATACAATTCATTTACATAACAAAAACACTTGTAACCCCTTAATATTTTGAAATAAAAAGCAAACAAACAAACAAAAACCAAAGTGGTTTCTAATAACCTGCTACTACAATTTCACCAGTCATTCCTTAGGGCCATTAACTTTGATGTTACATGCCTATTAGAATGGGAAAATATTTCCAGGGCAGAAAAACACATCCACGTTTCTTATCCTAGTGCAGAGATTGTAGGTTTCTGGGAGTCTGGAACAATGAATAGCAAGTGATGATGGGACAAGAGGACATCTAGCTTAAATGGCACTTACCAGTGATGATTTTTAGCTCACATTTATTGCACACTTATGATGTGTCAGGAGTGGTTCTAAGTGCTCAACATAGAGCTAATTTAGTTGTCACAAAAACCCAACCTGATAGGTATCATTATTTGCGTTTGCAGATGAGGATACTGAGGTGGAGTATCATTAAATGACTGGTTCAAGGTACATATATGGAAAGTAACAGAGCCAGAATTCAAACCAAAGCAGTCCTCGGACCAAGAAAATATATACACTGTACTCACCGTTTTCTCTAGGAGACTATATTCCATCAGGAGGAAACCTAGAGATTTAGGGATATGGAATTATGAATTATGATTCAAAGATTTACAAAATCAAATGTTCTTAGAATCACAGTGTCTCCTGATTGGAGGATACACTTACCTGAAAGACTCCCAAACTTGCTCTATAATATTTACACTAAATGACCATCAATCTCATTACCTCTTGAAGATAGCCAGTGATATGGAGCACACTAGCTGCTGAAGGTATCATCTTCATTTTTGTGCACTTTGACCAAATCGAATGTATATATTTTATATAATGAACTTCTTAAGTCTGTCCATGGGCCCCAATTTTGCTTCTTAGGAGCACAAAGACTAAGACTAATGTGTCTTGCATTTGGCAACCCTTTACTTAAAAATAATGACTAACTTAATCTATCTCTGTTTTATCTTATCCAAATTTACTATTTCTATTTTCTTAATTTTTTTTTTTTTTTTTTGGAAATGAGTTTAAGTTCCCTCCCCAGTACTGAGAGTTTGGAAGAGAGATAGCATTCTGTTCCTCCAACTAATATCTTCTCCACAGGTTCCATCTTAATTGTTATTCTTGCTAATTGTTCAAACAGTGAATTGGTGGCCAAGTTGCCAGGTGAAATGAGGATAAGTTAGATAAAGTATGTCTTTCTTCATATTCAGAGTCTCTGAGGCACTTTGATGTGCTGAAGTTGGGTGGCAGAGTGGTCACATCAAAAAACCAGCATGTCTCTGAAAGCCAGACTGAATGTGAAGTTGAAGCTTCTCCAGTTTCAGTTCTTTAAATAACTCCGTATTCAACTTCTGCCCAGATTTTCTCTCTGACCCCATCCCTTGTTTCTTTCAGTGCTGAAAAAAATATTCCCTTGGAAAACTCATTAGAACTAATTATTTAGTACTTGGGGAAATAGCTAAAGCGAGAATAGTTATCTCAACAGCTGAACTTTTTTTTTCCCCAAAGGTTACCAGGGAAAGAATATCAAAATTTCCCTTGGTATTCTTTTAGTACATAACATCCCTTAATGTTGAGCAGTTCCTCCTCAATTTGGTCTCTTTTCTGCTTCCAGCAGTTTTCTTTTATCCTGTCCTTGGTGAGGATGGGAAATATCTGGACAGTCTGCAACTCTCTCCCTTGCATTACTTACCATCCAGTCTGTTTATGTAAGAGTTTTCTCATCTTCCTCTTACAAGAAATGGAAAAATAAGAGCTGAATAAAGTCCAGGACAAACAATTTGAAACTACTCTCAAAAACCAAGAGGCCAATTGGAGATATAGTGGCTGCAGTTGCTCCTTAAAAAATCTCTTTCTTGGCTTCAACTTTCCTATAGCTTGAAACTTATACTCCTGTCAGAGAGGGATGGACAAAGAACTCAGGGTTGGAAACTCACCTGCTTTATGGAGCCAGAACTGACATTTGGATGAGTCTATGATGCCTGTTGTAAATCACTTGGGAGGTAGCTATATTCAAAGTGTAAGTAATACTCTCAAATTCAAGTCTTGACTGTCCATTTGTGAACCATTGACCTTGGGGCAAAGTATCACCCTTCTGATGCTTCCTGTTTCCATCTATAAAATGCAGCTCATAATAATTACTTCACAGGCTTCTTATGCATATGGAATGTATTAGTATATGGAAAGGGCCTTGTGAACAATAAAAGAGGGCTATAAATAGTATAAACATTGTATGTTCAAGGCAAACAGTAGGAAAAGCAATCTCATGTCAGTGACACCAAGTGTAAAGGAAGGGCAGAAGAGGCTGAGGGAGAGAAAAGTCCCTGCTCAGAGAAGCCACTCTCTCCCCACTTCCCTCCCCCTCCCCTAGGCGGCAGGCTACAGATAGTTATCTTGGGTCTTTAGCTCAAACCATCTCTGCTGGCCGATATGAAGGCAAGTCCTGGGTAAAATGTGTACACCAAGAGAAATAAAAAGGAGGATGAAAGAAGGGGGTACAATTTTTTCACCGTCTTCACAATCTTTCAAAAATATTTATTTTACTGGTAGTGCCCTGAGTCAAAAACTGCCCTAATCAGAGCTCTGCTGCAGTGCATCAAATGCAGGGAATCATTATTGCATTTGTAAGAGGCATGGTGCTCCCATAACACACACACAGTAGGATGTTGATGCATGTTTTTGTTAGTAAAGAAGAAACATACAGGTATATGCCAAAGTCAGATATATGGGAAAAAAATTCCTGTTTTTATTGATAGAAGGAATACAGGCTATGGTTGATAACTGACTTTGTCTTTTCAAGTGTTTCCACTTTGTCTATATTTTTTATTTTTTAATTATCAATTTGTTCACTTTATCTTCTAGTTATAGAATGCTGCTAAGTCACTTAACCTGTCTGAAATTTAGTTTCCTGAATTTGATAAAATGGACTTCATTTCTGTTTCATAGGATTAATTGAAAGAATAAGCATAAATCACCCGGCTCATTCCAGAGGAAGTTCCTGATAAATGATGGTTCCCTATCTTTTCTCCCAATTCTCCCCTAAACAGTCATGGACGTACAGTATTTTGTAAGCAAAAACCTATGCAATCATAAAACTCTCACCTAATCCAAATATATTCTGCCAACCAAGTTAAGCATACAATGATTTGGTCTATGTATTTGTTTTTCTGGCTAATTTCTAACAACAGTGCTTCTGATGATGTCTCCTCAAGTTCAGAGGAACACAATGTTCCTCTCGCACTTTGTGGAGACCAGTGAAATCTGTAAAATAAATAATACCAGCATATTTAATGATGAAAGAATTCTGCATACTTCATGATTGTATATATCATGCCTTGTGGGTGAATGTTAAATTTCCACATATTCACATCTAAGGATTATGGAGGCATTTTAACCTTAGAAGTGGTAAAGTTAAAGTCAAGCTAAGATCATGAGAACTTTACCTGAAGCAGGTAAGTCACTATTTTAAAAGTAACTTGGTAAACTCAAACTTGGGGGTACTCATCAATATGGACAAATTGGAAAGAAATGTGTAATCTAATGGTATCCTTTTGAAATAGCTAGAAAGGTTTTGATGGAGGGAAAAAAGGAGAATCAACACCGATTGAATGACTACTGTGTACCAGGGACTCTGCTACATGCTTTCTACACAAAACTTCATTTAGCCTCACAATGACTTCATGAGGTAGGCAAAGATATACCCATTTTTTTAATGAGAAAACTAAGACACCATGAAGTTAAGCAATTTTTGCAGATTAGTTAGCCAATGACAGGACTAAGATATAAACCAATATCTACTGCTAAGTTATTTAATGAATGTGTATTAAGAGCCAGTATGCACCAATGATTAATATTTTAGGTGTTGAGAATTTAGCAATAAACAAAACAAACATAAGCCTGTACTTTAGATATAACCAAAAATTGTATAATATATATGTATCTACCAAAAGCCACCAAATTGTTTACACTGTAATTATACCAAATTGATAATAGTAGTAATTTATCTCAAGGGAGTTATACAACAAGATATTTGGGAGGAGGTATTAATAACTTTTAAAAAAATTTGTTTTACTTTATTTTGAAATTTCTAACCTTTAATTTTCAAATTAAAGGTTAGAAATGTTAACCTTTGTAATGTTAAACTTACAAAAATGTTGCAGAGCTCTCATCTACCCTTCACCCAGATTCTCCAAATGTTAACTTTCTATAAACTTGTAAAATGATCAAAACCAGGATGTTAATGTAGATACAATAGCATAATTGAATTTACAGACCTTATATAAATTTCACCAACTGTCTGACTAATCTCCTTTTTCTAGTCCAGAATCCAATCTAGACCAGATCTTGTATTGCCCTTGGATGTCATTTCTTCTTATATTGCTCCATTCTGAAACTTTCTTCAATTTTTCTTTGCCCTCCATGACTTGACATTTTGGAGAGTCTGGGCTATTTATTTTGTAGAATATCCCTTTAATTTAGGTTTGTGTAATTTTCCCCATGATTAAATTCAGGTATGCATTTTTGGTTTAAAACAAATCACCAACAAAGCAATACCCTGCTCTTCTCAGTGCATCTTAGGAGGTACGTAATGCAGATGTCTATTACTAGCAATTTTATGAGAACGCTTGTGTAAAGCTGTACCTGGTAGATTTCTCTGATATAAAGTTATAATGCCCCCATTTGTACTTAATAACTACTTTGTGAGGAGATATTTTGAGGCTGTGCAAATAATGTTTTTCATACTTTTACCCATTAATTTTATTAACCATTAATGCTTCTTCCCTGTAACAATTAATATTGTAGTAGTCCCCAAATGGTGATTTTCTATTTCTATTATTCTTTCTACATTTATTAATTAGAATTCTTTTTTTTTTTTTTTTTTGAGGCATAGTCTCACTCTGTCACCTCGGGTAGAGTGCAGTGCCATCATCGTATCATCATAGCTCACTGCAACCTCAAACTCCTGGGCTCAAGTGATCCTGTTGCCTTAGCCTGCTGAGTAGCTGGGACTACAGGCGTGTGCCATGAGGCCTGGCTAATTTTTCTATTTTTAGTAGAGACTATTTTTTCTATTTTTTTTTTTTTTCATAGAGAAGGGGTCTCACTCTTGCTCAGGCTGCTCTGGAACTCTTCAGCTCAAGCAATCCTGCCACCCTGGCCTCCCAGAGTACTAGAATTACAGGCATTAGCCAGTGCGCCCAGCCAATTAGAATTCTATAAGGAAGAGTTTTCCCTTCTCCCACATTTTATTTCTTCATTCATTTTTTAAAATATATGTCAATATGAAGTGATGGATATTTATTTTCATCTATGAGAATTATAAAGCATTAAACTGCTTTAAACCCATTATAAATGGTCGTATTTATTTTGTCACACAGATTGGCCCTGATTAGGCAATTAAAATCTGTTTATATTAGTTCCTGGATCCTTTTGACACAAAACCATATCTTTTAAATCATGTTTATACTCTGCCACCACATGACAGTAAGATGCTAATAAACTAGTCCTCAAAAAAAAAAAAAAATGAAATTGGAAACCAAGATCTGGGTGCTAAGTGTGCTAATTGCTATTGGGATGTCATTGCATTTAGGCTCTTCAGAGATCAAAGTTAGGAAAAAATTATGTATAGATCCCTCTTGTACAAATATTTGTATCTATTTCTGTTTTATATCTGTATATATATTAAAAACTATGAGGTCATACTGGTGCCTTTGATTCCAGTCCAATACCGCAGGGTTTATTCTTGTCTTCTTCCTTTCCATGTCATCGATCCTTTCTGACAATGAAAAATCTGGCTCTCACCATCTACAATGTATTTACTTATTTGTTTATTCTTAGAATACTTGTAAATTTTCAGTATGGTAACCCACCGTCGGTTTCTGGTGCTATAACACAATAGTTGAGCCTAGGTACTTCATAAAGAACAGAAATTTATTTCTCACAATGCTGTGGTCTGGAAGTTCAAGGTCAAGGCACCAGCATGTCTTGTGTCTGGAGTCCCCTGTTGCTATGCTCCCTGGAGGCGATAAACACTGTGTCCACACATGCGGGAAGAGACGTAAAGTCAGAATAGGGACTACCAGGCCACTCCCTTTAGCCTGTTTTATAAAGTCACTAATCTCATTCATGAAGGCTCTGACCTCATGACTTAATCACCTCCTAAAGGTCCTACCTTTTAATGCTGTCGTATTGGTGATTAAGTTTCAACATATAATTTTAGGAGACACTCAGACCATAACATTCCTCCCCTGGCCTCCAGTATTCATGTCCTTCCCACATGCAAAATACACTCATTCCATCTCAGTAGTCCCCAAAGTCTTAACTCATTCCAGCACCAACTCAAAAGTCTAAAGTCCAGTCTTACCTAAATTAGATATGGGTGAGACTCAAGGCACAATTCAACCTGAGGCAATTTGCTCACCAGCTCTGAACCTGTGAAATCAAGTAAGTTGTGTACTTCCAAAATACAATAGTGGAACAGGCTAAAAGGGAAAAATAGGAAGAAAGATTTTCGCTGCTGCAAATACAGAGAAATTTACAAATGACTTTTACTTTTTCTCCTAGTGTTTTTAAAATCTCATGTATTTTTTAATAAGCCCTGATCAAATCTTATCTGGAGAGACATAGCTATTGCTTGCATTCTACCTAAGCATAAACTCTGTCCACTTCCCTCTGACAGGGTGTATCCTGGCTCACCTCTACACTGCAGTCCTTTATAGAAGGGCTGCTAACGTAACCAGCTTGCTTCTACCCTTGCGCCATTTCAATGTCTTTTGGAGCAGCCAAAGCAATTACAAGGCAGAACATGCCACTCCTTGCTCAAATTGCTATGGCCATACTCTTTTTGCTTTCCTTGACCTCACCAAGCTGGTTCTGCCTCAGGGCTCTTGCATTGTATTCCCTCTGCTTTGTGTGCGTTCTTCCAGGTGTCTATGTAGCTCACGCTCTCACTTGCCTCTTATATCTCTCATATAGCACTCGGTCAATCAAGTCTTCCATGACCATTCTGTTTAACATAGCAATGCATTGCTACCTCCATACTGTCTGCCCCCTTTCCCTGCCATATTTCATTTTTCATTATCTGACGCCATTTTTATTTTACTCATTTGCTTCCTTATTGTCCATCTCCTTCTAGCACAATTAAAGCTGCTTGAGGGCAGGGTGCTTGCATTTTTCATTGTATTAGCCCCTGGGCCTACCTATGGCACTAATACATTGTATGTAGCAGGCACTCAAGAAAGGCTTGTGCAAAATAAACAAATAAATAAATAAATAAAAATAGAGATAATCAATTACCGTATTAGTTTGGTCTGGCTGCATTTTCAATAATATAAGAAATTTCTAGAAAACAATCTATAAAACCTTTTGTGGAAGAACTGACAATAACAGCAATTGTAATTCTGCATCAAAGAATATATCGGTGGAAAGAAGCCTTAGGCATCCCACAAGTTCTTCCTGGTTTATTGAAAAGGAGGAACTGGAGTCCCCAGAATTGAAAAGACTCGCCCAGTGTCCCACAGCTAAGCCTGGCAATGAGTCCAGTGCTTCTCAGTCACAAGGTTCAGAATCACATTTAAGATAATGAAGAATCACCTCTTTTCACTTCACTTGGGAGACTTAATTTATTTTAGACAATTTGCTTTCATACAGTTCATCAGAGTGGTGGAATGAATGCATTTATTCAAAAAAATCTTTGTTTTGCTTTTACTTCTCGACTTTGGTCAAATAACTTAACTGGCCCAAATCTGAATTTCCACATTTATAAAATTAAGATAATAATACATTACAAGAGTTATTAGGAAAATTAAGCATTGTAAATGGCTTAGAGAAGCGCTTGCTACATAATATGGGCTTTCTCGTGGGAGCTATTATTATTACAATAATTCTTATTTTTCTTTTTGTTATTCTGCTGCTATTACTACTAATATTATTATTATTTGTATTGAAGGAAAGATTATATTGCCTTCACTATTTGTATTGTCTTAATAGTCTAAGCCCTAAGGCATAGGGCTAGCCTGGGCTCCCAGCACCTCTTCTGTACCTGTACTCAAGGCAAATCATCCTAAACTTTTCTCAGTGCATTCTAGAGAGAACCAAAGGCAGTAGCACCTCAAGTTAACTTTCCTGTCCCCCAGGGACAATTTTCAATCCCCTGGGCAGAAGTAACATCTCCTCTCTGAACTCTGAGGCTGCACGTTGTCAGGGAAAGCACAAAAGCTTCTTGTGGGGGACAGGGTTATTTTGTCCTTGGCTCTCTGAAAACTTTGTCTTCGGTCACTGGCACAGAACTTTGATTTCCCCCCTTTGAGCAGGAATAAATTTCACTAAGATTGAGTACCTTTGCTTTATTTCCCATAATTAGAGACTTTTATTCAACTTGGTTCAACTTAAGGTTTTTTTTTTGTTGTTGTTGTTGTTTTTAAACATTTTTATTTTGAGTATTTTAGGGATACAGTGGTGATCAAGAAGAGTAACGTCTTTGCCCTCATGAGGCTTATAGAGTAGTGACTTTCAAGGACTCTCTCTCTTTCTTCCTCTATATTTCATTTAAATATAAGCAAAAACTATAGGTGTAGTTCTACAAACAGTTCCTACATTGAAAATTTAAGTAAAAAGGCTGGCTGGGTGCAGTGGCTCATGCCTGTAATCCCAGTACTTTGGGAGGCTGAGACAAGAGGATTTCTTGAGTCCAGGAGTTTGAGACCAGCCTAAGCAACATAGCAAAACACAAACAAATAAAATGATAAAACACGTGCGCGTGCACACACACACACACACACACACACACGTTCTCACAAAACGACTCTGTCTCTATGAAAAATTTTAAAAAAAGGTTAGTTGGGAATGGTAGCACAGGCCTGTAGTCCTAGCTACTCAGGAGGCTGAGGCAGGAGGATCACTTTAGCTCAAGAGTTTGAGTCTACTAACTCTAGACTTCATGACATCAGCTATATAATGGCTTCAGCTCCTGCATTCCCAGATTCCCTTTAAAATTTCATACGTAGCACATCTCAAGCTATCTTGACTATTTTAAGAACAAAACTAAAGGCTTTTCCAGACTTTTTCCATAGGTCTATACATTTTTCAAAACATAGTACATATGTTGCTTAGAAGCCTGGTTTTTTGACCATGATATGCTGTAGACATTAAATATTAATATGTATCTTCACTGAAAAAAAAAAAGAAGAGTTTGAGTCTACAGTGAGCTATGATGGTGCCACTGCACTCCAGTCTGGGCAACAGGGTGAGACCTTGTTTCAGGAAAGTTGTACTGAGAAAGGAAGTTCCATATGTGTTTCATAGATGATTTTTGAAGTAGAACATACGTTACATTTTAAAATGAGTCAGAGTAAGAGATGTAATTGCATTATCTAACCTATATAAAGCTATTTGTTTAATTTTCAGCTGTCTTTATTGGTCAGACAAGCCAGGTAGCCAAGTACATAGAGGACCATGAATGGTTTACAGTAATTCAATACAGTTTGTCCAACAGAGATATTTGCATGTCCAGTCTTAAGAATACATAAATCTTATACCTAAGCAGGCATGAAATATGTTTCTAAGGAAAAGTAGTGATATTGCCAGGGCTGGAAAATACATGAAAAATACAAGCACAAAATCCTAAGCTCTTAAAGTTGGACGCCAACCCTGAGGCCGAATCTACCTATCCCAATGCAGGAATCACATCAACAGCTTTGAACTCCCTGGCAGAGAGGACTCTAGAGCATGCCTGGCATAGCTACTGAGAGAATACATGTTGGGGCTGGGGGAGGAGCATTATATATGCTGCTGCCCAAGGTCCTGAAAATTGCTTTTGTTATGATATGGCTCATTCTAGTAATCCTGGTATAATGGTGGCCCGTGTTCAACCTTGTCCCCAAAATCTTGAACCAAGTGACAAAAAGGCAGAGATAGGAGAGAAAAAGGAAACATGGGAGAGAACAAGGAACGAGGGGGGAGAAGATGGAAGGAAAGAGGAGGGGACACAGCCTTTAAAGAGTGCCAGGAAAAAATAGAGTACTTGATTTCTCAATCATGTTCAATTAATAGCAGTTATCAACAAAGAAAATGTCTTTGATATATTTGGTGTCTTAGTTTTTTCAGGCAGTATAACAAAATGCCTTAGACTGAGTGTCTTATAAACAACAAAAATTTATTTCTCATGATTTTGGAAGCTGGGAAATTCAAGATCAAGGCACTGGCACATTTGGTGTCTGGCGACATCCTGCTCCCTCATAGATGGCTGTCTTCTTCTCACTGTAACCTCACATGGTGGAAGGAGTGAGAGATCTCTCCAGGTCTCTTTTATAAGGTCATTAATCCCATTCCCTTATGACCTAATCATCCAAAAAAAGGCTCTACCTCCTAATACAATCACTTTAGGGGACAGGACTTTAACATATGAATTTTTAGGGAAAATAAACATTCAGTCCACTATGCCCTTGAAAGCAATGCTTGTTGATGAAAAAGAAAATATGTAGGATAGCAGAGAAAGGATTCAAGTTGCATTATAGTCTCAAAAGCCTTAGCCAACTCCATAGGAAATGAAGGAGCTAAGATGACCCTCCAGATTTCTTTGAATTGGGCCTATTGATCAATCATTGAATGTAGGTTGTCTTGGGGAAGGGCTTGGCCTTGGGTGAGGTGGCTTTCTAGAACTGAGAAAATCCATGAGAAGGCCTATTGCTAGGGCTACAAGTACTTTCCCAAAGAAAAATCTGAGTGGGCCATCCAGTGCCTACCCCAGGAGTCATGCATCATGCTATTCCTTGAGCTACACTTATGCATAAGCATAGATCCCCTAAGTCAGCTCATGGAAGTATTGTGCATCTCTTTCTATTAATATATGCATATTCTACATCAGATTGAGTCAATAGCTTTCTCTTTCTAATTTGCACGCTCCATCCTCACATGACTAATCCCTTATTCACATTTCATCCCAACAGCTATTTGGTGCTTCCACACCACCTCCAGATCCCCAAACCTTCTCTTTTCCTGGTTCACCATCCTTGACTCCTTCAAAGTTCTTGAGATGAAAACAATTTTCAAGTCATCTGTTAACTGTTCCCTTTCCTTTCCTTGTATTGTTGTTTTTTTTTTTTTATCAAAACCCTTTGTAAAAATGGTATCTGGAGTTAAACCACCTGTGAAAATGTAGTCATAAAACCACTTGAGACAGATTTTAGGGAAGCAAATACTTTGGCATTCATTTGAACTGTATATAGGGAGAAGAGTACCAAAGAGTAATTTAGGAGATAGAAAAAATGGGAGGACAAATATGAAAATATCAAAAGAAACAATATAAAGTGCATAGTTTTAAGATTCAAGTATATCTGAGTTAGCAGAATAAAAGACAAAGCAAAGAGGAGGTTTTTGTAGGCTACCCACTGCTCTATCCAACAGAGCCCTTTAAAACAAAAGAATCTGGTTTTTATCAGTCTGTTCCACAAGCCATGGGCCTCCAACATCCTTACACTCTCCTCAATGTTGGTTCTGAGCAGCTTGCTCTGCCTGTATTACACTCCACCTCACAACAAACTACCCACTTTGAATCTTCTAACTCCTTGCCCACTTATGGTCTTACCTCATACTTTAGACAAGTTAATTGGTACCACTTTGCCAGATACAAGCTATGCTTTCCTCACATGTGATTTAAATCCTTCTTCAGGCTACATTTACAAGACAGTAAGTTCCATGAGGGCAGAAACTGTGCTGTTTTGCGTAGTTTGCACAGGATGGTGTCTGGCAACATGGAGGTGCTCAACATGTCTGGCCAACGGGTGGTGCCTCCAGTAAGTGCTGATGAACATCTGCATAATCTGGTCTGTAATTAGCACCCTCTGCCTCAGCCCCTCCCATGAGCATTCACTTACCAAGCCTGTGTCATTGTGCCTATGAAAGCCAGGAAAAAACAGTGAGCCCCTCTTCCTATCTTTGCAGAGGAAGTACCATCTGCCAGAATTCTCAGTCCTGGACAGCAAGCGGTTAACTCTGGGGAAGGGAGAAAGGAGAAGACAATAGAGGAATGGTCTTCATTTCCAGGGGCATCTGCTTCCCAAAATGAAACATTCAGAAATTTTTTGAGGGCTTGTGAAGGGAGCTCTAAAATGCAACATGTGAAGTGAGGTTATTTAAATTCTAATCTAACTGTGTGGCCTATCTTCATGCCTGCATTAAAATTGTTCAGGCTTTGACCATCCCACCCCCATCATTTTGTTTGGATTAGCTGAGGGCTCCACTTGTGTGGTACGTTTTGATTTTGTCTGACACAGTGTTCTCATCCCATCCTCCCTCAAGTAAGTCTGGAGGAAAAAAATGTACTTTGCTGAGAAGTCACAATCTCTGCTTTTTTATGCTTCCAAGGAAATTTAACAGGAAATGGCTTTGCTTTGCCATATTTAGGATAAAATGGAGTGCAGATTCAGAAAGATTTCCTCAAGTTACATTTCACACAGAAAACCCAATGACAGATGCAAAGAAAGAAGTGATCTCAAAATACAATCCCAGGATGCTTACAGGGTATGATTAAAGCTTTCCATTTCATAGATGAGGGAATTAATTCCTGGTAAGGGAAAAGTTTTTAAGTGAAGCCACACAGTAAACTACTAATGGTTTAAGAAACAGGACGGCAACCAAGCACTCTTGTCACTATTTGGTATGACATAGATTGAAGCTGAAACATAATCTATGGATCCATAAAGTTGTATGTTTTCATTTTTAACTCTATCATTCCAATCAGTGACCAAAAATAGAATTTCTCAGGTTTGGTCACCGGGATCCTTGTGCCTGTGTGTGTTGTGGATGCAGGGAATAACGTGGAGAATGTGAGCTGAGGCATCATCACTGAGGAAGTCCTGTGGCTTCTATAAAGGTGACAGCAGATAAGGTAAGATCAAGTGGTTCTAAATTTGCAAGATACTCATAGGATGTTGTTCTCTACAGCCTGGAGAGTATCTTCTTCTTACTCTCTTTAGTGCAAGGAGACCTGGGACAACAGAGAAATATTAACAAATGGATATTCTACAGAAAAAGACAATGGAGCCTCAAAAAATAAAGTATTTAGCCCAAGGTCACATATTCACAAGGCTGAGTAGATGTATAGCTTGATGGTTAAGGTCACGGACCCTGGAAACAGAATACCTGGGTTCAAGTCTTAGCTTTGCTGGTTGGTAGAGAGGGAGTTGAGACAGGCATCCTTTAAGAAGTCCCGAATTGATCTCCACGTCCTGGTTTTCATGGACTTCTATAATTTCCTCCCCTTAAATAACCTTCTTCTAGCCTACAGAATATAGCAACATAGTGGGGTTGTCACTTTGGTGATTAGGTTACAAATGATTGTGGTTTCCATCTTACTAGCAGCCTGTCTCTATTGTTGGCTTTGATGAGCCAAGTTGTCATGTGAGGGAGGCCCTTGTGGTAAAGAACTGAGGGTAATGTCCAGCCAACAGCCAACGAAGAACTGGGGCTTCAGTCCAACACCCCATGGGGAACTGAATTCTGCCAACAGCCACATGAATTAACCTGAAAACAGATCTTTTCCCAGTCCAGCCTTCAGATGAAACTCCAGTTTCAAAAGACGCTTTGATCACAGCCTGCTATGGTTTGAGTCTGTGCCCACCAAAACTCATGTTGAAATTTGATCCTAAATGTAACAGTATTGGGATGGGGGGCCTAGTGGGAGGTGTTTGGGTCGTGGGAGCAGATGCCTCACGAATGGCTTGGTACTGTTCTCATGGCACTGAGTTTTCACTCTTGCAAGTGTGGATTGTTAAAAAGCCAGTAACCTTTTCTACCATATTAAGATGTAGCACAAAAATCCTTGCCAGAAGCCAGGGCCATGCCCCTGAAATTCCAAGCCTGCAGAACCATGAGCCAAATAAACCTCTTTTCTTTATAAATAACCTTGTCTCAGGTATTCTGTTACAGCAACACAAAAATGGACTAAGACATAGGCTTAAGAGAAACTGTGATGCAGAAGACCCAGAGAAGCCAAGTCCTGATTCCTGACCCACAGACAATGTGAGACAAATAAATATGGATTGTTTTGAACTGTAAATTTTAGGGTACTTTGTCATGCAAGAATAGATAACTAATATAGGGAGCTTGGGAAAGTTATTTAATTTCCCTCTGCCTCAGTTTCTTTACTCCTAAAATAGACACAAATAATCATAATTATTATAGCATGGCTAGGAGGATTCTGTATCTATATGTGATATGTGTGTGCGTATATATGTCAAGCTTTATATATATATGCATATATAAAATCTCACAAGTGTCAAGCTTTATGGATAGATAGATAGATAGATATAGGCAAATCCCACCTAAGTTTGAAAGTAACTCCAATTTAGTATTGAGTACATGTGGTGTTTGTTTTTCCATTCTTGTGATACTTCACCACGAAGAGTACAATGCACACTAACTGGGTGAAGGGCACACTTATAACTTTGACTCAAACTGTACAAAAGCAAATTATGTAACCAAAATGTGTGTACCTCTGTAAAATTCTGAAATAAAAAAGTAGCAAAGCTGAGATTTGAGGTTCAAACCAGAGTGTGGCTGCTGCCCAAGCCCTTTGCCCCTGCAGTAGGCTCTCTTGCACCATTCCAGTTAGTAAGAATCCTGTCTTTGATGTCTACTTTACAGCTTATTTATGGTGTTGCACTTTGTCTCTTGCAGCATCCCTAAATTTACCTTGTTTCTGACTCAGTGTCATTTTCAGTTCCTAAACCTGTTCTTGACTTTTGAACCAAACAGGGAATTGACTTTTCCATTTTACTACTCAATATTTTTTCTTGGACTCCTGTTTGTTCTAGGTTTCTAGTGTCCTGTGCCCAGATTAATTCATGCTCAGTTTCACTGGGCTTCATTTCTGAGCTTAGAACTATAGTTACGTGCCACATAATGACATTTTGGCCAATGACAGGCCACATATAGGATGGTGATCCCATAAGATTATAATACTGCATTTTTACTGCACCTTTCCCATGTTTAGATATGTTTCAATACACATATTCTTGCTATTGTGTTAAAGTTGCCTACAGTGTTCAGTACAGTGATATGTTGTACAGGCTTATAGCTTAGGAGAAATAGGCTACACCATATAGCACAGGTGTGTAGTAGGGTATACCACCTAGGTTTGCATAAGAACACTCTGTGATGTTTGCACAAGGATGAAGTCACCTAATGATGCATTTCTCAGAATGTATCTCCATTATTAAGCGACACATGACTATATAAGGATGTATGTGTGGTATCCTGGAAAGCTGGAAAGAATGATGACTAAGGACAAGGAGATGTGTCTCATTGTTCCAGTTCTTCCTGAAATTGTTACTTTACCATTTTCTGCATCTCAGTTTATCATATGTGGCATGGAATTATAAATCCTATCTCATGGAGACACCATGAGCATTAAATGAGATGAGAATGACAGAAGAGTCGATGTTAAGTAGGTGCCTGATAACTGCTAATCTTGCCCTTCTGTTCCACAGCTCTAGCTGCAAGTGCTGTAGGCAGAGGCCATGGAAAGAATGAGAGTATCGCTCCCTCTTGGTCATGACCTCTTTCCCTATTCTTCCCTGACCTCTCTCCCAATGGAATTGCTATTTCTACTTGAGAAAAAATTAACCAGCTTCTGAGATCAATCCTTCAAACTTCCTGAATATGGGTGGGGATTCCAGGGCAAAAATCAGCCTGTGTTACAGTCTCCACTGCTCTTCTTATGTTCTCATTCCATCCCTAAATCATAGGATCCCTGCCCTTCTCTCCAATCTTTATCCCAAGTACCTACTTATTAAGCCTTCTTGACATAAATAGACATATAACCACAAGTGTCCCAGATTTTCCAGGTGATCAACTCTGTTATCACATAATTTTTCCAACTTGCTTCCAAAAGTCTCTCTAAGCCTTAATTGTTTCATCCATAAAATGATGTTAGAATTCCTATTTTGTAGCATAATGATAATGTACATAAAATACCGTGCACACAAGACTCAATTTAGGATTATTATTATCTTAAATAAAAGTCATACAAAGGTAAATTATCATTTATCTTTGTAAAGCTTTCACTATGCATATGGCAAATTAAAAAAAAGCCCTATTACTTATTCCTCCTAAATCAGATATTCTTCAAGATGTCAATAATGCTGTGAGAGCAGTTATGGTAACTTTAGTGTGGACCAGTGGAAAAATGTGCATATCAGACCAATCTAGGCTTCAGTGTCAGTGGGCCTTATAGTAGCTCAGTTTATCTTTGTAAACCTGGCAAGCTCCTTGACCTTGCTGACTCAGTTTCCTCATCTGCATAATTGTGACAATGTAGCCCACCTTGCAAGAATTTTGTACACAAATGCTATCTGTCATATGCTTGGCAGTCAATACGTTAGCTCTCTTTCCCCAGAAACATGGTCTTTCCAAGATAATTTATTTTTAATTATTGAAGATAGTCCTTATTTTATTTTGTGTGATGTGGGATTTTATAATGTTAATATTTTTCCCTGAATGAAAGCTGCCTTAGATTAAGCACCTAGTACTACGCATGACCTAAAACATGGATAACCCATCCTTCTCACCACCCTGCCTCCTCCTATAAACCCAGATTTTTTTCTCATCTAGAAAAATCTTTCTTCAACATTCAAAAGGCCAAGGCCAAGGGGTCTTTAGAGGAAAGTCATATCCCTTTATACTTTACCAGAGAACTTTCCCACAAAGAGGAAATTCTACAAATACTCAGATGACATCATCAAGAAAAGGCCCTTGTTCCCTTAGGGCCCAGCCTCCCTGGAAGATGACAAGGGTTAGAAACAGAGAAACCCTGGGCCACTTGTCGGATTTGGCAAGCGGCAGCCAACAGCTGGTCTGGCCAGTTAATTAGCTCTGCACTCTGCTCCCGTCCAGCCTTTACTGGCAAGGCAGAGGCAGGCGGCTGTGGCCTGCTTTTCTCTTTCTATTAACAAAGCCCAGTGCTATTGGATTACCTTGGCCTCCAGCCAGGCCTGGGCGCCCTTTGCCTGCCTGTGAGTTGCCATGGCAATGGCGATACGCCTTTTGCCAAGGCAACAGCTGGTGGATGGGTAGCCGATTACCTGCCAAGCAGATTCACTAGCTCCAAAGTGCAAAACTTTCTTGGAGGAGTAAAAGGGGTGAGGAGTTGGGGTAATTTTCAGATTCAGGAAACATAGAGTGAGGGTGCTCCACACCTTTTTTCCCACCCCCCATTTTAATGTTTGAACAAAAGATGGTTATCTCCCTTCGTTTGTCCAGATGCCCATCTGCTGAGCATATAAGCCCATCTCATGTCTTTTTGTGAGGAAAGGCAATAAACAATTTAGTCTTTGTCTTTGCTGCAAGAAACATGCTTTCTGTCCCCAGCATCCTGAGGCAGGACATAGCACCTTCCACATCACACAGCAGGGCTCCAGTGGGGAAAGATGTCTTAGTCTGTTTTGTGTTGCTATAACAGAACACCAGAGACTGAGTAATTTATAAAGAACAAAACATTATTTCTTACAGTTCTAGAGTCTGGGAAGTGCAGTCAAGGGACTGTATCTAGGGAAGTCTTTATTGCTGCATCATGACACAGTGGATGGTATTACATGGTTAGAGGACATCAGTATGCCAGCTCAGGTCCCTCTTCCTCTTTTTATAAAGATATCAGTCACATCCTGGGGGCCCCAGTATAATGAATTTATCATAATTACCTCCCAAAACCCCCACCTCCAAACACCATCAACATATGAATCTGGGGATTAAGTTTCCGACATACAAAATTTTGGGAACACTTTCAAACCATAGAAAAAGGCTTTCTGGAAGAGGAAACAATTTCTGGAAAGATAGGAAGGCAGTGCCCACAGTGAGAGAATTGTGAAAACTTAGTGGAAAACGTAGAGTGGGTGATCGGTGATGATTCTCACCTAGGAGGACATAACCAGGGATTCCGGCCTCCTGAATTTTAAGATACCTTTTGTTCTTCTTAAATTTTATTCAGAAAGCACTTATTAAATACCAACTGTATGTAGACTTAGTATTTACTGCATTTCAAGCATCAGTCTCTTGATATCCCCCATGTGTAGCAATTACTGAGACCATCTAGAATGGGTAAAATGTCACAAGACAGACAATGGGAGTTGAGAAAGTCATTTCAGCCAGAGAAGATAGGTTAACCGACGAACAGAAGCAGGACTGAAGTAGGGAATAATTAGTGCTTTGCATATCTTGAGTGTGGGAGCTATGTATGGGAGAGAGGAGAGTAGAGAAAGCAAGTCAAGGAATGCAGGATATTTTCCATAGATTAGAGGTTGTATCAGAGAAATATGTACTGAGGAATTTACATGCTATTCTTCAGGAAGCAGAGAGCCAGTAGAGGCTCTTAAGCCTGGCTTAAAGCAACCAGTTATACTTTAGGACTGAAAATCATTGTGTCCGACAGAATGGATTGAACAAGGCAAGAGACAACTGGGGTAGAGGTGAGAAGAACCTGAAACAGGACAATGGTGGTGATAATGAAGAGGAAGCAGGTTTAAGACATGTTTTAGCAATGATTCTATTTTACCATAATAACAGCTAACACAATGGGAGGCCCTCTGTCCTCCATGGTCCTCGTTTTCTATGTATGTCCTTTACTCGCACACCAGCCCCATCACTGCCATCATTGTCATCTCCATCCTCCAGGCCCACTTTCTGGATGAGAAGATGGACTCTCAGATGTTACTGTGATTGCACAGTTGCTTGTAGTGGCAGTGTTGTATATTTGTTTCAATTCAAAGCAGTCTGATTCTAGATCTTTGTGTCTTAACCATTTTACAACCCTGCCTCCCTAATTCCATTTAGGATGAGCTGAGATACATTTCTGGGCCATATAAAACTAATAATCTAAGGCAAGGGATTAGTTAGTAAATGTTTTCTGTAAAGGGCCAGATAGTAAATATTTTAGCCTTTGTGGCCATGCAGTCTATCTTGCAAATAATCTGCCATAGGGGAAAGCACCCATAGATAATATATAGGCTATTTTCAATAATCCTTTATATAAAAAAGGTAGTAGGTCAGATTTGGCCTGTAGGCTGTAGGCTGTAGGCTGCCAATATGTGATCTAAGGTCAAGAATATAGGAAGGAGGAGGTTCCTTTGGATGTAAAAATGGTACAGCTAATGTGGCGAATTACTAATTCACTATATGATATGAAGGGATCCTATAGTCTGAGAGACAGAAAGTCAGATCCAGAAAAAACTTTAGAGTTCATGTAGTCCCAGGGCTCTAAATCTGGATAGGTTGACTGAAGACCAGCAATATTAGGGAAGGACTGGGGATGATGGGCTATGGGGTGGGCTTATCTCTTGGGGAAAATAGGGTGAACTTTGAAGGAGGCATCACCAATATAATCTCTCGCTTTCCTAGCAAAATCAGTAGAGTAAAGCTCAACAAATGTTCTTGGTTGAAGTTATATAAAAAAGCATGTGATAGATGCCTCTGTGGTAGCATAACTTGTCCTATAAATGGCCTTCAGGAGAACTAGAAATCTCCCAGAATTATGTGCAGATTGTTTGGAGATGCATGTATATGCAATCACTCCACCTACCTCACTTCCTACCTGCAGATAAATAACATAACTCAGTGGATAAAGACACCTATGCTGGACTCAAATAAAGCTAGGTGCAAATATGGTATCCCCCCATTATTAACTCTGTTACACAGGGCATGCTAACCTCTCTCAGGTTGCATGTCTATAAAATGGGACAAAAATAATACCAATGTTTAGGTGTGGGGAGAATCTTATTCTGAGGATTGAATTATGTAAATTATTATGATATAAATTAAATTTAAATCATTATTACAGAGCCCTCCAAGTAGGATAAGAATAAAGGCAGAGTGTAGCCCTCTCAGAGAGAGGATAATGAGGAAAGACTGATGTGAATGCAAAGATATGTCACTTCTCCACAGATTTGAGAATGCAGGACAGAGCCCCAAACTCCCAATCAGAAGGGCTCAGAGTATGAGATGTGTCTAACCCAATAAGGTTGTACAGTCATTCAGCATTTTCCTAATGGCCACCACTTCAGTGAATCCTTAACTATACCCCTCTCATCTCCAGGGAATTGCTCTCTCCCTGTTAGGTGTTTCCATTGCTCCCTCACGCAGACTTCTGCTACAGCATCCATCACACACTATTAAGTGTGTTGGATTACCTTCTCGCTATCTTGTTTGTATGTCCTTTAGGGTAAGGGCTCTGTCTTATCCATCTTTATATTCTCCGGACCCAGCACACTACCTGGCACAGTATAAGCACCTGATTCATTTTTACTGATTAAATAAACAAATCCACAAAAAAATTTATGAGAGAGAGGAAGGGGTGTGTTTAGAGGTCATGATAAGACCTGAGGAAAAATCAGGAGTGCGTTGTAATGAATTCCTCAGCAGCCTAATGAAGCTATTGCATGACTCCCATCCCAGCTAGATGTTGAAACGAAAGCTGACGTGAACTCGTGTTCTGCTAAGAATAACACCTACAAGATAGCAATGTTTGAAATAAGGCTGTCTCTGGAAAGGTTTCTGAGCCTTGTAATTTTACTTTTATAGTCATGGCCCCAGCATGTTTGACTTTTCAAATCCCCTTACTGAGATCCAAGGGTCTGTTTATAAAAGCCGTATCTTAAACTCGTTCCTTTGTGAGGTACAAGTGAGATTTGTACTCCTCTGTGTAAACTGGTCCCATGGAGCGACGTGTGTGCTGCTCCTTACAGGGTGTCTCTGTTTGATGGAACAGGAAGAGAAAGCAAACAGCATCATATAGGGTTGGTCATAAATGTCTCTCAGGAACCAAAGCCCTCTAGCAATATAAATAACAATAACAACAGAATAATAATAGCCCCAAAACCTCTGTCATCCAAGAGGCAAGATCAAATGGGGACTTAGTAGGAGAAACTAGATTAGCACCAGAGGAACAATTGAACAGTTTAAGTAGAACAGGAAACAGGAGCAGGGGATATTGGAAACAGGGTGGAAAAACAAAGAAACAGGTTGTAACACAAAGTAAAAGGATTCAGGACCTATTTCAGGATTCAAAAAGGGCTACCAGAATATCAAATTTATTGGATTCCAATGTGGTCTGATTAAGATATTTAGGACCAGACCAGAGCCCTATTATCGCAAATACATTATGGTGGCTTTATAATGTGTTGATTTGGTGAAGCCGAACTATGTTTCCCAGAATTCCTTTCTACCATGTTTATGGAGAGTGTGAGCCTCAATAGAGATGCTTGTGCAATATTTTAAAGGTGTCAACACGCTCTTATAGATGACACAGGATGTCACTTAGCTGTTGGTTCACCTTGACAGCATGGGACAATAATGAGGCTGGCAGCTGCCTCAGTTTCCCCCAGTTCCTTTTCCCATTTCTCTGTCTCCTGGGCCAGGTGTAAATGTTTACCTCTGTGATGAAAGGTGCCAACATTCTCCACAGGGATACCCACAGCATCAAGGTCAGAAGTGGCAAGAACCAACACAATTTTCAACCCATCCTCCTGGGTTCCAGCTTGTGCTTGTTTTCCTACTTCCGTCCATCTTCCCTGGCCAATATCTGCCCTGTGGGCTTGAAGGTCTAGAATTAGATGTAAAGATAATAGCCTTACAGAAACTCCTTATCAGCCCCCAAATTGGGCAAGGTCAAATCCCTTATTTTATATATATAAAATGCATATATTTTATATAAAAAATACATATACATATGAAATATACATTTAATTTATATATATACACACACATACATACACACACATGGACACACTACCTATGATTCTGCTTTTCTGATTGGATGCTGGCTGATACACACTTCTTCAACAGAATAGAAAGATAAGATCATGCACTCGAACCACAGAAATAGATCTGAATTCAAATCCCACTCTTGCCACTCCTTGCTTTTAACTTTCTGTATAGAATTTTATCTTGATGACCCTAGGATTTCTTATGTGTAACATGGAGGTGATGCCTACTCCATAGGGTTGTAGTAAAGCTTACAATAAAGTAAATATGGACAGCACCTAGATTACGTTAGGAGACCTATTATGATGAGGGGTAGGGGAGGGTACTTTGTTCCCTACTGGCGTAAGGTAGTTTCTCTGTACTCCAGTCCATGGAAATCAGCTTTATTAGAACAAATAGTACCTGATATGTGCTCCTCAGTTAATTTGTGATGAGTGGTCACAGCTGCCCACTTCCGGAAAGTAATGGAGATGAGGCTGGTTTGACTCAGGCCACGCTTACTTCCTCCGAAGTGAGTCACTGCAGGCCAATTCCTCTTCACCGCAGTGGAATAAATGCCTTACTCAGAATGAGCTGAGCACATGTAGCAGAGTTCCTAATCCCCAGATATTTCCATATGGCTCACTGGCTGTGGATTCCCCAGCTCTGACTCTCTCATTCCTTCTTGCCTGTCTTGGTTTTCAGAGTTCTTGGGGGCCAAAGTTACTGAGAAAAAGGATGGAGGCCTTGCAAGTCAGCTTCATTAGTCTTTGATGAGCCCCTATCTGAATCTGCCCATGGCTGCTCAGCATTCGGACAGCCAAGTGTAGCAGTGTCCTGACACCAGGAGCTGTCTTTGGACATAGACAGCTTTCCTTAGCTTAGTGATGAGTGTTGTTGGAGCTAGATTCGTGGTGACAAGTCTGTAATCAATAATTCCCCACTTATTTAACAAGGCAGACAGTATAGAGAATGAGTCCAGAGAATGGTGAGTATCCAACCTTTGTGGGTTAATGTTGGAGAGGCAATAGGAAGTTACAGAAAAATCATTGGGTTGAGAGTGAAAACAGAGATTCCAGTCCACACCTGTGTCACTGACATGGCTAACAGTTGCAGAAAGACACTAGGGCTCGGTTTTCTCCCCTGTCACTGTCTCAAAGGTCCTTAGCATGGGTTAGAGGACTAGACTACCAAGCAATACATATTTTGAATATTTATTATGTATCAAATACTTTGCAAGATTCTATACAATAAACAAAATGAAAGATATGATTCCTATTTTCAGAGGAAAGCTAAGAGTTGGACATTTAAACATGATTACATAACATCAAGACAATAACCGAAAAGGTGTCAAGGCAGAATGTGATGAATTGCCATGTGATTTGTACAGAAAATATTTGCCGGGAGAAGTCAAATAAACTGAAAGAAAAAGCAAGGAATTGTGAACCAATTGGTCTATGAATTAAGAAGGTATGTTTGTTCTTGATGAAGTATAGGATTTGGATAGTTAAAAACATGAGGACCGGGCAATGAACTAGATTCTCTGCCTCAAACTGGACAACTGGTTGTGGACAAGACTCTAGACATCTCAAGTCCTCAGTTTTCTCATCCACCATATGGAGTTATCAGGTTAATCTCAGAGGGCTGGGCCTGAGTCTGTAATTATGTGATACTCCATGCTGCTTTGAACAACACTTCACAAACGAAAGTCTCTTTTTTTCAGCCAATTGACTTTGTTAAACACCCGCAATAGGTACACAGAGACCTTGGCAAGCAGAGTGAGATGAACCAAAATAAGCACAAGCTATAGGAGTTTCCCTCAAAAAGGTTAACAGTCATGCTATGAAGACATGATTTGTAGTTGAGGAACTATTTCAGTAGTAATACTTCAAACAGTGTTGTGTAGACCCATTGTGCATATACTAAACTAAAGCAAAATGGAGGTAGGTAATCTGGCTAAAACTACCAAGCCAATATAGAATCAGAGCATTTCAATTCAAATCTCTCTCCCCTTCCTCCGGAAGAGTGCAACACTGAAAATTTATGCAAAGAGAAAAAAATGTGTGAAAGTTTTCACCACAATCTCTTTTCTCACAAAGGCAAGCACTTGGTGCCTTTTTTGCAAGTTTGCAAAATGACAAAAAGACTTGTCAGGCTGTTGGGAACAGATTGTCCCTTTGGCCCGAGTGGAACCGGCTGAGGAGCTGACTGCTGAGTAAGAGACATGTCTGAAGCACAGACATGAAATTTTCATTTCAACGTTAGTGGTTTGAATAGGATGGCTAAGGCTTTTTATAGAATTATTGTTTTGGCTCTGTAAATTTGAAAATATGTTTTCAATCAAGAGGGATTTTTGTCTATTGAAGGGTGATATTTCAAAAGGAAAAATTGGTATGGTCGACCTAGATGTGAGCACTTCAGGATCCTTCTCTTTATGAAGTCTTAACAAGGTGCTTTGTAAAGTGCTTAGTGGGTAAGGACTCACCCAAAATTAATAGACTTATATCTTGTAAGCTGTCAAGAAACTGACTTTTAGCATGTGAGAGCACAGAAAGATCTAACAGGTTCTATTCATGGCACCACAAATCTGGTGACTTAATACAACACAAATTTATTATCTGATGGTTATGTAGGTCAGAAGTGAAAAAAAAATTGGATCTCACAGGCTAAAATAAAGGTGTCAGTGGGGCTATGTTCCTTTTTGGAGGTTCTATGGAAGAATCCATTTCCTTGCCTTTTCCAGCTTCTAGAGACTTCCTGTGTTCGTGCATTTCTTCCATCTTCAAAGTCAGTAATGACCGATCAAGTCCTTTCACATCAGCCTCCAGAGCGCTAGAATTGCAGGTATGAGCCACCGTGCTTGGCCCTCCTCCTGTTTTCTTTTACACTTACTCTTGTTAGTTTTTCGTTGTCTGGACTCCATTCAATTCACTCTTATCAAGGTACGCAATGACTTTCATAGCCCCAGGTCCAATGGACAATTCTCAGCATGTATCTTCTTCACCCTCTTTCCAGTAACTAACAATGGGCTCTCAGAGGTCTACATCTGGTTTTCCATCTACCTCATGGCTTGTCTTCTTTGTTGGGTCCTTCTCATTTTCTCAATTTCTAAGCATTGCAGGACTCCAGATTTCAGTTTTCAGACTTCCTCCTCATTGAGGTCTTTGGTTTTTAAACATTGTCTATCCAGTTGGTAACTCCAAAATGTATTCTTCCAGCCCTGATCTCTCCCTGAATACATACGCAAACATCCAACTTCCAACTTGGCATCTTCACTTGGATGGCTATCAAAGATTAATTATTAATTTATCCCAAACTAAACTCTTCATCCACATCCCCCACACTAAAAAGTGCTCCCCTCCTATATTATTTTCAGATTTATCATCAAATAGCTGAACCTCTTGGTTCTACCTTTTAGCTACAACCCAAGACTGGCTTTTTCCCACCATCTCCTGTGCTACCTCCTTAGCCCACTCCACAGCCAATCATCTTGTGCCTGAACGAAAGCAATAGTTTTTCTATCTGGTCTCTGTCTTCTACTCTTACTTGCTGAAGTCTATTCTATTTTCTACCCAGCAAACCAAGTAATCCATTTAAAATTTTATCTGTTAATTTAGCTTCCCTGCTCAAAATCTTCTCTTAGCTTTCCATCACACTTGGAGCATCTTATCACGACCTATAAAATCCTTCATGATTTGGCCGACCTTGTCTCCTCCTACATGCTCCCTTGTTTACTCTATCCAGTCACTCTGGCTTTCTTACTCTTTCTTAAATGTGCCAAGCAAGCTTCAACCTCAGGGCCTTTGTTCTTGGGTTTCTTGTTCAAGAAATGATCTTCTCTCACATCTTCTCATATTTCTCTTTGCCTTCACTTAAGATTTTTTTCTAAATATCATCTCCTTTGAGGATGTTTCTGATGTTCCAGTCTGAAATACATTCCCAGTCACCATTTTTTCTTTTACTCCTGATTTAATTGTCTTTAAGACTCCTTTTTTTTTTTTTTAACTATCTGATATGGCATATATTTGCCAGTTTGTTTATTTTCTGAATCTCCCACTAAAATGTAAGCTACAAGAGAGGACTCTTTTTTGTTTACCACTATGTCCTGAGAGCCTAGAGGAGTGACTAGAACTATAGGAAGTTGTCTTTAGTTATTTGTTGACTGAATTGACTAAATGAATAAATTTTATTGAACTTTTCCATCTCTATTTAGTACAGATTTTCACTTCTGTTCTTTTAAAAATTTCAATAGTATTTTGAAAACTATAGTGGTTTTTAGCCATAGAGTTCCTAGACCCAAAGAGCTTTCTGATAATGGGAGAAAGAGAGAGAAAAGGGCTTTCTGATAGTGAGAGAAAGAGAGAGAGAGAGGGAAGGCGAGGGAAGAGAGAGAGAGAAAGAGACTTTCTCCACTTCTTATAGCTTAGGTAACTAGTACTCTGCCAATTTGGAACATGTCATGTGAATTTATTTTCAGAGATATTCATGCTTCACTCCAGACCAATTCAATTAAGCAAAACATCCTGGGGAATGATATAGGCATCAGTTATGTTTTAAATTTACCCAGATGATTTCAATATTCAGCCAAAGTTGAGAACCATTTTTCTGAATGCTAAGAACCAAGGGTGAAGTTATAAAGAGCACATTTATGACTTAGCTTCCTATCAGGCAGTCATCTCCCCAACCACCACTCTTTTCTCCAGTGTTCCTTGTAGTTCTTTAACTGAATCATGCTCTCATTACACTTGGGCCCTTTACTTGTTACTCCTTTTGGGATCTTCTGCCTCCCTTTCTTTATTCAACTCTCATGCATCCCTCTGGAGCTCACTCCATCTCCTCCAAACTCCCCAGAGTTTCTTCTCGCATCTTATCAGAGACCTTCTTCCTTTGGGGCCCTCCACATTCCACCCTTCTCTCTACCATGCATTGGCCAAACAATTTTGGTCATCTCTCTCCTTTCATTTTCTCTCATTAGACTGAATGCCTGAATGCTCTTTGGGGCCAGGGACCATATCACATCAATCTATGATTTCTCAGCTCTTAGAAGAATTAGTGGAGCCTCAGTGAATGTTGGATTGGTGAATTGAAATCATGAGGATATTTGAATTAAAACTGAATATCACTGTCACAGCTTTGAGGCAGAGTTCAGTATGATTTGTCATAACCAGTGCAACTCTGCGTGTTGTAATCACCAGTACATGTCTTACAACATGGTAGTAGCACTCTGAGTAAAAAGTATATGAGAACTTCTACTGGGAAAGAGACAAGCCACTGGGGAAAATTGTCAGAAATATGTCTTTGATGATATGTGGTCTGATTTCCTCAATGTAATTTTTCTTGAATCTTACTCCACTTATGATCTTCATCATGAAAATCATCATGTAAATTGTGTCCCAAAAAACCACCTGTGTTGGTCTTGGAATTCACTTAATCATGTAATCTTCAAATTCATGTGATGATAGTATTTGGAGGTGGGGCCTTTGGGAGGTAATAAGGATTATATGAGGTCATCAGGGTGGAGCCCCCATGATGGGAGTACTGGTTTTATAAAGAGAGAGAGAGACCTGAGCTATCACACTTGTTCTGTCTTACCATGTGATGCCTCACACCAAGTCATAATGCAGAACAAAGCCCTCATCAGATGCCTGTACCATGCTCTTGAGCTTCCCAGCCTCTAAAACTGTGAGCTAAATAATCCTCTATTCTTTATAAGATGGAATTAATCTTTAGACCCAGATATGTTATTCTAGTAGTCATACACAAGCTCCTTTACATATTTACTACATGTAAGAAAATATGGGGAAAAGATTCCCACAAATTCCCTTATTCAATCCTGCTGAAAACCCCATGAGGTAAAAAAACAAAACAAAACAAAAAAAAGCTCCACGAGGTAGATACTATTATTTACATTTTATACAGGAGGAAACTGAGGCATAGAAAGGCAAGAAAATTTTCCAAAGCCACATAGCTATTAAGTGTTTGAACTAGAAATTCAACTGAGTTTGACTCATAAGAACAGAGTCTCAGCCTTAACACTATTATTTAATAACATTTTGGTTCAGGTAATTCTTTGTTGTCACGACTGTCTAGTGTATTATAAGATATTTAGCAGCATCCCTGACCTCTAGTCACTAGAAGCCAGTGGTACTCCTTTCCATGGTCTAGATACTGCCCAATATCTCTTGGGTGTGAAATGTTCCCCAGCTGAGAACCACTGTCTTACCATGAAGCATCTTATTCTGTCTGAGTCCAATGCTGTCATTTTTATTCTTGGTACCCAACTTTAAACACCTGTAAAGTCCCTGCTCTGCATGAAGAATTTCCTCCTTCTTTTTACTAAATATTTTTTTCAGCAACATATTAATAAAACCCCTGTACTCATCTTGTAATTTGTAATTATTTTAACTCATTCTTCAAGAAAATAGAAAGCCCTACACATTATAGAAAAGTGAGTTCAGAAAGGAAGATATTCCATAGCTTACTACTGATATTGTTATTGATATCATTATTACTCACTTCTCCTATTGTCATTTTTGTTGTAATGTAGACATAACCAAACATGACTTAATTTTACAGTAAGAACACTGCAGCCATTGTTGTTTGATTTCAGTGGGGACCATTGTAGATCTGGGCTTGGCTGTGCATTTGGAGGCTGTGGCACACCCTGCCAGGAATAAGTTTCTCTCCTTGTCTGTCCACATTTGGCTGTGGAATCTTTGATCTATTTATTATCTGTTGGTGTTTACCTTTGTCCAGATAGCTATCTATAATAATATACAAACTATTTTTAACCTCATAAATTAATAAAGAAAACAAAAATATTATCTGAGTATGATGGGGTCACACTATGAAATAAAAAATATAATTTGTTAAGCAGTCAGCTAGGCAATCCTTTTTATGTGACTATCCAACAATATGAAATAAGGGAATGCTGGTGTTAACTTCTGTTTTCTCCTGACCAGGCAATTTGCAAAATATTTGGCCAAGGGAGGTATTTTAGTCCATGTTTCTCTTACCATGACAGAATAGTACTTGCTTTTCCAGATGTAACAATTCAAGTATCAAAAAGGGATGTTTCTAAAATCACATAGCAAATGTTTTATAGACCCCAGAGTGCACCCTTGATAAAGCTTCTGTCTTCAGCTTAGAGTTCCATTGTTCAAGGCAAAACTATACCGGTAGTCATCATATGCTTGAATGGAAGATAAGTCTTCTAATTTTGTTTTCCTAAAAGGCCTCCACTAGAAATGTGTTCTAATATTTTATATCCTCTTTTTAAAAATTATTCTTGTCATAACTATAATACTGTAAGAATATATGCCTAAAATCTCTTTTTGGAGCCCACTCTACAAATCAAGAAAAACTAGCTATAAATGTCAGGAAGTGGCATATTTTTCTGCTGGTAAGGCATCTGTAATCATTTATCATATATGCTTTGCCTGCATTTCATTTTTACTTACAATGTTTCTTGTTTCAATTTTTCTTTTTAGATCTGCTACCACGTAACTATTTCTTGAGTTTACTCTCCATTTTCTGTAGTCTTACATCTTAAGAAAGTAAGTGTGCCCTTTTTTCTTTCCTAAAAGAAGCTGGTATGAGAAATTACTATGGAAAAAATAGCTATATATATAAAAAATTATAATCTTTGAATATTTGCCACATTTTGATACTGAGTGTGGTGTAGTGTAGCTAACCAGGTACACTGGAATTTTAAAAATGCAGGATTTAAAGTCATATCCCAGTTATACTGTTTTAGAGATGTCACTTCTCTGAAACCCAACTGTTACCTCTGAAAAGAAAAGAGAATATTATCCAACTTTTAAAATTGTTGTGAGGACCACAGGTAATTCATACACTCAACAAATATTTATTGAACATTTTTTAGGTTTCAAGCACTGTATTGTTAGGTTCTGAGTATCGAATAAAGGACATGTCTATTCCATAGGTCAGATAGGTCTCTGATAGTTCTCTGACTTCATGAAGCTCATATTTTATTTGGGGAGAATCACAGGAATAAATAAGCAGACTGCCATGAATAATAAATTAAATATATAGTATGTGAACTAAAGCCTGAGACATAGGGCTCCTTAAAGAACTTTTCTTGTAATTTTTGAAATTATTTATTTAAAAATATTTTGAATGTATAACAACTTGACCACACTTATTTATGTCTAGTGAATTATCTTCATTAAAATTGAGCATGTATCCATTGGAGTTTCTTCTGAATAACATGTCAGTTACCCAGGCCATAAAATAAGGCAGTTCTTAGATCTGGGAGAGATAATGTCCTCTTTTGCTCTTGGGCTTTAAAGAGAGAAGTCAAGACCCATGACCAGATTTCATCACAGCCACCACAGGTGGCTGACTTGGTCCAAATGGCTAGCCTGAGAGCAGGGCTCCATGGAATGAGGTTTTGAGAAATTAAACACTATAATCATTTATTGTACATACATGGTTCTTTGATCTTACAGAAAAGGAACTGAAACAAATATGGTTGACAATAAAGGAAGTATTCAATATATCTTATAATCACAAGTATAAGGACTCAATGCCGTTCAAATAAATAGTATTTTATGAAAGAATTATTTTTATTTTGTATCATATTTTCCTGTTAGATACTTTGAACATGAACCTTCTCAACTACTCACTGGATTCATCAACTGTAATGATTGAGTTTGTATAATGCTCCAGAGACTTCACGAGGCTGGAGATATGGTAGAGAAGAGGTTTATCACTGGCCTCAAGGAGACCAGATTATAAGGCGAAGCAGACACTGGACGAATCATGGCAATGTGCTGCAGTCAGTTATCCAGTGGGAATACAATGCAAGAGTCCTGAACGCTTCAGTACATCAAATCTGAAGGGTGTGCCATGTTGACATTTGTTTTCTTTTCTGGGATAAGAGAAAAAAACAGTCATCATATCCAACTTGCCCATATCTAAACTTTTGATACTGTTATTATGTTTTGACTAATCCCAAAGATCATTGTGATTTCTTTAAGGCTTGTAGTGGTTTAGTCTACTCTTGGTCTAAGTCTATAACAGAGTCTACTCTGCTATGTTTTTAATCTGATATAGTGCTAGAGGGAATTCTCAGTGAAGACTGTTTTTGCTTTCAACCTTTCTGCCAAACCTGACGAGTAACCAGCAACCCAAGGCACTTTGAGGTCATAATGAGTGTTCTTGCCAAGTATGCTGTGGTCATCTAACTACTATGTACCATTTTGCTGAAGGGACCTTTACAATTAGGGGCCCAGGGATTTAAATACTATATATATGCCAACGGCTCCTAAATGCATGTCTCCTACTCTCATTTCTCTCCAGAAGTCCAGGCTCATATATTCAGCAGCCTACTGCATATATCTACTTGCTAACCTAGCATACATGTCAAAGATAACATGTATAAAAGAAAATTCTTCATTCCTACCCTGAAAAATTGTTCCTCCCACAGACTTCCCTTACTTGGAGAGTGGTGTCAGATCCATTCAATATATGAAGCCCCAAAGCCTGACATAATGCTCAACTCCTCTCTTTCCTTCTTATCCCCATGTCATTCACCAACAAGTCTTCTCAATTCATGTCACAACATATTTCAAAACTGTTTTCCTCCATGTCTAATATAATCACCTTAGCCCAAGCCATTATTACATGGTGCCTAGACGACTGCTGTAGCCCCCAAAATGGGCTCTCTTTGTTCACATGTCCCCATTACAGTTCACACAGCTGCTTGAGTTGCCTTTTAAAGACATAACTAAGATTAATGCTGCTTCTTACATTGCAATTCAATTCTACCAAACTTCCCCTAAACTAGGAGATATCAAAATAATTATCTATTTGTTGACTAAAAGCCCATGGCCTAGGGGAGGGAATACATTTAAGAATCAAGAAAACCATTCATTATTAGATCCTAACTTTTTTACTCAACAGCTGTCTGAATTTGAGGACATTATCCAACATCTTTAAGCCTACTTTCTCAGTCTGAAAAGTAAAATTAAAAATGTTAGCTTCTTTCATTTATTCATGCATTCATTCTAAAAATGTTTGTTCAACTCCAAAGATGTGTCAGGCACTAGGGTGAGCACTGGTTTAAAAAGTAAATAAAACAGATTTGCATATAGTAAGTGCTGAATGCGTTACAAATACTCAATAAGCAATGGGTGTTTTGGTTTCCTTCCTCTGCCCAGGGATCTCCTATCTATCCATCCTTAAACATCTCCTTATTCTTAATCCAGGGCTATTTTTGCTTTACTAACATGCCTTATGTCATCTATTACAGCAATATCTAGTTTTTTAATTTTAGAGAAAAGCTGACTTTTTTTTATCCTACAAAAAAAGATCACTTGGATATTCTTCTTACTGAAATTTAGGGAAAGGCCACAATTATTGTTTCCAAGGTATAACACAGCATTAAGGCTGTCATTCTCAAAATCCATGTTATACGAAGTTGGCCACTGGTCAGGAAGTAGATAAATTTAGCATAGGGAAAAAGAGTTGTTTCTATAAAGGAAAAAGAAATTGATAGTCCTCATTCTTCCCCCCTAGACTTTGAATTACAGAGTGTGAAAGAGAAGGAGGTGGATATCAGAGAGGCAATGGAGATCCAATACGGGGAAGAACAGCCAGGCTTGTTCCTTATTGGGTACTTGTTACACATTCAGCACTTATTACATGCAATACTGTTTTATTTACTTTTTATATGAATGCTCACCATAGTGCCTGACACATCTTTGGAGTTGAACAAAACATTTTTAGAGTGAATGAATGAATGAATGAAAGGGGCTAATACTTTTTATTTTACTTTTCAGATTGAGAAAGTAGGCTTAAAGATCTTAGGTCACTTGTAGCAACAAGCCTCACTGTTGATCCATGGTCAATTCAGAGCCCAAAGAACATGAAGGAGAGTTTCATTAGAATCTGGGTCTGGTACAAAAAGCTACCTTTCCACCCAGCCTACTTAGTAAAGATGTTGAGTTTTGGGGAACCGTGGCTGAATTCTGTTAAAATGCTGGCCGGAATCCAGATGACTAGAGCAGCAGTGACGGTCAAGGCATATTAGACTGCTCATGGCCAGTTTACAGTGGTGAAACCACATGAATAGTGAGAAGCCACTCAGCACAGGATGTGGATGGATCAGCCCCTGTATTCCCTTCCATACACCATCACTGTAGAAATGAGTCCTCTGGTCAACTGAGAAAATTACATAAGATCAAAGACAAAATGAAAGAATGGTCAGGAATTTGAGAAGGAGGTACACAACTTCCTGCTAATGTGACGTAAAGGGACTTGAAAACTATTTTTAAAAATTCAGATTTGACTGTATTTTAACAAAGTTTCTAGAGCAGGTCATCTTGCTTACTCTATCAAAATAAACAGAGTCTCTGGCAAGGGCTGAGTAGGGCTTCCGCCATATATAACACATACTGGATGTGTTAAGGTGCATAAGGAAGTAAGTGTGTACTTTGAAGTTTATAAATAAATGTGTGAAGTTTGTAGTAAAATACAAGAATTAGGTTTTAATTACAGCAACAGACTATAAACAGCCAGATGACACCTATGACCACAAACAACAAGAATGCATTCTGATAATTGAAGTAGACTGAGATTGTAAAAGCCAAAGCTGTAGCTTATGCCAATCTAAAGTTAGGTCAGGCCAATTCAGCAGTGGCTCTGGAGTACCAGGAGACACCACCTTCGATGAGCAAAGATGTCACTGCAGCAACTTAGGAAAGGCTGGTTGAAATCCCCTGAAACATAGAGCCAATGGATTCTTTTTACATTTAGCCCCAGGGACTCATGCCCTCATTCTTCAAAGGGAACTGAAATTGAGTTCACAGCAAAGAAAAGTCAAAAGAACAGGATTCCCATCATAAACTGAGCCTATTTTCAGAGGCTGTGCATATAACTCTGAAATGGTTTGATTTTGATTTGCACTGAACAAGCAAATACTATTAACTCTTGAATAACATGGGTTTGAACTGCACAGGTGCACTTATATGTGAATTTTCTTCCACTTCTGCCACACCTGAGGCAGTAAGACCCACCCCTCCTCTTTCTTAGCCTCCTCAACTTGAAGACAAGGAGGATGAAGATCTTTATGATAATCCAAATCAGTGTAATGAATAGTAAATATGTTTTCTATTCCTTATAATTTTTTCAATAACATTTTTTTTCTCTAGCTTACTTTATTGATAAATACACATAAACACAAAATTGACTGGTCGTGTTATTGGTAAGGCTTTCAATCAACAGTAGGCTATTAGTAGTTAAGTTTTGGGGGAGTCAAATATTATACAAGGATTTTTGACTGCACAGGGTTTCAGTGCTCCTAACCCACATATTGTTCAAAGATGAACTATACAACCATACAGATTGGTAAGCAAAACTTGGATTCACTGGTTTGATTTAGAAGGTATTTTTCTTTTATTTTTATTTGAGAATATTATGGAAGTACAAAAATTTTGGTTACATGGATTGATGTTTTACTGCTTGGATCAAAGTTATAAGTGTACCCATCACCAATATAGTGCACATTGTACACAGTAGGTAAGATTTCACCTATCCCTTCCTGCCCCCTCCCACCTGCTTGATTTCCTTTGAGTTTTACTTCTATATGTGCACATGAGTGCTGATCAGTTAGTTCCAAATTAATAGTGAGTAAATATGGTGTTTGTTTTTCCATTCTTATGATACTTTACTTAGAAGAATGGTCTCCAGTTCCATCCAGGTTGTTACAAAAGGTATTAATTCATCATTTTTTAAGGCTGAGTAGTATTCTATGGTATACATATGCCACATTTTATTAATCGACTCATGAATTGATGGGCATTTGGGTTGATTCCACATCTTTGCGATTGTGAATTGTGCTGCTATAAATATTCGAGTGCAAGTGTCTTTTTTTTTTAACCACAAACTTCCTATTGGAATTTTTATTTGAATTCACAGATTTTACAAATTACATTGAGGAGAAATTGACAATTTGACAATGAACAATTGGACAACCAATTTATTAAGTTATCTCTCTCCATTTATTCAGCACTTTGTTTAAAATTCTGTTAAAGGTTTTATAAAATGTGTTTTTTTCCTTTGGGCAAATACCCAGTAGTAGGATTGCTGGATCAAATGATAGGAATCTCCAGACTATTTTCCATAGAGATTGTACTAGTTTGCATTCTCACCAAGACTGTATGAGTATTCCTATCTCTCTACATCTATAGCAGCATCTGTTGTTTTGGGACTTTTTGATAAAAGCCATTCTCATTAAAATTAGTTGATATCTCATTGTGGTTTTGAAATGAGAGAAAATAATTGCATGCTATACACCCAGTAAAGGGCTAATAACCAGAATCTACAAAACACTCAAGCAAATCAGAAAGAAAACATCAAACAACCCCAGAAAAAGTGAGAAAAAGACATCAGCAAAAGCTTTTCAAGAGAAGATAAGCTAATGGCCAATAAACATAGGAAAAAATTCTCAGCATCACTAATAATCAGGGAAATGCAAATCAAAACCACCATGAGATATCACCTAACCCCAGTAAGAGTGGCTTTTATCAAAAAGTCCCAAAACAATAGATATTGACATGGATGCAGAGAGAAAGAACACTTATACACTGCTGCTGGACTGAAAACTAGTATAACCTCTATGGAAAGTAGTATGGAGATACCTCAAATAACTAAAAGTAGACCTACCATTTGATCCTGCAATCCCACTACTTGGCATTTGCCCAAATGCAAAAAAGCCATTTTATAAAAACAAAACAAAACATAACAAACAACAACAAAAAACCCACTTGCACTTGAAAGTTTATAGCAGCACAATTCACAACTGCAAAAATATGAAAACATGGTGTATATATATATACCATGGAGTATTACTCAGCCATAAAAAATGGTGAACTAATATCTCTTGTATTATTATCCTGGATGGAACTGGAGACCATCTTCCTAAGTGAAATATCACATGAGTGGAAAAACAAACACCACATGTACTCACTAGTAAATTGGAACTAAATGATCAACACCCACGTGTACTTATGGTAGTAGAATTCAACAGAAATCAAGCAGGTGGGAGGGGTTAGGAAGGGATGGGTAAATTCATACGTAATGTGTACAATGCACATTATCTGGGTGATGGACACATTTATAACTGTACAATTGTAATTTATGCAATGAAAGCATTTTTCCCCCATAATATTCTGAAATTAAAAATAAATAAATAGATAAAAAGTTCTGGCTTCTTCTTATACTGTCTTCAAGCAATCATCCTGAGAGCATTTTCAGAGCTTTCTGATCCTTTGAACTTCCAAGACTTTCTAGAGTTCTGTGGTACAAATCAGCTTATTTTCCAGATCCTTATATTTCTTATTTGGGTTTTAGCACTGTAAAATATTGCTGAATTTGTTTCTTCACCCTTTTTCTTTGTGAATTTATACCTTTAGGAATGATACCATCTGTCCTCTTAAGTGGGGTTTGGAGAAGCAGCAGAGATCAATGGGGTTGTTCAGTTCTTGGCAAAGTCCAGGCATCAGTTTATTTATTAATTTTTAATACCTAGATGAGGACAGTGAGATATATGAAATCTAGAGAAACAATCGAGCATTACTATCAGGACTTGAAGGTCACGGAAACGGGATTGTCTTTGTCCTGAAGGCAATGGAAAGCACTGATGGATATAAAGCGGGATAGCAACATAATCAGAGCTGCATTTCTAAATGCAAATTATATCTAGGGCATAAAAAAAATATGTTGGCAAAACTCAAGAACAAAGTCGGGAAGACTGATTAGAAGGTTCAATTAGCAATTTAAGAAAGACTTGCAGCAACGTGGGCTAGGATAAGTAAGTGGGTTATGGCCCAGAGTACTAACCTCTACTTTCAATGGTTCCTTTCTCTTAATCTGTTTTCCTTCCTTCTTTAATAAAGATAAAATCCTTCCAGTTATACCTTCTAAAATCTCTCCAATCCACCTTCTTTTCCTCTCCATCCTGGGCTACCACCAAGCTCCCATGGGGTCCTTAAGATACATCATGTATCCCTCCACTCTGGTGCCAGAATGGTTTCTCTAAACCACAGGTCTGATCGTATGTCTTTTCTAACCAAAACTTTTCAGTGACTCTCCAAAGTTCAGAGGACTGAGCTTGAGATCCTTAGTCTGGCATTAATTTTTATTTATTTTTTATTTATTTATTTATTTATTTTTACTAAAGTTTCCATCTGTGATGTATTGAACTTTTATTAAAAAGGAAAAAACAAATCTGGTCCTTCATCAGGCACAGTTTGAAGCACACTGGTTTAGATAAAATTCCCTATGTTGGAAAAAACAAAAAATTGTGAGATATCAGGTCTCATAAACATCATAAATACCTGGGAGATAGAAGATTAGAAGGGAGAGAGGAGGAAAAAGAAAGGAACACTGTATCTATCAAATACTTGCTCTCTCTCCAGCACTCTTCTGGGAGTTTTACATATGTAGCAAAGCAAAGAAACTATTTTAACCACTGATGTTAGAGTCTCCCTTAGGAATAAAACTCTTTTTTTTAGAAAAAATACCTTGATAAACTGCTTTGCAGGGGTGAAGTAAGGCCTCAAAACAGATGGGAATCTACAAAATAAATTAACATGAAGTTGGTGCTGAAGGGGGCAGAAAGGGACATAGAGATTCTCAATAACCTCCCAGGAAATTAGAGCCCACAGAGAGGAGGCCAACAAGAAATTCAAGATGGCAGAGCAGCATAAAGAAACTTATATAAAAAGAAAAATAAATATACCTGATTACTAAATTTATATTTTTAAATTGTTGTGATAAAAACCTTCAACTCCCAAAAATCTCTAGTAAAGATGCACACTAATAACAAGTACGAATGACTCTGAGGCTATGCCCAGGGAAACGGATGTGTTTTACATTCAGTTAGTTTGAAAGAGATTGAAGTAAATAAATAGGAAGGAGCTAAGCTGAAAATAAGAGAAATTTGTTGAAAGCCAGAACTCAGAGCTAATGCTAAGTAGGATAATGTAAATGTGTCATTACCAAGAAGTTACAAAAAGCTTGGGCAGGGCACAGGACTTCCCACTAGTCATGGGGTATATAATGTGAACCAAGTTATTTAAAATTTCTCATTGGAAAGCTGCTGTATAACAACTTACCACAACATAGAGGCTAAAATAACCCATGAACCCATATTTATTATTTTATCAGTTTTAGGGGTCAGAAATACAGGCATAACTTTGCTGGATCCTCTGCTTTAAGGTCTCTCACATTGAGAGAGGAAGAGGAGAGAAAAAGAGAGAAAGAGAGAAAAGAAAAGAAAGGAAAGGAAGGAAGGAAAGAAGGAAGGAAGAAGGAAAGAAGGAAAGAAAGAGATGTTAAGATATTGTCTCATGTGTTTTCAGAGGCTGGCAAATCTGAAATCTGTAGGGCAGACTAGCAGTGTGAAAATTCTGGCAAGAGTTAAAGTGGCAGTCCTGAGTTCAAATACCACAGGGCAACAGGTTGAAAACTCAAGCACGGTTTCTATGTTGCAACCTTGAGGAGAATTCCTTCTTTTGGAGTGAAGCTTAGTCTTTGCTCTTAAGGTTTTTAACTGATTGGATGAAGCCTACCCACATTGTGGAGTATAATCTGCTTTACTCAAAGTCTACTTATTTGAATGTTAATATTTTTCAAACTCTACTGATTTAAATTGCAATCATATAAAAATACATTCACAGCAATATCTAGGTTTGTGTTTAACCAAACAAGTGAGCACCATAGTCTAGCCAAGTTGAGAGATAACATTAACTATCACAGGCTGGAATCAAGGTATTGGCTTGAGTCTCATGGAGGAGTCTCATCTGAATGCTTGACCAGGGAAGGATCTGCTTCTAAGCCCATCTGGTTATTGGCAGAATTCAGTTCTTTGCAGGCAGTTAGATTGGTGGCTTAAGTTCCTTGCTGGCTATTGGCAGGAGGTTGTCCTTGGTCCTTTATGATATGGGCCTCTCCATGCAATAACTTATTCCAGCAAATTCTAAAGGGAGACTCTATTAGCAAGACAGAAGTCATAGTCTTATGTATCCTAATCAAGCAAGTGATATTCTGCCACTTTCCCACATTCTATTGATTAGGAATGAGTTGTTAAGCTAGCCCACAACCAAAGGGAGAAAATGCACAGTGGCATGAACACACAATGGCATGAACACCAGCAGGTAAGTATTATCTTAGAGTGTGCCTGTCACAGAGAGCATATCGCTATTTAAGGTAAACTATTTTATTGGAATCCTCTAACCTGTTTATGAACTAGTCATTTTATTGTCATTTCACACATTAACACATAAATGTTCAGACAGCTTTCCTGTCTGGATCAACATAACACATGAAGTAAAAGGCAAAGCTGGTAATCAGGCTGCCTGTGTTTGCTACCAAGAGCAGTATCTTTCCTATTGTACTACAAGGAAAGGGAGTGGGAATTTTTAAAAAAAAAATATGTGATTAAGCAACTTTGAGAATAAGCTTTCTTCTCTGTTTCCAAGTTTCCTGATCCTCCTATACTACAACCTATTTCTTTTTATTTGTTTATTTTTGTTTCACTAGAAAGTTCTATTACAAAGACAACACTCATTACCTCTTCTCAAATTTAAGTACTTCAGTGGACCCTTGACCTCCCCAGATACAGTCCTCCCTAAGAACAGTAGTTATATCTGCCCTGTGGAATACAAGGAGACTTTTCTCCTCATTTTTTATATTTCTACTTTCAGTTTCCCAGCCTTATCATCTAATAAGAATGTTTGATGCCTCCTTGTATTAGCCTAATTTTTTTAAGCCTGTGGTCATCTGACCCTGTTAAAACTGGAGCTAATATGCTTTGCTAGCAGAGTTAACCTTACCTCATTCTTTGTAACCAGGTTTACCTCTTGAGAAGAGAAGTAATCTCACAGCCTAGTCATCCATGATCAGGAAAGTAAAGCTCTGGATCCTATTCCAAATAGTGCCCTGGGTTCTAGATTCTCTCTCCAAAATATGCATTTTGTAAGTTATTCTCATTCCATACCACCTGCCTGGCATCCTAGTTTCTCCAGGATTGAGGTCCCAACCTTGACCCTTTCTAGGGTTTCTAAGGCCCAGGGTTGTTATTCTGAAACCAAGTCACTGTAGCTAGGTTTACTTCTTTACACTTTTCCATAATACCAGGTAGGATTTTAGTCTCTTCTTGTTTTAGTCTCTAATTATTATTCAAATATTGTTCATCCCAGGTTAAGATATAGAGATTTATGACATTTCTTCTAGGTTTGTGATACAGTAGAAAACAATAAAAGTGAAATTTTATTCTATTAACGTATTCTTAGGTTACTTATTACAAATTTTAAATACAAAGGAAGAAAATTCCAGGCCATCCAGCTAAGGGTAAGGAAGAAATGGGAATTTGAATAAAAAGGTATTTCTACAGTTCCCCAAACCCTATAGAACCTACTCAAAGCTATGGCTATTCTTAGGTGAGACTTTTCCCTAGACATCAGTGCAACAGACCACCTCTCTTCCTTCCTCAAATACCTCCTGTTGATCCACATTGCAGACAGTAGTGAGTCCAAAGTGCCTAGGCTTGTATTCAAGGGTTTCCATAGTCATACTGCAAGCAATTTTTTCAATCTTATTTCCATGTCTGTGCATAATAATCCATTCCCCTTCTTTGTACATGATGGCCTTGGCTTAATTCTTAACCTATTAAACTTGATCCATCATATTCTTAGCACTTCCTGTCCTTTACAAATATCTCGAGTTCTCTTATCTGTCATCCTCAGTACATTGTTTATCTCTAGCCAAGCACATATTTCATTCTATCGTATGATATGGCTCATTGTTTACATGCCTTTCTTCCCTTATTAGTTCAGGACATTTTAAAATATAAGACCTGCTTTGTATACTTTGTTATATTCTCATCCTCAGACTCTATCACCCTTCACTGAACAAGGCATAGGGATGAAATGAGGTCAGGGATAGGATATAGGTTTTTGGAATCACACATACTGACATTTGAAAATAGGTTCTGGTATTTACTAATGGTGTGATTAGAGAAGTTACTTGGCCCCCAAGTCTTGGTTTCCTAATCTACAAAATGAAAATAACATTGCCTGCCTCAGAGGTTTGTTGTAAATATTTACTAGTATTGGATATATTGAAAAATTGGCACAATGTAGGCATGTTCTTCCCCAAACTTCCCATTCCCACAACCTGAGCCCACTCCCCATTCCATCCTCCTCTCTCCCCTACATTTTCTAGTTGCACCCCACATTAACACACACTTGTTAAAGCAGGTTGAATGCCCTGTCCCTGGCCCCCTTGAATCAGGAATCAAAGGACTAATGGTTTTCAAATGATCTCTTGACTTCTCTCCCTGTAGCCTTTCTGCTTGCTTGGTGCCTTACATCCTTCTTTTCTCCCCCAACTCCCTTAATCAGCTTTGAATTCTTTTGTTTTCTCTTTCTGTTCCAAACTTTCATTTTCACTTTTAAGCCTTTTGTTTACATTGCATCTCTCTTCTGCTAGAAAAAGCATGGTCTTGTGAAGCTGGCATTTGTTTAATCTTCTGGCTTCTCAAGACCTGTATTTATGAGTTTTCTAATGTTCCCAGTACTGGGGACTTCAACACACACACCAGAGCTTCGGAATGAGTGCTCCAACCTGAAAGGAGAGCTATTCCAAGGTTAGATCATCCTGTACCATGACGCTTCCTCATCCACAGCCAAGCAAAATGAAAGTTTCCATGGAGACGAAACGAAATGAGTCTGTCTGATCAATTCTTATTTTTATAAATAGGAATCCATTTGAATATATGTTTGTGGCTTGAGCTGCTTGTCACAGTTAAGAGGAGGGTAGGATTTATCAAGTAATTTCTAGTATTGAATATCTACTCAGCCCAATGTAAGAAAGAGCCTAGGTCCCTGACCTAAAGGAGCTTAAAATTTACTTAAGGAATAAAAACAAATCCATGAAAAAAAAAAAAGGGTAATTAAAGGTTAGGAGTAGAAAGAGCTAGCTTAATTAATATTTATTGACAGTATAAACAAATAAATGCATTATTGAATTAATAAATAATAAATAAATAAATAAATAAATAAATAAATGAAGACGAGCTTCAAGGTCTGATCTCAAAAAAATTGACAAAGTCACTGATTCAAAACAATTTAAATCACCTTTAAATTATTTGCATTGGGACTCCACACTGATCTCGTTAAGTAAGTAATCTAAGCCATTTCAACAAAGACCCCTTTAAGTAGCCACAGTAGGCCCAAGTTCATACTGAGTCCAAAAGGAAAACAAGATGAATAAGATATTGTCCTTTCTCTAGGATTGAAACAAAATTCTCTTGCCAATTTTCTACATATTATTGCCAAGATATCCTATGTGTAAGCTCACATCCTTGAAGCCAGTAGAATATCATCAATATTAGGTGCAATAATAGATTGAATGGGAAATGTGGATATGTGTTGAGACTCAGGACTACTTCCTGGTTGATCTATAAGCGTCACTCAGTGTGTCTATTTTATCAGCAGGAGAGCTTTCTGAAGGTAATTTGACACTTCCCATTCTCTGTTCTAGGTATGTGAAATATTTGTTGTGTGCCAAACTAGAATGTAACTTTCCTGAAAGCAGGATCTATTTTTGTTTATCTATGTATCTTCCACAGAGCCTAGCATACTTTCTTACATATGGCAGATACTCAACATATATTGAATGTATGAATGAATGAATAGACAAGTGTAATATAAAATAAGGATACATCCAGTAAGTCCTTACTTAATGTCATCATTGTCAATAGGTTCTTGGCAAGTGTGATTTTAAGTGAAATAATATACAACAAAACTAATTTTATCTTGGGCTAATTAATATAGACAAGAGTGTTTCTATGGCATATTTCTGGTCACATCACCAAGATTCTAAATAAAGGCCCAAAACACCTATGATATTAAACATTGAAATTAATGTGAGCTATATGTAGTCTTAAATAAGACTAATGAACAAAACAAAACAAACAAGCAAACAAACCTGGCAGACTCAGTGAAGGCTTTTGTCCCATATCATTTATTGTAGTGTATTTGTATGATTATCATGTTCTGCATATATTTTTATTTTACGGTAATATGTATCAATTAATTAATTCATTTTCCAAACCATTTATTACAGTTTAGGGTCACGGGTGGCAGGAGCCTATCTTGGCAACTCAGGGTGCAAGGCAGGCACTCACTCTGGCCAGGACGTCATCCCCTTTCAGGGCACACTCACACACATACCCACACTCACTCAGAATGGCACCATCTGGACACACCAGTTAATCTAATAGGCACAGCTTTGGGATGTGACTGGAGACCATTAGTGTCTGGAGAAAACCCATACAGACAATGGGATAATGGGCAAACTCCACACAGACAATGGCCTCAGCTGGGAATCGATCTTTTTTCTTATCGAAGTTATAAAAAAACAAGGTTGATAAAACTGTGCTATTGGAGAGCCTGCTGTTTGTTCAACAAGGATTTGGGAACTTTATTTTTTTTCTTTTTGAAACAGAGTCTCACTCCCTTGCCCTGAGTAAAGTGTTGTGGCATCATCCTAGCTCATACCAACCTCAACCCCCTGGGCTCAAGCGATCCTCCTGCCTCCGCCTCCCAAGTAGCTGGGACTACAGGTGCACATCACAACACCTGGCTAATTTTTTGGATTTTTAGTAGAGACGGGGTCTCACTCTTGCTCAGGCTGGTCTTGAACTCCTGAGCTCAAGTAATTCTCTTACCCTGGCCTCCCAGAGTGCTAGGATTACAGGCATGAGCTACCATGCCCTGGCCAGGATTTGGGAACTCTTACTGTGTTAGGCACAAATCTAGAAAATGGAGACATAAAGATGGATAAACTAGCTCCTGATGCACCAGGAGCTCTCAGTCAGAATGCAAACCAATAATGGTAATTCAATGTACTAAATATCATGGTAAACACTGCAAACTTTATGAGCCATTGGCAGGACTCAAGGGTTTTGAAAAGACTTAAGAAGAGAGATAAACTTGAAGCAAGATCTACAGGATGAGTAAGAGTTTTCCAAGTGAAAAAGTTGTTAGAATAGTTCAACCGAAGGATGAGCGGTAAAGACAATAATGAATATTAATAGAGGCATTTCATTAAATGAGTAAATGAGGGATCTCCCTCATTAAAGACACAGGGAACTGTATATGCAAAGGCACAGAGAAATAAGAAAGTCCAACATATAAAAATAACTTGAGTTGGTTGGACTGGGTGTGTGTTACAGAGAATCAGCAGAGGCAGTAGCAAGGCAGACTGGGATCAGATTGTAAACCACCCCCACACACCAAGCAGTTTGAACTTCATCACCTGAGCAACAATATGCCACTGATCTTCTTTAAAAGTATAGTGAGATGATCAAATTTTTGTCTTAGAAAGATGACTTTAACTGAGTTGGAGTAGATGGTTCTGGGGATCAGGGAAGGAAGGAAACATTTACTGAGTGATATCTATGTGTCAGGATAGTCATTAAGGGCTTTCACAGATGTTTGGAAGTTTGCTTCATTAAATCTTTACAATAGCCACAAAAAATAAGCATTAATATGCTCATTTAACAGATAAAAAATCTGATGCTTAAAATTGGAAATAGAGGAAGGATTAAAACTTGAGAAACTATTTACAATTCTAGGGGAGATAAAAATAAGCCTATGTTAGAAGAGGATGATAAGAAGGCAGGGAGGGCAGGAATACAGCATATTGGAGGAGAATTCAGAAGGCACACTTAATAGTATGGCCATTGGTTGAACAAGACATAAGGAAGAAAAACAGTGATAGTGAAAGAGTGAATTCAAAGTCCCTAGAGAGTTGAAAAGCCTGGAATTTATATACTCACCTTCCTGCAGTGGTTTTTAAATCCCTCACATTTCTTCTAATACCACTACCTTGAAATTCATAGAGGGAATATATATATACATTTCCCTTAAGATGCAAAACAAAGTTTTAGAGTTTTCTCTCGATAGTGTATCCCCTCGGAAGCTGGCTGCTGTACCAGAAAAGAGTCTAGGTACTCAGTTTTCAAGACAGTTGCGTGTCTTTCAGCTCAGTTGTACTGGGAAGATTTCTGTTGTAAAGTGCTCAGAGGAATTTGGAAGCAAACAAATATGTAAGTGCAAAGAACTGCATCAGATGGGAGACACCACCCAGACTCTTGGCAAGCCAGAATTCACTTGGAAGCAATTAGTGGCTCGAGAGACTGATATCATAGAGGATCAAAGTGTTCGTTGGGAAGTGATTTGGGGAGTAGAGGCCACCAATGACTTCATAGCAAACCACACGATGATTGTGAAACTCTTAGGGCCTTTTGCAATGTGATACATAGCAGAGGAACAATTCCAACTCCAGAGAAATGCTGCTGACATCCCCAAAGCCTCTTTTTTCATGTTTCCAAGAATTTCTAGTATCACATATTCTCCTTCTTCTCTCAGGCTTAAGTTTTGGTGGCCTGCTCCCTATTTTGAGAATTTCTCTAACAACTAACATGATTGGTGAATTTAGGTGTGCACATTCCCAGCCTTCTATTTTACAAAGAAATTGAGAGTGTATGAACTGGATTAGGGTTCTGAAGATAAAGACAGAACTTTAACACACCTTCTCAACCCTTCTGGAGTAGTTTTGACCACTTCCTCTGACCAAAGTGACGAAAGAGAAAATAACAAGAGAGGATGTGAGTGACGCAGGAAGCCAGAAGGCGAGGAGAGGGGCAAAGAGACCTCAAAACAACCTTTATCTTGCAAATCTAATGAAGGCCCCTAGTTAATATCTCTCCTAGCAGTGTGCTCTTTTATTTTATAGCTTTTATAAAAGATTGTGGCTATATTTTTACAACTGGTTACCATGCACAATCCCTGAAATACTTAATAACACCTAAAATAATGGTATTCAGGAGACTATACTGAGGGGTGTGTGTGTGTGTGTGTGTGTGTGTGTGTGTGTGTGTGTATTAGAATAATAGTGCTTTCCATGGTGAGAAGAAAACTCAAAATTCTCACTTGGAGTTTTATCTAGGTAGGAAGACGAGATTTATAGTTTCCAAATATAAAACTCAAGGAAAGAACAAGACCAATGAGCCAATGGAAGGGTAACTTCTATACAGTGGATTCATAGTCTCAGGATCACTTTCTCTAAGAATAAAAATTCGGATTATTTAATTCAGTACTTATTATCAAATTCCTTCACAATAGACCCCAATCTTCTTTTGCCCTGCTATCATCTCCCACCTTCCTTTCTTCCATACTCAATCACATACACACACATACACACCACACACACACACACACACACACACACACACACACACACATCCTGTATTTCAGCCATTCTCTTATTCTCACTCTGTTAGTTTTCACTGCTGTTACAACAAGTCACCACAAATGCAAAGGCTTAAAACAGCACAAATTAATTATCTTATCATGCTAGAGGTCAGAAGTCCAACATGAGTCTCAATGGACTAAAACCAAAGTGCTAACAGAAAGCAGGGCTGGGTCTCTCTTTGAGGCACTAGGTGAGCATGTGTATTCTTACCTTTTCTAGATCCTGGAGTTTGCCTGAATTCTTTGGTTCATGACCCCATTTCTCCTTCTTCAAAGCCAGCAACATGGTGCCTTCAAATCTCTCTCTGACTCTGACCCTATCCTGTTTCCTTCCTTCTTTTACAAGGATGTTTGTAATTGCACTGGGCCCACCCAGAAAATAGGATGATCTCCTCATTTTAAGATCTTTATCACAATATATCTGTAGTGCTCCTTTGCCATATAAGGTAATACATTCAATTTGGGAATTAGGTCATAATCATCTTTGTGGGGGTATCTTTATTTTGCCTATTATACCTGAAGAGCACTAAGCATGTTCCTACTTTCATACCTTCTCTTAGGCTGAATTCTCTCCCCAAATTCCCTTTCCTTACTTGTCTACCAAGAGATCACTTGTCTTGACTGTGACCTCTTTAAATCTCTCCCTAACTACTTATCTTTTCTTTAGAAGAATTACTATTGAATCCTTGTCTCCATGGCAACATGTTAAATATTGAGCTTATTATAGCATTTATCACATAATGTTGTTTTTCTTTATTGTTTATCTGCTTCCTGTAATAGACTGGGAGGTTCTCAAGGTCGGAGTGTATACCTTAATTATTTATTTTTAATTACTAGTACCTACAGAAGTGTCATTAGTAAACATGGTTTATCTTGTATTTAATTCAATTCATTGATAAAGGTAGAAGATTTTTGAACATTAGCAACAAAAGACTTTGTTGTGTTCCTCCTTCTAATGCTAGTTCAATAACTACCTTTGATGGCATCCCAGAAAGACTATGCTTGTAACACCAACCTCAGTTCAAAATTTGGAAGGAATCTCTATGAAAGAAGATTGTTTTATGTGATGCCAGAACAAAGAGCTAGGACTAAAACACCAACATTACTGAAGGCCTGTTTTTTTTTTTTTATTTCAGCTCATCATGGGGGTACATAAGTTCAGGTCATATACATTGTCCATGTCCCACCCATCCCCCCAAGTCAGAGTCCCAAGCGCGTCCATTCTCATTCTCCAGACAGTGCGCCTGGCACTCATCATGTAGTCATACCTCCATCCCCTCCCCCCCCACCTCCCCGGGTCTGCACCTTCAAGCATGACCATTCCCCAGAAGGTGTGCAACGCACTCGTCATGTAGGCATACACCCATCCCCTCCCCCCACCCCCCATCCCAGTCTGATATCCAGTTGGTATCCTTCCCCGATGTGCATTTAGGTGATGATCAGGGAAACCAGTTTTCTGGTGAGTACATGTGATGCTTGTTTTTCCATTCTTTGGATACTTCACTTAATATAATGGGTTGCGGCTCTCTCCAGGAGAACCAAAGAGATGTCGTATCATCGTTATTTCTTATAGCTGAGTAGTACTCCATGGTATACATATACCACAGTTTACTAATCCATTTGTGGATTGATGGGCACTTGGGTTGTTTCCACATCTTTGCGATTGTGAATTGTGCTGCTATAAACATTCGGGTACAGGTGTCTTTGTTAAAGAATGACTTTTGTTCTTCTGGGTATATGCCCAATAATGGGATTGCTGGATCAAATGGTAGGTCTACTTGAATCTGTTTAAGGTATCTCCATATTGCTTTCCATAGGGGTTGCACTAGTTTGCGTTCCCACCAGCAGTGTATGAGTGTTCTGAAGGCCTAGTTTTAATTCATCATGAGCAAGAATTTTCTGGTGTAAAGGGCTATAAATTAAGTATCAGCTCTCTTAAAAGAGGGGCCATGTTACTGTACTGGGTATAATTAATGCAGAATAGAAGTACTGTAGAAGATAGATAAGGACATAGAAGTCTCAGAAAACACTATAACCAACGAGATCTAACAGACATGTGTAGAATACTGCACATGACAATAACAGAATACACATTACTCTCAAGTGTATGTGAAACTTTCTCCGGCATAGAACATATAATATTAGGTCATAAAACAAGTCTCAAAAAATTTAAAACATCATACCAAGTATCTTCTCTAATCACCATAGAATGAAGCTAGAAATCAGCAACACAAGGAAAACAGGGAAATTCACAAATATGTGGAAATTAAACAACACACTCTTAAATGGCCACTTTTGACAATGGTTCAAATAAGAAATTGGAAGAAAAATTAAAAATACATTGAGATAAATGGAAAATAAAACACAGTATACAAAAAGTTATGAAATGCAGTAAAATCAGTGCTCTGAAGGAAATTTATAGCTTTAAATGCATATGTTAGAGGAGAAAAATCTCAAATCAATAACTGAACTTTACACCTCAAAGAGGAAAATCAAGAGCCAACCAAGCTCAAGATAGAAGAAACATGGGAATAATAATAAATAGAGCAGACATAAACAAAATAAACTAGAAAAATAATAGAGCCAGCAAACCCAAAACTGGATTCTTTGAAATTTTCAAGAAAATCGTCAAACCTTTAGCTAGGCTGAGAACATAAGAGAGAAGACACAAATAATTAAAACCAGCAACAAAAATGAGACATTACTACAATCTTTACATAAATAAAAAGAATTATAAGTTAATACTACTACAGCAATTGTATGCTAATAATTTAGAAAACCTAGTAAAATGAGCAAATTCCTAGAAAGACACAAATTATAGAAACTGCATAAGAAGAAATAAAAAATCTGAACAGATATATAACAAGTAGAGGAATTGAATCAGTAATCAAAAACCTCCCAACAGAGAAAAGTCTAGGACCAGATGGCTTTACTCATAAATTCTACTAAACATTTAAAAAGAATTAACACCAATACTTCTCAAACTCTTGGAAAAAAAATTAAAAATGAAGGAGCACTTTTCAACTTGTTCTATGAGGCCAGTGTTACCCTAATACCAAATCCAGACAGAGAAATCTCAAAAAAATAAAACTAGAGACCAAAATACCTTGTGGATATAGGTGCAATAATTTTCAACAAAATACTAGCAAGCCAAATACAAAAGCATATTTAAAGAATTATATGCCATGAGTGGGTGGGATTTATCCCAAGAACGTAAGAATGGTTCAATATAAGAAAATTAATCAATTTAATATACTACATTAATAGAATAAATTAAAAAAAATAAGATCATCTAAATTGACACAGAAAAGCATTTGACAAACTTCAACCCACTTTCATGATAAAAAAAAAAGCTCAGAAAGCTAGGAAGAGAAGAGATTTTCTTAAAGATGAAATGAAGAGTACTTATGAAAAAGTCACAGTTAAAGTCATACTCAATGGTGGAAACCTAAAAACTTTCTCTCTAACGTAAGAAATGGCCACTTCCACCACTGCTGTTGAATATTGTACTGAAAATTTTAGCTAGAGTAATTAGGCAAGAAAAAGAAATAAAGGCTATCCAAATTGGAAAGAAGCAAAATTATCGCTATTTACAGATGACATGATCAATTTACATATATAAAATTCCTAAGAAAACACACACACACACACACACACACATGCACATGCACACACACACACAAACTATTGGAGCTAATAAATAAATTTAGTGAAGTTTCAGGGTATAAGATTAATACAAATATCAATTTTGTTTCTAGAAACCAACAATGTATAATCCAAGAAGAAAAATGAAAAAACAATTCCACTTAAAACGGTATTAAAAATACCTAGGAATAAATTTAACTAAGTAGGTGAAAGACTTGTACACTGAAAACTATTAAGCATTGCTGAAAGAAATTAAAGAAACTCTAAATAAATGGGAAGACATCTCATATTCACAGGCTGGAAGACTTAATATGGTTAAGATGTCAATACCGCCAAAAGCTGTTTGCAGATTCAGTATAATCCTTTTAAATATTCTAATAATATTTTTTAATAGAAATAGAAAAGTTGATTTGCAAATTTATTCAATAGTGAATGACCCCAAATAACAAAAACAATCTTAAACAAGCGAAAAAATGTTGAAGACTTATACTTCCGGATTTCAAAAGTACTACAAAGCAACAATTGTCAAGACAGTGTGTAACTGACATAAGGATAGATATAAAGACCAATGGAATAGAATGGAGACTCCAGAAATAAACCCATACAACTATGGCCAATTAATTTTTTGACAATGGTTTCTAGACCATTCAATGGATAAAGAAGAGTTTCTTCAACAAGTGATACTGTGACAACTGTAAAAGAATAAAGTTGGCCCTTTATCTCATACTTTATTCAAAAATTAATGAAAATGTATTTTAATAGGGATTGCATTGAATCCAAGTTCCCTTCAATACATGAGTGGATTAATAAAATGTGGTGCATATATACCATGGAGTTTTCTTCTCAGCCACAAAAAACAATGGTGATATAGCATCACTTGTATTATCCTGGATAGAGCTGGAACCCATTCTAAGTAAAGTATCACAAGAATGGAAAAACAACCACCATATGGACTCACCATCAAATTGGTATTAACTGATCAACACTTAAGTGCACATAACATTCATCAGGTGTGGGGTAGACAGGAGGGAGGAGGAGGGGATGGAAATATACACACCTAATGGGTACGGTGAGCACCGTCTGAGGGGTGGACACACTTGAAGCTCTGACTTGAGTGGGGCAAAGACAATATACGTAACCTAAACATTTGTACCCCCATAATATGCTGAAATAAAAAAATTAAAAAAATTAATGAAAATGTATCAACAACCTTAATATATGAGCTACAAATATAAAACACTTAGAAGAAAACATAGGGTAATTCTTTATTATCTTATATTTGGCAATGAATTATTAGATATCACACCAAAAACAGGAACAACAAAGGAAAAATTAATAAACTAAACATCAAAATTAAAAAATTTTGTGCATCAAAGGACATTATCTGAATGTGAAAATGGCAACCTACAGAATGTGGAAAAGTATTCACAAATCTTATATCTGATAAAGGTCTAATATCTAGAATATATAAAGAACTCTTAAAACTCAACAATAAAAAGACAATTAAAAAATGGGCAGAGAACTTAAATACACATTTCTCAAAAAACCACATAAATGGCCAAAAATCATACATTTATAACTTGGACTCAAATGGTACAAAAGCAAATTATGTAACCAAAATGTTTTTACCCCGTGATATTCTGAAATAAATAAATAAATATATTCTCAACATTATTAGTTACTAGGGAAATGGAAACCCAAGCCACAATGTGATACTACTTCACACCCACTGAAGTGATTATAATCAGAAAAACAAAAATCAACAAGTGTTGTCAAGGATGTAGAAAAATTAGAACCTTTACACATTACTGTTGGGAATGTAAAATGGTTCAGGCATTCTCTAAAGCAGTTTGATGGCACCTCACAAAAATGAACATAGAATTATCATATGATCCAACAATTTCGTTTCTAGGTATATGGCCAATGAATTGAAGAAAGATATTAAAAAAAAAAACTTGTACATGCATATTTATAGCAGCACTATTCACAATAGCCAAAAAGTGGACTCAACTCAAATGTCCATTAATGGATGAATAAGTAGACAAATTATACACACACACACACACACACACACACACACACACACACATGCATACAGAGGAATATTATTCACCCATAAAAAGTGGTAAAGTATGCATGCTACAAAATGAATAAATCTTGAAAACATTATGTTAAATGAAAGAAGTCAGACACAAAGTCATACAGTGAATGGTCCTGTTTTAATGAAATATTCACAGTAGGTAAATCCATCGAAATAGAAATGATTTAGGGGGAAGAAAAAAATAGTAATTAACTATGTAATGGGTTCAGTGTTTTATTTTGGAGAGATGAAAATGTTTAGAACTAGACAGAGCTGGTAGTTGCACAACATTATGAGTGTACTAAATGTCACTGAGTTGTTCACTTTAAAATGGCTAATTTTATGTTATATGAATTAAACCTTAATTTTAAAATAATTTTAAAAATACTGGATTTCAACATTATTGCAAGAACTCACATTATAATTAAATGTAGCTAATAATAACTTTTAAAAAGTATATTGAGTTCCAGGGAATAAAGATATAATTATACCACGAATATTATCCATTTTATTGCACAGAAAAGTTTAAACATATGGTGAGTTCTTATTATTTTGCCAACACAGGAGAAGAGTTCCTCTTCTTTTGAGAGTGGTCTATTCACTGGCGCTATTGACATGATGGTCATAGTATTAGCAATTTTAAGTGATCTCAAGCCCTGTCCACCGCTGATTTGTGTAGGAGTGGACACTTGTTCCCAACTGAGTCAATAAATCCTTATTTAATTCAATTTTAAAATTGTAATTTATATACCTTGGATTGTGTGATATAAAATGTGAAATTAGAAGCCCCTGGATCAGCTGTTTCCCATCATGTGGACCAGAGAAGAAGAGAAAGGAACTTTACAGAAAAAGCGAAGGAGAAATGAGACATGAACAAAGAGAGGCATGAGGAGAGAAAGCGGGTCCTGAGGACATCCATGTCCCCAGTTCCAGATGCATCTCTGAGCTTTAGTTTCATGATTGCTCTACATCTTTTTAAGACATTGTGTCACTAACTTAAATTTGTACGTTTCCTGTCCCTGAAAGTGAAATGAATCATAATCATTACACAATAAGAAAGTGGATACTGCTTTATAGACACAAAAACCTTAATACCTTTGCAAATTTTAAAGGCAGAAATATACAATTTCTTTTTTAAAAAATATAAATGTATATAGGACGTTAGAGTTTTAAAGTACATTTTAATGCATTATCTCATTTCATCCTAATGCCACCCTGGAATTAAATGTTATTATCACTCCCATTTTAAGGACTGGAAGGCTGAGACCAAGAAAGGTAAAGTAATTTGCCCATGCCAGCAGGAGAACAGGGGCTAAAATTACTTTCTTTAATTAAAAGCAATTATTTCTGAGCAGCTATTCTATTAGTATCTTTTCCAGAGTCAAGAGATAGAAAGCAATAAGGGGCACTCCTACTTGAGCCTTCTCTTAATTTGAATTTCCTCTCCCATGGGCACAATCACTTCTCTACTTTGTGGGGCCAAATAGAGTGAGCTGTTCTGTGGGAAAATAAGGAATTTTGTTTCTCCTACTATGCTCTAATACCAGATGTATGGGGATTTTTCCCATAAGCAAGCAAGCAATCGGTTCTGCACTGCACAGCAGCAGAGTTGTCCTCTAATTCAATTCAATTTTGATGCTGCCTACCTGGAGATAGCATCAGGTCACACAGGCTGATCACATGGTCCCACAAGACTGTCCCAACTTCCAATGCCTACCACAAGCCCATCACAAGTTGTTTTATCTGTGCCTCTGACCGACCAGCCCATAAACGGGGGTTCTCACAACCTCCTCTTCAGGTTTGATAAATTTGCTAGAGTACTCACAGAATTCAGAAAAACATTTACTTATGTTTAATGATTCATTATAAAGGATATTCAAAGGATAAAAATGAAGAGCTACATAGAGCAAGATATGAGAAGAGGGATGCAGAGCTTCCATGCCCTCTCCTGGCACGCCACCCTCCAGAAACCTCCATGTGCTAAGCTATCTGAAAGCTCTCTGAACACTTTGTTTTTAGATTGTGAAGGCTTCATTACACAGACACGATTGATTCAATCATTGGCCATTGGTAATCAACTTAATCTTCAGCCTGTCTCTCAGGAAATCTCGGGGGTGGGACTGAAAGTCTTGGTCTTTCTGGGAACCAGTTCCAATTGAGAGGCCACCTAGAGCCTGCCAGTCATCAGTCAACTCATCAGCATACAAAAAGACACTTATCACTTTGAAGATTTCAAAGATTTTAGGAGTTGTATGCCAGAATATAGGCACCAAATATATATATTTCACAATATTACAGCTGTGCATCCTGTACCAATGCTAGCATCTCCAGTTTCATAGAAGAGCTTGACCCATGGACACTGGGGCTGTCAGAACTACCCTCAGCTCAGCTGGCTTGAGTACCCCTGGAGCCCCAACGCTCAGCCATCTCCATTCTTGTTTAGCCTTTTCCCTGCTGCCATTCCTTCCTAACAGCAGTGTGATTATTCATAGATAAGCAATTTTAAGCAGCCAACTCTCTATAGGTAAAGTAGGTGTGCAAAAGTTTTCATTTTCTCTAACCAAAACCACTTTGTGTATGTAAAAGACTGTTCTTAGAATTTTATTATTAGCCTTACTGCAGAGTTATCTGGGCTCGGGTATGAACAGTAGGTTCAGACAATACATTCCAGATTACAGCAAAAACTTATGATGGGAGAAAAAAGAATATATGGAGAGACTTTCTGTGCCACTTACTTTATTTAGGTGACTCACAGCAATCCAGTTTTGTATAGAGCGCTACAGTGTCAGGGCACCAGGATCTGTCTACTTTACAGCCTTAACATACCCAGTGCATGGTTCCAACTGCTGGCTCAAGATGGCTGCTTAAATCCAACCGTCATGTTTCATTCCAGCCACCAAGAAGGAAGTAGAGAATCTCCCTTTAAGAACATTTCTATTTGCCAGAAAATGCACCACAACTTAGGCATGTAGTCATAGTAATCACGGTTAGCAGCAAAGATGCTGAGAAAGGTAATCTTTGCTCTGAGTAGCCAAGTACACAGCTAAAATTTGCTAGTTACATTAATAAGAAATAAAGTGGGAACAGGTATCAGGAGACAAGTAGCAAACTCAGCCACAAGTGTGAAAGCTGTTATTACACAATAGTTATATCATCTTATGGCTGTGCATGTGTGGCCTTTACGAAAATGCCAAGATAGAAAATTCTGTTTCTTTAGGTCCATTATACAATTTCTTTTCTAAAGAGGCATCCAGGTATACCAGCACCCTGGGAAAGGCAGGGAGAGAGAAATCTACAGAGCAATAGAGTACTCAAGATGTAGCAATTAAGAATGAAAATAATATTATTATGGTAATTACGATAATAATGCCTCACATTTGCATAATGCTTTAGATTTCCAATATTTAACTTATCCTAATTGAACTCCATACTATGTTACAAAGATTTTAGTAATAACCAAGTTTTATAGAGGAGAAAATTGAGAATCGGGGAGGTTAATTGCTTGTGTAAAGTTTATTACACAGCAAATAAATCCTAGTCCAGGGCCTGAGCACTGTTTTCAACTCTGGTTCTAACTTTTTTCAGCAATTCAATGGCAGCATAAGTGTGTAATTCCAGCATCTATATACTCCTTTGTTTATTCAGCAACACACATTTGCTGAGCAGCTATTATACATCAGGTGCAAAGAAAACAAAGGGAACAAAAGAAGAGTTCCTGCATACAAGACTTGAGAAACTAGCAGAGAAAAGTAGCAAAGTTACATACATATATATGTGTATATACATATGAGACAAAATATATTAATATTTGTGGTTTTAAAAATAATATATACAAAATTCAGTGGAAGAGAGGAGGGGTCACAACAATATTTCTTTTCAAGCCTCGGATTCTATGCCAACAAAATTCTTAGGCTATTCTGTACCTAGAGTCTTTTCCACCCTCAGTGGGGATTTCTCTCTCTGAGTCTCATCTTCTCATCTTTTCCATCCTTGGTGATGCACTTCTCAGATGTAAGGTCTTGCAACTTCACCCCAGTGAAGTAACTATCATTTCTATTTTTGAGAAAGAAAGAAAAAGGTCAAGATGCATAGATGATATCCTCAGGGTGGAAGCAAACTCCATGCAAAAGCAAAATTGGCACTTATTTAGTAAGCTACTTGCCAAATGTACAGGAACCTAATAATAAAAATCATATTTATATATTCATTATAATAGCTACCATTTTGTTTGCCTCTAGCAGAATGCCATGAACATAGTAAATAGCTCTACCTGCCAGGTAGCAGGTTCATAACTCTCTATGTACAATATTAGGTAATAATAACAACATGATAGATAACATTTATTTATTAATCTTTAGAACAAAGTCATAAGGCTGACATTATTCCCTCTTAGTGTACGAAATCACTGAGGCTTAGCAATGTGTCTATGTTCACACAGTTCCTAAGAGTCATGTTTGTTGGGTCTTAAAATCTAAATTCTTAATCACTACATCCCATTTTCATAGTTTGCCCTCTGAGTAACTATGCAAGTTAAGTATTAGAATTTACAGATAGAGAAACTTGATATTATTTATAATTTTTATTCCTTTCACTTTGCCATAGTGAGCAGAGGTAAGACAACCATCTGTAAAAGCTGTGTCCACATGGTTGGTTCCTTAGAGATTTGCTTTCTACTGTGTTGTTCTCTAAGAAATAAAATTTGCTTTCTGTTGTGTTGTTCTACAAGAAGTCCTCACATGGGCTTGTATCTGTCCTTTACCTTCAGAGGAAAGACTAATTCATTCTTATGTTGGTCCTAAGAAATGGTAGAATAGGAAGTCACAACAAAACAACTAAGCCTTTTCCATTTTGTTTATTCACTCTTGTGCATCTTCTAGTTTGGTCTTCATTTCTGACATTAATATTTTTAAATTTTCAGTTATTTCCTGATATTTTCCAACTCGTGTCTGAGTTTCTCTAATTTTGATTTATGTGATTCTTGTATATCTTGTATAGTTTTTAAAAGATATTTTAACTTGTTTTGAAATAGAATATTATAATTGTTATCTTTTTGTGTATAACTTTCTGGTATAATTTTATTGTTGCTAGGGAATTTTTTGTTTCTATTTCTTATTTCACTTTTTTCTTATGGTCAATTTGCATGAGATGTTATTTTGACACATTTCTATTGGTTGGTTTTATGTGAAATTAAGTTTCATGAGTCTCTAGAAGGCAGTCAGGTTCAGGGTAGCATTTTTAACTTCACCCATTTTTGGCTGTTCTAGGTGTTATTCACAAATATGGCAGCTTCCCTGCAGGGATTTCATGGCTCCTTTCTCCTCTCCACTTTTATATACCTTCTCCTCTCTTTCCCTTTCTCTTTCTTCCTCAGTTCCATTTTGGCTGAACTTCTAGATGTCTCGCCTTAGTAAGGAGCCCTGTCCTGGAAAAGAGTGCTGTCTGGTGAATCTTGAGAGTGCATAAACTCTAGAGTGGTAATCTAACTCCTTAAAGGAGGCATTTTGCACTCAGCCACTATCGAAGTGGGAAAGAACATTTTTTAAGTTTTACCTGTTTTCAAAATACTCCACTGTGCTTTCCAGGGTTCTATTCTCTGCATTGTCAGACAACCTATTGTTTCCCTCTGCTTCTTCCACTTAGGTGCTGATTCCGTGCAGGTCTTTAGGCTATTGGCAATTTGTCCTCACTTGCTTATATTTTGGAATTCATGAGGATACTTTCTCACCTGGTGGTGTTGCAAATGTTGCCCATGTGTTTTTGGTTTTACTATCTTATTATTCTGTCTCTTTCACATGGAGATTCTGAGAGACTCAAAATCTACAGTGTGGTTGTCACCATCTTCTAGAATCCGCTAACAATTTTATAGTTATCTTTTTCTAATTAATTTCTAGCTTAATTATACTGGAATTTAAGAACCTGTTCTCTATAGTTTAAATCCTTTGATATATATTGAGACTTGCTTTGTGACCCAATGGTTACAAATTGGTTAATATGGTTAATTTTAGTAAATGTACAATTTATGCTCGAAAAATACAAGTATTTGTTGCTCATTGCAGATTTTATGTTGGTCAATTAGAAGTGACCTACATTTTTTTACTTTCATATGGTATTATTCCCTTTGTTCCTGAAGATTCTCTTTAGTTTTTCTTTTAGTGCATGTCTCCTGGAAACTAAATTTCTCAGTTTTATTATCAGGTATAGATTTGTAGGCAGTAGTTATTTTAGTCTAGTGCTTTCAAGCTGTCATTCCATTGTCAAGTGGTCTGCATTGTTTCTGTTGAAAAGTCAGCTCTTAGTGTTAGGGTTTAATTCCTTTTGACAGTTTATTTTATTTATTTGTTTTTTTTGCCTCTTACTAACTTTTTTTTTTTCATTTTGTTTTTTAGCAACTTCACTCTTTACAAGGTTCTTTCTTGGGTTTGTGGTTGCCTCTTGAATCTATGGTCTGATGACTTTTATCAGTTCTGAAAATCAGCCAATATTTTTACATAATATCTTCTGAAACATTTCTGTTCTCTTTGTGGGTCTCCAGTTATAAATACATCATATATTTGCATCATTTCTCATGTGTTTCTTATGGTATTTTCTTTTTTATTATCATTTTCAATTTTTATTTTCATTTTTTAAATTTTATTTTTATTTTTAATTTTTTATTCTCATTTACTTTGTTGCTCAGTGTGGAAAATTTCAACAGACCTAAGTTCTAATTCACTATTATTTTGTTTTACTGTATCTAAACAGTTATTTAACCTTTTTAATGACTTCTTAATAGCATAAATTAAGTTGAAGTGCTCTATGGCTACATATGGTGACAGAAGAAAGAGTAACAAGATTGATTAATGTTTCCTGTCACATATGTGGATCATGAGAATGGCAAACTATATTCATATATTAGCATTCTCTGATAAAAATCCATTTACATCACACAAAGATAAGACAATTCAGGTTTTAAGAAATAAAATTTGAAGGTAAGCACTGAGATTCAGGCAAGTTTGGAACTTACACCTAGCTATGCTGTAGACAAAATAGAACTTGCCGAAAACTTGAGTTCATGTTCCTGAATTTCGACAGTATACCTAATATTTAATGAGAACTTACCATATCTATGGAACAATTTTTAGAGTTTTACATGTGTTGACTTATTTACCTGTCATAGCTTTATCAATACGTTGTTACTCATTTCATGATCTTGGCAAATGACCTGAATGCTCTCAGCCATACTTCCTTACTTGTATGACTTAGATCACCAAAGCTTCTTTACAGGGCTAACACAAGGCTCATGTGATATAGTATATGTGAACACCATCTCTAATCTAAAAATGTGTCATAATATGGTATTATTATTTCCAGCCCATCACACTATGATTGCTATTGACTGAGGGGATAAACCAACGTAAAAAGCAATTTGACACAGGAGTTGAATTGTGTGGCATAGTGTAAGTTCTGTACAGAAGGAAGTTGTGGAGGGCTGGGAATTTGATGCAAGAAACAGATTCCTGGAGAGCAGTGACTTCAGTCATGAATTAAAACATGAAATGGAGGAAAAACATAAAGACTAAGGAAGAAGAATAAAAAAAGTGTTTCCTAAAATACCAAGAAGGGCTACCTGAGTAAAATGAAACAAGTGTATATCAAAAAAAAAAAACTGTGAAAGAATAATAGAATACAATGAATATTTATTTACACTTAAGATAGGTATGATTTTAATCACTACCTTTTTTTCTAGGTATTACAATTATTTCTGTGCATGTTTTTGCTACCCTATTTGTGAACTTTTTGAGGACAAAGGCAAACCCTCATTCATTGTTATAGCCCTCATAGGTAGTGAAAGAATACAGGAATTGGAGGAAGAGATGTACATTGAAATCTTTACTGAATTCTTGTGTGGCTATAAAAGTCTTCTTGCTGGGCACAGCAACATGCATCCATAGTCCCAGCTACTTAGGAGGCTGAGATAAGAGGATCACTTGAACCCAAGAGTCCAAGTCTAGCCTGGGCAACATAGCCAGGTACCATCTCTAAAAACAAATAAATAAATGAAAAGCTTTCTCATTTGTGAAATGGAGAAGAGCTTTAACAAGCAAAATTACATGACTGTGGTGAAAATCAAATGAAAGTATGTAAGGTACACTATTGACTGAGAAGTGATATAAAATGTTTATTATTGACCCCATCATTGTAATCATCATCATGGTCACTCCATAATCATAATTTTCATTAGGCTTAACATTGTGTCTTGAAAGGTGGGCCAGTAAATGTTTTTGGCTGAAGGAATGATGGAACAAATGGATGAATAAATGAATAAGATAAGACAGACTGGTAACAAAATAGAATTCTAGAATATTCAGGGCCTTGAAATGCCATCTTTAATAAGTAGCTCAAGACAAAAGATGGGTTAATTTTGAAGTTCTGCTTTTTGTGTACTTTTCTAATGATAAAATATAAAATTTCCTTTACTTGGAGCCCAAGTAAAGGCCAGAGGGCATAGGTGGGATTGGAGGGCAGGAGGAAATTTATTCTTCTAACAGGAATCTTTAAATACTTTGGTACTAAAAGAAAAACCAATTTTTCAGTGAGTGGGAGCCAACAAATAACCTTCCAGCATAGGAAAGGAAGGAGTCCCACACCCTCCTTAAATAAGTCTATTGTGAATGGACTCTACGACCAGTATAACTCTGCCCAAACTCTCAGCAGCTATATACAGATCAGACATGCAAATTTCTGCCACTGAAGTTTAAAATGTTATTTCACAGTGGAAATCATAACAGCCAATTTTAGGGCGTTTAAACTCATGACATTTCCTGTCCTTTTTGGGAAATTTGTGTGTGCTAAAAAATTCTTAAGAATCAGAATCACTTTTGTCCCAAAATAACATCATTTTTTTGCCTTCTCTTCATAATTTCTGATGTTACAGTCACTTATGCTTGAGGATAAAGACATCAGCCTGAAGGGGAAAAAAAGCAGATATGGAAAAAATTTGTAAGATTTGAAAGAGCATTCTGTTTTATATCTCTGGTTCTGTTGCATAGGGTCTTCTCAGGATGAGTGAAAGGAAGAGAAGGAAAACCCACAAAGCCAACCTCTTGGGTGGGTGGAGAAGAATGGAAGAAAGAATATTTTTTAAAAAAGATATGCCTTTGTTCAAAATGGAATCACTCGCTCAAAACAAAAGCAAAAGAAAACAAAACAAAAAGAACCATAAATTACAGACATTATCAAGAGCTTGGTGTTATTTACAAATGGATTTCCGTTAATGCAAGTTTTTGTATGCATCCATGAGTATTTGAATTTATATATATGTTTTTATTGGTTTGTAAAAAAAAATTCCATCACAAGAATGTACTATCATTTATAACAAAGATAGTAAGAATCTCAAAAATAGACATCATTGGGCTGGCGATAAAGTAGAAAAAAATGAACAGTGTTCCACAGTCTCTCTTCTTTTGATTTTTAAACTTAGTTTCGTCTCTTTGCCTAAAATACTGTGACTTCTCATAACTCGTTTCAGCTCTTTACTTAGGGTAATTAGTAAATACAAAAATGTCTTCCCATGCTAAATATAAGGTAGGGGGATATACAAGTCTCCGATCATCCTCATTTGTATGAATGCTGAATAAGGTTGTTAGAATGACAGGGAATTGGTAAAACGATTTGCTAATGAAAGCATTAGGTCCTAATTGAATCTTCCCTTATAAAAATGTTTTTACAGTATTATCTAGTAGGGAGTCAGGGGACAAGAAAAATCAAATGAAGTGTTCTCCTGTTTTAAAAATCATCTCCATTTTTAAGAAGTAGGCCAAGTGATACTGATGCAGGTGATTGGTTAGAAGACTCTACTTTGAGAAACATTCATCTAATGGGGAAGAGAACAAATATTTTATTAATGAACATTGGCTATTTACCAAGCACTGATAGGTGCTTTACCCACATTATCACCATTCTTCACAATAACTTATAAATAAATATTGTTATTCCATTCTGTAGATAAGAAATGGAGGGCAAGAAAGAATGTTCTGCAGCTAATTGGATGATCAGGGATTCAAATACAGGTTCTTCTGGCCATTCCTTTCTCTACATCAAAACTTTCTCCTTTTGCTCAAATATCTGTCAATTCTGAGCATCAGGAAATTATTCCTCTTTGGGAACAAATATGGAGTGTTTTACTGTTTGGCTCATAAATTCATATTTGGATTGAACAATGTCTGGACAACAGCATGTGGATCACTCAGTAAAAGTATGGCGGAAATTGTCTGGTGGGTCCCACCTGGCTCAGAAGTCTTTCAACAGCAATGGGCCTATCTGGTTGAGACTTTTTTTTAGAATTATTTATCATCTATTTTTGGGGCCTGAAAATTGAATATTTTTCACAAAAGAAAATTTGAGAAGGAGGTTGTAATTGGGCTCATAGATAATTATTTGTTTTTTCATAACTCAATCCTATTATTTCTTATGGCTCTATTATCTATGGAGAATGGAAAGTTGTGTTTTTCTCTCTCTTTATATTGGTTTTCCATTCTTTCTTATACCCAGATGCTAAAATTAGATTCAGGGCATCATAATTACGCCATAATTACCATGATCATATTTTTCTGCCATTGAAAATTAGTACCAATTTTGATTTTCTCCAAAACTTCAACAGATGCTCTCTTTCTATAGTGTCGTAAATTAATGTAAGAGTGTGTATAAATGTACACGCCATTTTCCTGAACTCATGAGGGGTGTGACAAACCAACTGTTTTACTAAAGTTAATTGTTTCCAAGAATTACCATTTTTTGTTGATAATTTCATTGTGCAGGGCTCAATTATTCTCTAATTATACTGCAAAATGTCGTATATTCACTGTTCATAAAAGAATATGTTATCTCTGCCAGAAAAACTTCATTTTACAAATGAAACATAGAAAACCAGAAAAGAGAAGTGACTCCTTCAAGGTCACTTAGCAAGTCAGAGACAGAGACGAGATTAGATATTTTTATTCCCAAATTCTTTTTAGTACCTCACACTGACTCAATCCAACTTAAGTCTTAAGACCTAAGATTAGAAATTTAATTCCAGTTAGCCATCTTGCCCTTGTTGATTTTGAGCAACAAAAGATTGGAAAAGTTAGTAAAAAGAGACTAAAGTTCACCAATCTGGAAGAGAAGACCAAAGAGCTTAGCATCTCAGTAAAGCTTTGGAAGATAGGACATTGCTCTTTATGTAGAATTAAGAGTGTTGCTACTCTCTTTTCTGAATTGTTCTTGGCTAAGAGCTGAGAGTAATGAGTCTTTAGTAATCATTCACTTGTTCAACAAATATTCACTGACAACTTTTTGTGCATACTCCTAGCCTGGGGGATACATGGTACCATTGCCCCTCCAACACCACTGCTCAAGAAAAGAGCTCCATTTCCAGTGGCAGGTGGAGATAGATCAAAGTTGATCACAAGATGTATTTTTGACACTATCTCTAATTTTATTCCAAGATAATTGGAACCCCTTTATTCAAACATTTTAATTTATATCTTAATTGAGTGTTTTCTGTGTCTTATGATCAATAAAGAGATGAATCAAGCAAGGTCCATATCTTCAAAATTTCACACAAATAAAATAGACAAAACAGGAATGTAAGTAAAATTCAAATTAAAGGATGGATATTCATTTTTAGAACTAATATATTAAGTGGTTAAGATAAAGGTAGCATTTGTCTGATCCTTAAAGAATTGGTAGAATTTGGCAAGTGAAGAATGAGCCAGTCTAGATATTAGTCTAGATATCAGAGACTTTGTGCTTAGAGATCTGAAGCTTAGAGTTTTACAGGGTAACTGGATATGAGGAAGGCAGTGGTGAAAAATTCAGTTTGGAAGGCTATGTTGGAGCTATATACGGAGAAATGTGAATGACAAGCTGGACATTTTGAAAGCAATATGGCCACTGACAAGTCAAAACAAAGCCATTTATTAAAATAGCATTTTTAAGATCGAAGCATTTTTAAGGTGGCCAAAATAGCTTAAGCATCAGTTGAAGAGTCAATATAAGTACTGAATTTGTTTTACTTCCATGAAAAGTTCAGCTACTAGGCAAAGACTGCACAGCAGTTCCTCACTATGGTCATGAATGTATGTGAGTGGGTGTGTAAGTGTGTGTGTGTGTGTGTGTGTGTGTGTGTGTGTGTGTGTGTGTGTGCATGAGAGAGAGAGGAAGAGAGAGAGAGAATGACAGAGACAGGCAAAGGTCAACTCTCTGAATATAGTTTTAGGGATTAACCATGAAGAAGGAGCAATAGGAGTATGAGTTAAGCACACGTGTCCAGCAGGATTCTGTATGAAGGCAACAACTTTTCAAGGGACAGAGAGGGCTGAGGGATGAGAAGTCTCTACCTTTGCCTTCTCTCATTACCCATCACACAGCCCCACATCTTTCCATGAAGACCAAGGAAAAGTTCCACTCTTTCCACATACACTAAGAGAAAAAGAGAGAGAGAGAAAGAGAGCTTGAGAGAGAGAGAGGTAGAAGAGCGTATTTCATCTCAACCAGCTCTCTGTCTCTTTACTGACCTTTCCAAGAGATGAACACATCCGACTCTTCACTGTACCTTAACTATTGTTAATTGGTCCAGGGATAATTGAGTGTGGTACCATTTATAATTTAGTACTGATTTTAGATTAGAAGTGACCTCTCACTCCTTTCAGCCATTACCCACCCCCACCTCCCTATCATGTCTTTACTGCACAAACATTTTGAGGTCACATATAAAAGAGGCACCTCGTGGGCAGAGCTAAGAAAATAATCCTTAGAACTTCATGACAGCTGATAGGAGGACATATAGAACCATTAGCTACCACCCCCTAGGGAAACAATGAGTCCAAGAAGATTTAGGTAGGGGTCCCAAATTAGATTAAACTGACTTGACCTATGACCACTGACTCCCAAATCTTGTGGCAAACTCTACTAATCAAAGGTAGAGTTGCTGTTTCAACTCCCATTTCCAATAAGACAAGGAACAATACTTCCAGTTTATCCACATTGCATGGGTTTAAAAACTGCTAAGTGGGAGAGGAGGGCAATAATTCTTGTTCAAAATAAAGTTCAAATCTTAAACTGATAAATCTTAGAGAATATTCAACTGCAATGATACACTTGATTAAATTCAGTTAAGGTCATTAATAGTTATCTGTTCTCTATTGTGTATCAGAGACTTATTAGGTGAATTCAGAAATCTAGTTCTGTCATTTATAAGTTGTGTAATCTTGAGTTAGTCATTTATCTTCTCTGAAGCTCTTTCACCATCAATAAACAATATGAACAATGTCATTTCAACCTCACAGTGACATTATGAGGATGAAATGAGATAATGTATGTGTGAGAAGAACTTTGGATAGTGGAAGGTGCTTTACACATGCTAGCTCACATTATCATTAAGATGTTATTATCATTAAAGCATCGCCCCAAGAGGTGGAACTTGCTGAAAACATATAGAATGATTGAAATCAATCTTCTCTTTATTCAGCCAAACCCTTAAGCAAACAAACAAACAGACCAGCAATTACACAACTTTGTAGCTATATGAGAAAAACAATACGGGCATGGCCCAGACAGAACATATTAATACTAATGGAGGAAGCTTAACATTGTAAGCTAAGACAGGGAGGGACCTATACCCACTTTTATATAAAAGGTCAGAGTTGTTCACTAATTTGAAATAAGATCAAAAAGATAATAATATAAATATTTTAGTAATTATTAGATAAAAATTTGGAAAAAGGTGATTGATCTTAATGGGGTTGAGGGTTTGTTTTCATTTTTGTTTTTTGCTTTGTTTGTTTGCTTGTTTGTTTTGAGATGTGGGGCCAGTAGTCATCCTCCTAACCTTTTCCCTGGTGGTGCAAGGAAGTCTTGCCACTAGAGGGAGTAGCCCCTTCCTTCAACAGAAATTGAAGGAGGATCAATGGAGGTATATCACTCTGGGAAGTAAAAGAAAATATCTGGAGACCAGTACTTAATTATTTGGAGGAGAGAAGCACTGATATCCTCTAAGGTGGGAAAAAGGATTAGGTGGGAGTTTCAGTAAGAGCTAGTAGAGAATGGCAGTGTCAGAGAAAGGGAGCATTTTTACCTGGGGCAGCTCAAAAACTATAGGGGGCACCTAGGAATGCACAGAAGCCTTACCTTTGCGCTGAGAGAGAGCCAAGAAGGTGGACCAGGGGAACTACGTTCTGTCCCATATTTCTTCTAATCTCCACCATCTCATACACACACACACACACACACACACACACACACACACACACAGAATGCGTATTTCTAGAACTTAAAAGCAATTATCTGATTTGTTTAGAAAAGAGTTATTGAAACCATCTCCAAGTTCATGGGTATATTCTCTTTTGGGAAAGGAGAGAGGAGGGATGACCTCCACAACAAAAAATGTACGATGTGGTCTCCTCTTGCAAGATTACTGTTGTTTCTCTCACTGTGGACTCCCAGCAAACAAAGGTTATCAACCTTCAGACGATAACCCAACTGGGAAACTTTCTGACTTTCTGTACTCAGAGGGAAGTAGGAGAGAGATCCTGAATGTCAGCAAAGTGGAGACTTAATCGTGGATTAAAGATACGTAGTTGCAAATAAATGATTTCATGGCAGAAGAGCAAAATGTATCAAGCAGATTTTACATTTCAGGTACTTTAAAACATACTATCTCCATTCGCTGATGAAAAGATAGAGCCTCAGAGAAGTTATATCATTCCTGTAAATCAAATGATGTTGAATGAAAGATGTGAGATCTTACCTCAGGTCCACCTAATCCTAAAACTCTTCTCAAGGGACTGCACTATGTTGAGGTATTAGTACCTATTATCATTTATTGCATGCTTAGTGTTTCCTTGTCACTATATTGTACATAATCCTCATAAAAAGACAAATTTAGGGGGTGTTATTATGTCCGCTTTATAGATAAAGAAACAAGAGAGATAAAGGTGATAATGAAATTCACCCATCTGAAAAGTAGATTTTAGATTAAATTTCAAATGTGTCTAAATAAAAGCTTGTGTTCCTTTCACTAAATACAATGTACCATTAGCTCTTTGAGAGTTCTTTATGAAAACAAGCTTACCTCCCTATCAGTTTGGCCTTTCAGGGTCTCTACCAGACCAGGGTGACATGATTGTGTCTTCTGGTTACTCAGTGGTACCACAGCTCCTTGTGCTGTTGTTCCCCAAGGTCTTACACACTGTGTTGCCTATGTTTATAGGTGTCTCCCCACCAAAATATGTGCTGAAGTTTATCTTGCTGGGGCCAACCCTGAGTCATTGTCCATTCCCGGGGACTAATGTGTTGCCTTGCACGAGCAGGAACTCAAAAATTCTTTTGAATGCCTATTCTGATGAAAAGATCTTTCACAAGCAAGTCCCGAAATGGAGAGCTAAGGTCATGTTAAGGTTCCTCAGCTGGCTCTGAGGTTTTGAGACTGCTTAAGACAACTATAAATGGACCAGAAACCATAGTATCCAGCACTAACTGCAGCTCTCAGACATTTGGTAACTGCTTGTGTACCACAGCATTTCTCCATTTCCTACAGAGGAGCCATTTAAAATGGATTTCCAGGAGAAATCACAAAGAAATGATCACTCCAGTCTCCTTACAATAGAGTTGCTCCTCTGTGGCAGTGAACAGGCTGGCCAGGAACTGACGATCAGGACAGTCTGACCCAGAGGCCAAGCCATGGATGATGCTTTCTTTAATAACAAACTTTTAGGCTTCCTTTGCTAAGGGTGGCCAAGGATCACAATCATCAAACCGTAATGCCAGTTATTATATTTTTTTTTCCTGTAGTCACAGACAAAACGAGGGGAAAGCAAAGCAAGTGGATTCACATTCCCTGAAAAATTGCTTCGTACGTATCAGACACTGTACCTGAGCTATTGCATAGGCTGACACGTTTAATTCTACAACACTCTGCATTGGCAGTTTGCGGAGGTTTCAGAGTTGGTGTCTATACCTAGTGATTGCTGAAAACATGTTTGTTGGATAAATGGATGAGATGCATTCTAGCCTGCCTTAGCCAGATTTACATAGAAAATAGAACCTGAAACAAAAGCTTCCTGGGGACTGTGATTCTGAGGAAGCAGGCGGGAAGCAAAAAGGAAAGAAAGAAAAAAGAATAGGGAAGGAAAGAGAACAAATTCAAGAGGAGTGCCACAGACAAGCCTTAAAGACAGGAATGCCAGCAGGTGTCTTCACCTATGTTGGCTCAAACTATTAGTGACAGCCTGAATACTGTGTAAAATTATTCTGAAGCCAGGTTCAGTGTAAACCCTCCTGTGATTGATTTGGAATTTCTTCCCTTGGCTTGGATGGAGAATAATGATATCACATACATAGAAGAAGCATTTTTAAATCCCTCATTATAGATTCACTATATTTTGAGTTTTTTCTCTTATTACTCACAGAAAACCAGCTGGAAAAGACAACTTTTTACAATTTAAAAACATTAGGAAATCATAACATTTATAAAGTGCTTGATGCCATGATTCCTGGTCTATGGTCCACTTCTTTTAAAGTATCGAATTGGAATCCTACTGAGTTTACAATCCTATATATTTGGGAAGACTTATAGCCCTTCTACAAATAATATCATTATTCTGCTTTTTATGGAATCTTTAGCAAAAACTCTTGCCACATTTTTCTCCAAGGGAACTTCCTCATTAACCAGGAAGATAAAATGAAATTGAAACAGTAAGAATTCTTAGCCGCAACTCAGTAATTTGTAACTTGAAGAACTTCATTCTGAGGCATCCTTAAATCTCAAAGATTTGGAGCATGTCCTCACAATCTGTGTCTGAAAAAGACTGGGAAACATTGACATTGGCTGAATACCAGGTGTGTAAATTAATGACAGTGAAAATAGGTAGATTCTGAATATATTTTAAAGGTAGAGCCCACAGAATTTACTGCTTTATCTAATGTATAATAAGAGAGGAAAGTTAAGACTTTGGCCCAAGCAATTGAAGAATGAATAAAATTTAAGAAACCAGAACAGAAAAAAAATCTCAAATCAAAACACCTAAGGTAAGAACAAATTTTTCTTTCACAAAAGACCAGATTTTGACCAGTGAAAAGAAAGCAAGAAAGGGCCAGACAACTATTAGAGGAATTAATAAAGGAATTACATCTAGAGCGCTCAGCATGTTGTTTTCTTATTGCTAATTAAATTGTCCAGTATGAGAAGATTGTTTTCCCAAAATAACACTTCCAAGGAAAGTGTTCGCCATGGCAAATGGACAATTTGTATGGGGAGAATTCCTAGAATGGGTGCAGAGGCCTCAAACAGAAGCAGGGCAGAGTGTAAAATGTCTGAATCTCTACAAATGACAAAGATGAAAAGAAAAAATATAAAGATCTTTTTTGAAAAGAATTTCATTAAAATGCTCCATTCCCAGAGAAAAGCTTATTATTTTAGTAATCCTGGTATCTTCTGAGCTGGTTGCCTACCCAATTGCTTCTTCTAGAATTAAACATGCCTACAGGCAAATTCCATCCACTTAGAATTTAAAGTCAGATCTTCCAATTGAGGAAGGCATCTGTGAGGGAAAGAAACCTTCAAAACTACAAAGGAAATGCATGTAAGATAATTACACTTTAAAAAAGGAATGGGCGAGTCAGATTCACCAGAAAATTTAGGGGAAACTAACAACATGAAAATCAAGAACCAATATGAAACTGACCCTGGAAGAGATAGAGATAATTCAGGAAGAAAGAGAAAATGGTAACAACAAGATTATCTGAGTATGGATATTCAAGATGATAGTGTATCCAGGGGAAAACTATTTCTTGGACATTAACTATTTGATTGGCAAAGGTTAAGTTTAGTTTAAAGTTTGATTCATAAAATATGCATGACAAAAAAAATGTGTTAGCAAAAAGAAAGCCAAAATGAAGAAAATGTCCCAGAAAGTAAGCCACAAACCCAAAGAAATATGAAATATGGGCAAAGAAGTTAAAAATCATGAGTGATATATTTGAGGTTCAAAATTCCATCTAAATGAAATTTAAAAGAAAAATATGTGCCAGGGAGGGAGCAGATAATCAACAAATTATTAAAACATTTTCTTAAGTTAAATAAAAAATTTATTATATTTTCCTGATTAGTATAGTGTATAGAAAACTAAAAATAAAAATTTAAAAGGAAAAGAAAGAAATGTCTAGTGCTAGTGACTTTTCAGAAAGCCAAAGAAAAATAGAAAAATCTAAGCTCTTCTAGAAAGGGGGAAAAATATTTATACAAAATCAGACTGATACAATATCTTGGCAGCAACACTGCCTATTAGAAGAAATATTGTCCTTCATTAAAGAAATTTTCAGAAAGAGTATCACTCATGTACTGATTCTGAAAGAATTACTTAAGGATGTATTTGAATAAAACAAAAAAAAAGAGAGATGATATGAGTTCAGAACTTGCGGCACCTGATACTAGCAGAGCAAATAAAGGAAGCTAAAATAAAATTACAGAAAGTCAAAAGCTCCTTGAGAGTTGTAACATTCTTATTTGAGAAAGACAGTTTTAGTAGCATATGGTACCAATTCTTTCCTTTGGGTCAATCATACCCTTTGGCTCTGCATGATATTTGCATAACTATATTATTATAAATTAATTTTATTGATTTCCACATTTTAGATCCAACTTATAGACAAAGGAAAAATAGCATTTTAATATCTTGATGTTTCTCTTTATTGCTGGCAGACTTTGGAAACTTCATAGTAAAGCAGACGATAATGTTTGATTTTATTTTCTTGCATTTGCAATTGATGCAAATTGGGCTTTAAACATTAGCAGCAGAAAATAGTATGTAAGGAGGCTAGAATTAGAACAGGGAGAGTAAAAGGTATTGTTTTTTATTTTGTAAAGTAGATATAAAAGAGTAATTAATATGAATTCTGAATATTGTCTGAAAGCTAATAATTGGATTACAGAATTTATAAAAACATTTTTAAATAATTTCAATGGTTAAATTCTATTTAAATTCTAATTGCCTCAGGATATTCAATATCATTGATGGCATGGGAGAAGGGGACTATCATATAGAATTTGAGTAGGTGCAAATTAGTTCAAAAATTCCAGAGGGCAAAATTGTAAGTGTATGTAGTTTGGTAAAACAATTCTAATTTATGTACCTATCTTTCTGAAATATGTGTATGTGCATATGGGTATTTAGTATAACTTTAATAGTGGAAACTTGAAGACAAATTAAGAGAACTTATTTAGGGAAATAAGAACTTATTTAGGGAAATGCTGAAATAAATTATGATGCCTCCATATCACATACTACAATGTAAGTATTAAATCTCTTTGAAGTAATATGGAATCAAGTCTATGTTTCTAGGGGTTTTTTAGAGTGAGAGTAAAACAATATGTATGGTTTGATCCATATATACAATTTTGTTCCAAAAATAAAAATATATGTGTATCATTGATTAGTTAAAATTGTAGTAAAGTGTATGTACATAGAGAAAAATCTGGAATATTGCATAGGAGAAGTGTGGACATTAGTTATTCCTGAATACTAATCAGAGTGAAACACTTATCTCCCATCATCTGCCTTCAGAAGGAGAAATTCTCCCCAAAGGTACTTCTGGCTTTTTCTCATTCTTGTATTTGCTCTGCCCTGGGTAGATGGAGTTACCTATCTGATAAATAATCACTTGGGATTGGCTCCCTGCCTGCTCTGACACAGCCAATGGCCAAGTAGATGAATATGACCAATTCTGGGATCCACTAAACAGACCCATTTGGTTCTCATACCAAGCTAAAAGGTAACCTCCATATGCCTAAATTATTCAGACACCAGGTGGAATAGAGAGTTGCTATTTAATAAATCTTCTCCAAGATACTCGTACCTTGTTCATTGACTGGGAACATTGAGAAATTAAAAAAAATAAAGGAGTAGAAATTGGATGAGCACGTTTCACAGAGAGGAGCTTTTGGAGTGTTTAGGAACTGTTGGCTTCAAACTTTGGGCTTTAGTTTGTGCTGGCAGGGAATTATGGCCCTGAGTGTTTAATTTGGGGGCTTATATCAGGCCGGGTTTTTAAATTCTGCAGCTGGGCAAGAAGCTTTAAGCCAACATGCTTTATTTATAGTTTGGAAGGTAACTGCGATTTGCGATGCTTTTTCTTCCAGAGGCAAGAGGATTCTCATAGAAAGATGGGGATCTAAGCAAAGGTCAAGCCTCAAGCAAAGGTTCTCAAAATCTAGGAAAGTCTATGAACAACCCCAGCAGGTTCATGTGCAGGAAGGTGGACAGATGCAGCTGGGGAAACGTTAGACTATAGGCAGCAGGCATTCACTGCCTTAACCCATGCCTGAATTGTAAACGGTCCATGTCTGCGGGGCTAAGCCAAGGTGACAGCCTCAAGGTGCAGCCCACTGTAGCTGAATATGCAGGCACATCTCTTCCTAAAAAGCAGTGGTGGGGCAAAGATTAAAAAATTGTAAACAACGCTCTTTTATAGCTTTATAAGCAACGGTGGTCAAAAACATATGCACAGCTTTTCAACTGCAAGGCAGCTAAGTTCAACGTGCACCCCAGAGCACTAGTGAAATCCTGGCTTTAAATCCTGCCAAAGTATGCAGCACTGTGTCCACTGCGCCTAGTACCATGCTAGATTCATGGCAAAGGAAATGCCACCTCTGTGGAAATGCAACCCTTGGCTCCCTGAATATTGTCTCCACACTCAACAAATGTTCCCTCTCCACCAGGAGGCCTCTAGTTGGTTCTAATTGATTGAGAACATATGAGAGAGAAAATTTCCTGGGAAGTAGATATGTTAAGCCAAAGTAATTCTATGTCTCATGGTTACAAAAAGAGTTACTGAAGCACAAAACTGAAATTTTCCATTCCAAGTGAGTGTTGATGCTGTTTTGCAATCAGTTCAGACTATAAAGGGAGAAATGCAAGATTCAGAGAAATGGAAATTATGGTTGTCTTAAGTTCTTCTCTATGAAAAACTAGTTTAATATAGAGAATGCACACAGGAAGTTTACCAGAAGATGCACCTATCGGGAAGTGTGGGAGACAGAATGGAGCACTGGAAGAAACTGACCTGTGATGTGGTAGCAACTAGGGCCTCAGCAGGTCCTACAGAGAGCTTTGGAACTGGGATGGCCTTTCAGAGTTGTCTCAAATGGCAGCAAGAGACCAGGACTTTATATCTCTGCATGACTCACTCACTGTCCAGGCCACAGCCCCTTGGGAGGGCTGTGGCCTTTAGTGAAGTAGATCCCTGTTGCCAAGCTATAGGTCATCAACAGCTATAGATATGGGTATGTTGATGATATAGAGGGGATCTAGGATGAACACCAGAGTGTACCTCTAGAAAGAAATTATATACAGGTGGATTTTCTGCTAAAATAGGCATATGCATAGTGCCAAAATATTGCTGGGAGATTTCTCCCAACTGAGTTTAAACTCATAAGTCATTAATTCAAGAAAGCTGGCATCAACTGACTAGCATTATGGTGAGAACGTACCAAGATTTTCTCTTTCACTCACATATCAGAGAGTTTCTGCTATGCTTTTTGGCCATAGTAAATATTGTGTTCTGGGAACATAATTTTGCCAGTGATAATTGCTTTAAGGAGCTGGAGATTAGCTTGTTTCCCAAATGTTCTTTGTGTGGGCCAGGGAACATCTGCATGTATGATGCAGAAGGTTATCTACAATGTTTTGCTCAGTAAAAAACATGTATGTCCTGTTAACTCTTTAGACTCTTTAAAAATCAGTCAGGAAAATTTCATTTCCAGGAAGATGAAGTAGACATACCTTTTCTTATTACTTGTGCTCAGTATAACCCTGGACATTATATATAAAGCAAACATAAGGAAACTCTGAAAGGAGAAGGCAGACCAGCTAGAGACCTTGGGTCCCAAACTATGACAACATGGAAAGTTCTCCAGGTTTTCTTTTTGCCTCATATATACCACAATTAGAACTAAAAAATCCATTAAACTAGAAACACTGACACAGTTTTTTTTTTTCAATAGTCTCTTTAAGAAAAAAGCCTGTTCTATCTAGCAAAATAATGAGGAAAGGGGCAACTCAGCAAGACAGAAAATTTTACATGGTAATACTCTACTCAAGCCAAAGATTACAGAAAACCTGGCTGTACTCCAACTCATGTCAGCAAAGGTAGGGAGGGAGCCTGATGGGGATGTAACAAAATGTCCCAATACCCTGTGTTGTGGTGGTGTCAGAGGAAGTCAGATAGGGAGCCTGGACTCTCAACCAGCCAATAACAAGACCTCTCTTCATCTGCACTGTCAGTAGAGACCATGTGGAAAATCTGACTTCTACCTCCACCTGGCAGTAATAAGGTACCCTTTCCCTCTTCAATGAGGTGATGTCAAAGAAAGCTTAGCAGAATCTGAATTTTGACAATCTTTCAACAGCAATGAAGCCATTCTCACTGCAGTGTCAGTGGAGACTCCATTGGGAACCAAGATGCTCATCATATCTCAGCAGTTACAAGAAGCCTCCTCAACAGGTATAAAGAGAGGCCAAGAGGGAAATTTGGTCTTCTGCCTATACCTGACAGTAATGAGGCAATGCCCTCTCCTTCCCCTGCCAGAGTAATATCAGAAAAATTCAGTTAAAACAGAAGACTTAAGTAAAATATCCAAAGTCTCTCATAATATAAATAAAAATGCCAAGCTTTTAATTGAAAATCAGTTATCATACCAAGAACCAGGAAGATTTGAATTTTTTAAAAAGACAATTAATAGATGCCAACATAGAGATGACAGATATGGTAGAAATATCTGGCAAAGATCTTAAAGCAGCAATAATGGGGGAAAAATGTTTCAACAAGTAATTATGAACACACTTGAAACAAATAAAAAAATGGAAAACCTTAGCAAAGAATTTAAAAGTCTTATCAAAGAAAGATGATACAAATAAGAGCCAGATTAAAATTTATTTTGTAATTTTCTTTTTCTTTTTTTTTTAGTTTTTTTTTCTTTTTTTTTATTCTTATTTCAGCATATTGTGGGGGTACGAAAAGTTAGGTTACATATATTGCCCTTGCTCCCCCACCCCCCATGTACTCACCATCAAATTGGTTTCACTGATCATCACCTAAGAGCACATTTAGGAATAACATTGATCGGGTGTCGGGCAGATGTGGGTGGGGGAGGGGATGGGTGTATACATACATAATGAGTGCAATGTGCACAGTCTAGGGGATGGACACGTTTGAAGCAGATTAAAAATTTAGTATTCAAAAATATAACAACTTAATTAAAAAGCTCAGTGGATAGGCACAACAAAAACTAAACGTGTTAGGAAAAGAATAAATAAGCAAACTGGAAAGAACAACAGAAATTAACATATCTAATTAGAGAGAAAATAGATTAAAAAAACAAAAATGAACAGAGACCCAAAGACCTGTGGGAACATAATGAAAGATGTAACATTTGTATTATCAGAGTTGTGATGGAAAAGGGGAAAGTTTGTAGGAGCTGAAGAGTTCTTAAATAAATAATGGCTGAGAACATTTTAAATTTGGCAAGAAACATAAACCAAGAGATTCAAGAAGATAACCCCAAACAAGGTTATCTCAAGGAAATACAAGACAAGATACATAATAATAAAATTTGTAAACTAAATACAAAGAAAACCTTGAGGTGGCCGGAGAGAAACAACAGGGAAAGACCAGTTAGGATGATAATGGATTTCTCATCAGAAACCACTGAGGCCACAATGAGTTTGTAGTGATTTTTCAAGTGCTGAAAGAAAAGAAATGAAAGGAAAATCAAGATATTATGAGAAAACTAAGAGAATTTGTCACCAGGAGACCTAGCCTAAAAGTATGCTCAAGGAAATTTTCTAAACAGAAAAGGAATAATAACAGAAGGAACACTGGGACATTCAAAGGAAGAAAGAACACTGTAAGCAAAAACATGGATGGATTCAACAGGTTTTCCTCCTCTTCTTGAGTCTTCTAAATTTTATTTGAGTTTGGTGATTGAAGTAAAAAGCATAACATTGTCTGAACTGATTCTTAATTTACGTAGAGAAATATTTAAGACAATTAGATTATAAATGCAGGTAGGTAAAGGGAAATAAAGCGAGGTAAACTTTCTATACTTCATTTAACCTTGTGTTACTCTGGCTATGACTTCCAGTACTATGTTGAGTAGAAGTGGGGCTAGTAAGCATCTTTGCCGTTTTCCAGTTCCTTGAGTGCTTTCAACTTTTCCCCACTCAGTATGATGTTGGCAATGGGTTTGTCATATATGAATTTTATTATTTTGAGGTATGTTCCTGCTATTTAATTTGTTTAAGGATTTATCATGAAGGGGTACTGGATTTTATTGAATGCTTTTTCTGCATCTATTGCTATGATCATATGGTCTTTGTTTTTAATTCTATTTATACGGTGAATCACATTTATTGATTTGCATATATTGAAAAATATTTATATCCTTGGGATGAATCCTACTTGATCATGGTGGATTACTGTTTTTATATGCTGTTGAATTTGGTTTGTTAGTATTTTGTTAAGATTTTTTGTATCTATCTTCATAATATCGTTATGTAGTTTTGGGGTTTTTTGTTGTTGTTTCCTTCTCTGCCTTTGGTATCTGGGTGATACTGGCTTTGTAGAATGAGTTAGGGAGGATTTCCTTTTTCTTCATTTTATGGAACAGTTTCAGTAGAATTGGTGCTCGTTCTTCTTTGGTAGAATTTGTCTGTGAATCCATCTGGTCTGGAGCTTCATTTTTGTTGAGAGAGTTATATTACTGTTTCAATCTCATTACTCGTTATTGGTCTGTACAAGATTTCTATTTCTTCCTGATTCAAGATTGGGAGGTTGTTTGTGTGTTTCCAAAAGTTTATCTATTTCCACTAGATTTTCTAACTTGTATATCTAAAGGTTTCATAGTAGTCACAGATGATATTTTATATTTCTGTGGTATCAGTGGTATGTCTCCTTTTTTATTTCTGATTGACCTTAGTTGGGTTATTTCTCTTGTATTTCTGGGTAATCTAGCTGGAAGTTTATCAATTTTTTTTGTCTTTTCAAAGAATGAACATTTTGTTTCATTGATCCTTTGTATTTTTTTGTTTGTTTCCATTTTTTTTTTTTTTAGTTATGCTCTGTGTTTTATTGTTTCTTATCTTCTGCTAACTTTGGGTTTTGTTTGTTCTTCTTTTTCTTCCTTGAGGTGTAACATAGGTTATTAATTTGTGATCTGTCTTTTTATATAAACATTTACGGTTATGAACTTTTTTTTAACACTGCTTTGACCATATCCCATAGATTTCCCATGTTTGTGTTATGATTGTCATTCAGTTTGAAAATTTTTTTATTTCCACCTTAATTCCTTCATTGACCCAAGGATTGTTCCTGTAGAATCCTCAGTGGAGAGGTAGTTATTACTGCTGAAAAGGCCTCAGGAGAACAGGAGCAGGATCACACCTTTCCTGACATCCATACTTTTCTTCAATAAAGGATTCAGGGTTAATCCCAAAGAGATAAGAAAATGAGAAGTTGGACAAAGCTATGGGGGATATGTCTTCTTCATTCCTGAGATTTTCAATGAGGGGTAATTTTCTTTACATATATTCTTGCTGCTTCTCTGTTTTCATTTTTATTCCTCCTCTCCTGATATAGAGTGATATATCTGATTGGAAAATTTAGAAACAGTAACCAGATATTGTGGGCTCAGGAATGGGAGGGTTCTTGTTTTTTGCTGTCCATCGAAAGCATATTCCAGTACTCCCCATTCCCTGTCAGTCCGCCATATGAGGAAGATTGCTACAGTCTATACTAGTGGGACTTGGTGAGTGAATTTGCCTAATTAGAGCATTCTATATTAACAAACCCACTTGCCGTTTTTTCTTAAAACAGATTATCTACACTGGCCTTGATCATTAAATAAAAGTATTTTTTAAATCCATTTGCCGTATATTTCTCAAGTTCCTCAGAACATGAAGAGAGGTGTTTATTTATTGGGCTTATTTAGGCCCCAAATAAGAAACATATGTTTAAAACACTGTGTTAATTTTCTAAAGTGGCCATGACAACATACTACAGACTACATGGCTTAAACAACAGAAATTTATTTTCCTACACTTCTGGAAGAAAGAATTCTAAGATCAAGGTGTTGGCAGGTTTGGTTTCTTCTGAGGCCTATTATCCTTGGCTTACGAATGGCTCTCTTTTTGCTGTGTCCTCATCTGGTCTTTTCTCAGTGTGTGTGCATCCCAGGTGTATCTGCCTCTTTTTATAAGGACACCAGTCATATTGGATAGGGCCCCACTCTTATGATCTCATTTAACCTTAATTGTCTCTTGAAAGGTCCTGTATCCAAATGTAGTTACTTTGAGTGTTAGGGCTTCAATATATGAATTTCGTGAGAACACAATTCAGTACATAGCAAACACCTATTAAAAAGCAGAGTTCAGAGATTTTTTAAAAATGGGAAATCTCATTTGAGTTGTTAATAGAAGATACAGTTAAGAGTAATAAAGGTAAAAAATTAAAAAACATGGAAAAAGGTAATTCAACCAACACTGAAATGAAGTAACTTTATAGTAATTGAATATAGTAATGTAGTACAAACAAATTAGATGTTAAGACAGAAGGAAATAACAGGGATAAAGAGGAATGTGGTTTAATGATAAAATGAAAACAAACCGCCAAGTAGATATAATGATGAATTTGTACCTAACAAGATAATCTCAAAATACACATAGGAAAATTTCTCAGAAATGCAAATAGCAATTGAACATTCATCATCATAATAGATTTTGACTAACTTATCCCAGAAATTAATACGTAAAGCAATCCAAAATTGGCAAATATATAGAAGAAAAAGTATAAGAAAGTTAGCACAATTAACACGTATCAGTACAGAGAACACTGAACCTACAATGCATATGAAATTATAAAGGCTTAAGAACCATCAAAGCAGGTTTGAACAAAAAAAAAAAAAAAAAAACAAGAGATTAAAAGGGTTGGCTAGATTACCTTACTGGATACCAAAAGTCAGTATATGAGACAGACAGCCTTGCGAATCGGTGGAGAACAATGGAATTGTCAACAAATCGTTTGGGGACATCTTGCTATCTGTACGAAAAATGAAGCAGAATTAGACACGTATCTTATATGATACCCCCAAATAAATTCCATCTTTATTAAAGCCCTATATGTAAATATTAAAAACCTGTAGAAGAAAATATGGAGAACACATTTGTTGCATTAAGATTGTTAGATTATTTCAGAACAAACACAAACCGTAAGTATCTTTAGATAAAAACACAAACCAAAATAAGTAGGTTTACACTAAAATAAATTACAAACCACAAAACACCTTATAAATACAACTAAAATCAAGATATTAACCAAGAGAAGATATTTGTAAATATTTAAAAGAAAATGAATCGGTATCTAGAATGCATACGACATGTCAATAAAATATTGATAAACTACAAATAGAAAAAACTGGTAAAGCACACAAAAAGGAAATGCACAGATGAGGAAACATGAATGTCCAATAAACATGAAAATAAACTCAATATTTCTAGCAATCGGATGAATGAACATTAAGACATTGAGATATTCACCATTGATTAGGAAAAAATAAAAACTAACACTGAGAAAAAGAGAGAGAGACAAAGGTTTTATGCTGGTGATGGGAGTGTAAACTGGTATAACCACTTTGGAGAGTAATTTCTCAATATTTGAAACACAATGTTGATGCACCAATCTGATATACACAGTCATTCTGTGTTTAGGTATCTGTCCCTACAAAATTCCCATACATGAATCATCCAATTATTTGGAGATAATTATTTATCGGTCTCTTAGGTTTCTAAAAATCTGCAAACAAAGACCTTAATTGTTCTTCTGTTTCCACTTATCTTTTCAAGGGTATTTGTAAGGTAAACAGACTTAGAAATAGACTTATTGTCTTCAGAGGGCAGGTTTGCTTACTGTGCAGTGCAATTAAAGTAATGTCTCCCTTTGGAACAAAGGTCAGGCATATTTGCTTCCAGCTTAATATAAAAAATCCTGGTTCCCAAAGCTCAGAGTTCATCAGCTCTGATGCAAATTCACTGTGTACACAGTATCCAGTTGGAAATTGGGGGGCAAGGGGAATTGGTGCAAGTATTCTAATTCTCATGCTGCTTGCTATACCATGAATAATAAAGCTCTTTGCCTCTGACTCAGGTGTCTTGTATCTTTCGCCAGAATTTATGAAACTAGGGCAGGCTAACTTATCTTACAAATAGGGTAAAATTCCAGACTTTTAACAGTTCTTGATACAGACCTATGCAAATTAATTGTAGCATAGTTTAAAATCATAAAAAAAATAGAATCATTTTAAATGTACACCAATGGGAGCATGCATTTTAAAAGCATTGGAGTATAATACAGCGCTTAAACTGAGTGACATTGATGTACTATGTTTAGTCATATGACTGCTATTTTTATAAGTTAAAATTAGTTGATTGTTGGCAATTTTATGTAGTTAAACCTAACATTTATATCAACACAAATAGATCTTAGAAACGTAAAACTGAATTTTAAACTTTGATTTGTTGATTAAAAAACAATGTATGCAAATGTTTAAAATAAAACCATACTCTTTCTGTTTTCACTGATCAAAGAACATGCATTCCACTCCACTGCAGAAGGAGTGACACTGACTTCAGGAAAATAGTTGTCCCTGGACAGAATGGGAGGATGATGAAAATACATAAATACCTATGAGATTTCAACTATATCTATGAAATTCTAGTTCTAAAATTAATAAAGATCAGAAGTAAATATCATACTATGCTAGGTAGTTTTTATTGTATGGGTGTATCGTTGCGTGGTTACTACAAAACTCCCTGAGCTCCTCTTTAGGTATCGAGTGTCCATTCCTTCCTAATTAACACTGTTGTAAACTACAGTGAATATACAGAGGCTCGAATGGTGACCACAACTTGGAAAGCAGCCATCTCAGGCAGGCTTTCCAAACCTCCAGAAGCAGTACCGGCTCTCGGTGCTCTCATTTTCTCAGAAGGCCTACCTCGGTGTATGCGGCACCGTATTTTTCTTCTAGAAAATGCATTATGAGTCACTCAGAGGGCTGTAAGCCTACTCTAAAATTTTCACCATGTGTCATTAAATGTCATATAGTTCAACATCAGGAAATTTTTTTCTCATAATGAGAAATGCAAAGTCTGGGCTGGTTTCAGGTTTGTATTTCTTTCAATCCTGAGAAAACATTAATAAGTTCACATACTTAAAAACATCTTTAGAGTAAAATGACTGTGTCCTTGCTAAGCTATCTTCTCACCTACCAGCTCAATATATTTTTGGATGATTTTGTTTTGTTTTGTTTTTAGTTTTGAAATACTGTCAGTTCTCTGTGTCGGTGGGTTCCACATCTGTGTATTATTCGACCAACCATGGATTGAAAATATTTGGGAAAGAAAATGAATGGTTGTGTCTGTACTGAATATATTCAGACTTTTTTTCCCCTTGTTGTTTTTCCCTAAACAATACAATATAGCAACTAGTTTCATATCATTTGCATTGTATTAGGTATTGCAAGTAATATAGAGATGATTTAAAGTATAAGGGAGGATGTACATAGGTTATATGCAAGTACTACACCATTAGGAATAAGGGACTTAAGTATCCATGGGTTTCAAAATCCACAGGGGGTCATGGAAACAATCCCCATGGATACCAGGGGTGACTGGATATATTTTTGGAAAGGATTGGAAGTGTCTGAATAAAATAATAGCAGAGAATTACAACTGTTTAGAGCTTGAAGGGATTTTTTTGTATTTATAGTTTCATTTTATAGCTAAAAATATGTAGATGTCTCTGCATAGTGGCTATGTTCACAATGTAAACTCACTTATGACCCATTAACAATATAAATTTCAACATGCTAGCCTAGACTAAGATTCTAACTAACATTTATGGAATGCTTACTGCATGCCGGGCACTGTTTTAAGCCCTTCCCTTGTGTTACCGTGTTTAATTCCCACATGAATCTATGAGTTAAGCACATTTACTTTTTTGTCCATTTATAGATGAGGGTACAGAAAGATGAAGTACATTTCACACGACCACACATGTAGAAACTGGTAGAACAAGGATGTTAGTCCAAGAAGTTTTATTCCAGAACTCACCCCCACTCTGCCTCTCTTCTAGATTAATTAAGGACTATAGAGTCCTCAAGAAGTCTCTGTCTTATCATCAACTTTCAATGTTGAGGATTAATTTTATTGTCTTATTAAGAAATCAAGGAGGTAGATGTTCTTTTCATTTTATGAATATAAAATATGAAGACTAGAATGGAAGAATAACTGGAATCTAGATCCTTGGGCAAGCAGAATTGTAACATTGGAAACAACACGCTTTGATTTTTAGAATCTTGATGCATCAGTAACTAAGATGTTGCTCTTAGTGCCTTTTTCGATGGAATGGCGTCATGAGAGAAGTAAAGGTCTGCCTTCCAAGAGACTTAGGGGCACCTCATGGTTAATAAGTCATGGCCTTGGCTATGGCTTGGTTGTTTTAATAAGATAGAGGAAGTTTTTCTTCTTCATTTATATCACAGAATGTCATCACAAAATAGGAATTGCCAACATCAAGGCTGGCATTTACAAAAGCTGTTACTGTGTGGCAGAAACTGAACTAAGAGCTTCATGTACATTGTTTTTATTTATTACAGTATTTAGCAAGCACACATGGTCCCTATGTTATGTTGGGTACTGTTCCAAGAGCTTTATACTTATGAATGCATTTTATTTCCACAAAACCCATATGAAGTTGGTATTATTGTTGCTCTCATTTTGCAGGTGAGGAAATAAATTGGTGGAGCCAAGCTCTTAACCCTGAGAAGTCTGAGTCCAGAGTTGGTCTTAACCATCACTGAGCTGTCTTTCATAATTATTATCAGAATAGCACTGTAGATGGTGTACTCTTCTTTGTCCTTTGAGGAAATTGAAGCTCAGAGAAGCCAAGTCAATTGCTCCAGTACTGTTTTGTATAGCTAGGATTGGAACAAAAACTGGTTAAGCCCTACATTGACCACTATGATTTTAATTAGCACATTTTATGTTATATTCTCTCTCTCTCTCATTTTTATAATAGTAAAATACACTGAGCTTATAATAGGGTTTGCCTTTCTTGCTGCAACTTAAATTCATCTCTCTAGCTGTATTGCTTTACAATCAGGCTGGAATGTGAACCTCCCACTTTAACTACTTACAGATTTGTGCCTCTCGTTGCCTAATTTTTTATTATCAGTTACCAACAAACACCCTTGAGTTTGTCACTCTCCAACAGCAGCTGAGAACACCATGTGTATCTGGGAGAGAGACTGGACTGGCCTGTCTCTAAAGAGAAAGACAAAGCATCACCAGGAGTCTGGGCTGGGAGAATGTCATGCTGTGTCCTGCCAACCATTCCTGCTGACTCTTTCACAATGTCATCCATTGGCAATTGGCACAGAGGCTAACTGTGATGTTAGAGATTTTTGTTAAAAAAATGATACAGTTTAGAGATTTCCCCAGTTTTACGTTCTGGTTCTGGCACTGCATTACACTCCCCATCTTGGTGACTTGCACAAGCTGTTAATTCTCCATTGTCTCGTCTTTAAAATGGGGATGCAGTGGGTGGGTGGTGCACATTTCATAGCTGCCTTGTAAGGATGAGAAACGATGTTTAAGTGTCTAGTACATAGTAGGAATGTGCCTCAGTTAGGCACCTAGTATCAGGTAGGTATTCAAAAAAGGTAGGTATTCAATAAGGTCTAAATTGGGAAGTGGGGAAAGCCAGTGATGGAAGTAGAGCCTACATGGTATAGATGCATTAAATGTCAAGGTGAGGAATATGGCCTTATGTAACTGGCAATGGGAAGAGATTCAGAAAAGAGTATTTGAGTACGAGACTTTGGAGAACATTTAGTAGCCTGGATCCTCTAGCTGTTCCAAATGCAGCTTCCCTTTTTCTACACTGAGAAATCTCTACCATGAAAACAAGACCAAGGTAGGCTGCTAAATGATGAGAGACAAAGGCTCAGTTTCCCCCATTGCTCTAGATGGCAGGCTGCCAACTGCCAGATATATGAAACCATTCCAGATCATCAAGCTACAGACACACTCCCGCAAGCTGACTGCAGATGCTTGATAAAGCCCAACAGAGATCATCTAAGCCAATCCAGACAAGAAGAGCCATCCCACCAACCCATAGAATCATGAGCTAAATATGTGATTAAGTTATTAAGTTTTAGGGTGTTCAGATATATAAAAATACAAAGCTGCCTGTGGCAGAGTATATCTTTATTCATTCAGGAACTAATTGAAATGATAGCATGTTTTAGCATTAAGAGGTATTGAATTACATTTGTTAATTGCTGGAAAGTTTAATCAATAATAGACATGTTTCCTGATTTCATCATGTGATATTTCTACATCCTAATGCTGCTTATCTATAGAACCCATTCTATTTCCTCCTTTCCCCTCTGGTGGTCTAATTGCTGTGCATTCACTATTTCTGAAAATTTCTTCCAAAATAAGGGGAAAAAGTAAGGGAAAAGATTAAATTATCTGTTTCTCCTCCTCTTCTTCCTTCTTTATCTTCTTGGTGTTCTTCATCTCCATCTTCCTCATCTTCAGGAGGCTCCCTTTTAAAGCTTCGAAATGAAGGATGTGAATATAGATAAAATTAGGCTTTTAACTTTTATACTTTAGACCTAGCTTGAATGCTGCCTCCTCATTTATCATTTTTACCACCCCTCCCCATTTAAATGTGATTTCTCTCTCTCTCTCTCTCTTTTTTTAGTTCCAGTGGTATTTGCTTTACTGCTCTTGCGTAGCACTTATTAAGATACCTACGTCTATGTCCCTCTCACTTGGCTGAAATCTAGTCAATGGAGAGAACATCACTTGTATTTTACCCTCTCCAGGGCCTAGTGACACATAGTAGATGATTGAAAAGTGGTAGGAAAAAAATTTGAAACATATATTTTCTACATCAGTAAATCCTTGCCTGTGGTTCATAGAGCAAGCCATGCTCTCTAGCCGATAGTAATAGGTAAACACTAAGTGAATGACACTAATGTTGAAAGGATAATGCACAGAAAAGAGTTAGCATAGCAAGCCCGAGACTGCTATCCTTAGAAAGGCCGACTTGCAAGTCTGGCTATTGGCTGGTAACCTGGGGACTTAGATTTCAGGAGGGTTCCCCCATTCTCTGATAATAAGGGATTCGATGTGTCTAAACTGTATAAATAATGTGGCTTATTTTGAACATCTGCCTTCCTTTAGAGGGCCTGGAATTTTAGTATTGCTAGGAAGAGGATCCCTACGTGACTATCCCGTAATGAAAATCCTGGATGTTAGGACTCTAATGAGCTTCTCTGATAGACAACATTTTACAAGTGATTTCACAATTTGCTTCTGGGGGAATTAAGCATGTCCTATGTGATTCAGCACATCCCTGGTTTCCTCCAGACTTCATCTGTGTACCTTTTCCTTTGCTGATTCCGTTTGTATTCTTTCTTGTAATAAACCTTAACCATCTGTATGTCTATTTGCTGATTCATGTGACTCCTAATGAATCAATCATCGAAACTGGAGTGGCCTTATGGTCCCCTGACTTAGATATCAATAATGGAAATGTTATAAGCTAGGATAGCTTTTCAGCTGCACTCAAAATGCATCTGTTAGAGACTAAGCCATGCATAGGCAAAGACTGGCACATCCCCAAAGAATGTGACCTATTTAGACATAATTGTATAAGGAGTCAACCCAAGTGCCCATCAATTCATGAGTGGATTAACAAAATGTGGTATATGTATATCATGGACTACTACTCAGCCATGAAGAAGGATTACTTAATGCCTTTTGCAACAATTTGGATGGAACTGAAGACCATTATTCTAAGTTAAGTATCTCAAGAATGGAAAAACAAACACCACATGTACTTACTATTAAATTCCAACTAACCAATGAGCACACATATGCACAGAGGGAAAAGTCATTGGAAATCAAGCAGGGGAGAAGGGGGTTAAGGGAATGGGCAAAAACCTACTTAACGGGTACAATGAACATTATCTATCTGGGTGACGGACACACTTATAACCCTGACTCAACTTTACAAAAGTGATCCTTGTAACCAAAAACATTTGTACTCCCATAATACTTTGAAATTTAAAACAACTGAATAAATAAATAAAACTAATACTGCTACCAGAAATAAAATTTAAAAAAGGAGACTGGTGAATAGTGGTCAGGAAAGCAGAAAAGAAGCAAAACCTAAATCTTATTTTAGAATAGCTTCTAATATCAACTTTATATATACTTACAACATTAACTTTAAAAGGAGATCTCTCTTTCACAAAAATAGCATTACCTGCTTATTAAAAATGATTGTGGATGAATGAATGGACATAAATTCATTAACAAGGGGAGAAAATTATCCATTATTCCATATCATCCACCATATCTACTTTTGTAACCTTAGACTAATAGTTAATTTAATTATATAACAGGATACATAATATTAAGGGATAACTAAAATTCATTTCTTGTGTTAATGACCAATATCCTCCTTACTAAGTTATAGATGTATCCATAAGAACTGAGAAATGTTTGCTGAATTAAGTGAAAAACTTACTCTGATGGAGCTTGGTATTAAAGTTATTTATTACTGTATAAAAAACAGTTCAAAATTTTGTCACTTAAAATAACAATCAATTGTTCATGCTTCTGTGGTCCAATATATTGGGCTGGTCTCAGCTGGGCAGTTCTCCTGCTGGTCTTGCTGACTCATGTGTCTGGTGGCTCAACAGAACCTGAATGATTCAAGATGGCCTCACATTTCTGGTAAATGATACTTGCTGTTGGTTAATTGGTGCCGGGGCCCTCAGTTCAGATGATTTTTCTTTTCTCCTCATAGTGTCGTCTTCTTCAGGCAGCTAGACCAGGTTTCTTCACAGGATGGTGGAAGCATTCCCAAGGGACATGAGCAAAAGCTGCAAACATCTTGAAACTGAGGTCTGCAAATTTCACAGTGTCACTTCTGACACATTCAATTCATCAAAGAAAGTTACAGGGTCAACCCAGATTCCAGGGGAGAAGAAATCTGTGCCACAGCTTGATGGGAGGAATACTCACATTGTGTACCACGATGTGAAAAATTGTGGAGGCCATCTTTGCAAGCTATATACCAATCTTGATTAATTACCCTTTGACGAACTCAACCCTGTATACCTCATGCAGATCTACATCAGACTAATCAATGTTGGATGGCTGTAGATTTTTAGTTTCACTTTGCACTGCACAAAATTCAGTCTTTAAAGTATAGAGATTTTCCACTGTTAATATATAATGGTTTATCTAATAAATGTTCCCTATTTTGAATATTTGTCTGTTTTTTTTCTCAAATTTGTGTGATGCATAAACTTCAGATGGTAGTTACTGTTTTCCAATAAAGAGAATGCATTCTAAATTATCTCCCAAATTAATAACTCCCAAAAGACTGTGCTACCAATATGGGAGGGTCTGTTTCCATATTTTTGACTTTTTGTAAGAAAGCTGAAATTTCTAATTAAATGTTGCATTATAACATTTGTCTATATTATGTAATCCATAGAACTGATGTGGTAATTAAATCTGGCAATGTATAGCTGCAAGAACTGTGGCTACCTCCAAGGAATTTCAACCTAAGAGGAGAGATCGATACACACATAATATCACAAGAGGAAATCTTGTTCTTTGAAATGCCCAACAGCTATATGTATTACACTGGTCCATGCTAGTCAATGCTGACTCTACTGTCTAGATGAGAAAGCTCTTTTTGTCAGCCTGAATGGCAACAAATTCAGCCTTAAAACATAAAGATTTTCTACTGTGCCTGAATAGAGGATCATTTATATACATATAGAAAGATGAGTATCCTAAAAGGAAAATGGACAAATTCCAAAGGAAAATTTAAAGATGAGCAAATCACATTTAGTTTTAAGAAGTAAGACAGGCCTGAGATGCTTCATAAATGTCTGTTCTCTTTTTCCATTCTGTCTTTCTGAATATGAGTTTTTTCTTCCTATAATGAGAGTTTTAGATTATATAGTTTTTTGTGTCCCATTGAGCTCTAACATTTTTTGCTTACAGCATAGGCACCTAACTGGTATCATGATTTCCAATACTAGTGAGTCAAAACTATTCCCCACAATTTGTCATAAATAATCTACTGTTCCATGAAAAATAGTTGCTGAATTGCAATACATTTTCATCTTATCTATTCCTTAGTAATGACACCACCTCCATCCCAGTGAAGTCGATAAAGGAGAACTTGACCTTATATTTGAAGTCTGCATGCACAATAGCAAAAACAAACTACAGTCAAAATGAAAAAAAAAAAAAAAAAACCTGTACCTTTCTGAAAATACTAGCAGAACAAATGACAAGTTGATTTCACAGAAGTGCAATACTCTGCTATTAATGTAGTAGTGTGATTTGCAGATCTCTGTATAAGACAACAAATCCTCTAACCTGCTCTGTTATGGTTTGCAGAGTTCTTTCTTTCATAATTTCACCCAAATGCTTTACATTTCCTTCCATTACTCAGATAATTGTTCTCATTTGTCAAGTACCTAAAATTCCAGTGTGTTTATATTTTATTGTACTTTGTACATTGCAAATAACTTTCAACATTTGATCATCAATCAAAACAATGAAGGGTTTTTAATGAATAATGCAACTGAGCTCTTAGAAACCAAGTGACTAGCTCCAATTTACAGAGCAGGTCAATGCAGATAGAGGGTGAAACCCAGACACCTCACCCTGAAACCAGTTTCTTTCCTACTACTAATACATAATACAGGGGGCAGCGGGGATTTTTGACAGTTGTATATCTCTGCCTCTATTTAAGAGAAAACACCACTTAACGTTTTCACTCCTCTGATATTCAAGTATCATAAGGAAGAAGCAGAAATACTTGGTGACAGCTCAGCCATTTTGCTACTCATCTCCAAATCTGTTGGACAGCTGGACAAGGCAACAGCTGCCAATCAAAGTTGTTTTGCCTGACACTTTCAGATCTATTGGCACTCAAAGCCATATGCCAGCTGGTGCCTGCTCTTGGTGAATAGATGTTGTTTGGGTAGGGTAAGGCCCTAGTTGTTATGTAATGCAGTCATGAATCTCAGTGCCCCTCATGGTGCAATAGTTAGTATCAGTGATAAGGGGTAAATCAGGTTCACCATTAAAAAAGTTTGCCTTTGGTTTGTGAAGCCAGAACCTGGCTTATTGTCAGACAGACCAATGTATAAAATCCCACATTTGCCGTTTCTCAACTATGTAACCTCAAACAAAGCACTTTGCCTCACTCAGCTTTGGGTTTCTTTCTCTACTTGGCAATAGTGCCCACCTTGCAGACGTACTCCCAAGATGAAATGAGTGTCTACAAAAGGGCTCTGCATGTTTTGTACTTTCATTCAGAAAGCTACCTCAGTTCTCAGCCTGGGGAAGTCCCCAGAACAGAAGTTTCTGGAGTCATGTCATGTCAATCTTCACCTAGCTGAAGGACTGGAAGGTGTTATTCTGTATTAACTCTAGAGAGGAGAAATGAGACCAAAGTTTCAGAAGTTGTTGGAAAATATAAATTTAGTTCAAAATTAGAAGCAATTTTCTAACACCCAGAGCATTTAAGAGCTGGAAATATTGGGAGTAACATGCCACACCAAAGACTCCTGGGACTGGGTTGAGTTCCCACTCCTGTTAATGTTAGAGCAAGAAGCCCCTTTTTCCTCTGTGTTAAAAATGATTCAGAGAATGTATTCACAGAATGTATTGTGGAAGTTAGTAAGCATGGAAGGGAATGCAATCTGCAACTAGCCATCTAGAAATAAATAAGTGTTACATCACTGGGGAAGTGTAAAATGTGTATCCCTCATGAAGCTTGACTGCCTTGAAGCAGGAGAAATAACTTCACAAAATTTATTTCCATGCAATATTTTTGACATGTAATACATTTGGCCTGTATTAGTTTGCTCAGGCTACCATAACAAAGTACCACAAACTAAGTGACTTATACAACAAAACCTTATTGCCTCACAGTTCTGTGGGCTAGAAGTCCAAGATCAAGGCGTCAGTAGGGTTGGTTCCTTCTGAAGATTGTGTGACAAAAATCTCTTCTGTGCTTCTCTCTTAGCTCCTGTGGTTTTCTGGCAATTTGGCATTCCTTGGTCTGTGGAAACATCATTCTCTGTCTTTATGTTTATATGGTGTTCTCCCCATATGTATGTCTCTGTGCCTAAATTTCCCTTTGTATAAGGACACCAGGCATATTATATTAGGGCCTTCCTGAATGACCTCATCTGAACTAATTACATGTGCAATGACTCCATTGCCAAATAAGGTCACTTTCTGAGATACTAGGAGTTAGGACTTTAACATGTGGATTTGGGTGGGGGCGGGGCACAGTTTAACCCATAACAGGGCCTTGTATATGGTAAAGTGTCCAATAATGTTTTCTGCATGAATGCAGCAAAAAAACCTCTTTTTTTTTCAAACCTCAGAGTTAGAAATATATGGAGGAAACAAGTTCCGTCTCTCCTAGGCCTGGATCCCGTCTGTAATTCAGGCTTTCCCTGTATCCAGGGGTGCCAATTAGAGGTAGAGTTTGTCTCATCTATTTGCTTCCATCTTGAAGGTTTTATGACTTTGTGGGCATTTAGGGGAAAAGGCTGAAGAGAGAAGATCCTAGAATAATAAATGACTGTTCACAGGACTTAAATCTCTTTGCTTGCTAAAACATTCTTAATGGCTACTATTGAACTATCAAAAGCAAATTAATTAGAGAATAAATGGTTAATAATTACTGAGCACTTATGTGTCAGATAGTATACTAAGTGCTTATGTGATTAGAAGGAAAACATCTCACAGCAACAGAGGTATTACCAGTTATAACTATTGCATCAAGGAGGAACAAAGTCCTGAAGAGCTCAAGTAACTTGCACAAGATCACACTGCTTGTAAAGTGTCTTGAGATTCAAGAGATCCCTCTGCCTCAAATGCCTCACCTCATAAGCCCTGCACTATACTGACTCTTACTTTTCTTCACAATAAAATTCAAATAGAATAATCTGTTTAAAGGCTCAGGGTGAAAGTGGAGGGTGGTGTGGATGATGTTTGTTTATGCATCCATGTATACAATCAATAAATTTTAAAGAGAAAGAGAACGAAGGGAAAGGGAGAGAATTGGTACAAGGGAGGGGGAATTCTTACCAATTTATGCTTTAGGAAGGTAGTAGGTAGGTGGGTGGTTATTTATAACCCGTTTTCTTCAAATTAACATGTGGCTATTACCACCATTTAGTAACACATGAAAAGAGAATGATTCAGAAAATTCTATTTCCTAGAAAGGCACCTGGCCCTCTCTTCTGCGGGGGTGTGAGGAAGAGCACCAGATGTGCTGGGCTTTGCCTAATCTAGCATTCTGCTGTGGGTCCTCACCACAGTCCCTGAAAAGGAAAATTATTTTAGGTGAATTGACTAAACGAAGGTGGAATTGAAAACAGATTTTGGCTCTCTAGAAAGCCAGCAGTGTTCCCCCCTAGGCCACATAATTAGTAAGGGTGCTACTCTTCAAGTAGCAATATGTTGAAATTAATCTGTAAATACTCTTCTAAATTTTCCACTCTTGGTATTGAGATTGCCTACTTTGTTATCATGGTTCTCCTTTTAGAAAATGACATGTAGAAGATTCTCAAGTGCCAGATCTAAGTTTTCCTTATGTTCACTTTTGTACTTCCATTCATTCATCTGACATTCTCTGAACATGTATTCCTGGAGAATTTCACATATTAATTGATACAGAAATGTATTTATTCATTACAATAAAAGTATTAGACAGGAATTATTCACCCTCATTACAGAGGGATACACAGTAAAGTAACTGGAAAAAAATGCCAAGTTTCCTATTAGAAGTTGAAAACATTTAAGCCGAAGCTGTATGGTTAACTCATTCTTTCATTCAACAGATACCTTTAGACCATGCTAGTGATGAAGATAGAAAAATTAGTAATGCAGATAAGGCACCTGTTTCATGGCACTTACAGTCTATTAGAGAAACAGAATATGAACATATTATCACACAAATCACCATACAATTATAATTGCAATAAATTTATTACAAAATGAAAATGCATAAAAGAGAGACCTAACCTGGTCTGAGTGTTAGAAAAAGCATCACTGGGGAAATAATATCTAGAACAAGACATGATGGATGAGTAAGAGGTAGCTGTAAAGGAGTAATGGCAGATGAAATAGCAAGAGGGGAATGAGCTTCAAGTACTATGGGAGACCGAGGAACCACATGACTGAGAGGACGTGAGGAAGGAGAAGGTGGCACAATATGGGACTGGGGTATTAGAAACACACAAGATAATGCAACAACTCTTACACCATAGTAAGCTGGTCTGTATTCTAAGAATAATGGGAATTTGTTGAAGGGCAGTGCAGTTACAGGGCCAAAAGTGCATTTAAAAGATCACTCTTGTCAGGAGAATAAGAAGAAAATAAATAGGCAAGAGAAGATGGGTGAAGACTGGTTAGAAGATTCTGTAGATTCCATGGAGAAGATGTGGTAACTTGGATTAGAGTTATGACAGTGAAGATATAGAAGGGATCTTGTCAAATATAAATCGATATGCATCTGAGGATAAGAGAGATGTCCAGGATGACTGCAGTAACAGTCATCAGCAAATGGGAGGTTGGAGGTGTCATTTATTGAGATAATCACTGGAAATGTAGCATATCCTCGTGGAAAAGACATGAGGTCAGTTTGGGATACACTGGGTTGTATTTACCTGGGAAATAGACAGACAGAAATGTCAAATCACTTTTTGGATATTTAGGTAGATGTCTTAAACCTGGGGGAAAAAAGATCTCAGTTGGAAATTTCAATCTGGAAGTCATAGCTTTTGAAGTGTTAATGAAGCCTTGGGCACAGAAAATGTGATATACAGAGAAGCCTACACAAAGATGACAAGGTAACCATGAGGAACCCTGAGTTCTTAGACATCTATTTATAAGGTAGAATAACAGCAACTGGGAAAGGCTCTAACAAGGAGTGACCAATGTGTAGGTGCAAACAGCAGACATCAAAGGAGGACTATCTCAAGAACACAGTGATCAACATTGCTCACAAGTCAAGAAAAGGTGAGTAGTGCGAAGATTGCATGGAATTGGTGGTTTGGATATCACTGAGATCTTTTGGACATTCATTGCCAAAAAGTAACAGAAACCTCATTAGATGTGGTGAGAAATGAAGAAAATGAGGATGACAGCTGGAGGGGAATGAGCAGACAGCATGGAGGACACCAAATTCCACCGTTATTTGAACCAAATGACCTCTAGGAACACTTTCAACTCCTAAACTCCAGTACAGTATCATAACTCTCTATGACCCCAGTAGTCAATATGAGCCTTACTAGCCATGCTTCTTAGTGTATGTATTCTCAACTCATGACACAAAGCCCACCTATATTGTAGATACTACTAAACATTTGTTGAAAGATTAAAATTATTATTGGTGTGATATCTGCTTGGCTCATGAAATACTCACAGGAAACAGAAAACTGTTTGAGTGGAGGTCTAATAAGAGTAAAGACCAAGATCTTTCAAAATCAAGTATGTGATATCCTTGTGAACAGAATGACTAAGTAAGCCAAAGGACTGCAGAGCCCTGGTAATGGAATACACACTCATTGGCCAATGAAACCACTAATGCAGATGTGTACACATTAGAAATGATTAATTTAGAAAGTACAATAGCCCAACAGCCAGAAGGCCCTGTAGGGTTTCTTTTAACAGTCAGTATTGGAATGATCTTTTCTCACACTCAAATGCTGTGAAATTAGTGTCAGGTCTCAATATCTGCAAGGAAATGATTGAAAGCCAGACAGAGTAAAGATGAGAGTGCCTTCCTCCTTGAGTTTCTCAAAATATATTGGCTCAATTGCTTATCAATAACTATCTAGTTACTGGTTTTACAGCCTGAGGTTAGAAAAGCTTGAGAAGTGTACTAAGCAGATGATCTTCTCATATGCTTCATTTGGAGATACCCCAAATCCATATAAGGTCATGCAGCCTAGTGTGTTTGTTTGACACCAATCTTGAGACTAGCAGACCTAGACTCTAAGCTAGAATTAATAAGAGTAGCTATCAAGTAGTTCTATCCCATTGTGCCTCTAAATTTGTTTGGTCTGCCTAGTATGCAATTTTAATAACAATAATAGAAGTTAATATTTACTTAGTGCTTAACACATGCCAAACACTGAATATGTATTATCCCATTGAACTCTCAAAATAATATCCATTTTACAGAAGAAAAAATCTGAAAATGGGGCAAATAACTTGATCAAGATATCATAGCTAGCAAGTGGTTCAGCTGGGATTTAAATTCAGCTGGGATGCTGACCAATAATAATGAAATTTACTGGAACACTGTTCTATAGTGAATACAATTTAGACAAATAATGACTATTTGGGAAAGAGGCATTATCTACATCGAAGCCAGCAAGAACTAGAGAGTAGAACAAGGGTGGAGAAACCTCCACCTCAGAAGGGTGGAGAAAGCTTTCTGATACTCCTAGGTGCCATCTTGGATAGAAGAAAAGGGAGTGGATGCAAATGTGAAATATTGATCGCTTGCCCTCAAAATATTCTTCTAAACTGTTTGGAATCCCATTTGTATCGTAAAAAACTGAAATGTCAAGAGCTGGAAAGTTTTTTCTTTCCTACTACCCAAAAGACTTGTGGCTCAGAAACAATATTAGATGAGTTACAAACAAACAAAAAACTTTCCATGTCTTTGCATGCTTAGGGTATGGTGTGAAATTGGGATGCTGTTACTGGAAGCAGCAGGTTTTCTTTGCTTGTCCCAAGACCGCACTGATTGCTATCATCTATTTAGCACACTTTCTTTGATACAATCCTAGAACTCTTCCCAGTTCTTCAGCTCTGTGGTTCCCCCTCCACATTAATGCCAGACATAAGGGAGGATTCTTCCAACAGCTTAAGGTCCTGGTGGTCATTGAGTGTAAACATTTTCGTGTGGCTCTCTGAACCTCTCAGAGCAGAAAATACAAGTACACGTCAAGGTGGGGACCTTGTGGGGTGGTTCATAAGAAGGAGTAGGTGTCTGAGAACACCCAATGTTCCTCCATGGTCCCTGAGAGGCTGTGCTGGGGTAATCCATGAAGTTTGCATGGGAGGGGTTCAGGAAGTAGAAATTTATAGTAATTACTTGAATAATTTATGAGAAAAACTTTAATGGGCTCAGTTTCAGAGCCAACTTAATCATAGCCTCATGGAATATCAGCACTAGGAGAAAATTTAGAGATGGTGTGGTTAATCTCTCTCTGGGACTGAGATTTATAGATGGGCACCCAAGGTGACAAGTGGAGTTATTGTAAGAATGGGGCTTCTGGTCCAGAGATGTTTCAGCTTGTCACACTGCTGGATGATTTTAACCCTCAATTATCCAGTGGATAGTTTTTATTTCCATATTTCCTAGATAAGCCCTCCCCTTTCTTGTATTCTTTTGACAACCTATACAACAAGCTTAGAACCACTGATTTGTGTATTCACTTATTGAAAATTTTCAGGGCATTGTCTATTGCTAAGCATTGGACTAGGCAATGGAGAACAAAAGAAGATTAAGATATAAACTCTTCCCTCATATTAATCAAGTGTAATATTGGAGACAAGTGAGAAAGTGCAGGCTAAGTCACACAACCTAAACGCATTCAATCCCCTTGGTAATTACTGCGTCTATGGTAACTCCCATTGTCAGTGCATGGAGTTGAGATGACTGAGCCTGCCTCTCTGTCCACAGGATTTACCTAGCATATAAATAAGAAAAATACTACTACAACAGGAATACTTGATCATTAAAGAGAACACATTATTTTTCAGCAAATCCATTGCATTAATTCATGTACAAAAATGCCCAGGGTAACTCATCTACAGAATCCCGGGTCTTTTGGAGCAGAAGAAGGCAACTTGGTAAATAATCCTACAATGATCAGACAGTTTTGGCATGCACTGAGCTCTAAAGAGGGGCTTCTAGAGCTACTGCTAGGGGCCAAATGAAAGTCCAGTGGTCCTCACTTCAATCATGTCGATTTCACGCCCATTAGTTTCATTTTTTTGGTTTGCACTAAAGATTTCATTTCATCCAATAGTTAAAAGTAAAAAAACTATATCAACTAGCCCCTTAATTTTCAAAATGGGAAAATTTAAGACTAAGAAGTTAAGCAACTTTGACAAAGTCCCAGTGCAAGTTAGTAGCCAAAGAGGAGTGAAGTAACATCTAGAATCTGGCCTGGTACTCTTTCCACCACATTTCCCTGCCTCCTTCCTTCCTCCTTATGAGAACCCATAATCTCTGTGATGGGATGTGCAAATCATTGGCTGTCAACCCCACACACAATAAGGTAGCAGATCTGTATTACTGTACAAAACCATTTGGCCTCTGAGTCATTTTACAGAACTAGACTGGCTTTCCACCGAGGGCTTACTGAAATATAATAGAAAACTTGCCCTATCCTTGGAAGAATTATGTGACATTTGACAACACTGTTATCTTAACGAAGAGGATCATACAAGTATACATCCATGATTTAAATAATCTGTTAAAGGTAATGCAGAAATGAAATTGTTTTTACTTCTCTAAGTGCAATGAAGCCAACATCATCAGAATAAAATGAAAATATGAGGTCACACTTAAAAGGAAGTCAGGTCATATACATGTTATGTACTTAATAAATTATCAAGAAAATGAACATGAAACAGCAGGTACTACCAAAGAAACGAGGATCTGATTATCTATAAAAACAAAATGGTTGTAATAATTTAATTTTTCATTCTATACTTACTAGTTTTGTCCAAGCTTCATCATCAGTAAATATAATTATTCATGAACATTTTGAATGGTAACATTTTACATTTAATTTCATTAGTCAGTATAAATCTACAAATGTAGAGTTCTGACTATGACATATACATACAAGTACACTTTACGATAATGAACACACACTTACATACAGGCATAAATTCTCTAGAGTTGAAGAGACCTGAAGAAAATTCAAAAAACCCAAGTAAAAATTGTAAGATGAGAGTTCTGCTGATTATGTAATATCTTTAAATTAACAATGGTGCTTGAAAGTTGGACTCAAAAGTGGTAATTCTCCTCAATTCTGTATTCTCCACAGCCATGGTCTACAAATTTTTTTCTGTGGAGGGCCAAATAGCAAATGCATTAGTTTCTCTGGGCCATATGGCCTCTGTTGCAACTATTAAACTTTGCCATTGTAGAGAAAGCAGACAGACATGATGTGTAAACAAATGGGTGTGGCTGTGCTGTGTCCCAATAAAAATTTCTGAAGACTAACATTTGAATTTTGTTATAATTTTCACGTCATGGAGTATTATTTTACTTTTGATTTTTTAAAACAGCTTAAAAATATAAAAATTATCAGGAAGTGGGCTGGATTTGTTCCTTTGACCACAGTGTGCCAACTCTGTTCTACAGCATCCAGTATATTCTTATCTGATCAATAATAATGATGTAATTGTTCTCTTAGGGATACTGTACTTCGCTCTTTTGTCCAAAGATGGAATGGGCTATTTTGGGAAGTAGTAAATATCCTGCAGTTGAGCTATTCAGGCAGAGCTAAATCATGTTCCTGTAGACTTTCAGGTTTTTCAAACTCAATGGGGAAATGACAACCTTTAGAATATGTATCCCCAAGCTTGGAGAGTTCATATTTCCTTAAAGCATTCAATGTTGTGTCTAAGAAAACAAATCCGTATATGTGATGTTATCCTTCATGTACATGGGCCTTGTCTTCACAAAATTCATATATAAATTTAAATATTCAGAATACTTTAAATCTATTTCTGTTATAAAATTTAATGTTCAATTTTCTTATAGGACAGATTAATACCTTTCAGTCAAAATCCCTCAGCAAGTATCTGTTGAGTTCCTATGAGTGGCAGGCACAGTGCTAAGTGTGGGAGGGTCCAGCAGTGAACAAGGTAATGTCCTTGTTCTAAAGAAGCCTGCATTCTAGATTCTCTGTTACACTGTTAAAAGCAGATGATCAGATGAATCAGCTCATTACACATAATAGTAAGTGACAGAATGTCGGGGTGATGATGGTTTGGTAACATTTGACTTAGAACCTAAATGACATGAGGATTCAGTCATAAAAAACCCTGGGGGAAAAATCATTCCAGCCAGAGGTAACAGTTGATGCAAAGGCCGTGAGGTGGGAAAGAAAGGGAAATGTTAGAAGCAGGATAAGATTTGTGCCTGGTGCAGGCTAAACAACAGGGAGAGGGGTGCAAAATGCAGCAAGTAAGGTAGAGTCCAGAGTCCTGTAGATTATGGTTAAGGGCTTTGACCTTGTATTATATTCTTACAAGTAGAATAAAATCATCACGTGTTGATGGGATGAGAAGACATTTGAGGCTGGATGAAAGAGTCACAAGACCAGACTTACATTATTTTTTTAAATATAGTTTTGATTCCCATGTAGAAAACTAGGTTGTAGAGGATAAAAGAAACAGTAGGGAGCCTTGTTAGAAGCTTGTTGCAGAAATCCACATGAAGACAAGAGTGACTTTTACTATGGTGGCAGCAGTAGAGGCTGAAAGCGTTGGATAAATTCAGAAATATTTAGGAGGTGGATCTGCTGATGCATTTATCTTGTAGCATGAGGGAAATAGAGGAATCTGCGAGGAGTCACAGTGATCTAGCTTGAGGAACTGGGTAGCTGATACCATTTCCTAAGAAGGAGATCTAATGCCAGGGTCAACTACCATTTGATTGATCAGATTATTTCATTTTTTTGTGTTTGTGTTCCTATCGTCTTAACTACTCTACACCTCAGGTTCTTCAGCTATAAAATAAGGACATAATACCTATAATATATTGTTACAAAAAATAAAATAATGTATATTATTATACATTGTTATTACACTGGCACAGTATCTGATGATATATCATTAGTATTTGGTAAAAGTTCCAATATTTATTATGTCCCTTGAAGCCAATTAGAATTAGTAGTACATTTTATCAAATACCTATTCTGCACTAAACAGATATTTTAAAATTCATTATCTCCCATACTTGCAACAATCATGTAATGTAGATGTTTCTGCTCCTGCCTCATAAATGACAAAACTGGGCCTCTGAGTGGATGAATACTTTGCATAAAGTCAAACAACTCATTAGAGAAGTTCAGGGTAAAACTTAAATTTGTCTGATTCCAATGGCCATGCACTTTCCCCCTGCATAAAAGCCCTTCTCTGCAGAAGGAAAAATGTAGTGAAAATAAAAATATTCTTTTTAATAAATAACTGATTATAACCACATTTACCCTCCATAGGGTAAAATAATGCACATTGGTGGGTAAATAAATCTTTATACTTCTTTAAACATAAGTAAAGCCATGATCAGATATTGAGACATTTAAAAAAGATTGTAATTTCAAGGCTTCCACCAATTTTTGAAAACCCCAAATAGATGGCCTTTTTTAAAAAAGAGAAAGCTGGAATAACTATCTATATATTTAGAGTTTAGCAGAGCTGAAAGTTTGGGTGAAAAATAAATTGCTCTGTGTATTAACACGGAAAATTTTAAGAGTTTTATTTTTGTCTTTTGTCTTTAGGTGAGGCTCAAAATAGAGATACGGAGGGATTCAAAAACCAGGGGAGAATTAGAGGAGTATAGGCAGACAGTAAGGGCCTGGGCACTATGGCAGACAAGAAGTCCACATGGAAGACTTCAGCCAGTGAGAACTTCTCTTTCAGGAGTAGGTCTGTAGAACTCTGGGAAATTAAGAACCCATTCGCAATTTCCAGTGATTTTTCTGCCTAGTACCTCCAAAAACAATAACAACAACAGAAAAATAACTGCTTCTTCTCTCTCTGAAGCTTTAATCAAAATGTGCAAAAAGGACTAGCTTCCGTTTTTGGATTGACCCAAGTTAGGAAGAGAAGAGTCATTCATAACCGGTGAGAGCTAGAATCCAGAAGAGAAACTTGGAACAAGGAAAGATAGGGGGAAATACGTGCCCTTCTTCAACAGAAATCCAAGCAGAGTTAATAGGAGGATTATTATAGATGGTTTGTCTAATGCATGTAGAAGACACCTTGAGCCTATTCATTTCAAAATTAAAGGAAAATAGTGAATGAGGACTGTCAGCTGGTAGACTTGGAAGACAGTCAGATGTATGGTAATGGGTTGTAAAGAGAATGCTGAAATTAGTCCAAACCCTATACCATGGAAGGAAAAAAAAATTCTTTGAAAAAGGCTTTTTCCAGAATTTTCTTCTTTCACTCAACTGCATATTCTAGATCCCATCAACACCAAGTGATTTGCTTTATGCAAATATATGCTGTGATTGTTCAGACTACCATGATTTTCTTTGTCTAAAAGGCCATTTTCCACCTGCCACAATTCAATGCTATCTCCTAATGAAGACTTCTTTCACTCTCCTGGTTTCTCCTTCCTTAATAACATCTTACATCTACCTCTACTATAGCCCCTGCTGCTCTGGCTGATCACTACTTAGGCCGTGACTGTCTCCCCATCTGAACTGTAAACTCCATGAGTGAAGAGACCAGACATTATACAAGTCTGTGTTCTAAAGCCTAGTACAAAGCTAAAACATAACAGATACTCAATAAATTTTGGTTAGATACATGATACCTCAGGGTATCTTGTTAAGCCACTGTGTTGAAACTTTTTTGGAGACAGATCAAATAAGTGCTTGAATTTTCTCTGGATTCCTACTGTACCTCGGTCACCATCTGTGATAGGGAAGCTATAATTATATGTCCCCTGTGAGGATTATCATGACAACAAAGTTGCAATCTCAGCCAACAAAATTCATGGAAACCATGCTTGACTCCCCTGAGCTCTTGAGAAATGTGGCAATCTGATTCTGCAGTTTAGTTGCTTTTCTTTTCTCAATTATTGGTTTCTAATTTGATTATTTCATTGTATTAAGTTTTGAAATAATTTCAAACTTAAAGAAAGTTTGCAAGAAGTACACAAAAAACCCATATACTCTTCCTTTATCCAGATTCACCAATTATTAAAATTTTTCCATGTTTGTTTTATCATTCTCCCTCTTTCTCTCATGTATATACTAATACATCTTTTCATTTTATGAAACAGGTGATAGTAAACTGCAGACATATTGCCCCTTTATCCCTGACTAATTCAGCGGGCATTTTTTAAAAGCAAGGGCACTCACTTTCATTTCATAGTACAATTACGAAAATCAGTAAATTTAATGTTGGGATAACATTTTAAATTAATTATCAGATCATAATGAAATTTCATCAATTACCCCAATAATATCTTTTATAGAAATTTTTTCTGGTCTGGGGTCTAATTTAGGATCATATATTATTTTGATTCTACCTTTTAGTCTTTTTATTTGGAGGGTGCTTCCTCAGCCTCAGTTTGGGTTTTATCCAATATCTCCTAATTATTAGATCTACTTTATGCATTTTGGTCAGGGACACAACTAAAGTGACATCAGTGCATCTCATTAGAAGTTACATGGTACCAATTCATGCCATTTTTGGTGATATATTCTCTATAAATTATTAATACTTAATAATTGCAAATGGAAGCACAGTAACCACAATGGAGAAAACTGGCAAACCATCTTAACCAAGTGATCAAAGTTAACATCACCAATAGCTGATTAAAAAAATATACTTTAGTAAAGGTTCAGCTGTTCTAAGAACTTCCTTGGCACCCACGCAAATTATGCATTCTGAAAAAAAAAGGAAAAATACAACTATGGTGTTTACAAAAATATTTACTCAGCACCCAGTGTATAAGGTCTACATTACATTTTTTTTTTGATGTTCGTCTAACCCCGAATGCCCACTAACCAGTGCCTTGCTGTTCTCACTTCCACGTACCTTTTTAAATCTTCTCATGACCCATGGACAGATCGAGAAACAAAGGTAACTTGGCCGAGGTCCCAAAGCTCCAGTACAATGCCAGAACCTGGGTGCTGCTTTCTCTCCCTGCAAGCCCAGTATGCTTCACTCAGCATCTGTTTATTCAAAATCAGTGAAAACATGGATACTTAGCCTTAGAACACTACTCAGCAAGAGCTATGGGAAAGGCCAGGTCCTAACTCTGTTTCCATACTAGCAGATAGCCCTCTGTAACTCCTTTATAAGACTGTGGGAGTGGGAGGGAATTGCCAGCTAAACAGGAAAGCTGGGAGAAGGGAAAAGGATTCCATTTTCCCCACATAAGATCATTCTTGCCTATGGCTCTCTAAAAGTCATCCAAAGCTAATTTGGAGGCAGGTATTTGTGGGTGACTGGGCCTCTACTTGCAAGCTCAAACCCCTATTTCAGAGAAAGCAGGAAGCTGTGTTTTGCTGTAGATAGGAACTTAAAAGCAGCAGCTATATATATCACTCCAGCTAAGAAAAACCCAAAAAGCCTCCAAAGAGCCCCAAGCTCTCTGTTTCAATCATCTTCAAGTTCTAGATAAGCATCATTTTTGGCGGGAATCTCATTAAGCACATTTTCAAGGGGGGAGATGTCATGAGATGGAGTTTATCATGTTGTTTCCCATGCAATTTGCTGAGACAAGATGTAGAGTGGGACCAGACCAAGGGATGGAGGTTGCAAAACTATCTACCTTTTTGCTTGAGCTAGGCAAAAGGGAGTCTCCTTTCACATTGGGTCTTTAATGCAAATTCACCTACACCTGTGAAGCCAGTGAGAAGGAAAAGATGTTTTGAAATTTTCAATATTTGAAGCTAAAAGTTACTAACTTAGACCAGCTCACTGAGGTGAGAAAAAAATAAACAAATAAAAGTGACTAACTGATTTTTTTCAAATAGTCATCTGAATTCTATAGGAGGGGGATGGGGCTAGAATAAATCTCTAAAGGAGAAATGGAGCCACAAACACTCCATAGATATTGGGGTCCTTAAAAAGTCAATTGCAATCACTAGCAGGAATCATTCCATTCTTCTCCCTCTTTGCCATTCTGGGAGGGTGGGTGGGCCAGTGCAGGGGAATAAGCTATCCAGATCACTTTCTTTTTATTAGTAACTATCTCATGTTCTGTTCAACAGCAGCCAAATAAATTCTCTTTGCCTGGGTCACTTAGTCACAGCTCCTCTCTCAAAGTATGTATCACTTTTTCCTTGCTGACCCCAGAGATTGGGCCTGTTTTGCTCTCTTCTTCCCAGCTTCCCCCCCAACTTCTCCATTAGGGTATCTCTTTGTTAGAGTAGAGCTCAACCTCTCCAGCTACCCTTTCCCTGCTTCCCTTGAAGACCAGCACACAAGACTAAAAATGTAAGACCTTGAAACAACACATCAGCCAGGCAGAGAAGTTAAGAGCGCAGACATTGAAGCCAGACACACCTGGTTTTGAGCAGGGTTCTTCCTGTTGTAAAATTCTATGATCTTAGCCAAGTCTGTGTCTCAATTTCCCCATCTGTATAACAAGCACAACAATGGAACTCATGTCTCACAAAGTGCTTGCAAAGTTCTTGGCACATAGCAAGGATCTAATAAATCTTAGTTATTAGTATTAGTGTCATCATCACCACTGTAGTCACTGTCATTGTCATCATCAACCTGATTGTCTTCTTTAATCATTATGAGGTAGTAGACAAGAAATAAAAATCACAGGTTTGGAAATTTCTAGAAATTCCAGAATCTTACTAAATTCTCACTGTTTTTTCTTTAGGAATATGTCTTGATCTCCTTACTTAAATGTCATTTGCCTTCCTGGAAACATTTATGTCTCAAGAGAGAATGTAAATTTACAAAGACGAAGCAGGAAGAACAAGGAGAAGGTCCATGCCCATCTCCACCCCCAGCACCTGGCGCAGCACCTCCTTCAGGTGGCCTGAAGGAGGCAGAGCAGGGCACAGCCACCCAGTCTCCCTGCAGTCTATCACTTCCCCTTTGCCCTGGGTCAAATGTACAGCATTCAGCACGTTGGCTTCCTAGTGCCTTGGAATTCACCATGCGGTGTTCACAGTATGCTCTAGAGCTGTGGTCCATTTTCTTAATTGCCTTCCTGTGTAGTCTACAAGTGCCTCTGCAACTAGGAGTGTGCTTTGTTTATCTTCGTGTTCCTTGGCCTAAGCACAGTGCCTGGCCCCTAGGAGGAAGGAGCTCCGTCACTGAGTGGTTACCGGTTCTTGTCTGCTTCCTCGTAATGATTAAAGAAGACAATCATGATGAGGAGGAGGACAACAACAGCCACCACCGTGATGATAAAGATATTAATGCTAATAACTAAGATTTATTAAGCCTTTATTAGGTGTCTTGCTATTGCCTCTCTCTGTCTCACTTTCAGTTCCTCTTTTGTTAGTGCTGAAACACATTGGGACAGGATCATAGATGTAAATGACCTGCCCCCCAACCCCACCCACAAGCACACGTACTCATTCCAGTGGACTCCAAAAGGGAATATCCAGTGTCTGGGATCTCACAGCAAGAGAGCAAGTGGCAGCAGCAAGACCAGGATTCAGCCGTCAGGGTTCCCGGTCCACAGGTCCACACTCCCACACAGCCTCTGTGTTCAAGGGCTCATAGGCTCCCCTGGGTGTTTATGATTTGGGGGAACCCCAGACAGGTGACTCACCACAGAGAACTACCCTGTTTCCACAGGAAGGATCACCTGCACACCTCCCTCATGCCCTTCTCGGTGAAAACTGCCCCTGAAATCCAGTGACCACATCCCCTCTTTGTCATTTACACCCTGCTGGGGTCTTTCCCTTTCTCCTCCCCCACCTCCACTTTCAGCAAAACTGGCTTATTCTGGGCATCAGCCAAATTTTCTTTTTCTTTCTTTCTTTCTTTTTTTTTTTTTTGGTACTAATGCAAGAGCAGCTGCTAAAAATGTCAAGTCTATATGCATTTTTCGAGAAGCCCTATAGAGGTCAGCTTCTCTAAGCAAAGGAGTGATTGTAAGTCCTGGGGTCAGGAGGGCAGATAAGAATGGCAGCATTTCCAGATTATGTATGTCTGTGGGGAGGTGGTGGTGGGGGAGCTGTGCTACCATGTGTGATGCAAACACTCTGCAGTCTGCACCCTTCATGGTCCAGATAACTGGTGAGCAAAACATGGATAGTCTGACCCAGAGACTATGGAATGTTCCACACCAGTACCAAAAGTCTTGATCATATTACCTGCTCCTTTCATAGAAGGAGAGATAATAGTAATAGAAGAAATTGTTGTCAAAGCTGTCATTTGTTTATTAACTGCTTACTATGTGCAGGAGAGATATGTATATTATATCATGTATATTGTATCATGTATATGTAAACCTTAGCAACTCTTCAAAGTAGGAGTTATTATGAATAAACCTAAACCCAGAGAAGTCACATAATGTTATATGGCTTAGAAGTGGCTCTGAATGTAGGCCCACCCTACTCCCAAGCCCACTCCATGTATGATCATGATCACATGGATCTGTTTGGCAGAGACACCGAAGCACATGAATTTAGTGACAGGAACATAGAGAGGGAGAATGCCTTACAAGGGTCACTGATGAAAGGCCAAGGGTCCTTTTTTTATTTGTCTCTTTTCTTTGGGTCCCAAGAATGTATCTAAGTGGGCCAGTGGCTACCCATCCAAGCAACTTGCTCCCTTACCTTATACCTGTCGTGGCTCACATATTTATGACACCTGTCAGTGACTGGAGGCATTTGAGGATTTAAGCATGGACCAGAACTCAGAGTGTAGAGCTGGTAAACTGCATCTAGGATGTGATAGGACCCAGGGGGTGCTTAGAAAAACAAGACATAGATGCCCTGTGTCGTCCTGTTCATGTACACAGCAGCTCACAGTCTGCACAGCCTCTCTCAGCCCAGCCATCCTCTTATTTTGACATCTTAGGGTCATCACAACCTTGCTCTGGAGATGGCCTCACACGGCTTACTACTCTCACTTTCCTTCTTTGGAGTACTTTGGGAACTATTATGATAAAGTCAGGCCACATCACTGAGCGTATTGAGCAAAAATTCCCCACCCCCCCACAGCGCACATACTCCCAGCAAGTCTGGTGCTTTTAAAGCCATAGACTTGCCATAGACGTGCCTTAGACAAAATCCAAGCACCTTTCTCTCTTTGTTGGCATGTTTTCCACTCAGTTTTTTGCTAGGTGAATTTCTCTTTTCTGCAAAGTTCAGTCACTCCCCTCTCTCTGACATACTCAGGTTTAATCCGAGGCTCTCCAGCTGAACTTTCCTTCTGTGCAGACCATGCCATTTAACACTGCATTTATTTAGTCTCTCCCCATAAACTACCTGAGGACAGGGATTCTTTGTCATCTCTTGATTTCTATACCGTGCCTAGCACATAGAAGACAATTATTAAATGATTGTGAAATAAATAATGTGATCCTGTATCATGTCAACAATATCCTTGAATACCTCACCAATCTTTAACAGAGCAGGCCCAAGGGATATGAATATCAAATTATATAGCTCAGCTCTTCCTTCTGGCAAAATGATATTCTTTCCAGGAAGAATGAACAGGATGGACAAAAACACAAAGTAGTGAAACAGCTGTGTCCATATCTAGGATTCTGAGGCCGTAAAATAAGAGGTAGGAGGAGCAGGAGGGTCTGAGAGGGTGGGAATAGGCAGAAGCCATATGATACTGTATGTGTTTACCCCCATTTAGAATTTAAACTGTACTCAGTAGGAGAAGAGCAGGAGCCAATGAAGTTTGAAATAAGGGAACAATCATGATTCTTTTACTTGTTCTTCATTGCAATGGATCATATGGGTCTCAGCATTTACTAGTCTGAGTGTCAGTTCTCAAATTTCAACACAGGAGAGGACCTAGAAAGTTCAAGAGATGTAGATGAATCTGCAATAGTCCAGCATGTAAACACAATATCTTTATTTCTTCCACGAATGAAATTTCCAAACCAATAATGACACTTATTATCTTTATTACCATTGAACATTTGCCCTGTACCAATGAACATTCTAGATACTTTACATATAGCAACTCAATACTCTTGTTGACCTTCTGGCACTATTCACTGGTAAGGCTCAATCATGTGTTGCAAATCACATCTATATGTCATCTTAAACATTTTGGGTCTTTTTGGTTCAGCATCCTGACAATTTGCCTCGTTCACTAGAAGGCTGATTGCACCGTAGCGAGCAATCCTGGAGAATAGGGGCTTTACTGTGTGTGGTATGAAAAAGGTGCTCCAAGTGATGGCTGTTCCATGTGTAAGACACTCCAAGAAAAAAGCAGTGGAGATTTTGCCAGCCAAAAAGATATGTGCAAAAGTCTATTTATCCAGAAATTAGAGCTGCCACGGACAACTCACTTATATTAATAACATCCCCCTCTCCCAGCCAGTAAGCACTGTTCAGAGACCTGAATACAAATCCTCTCTCTTAGGTCCCTTGTGGGAAGGACAGAACTAGCCTAGGAGAAAAATGACCATACACCAATGTACATAACTCATTCTCATTCCTACAAAGGGACATGAGAACCCTTTGCTATTTTATGGCATTTCTTTATGGTGGACCCAGTCTAGAAAGCTGCTCTCTACAGAATTTTCAACAGCGATTTCTCTTGCAAACCAACTGGGGGCAAATTTCCCAACCCCATCCATTTATCCGTTGAAGGAGAGTTTCTCTCATATAATATGTCTGAAATCTTCCTTTCTCTTGAGGGATATTGCTGGACTTTTGAATCCTAAAAAATGTTTGGAATCCCAGCCCTGTCAGATACTGGTCTTGTACAAATAATTTCAACTGTAAAATGGGAAGGACTCAGCAATTACCTTACTTGCAATAATGCATTGAAAGCAATACACAAAATACCTAAAAGATATCAATATGCTCCTTGCCTCTTTGCACAGATCCCTGTCATTTTTTGCTCAGATGAGAGTGATAATCTCTTGTCAGCTTATCTTTCTCTCTAAAAGTCAATTTTCCAGTTCTGTCGCTAAGAATTACTTAAGACACTCAATCAGTCCTACAGGCCAGTAAGATAGGCATTGACAACCTGGGTGAAATTAAGGAGAAAGTGATCAGAATTAGGAACATACTCAGAACCACACCACAGTAGAAATGTTTAAAAGAACTGGATTGTTTACACTGGAGACAAGGATGTTTGTGTCACCTTTTTCAAATATCTAAAAGATTGTTATGTAAAGAAGAAATTATTTTTTAATGAACATAAGTGGTAGAATTCACACCCACTAGTGCAAAATGCAGGGCAGCAGATTTTGGAACAACTAGAGAAAGAACTTTATAACAGTAATAAAATATTTGGTTGATTCAGGAAATAGTGAGGTCAGGTAGAGGTGTTCACCTGTAGACAGGTTGGCCACATGGTGGAGGTGTTGTAGAAGGTATGGAGGTATCACCATAGGGGATTTGGCTCCATGACCTTGACAGTCCCTTTGAACTCTGAGATTTTGTAAGTCTACAGATTCATAGTTATTTGTATCTAGTTTATGCTGGCTGAGGACTGGTGCAGGGAAGGTTAGCGCTTTCAGAAAAATTCATAAGAAATGATCCTAGACTTCAAACAACAGACTCACCAAATGTTACAGCTGAAATAAAACTTAAGAGAACACTTCACATGACCTCATGGTGAAAACGAGTGTGCGGAGGGCAAGAGTGTTTAAATGGCCTTCCCAAAATCACTCAGCAAACTGTCACCAGGTCACAGCTCAAAATTTCAAATGAGAGATAAGATACTATGTATATCTCTAAGGAACACTTTTAGGAACACGATTTTCTAAAAACAAAGCTGTAATGAATAGTCTCTTCTCCTATACTTTACTTAGTACTCACTATTAAATTGAAACTAACCAATGAGCACCCATGTGCACAGAGGGAAGTAAAACTCAGTGGAAATCAACCAGGTGTGGGAGTATGTGAAAGGGAGAGGTAAAAACCTTCCTACTGGGTACTATGAACACTATTTGGGTGACAGGCACACCTTTAGCTAGGACTCAGACAATACAAAAGTGATCCATGTAACCTAAAACATTTGTACCCCCTTAATATTTTGAAATAAAAAAAATAAAGTACACTGGCACTTTTTAAAAATTAACCAAATGATCCATGTTTAGCAAGGAGTAAGGAAGCAAGAAACAGAGTTTTTAACTATGCAGCCCTATTCCTAAATTTCGAGATAAATGGGCCCAAAATAGTAAATTAGCAAGATCTCAGAAAGGTTACAGGAAGATAATTCTTAACTTGAACTACTGCCCTGGGAGACATTTGATAGGAGACTTGAACTTCCTAAGGAATTGAGGAAGCCTATTTCAGGTAAAAGTTGTCTTTTCTGGGCAAAAAGCAATGGAAATCTACACAATATTTCCCGCTGCCACAATGCAGAAGAAGAGGCCAGTTGTGGCAGGCGGTTTCAGATTGTAGGTGGAGTCAAGGAAAGTCCCTACCCTAAGTGCTTTTACGGATTTGTGAAATATTAGGTTATTATACATGGAATGTCTGATTTCCTTAAGTACTAAGTTTGACAGTTGATATCTCTGACATTTCACTTTGACACTTCTTTTTATTATTATTATTATCACGAAGGTACATCCTCATTCTTTCAAACGCATATTTTGGCTTGTGATTATCTTTCAAAATATTTTTTAGACCAAAAATCATGGATAAGTCAAAAATTCATGTTATCTTTGAACATGAGTTCCATCATGGAACGAATTGCAGACAGATTGATATATCAACGAAGTGTTTGGGAAGGATGTGGCTAATGAACTCACAGTACATGGATGGTTTGAGAAGTTCCATTCTGGAGATTTTAATCTTGAAAATGAGTCACGTGGGTGACCTGAGATCAAGGTGGATAATGATGAGCTGAAAGCTGTACTGGAAGCGAATCCATCTCAACCCACATGTGAATTAGCAGCAAGGTTTGACGTTACTATTCCAACAATATTGGACCATTTGAAACAAATGGGCAAGGTAAAGGAGCTGGATAGATGGGTACTAGATGAATTGAATGAACATCAGAAGAGAAATCATCTCAAAGCTTGCCTTTCTTTGCTGTGATGACATAAAGGTGAACAATTTCTACACCATGTTGTGACTTGTGATGAATAATGGATTTTTTTTTACTATAGCAAGTGTTTGGCACAATGGTTGGATAAAGACAAAATGCCAAAACACAGTCCAATACCAAATATTTTTCAAAAAAAGCTAATGGTGTCTGTTTGGTAGTCCAGCACTGGTATTATCCACTACAGCTTCATGAAACCTGGTCAATGGATCACAGTGGATGTCTACTGCAACTAATTGGATGAAATCATGAGGATGCTTGCTGTTAAGCCACTGAGATTGGTCAATAAAGACAGGCCAATCCTCCTGCAAGACAACACTCAACCACATGCCACATAAACAATGTTGCTCAAACTACAGAGGCTGGACTTGGAAACTCTCTGTCACCCAATGTGTTGACCAGAACTTGCACCAACTGGCTACCACTTCTTTCAGGCTTTGGACTACTTCTTGCAAGGAAAAAAATATTCAATTCTAAGCAAGCTGTGGAAAACACCTTTCATGATTTCATTGCCACTGGCTATCTAGGCTTCTTTGCTGCTGGCATAAACAAGTTACCGTTAAGATGGCAAAACTGTGTCAATAGTTTAGGCACATACTTTGATCAATCATACTGCCTCTTGTTTGAGATATAATAAACTAAACTTTTGATTCAAAATCAGACTCTTCATATTTAATGACCTAATAATAAAAAAGAAATAAAAACAATTATAAAAGAATAACTGATGGCAACAACTTTAAAGACTGGACTAAATTGAGCAAATTAGGCATATAAAGGTATAAAAATCTGAGGTAGAAGGAAATGACCAGTGTGCCTTGAGACTCATAAATCCAGTGAGATATTCGCTAGACACGAAGCTCCACAATTCCAGTGCCACACACAGTAATTAACACAGTGGTGGCACTCAATTGATTGACAATTTGCATAGATGGAACCCTGCCATACAGAAATGTCCAAGGCTTATGTGTCCCAGGAATTGTCATGAAGGCCAGGGCCAACCCTAGGCAAAATCCAGACATCTCTCATTGCATTTTCAGCATTAAAATTAAATTACACATTTTCATATCCATCTTTAGTGTAATAATGTGAACATCTCAAAGTCAAGATCTTTTGAAATCTCTTTTTCTCTATGCAAAGCTAGAAACTGCTACAGAATAGACGTGCAATTAATTTTTAGTTAAACTGAAGCTAAACTGTATTTCCCTAGCTTATAACGAACTGTAAATTAATCCCAAGCCTTCTCTTAAAAGTATACCTGGGTGCTATGGGTGTGTATACATAAATGTAATGTTTGAGGGCAAACATAACTTTGGGAATTTGTCTTTAGTATCAGTAAGGCAAGTGGCTTAACTTCTCCAAGACTCAATTTCTTCAACTATAAAATGGAGGTAATTATACCTACTTCTAGATTTCTAGAATTGTGGTGAGGATAAAAAGAGATTATATATACAAAGTGCTTAGAACAATGTTTGCCACCTACAAGTGTTTAATAAATGATGTGGGTGGCCGTTATCGTTATCAACAAATTATTTATTTTTGTTTCTTTATTAAGACCTGAGTTAAGAAATTGCTTTTGCTCACTTTCAAAGATGAGATCTGAACCAGTTGGACCCTCTGGGTATTCAGGCAGGATTCTGGTTCTCAGAGAGGACATCTCTTTTAACTATAGACCAGCAACTTAATAACATATATTCCTGTTGGGACCTGCTCTCCTGTAAAATATTATGGAATATAATTATGCTGTTTAATTGAATATACCACCTGTTAACTTGGTGGGTAATTTTCACAACATGTAATATTTTCGGTCACTCCCTATCTTTTCACTTTAACTTAATTTAGCCCACGGCTTTTATACTGCTCCAACTTCAGAACAGGTTTTTCCCCAGTCTCTATGTTCTGCTGAATTGCATCTTCCTATCTGTTCAAAAACAGAGAATGAGAAATGAGAATGCAATGATCAAGGTCCTTTCCATCTCTGCTGCCTGTAAAGAGTGTTTTTTTGTTTGTTTGTTTGTTCTCTTTTATTTAATTTTTTAATATTGAACACAATAAAGATTATATGACTAGTAAAATACTCTACAGAGAAGAAAATAACTAGTCATAAGAAAAAATGTAAAAGCCCCTAGACTAAGAGAATTGTGGACTGTAAACAGCCAGTTGTCCTCTCCCTGGGTCTCTGGGGGCCTTACCTGCTAAAGGAGGTCATTAAGCTATGAGCTATCCCAGGAGGTCCCGAGGACACCAGTATCTTTCATCTCCGTGAATGTCCTCTTCCCTCCTCTATTACTTTCACATAATTGGGGCTTTGAAAGTTTAAAGTAGTAATGGAAAAGAAAAATAAATTAAATAATAAAAGAAAAGATCAACAGTAAAGCACAATTTGAATTTAGAATTCATCTTATACTTTTTTTTTTTTTTGCTGCAGATGCCTTCGTTGCACTAAAGTTAAAGACACTGAAAATCACTTTATATTTTGTATTTTCTGTACACTCAAGGGCCAATGATGGGAAACTTCTCAATTTACTAACGGGACAAAATTCTTAAACCCACCTGGGAAATTCCATACCTTTTGGAGGAGAATTAGGTCATACTGAAAATCTTAAATTCAAATAAGATTTTTAAAAAGTGATATAATTTAAAAAGATCATATAACAGTAATTAAAACAATAATTTAATAAACACGGAAAATTAAAAAACAAGAAACCTCATGCACAAGAATATAGTCTATACATGCTTTTTATTCAAATCAGTTCAATGTGAATGATACACTGTTGTCATTTTACAGTTTGCAAAGAACTGCAAATTGATGCTCTGAGAACAGATAAGATGTGCATATTACATATCATTGGTACCTTGGAATGGAGGTAGAATAAAACTCTGGCATCAGAGTTTTTAAACTTGCTTTGTACAATCAAGTAAAGTATTGCAAATCTTGGAAATGAGTAAACCAAATCTAAAGTCATTGATGCAAGTCCATATTTTGTGCTATTGATGACAGCTATGATCAACACAGTGTTTGGAAGAAAAGATGGTACCATGACATCTTTGAAAGGAAGATAGAGGAAAAGACAAAAACCAATGTGAATATTTTTAGCTGAGAATGTGATATAACATGACTTAGGGAAAGAAAAGATTTTGTGACAAGAATTCTTTTTTGGCTAAAAATCATGGACATAAAACTTCATGGGAGAATGTTGTTTGATGAGCTGCCTCAGGCATCCAAGCAGCCTGAGGAAAGTTCTCAGTGAACTTCTTGGGTCACTCTCTGGATAAACACGTAAAACAAAAGCTTCTCTGAAATAATGGGTTCCTAGTCCTTGAGGAATCCACATATTAGGCACTATGATATAATTTTTTAGTCAATCATATCTGAGAAATCATCACTTTAAATTTTTCCCTGCTTTTACAAAAAGCTCTGGTAGTGTCTTGAAAACAAATGTGCTCTATAAATGTAATAGCCAATCATTTCTATTTTCCATTTGCCTTCTGATTAGAATACCTCACATTTATGGATAACCTTCCTTCAAAAATCTCCAGGGTTTGCTGCTTTGCAAATGGTATACATTTGTTTAGGAATTTTTTTAGAGGAAAAAAAATAAGAAAAATCCTCAAAAGAATTTCAGAAAAGAGTTCTTTCAGAGATAATTACTTTTATTAAAATTATTTTTAAAATTTATAATTAAACTTTGAGAGAAGAAAGTCTTGTCAGTCTATTTATATTAATAAAATGTCTCTTACTATACATTAAATTTTCTCCAAACTTGCATGCCTTCACCAAATAGTTATTGATAGTTTCCAGAAGAAAAAAAAAAAAAGAGGAGAAAAGAACTAATATATATTGAAAACAAACTATTTGCAAGGAACAGTGATGAGTATTTTACATCCATTATTTGATAAAATCCACCCATGATGAACAAACCAATGGGTCCCCTAAGAGCTCATAAGTGAATCGGAAACAGTCACACAGCTTGCAAAAGATAGAGATGGGGTTTGAACTATTTCTGGAAATGTTTCAGATTTCTATTGGACCTGACCCCTTGCTCTATCAAGTAATAAGTTTGAATGCTAAGTATGTGAGGGATAGAGTTTCTGAAACCTCAGTGGTTGCAGGGAAAAAACTTAGTGAAGGTTGTGAGTTGGGAAGAAGCTTGCAACATAGAAGAAACTAACAGAAGGTCATCACAGTCACAGGATGGATGGAATTGAGAATTCAGCTGAGTTCAGAACACACAGGATTCTATGGACCATAGTTAGGTATTTGGTCTTTATACTAAGAGAAATGGGAAGCCATGAATAGTTTCTCTACGACTATGATGTGAATATATGAGTGATTTAAGAAGATGGTTCTGACTACCAAGTGAAGAATGAGTAGAAAGAGGGAAAGTCATGCAGTTAGATGGCTCTGGCAGAAATTTAAGGAAAAGATGATAGTGACTTGGACTTCGCTATTGGCTGTGGACAAAGTAAGAAACAGACAGATTTAAGACATAAAAAAACCCAACCTGACTTGGTGATTGACTGAATAGTGCAAAAGGAACAGGATGATTTCAGCCATCATGTAAGGTTTCTGTAATAAAAATCTAGGTGTAAAGTGGAATTAATCTTGCTCTTTTGATTAAAACTCCATATTTTTAGTGTGTAGATCAAATAAACGAGGATACATTAAAGAATTTTCTAATCCAGAAATTTTCAACTAGTCAATCTAGACTGAAGAACTTCCCAACATATCAGTGATATGCAGGTTCTCTGGAGACAGCATGCATGCTCGTTCCATCCAACCCAATGTCTACCTTGGTAATCTTAGAATATCAAAGAACAGAAAACAAATAATTATTTTTTAAAAATTTAGAAAAACTTGTTGTTACACATGGCTGAATAAATGCATGCTATTATCTGTGCTTTTTAAAAAAATAAATAAATAAAGCCATGGACTCTCAAGATAAAGAAAAGGGAGGAGATAAGAACAGAGAAAGGAGCAGAAGAAGAAAGAAAAAGAAAGTAAAAAATGGAGGGAAGGAAAGAAGGAAGGAAGGAAGTGAGGGAAAAAAAGAAAGACTGTTCACTTGGGAAAGATTGAAAGTGAATGGAGGAAGTAACAAAACAGAGAAACATCAAGTACCTGCACAGAGGAAGGCCATAGAGGAGCAGGATAACCATGTCACAGAACCCAGGAAGTCTCAAAACTTAGCATTACCATGAGCCATTGAATGTGTCAGTAAATAACAAAGTCCTAAATAAGAGGATTTGTACATGGGGCAGTCAGTCAACCCATATAGCCATGGTCTTTCTTCCAACATCAGGCAGTTCTCCTACCCTACTCTAGTTGAAGATTCATTGTGTAGATTAACTGAGGCAGGGAGGCCTCAGGCTCAAGGATACCGAGGCACAGCAGAGAAAATCAAGAGGATTAAGTATAATGAAGAGACTTCCATGTCTCTTCCTTTGCTAGGATCCAAAAATACAGATAGTCAATAATTCACTACCACCACCACCACCCCTCCCTCTTTTAACTCTTTCTCCAGGGTCCCAACAATGTCTGCCTTAAGCAGAAGACTGGCATTGTATTCTCTGAAGGAAAAAAAAAAACAAACAGTCCCTGAAAATACACTTCCAAGCATTGTTATCTGGATGTATATCCATGAAATAACCTGGGGCCTACCAGAGCATCTCATTCAAAAGTTTAACAGTTAACAAATCCAACCCATGCACACAGAGTTTCTGATAAGCTTTATAATACCTCATTCTGAAATGTGAATGGACAGCTAAGGATTACCAACTAATTATGAAAATCTTCCAACTTGAAAAACAAAGACTAAAAGAAAGAAAAGCAAAACCAAAGACTAAAACACATCAGAGAGGAGACACTCAGAGTTAAGGAGAGAGAGACAGGGAGATCCACTCAAGATTGGAAGTTACCTGGGGGAGACCCTTACACCAGGGGAACGGATAAAGGAGAGAACCCCAGGGGCCTATGCTCCCCATGTAGACATTGTGACTTGAGCTGTGAGCCCCTCCACCACCACCATGGGCCTCTGTGCTGATCAGTGAACTGCTTGGAGATTGTATAGTGAAGTTGTATCAGAAAGCAGGCTCAGCAGGGACCCTCTGGCCTCTGTTCCCAGATTGCCACAGCTGATGTCACTCTGAGCAATAGGGTGCAGAGAACTTGGTCTAGACAAGGATCAACTTCACTGCATCTGCTCCCACATTGCCCATTGCCAGGCCCAGGAAGGGGCAGGAAGAGCAGATACTCTCACCCATCTGAGACTGAGAGCCAAGCATCCCTCCACCAGAGAATTCTATTGGAGCAGGCATTAATGCTACTCAAGAGGTCCTACAGCAGCAGCCCCAGAGGTACCTGTGTAAGGAGAGAGCCCCAGGCATTCAACAGCCTAGCTCTCTGCCCTGCATTCTGCTGTGCCTAGGTCCACACTCCCTTGAACCTACATGCTGATCAGAGGAACAGGATCCCCCACTCCACAAGCCACATAGAGGTCCACGCCCCCACAGACACGTGCACTATGTAGTGGGCCATGCCCCTAGCTCTGTGTACCAATCAGTGGGTCATGCCAATACAGATCTACACATCATGTGGTCTACCACACCCCTGCACACCCGTGTGACACCATGATTGCAGTCTTATGCCCCACCACAGACCCACTGGCCACAAGCTGCCACCCCACTGCATCCCACCATTACACTTAGACATGGGTGGAGCAAATGTCCACAGCCCTGACACATATAGCCACTGCCTAGATAGCCTCAGCAAGCAGCCACTACCTCTGCTGCAGGAAGACCCAGGCAGAGCAATCACCTGCAATGCCTGCCTCTATGGAGAGGGACTCACCAAGCACCCTACCCAAGCTTCCAACGGTAGATGAGGGACCAACCCACTACTCCACACAAAGATGCCCCAGGACTTCTTGGACTGTGACAACCACAGGGGAACAGAACAATGTAGAACAGCTACATTACAAGATCTCAGTGCATCCATCCCTCTCCAACCATATCAGTAATCCAGAATAGGGCACAAAAGTACCATCTAGGGACCTCTCCTTCTCACTAAATAGAAAAGTTCCCAGCAAAGGAGAATAGGAGCACTGCAAAGCTGTCAGCTTTGAACTGAGAGAAGAGATTTTAGATAAGAAGAAACCAGCAACAAAACTCTGGCAACATGAAAAAACAAGCTAGTCCAACACCTCCAAAGGATCACAATAGACCTACAAAGATGGACCCCAACCAAAAGGAAATTCTTGAAATGTCAGAAATGAAACTAGAATATAGATGGCAAATAAGATGAATGGGATTGAAGAGAAAGTTGAAAGCCAACACATGCAAGCTAAAAAAGTATTTCAGGATGTGAATGAAAAAAGTGAAAAAGTCACTAAACTGATAGACAATATAAGAAAGGATATAACATGACTTAAAAAATTAAAAGAGTCACATAGGGAATTTCAAAATACAGCGGAAAGCTTTAACTTGGCTAGACCAAGTAGAAGAAAATTTTACAGCTTGAAGACAAGGATTTTTGAACTAGCCCAGTCAATCTAAGATGCAGAAAAAAGAAAAAAGAAGAATGAATAATCACTCAGAGAAATATGGGACTATGTAAAGTGAGCCAATATGCAAATTATAGGTATCCCTGAGGGAGAAGAAGAAAAAGCAAAAGTCATGGAAAACCTATTCAAGGGAATTGTTGAGGAAAACTTTTCTGGTATCACCAGAGATTCAGATATTCAGATACAAGAAGATCATTAAATACTGTGAAGATTCATAGGAAACAGTACATCTCTAAGATACATAGGTATCAACCTGGCCAAAGTCAGAGTGAAAGAGAAAATGTTACAAGCTGCAAGATGAAAGCAGCAACTAACCTGCAAAGGAAAACCCATCAGGCTAGCAGTAGACTTCTCAGCAGAGACCTTACAAGCCAGAAGGTTTTCAGGCCCAATTTTTAATCTTCATAAACAGCACAGCTTCCAATCAAGAATTTTATACCCTGCAAAACTATGCTTTATAAATGATGGAGGAAAAAAAAAACTTTTCCAGATAATCAAACACTAAGGGAATTTGGCACTTCTAAACCTACACTACAGGAAGTGCTCGATACTGCACTGTGCATGGAAAAGCACAATAGATACCCATGAGTGTAAAAACACCCAAAATTAAAGATCACACCTCTTGAAAAACAAGTGGAAAGTAGAAAATGACAGGGTACCATTCAATGTGACAAACAGAACAGTACTCCACATATCCATACTAACACCGAAACTGAATGTGAATGTTATTAATGCTCCAATTAAAAGACATAGACTAATTCCATAGATGAAAAATTGTTGCCCAAGTATATACTGTCTGTAAGAGACCCATGTAACTCATAAGGATATGCACAGACTCCACGTAAGCTGGCAGAAAAAATATTCCAAGAAAATGGGAACCAAACAAAGTAGTAACCTAACTAAAATTTATTATATTATAATATTATGACAATGGAAATCAATAAGGGAAATGGATAAGAGTTACAAATTCTCATCACCAAAATACAAAATCAATAGAAAATATAATGCATAAAATTGATAAGTGAGGAAAAGGATTGTAAGCAGACTATTTAGTATGACTTAAACTCTCACAAGGAACACAATAATAAGTGAGTAGAGGAATTTAGTGGAGAAGAACGATGACACAAAAAATATGTTTTTAAATTGTAGTCTTATACCATGGTTTTATTAAGATGTTTTAGATAAATATAAATATAAAAAGTAATTTATTTTAAAAGGTAGATAAAATAGGAGCTCCTTTCATAGCTAAAATGAATTTAGCTTTACCAACTATGCCTAGATTTTTAAATAATGAAAGCTTTTCCACATGCATTAGCAATTTTAAAATGACCTTTATATTTGTTCTTGCATTGAACACATCAAATTCAGAATAAACTGGTGTCATAGATAAACAACCACAAGGAGCTGATTTTCTGAAACAATCCCAAGTTGAGCTGTTTTTCACTGATAATGATACAGGTCAAAGTGGTTTTGTCTCAAATTAACTGTTATCAACCATTGTCTAGACTTTTCTTGAGCAGTCTTTCTGTCATAAGCAAATAAATAGCAAAAAACCCATGATAACAAAATGCTATATTTGACATGGGATCAGATGATAAACATAGCATTATAAAAGTAAGAGGTTATAAGTATGTGCTTAGAAAATGTTCCTTTCCTAATTGAGCAAATATTTGTTTGATTATTTTTTTGTGATAAAATGGAAACTGACATTGGATGAAGATAATCTTGTTGATTGTAATAATGTATTTCAACTATTTAAGAAACCTCTTTATCCAAAACACAGACAACCCTAACTAATAATAACAAAATTACAACAACAACAAAATAATAATAATAACAATAATAATAAATAACCCTACAGGAACAAAGCTGATAGCCAAGCTGAGTAAGCTGAGTAAAATGGCTTCTGTGGCTGAGGAACATTGAGAATTAATAATTTCAGATTTAACTAGTATTTATTGAGCTTACAATATGTATAAGAATTGCATTTGCTACTCTGAAAACATTGTCTCATTAAATGTGCAATTTGTTAATGAGAAATCCAAGTTCAAAAAAGTTAGGTAACATGCCCCAAATCATATTACTACAATAAATTGTGGAACCAGACTTCAAACTGAGTTTAATCTAAATTTAAAGCCCATTCTCTTTCTATTACATCAGAAAAATTATTCTATTGAAGGCTTCTGCAGAATTGCTTTGGAGAAAAAATATGCTGCATCTAAAGCAAAGGAATGCAAATCAACAGAGGTTTATAAAAACAAAATTATTTTGGCTGTGGTTCTGCCAGCAACAACTCAAGTGTATACTGAGAGAAAGAAGAAAAGAAAACAGAAGAATACCATAGTCCCTGAGTAGATATTTGGTTAGCTTGTTAGAAAATGAGTACTAAAATAAAATTAGAGATGGACATCAATATTAAATATACAAAATAAAGAATAGTTAGAATAGGAAAACACAAAAAAAGACAATAAGAAAGAAGAGAAGGATAAAAAAACAGGTAAGAAGACAAGAAGAGAGGAGGGGAGAGAAGAGACAATGGAAAGAAAGAAAATGAAAGAAAAGAAAAGAGAATGATACCTTAGCCTAGCCTACCTTAAACATGCTCAGAACACTAACATTAGCCTATAATTGGACAAAATCATCTAACACAAAGCCTAATTTATTGTGTTGAGTATCTCATGTAATTTATTGAATGCTGTACTGAGAGTAAAAAACAGAATGGTTATATGGATACTCAAAGTATTGTTTCTATTGAAAGTGTATTGCTCTTATATCACAGTAATGTTGAAAAATCATAAGTTGAGGATTATCTATACTAAAAAAGGTCCATCTATAATCCTATTAGCAGTAATATATTAATGTACTTCCATAATGAAGGAGAAATCAAGATATCCTCAGATAATTGAAAACTACGAGAATTTTTCACTAGGAGACCTACACTAAAAGAATAGCTAAATAAAATCCTCAAAGGACATAATTTAAGAAAAGAAACCTAGGAACATCAGAAAGGAAGAAAGAAAAAGGTAAGCAAAAATATGGGTAGAGTAGATTTTTCTTCTTCTCGTGAGTTTCCTAAATTATGTTTGATGGTAGAAACAGAAATTGTAATACTATTAGATGTAATTACAACAGTACAACAATTACAACAGTACAACAATTACAATTGTAATACAGTTTTCTTCCAGGTATTCTGTGTGATGTGTGTAGATGAAGGGCAAGGTCATTGCCTTGCGGGAACTCAGAGTAAGCAGTCTGAACAGCACAGTAGGTGTTGCAGAGAGAAAGAACGCACAAGATACTGTGGACCATAGACAGCAACCACCTGGCTGAGACTTTGTGAAGTTATGTAGGCTGCCTACCAGTGGTGACATCCAAGCTCAGATCGTAAAGAAAAGAGGGAAATGGATTTTCAAAAAATGGGTAGAGAAGCATTTTAGGCACAGTGAACTACAGGGACAAAGGAACCAGGTGCATGAGTTGCTGTTGGAGATACTGATTAAGAGAAAATACTAGGAAACCCAAAGCTCTTGGTTCTATACCAGTTCTGACACTTACACTTATATTGCTGTAAATTTGGGAAAGATAATTAATCCCTCTGAGCCTCACTTCCCCTATCTCTGAAACGGGAATAGTTATATGTTCCTTAAGAAGTTGTTGGGGCCGGGCGCAGTGCCTCACGCCTGTAATCCTAGCACTCTGGGAGGCCGAGGTGGGTGGATCGCTCGAGGTCAGGAGTTCGAGACCAGCCTGAGCAAGAGTGAGACCCCATGTCTACTAAAAATAGAAAGAAATTATCTGGCCAACTAAAATATATATAGAAAAAATTAGCTGGGCATGGTGGCGCATGCCTGTAGTCCCAGCTACTCGGGAGGCTGAGGCAGTAAGATCAGCTTAAGCCCAGGAGTTTGAGGTTGCTGTGAGCTAGGCTGACGCCATGGCATTCACTCTAGCCCGGGCAACAGAGCGAGACTCTGTCTCAAAAAAAAAAAAATAAAAGAAGTTGTTGAGCACATACGTTAATCAAAGAAGATGAAATATGCAATGTACCTAGAACAGAAGACAGGTAAAGGTGCAGTACATAGTAGCTCTCACTAGTATACTGTATTTTGATGTAACAATACTGTAGAAACACTCTTACTAACAGTTCCCATTACTCCCAGCACCCTCTTTAATACAACAGTCTCAAGACTACAAAAGATACGAACATAATCCAAAAGAATTTGGAAATATAGCCAAGTAATTCATTTGTGGGATATTTACAGAAGACTTAAAATATGATGCACATTACAAAGGTTATTTAAAGTACTATTTTTGGTTCTCAGGAAGAGAAATATTGTTGCTTCTAATTCTGTGCATGGGAAGACCTCTTGAAGTTCTTTCTGGTGAGAATCAGAACCTGTAAATTAGAAGGGTACCATTATAGCAGGTTGCCAAGGGAAGCAGAGAGGACATCTTCAAAGGTTTTTTGGTTGTCATACTCTCAAAGTAGAGCTGGTTTTCTGCAGCACAGTCTAGCTTTCTATTGTAAGTATTTCCTCAAAAGGATCACAAGGTTAAACACAGAAGGTGGCTTATTAATGACTTTCATAGGACATTGCCACCCCTATGCGGGCCATTCAGTGAATGATCTCTACAATGGCAGAGTGCTTTTCATTAAGAAGAAACACTCAGCCTGCACTCTGGTCAGGACATTTCGGTCTCACCGCATTGCTGCTTCTCTCTTTCATCAGTGGCTGTTTCCTTTTTGGCTCGGTTCCAGTGCCAGATGAACCATTGATCACCCGTGAGAGGATGCCTTTGATAGGTGGCCAAGGCCAAGCGGAGGTTTGTCATGGACGATTTGCTTTAGAAGTACAGTTTATGAATGAAGACAAAAAAAAAAAAAACACTCTACCTGATCTGCCTTTTGGTCTATGAGTAGGAAGTCAAGCAAGAAGGAAAAGGGCAATTAAAAAAAATTAATGAAAAATACATATTTGGAAAAAATATGATGTTTCTAACAGAGCTGCTTATTGTACACACTGGCTCCTTCCTCCCTCTCTAGACTTATTCATGCCATGTTCAATCTGGAAACTTCATATCCAACAGTACAAAACCATTTCTAGTTTCCAGGAGATGCTGTGCTATTTAATACTTCCATGTCTCCATGCAAGCTCTTTCCTCTGAATGGATTGTCTTTCCTGACTTCCACTCAGATCTGGTTTCAGCTATGAAGCTTTGCCTTATTTCTTTTCAAAAAAAAAAAAAACCAAGATTAACAATTTCTTTCTTGCCCACTCAGTATTGCTTCTCTGCTAGTCATCCCTGCTTCTTGAGCTGAGTTTATGTATGGGCATGTAATGTCCCAGGAATCCACATGGAAAGGCTGGCGTACTTCTTTTGGTTACCAATAAATTAGAAGAGTGGATATATTATTATGCAGAGTTTCTAAATTTTTTTTTAAATATCAAACAAAAGTTCTTAAGAGATATTTACTCTTGTAAATGCCTGTTGTGAATTCTGGCTCCAGATTTCTTCATGTAGGTAATCGATATCTTCAATTTTGGTAGAAAAGTTTGAGGATCAGTGGACGAAAAGTCTGTGATTACACATTTTACCTTATGTTATTCATTTGATCTCATGTCTGTGTTACTGAGAATGCCAGGAAACACACTTAGTAAAGGCACCCAATGTTATTCATCGGGGTGTCCTTAGAATCATGCGTACAGAACAGAATCTAGTAAGCTTCTCTCAAATTAAACCCAAATGTAGCATGCAGGAGTTCATCATGCATGGTAAAAAATAATGACATTAGATAACTTAGTTAATAATTCTGTTCTGTAAAGTGCTGACTGTGGATGTGGCATAAGAATAAGAACAGACAAAACTGGTTTATGCAACAGTCTGTCACATAGAAGTCTCCATTAATCAATATTTCATTGACACTGATCTTCACGATTGTAGACCTCAGAATAATTTGTGTACCGTTAAAGGCAGGTCAAATTTGATTAAATCTTATTTATAAACTCTCAGGGCTGGACATAGAATCAAAAATCATTTGGTTTAGGAATGGCAAATGTGTGTACATGTGTGTCCACTTCCATTTTCTAAGACCCTCGTAAACATCATTATCTATCTTGAGACTCTCACTGAGCTTAGTTACAGGTGCAGAAAATTTCTTAACCTGTTACTGTAGGCAGGCACAACTAGCCAAAATTATCTTACAAAGAAAATTTAATCTATCTTTGATTGAGTTCAACCCTATATCCAAAGAATTAATGTCCTCAGTAATATTCCACAGGAGAGGATATCAAGTTTCTGATTGAGCACCTCTAAGAGGAGGCATTACCTAAGTAGCCCATTTATCATATTCTGATTATTTATTCATTAATGAATGTGTGTGTCATTAATAAGTTACATGCATCAAGCAAATACTAGATATAAAATATTGTAATCTTAACACCACTACCAAATAGAAATTATTCATCCAATTTTATAAATAGGAAAAATCAGAATCTAAGACAGAGGCAGGGAACAGGCAGCATATAGTTTGACCTGCTTATTGTTTTAAAAAGAAAATTAATCCAACATTTAAAAATCAGGAGATTTTGCACTAAAAATGCTATTTCACTGCTTTTTATTTAAAATTAAAAACCTGTTTTTCCATGTGGCAGCAATTGGTCCATGCTTTGTAGCAGCCAGACCCATTAGATGATTTTGTACTTGAAATTTTCCATCATCCCCACTATGTATACAATTCCCCAGGGTTAATTTCCTTTTCTGCCTGCTTCACTCACATTTCCTGTGAGTCCCTTTTAAGCATTTGAATTGACATTGACTTCTCCAAGTTTCCCAAAGCTAATACATCTTTTGTTGTCTTTTTAACATTGCATTTGTTCTTCCTTCTGACTTGAATGGCTTTCCCTTCCATTTTCATATTGATAAAAACAATAACAATTGGCTAGGGCCAGAGAAGACTAGGATTCTGAAGATGAGAAAACTTTGGAGAATTTAGCTCACTTCTGCAGCCACTTGAACCCTGGGGCATATGCAGATCATTCTCCTGGGCAGGAGGCTGAGAATTCAGGTTTGTACCTATAAAGGTCAGCTCATAGGGGTCAGAAAAAGCAAAAGAACTTTTGGCAGAGATTTGGCTGGTCCTACAAAGTTAAATAGGTGTTTTCCATTTTGACCTGCTATGCCATTCCATGGCATAGAGCCTAATAGGCTCACACTCTCACATCAGATTATCATATGGAAACTCTCTGTTCTTCATGTGTAAGTCATGCTGGATCTTAGTAAAGTTTCATTGCCTTTGTTGTGATGTTTTGATAAGTTTACTTATTTTGTTGTCATTTCTTTGTGTTTTTACTTCAGCGTCCATCCCATACCTGACACAGAGTTCAAAAACTGCTCATCAAAGTGTCAAAGAATTCAACTGCATCATTGTTCCATACCTTAATCTCTTCCTTCATGGTCTCTTTCAAATATTAAATCATAATCTACCTCCAAGCCACCAAGAGGCAGGGGGAAAATGTTATCCCCATTTCACTGATGGAAAATATGAGGTATAACAGAGATCAAGTGTCTTTCCTGACATTTTGCATAAAATTGAGGGTAAAGAAGAAATGGAAATACAGTTTTCAAACCAGTATTTATTAAGTAACATGTCTCTGAGAGGCAGTGAAGTGGAACAGAATGGGTGTGGAGTTTGAAACAAATTCTAGATCCCATCTTTGCTAGCTGCTGTCACCCGTATCAGGTACTTCCCTTGATTTTGTTGGGTACCAAGCTTCAGTGCTTTTCAGGTGCATTGAGGTTTTTGGTAGAAATTGTAGAATGACTGCATACAATTTTATTGTGTTCAAACAGTTCTGCATATATTCAAAAAGGTTTATTTCACTTGTATGCCCAATTATCTTTTCCCCTGTAATGAAGGCTCAAGTATGGGTGAGCCAGGGACATAGCACAAGGGTGGAGTAAATCTTAGTGGTAGACGGCATACTGTTTTCCTTGTTTCCAAAGGCTAGCACAAGATTCTTTCCCTGGCTTCCTTATTAAGATGAATTATCACCCATGAGGTGCCTTAACCCTCCTTATAAAATGTCTTGGGATAATCTGCTTCACCAAGGAGCCAGACATGATTATGTGTGAAATACCAAGTATTGGCATAGAATAGGCTGAAGCTAAAATCCCTAGCCCTAGAGATAGGTACAAGGTATGGTTTGGGCAAAGAGATAAAAGAGAGGAGCAACCAATTATATTTAGGGAGAGGGAAGTGAAAGGGGGATGGGAAAGATGACAATGAAGAAGTGATACTTCTATTAGATCTTGAAGGATGATTAAAATCTCACTAAGGCAACACAAAATGAAAACCACTCCAGCCAGAGAAGCCAAGGGGGCACAGAAGTGAGAACACCAACACGTTGGGAAGCAATCAGAATTGTCAGGGAAGAACATGCCAGGGGCAGATGTGGCTGGAAATGGGGCAGAAAAAGAGCATCTTTTCCTGAAAGATAAAAAGGAAAAGAATAAAGGACCAGAAGAAAGGAAAGAAGGGAAAGGGCAGGTAGGAGGGAAGGAGGAAGGGAAAGAGAGAGAAAATAAGAGGAAGAGAGGGAGGAAAATTGTTAATTTAATTGTTACATCTATGAATTTGGCAATCATATTTTTCTCCCAGGCTCAGAGTCATAGAGAAAAATGTTTACCCCAGGTTGGCCAGCTGGGAAGTAGTGGAGCTAAAGTTCCACACATGCCATTTGATGTCAAAGCCGATGTTATTCTCTGATGCCACCCAGCACCCCTGGGATAAGTGGGCATTTTCCAAGAGAACTTCTTGGGTGGGGACTTGGCTTTCATTGAGATTGGTTCTGATAGGTTTGCTTACAAATTAACCTTGTTCATTGTGCTTAAACTTCAACATTTTGAATGAGATAGTTATCACCTCACTTTGGATCTTTTCCCCTACTCCCAAAGCACTTGCAATAACCTATGCAAGAAAAGACAACTCTGTAGATATTTGCGGAAGGCCAACTATGACTCTAATTGGACCTGTAAATTTTGGCAAGACACATAAAAAGTTGTCTTTCAGGATTTTTCACTTATTAAAGTGTGTTTAAGGAGAGTTAGTGTTGAATATTTAAGTAAGGAGCTTATGCCGAGGTCTTAGAAAGATCTGGGTTTGAATCCCCACTCCGCCACTTTCTACCTGCATGATCTTTATTGTTAGTTACCTGCCCTGACACTCACTCTTCTCATTTATAAAATGAGGACAATCATACATTCACAAAGCTTTGTTGTGAAGATTAAATATGATCACATGTGTAATGTCTCTACTGCAGTATATACTGTAGGATCTTTATAAATTGAAGGTACATTTACTTTTTACCTGCACTGAGCTTCAAAGGAAGAAAAAACAGTCCCCAGACTCACTGACTTCAGCCATGGAGCAGGCACAAAGTGATGGGGCAGCTTTGGAGAATTTCCCAGGATGGCTGGGCTAAGTGGGAAACCCCCTCTACTGCATGTCTGAGTACAAGACTTCAATTCAGAGAAATTCCCCAGAGCTTTTGACTGATACATTATTTCCATTGTTTCCCCTGTACCTATCTTAACTTTCTCCACCCATTCTACCAGACATGTGAGAACCCTCTGCCAGTCCCCACTTGGGGGTTTGGAGGGAAAGAAGGCAAAATCTTTTATCTAATGACAACAGATCTCTGCTCCAACTTCATAGACAGGCTGAGCTAGGTTGAGTCACAGAGGCTGTGCCCAAGTTGAAGACTGGCCAGAGTCAGTGTTGAAAATTGACTGGTTTGGCATGGACACTGATTAATCAGAGCTGGTGCCAGCTGAAAATGACAAATATGGTCATGCCACTTTGAACAGGCTGCACATCAGCCATACCTGGAATAGAGATACATATTTGGAAAGTTTACCTTTCCTTTGGTTTAATACTGAACCAGCAAATAAGCAGTGAAATGGATATACAGGAAATCAAAGACACCAATGAATAGATGGACACACACAGCTGTCGATGCCACCCTGGCTTCTCAGAGATGTGACCTTCATCCACAATTGACCAGTCCACACCGAGTCCACACTGAGTCAGTACCTCTCAGAACCTTCTGCTCTTTACCTTTTAGTGCAAGCAGCCTCATTCCCAAGGATGCACACTGTTGGCACAGTAAGGAACTTTGACTTGCTCAACAATTATATACTTCTGAGTATATTTCTTGTGTCACCAAGAGTCCTCAGCTTCCTGACCAAGGCCTTCTATAAGTGCCAGTTTAGCTAACTTGGTTTTTCCCCACTTAACTCTGCACTGTCCAGTGGCCCCCCTGGCCAGGTGGCTTGGGTTCATGACTCCAACTCAAACACTTGAAGCTTAACATAGGCAAGTAATTTAAATCATAGAGATGGACTTAACAAAGACAAAGAAATGCTCTTCTCCAAATTAACCTTGCCTCTCCACCTTAATACTCTTCAATAGTCTCCCATTGTTTTTGGAAAATAAAAGTAAAAAATCTTGACTGGTTCTATCTGGTTGACACAATATAGGCCTTCCTGTGCATATGTGGAAGTAACAGTCATCGGATCGGGCAGATGGGAGGGGCGTGAAGTGGGTGAGGTGTGTGGTGTCTGGGGGATGGGCATGCTTATAGTTTTGACTCACGTGGTGCAAAGGCAATTTATGAGACCAAAACATTTGTACACCTGTAATATAATATTCTGAAATTTAAACCAAACCAAACAAAACAATACAAAACAAAGAAACAATATAGGCCTTCCTGGCCTCTCCAGCCTGATTTCTACTAACAGTTCTCCAAGCACACAAGCCTCTCTTACTTCCTTAATTACTCCTCTGTTCAGAATGCTGTTCTTTCTTTCTTCCTTCTACCTTTACTAACTCCAATTCATTTTTAGATATCAAGTCTAGAATTCTCCGAGGAACTTTTCCTTGAGCCCCTCTGTTTAGGCTATGTTTTGTTTGTTTTGCTTTGTTTATACTTTCAACGTCTCTTGTTTTGCTAAGCAAAACCATAATTAATTAATTAATAGATGAAAATGACATTACATTATATCAATGTTTGTTTCGGCTGCAGAAGAAGCCATCAAGGGAAATTGTGGCTTCTATTCTATCATTAACGTAATTTGCCCCTAGCAAAAGACAAGATTTAAAAATAAAGAGTTAATGGGTTGGCATGGATTTTCTTTTCAAATATTATTTTTCTACATTTCCTGACTTATTAAAAAAAAAAGTTTAGGGAAACTGACTGAACACCTGATAAAAAAGTCTAGTAATATTTTTACTGTTTTTATTTTCTGCAGCAAGTGCAGTTTATATGACTCATTTAGCATGGGTAAATTATCTTATTTTTTTTTCCTGCACATAATTCTCTCTTTTTAGCAGCTTTATTGACATATAATTTACATCTTATAAAAGTCATACATTTAAAATGTACAACTAATGGTGTTTTAGTATATTTAGAGTTGTACAGCCATCATCATAATTTAATTTTTTAAATATTATTATCACTCCAAAAAGAAAACTCATAGGCTATTTTTTAAATAGATTTTCCTGTACAATCATATAGCTATCTTACAGAGCACTTATCTCATTTGTATATACATTTACTAATGTTATTTTTCAGTTAATACCTATTTCTAACAGTGCGCTATAGGCATGAGAACAGAATCTGTGTCTATTTGGGGGATGACTTTCTGTCACTAATGCCTGGCAGACTACTTAGCACATGTAGAAGCTTTACAAATGTAAAAGGATTAGGCTCAGGATCCTCAGTATTGTCATCTGTAAAGGAAGATGAAAATATGTGTCACACAGGATTTTTTTTTTTTATTTCAGCTTATTATGGGAGTACAAAAGTTCAGGTTATATATATTGCCCATGGCCCCCCATCCCCCTGAGTCTGAGCTTCAAGCGTGTCCATTCCCCAGACAGTGCGCATCGCACTCATCAAGTAGGTATACACCCATCCCTTCCCCCCAGCTCCCACCTCTGTCCGATACCCAATTGGTGTTATTCCCAAATGTGCACTTAGGTGATGATCAGGGAAACCAGTTTGGTGGTGAGTACATGTGGTGCTTATTTTTTCATTCTTGGGATACTTCACTTAATAGAATGGGTTCCAACTCTCTCCAGGAGAACCAAAGAGATGCCATATCACCGTTATTTCTTATAGCTGAGCAATATTCCATGGTATACATATACCACATTTTGCTAATCCATTTATGAATTGATGGGCATTTGGGTTGTTTCCACATCTTTGCAATTGTGAATTGTGCTGCTATAAACATTCGGGTGCAGGTGTCTTTTTTATAGAATGACTTTTGTTCTTCTGGGTAGATGCCCAATAACAGGATTGCTGGATCGAATGGTAGGTCTACTTGAATCTGTTTAAGGTATCTCCATATTGCTTTCCACAGGGGCTGTACTAGTTTACAGTCCCAACAGCAGTGTATGAGTGTTCCTGTCTCTCCGCATCCACGCCAACATGTGTTGTTTTGGGACTTTTTGATAAAGGCCATTCTCACTGGAGTTAAGTGATATCTCATTGTGATTTTGATTTGCATTTCCCTGATGATTAGAGATGTTGAACATTTTTTCATATGTTTGTTAGCCATTCTTATATCTTCTTTTGAAAATTTTCTATTCATGTCCTTTGCCCACTTTTTGATAGGGTTGTTTGATTTTTTCTTACTGATTTTCCTGAATTCTAAATAGATTCTTGTTATCAGTCTTTTATCTGATGTGTAGTATGCGAAAATTTTTTCCCATTCTGTAGGTTGTCTGTTTACTCTCGTGACTGTTTCTTTGGCTGTGCAGAAGCTTTTTAATTTAATCAGGTCCCATTTATTTTTGTTGTTGCTGTGATTGCCTTAGGGGTCTTCTTCATAAATTCTTTGTCTAGGCCAATGTCTGTAAGAGTCTTTCCTACACTTTCTTCTGGAATTCTAATCATTGCCCACGTAAGGTTTAAGTCTGTTATCCACCATGATTTGATTTTTGTGAGAGGGGAAGGTTGTGGGTCCTGTTTTAGTCTTCTACATGTGGCTATCCAGTTTTCCCAGCACCATTTATTGAATAAGGAATCTTTTCCCCAGAGTATGTTTTCGTTTGCTTTGTCAAAGATTAGATGGCTACCCTTTTATGATAAGAACACTTAATAAAATAGGCATAGATGAGGCCTATCTAAAAATGATACAAGCCATATATGACAAACCCACAGCCAACATCATACTGAATGGGGAAAAACTGAAAGCATTCCCACTTTGAACTGGAACCAGACAAGGCTGCCCACTGTCCCCATTACTTTTCAACATAGTATTGGAAGTCCTTGTAAGAGCTATCAGGCAAGAGAGCAGAATCAAGGGAGTCCAAATAGGGAAAGAAGAGATCAAACTCTCACTCTTTGCTGATGATATGATGTTATATCTAGAAAACCCCAAGGATTCAACCAAGAGACTCCTGGAATTGATCAATGAATTCAGTAAAGTCTCAGGATACAAAATCAATACACACAAATCAGAGGCATTCATATATGCCAATAACAGTCAAATGGAGAACCAAATTAAGAACTCAATACCCTTCAAAATAGCAACAAAGAAAATAAAATACCTAAGAATATATTTAACTAAGGAGGTAAAGGACCTCTATAGGGAGAACTACGAAACACTGAGGAAGGAAATCGCAGAGCATGTAAATAGGAGGAAAACCATACCATGCTCGTGGATCAGAAGAATCAACATTGTTAAAATGTCTATACTGCCCAAAGTGATCTACAGATTCAATGCAATCCCTATTAAATTACTAACATCATTTTTCACAGATGTAGAAAAAATAATTTTATGCTTTGTATGGAATCAGAGAAGACCCCATTTAGCAAAAGCAATTTTAAGCAACAAAAACAAAATGGGAGGTATTAATTTGCCAGACTTCAAACTATACTACAAGGCTGTGATTATTAAAACTGCTTGATATTGGCACAAGTGCAGGGACACAGACCAGTGGAACAGAACACACAGGATGTTTTGAGGGTCAAAAAGTATAATACATGCAAAAGCACTCGTTAAGCTAAAATATCACACAAATCTTTTGATATCATTTAATATGTACTTTCAATTCAGGGAAAATTTAAGTTAGAAAGACATAAAATTGAGAGTATCAAGATTGTGCCTAATCTTTCTACCTTTTTCCAAGAACAGAGGAAGATTAAATTTCCAAGAATCTTTTGTGACCCTTCTGGACCACAAAGACTACTTACTTCCATACTACTTTTGGACAACAGGATGTGAGCATGCACTACTTGCAAGCCCAACCCTTAAAATCTTCTTGAGGTCTTGAGGTTTTTATGGCATAAACAAAAGGACCTGGAGATAATAGATGGAAGAACCATGGACCTATCTCTTTGAGGAAAACCTAGGAAACCAGTACCATCTGCAGCAAACTCTGACATGAGGGAAAATTCAACTCTTTGTGTGCTAAGTCACCAAGATTTCCAGACTGTTGGTTATGTAACATGCAGAAATCAGTGCATTGAAGTGGAGAGCTGCCATATCAAAAAGATAAAATAAATGACAGCAGTTAAGCATTAGGAGAGTAGCATCAAGGGAACTCTCTCAAGCTGGAAGCACAGCTCTCCAGATTATTCAGGTACAAGACATTTGATTTCTTTCCCTCTTGTAGTTTTTTGGGATACAGATAGTATTGACTAGTCAACAAATAGCTCTAATAGAAAAACTTGGAAAGCAGAATCCTAGTAGAGTATCTTGGCTACTAATGGCTGTCTTTGACAAGATATTATAAGATATGAGCTCAAAGAATTAGATACTTTACAGGCAGAAATGAAAGAGAATTTCTAGAAAAAGTCTAGAAATTCAAAATCTTTCCAGAGTTTAAAAGGCTAACAGATTCCAGGTCCCCAAAAGTAAGACACGAAATATTTAAAGACTTTAAAGTGCAAAGTCTAGGAAAAACTCCTCAGCTGAATGAAGTGACTCAGAGAAATGAGATAACTTCTGCTTCAATCAATACAATCCAGTTCTGATAGCCTCAAGATAGCTTTAGTTAAGACAGAGAGGTGGGGGTGTTGAAAAGCAAAGAAATAGAGAAGGTCTGAGAACTATGTCTAGGAAAGGATTTAGAGTGTAATCACTGGACACAAAACTTACTGGCAAGTATAGAGATTAGAAGCCATGAAGGTATTGAAAGGACTGCATTGCCAAAGAAATCACAAACTCATTCAAATCGTCCTTGGTCCTTTGAAACTTAAAGTAACCTTTAGGATCCTCACCTATGACAAGCAGGAGAAAAGCCTTAAAGCCCCTAACAATGGGATACTTTCTAAGCTCGACTTTAAATGTTCCCAAAGAAAATACCGGACAAAGAGAAGACCTCCGAAGGTAGAGCCACAGGCCATAGACTGCAAAAGACAGTGGAGTTTTTCCACCAGAGATCAAAATCAAAGCCTAAAAGGAACTTCCTTCACCCACTTAGACTAGCAGGACTTTATATTAAATATCAGTTCTGTGAAATTTCAGAACAATTATAACCAGTGTCATAACTCAAGTCCTCCAGGAAACAGACTCAGAGATCCTGAGATACATGTACACAAGGCTATATTTGGGAAATGCCCTTGGAAACTCCACCTTTAAAGAGTTAGGAAAGTAGGATTAGGAAGAGGGGAAAGTTGAACTGGTAAAGTCATTGCAACAAAGGACTCGGGGAACTCCACAGGAGCTCAGAGGCTGGGAGAGTCCTTCAGAGTTGTCCCAAGTAAGGCAAAGAGTCTATGTCTTTGCACCCCACATTAATCATTGGACACAAGCTGCCACAGGACAGGCTATAACCTTGGTCAAAGCAGCTTCCTTCAGAGGGCAGTTCCTGGAGGGGGACTTGGCTGTGAGCCATCAGCAGCCACTACTCTTGGCAGCTGGGGGGATGATGGCTTTGGTCCCAAAGGGAGATCTGGACAGGGTATCACAGTATCCACTATAAGTAATGATTTGTGTATCTTGTATTTTTCCCCTTAATAAATAAAAGTTCAAATTGCAATCATCCCATCCCTATTCCACTATTGTTCATCTGGTGGTGGTAGCCAAGGAGAGGGATTGGGAGCAGATGTTCATCTTCATGGATTATCAGACCATGAGGACACACATCTGGGTCTAGTGGGGAGGAAGCAATCATATTTCATGTTTAGGAGAAAGAAAGAAATCTGTCCTCGGTGACCAGACAGTATTAATCAGAGACTGACTTGATGCTCTCTGATCCCATTTCCCCTTCATGAGAACACAGGAGAACCCCATTTCCAGCTTCCTATGCACTTAGATTGTATCTAGATATGGCCAATAGAATTTGGAAATAAGAGAAGGAAGCCACTTCCAGGCATAGTCCTAAAAATCTTCCACAAGAACCTCAGTCTGCCCTCTCATCCTATCCATGAAGCTAGAAGTGAAAGACCCTCAAGTTGGTAGAGCTATAGACAAGAGGTATAGTTACAGACTATCATACGATTGAGCCAAATTATAGAAGGAACTGGAATCGCTAGATACTCTTCGGAGGATAGCCACCCTACCCACAGTGGATTGTGATATGAGGCAGAAATAAACATTTTTGGTATTAAACCACCGAGATTAGGGATTGTGTGTTAGCTGAAAGTAGGGGTAACTAACCTGAATTATGCAGAAAACATAGTTTATATGTGTTTTTGAAGTTAGGAGACTAGATAAAATGACCCAGAAGAGTCCCAAAAAGGTGAAACTTCCAATTTCAAGGAAAATATTCAGTTGAGTGTGAGAACAATACAGTGTCTGAAGATGCTTTTTATACAAAAGTAGGGGATAAAGGGAGAAACACAAGTTTTCACTTCTTCAGAGGCCTTAAATGACAACATAACAGTTAAGATTTTAACCTGTAGGTCACTTTCCTAAACAGGGAAAACCAGTGTTCTGTAAGCTTCTTAGGGCCATTAATATGCTTATATATGAGGGTTGTCCAGAAAGTATCCAGCCATGTACCTATTCTTGTTATATTAACTATATATGTATTGTTCCAGTTCACCATGTCCACCCCTACCACCTGCTACTCCCCACACCCCCACAGGCTTCTGGGCCCCCAAGAAATCACATAAAGGCTTTTCTAATTTTTTCCCCTTTGGTCAAAGAAAATAGCTTTTCCAAGCAAATACAGATGGCCCTTTGCATCCATGGGTTCCACATTTGTAGTCTCAACCAACCACACATCTAAAATACTCAGCAAAAAAATTGCATCTGTACTGAGCATGTACAGACTTTTTCTTCCTGTCATTATTCCCTAAAAATACAGTATAACAATCATTTACATAGCATTCACATTGTATTAAGTACCATAAGTCATCTAGAGATTATTTACAGTACACAGGAGGATATGCATAAGTTATATGCAAACACTACACCATCTTATATCAAACACTTGAGCATCTGTGGATTGTAGTATCTGAGGGAGGTCCTGGAGCAAATCCTCCGCAGATACTGAGGGACAACTATACAGTACACATTTACAAAAAAATCTCATCAATACCAGCATTTTTTGAAAAACAGCATGGAAAACATTTTTATAGGCCATAATGTTGTTTTGACTGCTTTCATCACCACAGAAGGAAGATAAAGCCAAATGGGTGTGGGGAGTGTTAAGAAGAAGATAAAAAGCCTGGTATTCATTTTGTTTTCTCCTTCTCTCAGCACTGAACCTTATTAGTGGTGGGGAGCTTTGAGGCATCTCTAAGGGGGAAGCAATCCCTACCCCCTTCCAGTTATGGATGCTGATCAGGAACAACAAATAAAAGCTTCCCAGACTCCATCTAAGTGGCTTTATCCCCGAGACACAAGTGTAGTACGTACCACACAGCTAGGAGTAATGCATCAGCATACGTATGCTGGAATTTTACAATTTTTAAGATCAAAACAGGTGTTTAAAATGATCTCTTTTGCCCAAAGGCCTGGAAACGGGAGAAAGGCACTGTTTCTCTGCTTTCAAGAATCAATTGCTCAGAGAGGAAAAAATAGCTGATTAAAATTTTATGCCATAATTTTACAATTGATCATTAGAGCCACAGAGGGCATAGTACGAATTTATTTTCCAACCACGGGAAAAAACGATGTGTCTTGAAAGAGGGTATTTTTAGCATAATAAGTGATTGTGTGGTTATATATAGATTTTGTTTCACTTTCCTCCAACTGTGAATGTGATTGTGTTCATATGCTTGGGGAAATTTGCATATAATGTGTGCTATTTGTATCAGGGCCAAATCACTTGAATTCAGGCTTAAACTACTCACTGAAATGTGGCTGAGGCCCACTGAGATAAATATGCTTATCTTTCATTTCTTAAGGCTAAGATCCAGAAGACTATCTTCCCCTCTTCCCAAATTTGCCCATCTGGAAAATTTCCTAATAATTATCAAGTTCTCTCTGCTAAGAAAAACAGCAATTGGATAAAGAATCAATAATTGTGGTCTGAAGCCTGGGAGCAAAGAGAAGACCAGACCAGAAAATAGTTTTGACTTCCTACTATGTTCTAGGTTGAATTCAGTTAAAAAAAATCTTACTTGTGAAACTGCAAAATGTCCTCAATAGAAAAGGCTTCCATATGTTTATTTTAATTGGAATATTATCCAATACCATAAAATTAACAATTTTAATATGTACAATCCAATTGTTTCCACTATATTCACAAAGGTGTAGAATAATCACCACTATCTAACCATAAAGCATATTCATCACCTTAAAAAATAACCCTGTACCCACCCCCAGTCACTTCTCATTGCCCCTTCCTCCAGCCCAGCCCCTGGAAACCACTAATCTGCCTTTGTCTGTATGGATTTTGCTTTCTGGATATTTCATATAAATTGTGTCACACAATGTGTGTTCTCTTGTGTCTGACTTTTTTCAGTAGCCTCACTTGATGGATCAGGTAGCTGGGTTTGTGGCAGGGAAACAAATTGCCCAGTCACATGAATTTGTCTGGGCACATCCAGAACTGGAACCTACTCTTACGAGAGTCATATTAGCAGAACATGAGCGGAGTGCTTCCTGGGAGCACTAATCTCAAGAGAACTTTCAACTTCGTTGGAAATGTCACTGAATAAGGAAAATTGTGTTCATTGTAAATCTCCTCTGTGAATTCTATACAAGGTTTGAAAGAAAACTTTGGGAAGCTCCATGGGGTGTAAAAGGATGTACGAGCTCACAGCATAGCATGAGCAAGGTGCACCTGATGGTATCTACACTGCCCTATGGTGAGTATGGATTTGGTGAACCCCTGGCATTTGTGTTGTTGGGTGGGTATATAATATTGAGGTTGAGTCTCCCAAAATAAACTTTGAATAAATATGTAACAAAATATTTGTGAAGAAGTACCAGAGAATTAGCCTGCTCAAGCCCTCTGCATTTCCACCTACCTCTCAAAGTCAAGCCCTGGCTCTAACACCGAGGCCCCCTCATTTGAAATTTGTACAATATTGATTTAGGAGTGGTAAAAACCCATTCCCTTTGGAATAATCCATAATGAACTCAAATCCTGCAGTGATCTCTCCCTCTTATCCCATGAAATCAGCCTGATTCCATCTTTATATACTTGCAAATTTTCCTATTTCTCTCAGTTCTTTTTTTCTATCTCAGAGAACCCACCATATCCATTTTATTGTAGCCCACATTGTGTTTCAAGTGAACCCACTTCAATAGCCTTCTTTTTAGAGCCCTAAGATATCAATCATATCCTCTGTCCCCAGTTCTGTATCCACCCAGGGCCCGGTTTACAAACTTAGACTTCTGCAGGGCTACTCTGGTATGGCGTCTACTTTCTACTCATGATGACTTTCTTTCTAGATACTTTCTTCCAGAACTCCAGGACTGCAGTCTGCCTCCTCTCATCCTAAGTCTAGAGGCCTTGAGGCTACAGTTTTCCTGCACCCCTAAATAAGCAAAGGTATTTCCTAATAGCAGATCATCAGTCAGGGATTATTCCTCAAATTATGAAATTCTAAGTTCAAATACTAAAAGAGCATGAAAATGGCAGTCCAGTGCAGTGCTTCGGAGGTGAATGGCCAGAATTTGTAGCTCAGGCTTGACTACTTATTAGTAGCTATAGGACCTTAGCCAAGAATCTTAACTTCTCTGGGCCTGAGTATCCTGATCTGTAAAATGGGGATAATAGTGCTTCTTATCTTATAAACTCATTCTGAAGACTAAATTACTTTATATATATTAAAAGTACTTAGGTAAGTACTTTTAATATAGAAATTGTATAGCAATAATAACTATTATTTTATTTCCTCTACACACAAGTAGCTCATATGCAACATTTATATAGAAATGATGGAGTTTTTTGTTCATAACACTTTGAAATGTCAACAGGAGAAAAAGTGCTAGACTGGGAAATAAGAGGTCTGGAATCTAGTTGTGGCTCTACCACTACATAATTACTAAATACATACACTGAATTTTCTTATGGAGACTAAACATTTTCCCATACTCATGCCTATAATGTATACATTTGTCTGTCAATGCTGTCTTTATGGAAAGTAAAGATATAAAAATGTAAGTGATCACAAATGCCAAATTAGTGGCTTCCTAACGAATGAGATGTCCATAAATGATTCATCTCCCTAAGGTTGATTAATTCCTTAGCTCAGCAGTACACATTCATCTTTCTGAGTTGTCTTTGCTCTTAAAGAAAAATTCCATCCAGTATATCACTGTATGGTCATGGTAAATGATGTCTTACAAAAATCAGGATATCAGAAAGGCTGGCTACATGGGGGCTGTGTCAACCCACCCTCCACTTGTGCTCCTGAGGCTTTCTAATTGTCACGGCTTGAACTCTTCTCTATTTATTACTGCTCTCTCTAAGAAAGGTCATTTCATCCCAGCCAGCTTTCCAAGTAGTATCACCCAGTGGTCTAGCAGAGGCATGAACTTTCTTGCAATCTGTATAGAACGTGCAGTGAAAAACCCAGCCTCTCTGCCTTTATGTTCTCATAGACCCTGTGGTTCTCCTAATTTTAATTATTAACTTAGTCTGTCTCTCTTTCCTGTGCTCAGACTGGGTTTTCCGAAAGATGGGACAGGATTTTATGCTCTTTGTCAGGACTCAGCATTTAGTCAGTGCATAAAAAAATGTTTGTCTTCTGTGAGTACATACGGTGAGTCAAGTCACATTCCTCTTTGTCCTAGGTATGCATTGGTCCTTGTTCACATATTGCCCTCTCTGCCTGGAAAGACCCCCCCTCATGTTGTGCCTTTAATGAGTCATCCTTTACAATATGACTCAGGCCTCCCTTCATTTGATAGGTCATCCTTGAGTCCCTTAGATTCTCCCTTCTCTGTCACAACAGTATATTTTCTTACAGAGGTCAAAGATTTCTCCTATGGCTATTCCTATAAGCTTTGAAATGATCACACTGATTTTTTTACTTTTAAGTAATTTATTTACTTACAAGTCTGGTTTGCTTATAGGATATGTGCTACTCAAAGAAGATAAGGGTACCTCCTTAGTCAGTGTTCTCATGATTTACCATAGTGCATGGTACATATCAATTACTCAATAATATTTGTTGATTGGAACTGCATTGAACTGATTTGAATTGCATGTATTTCAAAATCATCAAGAAAATTCATTACTTTGAAGGATTGTGGTATAATTGATATGATCAAATAAAATGGATAAATTATAAAATATATATAGTTAATTCTTCCTTTGGGGAGTTTATAAATTATTTTTACCATTATAACATATTTAGAAATATTATCAGAAGTTTTCTCCTGCTGATAGTTCTTTCCTCTGTACATGAGTAGAAGCATTCAGTTGTCTTCAGAAAGATTAGGATTATAGAAGAAGAAAGCGAAATATAGTCAATATTCAACTTTTGGCTCCCAGAAAAAGGACATAAAGCATTCAGAGGAAAACAACAGTCTTATAAGCAGATTTTTTGGGTGTGTGAGTGTTTGTGATTAAAAGGTATTTCCAAATTCAAACATCTCCCCTTGTATAGTACAAAAAAAAAGTCTTGAAGATTTGAACAGGAAGTGTTACTACAAGCTATGGGTAGAGAGAACTCAGTGTATGGCCAAGGATGCATCCCGTTTCAAAGAGAGGTAGAAAACTTTTCTACTTCAAGGACAAAATGGTGGCTTAGAAAAACATTGAAGGGATCAAAGGCAGAGGAAGAATTCTGTTCTGGTCTTGCAGGGATTTAGAGTCTCTACTACCTAAGATCTCAACCGTGGGGTGGCTATGGGAAGGGGGTGCCTCAGATAATGGAAACCACACATCATGAGGGGAGCTGAAAGCAGATGGGACATTTGAGGTGAAACTGTCTTCCAAAATGGATGATTAAAGCCAACTACAATAGTAGCATGAAAACTTTAAGCAGAGAAAAGGAGTGAAGGAGTACGCTTCTACTTTCCACCTCTGTGAGCAGGACATTTTTGAATGCCTTACGGGGGATTCAGAAGACCATAGCCAGTGCTGGCAGCTGAGTTTGTGTAGGGTGATGGGCAAAGTAGCTGAGGGTACAGAGTAGTGTTCGCAACTCAGGGAGCACATGAGATGTGCAGCCAGAGCCAGGGCGGATTCCAATGGAAGCTTGGATAGTTCCCCAGAGGAAGTCAACAAGCATCACCTGTGCTAAAATAACTGCCTCAATTATAGATAGGTTTTCAGGGTGTCCTTTCCTAAATACCAAGAAGACAAGGAATCCCAAACAGAGGGCAACAGGAAAGTTTCTCCTTTTGCCCAGATGCCATGTAGGGCAGGAACCAAAGAGAGGAGACTTCTTAACAGAAGAGAGAAATAGTCTTACTAGGAAATTTGAACTTTGAATCTACAGATCATTTGCCCAAATAAGAGCAAAGCAACAGAACAGGAAAGAGACTGGCTTAAACTGGAAGGGAATGGTTAGTTAAGTATGAACTCCCGTCTCCTTCTGTCATCTGCAGGAATTTGGGCCCAGCACAAGATAGAATATGTTTTAGAAAATAAAGTTACTTTTTAATTTTTATTTTGCATTTTGTATAACATGTGAGTTTTGGTTCCACTGAGCATTGCTTGGGTTAACACAGCAGTTTTTGAGAAGCAAGCATTGCCTAGGCCAGATGGGAGGACTCCCCAGACTTGCTGTTTGACCTTTGTGTGCAAACCACAGTTAAACCACCAAAATGGCTCCACAAAGAGCCTGGGAGTACATTAGCAGCCCAGATGATAAAAGGTCAAGAATATGGGCTTTTTAGATGTAGAGGAAATCTGACAGATGAAACACTATGTAATCTAATAAGACCTAGAGGGAAGTGACATTAAAGTTTGGGTGAGAAATTGATGAGCCAAGATACTGCACAAACAAATAAGACCACTGTGGCTATCAAACTATTATTGGAAGGTAGTCCTGTCCAGCAAAGGTGGTCATTAAGTGTTAGGCTCCTCTCTATATAATACTGCTTCTCTTTTTATCTTTGCTCCCCAAATATCTTAAGGAAATCAAGGAAATTAAATAAGGATTTTATCAAGAATCTGTAAGATAAAATTATTCTGGTTAATTGAGTGTTCTAATTAATATGAGGACTGTTCAGAAAGTATCCAGCCATCTAATATATTCTTGTTATATTAGCAATGGCTGGATACTTTCTGGCTAGCCCTTGTATATCACCTATGAGGCTTATTGATTATTCAAGAATTAGAAATGCTGTGTATTACTCAATGTTCTGCAGAGAAACACAACCAATAAGATATATATATATTTTACATATATATATAATACACATATAACACACACACACACACACACACACACACACACACACACACACACACACATAGAGTCAGCCCTCTGTGTAGTCACCAGAATCTCTGGGGTCCCTACCAAATAATTCGTTACTCTCCCTTTTCTGTACGTCTCCTAGAACAACATTTTGTTTCTCCTTTACTAGGCCCCATGACTAAAGTTACCTCACTTCATACTGTCTGCCAAGCTAATAATCCTCAGGGGGCTTTGATGGCAAAACTTGCCTCCCCAACCCAAAGAAAGGGGACTTACCCTGACAAGGACTGGCAGATAGATTTCACCCAAATGCCTCACTATAGAGGATTCAAGTACTTACTAGTGTTTATTGACACTTTTTACTCATTGGGTTGAAGCTTTTCCTTGCAGGACTGAAAAGGCTGCTGAAGCTCCCCGAAGACTTCTGGAGGACATCCTATACCTCATTTTGGCCTCCCCCAGCCCTTACATAGTGACAATGGTCCTGCCTTTGCTTCATAGGAAACAGCTGAACAGTAGCTTGGTTCTTGCAGATATTACAAGAGCACAAGCTACCCTGTATATACCTTTCTTCCCCTAGTGCTTTCTGTCAGCTGGGGAACTGAGTGCTCATCAAACAGTGGAAGGATGGGTCCCACACATCCCAACTAGCCCCGGTGTGGGAAGGTCCTTTATCCAGTCTTACTTTCTACCCCAACTGCTATTAAGGTCCCGGGAATACCTGCTTGGATCCACCATTCTCAGGTGAAGCCATGGAAGGATCAAAATGAAACTCATCCAGCCCCTGCGGAAAAAAAAGACTCCAACACTGGACACAAATACTCGTGTACTCCCTTGGAGTATCTCCTGTGTCTGTTTAAATAGACTCATCCTGCTGTGGCTCCTTCAGATAAGTAACACAAACTCTTTATCCATGGGCAAGACACGTTTTTCCCAGGCAAACCAAAGCACCGCTTTTTGCCTTTATGGGGGAACAGCAGCCACTGCTGGAGTAGCCACAGGAGGCTCATCCCTGGGCCTGCAACAGCCTGGCTGCGGAGACAACACAAGCCCTGGTGAAAACTGGCCATACACTCGCTCTCTTATAGGAATATTTAAATTCTCTGGCAGGCATCACCTTACAAAATAGGCAGGCCCCCAATATTCTAACTGCAGCAGAAGGGGGCACATATTTGTTCTTAAAAGAGCAGTACTGCTTCTATGTGAACAAGTCAGGACAGGTTCAGGACAACATCAATGCCATCCTAGAGTCCACCTCCAATCTCCAGACACAAGGCGAGATCTCTAGGCCCTGGTGGATGTCCTTAATTCCCTTGGTCGCCTTGTTACTGTGGGTCCTGGGAATTCTTATATTGGGACTGACCCTAATAAACTTTCTAACTAAATTTATTTTACCCTGTTAGAAGCCATCAAGCAACAAATGGTCCTACATTCTCTGCTGGCCCTGGCACCTACCTCTTCACCTATAACTACAACAATCTACCAAGAACATATACCAAAGTGCCCTGGAGAGACCCCAGAGAACCTACACGAGGACACCCTAATAGGGATCATCACCCCCTACTAAGCACAAAGCAGCCAGATGAGTCAATGCCCCTACTCAGTGATTTGGTCCTCTGGAGTAAAGAATAGGGAATGTTAGGTAGATAGCGAGGGATTCTGGGTCTCCTAGGGATGAAAGTGGGTGCTGTTGCCCCCATCTTAGTCCTGCCCCACCCTAATTCTCCATACCTGGGGGAAGAGGGAATACCCTGTGAATCTGCTAATCAGAACTTGGCACGCCAGCTGCAAAAGACTGCAGAGGACTCCAGCCCACAGGCGACGCAGCATGGATATCATAAAGTCCGGAAAGTAACCTAGAACCTATATGTGTAGTTAAAGCTCAGGTCATGTGACTCCCAACTGTCCAGTCAAAATGGTTCCATGGTGACCTCTGAACCATGAGGGAGGTCCCTATCCAGACAGTATAACTATAGCCAACCTCTCTGTCAGCCCTTTCTTTGGCTCTCACTTTGCTGCAACGGTGGGTCTAGTCGCCATCTGTGGCATATGTTTCATGCTCTGTAAACCTATATCTTGCTCTTGCCCTATAATCCTCTTTCTCTCCTCAATAAACCTCATTTTGGTGCTTTCCTTAAAAAAAAAAAAAAGGCTCTAAAACAAGTGGCAAAGCATTCTGATAGTGATAGAGGTCCAGATAATTTAGCCAGTTAATTATTCCCTCTTTTCCTTAGCACAGGGAGAGAAGGGACGATTTATCTTTAAAAATGAGTAGGATTCACTGGAACACAACAAGGGAAGCACATTTCAGACAGAAGAACAATATGTGCTGATAAATGGAGACATGAACAGGAGTCTCCAAGTAGTTCCGAAAAACTAGGGAAGAGAGTGAAACAGAAGGAAAAGGGAGAGATGAGATTGGAAAGTCAGATAGATCAGATCAAGTAGTGTTTCATATGCTGAAAAAGAACTTACTAGTAGCTAATACTTCTGAAGCTCCAGCTCTGCTGATATTCTATCTGGTCCTCAAACAAGCCAAGCTCCTTGCTGCCTCATGGACTTCGCGATAATTTATGCCTCCGAAGCCCCTACCCTAGACATTATTGTGTTGACTCCTTGACACCAGTTATCAATCAAATCTGTGCTCAGATATCACCTCCTCAGAAAGGATGCTTCTTGCAGCTCAATCTGAAACTGACTCACCCATTTCTCTCCTACAAATCTGTTTTGTTTTCCCTTAGTGTTTTCTGCTACCTGGAATCATCTCACTTATGTACATGCTTGTTTATTTATCTTCTGCTTTCCTCCACTGGGATAAAAGCTCAACAGGAGATGAAATATTTTCTATTTTATTTACTACTGCACTTTTAGTACCTGTAACAGAATAGTAGGTGCTCATGAAATATTTGTGAAATGCATGAATGAGAAAGCATTGCTTAGGGAGACACATGGTCTGATTTGCATTTTAGAATATTATTTTGGGTGCAGCATGGTAGAATTGCATCTTTCTGATGGAGAACATTTTAAAGGCATTATGAGAGATTTTTTTTAAATGTCCAATTGAAACTACCATGAAGATGGATTAGAAAGGTGCAAGGCCACTTTGGAGACCCACATTCATTTTTCCAGGACAGTAGTCCAATATTCCTAGACAGTTTTTAAATTGCAGAATAGGATATATGCCTTTTTCTGCACTTGACACCCTGATTATCAATCTAGAGGGTTATTTCAGCACATTACTGAAATAGAAATTAGGGTAGAGATGGGAGACTACCTGAACCATTTAATTTTTTGTTGTTATGAAGATTGAGTATTGGTGAATTTTTATGAGCTGATGCTCATAAGATACCACTTTATAGAAAGTGAAAGTGGAATGTCTAACTTTTGAGGCTGGGAAATCATTTAAAAATGGCATTTAGTTCCCTCTTGAAACAAATAACAAAAAGAGAACTCTTCTGTCTCTTTCCATCCTGTGGTGATCGATTTTACATATTTGAGATGTTTCTTAGTGAACTGAATTATTATTTTGGTTGGTTTTGAATCCACTTTCTTTCTACCAGTCATAGCTTGAATTTTGTTGCAGAAGATGCCTTGGAATTAAAAGACCAACATGCCCCTCAACGGATCTACTATTTCTAAGGACCTGAGTGTTTAGAGTTCCAACTTTATCCTTCCTCTTATCCTGTTCCTTTCTACCTCAATAGAATACACAATTCTTACAGGAGATTCTAACAACGACTAGCGGGGATTCAACAGTTTTCTTCCTTTTCCTCTCCTATCCCCAAAAGATTAAATATAAAAGTTGAGCAAAAATAAGCCATTCATTTAAATTCTCAGATACTGGCCTCTCCCTCTCTCTCATAAACATACATTCAAATTTAGTCTTTTCTTATAAGCAACTAGGAAAGGGGAAAATATTAATTCTCCACTTGAACTATAATAATCTGCCAAACATTGCTGTCTAACTTGCAGTGAGAGATGAAATTCTCTCCTAAATAAGGGTTAGTGCTTAAAAGACTTTTGAATCCTGCTGAAAATGTTTTATCAGGATCCAATCTCTATCCTCCCACCCCAGCCCCCCCTTAGTCTCTTCTAAGAGTGAAATTATGCTATGGAATAAACTGCAGATTATGGTAGTTCTAACTTGGTTTGACACTCTAGGCTAGTAGGTTGAGAAGAGACTGAATAAGCCTTTGGGAAATCCAAGTATCGGCCTTGTATAGACATATGCCAGCCCTCACTCTTCTCATTGTAGCTAGGAATTATTTACTTCTGCATGTACCCAGTGCTAAACAGGCAGATTTGGCAGATGTCTCAATGTTTGTTGTCCTGCACAAAGGGCTGATGGACACATTTGGTCTGTGGGAATGTGAATATTAATCTGAATACTGTCATTTCAATAACGCTTCACAAATTGCAAAGCATTTTTGCTCCACAGGTGCATAACACTGGAGAGCACTGACCACTCCATGCCAGGTCTGATGTCTACAAAGATAAACAGAGCTCAGAGAGCTCAGGCTCAGCTTTCTAGCCTGGGCTCAGGCAGATCTGCAGGGAATCCCAGGCTTCCTGCCTTTAAGAGTTGTAAATATGGGAGATTTATTCAATCTTCCACAGCCTCATTTTATATGAAAATTAGGATAATAATAGATCATATCTCATAAAGTTTTGCAGGGACTTAAGAAGATAGTATAATAGAGTGATTAACATAGTAAGAGTTAACAGTCTATGTATTTTAGCTATTTAATTATATTAAAGAGACTTTATAACCGAAAAGGAATTATGGTGATGGTGATGATTTTCATTTTGTGTGTCCAGAAACAGAGAATCAGGGATGCAAAGCCACTTGGCTAAAGTCACAAATGTCCTTAAGTCTTGGGTCTAGGTTCTATGCTTCAAACCGTATCTTGTTTCCAGGCTCTTGGGGTTCCATGAAAGGGCTGGGGCTGGGTGCCTCTATGGGAGGAACCTGTCTGTGCCTATGAGAAGTTCCACTGCAGAACGTTTTTAAAAATGAACTCAAGGAGAAAGTTTCCAACTCTTTTATTTCCATTTTCACCTTTGTGAACAACAACAACAAAAAGAGTGTGTATTACAAGCCTAACTTACAAGGATTTGACAGAAGGAGCCCCTTGTACTATTTGAGTTACTAATGGGATAGCAAACAGTTCCTGTAATTTACTTTGTACTTTGATAATGTCTTGGCTGGAAGGGTCACACAGACCTTTCCAAATATTAACTTATTTCCCCCTCCTAACATTTCTAAGGGGTCGGAGAATGTTAGCATTCCCTTTGTTTTACAGATGAGAAAACTGAGATCTAAAAAGGTTAGGTGTCCTACCAAGGTCACTCCACAAGCGAATGTGCTATCAAATCTGCTGCTCCCAGCTGCAGTTGCTCCTGGAACCCACAGAGGGAAATTTGTCCAGGATGTTTTTCATCCTGACCTGAAACTGCCACCAGATTTCATTCGTGTTACTTTTCCATACATCTCAAGCAATGCCTGGAATGAACAAAACAAGGGCATATTGCAAGCCTGGCTTCTTCAGGACTGTGGAGCTGAAAAAGGTGAATGAATGGGAGCAAGCCTAATTACAAAATGTATTAGTTGCAAGCAAATATTCCTTATCACATTAAGTATAAGTGGGGAGGTTGATTTATTTGTTTTAAAAGTTAGGTGGAACGATGTAGGGAAAAATGGACACACAAGTCGACCAGATTTCAGCAATTCTTCTGAATATGAGGAATTAGGTTAGAAACCAGTATTTACTGAGCTCTAGGCATTAGTTTAGAAGCTTTCACTTAAGTTGTCTCATTTAATCATCACAACAACCCTGGTGTCTGTACAATGTTATGCTTTGAGATGGAGGAGAGAGAGAGCCTAAATAATAAATCACTTCTTCTTTCACATGCATATACAAAAGTCACCTTCCTCCTGAGACCTTCCTCTTCCAGGTGACTGCTACATCCCTAGTGCCGACAGGAGAGTGTCCAGTACACAGCAGGACTCAGAAAACACATATTGAATTAATGAACAAATGCAGTAATGTTCTCCTGACAACTCATAGCTCTCTTAGTAACGTGAAATTATATTCGTAATTTTAAATTTATTTGTGTGGTTATTTGATTAAGCTCTATCTCATCTTCTAGAAAGATCTGTGAAAATAGAGAATGTCTGATCAAGGTCAAACAGTGAAAAAGTGACATAGTGAGATTTGGAATATTTTTCTTTATTCAAAAACTATTTATTGAACAACAGACATTATTGCTGCCTTCATGGGGCTTACTACCTAGTGGGGCCTTCTCATGACAATTCATTTGCCTTATAATATTTCACTCATAGTTTAGACATATCTTATAAATAAGAAACTTTAATATATAGCAACTTTACTTTTCTAAAATGTAGGGAAGAAGCAGGAAAATAAGCCAGAAAAGCCCCTTTCCAGTTAAAATAATCCCAACATTTGACAACATATGAGTCTCTAAAATCATAATTCACCTACCATGTACTCTTAAATACCACAGAACTACCTTGTCATCTTAGGGTCATCCCTCCTCTTAAGTACTTGCCCTAATCCTTCTATCACTAAGCCCTGTGGATTCTACAGACAGTATCTTTTAATTTCAATTCTATCTTTCTATCCCAACTTCCATTAACTTAGTTTTGACATTGTGGGTTCCAACCTGGGTTATGTCCTCTCTTAACTGGTCTCTCTGCCTTTGCATTTTTTTTTTCTGGCATAGGATTGAAAATCAAAATAAACAGGGCAGGTAAAGTAGAAGTCCCAAGCAAACCTCAGTGCAAGAAAATGATACTAATCCCAATCTGGCGTCTGGTGGTAGAGTCTTCTATAGCTGCTGTCACAACCAACCCTCTCCTCCACCTCCACCCATGGAAAAATTGTCTTCCATGAAACTTAGGAACCAAGCCTCACATCAGGAGGTGAGTGGTGGGCAATCCAGCAAAGCTTCATCTGTATGTATAGCCGCTCCCCATCACTAACATCACTGCCTGAGTTCCGCCTCTCTCCCACCTCTGGTCCGTGGAGAAATTGTCTTCCATGAAACTCATCCCTGATCCCAGAAAGGTCAGGCATCACTGTTCTATAGTCATCTCTAGTTGAACAGAATGGATAAATCCCTCACCATATGGTTCACTTCTTACTGAGCCTGCCTCTTGTAGATTTAGCTTCTAACTCAACAGTAACACAATTCCCTGCGCACTCATCCTCAAGCCATCTCCTGATTGCTAAACTTTGCTTTTTATTGAAAGATGAACTCATGTGGTATGGGACTTTCAAGGCTCTTTCTTTCTTTTTTCTTTTTTTTTTTTATTTCAGAATATTACAGGGGTACAAAGACTTTGGTTACATAAATTGCCTTTGCACCGCCAAGTCAGAGCTACAAGCGTGCCCATCCCCCAGGCAGCACTCACCAGACCTGTGAGGTGTGGATTTACCCATCCCCTCCTCCCCATTGCCCGACATCCAATGAATGTTACTTCCGTATGTGCACATAAGTTTTGATCAATCTGTAACAATTTAATGGTGAGCACATGTGGTGTTTTGTTTTTCCATTCTTGTGATACTTCACTTAGAAGAATGGGCTCCAGTTCCATCCAGGATAATACAAGAGGTAGTTCACCATTTTTATGGCTGAGTAGTACTCCATGGTATACATATATCACATTTTATTAATCCACTCATGGATTAATGGGCACTTGGGCTGTTTCCACATCATTGCAATTGTGAATTGTGCTGCTATAAATATTTGAGTGCAAGTGTATTTTTTATGGAATGTCTTTTCTTTTTCTTCCTTTGGGTAAATACTCAATAGTGGGATTGGGGGATCAAATGGTAGTTCTATTTTTAGTTCTTTGAGGTATCTCCATATTACTTCCCATAGAGTTTGTATTAGTTTGCAGTCCCACCAGCAGTGTATAAGTGTTCCTATCTTTCCACAAGAACGCCAACATTATTGTTTTGGGACTTTTTGATAAAAGCCATTCTCACTGGAGTTAAGTGTTATCTCATTGTGGTTTTGATTTGCATTTCCCTGATGATTAGATATGTTGAGCATTTTTTCATGTTTGCTGCCAATTAGTCTATCTTCTTTTGAAAGTCAGCAAAAAAAAAAAAAATCAAACACCATTACAAAGTGGGCAAAGGACATGATCAAGGCTCTTTAAAATCTATCCCCTAGCTAAGTCTCTTTCTCATTCCTTGCCACATATATTGCATTTGTTTGTTAGTGTGGCTATCTTCTTACTGGATGTGTATTTCCCCAGACATGAGCTGTGCATCACTAGAGGAATGAGAGTTGTTTTTACATTATACCCCATGATGTACTTTATAATAGTTAAGGATAAATGGAGAAAGTGTTCCTTCTCATTCCCTTTACCCCTTCTGATGGCTTTAAAGAGAAAGTCTAAGTTTTGTGCTAGTATGCCCTTAACAACTCTCTTGTACTTGATAATCTCCTTTATTTATCAAAGAGACAGTAAATCCAAGTCTGGAGCCTTCAGCACACAGTGTAGCCAGGTTGAATTTCATCATATTGCTATTTTAATTTGGATTTGATTACCTTTTATTTATGGCAAGTGAGACTGGTTTTCCATTAAGTAGAGACAAAAAGATTTCTTTTCAAGTAAGTTTATTAAGGCATAAAACTATATGTAATTAAAGAAAACATTAAATAATAATAAAAGGAGCAGAAAGATGAGAAAACCATGATGGGACATTTGAATGATGGGAGTTTAAGAAATACCACACTGTAATGAAAGTTTCTTCTCTTAGAGCAAAAACCATATCTGTTCATTTCTCCATCCCCAAAATTCAGCATAATGCATTAAAGGCTCTCAGTAAACACTTATGGAAGAAAGAAGAAAAGCTTAGGTTCCATGGTGCATTATTGAAACCGTGCTCAGTGAACACTTCAAATCCTTTGCCCCTCTCTCCTTATGTAAATATACCTCAGAGTCATTGCAGGTTTCAGTCTACCACAATAAATAGAATTTCACAATGAAGTGAGTCACAATTTTTTTGATTTCCCTGTGCATATAAATTTATATCTGCATTATACCATAGTCTGTTCAGTGTGTAATAGCAGTATGTCTAAAAAAAAAACAATGAACATACCTCAACTAAAAAGTGCTTTATTTCTAAAAAATTCTAATGACCATCTGAGCCTTCAGCAAGTCATAATCTTATTGCTTGTGGAGGATTGTTGGTTGCTGACAGATCAGGGAGGTGGTTGCTGAAGGCTGGGGTGACTGTGGTAATTTCTTAAAATAAGACAACAATGAAATTTGCCACAACAGTTGACTCTTCCTTTCACAAAAGATTTCTCTGTAGCATGTGAAGCTATTTGGTAGCATTTAACCCACAGTAGAATTTCCTTCAAAACTGGAGTCCATCCTCTCAATCCTGCCACTGCTTTATTAACTAAGCAGATGTAATATTCTAAATCCTTTGTTGTCACTTCAACAAAGTGTTCACAGCACAGGAGTAGATTCCATATCAAGAAATCACTTTCTTTGCTCATCTATGAAAAGTGACTCTTCATCGATTCAAGTTTTATTATGAGATTGCAGCAATTCAGTTGCATCTTTAGGCTCCACTTCAAATTCTAGTCCTCTTGTTATTTCCGCCATATCTGCAGTTACTTCCTCCACTGAAATCTTAACATTCTCAAATCCATCAATGAAAGTTAGAATGAACTTCTTCCAAACTTCTATTAATGTTGATATTTAGACTTTCTCCCATGAATCACAAGTGTTCTTAATAGCGTCTAGCATGGTGAATTCATTACTTTGCCAAAATCCACCAGATTAGTCACTATTTAATGCAGCTATAGCCTTACAAAATATATACCTTAAATAATAAGTCTTGAAAGTCAAAATCACTCCTTGATCCATGTGCTACAGGATGCATGTTGTGTTAGGAGGCACAAAAACAACAATCATCTCCTTAAACAGCCCCATCAGAGCTCTTGAGTAACTAGGTGAATTATTAATGTTAATGAACAATAATATTTTGAAAGGAGTCTTTTTGTCTGAGCAGTACGTCACAACCGTAGGCTTAAAATGTGCAGGAAATCATGCTGTAAACAGATGTGCTATCACACAGGCATTGTTGTCACATTTATAGAGCACAGGCAGATTCTCAAGGGCCCTGGGAATTTTGGAATGGTCAACTGGCACTGGTTTCAACTTGAAGTCACCAGTTACATTAGCTGCTAACAAGAGAATCAGCCTGTCCTTTGAAGCTTTGAATCCAGGCATTGACATCTCCTCTCTAGCTGTGGAAGTCCTAGAGAGCATCATCTTCCAATAGATGGCTGTTTTATCTACATGGAAAATATGTTGTTTAGTGTAGCCACTTTCATCAATGATTTTAGCTATATCTTCTGGATAACTTGCTGCAGCTTCTACATTAGCACTTGCTGCTCTACCTTGCACTTTTATGTTGTGGGGATGGCTTGTTTCCTTAAACCTTTTGAACCAATCTCTGCTAGCTTCAAACTAATCTTCTGCAGCTTTCTCACTTCTCTCAGCCTTTGTAGAATTAGAATTAGGGCCTTGTTCTGGATTAGACTTTGGCTTAAAGGAATGTTGTGGCTGGTTTGATCTTCTATCCAAATCACTAAAACTTTCTCCATACCTGCAATAAGGCTGTTTCACCTTTTTATTATTTCTGTGTTCACTGAAGTAGCACTTTTAATTTCCTTCAAGAACTTTTCCTTTGCATTCATAACTTGGCTGACTGTTTGGTGCAGGTCTAGCTTTGGTCTATCTCAGCTTTTGACATGCCTTGCTCACTGAGCTTATTCATTTCTGACTTTTGATTTAAAGTGAGAGACATGCAACTCTTCCCTTTACTTGAACGGTTAGAGGCCATAATTAGCCTAATTTCAATATTATTATGTCTCAGGGAATAGAGAGGCCGGAGGAGAAAAAGAAAGATGGGGAAAAACAGGCTGGTGGAGCAGTCAGAACACACATAACATTTATAGATTGAGTTCGCTGTCTTAACATTGGTGTGGTTTGCGGTGCCCCAAAACAATTGTAATTGTAACATCAAAGGTCACTATAACAGATATGAATAATGAAAATGTTTAAAATATTGTAAGAATTATTAAAATGCAACACAGAGACATGAAATGAGCACAGGCTGTTGGAAAATGGCACCAATAGTCTTGCTCAAGCCAGAATTGCCACAAGCCTTTAATTTGTAAAGAACGGTATCTGTGGAGTACAATAAAATGAAGTGCAATAAAACGAGGTATGCCTATATTCATACTGGCAAAATCCCAATTTGTTGTTAAATACAACAATCTGAACATTTCATGTCTGCACTTGGGACAGTGGATAGGGCTTGTGAAAAATACACAAACCTTATTAACTCATCTCACATTATATGACTTAATTTTAAGTTGGCAATGAGGCCTCCCGAAGTTCCAACTGTATTTCCCTTGTCTATCCCCTTTCAATGTCTTAAACAGCTATCTCATTCCCTTCTTCTTATACCTCCAATTTCCCCCCCTTTCTCACTGTCAGATAATGACCATTTTTTCCTATTTCAATGAAATTACAACCAATCAGAAGAGAACTTCTTCACTCATACAGTCACCTGTAACAATCTGTTGGTTTCATAAATTCCATTGTCCTTAACATTATTGTGGATGAACTGTCTTCACTCAAATCCAAGACAATTACCTCCACTTGCACCCTAGATGTCCTCTCCTCTCCTTACTCGAGGACATCATTCCAGGAAATTTCCTCTCTCCTGCATCTCATGCCATCTCTACTGACTCATTCCTGTCAGCCTTGAATATGTTGTAAAATAAAATATCTTCCACCTCTCGACCTCACATTTATATCATTTCTCTTGTCTCCTTTACAGAAAACTATTTTCAGTTTATCTCATTTCGTCTCTGGAACTCTTCCCAATCTGTTTTTCACCAAAACAACTTTGATCGAGGTCACTAAAGACCTTCATTTACTTAAATTCGACAGCCATTCTCAGACCTCATCTTAGGTGGCCTATCTGCAGGGTCTGACACAGTTAACCACCATCACCTTCTTAAAGCACTTCCTTCACTTGCTTTTCAGAAATCCACTCTTTCCTGGTTGTCCTCCCTCCTCAGTCTCATTTTCCCTGTTTATTCTTATCTTCTATACCTATAAAAGTTGAGATGCCTCAAGGCTTAGTCCCTAGACCTTTTGGTTTTATTAAACTTACTCTTCAGTTGACCTAACTAGCTACAAAGATTTATATACCATCTACATGCTGATAATTACTATTTGTACCTCTAGCTCAGACCTTCTCCCAAACACCAGATGTGCATATGCACCTGCCTACTCAACACCTCTGTTTGGATATTCAACAGGCATCTTAAATTCAGAATGGCCAAAAATCACCTCCTACTCTCATCTCTTCTTAATCTGCTTTTGCCACAATCTTCTACATCACAGCTCTTGGCAACTCCACCCTCCCATTGCTCAGGCAAAAGTCTTGGCATCACCCATTGCTCCACTCTTTCTTCATGCCCTATATCCAATCCATCAATAAATCTTTACTCTTTTCCCTTCAGAATATCCCCAGTGCCTGACCAGCTGTGAGTATTTCACTGCTGTCTCTCCCCTGGCTGACCTCTATACCTCCTAACAATTTGTTCGCTGCCAATTCTATCTTTGCTCTTTAAATTCTATTCTTCACAGGACACCCTGAGTGATCCTTTTAAAATGTAAGTCGTATCATGTCACTCTTCTGCACCAAAGCTTCTGATGGCTCCTCCTCTCCTGTCCAGGAGGTCCTGGATGATCTGGCCCCACTGACTCCCCAACCTCATCTCCTACTACTCTCCTTTTGGCCCGTCTTCTCCAGCTGTCTTGTCCTCTTTGCTCTTCCAAACACCTTCTCACCTCATTTGCATTTACAGGTCCCCTCTGTCTGGAACATCATTCCTTTAAGAAAATATATGCTTTTCTATTTCTGGTAAAAGTCACCTTCACATTGAGATATTAAGATCCTCCCTGACCTCCTACACTGAAGAATAATACTTCCCACAACTGCCCTGACACAATCTATACCTCTTTCTCTGCTTTATTTTATACCGTGGCAATTATTTCTCATATATACATAGACATAGGCTTACATATATAGTATCTATACATTGTAGTTGGGAAGATGCAGACAATAAACAAATGAATGTGTACAAAATGAGTAGATACACATTGAATAAACCCACGTAGCTTGTATGTATACTCATTGTGTATATACTTGTTTGTTTGCTGCCTGTATCTTCCCAGCTAGTGAGCAAGTGCCATGAGAATAGGAGCTTTACCTGTATGGTTCATGGCTATATCCCCAGCATCTAAAACAGTGTCTGGCATATAATAGGCTCTTAATCCTTAGTTTTTGAATAAGTGAAGAGAAAAAGGAAGGAAGATCAAACACTTGTACTGTCCATGTCTTATACTTTTAGATCCACATTGTATTTGAAATGATACTACCTTTCAAAAACGGTTTTTAAAATTTATTCAATAGATATGTATTGGGTGTCCCAAATCCCTGCCCTTGAGGAAGGAAAGAAGAAACAGACATAGGGATGAAGAAGACATACAGTATGCTGGAGGGTGTACCTCTAGAGAATGCAATTCCCCTTTCCTCTAACAGTTTGTGTTCATCTGTTGAGACTCAGTTCACGTGTAACATGTGCCCTGACCTTACAGTCATAATTAAACATCTCTTTCCCTTTATTTTTGTTATACTCAAACAGGCAGCCCAGTGCTCTTAAAATGAGAAAATTACAATTTAAACAATGGAGCTCTGGCTACACGGGACTCTCCACTCAGGATGACAAAATCTGACTGGAGCTGAGTAGATCTCGCATGACCACAGCCTGTCCCACAGGAGAGTTCCTTTATTTTTTGCAACCCATGTTCCTCCCCCCTTCATCCACCTTACCTGATCTGTCTCTGTGGGCATCTGAGTTTGAGATCCCTGTCAGAGCACTTTGTTCTTACCATTATTATGGTCTGCATGGCATTGCGTATGGTTAACTGTATAAATGCCTGCTACTTCATCAGCCCACTAGCTACTTAGGTTTATTCATCTCCATATTCCTAACTCCTAGCACACAGCTGATGTGGAGTGGACATTCCCCATGTTTTTGAAAGAAAATTAATTAAGGGCTTGATGATCTTATTTATTTATTTATTTACTTTTGCCATTACAGACAGGACCCAGTCAAAGGCTCTATGCCAAGCAGACATATTGTCCATAATAACATGTAATTCCTGAGAGCCTTACAGAGAGGGAAGGAACAGAAACCTATATAAAAAACACATAAGAATTCCTACCATGTAGCAGTCTGAGACCAGGCAATGAAAGGCAAATATACCACACACCTATGTTGACCCTGAAGTCACTATATGGTGTAATTAGTGACAGTGATAATGAATATGTTCCTGCTAGATTCAAATTACGTGATGGAGTCTACATGATAGCTTCATAAAGCTAGGAAGTATGTGAGATATATTAGGGGGAAAATGTATCCAATAATACTGAACACTAAATTATTTGGAAGATTTAGCCCCATAGGCTCACTTATTTCCAGAAAATTAAGGTTTTACTGTAAATTTTGAATATCTGAAAACTTGCCAACCATTTAAATTTCTAATTGCCTACTATAATTCTTTAAAAACTGAGAATCTTACTCTCTTAATTTTAATAGCATGTATGAGAATTCATTGAGCATTTGGCATTTTTAAAAAAACATCCTTTGCTGAAAAAGTATAGTAGATATCAGGGGAAAGTGGAAGCTCTTAAGAGATAGCAAATACTTAGAAAATAGTCTTGCAATACCGAGTATTGGCATGACAACCATCTCCGTCTGTCTGTTTCTCCTCCCTTACTTCCTCCTTATTTCTTTTTTATCCTCCATTGCCTGATCTTCTGCTCCCAGTGTTGAAATTTGCATATCAAGATTTCAGTAAGTTTATGCTCCACTAAATCTTGCCCTGCAGTTGAAACATTAACAAAATTCTATCCTGGAAGGCTGTTGACATACTGTTACACCCAAACACTGTAGCAGTAACCAATCTGGCAGGGTAGATTCACTTTTAGACAGGAAATGATAGAATCTTGTTCAGAGCTCTCTCCCATGCAACTCAACCTAGTTTTATGCTGATGATTCTGAAGTTCTGATCCTGCTTGCTGATAGCACTCTGTAAATTCTGAAGTATGGTTAATTATGATAACTGGGAAACCTTGCTTTTAAAAGAGCTCAGAGTATGTTCAAATTTTCATTACAGCTATTGCCAGTAGAATTGTCAGACACGGCTTGGGTCTTTGAAATGAGTCTGATTGAAATACAAAGATAGGAGTGGAATGAAGTCCAGAGGTAATTTGCATATAGCCTGCATGTTCCCTCACTTGTTCCACTGCATAATAGCACCCTCAAAACTATTTCAAAACCTAAGGTGAAAGGCCGGGCGCGGTGGCTCAAGCCTGTAATCTTAGCACTCTGGGAGGCCGAGGTGGGTGGATTACTCAAGGTCAGGAGTTCGAGACCAGCCTGAGCAAGAGCGAGACCCTGTTTCTACTAAAAAAAAAAAATAGAAAGAAATTATCTGGCCAACTAAAATATATATATAGAAAAAATTAGCCAGGCATGGTGGCGCATGTCTGTAGTCCCAGCTACTCGGGAGGCTGAGACAGTAGGATCGCTTAAGCCCAGGAGTCTGAGGTTGCTGTGAGCTAGGCTGACGCCACGGCGCTCACTGTAGCCTGGGCAACAGAGCGAGACTCTGTCTCAAAAAAAAAAAAAAAAACTAAGGTGAGTGTGAGGGTAGGTGAGAGTGTATATGTGTGATAAGAGATGAGATTGGGGGAGACAATAGGAGATGAATTTAGAGTAATTATAATAGGCTTATTAGAGTCTGAGAATGTGACAAAATGCCAAGAGTTTTATGTGCATTATATCATTTAATCCTTTCAACAGCCTTATAAGGTAGGTAGTATTATCATTCCCACTTTATAGATGATAACTGAGGCTCATGTAAGTCTTATACCTTGCTTAGATTTACACAACTATTAAATGACAGAGCCTGAATATAAACTCATATTTCTCTAACTCCTGATTTTAAATTTGTAACTACATGAACCAATTCAGTTCCTTTTAGCAAGCCACTAGTGGGAGATCAGAAAAATAAAGATAGACTCAGTGACCTCCTCTAAGTACCCACCTAAGTCCACCATCCCCTGGACTACTGCTGCCAACATAAGGCAGACATGAGAAGAGCTGAGTTTCCCTGTGATCTGTTCAGTCACCATGGGGGCCCACCAACTATTGGTGTTGTTTCCATTTGCTCCTTAATAGAATGAATCAGAAGTTCATGAAGCTGAACATGTCTTTAGGCAGGAGAAAACTGGAAACTTGAATGAGTCACCTGCTTTGGAGGCCTTTGAAAACTGAAACAAAATGGCAAATATTTTTTTAAAAATTACTGAGTACGTATTCTGCTGACCACTGTACTTGATATATATGTATGTGTGTGTACATATATAAAACACACACAAATACATATAAGTATGTATATCCACGTGTAAAGACATAGACATGTTTTGTGTGTGTATCTATATATTCATATATATATGCATATGTATATGTCCCTATGTGTATGGAACCAGTGATGAAGGCACGCATTCCTTTTCAGATAAGAATACTGAATCTCAGAGGTTAAGAAACTTGCTTAAGGATATAGACTTAGCAAGTGAGTGATCCTGTGACTTTAGACATATCATAGAACCTTCCTAAGCCTCAGCTAACCCCTCTGGAAAGTGAGGATAACACCTGCCACAAGAAGCGGATGAAATATTGTACATAAGGCTAGCTTTGGGCCTGGCACAAACCAGTGGCTCATTATATGTAAGCTGACATCAATCTGGATGCCCTGACCACCCAGTGCCATCTTCATGTAGGTGGACACTGGGGAACTTAGAGCTCTACTCTGTCCCTGTAACTTTGGATCTGCTGTAGAAGTGACATATGCACTGTTGGAGTGGATTATCTTTGACACAAGCAGAAATCAGAATGTAGCATGCCACCTTAATTACACTTTAATTGAACTGCAATATACATCACTATTTGGCATAGGACCACCCGGCCTCAGAGGAATGTGTGCCGTTACCACTAGCGTAATTGTTGGAGCAACTGACACATTCCCAGCAGCAGATATTTCAGCAGGTAGTGAAGGTAATTAGGAGAAGATTTTGATCTTGCTGACTTATGATGTAAAGCCACGTATCAAGGGATATGAATGTAGAGACAATCAAGTCATATTAAAGTCGACCATGAAAGCTCCCTTTAATAGGAGGGAGCAAAAAGCAGTAAAAACCAAGCTATTTTCAATTTGAAGGAGAAAAACTGCTCTTCTTTGATTCCTGATGTAGTATGACAGGGAAACAAAGCACTCAGACAAATCATTACGTATGGTAATTTTCTTTCTCGTTTGAAATTTTTGAGTGTGTGACAACCAAGTTGCTGCTGCTTTAAAAAGTTCATTCACATTGTTCAATTAACAAATGTTTATTAAATGCCTGACATGTGCCAGGCACTGTGTTAGGCTCGTGGCCCTTTGCACTCAGCTGTTCACAGTGTACTGGGGGAGATGGAAATATTTTCAGGTCATGAGAGAGTATAGAGTGTTAGGAATCAAGTAGGTTAAGCAAGGGGGCCCTTAAAGCCACGAAGGGGACCCTCTGTAATACACTAGTGGGGGTCAGGTAGGTGTGTGGTGAGATCAAAGGTGGCTTTCTGGAGGAGGAAGCAGTCAATCAGATGATGAAATAGGATTCCGCTGTGTTAAGGGGAAAGGCTTTTTTCTACAAGGCAAAGAGCTCATGGAAGGACACAAAGGTATGAGGAAGTTCAGGGAATGGTACAAAGTTCAATTTATCACCATTGTGGTGTACGTGGCAGGGTTGTGAGAAGTGAGGAGAGGTGAGGCAGGAACAGTTATGTGTGCTGTGCTGCCTTTGTGCTTCTGCCTTAAGGGAAAGAGGAAATCTTTGAGTGTATTTGTAGAGTCACATTTATGTCTTTAAACATCTCCAAATCTATGAATTGAAGAGGAATGACTTTGATGGCAGGCAGGCTAGTTAGGGTGCTGTTACAATGAATCAGCAGGAGAGAAATCTGAAGGGTCTGGGATAAGAAAGTGGTAAGAATGGCAGGAAGAAAAGAGAAAGCTAGAGAAAAATCTTTCTACTTTGAAGCTGAATTCAGAGTAGATTTTACTAATGCTTAAAACTATAAGGAAAAAATAGAGGCTTCTACATTGCTCATAATTAATGGAAATGGTGATAAGACTACCTTTGCTTAACATATGGGACTTTTGTGATCTTGACACAATTCTTTTAAGTAGATTGGATTTTTATAAAGTAAATCACATTTGAATATGTCATAAGAGCTTGTGATTTTAAAATATTCTTGTCCTGACTGATTACAGTATAGATAATAACCTTCTAACTTAGTTGTTTATTTCATTTCAAATTTTGTGTTTGGGATTAGTTCAAAGCATATTTTGTATGCCTTTGCCACTAATTCAATTTTATTTGGTCAGATGATATACTCTGGTATATAATAATATGTGGATATCTCTTGTTCACTACAGTAGTTTTAAACCTGATTGCCACAGTTTCAGCAGTGTTTTGGCTAATATTAGTGGTTTACCTAATGCCCAATGATCCATTTACTATAAAAAGGTAATTTTGTAAATGGCATAAAAGTGATTGTGATGGACAAATAGATGGATGGATGCATAAATAAGAAAATGAATAGCGATACGTTGACAGAGAGATATAGAATCTGTAGACTTACACCTTCAATAATCTCTAGATATTAATGTCATGTGAGGAAATGGGGGCCCAGAAATCAGCCACAGAAATTGCTAGTGGCCATAAATGAATTAAAATTCAGATTACATAAATAATTTAATGCCACTTACCCAACATGATACTGACAATGGATAGATTTTTAGATAGGTGGTAAGTAGATAGTAAAATGACTTTATACGTCTGTAACAGTCCAAGATAACGGTAAAAGAAAAGTTAAATGAAGAAAATGGTAGCTCCATTAACATTCCACATAACAGCTAGTTTTGAAATTAAAAATATATATATGATGGTGTTGCGTAAAAGAAATCACCAGGCATTGCACGTAGATTGTCTCCTTTAATCTTCATAATCAACCGAGCATTTAGGTATTATTCCCTCCCTTATACAAATTAGAAAATTGGGAACCAGAGAAATTGAATGACACATCCAGCATCATTCACTTCTTTAAAAGTTGAAGAAGCAAATAAAACCTAACTTTTCACAACTCCATGGCCATGTCCCAACACCTCCCACGGAAGCTGAGATTCTGCAAGCCAGTTCTGCTGCTACTCTGTTGTGAACACTCACCATGAATGCCTTCTGTTTGCTTTTATGAACTGTTTTTGAACTTGTCTCCATGTGGTAAGTGAATGAGTTACTGGAACATTTCCTTGTTTGACACTTTGTAGGTAATAAATAATTTTCTTCCAATAATTCCAAATGCAATGTTTTGAAGAGCTCAAAGCCATGTGTGGGCGTTTGCTGAAATCTCTCAATTACTTAATCATGTTCCCATGACTGAATACAAGAAGAAAACCTACTAGGTCAGATCAGCGGTCTATTCTGCCCAGTGTACAGCACTAATGCTGACACGAAAGGATCATTTGTCATTTGGGCTCCATAATGTCAACTTCAAAAGATTCAGCAACTGCCCAAGCAGGTCAAGCTTGTCCTAATTACAAATTGTGAGTCAGCCATTCATCATTTGAGCACAACCCTTTTAGAATGTTTTGGCATAAATTTATACAGATTCTATTCATTTATGAATCTGTTAACTCAAAAACATTTATTGAGTGCCTTTTGTGTACCACAAAATTTCTAAGGTATTGGATTGAGAGATGAATATGACTCACTGTCCTTCAAAAGCCCAGGTAAACAGACAATTATTGATGGGTTATGATGGAAAATAGCAGCGGATATTATAGAATTGCAGTATGGGGGTTGTGTTTCCTTGTTGGAGGGGAGTGCTTCTGGTAGCTATGGTCCCTTTATCCCAAACTCCAGAATAACACACAAAAAGCAAATATGCCCTGATCACCCCTCTTGGAGCCAAGACCAGCTGACTCAGAGCCTGAAGCAAAGCCTCCCTTCCAAGCTCAGTTTATATCAACCAAATGGTAGTGAAACCCCATGACCATGACGACAAATGCTTGCTGTTCATAAGCCTTTTGTTTGGGTTTGTTTTATTTTATTCAGCATGATTGCAACAATGCCTGACTGATACCAAATATAAGGCCCCAGCACATGAAAGATTCTCAATACATGGTAGATCCAACTGTTCTTATTCTTCTCCTGGCATCAAGAGTTTATTGAAAATGGACTGTGTGTTTTAGCAAATCTCTGTCTACACCATGTTTAAACAAAATATTCTACTGTTCCATCACCAAAAAGTATCTACCTCCACATCACAGGGAGGGAAACTGAGTCATGGAGATTCACCATAGTGCCTAAACCCCATCTAAATATATAAGACACACAGGGTGAAGTGCTGCCTGTGAGAACTATGCCTAACATGCAATGAAAGCTCAACACAAACATTTACTATTCTCTCAGAGGAGAAGGAAAAGATACCTGGGAAGATAGAAAGGCTGGGCTGGGCTTCCGCCTTAGACCCCAGTGACTATGCTCTGGAGACAGGCCCAAATGTCAGGTACCAGAATGTAGATGAAAAGTGGTGCCAAATGATTCTTAGGAGAACCTTTGCAATCATTACTGGGCGGGCAACCGAGTTTCTCTATTGATGGCATCTATTCTGAACCCCAGAAAAAGGAGAAAGACAATTCTTGCAGCTCCCTCTTAGAGTCAGAAAGGGCCTGGTTTGATTTGTTGCTTTTCTTTACTTTTAAAAAGGGAGAAACTCAAACTCGTTGCAAGCACACTACATCAAAGGTGAACTGTCCGGTTTCCTTTCTTTGCAGAGTCCCATGAAATGGCCTGGCACGGGAGCCTCTTGCCCTTTAACCATGTTATCTCCTCACAGGTTGAAAAAAAAAAAGGACACCTGGACTTTTACACCTTTTACTCATGCTACAAGTATGTGCTGATCCCTGATTTTGTGGCAGCAAAGGATTTATTAATAGCATGTGGTTAAGATTGTGAGGAGAAAAGAAAAGAAAATTAACCATCCATGGAGGGCCAACAATGGCACTTCTTTTCTACATTTTACTTTAAATCTTCACAACAGACCTATAGGGGAAGTAGAGTCTTTTATATTTTAAAAACTGAGCAAATTTAGTCTCAAAATGGTGCCTTAAGCTGGGTTTTCAGGAGACAAACTCTGCAGCAGAGATTTGCACGCAGGAAGTTCACTGGGAGGCGCATTTGGGAACCATGCCTGCGAGGAGGAGACAGAAGCAGGGCTGGGCAAAGGGAGAAAGGGAACCTTCACCCAGTCCCCACAGAGGCCTCAGCTGATTCTACAAGGAGCTCTTAAATTGTCCCACACTGAGACAGGGAGCTGAGATAATCCAAGTTTTACACAAATAGAATTATTTTATTAATTTCTTGTTATGAATATTCAGGAGAGAAGAATGTCACTAATTTACTTTTTTTTTTGCTCACGCATGAATTCATTGATTCATTCACACTTAGGAGCCCCTACTAAGTGCTAGAAACTATGCTGTATAAACCCTGAATATTAGTGAGGTATCCGTTTTGGCTTTTGAGGGCTTTATAGTCCAGCCTTGTGAATGTCTAAGTACATGGGGTTTTAAAAAAAAGCATAAGAAAAAAATACCTATTTTAAATATTATATCACTTTAAAACAAGAAAAGACCTAATCTGCAGACAAATTTTCACTTAAGGCTACAGGAAATCTTTAAGGGTAGAGGACTCGAGTATCCTTTTCTCTCTTAAAAACCACTCTTTGTGGGTAGGAACTAATTAAAGAGTATATTTTGCTGTCTCATCTCCTCTGTTTGATGGATTTGGCTCTGCACAGAGGCCAGAGTCTGCTTGGATTGCTTCTGAATTTGCCCTTGCATCAACTGCAATCTCTAGACTCTTCTCTCTGCCACAGGGAAAAAAAATGTAGTTACTATGAATAATAACCCCTTACATGAAGCAACTCCAAAGAAAGTAGATTAGAAAATAAAGACTGAGCTAAATAAAAATGTCATGATAGGTAAAAAGTCCCGTCAGTATTTTTCCACTGGGATCCTTAGCCCATTATCCATCAATATTTTGGGCTTACAGCAGACAATGTAATTAGCATGACACCATTTGCTGAGACCTCCACGGACGTGAAAAACTACAGTTCTGGCTCCCAAGCATCCTTGTCAGCAGAGCAATGTGAACTAAGTATATATAACTAGAAATACTTGCTAAAGACAAGCTAAGGTTTCAACCAGTCTGTAATGAATATGATACACTAACAGCATATTGACTTCTAAATCTATTGTTCTATCCAAGATAAAACTTGTGGGAGACTACCACCACATATACTGGACCACCTTGCACAATGACAGTAAAAAAAATAAGAATGATTTGGTGTTAATAGAAGAAGAGGGAGTTGACGTTTAAAGAAAGTTAAACTGTGGTTGAATTATGCTAATCTAATTTCTTTGACGCATCCAAACCAACAAGATTCATTACTAAAAGAGAGTAAAAGAAAACCCCACTGGAAACCAATAAGTGTGGCTCATTCATGAACTCATTCATTCATTCTGGGAACTGGGGATAAAGTGGTGAATATAAGAAAAATGCTCTTATTTTCATGGAGGTCACATTCTGATAGAAAACAAAAGATCAGTATCCAGTATAAACATAAAGAATGTAAATATAATATTGAAGACTGATAAGGGCTACAAAGAGATTAAGGTGCAATAACTATATAAAAAATAATGATGGGGTCAAAGATTTTAGATAGAATGATAAATACGGGCTTCTCAGAGCAGATATCATTTGAATGGGGAAGAAAGAGAAGAGAAGGAAGAGAAGGAGGCAAGGAGGGGGGGAGGGAGGGAGGCAGGGAGAAAGGAAGAAAGGAAGAAAAGGAGCCTTCTATGGGAGTCTGAGAGAGAGAGAGAGAGAGAGAGAGAGAGAGGGAGAGTGCACTCCAGGAAGAGGGAGCAGTTTAAAAGCCCTGAGGTGGGAAAAAGTTTGGCATAAATGTGAAAAGTCTGGCAAGCCAGTTCGCAGTCTCTTCACAAAGGTGTATGGTGTTCCAGAAGGAGGATTGTCTATTCCTAATTTTCCCTAATGTGCCCATTTTGGGAGGTCCAGGAGTTTAGAGAATAAGATGGAGAATGGCAAGAGGTATGCTTGGCGAAGCCAAACCATGACTATCATTGGAAAAGCAACGCACCTAAAGTTACATCCTGGTTTCTGACTCGAGTGTTGCCCCTCATGACAAGGTGATCCAAGGTGAGTCCCTGCTCCACTTAGAGCCGGCCCCCTTTTCTACAAAATGAGGGTGCTGAACTTGATGCTTCCCAAGGCTCCCTCCCACCACACTGTTCATGAATCTGTGAACCCATTTTTTAAGTGCAATCTAAATCAAGGACCTTAAAACTTAAGGCCTTGGTGATGCCGGTGGGTAATCTTATCGTGTGATGTTCGGTTTTGTTTGTTCAGGCTAAAATAATTAAGTCAATTATCTTTTGCACAATAGACAGCAAACAAGTTCTGAGTGAGATGAGTAAGGGAATTTGCAGACCAAACGTGATAGAGAAGGATGATAGAGGATGGGTGTCGGTCCGTTGCCCTGGATAGAGAACACCTGGCCTCATTTGCACCAGGTGATGGCTGACTACATGGGTTTTCTGGATTTTAAAGATTTAGCTTGTTGTTCTTAGGAACCAATTACAGATTGTCAGGAAATTTTTAATAAGGCAGATAACTGGATAAGATGCAGTTAGAGCATCCACTGAATGATGAACATGTCTACATTTTCAGAAGACTAAAGAAATATATTTGCATTTAGTTTAATTATCCAGATTAGAGGTGAGGTAACCTCTTCACCCTACAAATGAGCAAGTAGAAGCTGAAAGCAGCTAAGGAAATACCTTAAAATTGTTAATTTCCAGCAAAGCCAGGACTAGAATCCAGGTTTCCTGATTACAAATCCTGTACTCTCAGATGTGTGTAATTGAATGATATTATAAATATATTTAATTCACAAAGCCCTGGTTTGTTTTGGACCAACAAGACTTCTATTAGCCCAAATAGTCCCTTTACGTGAATTAGCAACAATAAATAAGAAAAGTAGCCGCATGCCAGGGTAAATGACTTTGTCAGCCTGCATGGGTTAGACTGCAGTCCTCCTTCACCCCACCCTGGCAGCCCTAGTTGTGTGGTATAAAACCTGTGCAGCTCACACATGGCAGCCTTGACACTGATCCACCAATTACATTTTGGCCATTTGAGGATATGGTGGATTTTATGTTTTAAGACAAAAATAAAAAGAGGAAAAAATATTTAAAATATTACTTACATTTGCTTTGTGCTTTCCTATGTACTGAACTACTTACTGTCTTTCGTAATATTTCAGTTGGTCTGAGGTGCAATTTTGAGAGACAGAACAGAGAAAGTGTTCGTGCCCCTATTCAATTGTTTAGGAAGTGAAGATTTAAAGAGACAAAAAGACTTCTCCATGTTCGCACCGTCAGTAATTGGGGGAAAGTGATCTTGATCCCAGAGCTTCTGATGCCAAATCCAATCCCTTTTTTTCCTTATTTCAGTAGAGAAACTTAAACCTATTAATTTTATTTTTCTGAATCCTGGACAAGGGATTAAAGTGGATATCTTGGGGAAGAAGTTAAAACGTGAGCTGCAATGGAGTTCTGTTGTGATCTGTGGATTACATTTTTCTGAGGAATCTTGTCCTTCTTCAGGTTGAACGGGTTAGTGGTTCCCACACATGAACTACTACATTCAGGAAAGGAGGTTAGAATCAACTACACACTCTTTCTTGCCTATGTGGAGCTCAGACCTGTCCAAGGGCAGGGAAAATGATGTTACTTATAAAACACGCAGGTGTAATTGAAAAACAAAACCAATTATGTTAATTAACAGTTGGAACACAATGAAAGAGTTTTAAAAGTTATAATAATTTTACCAAAATAAACTGTTACATGTAAGAAACAAAACTCCCTCATACTCAGTATTGTGTTTACAATGCCACGTACAAAAACATTGGCTAATAGCCCATTTTTACTTTTGAGCTCTTTGTGTTGGCATTGTGGGGAGCGCCAGAGACATATGCCATGCACGTGAGCTCCCAAGTGGTGGGCAGATGATCAGGACAATGCATCTCAGCATTAAAAAAAGTGGGAGGAGACACTCGGGTTCAAACAGAGAATTGCTATGTGCAGATTCACTTTGTAACAGAGTAGCTTATGTCAGCACAAAATTTTGTCTAATTTCTGTTTCATTATATTTGGAAGTGTTTACATTCGAGAATTGTAAACAAGCCTTTAGTTGTCCTGCAAGTCTTGTTAAAATATGTTTACCTAACTTGAATGGCTCCAGTCCTACCGCTGACCGTTCATTGCTGGGGGCATCTGTGGAGGCTCTGAGTTCTAAGCCCTGTCTCAGCATGCAGGAATACTCAGTGTGCATTTACTGCCCATTTAGGACTGGCCCCTGGGAATGAATATTTAGGAACTCCCTGTGCTTCCTGGGCCTACCTTCACTGGAAACCCAGATTCTGGGTTCATCGGTTCATCTCATCTCTGTACCTTGTGATCAGAGCCCAGCCTCACCCCCACATGGCTAAGTCTGTCCCCAAGTGCCCTGCAGAAGACACTGTTGTCATTCTGAGGAACAGTCACTGAGACCTTTGAAAAAAGTGAAAATGAGCTAGAAAAACTATAGGTTTCTTTTGGAGGCAAATTCAGTTATCAAAATGATAAAACATTTTAAATAAAACAGTAAAAACATTTAAGGGAACTTCTATTAGCTAGATTCATTTTGGGAAGAATATTCTCTCTCTTATCTATTAAAGCATTGACAATCACTCTTTTTTGACTAGAACAAAAGTTGAGCTACCAGTGTGTAAGCATAAATGTATGACTGTGTTTTCTTTATGGTCATTTGTGAATAAGAAACAATAGACCTTCGTTGCTCTTCGGCAGACTCCAGGAACAACTAAGGTCAGCATTTCTCCAAATGAGTTGAGCTGACATATTTGAGCAAGACTACAATAACCCTTTAGTTGTTATTGATGATACTTAAGAATGGTGATTAATGTATTGAAGTGCATGGGTGATTTTTTTTCTTTAAAATTCCATATGCTTCATGTTGGCCATGTATAAGCTTTCTTTTGCAAAGGAAAGATCTAAAGAGGGCACACGGCTGATCCCTACTACACTTGTGGTTCAAGTCTAGTTCACCTAAATGGGAATCCAAGTTATCCGCTGTAGTCCACTAGCCTTGTTCTATTTGGCAAGTGCAATTCTTATTATTTTTTTTTTTTTGCAAGTGCAATTCTTTTGAGCAATACTTGAATTTTTGGATAATTCACCTGCTGATATAAATAAGTACATTGCAGCCCACTGTCTTTGACTGGTAGGCTTGTAGTCTTAATGACAATGACAGTCCATCAACCTTAATGAACCACTTAACTGCAAAGCAACTACATTCTCAAGATCAAACCCTATCATTTGGGAAGAAGAGAACCAGGGCATGCTGTGGGGACAAAGAACTGGGTTACCTATTGGTTCCACTGATGGTATGATAGTATTTCTGAAGAAAGCAAACACTGTCAGAACAATTTTATAAAACAAATGCACACAGTATGCCTGCATCTTTAACCATAAAGTAAAGGCTGAGGGAACAGATCTGGAATCGTATTACCTGGGCTTAAATCCTGGTCTTGCCACTTCCAAACTGTGTGATGGTGAGTAAAGTGTGCTGTGAGCTTCCATTTCCTCTGTAAAATAGAGAGAGACTAGAACTTGTTCTAGGCTTGCCAGAGATTGAAATAAATTACATTTTCTAGCACATTTTCTCTCATTCAATAATATTAGCTGTGAAAATTTTCTCTAACTTAGAAGAATGAAGACAGACATGCTGAAGTCACTCAAGAAAACTGATAAAAATGCTATCCCACTGAATAATACCCAAATTTCTGATTTATAAAACACTTGTTGAAGATAGCTGGGACAAGAAGGAAAAAGTGTGGTTTTACAATCAGAAGACCTGAATTTGAATTTTACCTTGTGTAATCTTAAGCAAGTTGTTTATCTTCTCTTTCTAAATAGGCAATGACTGTGCCTGCCTCATACTATTATAGTATATAACATGATAATATAATGTTAAGAGACTAATGAAAGCATGTATGCAAATTAACTAACACTGCCCCTCCAAGGAATGGAGAAGGTGCTACGTAAATATTAATGTCCTCACCCTCTTTTTCTTTCTCTTAGCCTCATATATCACAGTTTTTAATTAATATAAACTGGTGGCGAGCAACATTTTCTCAGTGCAATTTTAGGTCAAGACCATTTGGTCCTAAAACTAGTTCAATGAGCCCCTATTTAAAGTGCTTAGATTGTATAGATTAGATACATTTTCATCACAAAGTAGCTTCAAACACCATCAGCAGAGGAAACTCTCAGAATTTGGTTCAGCTTCATGCTCGGGTGCATTTCATGTGTCTAACACGGCTGTTGGCTCATTGGAACAGCACCAAATTTCACATTTTACATTCACGGCCTTGAAAGAGAGTGGCTAAGAAATAGTTTGTGAATCTGAGTCATCTTCTCCAGACTCCAGACCTGTCTGGAGAAAACATCGCCCCCTTTTTATTGGAAACACGTAAAGCTCTAACTTGTTATTGAGCAAGGTTCTCACCCATTGAATCCAGCCTCTCTTCCTCTTCATTCACACCGTCCTTGGGGAACTAACCGACAATGTCTAGTCAAATTAAATGGACCAACCAGAGATTTTATTTTGCCTCCTGTTTTGCTATATTTTAATAAGGTAAAATGGTGACTAATGTGTTCCAGTTTCAGGCTGGGACAAGATAACCCTTCCCAGAAAGCTGGTTCACTTTTTTCAAAGACAGAACTGTGCTGTGCAGTTGAAAGATCAGTTAGGGATTTCCATTTTGGTCGGAAGTCTGGTAAATGTATGCTAATTTTCAAATACAGGGTTGACTTGGACTTCCCTAGTGTAAGGAGATTCTGTTTAGAAGTCAATGGAAAATCAATTCCTTGCTGATTTAAAAAATAATGCACTCACTTATTTTAAAAGTGAAAGAGAGCCGGAAATCAGACTTCCTTTTAAACTTGAACTTATCAGGCCACAAGAGCTTCCTTAGCAAAATGTTTTTCTTTTCTATTGCATACAGTGTAAAGTAAATGCTTGACATCGAGACCAGACCAGCATAAATGTTGTAATTAAATGTCATGATATTTCTATTCAGCATTCAGAAAATGATTTGCATCTCCCAGGAAAGCATTAGAGCAGCTTTTCTACTGCTCCAGTTCCGGAATGTTTTTCCTCAAGAAAGTTCACTGTAAAGGTCTGGTTTTCAGATTACCTTACTAAACTAGCTTTGGAATAGGCCTGAATGCATCTAAGGTGCTGAGTTACTTAAGCATTTCTACTATGGACACGTGCTATAAAGAATTAGACAGTAAAATAGTGATACTGCATACAGTGTGTGTTATTAGATGCTTCACAAAGTGTGCCACAAGAGTCATCATCATGACAAGTGCCTTTTGTTGTTCATTTTTATTTTGATTTCTTCATTACAGCAATTCAGATTCATATGCAGCTAATGTTTGTAGGCTCTTACTGTGTGCCAAGCACTGTGACTGGCATTTCATCTGTTATCTCATGTAATCCTTGCGATGAGCTTCAGAGGTTCCAATGACTTACTCAAGCTCAATCAATTGTGGGTGGCCAGGGCACTCACTTAAAAAATGGCAGAGCCAGGGTTTGAACCAAATTTTCTCAAGCTAGGGAGTGGTTGTACTTTGCCAAATCTGTGTTCAATAGAACACAGTCCTATTGCAAAAAGAAACCAGAAAACAGCCCAAAAGTTCTGCGGTCAAAGAAATCTGGGAAGCATGGAATAATAGTTAAATGATATCTTATAGGATTTTCTTAGAACTAAGAACGAGATTTCGTATGAGTCAAGAAGAGCCTAAGGTTGGATTATGTTCCAAACATTTTATCAATGAAATCCCTTTTATAAGGAGCCATTCATAGGACTCAACACACGTAGGGAGATGTTCTGACATATTCTGAGCTTTCCATTGTGTGCTATTTTCTGAACTGTTTGTAATATCTCAGAGAGCGGCAAAGCTCCTTTTGGTTCATAACACAGTCCTACTGTTCAAGTTATTTAACACCTACCTGGGAAAACATGGCCTATATCCATGAAGGCATTACAAGCCCACAGAGGGTAGATCATGCTAAGTTTAGTTCAAGCATTTCTACTTATCCAAAAGCATTTCTAGGATCCTTTACCTAAAAGCATGGATTTGGAAATGTCCTATGTAGTGAGTGTCAGACTCCGTCTTCTACGAATGTAGGTTCTAGGAGCTGCAAAGGGACTTTTTATGTTTCATTGTGTGATTCTCTGCTGGAACTTTACAGGCATCAAAATTCTGGGAAACAATAAACCCTTGTCCTCAAAAGGATCTGTTCTTTTTGAATATGTGTCTGAAGAAGCATAACTTCTCAATGAGTTCATTCAGTCCTAAATCATCTGAGAAGGAATCGAGAGAAAGGAGATTGAAGAATACACAGTTTCTAGATATGACAGATGATAGAATCCATCGAACTGAAGCAAAACTTCCTAAATCTTAGATATCCTGTGTTTCCCACAAACAAACCCACAACTTTGGCTGGTTAATGTGGATGTGCAGATGTGATGAGAACTGGAAGTCATGGGGGAGGGGGCAATCTCTTTGTCCGTTAACTGTTGTTAACAGAAAATGTACAATGTGAGACAAAGAAGGTGAAGAATGACTAATTCCCTCACTTTAGGTTATTGTGCCCACTCTCTGAAGATGTCACTGCAGCTGCACTTGTTTCCCATGTGTGAATGTGGCTAGAATTCTTGATGCAACTGAAGTTCCTTCATACCAAGGGCATAGTAAGTCTGTCTTCCGTATAATGTCTATACTAGCAGTGGGTAGTTCTTTAGTCCTGGTGACTGTTGGACTACAACCCCATTCATTGCCAACTCTCTGCAGCTATTGGTTCACATTCTCAGCCTCTTCCTTTCCATCAGTCACCTCAACACCCAGGGCACACCACTTGGGATCACATCCCCCTCTGTTCTAGCAAATGTGGCCACCATCTCTGTCAGCTAACTGCCAATTCAGCTTTTGTTGTTAACATATTTCAAGTTTTGGGATATATTGACACACATATACACACATGTAGCCACATGCAAATACATTCCTAGGTATATATCTTAACACATGTAATATACTATATGCCTATATGTACATAGTTATGTGACTTCATTTATCCATCATCTTCCATGAATGTGGGTGTAGGTAGAGGACACTAGATTTATTTGGGTCATACCATCATACCAGGCATTTGACTTAACTTCTCCAGGAGACCAATTCTTCATTTGGAAAACAAGGATGATAATAATTACCTCGCTGTGTAATTGTGATATTGTCCATTTAAAACCATTTTTCAAATTATGACAAGTAATCAATTTGTGCTATCTTAGTCATTGATTGAGTCAACACAAATATGTTTGAATCTACTATGTGAGAACACTAGGCAAGGTCCAGGGTGCCCAAAGTAAATAATGTCTTGTCTACCCACCAGGACATCGTACCCATTATAGAAGTACATAATGCAGCAATACTTATTTGATGACTCCTTAGTAGCATTTAATCACATCTTTCTTCTTGAAACCCTTTTCTCTTGTGTTCAGTGGAAACATAGTCCAGATGTATCTTCTCTCTTTTTATTTTTTCCCTTTCAATTGCTTTGGCCAACTGAGTCCTCTACACAATTTCTAAATGTTGGTGTTCCTGTGGTCTTAATCTCAAGCCCAAGCCAATCCATGACTTATATTCTCTTGTGCACTAACTTATCCATTGACTTTAAAGCTTATCTCAATGTCAAGACCTCCAAATTATTTTTTCCCCAGCCCAAAGTGTGATTTCTTAAATTCAAGATTGTTGATATTAATGTAACTAACTGGCTTGCAAACTAAACATGTCCGTATTTGAAATCTTGATTTGCCTTTTTAAATCTGTTACTACCCTTGCTTTTCTTACTGATAAATGTTACCTCCATTCACCCAGGTGAACAGACCAAACACTGGCCGTTATTATTTGTCCCTTTGACAACACATCCTTTCAAAGCCTATCATGAATCTCCCCACCTCCTCTGTCACCATATTAGTAAAATCTACCAGCACCATTCACATGAATTGTGGCAGTAATTTTCTAATTGATATCTCGGAGTCATCTTTCTCCAACAAAAATGTACTTCCTTGCTGAAAACTCTTCAATAGCATGCCGTTCCATTTGTCATAAAAAAATAAAAAATTTCTTAACACAGTGTATTAGGCTAGGTTGACCTGACTTCTTACCAGTCACATTTGAGGTCACCCCCTCGCTGCCATCCAATTACTTTAACATTCTTTTGGGTCTATGGACACACAAGCACTCCCCTGCCTCAGGATCTTGCATTTGCCACAATCAGTTTTGACACCTTCTCCCATCCACTCCATCTCCACTTCACTAAGACCTGCTCACACATCCAGGTTCAGCCTGATGTCACTTCTTCATTTAGCAGTTAGCCTGCCCTGACTCATCTATGTAAAGGAAATTGCCTCTGTTATCTTCTCTCATATGAGCCTGTACTGTCCTGTCGTGGCACTTATAATGATTATAGTTATGTATTTATAGTTATATCCTCATTGTTTATCTTCCCCACTTGAGAACACACTCTATGAGGGAAGAGATTGGGATGTTTACATTCCTGAATATCCACCCCTTAGTACAGTACCTAGCAAATAGCAGACATTTAGAACATACATATAGAATAAATTATGTAAATGATAATAAATATTTTTTTCACTCAGATAATTGAAGCTTGACCACTTAAATAACAGGTTTTAAGTAAAATATTTTGGAAGACAATTTTTATCATTTACCTGACTTCTTATATTGAAGAAATAAAACAACACCATTTTTTCTTGATGATCTAGTTAACCAAAGATCAAAGGATTAAAAAATTTAATGCATACAAGACTTACATTTAAGGTCAAAAACTAACTGCACTCCTAGCCCTCTGGGAGGTCGAGGCGGGTGGATTGCTCGAGGTCAGGAGTTCGAGACCAGCCTGAGTGAGACCCCGTCTCTACTAAAAATAGAAATAAAAATTATCTGGACAACTAAAAATATATATAGAAAAAATTAGCCGGGCATGGTGGCGCGTGCCTGTAGTCCCAGCTACTCGGGAGGCTGAGGCAGTAGGATCGCTTAAGCCTAGGAGTTTGAGGTTGCTGTGAGCTAGGATGACGCCACGGCACTCACTCTAGCCCGGGCAACAAAGTGAGACTCTGTCTCAAAAAAAAAAAAAAAAAAAAACCAACTACACTAGCATAAGTTGCAGAAATTTGACTTTATAAGTTAAGGAGAACATACCTCAGGGGTTTTAGTTTGACTCTAAATTCAAAATGAGTCAATAGCAGAATATGGCTGATAGACATAAACACAGGCTGTATTAGCAGAGCTATAGATTCCAAAATAAGATAGGTGAAAGTTTAGCTCTGTTCTATGCCTATTTTTCTTATATTTATCCCAGGACACCAACATTGAAGAGACACATACAAAAACTGCAGGGTATCACAGGAAGAGGACTAAATGCAGAGAGGCCATCTTATTGTTTTCATGAGTTTTCTGAGCTGTCTCATGTTGCTATTCTATACAACTCTGAGTCCAGCTGACATCTCCTGTCATTGGACAATTGTAGACTCTTAGGCAAATTTCTATATTCTTACTGTTCCAAGGACCTATTATTAGTCACTGATTCCCCAAACCTATACTGCTTTCTCAGACCTCTCCCTGAGCTTCAGATGATCCAAGGTCTGCTGAATATCTCTCCCTGGTTATCTCCCTGGCTTGAGGTAACTCAAACTTAAGCCAGTACCTCTCCCTAAATGTAATGTTTCATTCACAGTAGTACCACCCACCCGCCTCCAAATCAAACACTGAAGAGATTCTTGTCTTAGTCCGTTTGTGCTGCTATAAAAATACCACAGACTGGGCACTTTATTAAGAGTAGATTTATTTCTCACAGATCTGGAGGCTGGGAAGTCCAAGATCAAGGTGCTGGTAGGTTTGATGTCTGGTGAGGGACAGGTCTCTGCTTCCAAGATGGTGCCTTGAACACCATGTCCTCACATGGCAGAAGGCAGAAGGGTAAAAAAGGGCCTACCTTATTTCTTCCAGCCCTTTAAGAGGCACTAATTCCATCCATTAAGGTGGAGACCTCAATGCCTAGTAACTTCCTAAAGTCTCTACTTCTTACTAGTGCTGCATTAGAGATTAAGTTCCAACACGAATTTTGGAGGAGACATAAACATTCAAACCATAGCAGTATCTTAACTTCTTCATCCTCAGTTGCCAAACCAACTGAAGTGATTACAGTGTTTTTCCATCCTTTGAGAGCAACTGTCTCTAATGCCAGCTCTCTCACTCACCTACAGGTTGCAGAGGCTTAGAAAAGCAGAGGATTAAGTTGCCTGGTTTTTCCAGAAAAGAACAAGTAATTAGAATATAAATGGGGCTCTCTGGGTCCTCTCATGGATGTGTAGTACAGCTTTAAACAATTAATTTAGTTATGTGCATTTTGTCTGATTAATTGTGATTTCTATTAGACCAAGCTATTCCACACCACCATGCTTTGCTTATTTTGTTCCCTCCACCTGTAAAGCGCTCCCTATCCTCACTAATTCTCTTTGCGTGGAGAGTTCCCACTTATATGTTAAGTCTCACCCAAGGCCATTTTCTCCAAGGATGTCTTCTCCAGTTGTTCAGGCCAGGCTAAGCCTTCCTCATGGTGGCTGCCTAGCTCCCTGGCCCTGCAGCTGCCTGACATGTGTGAAGCTATGTTCTGATGGTTTGCATAACCTGAATGACTCCAAAATACCAAGCCTTAATATGGAATTAAAATGTCATGAGTAACTGTTCCACATTCTGGGGAAATCCCAGGGCCCTCTCAATGTTTCCAAGGATTCTGAGAAGGTAGGGGAGGGCGTTACATTTTCTTTGTCCCATCTCACTCTGAACCTACATACCTTTGTATTCTTGATTCCAAACCACAAACATGAGCTGCTTCCCTTCCCAAAGATGCTTCATATAGTCAAGTCTCAGTTTTCTCATCTGTAAAAGGAGAAGTGATGGGACCTTTCTTTGGATTGTTGTGAGGTTTGAATGCATTACTAGCACAGTGCCCGGTACCTAGGAAAAGCTCAATAAATGTAGGTTGCTCTTGTTACTATCAACATAATGCACAGGTAAGAGTTGTTTTGTTTTGATAGACTTTATTTTTTATATTAGCTTTTGATTCACAACAAAATTGAGCAGAAGGTGCAAATTTCCCATGTGTCTCCTGCCCCTGCACTGGCCTAGGCTCTCTCATTGTCAACATCCCCCACTAGAGAGGCATATTCGTTACAATGGATGAAACTACATTGATACATCATTAACGCCTAGAATCCACAGCTTACATTAGAGTTTGTCTTGGTGCTGTATATTGTATGGGTTTGGACAGATTTATAATGACATATATACACCATTATTGTATCATAGAGGACAGTTTCACTGCCCTAAACATCATTTGCACTTTGCCTATTCATCCCTCCCTCCCCTGACCCATGGCAAACACTGATCTTTTTGTTGTCTTCATAGTTTTGCCTTTTCTAAGCTGTCAAATACAGTCAGCTCTGGAACAACACAGGTTTGAGCTGCATGGATCCACTTATGGAGAGATTTTTTTTTTCAATAAACGTACAGGAAAATTTGGGGAAATTTGTGACAATTTGAAAAAGTCACAGACAAAACAGATAGCCTAAGAAAAAGCCTCTGTGTTTCAGTAACTGAAGATTTAATGAAGATCTACTGTAACAGGCTATGGTTCCACTAGATGATATATCACAAAAATTAAGAAAAAGTTAGGTATGTCATTAATGCATAACATATGTGTGGATACTAGTCTATCACTAACCACCCTAAAATGTACACAAATCTACCGTAAAAAGCTAAAATTTATCAAAATTTACACACATAAACGCAGACTGTACATGGCTCCATTTGCATTGGGAGATATGTAAACAAAGGTAAAGATGCAGTTTTAAATCATAACCACATAAAATTAACTGTAGTCCATACTGTACTGCTATAATAATTTCATAGCCATCTCCTGTTGCTACTGCAGCAAGCTCAAGCATTGTGAGTATCCACTTAAAATGCTCCATGATGCTCACCATCTCCATGTGAGCAGTTTGCCTCTCAGTAAATTACAAATCTCAGTAAAAAGTGATCTTGATCTCTCACTTATTTTTCATCATGTCTAGTGCTTGCTTTAGTTTTCATCATGTGTAGGGCAATACCGTAAACTTTGAAAAACACCAAGGGACCCATACGAAGTGCCACTAGTGATGCTAGAAGTGCTCCCAAGAAGCAGAGAAAAGTCCTGAAAAGAAAAAGTTGAATTACTTAATAGGTGCCATAGATTGAGGTCTGCAGCTGTGGTTGCCCACCATTTCAGACGGATGATTCATCTTATAAACAGACAACATACACATACGGTATCAATAAATACAGCACAGCACTGTATGTGTATTTTCCCTTCCTTATGATCTTAATATTTTCTCTAGCTTATTTTACTGTAAGAATACAGTATATAATACATATGACATACAAAATATGTATTAATAGATTGTTTATATTATCCATAAGGCTCCCAGTAAACAGTAGGCTATTATGAGGTAAGTTTTTAGGGCATCTACTCCCACATTGTTCAAGGGTCAGCTGTAGTTTGACTATGCAGCCTTTTCAGATTTGCCTCTTTCACTTGGTAATATGCATTTACTTGTCCTCTGTCTTTTCATAGCTTGCTAGCTCATTTGTTTTGAGTGCTGAATATATTCCATTGTCTGGCTATACCCGTTTATTTACATCATTTTTGAATCATGGTTTTCCTCCACTTGACTCAGGTCAAATTATTAATCTGGAATCATGACTTTTCACATAACTAGAAAATATGTTTTCTCCTAAGGCAAAGAGAACTCCACAGTCTGCTGCTTGTCCTCCCCACCCTACACTTCTCCCACCTCCCCATCGTCCTCCCTCTCCTTCTTCCTCCTACCCTCTCCTCTTTCTTCTCATCCTACTTCTGTGGCAGAGTTTTGTGGTCTATCTTTCCTGCTAGATTTCAGACTTTTTGAGGGCAGGAGTTATGACTTATTCATCTAGTGTGACCATAGCTTGTTACTGTGGATCTTCATTAAATCTTCTATTACTGAAGCACGGAAGCTTTTTCTTAGCTGACCTTCAGTTTCCTAAATGTGTCCTGGATACTGCATTGACTTAGTAAGTAGCCTCCAGATACATATTTCTTTGTGATTATTTATTTGTGTATGTGCACATTCATGTGTATGTTTGTGTGTGTAGGTGTGTTAAAAATAACAATGATATCTAGCACCATTAGGGAAACTGTGCATTACTTCATGTAAGTACTACAAACAAACTATGAGATATGTATTATCATCATTTCCATTCTACAAAGAAAACTGAGGCTCAGAAAGTTTAGGTAATTTGATTAATTTTAAAATAATCATTAAACACATTAAGTCATGAATTAAATCAAGACAACTTAACTCTGAACCTTGTGGTTTAGCTATTACACTATACAGATAAATACATGCACTACTTTTATCACAGAAAATTGCTGCTAAAAGAAATTTGCAAAGGCCAATGTTTCTAAAGATACTACTATAAAGATGTTTTAGCCCATATCTAATACAGAATAAGTTAATAAAATAAAAAAAATGATAATGAAAATTTAAAATCTTTTCTAGGAAACTAATCCTTGCTCTCAATCATTCTCTGAAAAATAAATCAGTAAATTAAACTCCATACCCAGACTCAGAAGAAAGAAGAAAATTACCCAAAAATGTCATTTTGTCATCTTTTTGCTTAGACGCATAAAACTGCCTTGACACTATGATTTACAATGGAGACAAGGAAAGATAACCACAAATCTTACTTTGCCTGTTCATTTACTGGAGTAGCAGCTACATTCTAGCCTTTTGCTGATTGGGTGGACTCAGTCAATGATCAGCTTCTAAAATCTGAATAGTAGTAAGCAAGTGGTAACATAGGTTAGCAATTTCTGGTAATGTGCTTTGGAAATTAACTAAAATAAGAGGTCAAAGACAAGAGAAGAGGGATGAAACATCAAACACACACACACAAAGTAGGCCAAATTCCTGATTTTGATAACATATGCCACATTGGACTTTAAAAGGTCTGTTGAGTATGTTTTTACATCTTAAGATTTCTTTGGTGAAAAGTCAACATAAAGAAAGAAGAAGGGCATCAGAGATTTAGTGAATTAAACAAATAAAGAGAACTGATGGAATTTCTGGCCTCAGACTCCTCTCAGTCAGGGGAGCAAGCATCTTTCAAAAAGGCTTAAATGGACCATGACTATCGTCTACACCAACAATCATTCTCCATTTTCCAAGATGCAATATGGTACGCACTAAAGAGCTTTACACTGGAATCTCAGCTGTACCATGGACTCCCTCTGTAGCTTGTGCAAGTGATTTCTCTAAGCTTTAAGCCCCTTGTAGGATTAAGAGGACCATATACAAGATATGCACAAAGCCCCTTGGGCAATGTTATTTCCCTTCTTGATCCTTATGGGTGAAAAATATAAGATCCCTGTAGTAAGCGCCCTGTTGCCACCTCTTCTCTACCATCCAAAATTTTTGTTTCCTTACAGTCACAAGTCTAGTCTAAAAGCTTTTCCATAAAGGGCCATTGCTGTAATCTTCCTGCACTTACCTTTTCTCTCCAGCTAACATCTGTCTCCTCAGTTTGATGATCAATCCATTCCTTCCATCCTCTCTACTGCATTGAAACATTTCTCTTCAACTTCAAAGAGCAAAACAAGCACCCTTAAGCTTCAAGCACTTAAAGGGTTTCCCATGGATTTTATAATAAAGTCATAGCTTACACTTCTAGCATTATTTTACATAAGCTTTCCACTCACTCTCAAATCCCAAATCACGGTGGCCTTTCCCATGCGAGAGTACACTAGCCCTTCTCCAACCTCATAGCCTTTGCACGTGCTGTTTCTTCTTCCTGGGCTGTGCTCTTTCCATCCCCACTTAGTTAATTCTTATCACCCTTCAGTTCTTAAGGGTCAAGTCTGCTTATTCTATGTCCTCATGGGCGCCTATACCATGAGTTGAAAACACTCTTTGTGATCATCATTCTATGGTCCTTCGATTAATGGTGATCTCATTAAACCACGTGAGCCGAAAGGGTGGGGATTCTTTGTTTCTGCTCATCGTGGTAGGGACTAAGTTATTCACTGATCTTAGAGCTCTCCACTGTCTAGGCAAAAGGTGGAGTTGCACTTCCCTGCCCACTCCAAGTCAGGAGAGGCCGTGGACTTGCTTTGGTCAATGCCAGGTAAGTGGAGATGAGATGTACCTTTTCACGTCACATGGCCAGTGCACGACTCACCATGTTTTCCTTCATTTTGCTATTGCCTACTGCTGTTGCCTTCATCTGACTCCAAACTCTGATCCCTACCAGTCCTGTCAGGACACTACTTAAGAACCAAGTTTATTCTAACTGTGACACAACAGTTATGGTCCAGGTGACACAAAAGAAGATAGACGAAACAGTAGCAAATTCAGTTCATAGCAAGCAATCAGAGCTGTAAGTACAGGAAAGAATAAGGAGAGTAAGAAGGCTGAGAGTTAATTTTTAGAAGATTGTTCTGGAGAGACCAAGAAGATTCGAGATGTGGGGTAAAGTGAGGACATGAAAAACAAAATGACATAAAAATTTTCTAAAAGACCTGTAAAAGGGTTAGTCTGATCAACACTGTCTCTCAAAGATAGATCAGTGCAATTGTGAAGAAGAATCACCCTTTCTACACAGAGCCACATTTCCAAGATGCCACATTGAACATCATAGAGCCCAGTAAGTCCATGATTCCAAGATGCAAGAAAACAAATGACAGCAAAATCTGTGAAATATCCATCTGTCTCCCCGGAGAAATGAGCAGCAAATTTATGGAAAATGAAGCCAGCCCCTAAGGAGATAAGACATCAGGCTGGAGGGCCTTTGAGATGACACATACAATCTCAAAAGGAGTAACAGGAAGGCCATCGTGTCAGATTTAATGTGTGCTGTGGGGAGTGTGGAAGGAAAGGCGAAACAGAAAAAAATGATTACAGCTGAAAAGGTTAACAGATTGCAAATGGAGGAGGGGTTTTGTTCATGTTTTTAAGCTCTTTAGTGGAGCTTGAGTGAAAGTGAAATGTCATAGGCAGTAATATAAAAGACCCAACAAAACCTACAAATTCTAAAATGGTGTGGGACCCAAGATGCAAATTACTCTCAAGGTTTGCCAAGAGCTTGGTCCATCATGATGACCAGGCAAATAGACTTTAGAGGGGAGAAAAAATCCAGACAGGTACGTTCTTAAGTGGATCTTTCATAATGCAAGGTTGCTATTAATATATACGTTACTCATCTCATCCCTCCAAGATCTTCATATGCATGAGGCTGTGCATGATCTATCTACGCCTACCTTACTTATGTCACCTAGTGCCACTAGCCTTCTGAGGCTCTATGATCCAGACACTGTAGTCTTATTTAGCTCCTTGGACTCAAGTTTCTTACATTAGAGTTGCTCATGTGGTTCCCTCACTGCACCTTACCCATATCCCTCTAGATCATCTGTTCTCCCCAGGGGACATTTGGAAATGTCTGGAGACATTTTTGTTTGTCACAACTGGGTGGAAGTGCCACTAGTATTTAGTAAATAAAGGCCAGTGGTGCTGCTAAACATCCTACAATGCACAGAACAACTCTCCACAATAAAGAATTACCCAGCCCTGAGTGTCAATAGTGCCAAGGTTGGGAAACTCTGCTGTAGGTAACTCCTAGTTAACTATCTTCCAGGTTTCTGCCTAATGGTCCCTGTTTCTGGGAAGCCTTCTTTGATCTCTGTGGTTAGTTTAGATAGTTTAAGTCACCTTACTATCCTACTTTGTAGCAATTATCACAATCGTAATTAAGTCTCTTTCTGTTTAAGTATGTATATAACTCAGTCAAGGAACAGCTGGAAGGATATACAGAAAGAGGTTTATCTCATTGATAACTGAACAAGAAAATGATCAAATTCCAAAGGATAATGGAAACACTGTTATCATTTCCCTTACTCTGTGTCCAGTCAGCTTTCAGTGGATTCCCCCATTCTACCTTCCTTTACTCTTTTCCCTAAGAGTCCAGATTCATCAAGAACACCCCTTTCACTCACTCCCATTTCACTCTGAGGTTTCTTAAATCCAAGGCTCAAGTTGGCACTTTCAGTTTATCTCTGGACCTCACATTCTTCAGTGTAGAGCACTGGCATGTACTACAGCTTTTTAAAAAATATTTTTGCTAATAACAGTCACCTCTCATAGATAATTTTGATGTATTTTCATGCCCTAAAAAACCCTACTTTAATAAGGGTGAACATTAAAAAAACCAAGTCCAAACAACTACTTCCTGCCTGCCTGTGGGGAAGGGCCGGACAAAGGAAGTTAAGAGGCAGGAAAAGTTCACGTATCTGGAAGTCAACACATACCTTCAACCCCCTCTCCCATGTCCTAAATGTTCTACCTCACTGTTTCCCTACTTCCTCCCCTCACCCTAAATCACTTCCAACACTGCCTTATTGCCTTAGTCCTTTTGGGCTTCCATAACAAAATACCACAGACTGGGAGGCTTATAAACAGAACTTTATTTCTCACAGTTCTGGAGGCTGGGAAGTCCAAGAGCAAGGTGCCAGTATATTCATGTCTGGGAGGGTCCTGCTTCCACGTTCATACATGGCTGTATTTTCCATGTGTCCTCACGTGGAGGGAGGGGTGAGGGACTTTTTAGGGTCTCCTCTATAAGGGCATTATCTCTTTTATAAGGGTGCTTCTCTAAAGTCCCATACCAATCACCTCCCAAAAGCCCAACATCCAGAAATCTCACACTGGGGATTCAGTTTCAATGTATGAATTTGGGTGGGGGTTAGGGGACCTAAACATTTAGTTCATAACACTTATTTTAAGCCTTATCCTTTCTTATTGCTACAGATCTTACTTACATAAACTTTCTCTAAGTTCATAATGTGGCTACTCTACCCCAGCACCTATTTATAATACACTGTAATGGATTTTTTCTCGTGCTTCTTCCTATGAAATTGTGAGCTCCTGGGGTTGAGAGACTATGTCTTGATTATCTTTATATGCCTAACATATAGCTGTAACTCCTAACATAAGCATAATGGTCATGTTTCCATTCTGAAAGGGTAAATATTTCTTGGAGAGACTCACCCTATTTTACAGCTGAGAATAATAATTTTACCCAAGTATATTACAGTGAGATTCTGATACATTTTGATATGTCCTTTAGTTGCAAATCTCCAAAGACAGTGGTCTAAGTGTAGTACCAAAACCTAATTCATTCTTTGAACTGACATTCATAAAATTGGAAAAACAATTGACTAAAAATGATATGGAAAAATACTTAACCCCATGAGTAATCAAATAAATACTAATTTAAAGCAATTAAATAGAATTTTCACTTTTTTAATAAAATGAGAATATCTGTGGTTGGCAAGAGTGTGAGTACACAACCATTCTCATCTGTGTTCAAAGTGCTAAAATGTCTTTTTTAAAGAAATTCAGCAATAACTAGCAAGACACTTGAAAAACAACTGATATCATCAATAAAAATTTGCTTACTGTGAATTCAAAAATTAATTTAAAAGCATCATAGCTTTTCCTCTTTCTCTTTCTCTTCTTTTTCCACTCTCTCTTCCTTCCCTTTCCTACTCTTATTGGTGGCATGACCAGGAAACAAGAAGATGGCAGGACCGGGACATAGCAGGGCTGAGGATGTGAGGGCAAGAAACCTAATGAAGAAGTACAACCCTCATGATAAATGTAGGGAATCAGGAAATCAATCTCACTAAGCCAGCAACCGTCATGGTTTCAGAATAAGTCAGTGTTGTAAGCCCTTCAAACAGAAAGTCATCCAAAGAAATCATTGGGGATAGAGGTTAATTAAATACATAATTAGAATCCGATTTCTTAGAAAGACCTAAAGGAAGACTAAAAATAAAATTTTTTCATTTGCACTTTTTTGGTTGTTTGCTTTGCTTTGGATATTCTAATACCTTGAAATTTATCTTTAAAACCCCAACATAAGATCATTACTTGTAGCTGGGCATGGTGGTACATGCCGGTAATCTCAGCTACTCAGAAGGCTGAGGTGGGAGGATCACTTGAGCCCAGGAGTTGGAGACTTGCTTGGCAACATAGTGAGACCTTACCTCTATAACAAACAAACAAACAAAGACAATTATTTTTTTAAATCCTCATTTTTTTACTCTTTAATAACTACTGGAGACTATTCAGATTTTTTCTCAGGCTTTACACAATTATTGCCAGTTACATTACTCTTTATCTCTTAGGCTCTTGATTCATTTAAACTGGACAGGCATGTATTAAGCACCTACTGTGTACAAGGCACTGTGCTAGGTAATAAGCATGTAAAAATGAGTGTGGCAGCATCCCTGTCCTTACAGAGCTCATGGCCCAGCAGAAGGGACTGGCATTTATGCAAATGGTGACAGTCAAATGGGAGAAGTGTCAGAGTTGACTGAGATACAAAGTATCACAAGAGCACAGGAGAGGAAACAATGTAGCACTGCCTGAAATGGCCCAGCACACCAAAAAAATGATGTCTGAACTTGGCCTTGATGGAGTAGCAGTTTACCAAGTAAAATAGAAAAGGCACACAGAGAGATCCAGAAAGTGCCATGGAGAATTCCAAGACCAGCAAGAGGCTTACGTGAGTGTGCAGAGCACACAGGGACTGGTTGGGGTTAGGGTGGGACTTAGTGAACACCATGCGTTTCCCTTGCTTTATAGAGGCCACAGGGAAGATGCAGAAACTCAAATGTGTCCAAGAAAGATCACTCAGGCAGCAACATGGAGGGAGAGCTGGAGCAGAGAGACAGAAGAGCAGCGGCATCAGGCAAGAGGAGATTGCAAAGGTCAAAGAAGAAAGCACGTGGGCCTAAGAAGAGCCTGGCACCAAGTACCAGCAGGAAGCCACTTCTGTGGAAAACCTCGGGATTCCAGCACGGTCCCAGATGCTCAGGGCACCTGAGTGGAGGGTCTTCTCCTCATTTCCGCCTTGATACGCATGGACCCTTCTCCTCTCACCCCCAGAAAACATGAAGAGGCATGGACAGAGCTGAAACAAGACGGTCTCAGATTCACAAAGGATAGGATTCAGAAGGGGAAGACCTGAAGGTAATACTAGTTTTCTGGGTTTGGAAACCAGTGCAGCTGGGGTTGACTTCCAGCAAGTGAATTGATTTCCTGTGCCGATTCTGTTTTAGTTTTTTAGAAAAAAAAAAAGATTCTGTTTTAGTTTTCTTAGAAAAAAAAGTTTTCTTTTTCTAATTGATAATTGTATATCAATATACAATTGATAAATTTATATATATTTATTGTGTACAACACAATGTTTTAAAAGACGTATACATTGTACAATGGCTAAATTGAACTAATTATGTATTACCTCACAAAGTCATTTTTGTGGTGAGAACACTTAGAATTTATTCTCTTAGCATTTTTCAAGAATATGATATGTTGTTACTAACTATAGTCATCATGTTGTAGAATAGATCTTTTGGACTTATACCTCCTATCTAGCTGAAATTGTGTGTCCTTTGACGAACATCTCTCTAACCTTCCCTTGACCACACCGTCCCAGCCTCTGGTCACCACCATTCTACTCTTCACTTCTATAAATTCAACTTTTTTAGATTCCACATATAATTGACATCTTTGGTGTATGTCTTTCTGTGTCTCGCTTATTTCACTTAACATGATGCCCTCTAGTTCTGTCCATGTTGTCTCAAATGACAGGATTTCCTTTTTTATGGCTGAATAGCATTCCACTGTGTATGTGTACCACATTCATCTGTTGATGGACACTTAGGTTGATTCCATACCTTGGTTATTGTAAATAGTGCTACAGTGAACATGGGAGTGCAGATACCTCTTCAACACACTTATTTCAGTTCTTTTTGGATACTTACCCAGAAGTGGGATTGCTGGATCATAAGATAGCTCTATTTTTAACTTTTTGAGGGATCCTGTGGCTGATTCTAAGTTATTAGGTGGAAATTAAGAACCAGGGCTTAATTTCTATTCCTAGAGAAATGTTTCTAGTAGGAAGACTGTCACATGTAACCACTGGGGCCAGCGCTAGAGTAGCCCTGGGAGCTGGGGCATCAGATCAGGCAATGGAGATCTGACTCCAGCTTCTGTCCTTATCAGCTGTCATCTCCTGCATGCTCCCTAAACTGTGTGAGCCTCAAGCTCCTCATCTATATAATGGAGACATTACCCCAGTGTTGTTGCTGAAGGCACAGATGTCATTTAAAGCCCTTAGTCCAATGCTCGGCACGTGGTACACACAAAAAAATATTGGTTGGTTGAACTGACCAACAAATATTATAGTTTATAATACTTTGAAAATGGACATTTACCTTTTTTAGTAGCTCTGATACCCATCTGATCCACTGGATCCTATAATTGGAATTAGGCCAAAATATTTATCTCCACTTTTATTAATATAAATAAAGAGGCAGGGTCAGAGAGACTAAACATATAGCTTCTAAAGATTGCACAACAAATACAAAGTAAACCTGAGAATAGATTCCATACCTTCAGACTAGGTTTTAAATGCTTTATATTGTGTCACCCATCCATTGTTCCTTCCTGCCTCCCACAAATATTTATTGAGTGTCTGTGATGAGTTAGTCCTTGTGGTAAATACAGTATTCTATGTTCTAAGGATGGAGGCTTAAATAGCTTGAAATCCTGCCCTGTGTGTCTTACCCTCCCCACCCCACCTTTTAGGATGGGGAATGTGGTCTAGTCAATGCTTTCACTGGAAATTAGTAGAGAGCCTGGCACAAAGTAAGTATGAGTTAAATGGCTAGCATTAATAAATGGAATCATTGATGAATGGATAATTCTAATACAATCTATTCCATGACAACTGTCCCAAGAATTATGGGTATTGAGAAGAAGGAGAGACCTCTACTCTGCAGAACCAGAGGTGTGCAATCATACAGGGGCTTTGAAGTCAGAAAGACCAGTTTTAAATCCTAGCTCTGTGTGAATTTAGGCAGCACACACTTCAGTGAACTTTGGAACAAACTTATCTGAAGTTTATTTTGAACTCCAGTGTCTTTATCTGCAAGATGTAGCCAATTATACTTGCCTTGGGAACTTGTGGGGATTAAAAGAGATGGCCAATTGAAAGCACCTGGCTTAGTAAGCCAGCACTTAGGAGGGGCCCAATCAGTAGTAGTGATTATTACCTGTGCAAGGTTACAAGAGTCGGCATTGATTTGAGATTTACAAGCATGGTAGGTATGCAGCCAGACCATCACTCTAACCAGAATTATGGCTAGAATATCCCACCAGGTCAAGCCACACTCTGAATGAACACAGGGTTTCTTCTCAGAGTGAGCAATCCTTTGCTGGCCTTCCCTTCCCCACTGTACTCTGGAAGTAGGAGCAAGTCCTGGCCTTACAGAACTGCTTCCTTTCCCTCTGGGTCTGAGTCATGCTGACTTGCACCCAGTGCAACTTTGCCCGTGTCATTAAAGCGCAGAGGCCCCGCGGAAGTGAGCGCTAGCTTTTTATCCTTCTGACTACAAAGTCCAGAGTCACACATAGAACAGAAATGTAAACACACTCTGCAAGCTTCTATTTGCTCTCAAATTGGCCAAAGTTTCCCACCCCCACACTCCCACCCTCAACCCTAAACCTCATAGACTGGAAATGCAAATGAGCGAAAGCTTCAATGGCTACCGATTCAAAGAGAAGCTTTGAGCTTGAAACCCAGGATTTTTAAAGATTATTTATAGCAATTTTAGTAAGAACTGGGATAAAAAAATCATTCTCTGCATAGTTTTGAAAAAGTATGAAAATGTTAATATTAATACAATAACTGAACCGAGGAATATAAAAGGACTAAAACCTAGACATTTAATAAATAAAAAATGGAAATAATATTAATGATCAATAATAGGAAAATGATAAAGTAAAATTGTGACACACCCATATATTGGAATATATGCAATCCCTAAAACAATGTTAGTTTTAGTGACATCAGAAAATATCTAACATACAATACATAAAAGCAAAGATTAGAAAATTCTGTGTATGGCATGATTCCAATTATTAAATATACATAAGATATACCAAAAAGACTACTTCTATATGGAATTACAATACTTATTTTTAGTTATGCTCTCTCTATATTCACATTTATACAAAAAAAATGCTTAAAATCATTTATATTGAAAAATGTTTTTAAAATGTGTAGTATAACTAATTTTCAACCACCTTTGCCCTTAAAAGGGAGATGAAAAACATACATTCAAAAAGAACTTCGTTAATAAGCACTTACTTCATAAAGTTCTAGTCATGCCCCCAGACATGAACTGGTTAAAGACTGGCAACAACAGTGGGTATGGCGAGGCCAGTGACGTCTTAGTTGCCAAATTTCTGGAGAACAGTGTCATACAGAGTTCAAAAAAAAAAAAATAAATCTTGGATTGTGCTTTAGGAAATCAAAGTGTTAATCCTAACTCTGCCACTACCTGTTCATTAAACTTGACTACTTTATTGACCCTCCCAGTTTTTTAGGTTTTTCATTTATAAAATGAGGGGAAATCATTTCTGTACATGTTCATTTGTTCACTTATTCAAGAAATATTTCTGGAGGGTCTAGGATGGGCCAGGTACTCTTGTGGACAGTGGGAACACATCAGTGGACAAAACAGATGAGTGTCTCTTGCCTTCAGGGAATTTATACTCCGGTGGGGGAAGGTAAACGACAGGCGACTAACCAAATAAATACGCAAAATAATATCAGGTGTTATGAAGAAAGATGAGGCTGGGTAAGAAGAAAGGGAACAGCCTAAGAGGTCTTCAAGGAGGTGATTTGCAAGTAGATAACTAAAAGGAAGCCATGCTGTTATCCGGAGGAAAGGGTGTCCCAGGCAGAGGGACCAACTCGCCCAAAAGCCAGGAAGCAAGAGTGTGGCTAAAGAGAGACTCAGGCAAAGCATGATGGAAACGAAAATCAATTCTTTGCCACTGCCGTTTAACCAAATAGAATCCACGGGAGAGGCTGTCAACAAGCTCCAAATGCGCTGGGTGCACTTGAGCTCTAAAGTCCAAGGCCTTAGCACAGACAGTGCATTACAGAAACTTCCTCGGCCCCACAGCCATGCTTTGAAGGCCCGCTGTGCAACTATTAGCTGATCTCACTTAACAAACAGTGACGCAGTCACCAGGCCTGTTTGTGCCCAAACAGGTGATGATTTTCTCTCCACTGACTCCAGTCAAGGACTTTCTGCTTCCAGATTTCAGACTCCAGGTGACGTTGAGCACAGAGGGTCAAGTGGAGAGTGAACAGGACACGCACAGGGCAGGTGGAATGATCTGTACTCAGCTCGCATTTCAAAGAGTCCACTTTTCCTCCCCCATGTCAAGCACACAGCTAGTTTGAATGCTGCAGCGTAGGATGATTCATCAATTTCCAAACCCCTGGGAAAGGAAGCTATTGTTTAGATATTTTTAATATGTTTTACTAACCCCTACAGAGGTAACTATAGCTCAGGAAGATAAAACTGGGATGAAGTTAAGGACAAAACAGAAGCAATTACTGTCATCCATAATTATAAGCCTTATCATTTACTGTGCACTAACAGTGGCATTTCCAAGCAAACGCTATTAATTAGTGAAATAACAAGGCACTTTATGTTCGTCCCAATTCAGAAAAATTCAAACTACTTCAACAAGTCAAACATAGGTAACTCAGCTTAATTACTTTTTGGTATTTTAATAGATGGGGAAATTGAGGCATGGGAATTGAATGAGTCGTGAAAAGAATTAAAGTAAAAGAAGTTTTAGTGAAAATGTCATAGACATCAGATTGTCACCAAGGATAGCCGTGCATTGGGATAACTTACAGAGATGTGTTAGAGTAGAAAGTGGAGACAGAGACATGGAGCCAGGGGGATTAGGTTAACTGCTCGTTACCAACATCAGCTTTGGCGTGTGGTCTCATCTCTCTGAGCTGGTTTCCCTATCCATAAAATGGGGCTGTCAGTCCCTGCCTGACATACATGATCGTTCTGCAGAATAAATGAGAAACCTATGTGCTTGCAAAGCAGACATGCTTTGTCACGTGGATGGATGCTGCCCAGAGCCCAGGAGAAGTACTCTTTCAGGAGGAGGAGTAGGACCTGCCTTAACCTAGAATGTGTGGGGCTAGATGATTCTTTCTAAAAATAAAAAAAAAAAAAACAACTTTTATGCAGGGATACTGGGACCACACAGCCGGAAGGAAATGGAAATCATCTTAAGGAAGCTGTTCACAGTTTACTTGGGCTTTCAGCCTGAGGCATGAGAAAGAATCCTAGCAGGTCCATTTTCCATAAAAAAAGATACAACTAGGAGGGTGTGGAACAAAGTGGGCCATGCACCCAACCATCCAATGACTTGGTTCTGGAATGAAGTGATTTGTGAGAGCATTTGTAGGCCTGCTTTTATGAAATGCTAGAGATTTGTGACATGGAGAGGTATTCGTGGCTAAAATGTTAGCTCTGTACGATTAGAACTTGTGGCATATATGTAAAAAATGGCATTCACAAATTTCTTTACACACATTAGGAAAACACATAAACTGGACAAATATAAATAGCAAAGGTGTCCAGGAGTGTTTTCCCATGTTATTTTCCTTTTATTTTGTTTTGTTTTTAAATAGGGGTCAACCAGTGTGAGGCAAAACAGAAGAGAAAATAATCATCACACTATAACATAAATCTGAGACACAATCTCATACAGCCGGTTTGCTTTTCAAACTTAAAGAAACGGAAGCTGTGAGAGGTTTAGTTGCTTCCCCCAGATTACAAAGTGTAGACAGTATTTCATCGGGATCCAGACCAAGATCTTCCCTTCTAAGCACAGGGTCTTCTCACCCCATACAACATGGCTCATTGCAGATGCACCTTCCTGAGTCTCAGCCAGCTCCTCAAAGGACAGGAGGACTGTCATTTCTGAGTATTAAGTTCAGGCCACCCAAGATTCTCATCCCAGAGAGAAAGAAATGAAAAGCAATGGGACTGAGCAAAAGTAAGATGGTGTTTGGACTCAGATCTGCGATCTCAGATAAGTCACTGTACTTCCTGGGCATCAGTGTCGTCATCTGTTAAATGTAGGTAACAGAGGCTACCTCACTGCTTTGAGCATCATATTTTAAAAGGAAATTATATATGAAAGACATTGATAAAGAGGAAAACAGTAAAGAAAAAAATCCCTGTTCTTTCTCCTTCTACTTTCCTTCCTTCTTTTCCTCAATGCTGTTGTTATTCTTAACAACTTATCCTCATTCAATGGCAAGAAAATAGCCTCTCATTTCATCTAGGGCTTCATTACATATATTCAACTTGATTCTTTTTATTGGATTCTGGAAGGATGAGCACAGTAATGACTGTTTGATATTGGCATCATCTTTCTTAAAGCAGCGCCCATCTTTCTGAGCAGCCTGAATGAAGGCAGAAAGCAGGACAGCAAGACTCTACATCTATCTCTACTGATCACTTAATAGAAATGATGTAAAGATTCTATGCTTTCCCCTTCTGCTGCTTGCCATGAACTATAATATTGTATTCTATTGCCTTGAATTACTTGCGATAAGGAGGGAGTGTTCGTTAAATATTATCTAGCTAGTAATACCCTTATTTGTATAGGACACCTGCTATCCCAAGGTTTCACCGTACCCTATAAATATCTTATTATCTAAAAGACACATCCTGTGCCATCAATGAACAAATCTCCTCCACAGCCTCAGTTTCCAAAAGAGGCAGGGCTCTTTGGCTGTTTTTCTCTGGCCATTATCCTGCCCCTTAGAACATATTTTGTCACAGGCCCAGAGGAGTTTATTTTTCTGCTGAGATCAGGGAGGCAATGAGGTCTAAAGCACTGGGCTAGGGGCAGGAGGTCCATGCTTTGACAGTGATCGTGGTAATTATTTTGATGATGACATTTTTGATCACTTGCCACATGGCTTGCAATTCTTATGTCCTAACTGGTTTAGTCCTAACCAAAATACTGGTTAGAATATGATTTATATGGGTAACCCAAGAACCAACTAAGAATGATATAAATAAAAGACAGTATCAGTATCATACCTAAAACACTTCCAGCGGTAGGATGCTTCCAGGATGGGTCTACACCTTTGCATTCCACCCTCTTCAGCCTGCCGGATTTGCCCTCAGATTTTTCTCTTACTGAACACAAGGTGGCTGTTGTAACTCGAGGCGTCACATCCTCACATAATAATGTGTAAAATTAGAAAAGAGGAATGAATATCCCTTTTTAAGTATCTCTCCTAGAAGCGCCTCAGAGAACTTCCCTCCATGTCTCCTTGACCCCATCCCAACTGAGCCATTCACAGGCAAGGCGGGGAAATTGCTACACCTGGCTTAAATTGGCCAGTGCATGAGGGCATGTGCATGTATCCATACATGCACACTCACACACACATATATACACACACACACACACACCCCATTCCATGGCTAGGGCTGAGGAGGGAGCCAGACTTCCTTAAAGCAAAAGAATGGCAATTAACTCATTATGATTTAGGTTTCATTAGCAGGGAAAAAAATAACTGTCAGGTAAGTAGCTATCACTAGCCCAATCTCACATATGAAGAAGCAGAGAATAGTTATTAACTGCATCAGTCAAGGTAAATTAACCATTGTGACAAAAAATGTAAAATTTTAGTGACCTAGTACAATAAAAGTTTATTATAGTGCAATGACAGTTGGGGGTAGGAGAGCAGGGCTGTGATCCACATAGTCATTCAGGGACCCAGGCACTGTCTGCCAGTGAATGCCCCTCCCCCATGTCCTTGGACTTCTCCCATCCACCTGGGAATAGAGAAAGAGCAGGATTGTCCAGGGAAAGCTGTGGGCCAGGCCTAAAAGTGGCACATATCACTCAGCTCATACCCGTTGGCTATTATAACTCAGGCCCCTGGCCACAGCCAACTGCAAGGGAAGCAGGGTGTTTAAGGGTAGGCTGAATAAGAAAGGGTAGCACCCTCCCGTGGCCACAGAGCAGGTGGCCTAGGGGACAGGCCATGGCAATTAGATCTGAACACATGGGTGGAGCCTCTTATCCTGATGATCCTCCTACCTGTGTCGCACTTTCAGCTACCAATTTGTTCAACTTTCCTGTCAACATGTTTCCCACTGAAATCATTTATAGTAATACCTGCTCCTATAATGGGACCTAAACAGTCCTTTTGAAATTTACCCCAGATCTCGCCTTAGGTCTCAATTTCTTTGACCTCTCAGTGACACAGTTGGCTCCATGTTCTGGAAACACCATCTTTCCTCAGATCTCAGACATTACTCCTATCTTTCTGTCAGCCCATTCTGTCCCATTGCTGACTCTATTTTCCCCTCCTCTCAAGCCCCAGTCCTCTTCCCTCTACTGCTATCCTCGTGGAAAACATTGCTCATGATGGTGGCTCCATTCTGGCCTCTGTGTTAACTTCTGCAAAACGTACACACTTACTCTGAACCTCTGGCCTGACCACAGGCAGTAATTCAGATGTTAATTTTATTACTATGACTACCTTTACCTATATTTACACTACTATTGTTACTACTCCTACAAATATCTCAGTACATACCAGATATTATGGTAAGTGCTTTTCTTATTTTATCTTTAAACCTCTCAAGAACCCTAGGAATTTGTTTTGCCTCCTGCCCTACTTTTTTTAGAAAAGAAAGCTGAGGTTTGGAGAGAAAAATAAAATGCTATTAAGTGGCCAAACAGGAGTTCAAAACTTGACAGTCTAACTCCAAAACCAAAACTGTTAGCCCCTAAGTGCAATTGCCTATGAAAGCTACAGAATTCTGAAAGCCACATGCTGTAAGTTCCCTTCAAGCACCCTTGAGTCTGACACAGAGCTAAGCACGCAGTAAGTGTAAACGTGTGTTAAATTTACTCATCACACCAAAAAGCAAGCTGATCTGCTAAAAAAAAAAAAAAAGACCTACTCTTTTCCAAAATTGTTCTTACTTTTGCCATTCTTTTTGTAATTGTTTGTATTTAAACTGTTCTATCCTTGATATATGCTCTTTATCAGGCCCCTGAACAATAATATCAGCTAACATTTATCAAACATTAATCAGGTTCTAGGCAATGCCTTTTACATTCTAACACAAGAGGTAAGTTTCATTATTATTCCCATTTTACAGATCGGAAGTTTAAGCTTAAAGCTTAAGTAGATGAGATAGGGTAACAACCTAAACTTCTAAGTCTAACTCTTATCCACATTCCTATCCTTTAAGTTCTACTGCCTGTGGCAATGCCACTAACTCTACTACATTCCTTTCACAGTCCCTTGAGGATGTATTTGTTCCTTCCTCAGTTCTGTTGTCAAGACCCAGAGTAGATTCTCAAGTATCTGATTTTGGAAACAGCCTCCATCCTAGGCTATAAGTCCATCCTTTTAAATTAATCTTACTACTATTAGCTAATTATTATTTTTTAAATTTTAATTGGCTCCATATCTATCCTCATCTTGTCTATCAATATCTTCTTCCAAAATCTTTACTCTTTGCATTAGGCAGGTCAGAAGACCCCTTGTGTCTACCTAGGTCATATTTATCATTCACTCTATGACTTAAACTTTATAAGGAGTATCAAGTGGGGCTTTTAAAGCATCATGCACCTCAAACTGTGAAAAAGGTATTCCAGATCAGTAAGGCACCATCTGCCAGAATTATTCTCATTGTTTCAGCAATGTCTTCCACTTTGTTGGCTCACAAAAGCTACCCAGTCTGTATTCATGGGACGTACTTGATCAGTAAAAAGAACACAGACTTTGGAGTTATTCATTCATCCAACTACCACTGCTCTATGAGTCAATCACCTACTAGGTGCTAGGCTCTATCACATTACCTGGAGGGAGGTCGTGAGAACTGAATGAAGTAAAAAGCCTTTAAAACAGTGCCTGGCAGGGAGTCAGTGAGCCACACACATGTGAGTCCAAATTCCCATTTCCTCTTAAATAAATGAATGGGTGAATGAATTCTCAAGGTCATTTTCCCTGCAGTATTTTTAAGCTATGTCTCTTCTCTCTGGCTGTGTTTCAGAATCTGCCACTTGGTGCATGGATTGACAGTGATACCAGCTTCTTCTGCTCTGGTGTGGATCCCACCAACTGTTGGTTTTGCTCCTGTCTATAAGCCCTGCATTATGCTTTTCAATCAACATTGATCCAACAAATATTTATCAAATGCCTACAAGGTGCCTGGCACTGGGATAGGCTCTATGGATGCAATAACAAGCAAAGTATATATGACCCTAGAAGAAATAAACAATAACAATTAAGTGTGAAAAAGGACAAGCTTGGGAAGTACAGGGTGCTATGGAAGAATGCACTCAAAGCAAAGCACAATATATCTATAATGCAATATTCACCTTATCCTACATGTGTGAATAGTCTCCCCTTTTCTTTATGTCTGGTTAAATCCTACCCCTCTTAGTATGCTATGGGGTGTGGACACAGAAAACAAAACAAAACAGGACTCAAAATGACATAACTAGCATAAGACAGGTTTTTCTTTACTCTTTATTTTTTTGGCTTGTATGACTGAATAGTTCACAGTTAACTGATTTTAGGAGAAGCTTTTCATCCAGTGACTCAAGATAAAACCAAGAATTGCTTTCTCTCCATATCTCAGCTCTAATCACCCAGCCTCTACTGTGTTATTGGCAAGCTCCTTGCCTGTTGGCTGTGGAGGTCGCACGCTTCCTGGCTCACAGCAAGGAGGAGAGTGTCCAATAAAACTCTTCTCAGCTTTTGTCTAATTGGACCCCCTTAAGTCCTGCAGCTATTCTATGAATAGACAGAAGAATGTGTGATGAGGAGTTAATATTGAGCCACATGTCCCACCTCTAAACCACGGATGGGGTCAACTTCCCTAAAACATACAGTATTCCTGAGAGAGGAGTCAAGTGTAGACATTAAGTATACCTCTTCATATTTACATTATAGTTATTACAAAATTGCTGTGCATTTTGAGTTTTAATCCAAACTCCTGCCATCAGCAAATGAGGGTTGCTGTTTCTCTACATTCTCACCAACACATGGTATTTTTTTAAAAAAATAATTAACGTTAACACTAAAAGATGTGAAATGGAATTTTACTGTTTATGGGTTATTCTTGTCTCTTTTTTCATAGATTGTCAGTTTAAATAATTTGTCTATTCTATAATTAGGTTGTTTTCCCCCTCCATGTATGTTTTACTCATCAGATTTTTTTTCTCTCAATTGATTTCTGGCTAATAATTTTTACTAGTCTATATCTTTCCGCTTTGGTTTTGGTGCATTTGCCGTGCAGATGCTCTGAATTTCAAGGTACACAAAGTTGTCAGTTTTTTCCTTTACAGTTTGGTCTTTTTGTGTCTTATTGAAAAACTCCTTTTCTTGCCAAAGATAGTGAAAATACCGTATTTTCTTCATTTATAAGTTTTGAAGTTGTGTTATTCACCTCTATGTTCTTAGTTCGCCTGAAATGCATTTTAGTGGATAATGTGAGGTAAGGGCCTTATTTATTTATTTATTTATTGAACTTGGATGGCCAGTTTTTCTAGTACTATCTATTGACTTGTCCATTCATTCCTGATGATTTTTTACATATTAAGTCTTCACTTATAAATAAGCCTAATTCTGGGTTCTGTATTCTATCTATTAATATCATTTTGTGCTTTCTAACTTCCTTTCTTCTTTTGTGCTTCTTTTTCCCGTCCCTCCCTTCTTCCAAAATGACCAGATTATCTTTATTCCTACTCCTTTCCTCATGCTCTACTGATTTAAAAGCTATGACTTCTACATTCTGTTATTTAGAATTATCCCTAAACTTGATTTAACAGTGTCAAAGTTCATAGTGGATTACCTATACCCCCACAATAAAATAAGCATTCTAGCACACTTTAACACCTATCACCCTTTTTTATCTTTCATCGTGTTGATAACTAGTATTTTAATTCCATCCTTCTTGGAACACCTCAATTAGTAATCATCTTGATGTTTTCTACAGTAAGCCTTATTTAGATTCATTTAGACACTTCCCATTTTTTTTTTTTGCTCATTATTGCTCCTAATATTTTTCTCGTTCATCCTTTCCACATTTTGCAAATATTATTTAACTGGTTTCCAGCATCCATTGTGACTGTCAGTCTAATTGCTGCATCTTCATAGGTAATCTGTCTTTTCTCTCTCTGCTTGCTTTTACATCATCTCTCTGTGTTTGGTATTCTGTATTTCTACATTATGTGTCTAACTGAGGTTTGTGTTTGTTTTATTATCCACAGAATTCATTGTGATTCTTTATTCTGAAGACTCATAATGTTCTTCTATTTAGGAAACTTCTAAGTCATGATCTTTTTAAATGTTACTTTTCTCCCATTCTCTCCATTCTCTCTCTCCCTCTCTCTCTGTCTCAGATAACCTACTAGATATATGTTGAATAGACTTATTATATCTTCCATCTATCTTAACTTTTCTTTCATATTTTCTATCTTTATTTTTGTTGAATCATATTCTATGTAATCACTTCAGATCTATATGTCACTATTTTTTTTCTTCTGCATCTCTTTGTTGCATACCCCTTCCATTAAGCACCCCATCAATAGCCACATATTTTTCATCTTAAGAAAAGTTCCTCTGTTTTGTTTTGATAAAATACACTTTGTTTTTGTCCACAGTACATTGTTTTTTCATTTTGGTTGTAATACCTTTTTGTTTCTCTTTACTGTATTCAAATACTTTCTACTTTATAGTCCCTCTCTGCTTGTTCCATTGTATTTAATTCTTGTAATACTGTGTTTCCAGTGAGTTGGGTTTGCTGGCTTGCCCTCTTGATGTAGCATTTCCTCACACGGTTTATAATTTGTGATTGTGAGCTCATCTTCAGTGTAAGTTGTTTCTTTCACTTCCAAGATCACACAGACTGAATTATAAACATTTTATGTTTTCATCCATGGTGATACCCAGTTGCTTCATGAATCTATAACTAGTTGTTGTATTAGTAATTCTATTCAGGATTTCCATGCCCTGTAGGAACTATAAATTCAAACCCCTCAACCTCAAGTGGTATAGCCTTGTGTTTTGATTTCCTTTAAGAGATATTTCATTTCTATCCAGGGTCCTGGGCAGAGGAAAATCTTATATTGCTTCTGTATATCAGTGTTTGGAGTTTTTCAGTACCTTACTAATAGAGGTCAAACTCCTCATAGGACTTTGTATCTGTAAGAATGTAAAGTTTCAGCTCTCCACTGTACTCAGGCTCAAGATTTGATGTTCTTGATCTCACAGAGACATTCAAACCTCAGCCATAAATCATTAAAGCCTATGTCTGCCTCCAGCATCCATTGTAAGTTGCCACAATGCCAACTCAGATATTTCCCACCATGACCACTTTGAGTTTTTTCTTAATTTGGGATATTTAGAAATTTATCTTTATGTGATCTTGCCTATGTCCTTTTAAAAATGCTTATTTTAACCATATTTATATCTATTTGGGGTGGGGCTTCCCGGGGAAACTTTTTTTTTCATGTTATTAAACGTTAAATCTGAACATACATCTCACTTATCTATCTCTCCATCCATTTATCTATATTGCCCTGGAAACTACAAGCTCCTTATGGGCTTGAATGTTAGCTTTTTTAAAATTGGGTAAGGTACACAAATATTGCTAAGTTCTAACTCTCCTACAATTAGGTGTACTAGTAAGTAATAAACAATCTGTGTTCCAGTTTTAATCTAAAAATGGTGATACCTACCTCTTAGAAGGGTTATGAAAATGAAATAAAATAATTCATGAAAAAGAAAACCTAGCTAAATGTCCAACATGTAGCAAAAACAAAACAAACGAAACAGAAAGAAAAATAACTCTCAATAAATGCTAATTAATTTTTTAAAATGTGTTAAATGAGCATATAAATAAAAAAAAAAGAGCCTTAACACTTCACACATTAAGAGCCGTGCACCCCATATTCTAGAAAGCACAATTTACTCAATATGGAAGCAATGTGGTTTTATTCTATAACCAAAGCCATGTCAGCCCTAGCTGGTATCCAGGCCTTAGAAAGTACCCATAATGAGTCGCCTGACTTTGGAATCTAGGTAGCATTTCCTGGCTTCCCTCCATGCATTTATAGAGCAACAGCTCTCTGACACCCTCCTGCTTGTCAGATGTGTTAGAATTACGGGACAATAACCTCCCAAGCTCCTTTAGGGACACTGTTACCCATATGTAATTTACCATGCTACCGACACATAATCACAATGTCATCTTGTCTAATATTAGGGGGAAAAAGACAATTTGGGTTAACAAATCTCAGGCTAAAGAACTAAAGTTGAGGAGTAAAACAGGTTAATACCTCATTAAGACCAAAGATTTAGAGGAGGCAGCTTCTCTGAGGAGATCTAAAAACCCACTTCCCATTGCATATGCGGGGTGCTTAGGTTGCACTCTAGGTGTTACCTGCTCATCAAATGTTTCCATGCTGTGGCCTTCACCCAGGTTAAATTCTTTATCTGTGCTTTAAAGTCATGTCTTCTTGAAAGAGAGGGGGAAAATCAGAGTAGTGTCTCATAAAGTGTGTCTTGTTTGGGAAACGGAAATGAGGCTAGGTGACCAGGGGGAGGGGGGAGTCGGGGCTGGGAACAGGCCTGTGACTTTCTCCTTTTGGTTTCTCCCACAGTGACCTGGCAGCCACTCTGTGTGACCTCTGTCTGAAGACATGAGAAATAGCTGAGTGGAAGGTAAGGAAAACGGCGCCATGTAGCCTTGACAAGAGATTGGAAGGAGACATTACAAACATCCTTTCATAACCGTACAGTGCTTGAGGAGAAGTAGACTTTTCCTGTGGTGTCCCCAAAACACAAAGTATATGCCATCAATTATTTAGCAATCATTTATTGAACACTTTCTCTGTGTAAGGTTCTGTGCCAGCAACGGAAATGCTAGTGGAAATTTAGTACAAATGAATATTATATGCCCAGTGTGCAGTGTTTTATTTTTATTATGATACTTAATTTTCACAGTACTGCAAAGGACAGTACTATCTTGTATCTTTAAGAACTATATTATGTTGATTCCCAGTTGCTGGAGAGCTGGGGAAAGCCGAATTTTGCTCAGTGTGGAAGACATTATGATTTAATTGAAGACAATTGGGCTTTGTAGCTAGATAAGCCTAGGTTTATTCCTTGTTCTGCCTGTTAGTTTTGTTACCACGATCAACTTAATTCAAATTCTTCTAGGCTCAATCTGTTGGTGCATAAAATAAGAGTAATAATAACTACCTCGTAGGATACTTACAGGATTAAAATGAGATATATTTACATAAGCATATTAGAAGTTAACATTTCTTGAGCACTTTTTGTGTGCCAGGCATATGCTAAACAATTATAAACATCTTATTTAATCCTTACACTTCTAAAGCACAAAGAATTCTAATTTCTTTTAGAGAAACTAAGGTTCATAAAGATTACTTGTTTGCCCAAAGCCATACAACTAGTAAATGCCATAATTGGCATCCCAAGCCCATCTGTCTTACTCTACTCTGTCCTTAATACTGTCCTTCGAAGGATTAGGAAAGACAGAAAAATAGTAGAAATATTTGCCATTTTTTGAGGTTTCGTAAAAGTGGTTTCTGCATTGTAAAGGAAGTTAGATGAGGTAGTTTCTAATGTATGTCCCTTTCAATTCTAAATCTAGTTTCTCTATAACAGATTTCCTGAACCACTAAGTTAGAAATAAGCATGTGTTGGCAAAATTTGGTGTGGTATGAGCACTAAGCCACAATTTGCTGCCTTGCACATGAGGGACACCTACTCCTGCTAACTCTTCGTAAAGAGCATTCCTTGGTCCAATCTCCAGCCGTGTTTCTTAGACCTTTATTCTTTGGATTTGTTTGAATCATCTTCCATTCCCCTTCCTGACCCATCACTAATCTCCGCTCACACCTGTAAGCATAGTTTCCCAGGAACTTCCCCCATGCTCAACACTCCGCACCTGAGTTCTTCTTAGCCAGAGGTCCATATTGGCCTGGCCACTACCTCTTCCGAAACCCTTTCCCTGAGGCACTATGAATTTGGTCTCACTCACTGACCACTCACTGGCAGGAAAACCTGCTCACCACAAAATAATTTCCTTTCAGGCTACAGTCTTCACTAATAGTGTGTGCAGCTAGAAGCCAGGTCAATATTGCAGGTGCCCCACCTGATTTTTCTGTCAGATTTGATTTGGCTTCAGGAGAAACAGAGATCTTTAAATATAAGTGAATCATAGAAAGAAGAAAACAGTTTTCCTTTCACACAGGGAGGACAAATGTTAAGAGCTGGAAGGGGCATTGGAAATGCTTTGTCCAATTGGTGAATTTTATGGTGATGGAAACTGAGGGCCAGAGAAAGAAGAACATATATGTCTAAGTGTGTCATTCTTAATTTCCCCCGCTCATTTTGATTGCTTTTTTCTCTGTTCCACACACTCATAGACATACACATGCACACACACACACATTCACACATACACACAAGCTGAAACTATACCATCTAAAAATTAATCTGGGTAAATAATCTTAGATATTAAAAACATAACTATTTCACATTGGGTTAAACTGAAACATTAGACCTTTTTTTAAAAAAAATTAGACTTTCTTATTAGAATATAGCTCAGTAGAAAGAAAGGAGAATTTCAAGTCTACCTAACTTTGGTTTGAACTGACAATTTGCTATTTATTCACTGTGTGACCTTGGGTAACTTATTTAATGTCTTTGGATCTCATTTTCCTCTTCTACAGAGGAAATACAATTAATTTCTTCCTCAGAGGACTGTTGAGAGGATTAAACAAGGCTCTGTAGGTGAAAATGCCTATCCTCTGGCTGGCACATCATAGGGTATTCAATAAATAAGAGTGGCTTTCCCTGAACAGGGTGAGGTTCAGGACTCTGAAGAAATGGGGTTTTGGTAAGTGCTGTGGTGAGGCAAAGTGAAGTAAACAAACCCTCAACAACAGACCCATATTTGGACTAACCACACCCAGTGGCACATAAGTAAGATACATGAAAGGAATAAAAACATAACTTGTTGACCCACAGGTAATGGAGATATTGCGTTTTCTTTTCTTTTTTTTTTTTTTTTGAGGCAGAGTCCTGCTCTGTCACCCTGGCTAGAGTGCCATGGCGTCAGCCTAGCTCACAGCAACCTCAAACTCCTGGGCTCAAGCAATCCTTCTGCCTCAGCCTCCCGAGTAGCTGGGACTACAGGCATGCACCACCATGCCCGGCTAATTTTTTTTTCTATATGTATTTTTTGGTTGTCCAGATAATTTTCTTTCTATTTTTAGTAGAGACGGGGTCTCACTCTTGCTCAGGCTGGTCTCAAACTCCTGACCTCGAGTGATCCACCCGCCTCAGCCTCCCAGAGAGCTAGGATTACAGGCGAGAGCCACCGTGCCCGGGCGAGATATTTCTAGAAAGCCAAAGTCGCAGCCTCTCTAGACTGCAGAACATCAGAAGGTGTCCCCGTTGAGCAATGGACACAGCCTGACTCACCTGCCTGACCCTTCTAGCCCTGCAGCCCTGGCCCCTGGAGGTGTGGAAAGCACAGGGGCCCTCCTTGAGAATGGTGGCAAAGCAGGAGGCCTGTTTTCTCTTGTAGAACTGGGAATCTGAGCCACTGCCCCAGGGGAGGTCACTAGCAGCCTTACTCAGACTGATCTGAGTCGGGATGAGCCATGATATTGAGTTCCAGTAAAACCCACAGAATGTTCTGAACTTGTGACTAAGTCTGAGCTACATAAACAACCCCAGATATCCACTTCAAGAAGGATGGCTCTCTGTGGTGTGGCCTAGTAATCTCTTTTCTCAAAAAAAAAAAAAAAAAAAAAAGAAAAGAAAAAAAACCAAGGTTCTACTTTGCAATTTTCAACATTCTTTTAACAATGACAGGTCCGGCCCCTATTTCATGGCTATCATTGTGGTAGGAGCTCTGACCGATAGGAATGCTACTAACTGTGCTCTCTGAGGCCCAAGAGCCCCGCTGTGGTGGTCCTCACTGCGGGGGTTTGGGTGGGGCTGAGCAGACAGTGTACCACTCCCGTGAGTAAACTAGAACAGCTTCCCTTTCATTGATTTTATTTTATCAGCTTTCCTCATATTTTATTAAAAAAATAAAAAATTAACAAATAAATAAAATAAACTGTATGAAATACAAAAATAAATAAAAATGTTAAAGGGTCTTGCTTTTGTTTGTAAGTATAGAAAGAATCTATGACAATAATATTAAGTTAAAGGAAGGATAGACATATCATTTAATGCTGAAGGGGGAAATATAGCTGATGTTTGTTGTTTATACTGTGGCAGGCACTGTTTTCAATTAATCCTCACGTGATCCTATAAGTGAGTACTATTGTTAGCCACATTTTAGAGAGAAAGCAGCTGAGGGCCAGAGGATTTGAATCAACTTGCTCTGGTCAGGCAGCCAATAAGTGGCCCAGATGTTTAATCCCAGGAGCACTGATGTTAGAGTGTGTGCTCTTCTCTGCCACACGACGCTGATTCTTCCCCCAAATCTCCATTTGTATTTGTATTGTCAAGTCCAACCACTGACGCCTTTGCCCGGCTTCCTATCTCTACCCCTGGGCTTTATTATATTCAACCTCTGCTCAAATGTTTCCCCCAAAGAAGGGTCAGCCTTCCCTTACCTGGCTACCCCATCTAAAATAGCTCCTCCTCCTGTCAGGCTAGTCTCCTTTACTCCACTTCATTTTCCTTCTTAGAGCTAATCCCAAACTGACAACTATCAGATATGTATCTGTTTATGGTCTTTGGACTGTGGACCTCAATCATGTCAGCTTCCTTGAGGGCAGAGGCTTTGTAAGTTCGCAGATTGCTGTTCATCCCTGACAGCTGGACAAAAACAAGACCCTGCAGAAATAAGTATGTAAGGGCATGCAAGAGTTGAAGATGGAGGAGAAAGATCTGGAATGAGAGAAACAACATGGTATGGGGTGTAGATCCTAGAATGTGGTGTCAAGACAGCTTAAATCACAATCACACCTCTGCTGTGAATTCTCTGTGTGACCATGAGCAAGTTTTGGTTTCCTCATTCATAATAGGGATAATTACCCCAGACTCACAGTGCTGTTGTGGGGATTAAATAAGATACTATGCATCAATAAATGGTTCTTTACTGTCTACATAATTCATTTCTTTTTGAGAGCTAGTGCTGGGAACCTAGCTGAGCATATAGTAAGCACTCACTCAATAAATATATATTGGATGCTAGAATGCCAGTCAGAGCTAATGATTGGAGACCATGTTGTGTTATGAAAAAAAGCATGTGAAAAGAGCAAGGAGACTGGCAACTATATCCAATTCTGCCACATGACTAGCTATGTGCCCTTGGACAAGTTGCCTCCCCTCTTGGATCTTCCTGGGTAAAAGGGGGAGGTTTGGCAAGATAACCTCTAAGTTGCCTTTCATCTCTGGGATCCACAAAATTGAAAACAACATCCCACAGTTGATCTTGTTTCCCTTGGATTTCCAGCAGCAAACCATCCCACATTGATTGTTGTCAGGAAGCTGGAATGACCTTTATGTTTTGTATTGGCTTCCTAGGTTCCAGTCAAAATATAAGTTCTTAGTGCTACTCATATTAGAAAATAACGGTTGGCATCTTGGCCAAAGGATGCCGATATTTACAATGGACAATTAATTCACTCTCTTATCTGGGTCTCTGGGGGTCGTTCTGGATTGGTGAGCCTCTTGACTGACTGGGTTGAAGGAATTCCATCACCTCTTGTACTTGCCTCAATCAATGGGGAAGGAATAAGATGTATTGAAGTTGTTTTGGAGACTTCTGTTCCAAGTCCACCTTGGAGAGTTCAATGGTTTTGTTCCTGTTCCAGGGGAAGGGTCATTGTTTCTTCTGACAGGTGGATTTATTGGAAAAGGCTGCTGCCAAGGATTTTGCTGGCTTAAGAAGTCCTATTGGTGACCTGGTATGAAAGTTCTGTGTTCTTAGCCATCATTTCAAACTAATATTTTACCTTTGTCTTGTATTCAAAAACCTAAATGGCCATCATGACTCCTAAGAATTTGACAGAGTAATCGTCGTTTTGTGAATTAGTGTTTTATGGTCAGTAAACTAGTGAACACATCTCACTCATAAAATACAGATTATTGGAAAATTACTGTAATCCTCACCTTCTGTGTGACATACAAATAAATGTGTAATATATAGCACTTTTTTATTTTCAAAGCATTTTCACATGTCTTATTTGATCCTCATGAATGCTGCATAATTATAACTCCACTTTTCATAAGAGGCAGCTGAGTCTCCCAATGCCTTTAAGACTTGACTAAAGACACATTAAATTAAAACTTGGATTTTTCTCACTCAAATCTTTGGAAAAGAACCAAGGCAAAAGTCCCTATGTAGAGCAAAAGAAGAGATGGTGCTGTTTGCAGCATCCTCTCAACTTTCCCACTCCCATGGGAGACAGGGAAAGTCCCAAGGAAAGAAGACATGGCCATAGTAACAAGTAACCCACAAAAGCACCAGAGATTACGGCCTGAGCTGCTTCCTCGCCCTGTGGAAACAGGGAGTGGGAAGCAAGAAGGGAAGGGAGGGACTCTGAAGACACCTGCTCAGGAGTCAGACAGTCCTGGGTATGGAAACACAGCTGTGCCAGCTGAGAGTTGTGTGACTTTAGGCAAACCATTTTCCTCTGCATGCCTTAGTTTACTCAGGGATAAGTAAGAAAATCTCCCTCATATAGTCATTATAACAATCAGATACAGTAATGCATGAAAAGTGCTGGGCACAGTCCCTGGAACAAATTGGTAGCTGTGCTGATGTGTGATCATGAACAAACCACTTCACCACATTGGGCTTCAATCTATTTATGTATAAATTATGGTGGTTGGACTAGATGAATTCTAATGCTTTTTTCTTCAAGCCTTGCGTATGATTTATGACTGTAATTCATGGAATAGAGGGAGATGAGCTTGTGATGGACTTATAGAGTGACATGTCACTATGTGTGTTAAGGTGGGTAACAGGATCTTATAAGTGAGTAGACGGTGGCTGTGGATACTACATCTTGTTGATATAAGGATAATAGTAATAAAAGCTATCTTTTATTGAGCTAATATATATGTTATCTCATTAATTACCGATGAAAACCCTATAAAATAGGAAATATTAGCTCATTTTTACATAGGTAGAAAAATGAAAGCTTCAACAGGTTAAACGACTTGTTCAAAGCCATCCAGATCACCCATGGTAGATCTAACCTTGTTCTGTTTGGCTCTGGCTGTCATGCCCTCTGGAGTATCCTGTGCTGGCTCTATTCATTAACATCACCATTTACTCTCTACCTGACCTTTGTTTTTTCCTTATTCCATGTTGACTTCTCCATCTGTCTTCATCTTTCTACCTAATAAGAATATGATGTATATTTTTTAAATGTACCCTCTACTGCACTGTGTGCTTTTGTAAGTGTGTGAGCTATTATTATCTACTTAAATCTATGTCTTTATGGCATAATTCAGCATTTTAATATTCACTTTGAAAAGTGTTTTGAGTCACTTCCCTGCAAAGGTGCAGTATTAAATTACATTCATTATTCTTGCTAAATGTAGACAAGTCATGGTTCAGGTGAACTAGAAAGTAACTCCCATTATCTTCAGCACATTCCATCACATTCGTTATTCTATGTGACATTTATCAACACAGCATTTAGACATTTTAAAGAAAGAAAAAAATCACTTTAAATTCCAAAGCATTTAACTAACACTGAGCCAAATTCTGCAGGTGAAAAAGTCACTTCCTTGCTACAAGTTCCACACATTGCCTTAACTCTTTTGGAGCATAATGAGCACATGTAAAAGCACATGCTAAGAATCAGGGTACGGGAACTATTAAACCTATCTGCTGGGATTTAGGTTGCATCATGCTTATACCTATGCTCATGTTATTCATAATTCTAAATGGCTCCTTGTGTACCATGGGCACAGCAGGGGCTGTGTTGACATTCTCTTAGGTCCCCTTTGCCACCTCCATGTGTTATTTTTCCATCTTGTGCAAAACTCTTTGTTTTCTAAGGTGCCATCTGGCCATACTGCCTTCGATCTATCCCCTGGCTGGCATTTACCAACCTCACTTCCATTATTTATGGAGAAATTGCAGACTTATTATCTACTCCAACTTTAACCATTATGGGTGCTGAGGGGACAGTCAACAGTGTCTTAAGCTGGGGTCTCCAGAAACAAATCTTGAGATGAGGATTCAGGTGCAAGTGACTTATTGAGGCAATGTTCCCGGGAGAATCTGGCAAATGAATGAGGTAAATGGGGCGAGGTAAAGACCTCAGATGAAGTCCTATGGAAGGCAGCTTCATCTTTATACTGCAATGTATCTCTGGAGTGTAGGTTCTGCCTCAGAGGCCAGAGAGCTGGCGGTTCCTATCCCTGTATCCTTCAGCTGTTGGTCTAGGGCCACTGGGTATGGGAAGGGGGGTTGTAAACCCGCAGGGACTGTCTGCAAATGAGAGAAAAGCTGCTCCAGTAACCTGAAGGCTATATTCCAGAAAGAAGACACAGAAAACTCAATGAAGTGGGAAGAGGCTCATGGAAATGGCAAAAGGCATCCAAGGGAATAAGGGTGTGGTACCAATAGTATCCACTAGAGGCAGCCACATGGATAAGCCATCCAAAACCTAACATCCTAATTCCTTGATATTTGTGTGACTTTGCTAGGGCTGCTATAACAAAGTACCACAAACTAGGTGGCTTAAACCACAGAAGTGTATTGTTTCACAGTTCTAGATGATATAAATTCAAATTCAAAATCTGTCAGCAGGGATGGGTCCTTCTGAGGACTGTCTGGGAAGAATCTGTTCCTCTCTCCTTGGTTTGTTGATGGCCACCTTGTCATCTCCCTGTGTCTCTTCACATCATCTTCCTTTTATGCATGCCTGCCTTTCCATCCAAATGACTCCTTTTTATAAGGACACCAATCATACTGGATAAGGGGCCCACCCTATTCCAGTATGAACTCAACCCGTTATATTTGCAATAACCCTGTTTCCAAGAAATGTCACTTCCTGAGCTACTAGGAGTTAGAGCTTCAACATATAATTTTTTTTCTTATTCTTTTTATTTTTTTATTTTTTTTTATGGAACGCTTCATGAATTTGCATGTCATCCTTGCACAGGGGCCATACTAATCTTCTCTGTATCGTTCCAATTTTAGTATACATGCTGCCAAAGCAAGCACAACATATAATTTTTTTTAATTTCAAAGTATTATGGGTGTACAAATGTTTTTGGTTACATGGTCACTTTCGTAATGGTTGAGTCAGGGTTATAAGTGTGTCTGTTATACAGATAGTGTTCATTGTACCCGTTAGGTAGGTTTTTGCCCATCCCCTCCTCCCCACTCCCCCCTGTTTGATTTCCATTGAGTTTTACTTCCCTGTATGCACATGTGTGCTCATCAGTTAGTTCCAGTTTTATATTGAGTACAGGTGTTGTTTGTTTTTCCATTCTTTAGATACTTCACTTGTAATAATGGTCTCCAACTCCATTAATACTGTTGCAAAAGGAATTAAGTCATCCTTCTTTATGGCTGAGTAGTATTCCGTGGTATAGATATACCACATTTGTTAATCCACTCATGAATTGATGGGCATTTGGGTTGATTCCGTATAAACTTTGAAGGACACAATTCAACTTACAACAATATTCTTCCATTTTGAAAAGTTTATTAAATCCCACTTCCATGTCTACATTCAATATTTTACCTCCTGGTACTGCTCTCTGGAATCTTTAACTCTTTATTTTTTATTCCTATCATAGCTGTTTTGTGTCTTTCTTATACTCTTTAGTACTTAATGGATGTAACACAGAAGACAATGCTATAAAATTTAGAGGGTTGAGAAAATGCTTTGTAAATTATAAATCCCTATATGACTTTTAATTGCCATTTATTAACATTCATTTAAGAAATATATGTTGAGCCCCTATCTTGTATTTAGCACATTTCCTGGTATTCCTGATTTTGGAAAGCTCTGTATGTGAAGGATGGATTTAAGGAGGGAGAGAGTAATTGTGAGGCCATTGTAGTGATTCAAATTCAAAAGGATGGGATTTTGGATTAGGGAACCACAGAGGAGATGAGATGCAAGGAAAGAAATCAGTGTGAGACACAACCCCAAGGATAATTGTAAGGACTTGGGGTGGCTCATTAGATAATGACGGGGACATCATGGGTAGAAAAGGCAGAACTTGATACATATTTTTTTCTATATTAAATACATTCACATGTCACTAAACTATTGGAAGAAGTTCTGAGAAATACGTCCTTATGCAATTTTGTCTGTGTGTGAACATCACAGAGAGTACTTACACAAACCTATATGGTACAACCTACTACAGACTTAGGATATAGCCCATTGCTACTAAGCTACAAGCCTGTACCGCGTGTTACTGTGCTGAATACTGCAGGCAATTGTAACACAGTGGTAAGTATTTGTGTATCTGAACATATGTACACATAGAAAAAGTATAGTAAAAACATGTTATAAAACATAAAAAAAATAGTATAGAGCACTTACCATGAATAAAGCCTACAGGACTGAAAGTTGCTCTGGGTGAGTCAGTGAGTGAGTGGTGAATGAATATATTAAGGGCCTAAGACATTACTGCGCAGTACTGTAGACTTTGTAAACATGGTACACTTAGGCTACACTAAATTTATTTTAAAACATTTCTTTCTTCAATAATAAATTTAAATTAGCTCACTGTAACTTTTTACGTTAAAAACTTTTAACTTTTAACCCTTTTGACTCTTTTGTGATAACAGTTAGCTTAAATTGTAATACATTGCACACTTGTAAAAAATATTCTTTCTATATATCCTTAGTCCATAAGAGTTTTTCTATTTTTAATTTTTTTCTAATTTTTTCTTTACTTTTTTAAACTCTTTTGTTAAAAACTAAGATACAAACACACAAATTAGTCAAGGCCTACTCACCCGGGGTTAGGATCATTGATATCACTGTTTTCCACCTCCATATCTTGTCCCACTGGAAGGTCTTCAGGGCAGTAACATGCAGGGGGTTGTCATACTCTAGGATAATAATGTCTTCTTCTGGAATACCTTCTAAAGGACTTGCCTAAGGTGTTTTACAGCTACCTTTTTTTTACTTCGTAAGTAGGAGTACTCTCTGAAATAATTATAAAAGTATAGTATAGTCAATACACAAACTAGTAACATAGTCATTTATTATCAAGTATTACTTACCATACATAATTGTATGTGCTCTCCTTTTATAGGACGGGCAGCACAGTAGGTTTGTTTACACCAGCATCACCACAAACAGGGAAGTAATGCATTGCACTATGACATTACAATGGCTGCGATGTCACTAGGTGATAGAAAATTTTCATCTCCATTATAATCTATGGGACCACCAGCATATGTGAGGTCAGTTGTTGACCAAAATGTCATTAAGCAGTGCATGACTGTACAAAGTGCATCCAAACAACACACAATTTTATTCCTATGCTACTACTGTTTCCCTATCAACTTCCCCCCAAAAGGTGAACTTTTCAGCAAATTTCCTTCTTTATCTTGCCCTGGCTACTCTCCAGCCTTATATTTTTCCATTTTTCCTTATACCCTTGTTCATACTTTGCCAAACTACTTAGAGCTCAGGTCCTTACCCTTGTTTCTTACTTTGTACCTGTTCTCCTCTCTCCCTGCAAAGTCCTCTCCTGATATATCCCTGACAAATGCCCACACCACAGCTGAAACAGGGAGGCCTGCTTGGATTCCCTGGAGGAGATCCAGCCTCCCCTGCCGTCATGCTGTCTTTGCACCTCGTAAACCCTTCTATCAGCATCCTTCTCACAGTGGATAGCAATCCTTTCTTATGTATGTGTCCTCTCCATTAAATCAGAAACTCCTTGAAGATTTACTTTTGTATCCTCGGTTTTTATCACAAAGTCTCATCCTTGAATGGATTCAAGAAATGTTTTTAAATGAATAAAGGAATGTAAACACAAACTCAGTCAGATGCTGGGTAAAGGATGCCTAGATATTTGCATTGTTCTCTGGCCATCACTGTGGATGCCCACGGGCATTTCCACTGTGTGTTCACTCCAGTTCTGAGAGAAGAGGCTCCCTGTACAAGAGAGGCTGGTGGTTAGAAAGACAATCTCCCTCACAGCCAAGGAACAGCTTCTCACATGGCCGGGGTTGCCAAAGTTCAACAATTACCCTGTAAATTAGCTACTTTTTCTACCCAATTAGGGTACTTCTGTTACAATTCTGATAGAAATATATTGACTTACTTTCAATTTTCCATGTTTCAGAAAGACTTGAACACTAATATCTGGAAACTTGTAATCAAGGAAGCATAATTTAATTTTGAATCTATGAATTCAACCCTGAGCAATGCTTGTTCATAGCTTTTTGACCTTGGAAAAGTTATTGAAAATCTCAGTTTCCTCATCTGTGAATCAGGGGGAATAATAACTGACCATATAGCATCTCTTTTAATAATGATTAAAAACTATGAAGCCCACAGAATAGGGCCTAGCTTTGTTTCCCAACAAGGACTGTATTGACATATGGGGAACACCCCATTCGTGCAAGTCTTTTGCATACATTGTAAGACATTAAGCATTCTGGAAACTGCGCTCTAAATGCCAGTGTAGCACCCCGTCATTGAGGCAGTCAAAAATGCCCCCACTCACATTGCAATAAGCCCCATCACAGTAAGAGATAAAACTTATCAAGGGCTACTACATGCTAGGGTGTAGAACTTTATTTGACTCATTTCATTTACTCCTCATAAAAATTTTATTATGTACTGTAAGGTTAAACAAATTGCAAGGTTATATAACTGGAAAGTCAAGGAGCCTAGTTTGCAGGCTTGTGAGTTTGGCATCTGAGCAGTCCTGACTGGAAACGTAGTAGGTACTCAGTAAACTTTATTTTCCTTTCTTCCTCCCATGTGGTTTCATTTCCAGTGCCTTCAGCTAAAAGCTACAGGTAGATTTTGTCCCCATACATCTCTCTCAGGAGACCCCAGATTTGCAGCCCTCACTGGCCTAAACCCAACCTTGACAATCAGATTAGAGACACCGTTTTCTTTTTCTAGCAGTGACAGATATCTCAGGGCCAAAATTGTCTTGCTGTAACATGGCCTATTCCACCAAGGGTTTTTAGTGGGGATAAATGTAAAAAATATTAGCTCACACATTTTTCCTCTCACTTAATTCTCCTCTCCTTTCCGTATCTTCAGGGTCTTCCTCTGCTCTGGGGAACACCTTCGTTGATTTTTGTTACTGCTGCCTAGCTGATTTTTGTTAATTCTGTATTCTATGTGGGCATACCAGATATAACGCAGAAATCGCCCCATCAAATGTAGTGTTGTGAGGCAGACATGCTCTTTGCCACCTGCCATCTGCATGGAATAGGTGTTGCAATGGTGTTCAAGGTGGTGGGAGTGAGAGATGGGCAGTTCCCCCTAGGTTAGGTGCTGGGGTAGGAAGAACCTTGCACTTAGGGAACAAAAGGACTTCCTACGCCGTCACTCACCTCATGAATTCAGGCTGCTACCTGTAACAAGGAAGCACCAAAATGAATGCTTCTTAAGCTCGTCTACTTTAAAATTATGGTAAATTCCAAAAGGTAGTCCCAAAGTCAGTAAAGATGCTGCAAAGACAGGAGTTAGAAGGGTGCTGGGAACAAGAGATGGACAAAGTACAAGGTGAGCTCCATTCAGGACAGTGTGCATTGAGCCTCTGCCTGTGTCTAGTGGGTCCAGAGACGGGGATTACAAGGGTGAGTGGCCTTGTCCTCCCCAGAGAGGTCAATTGGTAGTTAGTTATTCATTTAAATGAATAAGAAGGAGAAGACTGTAGGGTTTTTATTTATTTATTTTCAGTTTTGGTTTTGTTGTTGTTTGTTTATTTGGTTTTGGATCTGTGTTTTTCTAGACCCCAGAAGGCTTGGCCTAAAAATACAGCACTGCAATCACTGAGGTGCTGGGACAAGCATCCCAGTGCCTTAGGAATGCCCACAACATGTACACATACTCCACCGCAGTGCTGTGTCTGAGATGACGGCATCACACGGGGGAACATCGGTGGTGTTGGTGGGATCAGGTTCACATCCCAGTAGTCTGCATTTCAGTGTTGTGATCTGGGATGGCTGTTTGCTGTCTCCCAGCCTTGACTCTTCCCTCAGTTAGTGGAGATGGTATTATCTAATGCCCAGGGCATGGTGAGTATTAAATTAAGTAATCTGTGTGTGTGTGTGTGTGTGTGTGTGTGTGTGTATGTGTGTATAAAATAAATATATATACACAAACGTAAAAAGTACATTGAATATAATATAATTTGTATATAATTACTACCTCTTGAAGAACTCTCAGAAATCATCTCTTCCAAACTTCTGAGAATACAGGTGCAGAAACTTAGGTCCAGAGATGCAGTCATTTACCCAATGTCACTTTTTCTCAAGGTTCATTCAGCTAAAGTCCAATTTCCAAAAGTTTTAGCCACAGGTTGAAACCAAACCAGCTATGTGCCACATACTATGCTAGTTCTTTTCACAGTGGACCTCTGGGGATAAAGATTATAATCTCCTTTTCACAAATAAGGAAACTGAGTCTTGGAGTCATAAACGGCCTCCCTTTCCAAGATCACACACGTGATGACAACAGTGCAGATCACTGCGCTTGTTTAATTATACTATCTGGACACAAATGTGTCCATTATTTAACAGTTTGATTGTTTGATTTCCAGAACAGACACATTCTCAATTTAAAAAGATACACTGATTGATTTCATCTGTGTAGGTGGGGTTTTTTAAAAATCTTCAGGAAGGGGAGTCTCTGGCTTGCCCCAGACACATATATCTGTTAATTGTGCTTGTGGTAGTTTCAGGGTCATGGGAACAAAATTGTACCCCTATAGCATTAAAATACCTAGAAAAAAATGAGAAAAGGGGATTTTCTTTATTTCCTTAGCTTACACAGAGATATCTTTGTTCTAGATAAGCCCCTTGGAAACATGAATGGCCATTACAACTGTATTTATCTAAAAGAAGGCAGATAATTTTCTGAAGGACGAAGTTGATCTTTCAAAAATTCCGTAGGGATCAGGAAGCAGTAGAGGACAGTAGAACCAACTTCCATTTCCGTGGCTAAAATTCCAAGAAATTTTTAACATCTTGTCAAGCAAAACAGTTCTGGGAAGATTTTAAAGTCCACATAGGGGATACTTGTACCTGTCAGCCAGGCTTACTAGACCAAGAAGTCAATGAATGCTTTAATGTCAGAAATGAATGGGCTTTAAAAACTATCCCTTTCTAGAATGGACACCCAGTCACATCTTGTTTTTCCTGACAATGATACCAGGATAACTCACACTCAGGAAGGTATGCACTTAGAATTAATTGTCAGGAATGGAAAAGGATTCATTCATTCAATCACCTCCAGTATTACAGACCCGATGCATCTTTTAGGAGCTATGAATAGTTTTCCTCTTCCAGTTTGCCAACATCATGACTATTTTTACCTTTGCACTTATTTACGAATGATGATCAATGGCTACAAAACCGGCAAAGTTGTGTGGCCTAGAGCAAGGTGGTTCTCCAATGTGGGTTCATTTTCTTAATCTTCAACATCATCAGGTTGGAGTAGGCAACCTCACACCTCTTCCAGCTCTGACATTTAAGGATTTAAAACATGGTCCGCAGGGGAAAATAAAAGCCATGACTGTAGCCCATTAGGTACTATGGTCTGGGTCAATGATACATACAGGGCTTCCCCCCATTAATCTATCCATCAGTTCCTCTTTCTCACACTCCCATGACAAACATGTCCTAAGCATCTCCTCTGTGTGTCTCAGCTGCCAGAAGGCACCTGGGCTACTCAGTGAGACAGAACTGTGTGCAGACATTAGCAATCTAGTGTGTGGCAATATACAAGAGCACTGCAACCAGTTGGGGGCCAAGAAGGACAGAGACCACCTTCATATGGAGAAAACAAAATAAGCCGTTCAATAAAGAAAAATAAACCAAGAAGATAAAGAGCCTACCACAGAATTAGGATTGAGGTAAATCTCAACTCCATCACTTACTAAGTGTATATGAATGTGTGTTTCATCTCACTCAGCCTGTTTTCCCTTTTATTCTATGAGGGTGGTGATAACACTTCTCAAAAACAATAATTCCTTCAAAAGTGTTTGGGAGGACTTAATGAGGTAATCAATGAGAAAATGCTTGTAAAGAAGTCTGAAAATCCTTTTTGTTTATATCCACTTTCTTCTTTCCCTGCTCATTAGCACAAAATGCAATACCCACCAAGTATAAGTACTTAGAAACCCTTAGTTGACATTTTTTTGCCTAATTGTAATGCTCATCTCCAGCCCACAAGAGTGAAATTACTGGATCTGTTCTCTGTCCTTAGAGATGGCAAAATCTCCCTATCCCTTTAGGCCTCCCTTTCACAGCCTCCTCAGGTCTGAGGGAGGATCAGACCGTATTCATGACCAGCATTGAGCCTGCCTATTTGGAAGGCTGAAGCTGATGAAGCAAATCCCCAGCAATTAATTTCCTGTCAACTTTAAGTTCACAGTGCTCTATCTTCCCCTCCCTCCTGTGATATCTTGCAAAATAATACTTCCTCATGATCATTTAGCAGCTGCAGCAGAGAGGGACAATAGAGCTGAAATTAGCATGATGGGTTTTCAAGAATTCTGAACCAGGTGTTGGAATGGAGGAACCAAATTCAAGATTGAGCTCCAGCCACTAATGAGCTGTGTGAACTTGGTTAAGGTCCTTCGTGTTTCTCAGCCTCAGTTTGTCCATCCAGTTTCATAAGATTGCTGTGAGGATCAGAAGAAAAAAGAGATGATGGATATAAAAATATCTTTAAACACTAAAACCTTGCACAAACATTAGCTGTGTGGATAATTAATATTAACATTGATAATAAAATATATTAACACTTCCTGAGCTGTATCCAGCAAAAACACCAAAATGAATTTTCTTCATTTATTCCTCAGGACAAGCATATGGGATAGTGTGCGAGGTGGTGATCTTGCTTGTTGATGGTCCCCTGGTAGAAATGGAACACATGGAATTGGGAACTGCATGGCCCTCTCCCACAGTCTGATGGTATGCAAGACAGCAAGCCCCCAGTTGCTAAGCTTTTCCAACCTGGTGGGGCACTCACTTTTTGCACACTGCACAGATCTCTGAACTTTCCAACACCTCCATGGGAACCAGGGAACCATTGCCCTTGTTTATTTACTGATTTGTGGATAAACTGCAATAGAAAGCAACTTGAGCTAAATCTGAGTTGTCATCATCCACCCAGTTTTTTGATGTTGATCATTCCTTTATTCTGAGCTAACTCTTCCCTCCTCTGTGCCTCCTTTGCATACCTTAGATAAAATTCTATAGTGACACTCACAAGGTGTCACTGCATTTGTCAGTACTTGCCAGTCCCATGCTGTTAGCTTCTAAGCCCCTCGAGGGCAGAGACCAGTAATACAAGTCTGTGACTCATAACAAGTAATTAATATTTACTGTGTGTGAAGGTATAAATGGATGAGTCAGTGAGTGAGGGCGTGGGTGACTGGAGAGATGGATGAATGTGTCCAGGTTGCCTAGAACATGGTAAAGAAGTGCATGTCATCTTCCGAAGTAAGTTTGACTTTGGTATCAGAGCAGTTATTAATAAAATGACTTGACTTTTACTTCTAAATTGGCCCCTAAAGCCCACCACCAGGACCACCATGGTGCTTTGGTTATTTTGTCTCCTCTTCAATGTTTCTTCAATCCAGTATTCTGGTTCAACCAAGTTCTGGTCCTGATCACTGAGGTCTACCACTTGGGCCGTCTCTAGATTTAGCTTCACAAGGACAGCTGCTCTTGGCCCCGGCGATTGTTGTTACCAAGGACAATCCCTTTCACCACATAACACAAAAGACCAGAGGATCTGGAACTTTCTGGTGGCTCTAATGCCAATCAGGTATTTTCCCAGGTGGTCTCCTTGCCTTCATCCTACCTGCCACAAACTGCAGAGAGATCCCACATTGGCTACTTAAAGCTGAAGGCATTGTAGTACATAGGTCAGCAAATCATTGCCTACAAGTCAAGCCTGTCCTGCTGCATGTATTTATAAATGAGGTTTTATTGGAACCTAGCCTTGCTCATTTGTTTACAGATTGTCCTGGCTGTTTTTGGATTACTGCAGAGATGAGTAGTTGGGACAGACACCATGTGGCCCACAAAGCCTAAAATATTTACTATCCGTCCCTTGACAGAAAAAGTTAACCAAAGCATGATCTAGTAGATAAACTCTCCTTTGTGGGAAAAACCAGATGTTTAAGTTATTTGAGTGACTTGCTGTCATTGTACTTGGTTCTGGACTTGGTGGCTAATGGTCCACCATGTTTTTCCCTACTCTAACTCCAAATCCTGACAATACCCAGAGAAAACAACTTTGATAGCATTGGCTTATTGTCAAGTAGAACTCACGTGATTCTAAATTCTAAAAAGACATTTATATAAAGAAAGGGAGAAAGTGAGGGAGGGATATAAAAAGAGAAAGCAGCAATAAACACTCCTGATATTAGAAGATCAATCCAGGGTTCATGGAACCAGCCTAGCAGAGTAAAAAGAAGATGGATAGACTTGGGTTCTCTACCCAATTTTAATACTTATTACCTGAGTGACTATGCAAAAGTCACATACCTGAGTCTCAGTTTCTTCATCTGTGAAATGGTCAGAATGATATTTACCTGTAGACAGCATTTGAAGTAACTGTATGTGTGGCAGAGAAGAGCAAACGTACATGCCTTTGATCCTGGATAGAAGTCTTCCTAAGGTATCTTTTCCTGGGCACCATGACTTGTCCATGCCTCACATTCATAAGTACCCATATTTACCACGGGCATTCTCTACTTTATGACATTTTGACGTCAGAATGACACCAGCCGCTGTAAATGAGATGCCAGTATGTGTTGTTACCAGCCTGAAAATGTGTGGATTAAAAGTGGCAGAGAGTAAATCACTGACATGGCAGGCACAAATCACAGCCAGAGCACAGTAAAGGCTGGAAACCTAATTGAACTGAATGCCATTCACACAAAGCGAAATCTGGGAATGCTGCCAGCATCTTCCCAGAATAGTAATTTTTCATTTAAATTCACCCCATCTTTCCCCCTTAAGGCAGATATCCTTCTATATCATCATCTTAACTATCCAACTCTTCCTCCCCTCCCTTCCTTGTGGCAGAAACAACTGGATTCTTCCTGGGCTCAGAAATATTGTTTGTAGACACCTACAAATCAAGGTGGTTAGCACTGTGCATCTGCTTCACAGAGACCAGGAGATGAGTCATGGTGTAGGAACATGGAGAGCTTTTCCTAAGCTGCCAGAGTGCTATCAGACCCCTAGGGCTAAAGAAGAGTAGAGAAAGTTTTCATTCTATATGGCCCTGGTGGTTCGAAGAGAGGCTGGTTGTTCCAAGCTCCGTGATGGAATAATTCCTGCAAGACAGTCAAGGAGGCTTAACTTTATTGCTGTTGACCCAGTACAGAGTGCATTCAATGAAAATTCATGACTTTCTTCATTTATACCCAGAACATCATCTATAGGGATTACAAAGTGTCTATGTTGGAAGTGAGCCTGAAGTTTAAAAGCCTAAAATACCATTTGAATTTAAAAACTATGTAATTGGGACTCTGGGCAAGAATGAATTTAACCCATATTTGATTGTTAAAACAAAATATACAGTACCATGGTGTGCAAGCCTAAACAGTTGCCAAAAATCTTAGAGATATAATAATTGAATTAATTAATTCAGCAAACATTATGAATCTTAACAAATATAATAAAGTTAACATTTGTATGAAAGCTTAAAGATTACAGAGTACCTTATGTCACTGAGTCTTACAATACTTCTCTGGAAGAAAAGTACTCTAATCCTTAGTTTACAGGTGAAGTAAGCAATTCTTCAAGAGCAAGGTCATTTGTTCAAATTCACATGGCTTGAAAGTGATGGAGCTGTGAAAGAAATGTGTGTCTTTTGATTCTACATTACTCAACTCATGCCTATCTGCTCTTCCCTGTCCTCTCTGAATTCAGGGGAATTGTATCTTCGTTCTAAATTCTCAGACTATTCTTTCTGACATTCTGATGGGAAATGGTATTTTGTTAATTGTTTTCTCAACTCAAATTTATTGCCACAAAAATACTTAAGAGTTTGGACCTTCAGGGGTCAGTTTCCTAAAGTTGCCTCCAGAGATCAACTCTTTAGATCAGGAATCCGCAAACATTTTCTATAAAGGCCAAAAAAGTAAATATTTTAGACTTTGTGGGCCATATAGTCTCTGTTGAAACTACTCAGTGCTGCCATTGTGTTGGAAAAGCAGCTATAGACAATACATAAACAAATGAGTATGGCCAGTTACAATAAAATTTTTATTTTCAAAAACTGGCAATGGACCAGACTTTGCTAACCCTCCACTTTAGATCCATATTTGCTTTCCGGTAATCTTCCAACCTGTGAGAGTCCTCAAACTCAGGACTTTTATTATCTGTCAAGTGTCTTAGTCATTTATGGAAAATGCTCATGTTATCTACCTGTTAGGTCAAAGAAAGCCCATGTCAATTATAAAAAATAAGAAGCCACATAAGGATCAAAAAGCTGACAAGATAAGTGGCTACTAAGACACAAGCAGAACAGTAGCTCAGCACATTCACAGCATAATGTAGAAAAAGGATCTCGCAAGTGCTTTTCTGTCTTGAGTAACTTTAGGATGTAAGGAAGTAAAGCAAGGAAAGGAATTACCATTTTAAAGTGTTGATTATAAGCCAAGTACTGTGCAAGATATTTCACATATTTCTTTATTTGCAGGCAATGATTTTACAGCTTTCATTGATGGAGAAACAGATCCTTGGATTACTGAATAGCTTGCCCAGGTTGATACTACTAGCAAGTGGTTAAATTATAATTCAAATTCTTGTCGAATTCCAAAGTGAGCAAAGTGAGGATTCCTTTGATTTGCCATGGTCAAGGATGAGCTAACATCCCCACTGTTATGAATGCTAGGTCTTATACATCCCCAGCTCTGAGCACAGAATAGGGACTAAGAACAAGTTTATGAAAGATATCATTGAATTCAAAGAAGATAAACAAATGGCCAAAAAACATATGAAAAAATTCTCAGCATCACCAATAAACAAGGATATGCAAATTAAAATCACAATGAGATACCACCTTACCCCTGCCAGAATGACTATTATTAAAAAGTCAAAAAACAGTAGATACTGGAGTGGATGCAGTGGAAAGGGAATGCTTATATATTGTTGGTGGGAATGTAAATTAGTACAACCTCTATGGAAAACAATATGGAGATTCCTCAAAGAACTAAAAGTAGTCCTATCACTTGATCCAGCAATCCCACTTCTGGGTGTCTACACAAAGAAAAAGAAGTCATTTTATTAATATAAAAAAGAGCTGCACCAAAATGTTTATCATGCCACAATTCACAATTGCAAAGATATGGAATCAATTTAAGGGCATATCAACTGATGAATGGATTAACAAAATGTGATATATACACACATGTGTGTGTGTGTGTGTGTGTGTGTGTGTGTGTATACAATGGAGTACTACTCAACCATAAAAAGGAATGAAATAATGTCTTTTGAAGCAACTTGAATGGAAATGGAGACCGTTATCCTAAGTAAAGTATCTCACGAATGGAAAAACAAATACTACATGTTCTGGCTTATAAGTGGGAGCTAGATGATAGGTATATATGGTCATACAAAGTAGAATATTGTACATTGGAAACTAAGAAGGGAGAAGGTGGGACAGGCTTGAGGGATCAAAAATTACCTATCTAGGACAATGTACACTATTTGAATCATGGGTATACTAAAAGCCCTGATTTCACCACTATATAATTCATCCATGTAATAAAAAAAATTTGTATTCCCTAAATCTATTGAAATTGAAAAAAGAAATGAGCTATCAACTGACCAAAAGGATCTTAAATATATGTTACTAAGTGAAGTAAACTAATTTGAAGAGGCTACATACCTAGTATGATTCCAACTATATGACATTCTGGAAAAGGCAAAACTATGGAGACAGTAAAATGATTGGAAGTTTCCAAGGGTCCAGGGGATGGGGGAGGGAGGAATGGGCAAAACAAAGCTTATTTTAGGGCAGCGAAACTATTCTGTATAATACTGTAGTGGTGGGTTCCTGTTGTTATATATTTGTCAGAGCTCATGGAATGTACAACACTGAGAATGACCGCTAATGTAAACTATGGACCTCAATTAATAATAACACATCAATAAACATTGGCTCTTCAATTGTTAACAAGAAAAAGATATCATTGAATTCATGACCATTTTGCTCAACTTCTACCACAACGAAAGTTAGACATGAATATTTAAACTCTCCAGAATCATTTATTGTAAGCTATTGTCCCTTCTCCTGTTAACCAACTCAATTTAAAAAGGCTTTATAGTCATTCATGAGGGAAAAATACATCATTAACCTATGTGACTAATAAATTGGCAAAATCAATGTCATGAGACTGTGAGTCAACTATGGGCTAAATAGGAAGGCAAAGCAGGTTCCAGGACAACCAAGGCATTTCCCAGAGCTAATAAATGATAATGATGTACAATTTTATATCTTTGAGTGAGGATGCAGAGATGTCAGTGCTTAATAACGTGTCTCTATTGCACAGCCTCTCTGTTTCTTCTATAACCTAGAAAACACAGATTTCACAAGGCAGGAGATCGTGGAGTATTTTCTGGAACAGTTGTTATTTCTGACGATTTTTCATAATTGTCTTTCTTTTTAACAGCAGTGTGGGAGCCCTGATCTGATAAAAAATCACTTTTCTAAAGAATGCCTATTAATGCTACATCAAATAAAAGACAGTAAACCAAGCTCCTTGGGGTTTTAATTCAAGATTAGGACACAAACAAAATTTCCATTTATTACTTCCAAATAGTTTGAACTGTTTGGAAGATCCAGTGATTTAACACATCATAACATCGTTTCTCAAACTGTATTGACTAGAGAGTTGGCATCTTGAAAGAAGACAGTAGGTGACCCACAGGAGGTGTTATAGAGGGGGAGTGTAGAATGACTTCAACCGTTAAATATTTTAGGAAGTTTTATTAATTACCTATTAATGTACAAAAAGCTACTCCAATGCTTATTGACTTAAGACGACAAACATTTATCACCTCACAGATGCTGGGGGCCAGGAACCTGGCGTCAGTGGGGCAGGATGCGTCTGGCTCAGGGGCTCTCGTGAGGTGCTGGTGAGGCTGTCAGTCGTGGCTACAGTCATCTCGAGGCTCCACTAGGGCTGGAGAGTTTGTTTCTAAGCCCCTTCACTTGGCTGTTGGCAGCCTCAGAAGATCCACTTTCAAGTGTACTCATGTGGTGGCACATCTTGGATGCTCACCATGTGAGTTTCACTAGAGGATTCCTGAGTGTATTCATTTTCTTTGTTTAGATCACATGACAGCCAGTGGTCCTAGAGCAAGAGGGAAGCAGAGAATGCTCCAGACAAAGCCATGTTTATATATATATATATATATATATATATATATATATAACCTAAATCTAAAACGATATCCTAGCACTTCTGCCATGTTCTATTCATTCCAAGGGAAATTATTCAGTCCAGCTTATCCTCAAAGGGAGAGGATTGCACAAGAGCAGGAATAGCAGGAAGTGAGAATTGTTGAGGGTCACCTCAGCAGTTGCCTAGCACAGAAGTTCTGGATCAAACAAAATTAAAAGTTTTCTCAAAACTTCTTAGAGCTTTTAGTACACAAATGTGTTTTGGGCCTCCCCAAAAGAGCTTTAGAGTAGGAGTCAGCAAACTTTTTCTTAGAGAGTGAGATGGTAAATATTTCAGACTGTGGTCCTTAAGATATCTGTCCCAGCTATTTGATTGTGCTGCTCAAAAGCAGTCACAGTCCACACATAAACAAACTGGTATGGCTGTGTTCCAATAAAACTTTATTAGCAAAAACACCATATTTTGCAAATCCTTGGATTAGAGGACACAACTTTAGTTGATAACATTGAACAATAAATGACTTTCTGTCCAGGAATCCCTATCCCACTGAACAGAGTGAAAGGCTGCCATATATGTGTCTATAATTTTTTCAGTACATGTAAAAATGCCAGCAATAATGAAATACTTTAAGCACTTAATGAAATACCATTGTTTTTCTTCCTATTTTAGAATCATGGAACATTTTAGTGTCTCTTACAATTCCTGGAACTCTAGATTATTAATTTCATGATGGCAGAATCTGTGTCTATCTTGTGCACCTCCCACCATATTTCCCATGTCTAGCAGAGATGGAGTCCTAATAGGCTCTTAATATTTTTTAATAGATGGGTGGATAGTTGAATGAATCGCAGCAGTCCATGTTTCTGTTTCCTTCTCCTTTTTCATCATCTACATTTTACCTCTTAAAAGGTCCACGTTCTAAAAAATGAGATATCCTGCCTTATAGCTGACCTCGTCCTATGGAATCTCCCTTCTCTCTTGCCCTCAGTTGTGCCTTTGCCTGCAGCTCAGAGTCATTATAATGATGGCCCCAGAAGGACTCCAAATGCGTCTGCTCACTCTTAGCCTTGGCTTTACCACCGGAAAACTTGAGGAGGGCAGGTGAGCAGGAAGGAAGAATGAGAAGAAAGAGAGATGAGAAAGGGAGAAAACCAATGTGTTTCACAAGCCCACAAGATATCATGACTGAGACAGGCACTTATATATACATTATGTTATCCAACACTTAGAACACAACTTTGAAAGTGATATTACTGAATCCATTTTGCAAATGAGGAAGACATCTTGGAGAGGTTCTGTGATTTGCCCAAGTGACACAACTAATGGCTGAAGGAGAAACCTGGTCTGTACTGACTCTAAAATTCATTCTTTTATATCTAGGCTAACACACATCCCACTTTGCCTGAGATAGTCCCAGTAGGCACCTGCTGTCTTGGCACAGTTATTAAAATCATCTTTTGTACTCTCAAAAGTGTTTCTTTTTAGATAAATAAATTATTTAGTCATCTGCCTATAACCCTCTGTTTCTCTGGGGGTAGCTCAGGCTCCTTCCACGGAAATAAATACAACCTGGTCAGAGGCCATGGCTGATATTTTTACTCCACAGCCAGGAGCATTCCAATGGGGAGAGCAACAATTGCTCAAAATAGGGTATGGAACACTCGTCAGGCCACTGGGTGTTATATTGTACATGTTGGGAGACAGAGGACGTGTAACATGAATGCCATCAAAAGGGAGCACACACAGGTGCAGGTACATAGAGAGGCACAAGCATATACATTTATTTTTAATCCATCCTCCAAAGCATTTTGCTTCCACTTGCCTCATGGGAAGAATTTCAAATGCAGTCATTTCTCCACATAGATTCTCGTACAACAAAAGTTTCTTTCTTTCTCCCCTAGAGTCCTCATTACTCTTTCTGTTGTGAGTTAATACTGTCCACTTGGAAGTTCACATAACAGATTCCTAATTTGGACTTGGCTTAAGGAGGCCTCTCTTCCCTGGCATTTAATGCGCACTTACCATTCAGTGTATCAATCTTAGGGCATTATTAGTAATTCCTTTATGATACTGATCACTTTATATCTAACATGGTAGTTTGTGATCCTCTTCTCTTTTCTAATCAAGACGTTCAACATTCTTACAGTGCTTTTCAGTTTACAAAGAGTATCACATACATTATTGTGTTTGATCCCTACAACAGCCCTATAAGGTTACTCAATTGGTCCACATTTTGGAGATGAAAAAAAAAATGAGATTCAGAAAGGTTAAACAACTCACGCAAAATCACACAGCTAGTAAAAGTTGACAAGGCTGGGAGAACTTGCAGAAAGAGATAAGACAATTCATCTCCATATCCTTCAGAATGCCTGGCTTACGGCAGGTAATGACTGGCTGAATTAATGTACAAGTATATAGGACTAGCCTTCCTAATTAAATATGGTCTCTGTCCTAACTATGACAATATTTGAAATCATGTCACATGAGAAATGATGAAGAATTATGTTTAGATTGGGGACAATGTCTTAAAGAAAGAAGTTGGGAAGAATGGAGAGCTCCCATGTGGAAGAATGATTGAATTTGGGTGTTGCATCAGTGGAGATTGTTGTGTAGAGGTCATAAATATTTCAAGTCAGTATGGGGACACACATTCTAGCAGATAAAATTATCCAGACTTTAGAAGACCCTCATGAGGAAATGATTTTCCAGTCCCAGGGGACATTTCAACAGGAGCTTGACACACTCTTGGCTAGAAGATGGTAGGCAGGATTTAGCATTACATATGGCAGTTGAAGGAGCTGATCATTATTGTATTCTCCTCTCACTATAGGAATCTGGGACATTCTATTCAGATGCATTTCGATATCTGAATTTCATTGAATTGTCTCCTTAATGTGCCCAAAGTCTGTTTGAGTTAACATGCTGCTGAACATTCTGCAATACTGACACAGTGTCCATGAATGCTGCATCTTTGTTCTGTCTCCCGGCAACCATTCTTGTTTTGATGTTAAAGCATCCAAGCCTTAACCACCCATATAGTAACAACAGGTGTGAACCATTTAAAGATGGCTGCATCATAGTACAAGAAAAAAAAATAAAACGAGGCTGATGTCACTGGGACAGGCTGCCCAGAGACTACTCATCACAAGGGGGCTTGGCCCCTTCCTCAGGTCCTGAGTCAAGGGATTATACACTCAGGAAACAGTTTCAAGACACTATTCCAACCTGAGGCCGATGGGAGAAGAAACTCCACTTAACCTGAGTACATCTGTATTCCGGTTCACCCGAACACATAAACCAGCTCATTGATTCCTGAAAACAACTGGCAAATAAGCAGTAGGAGAAGATGGAGTTTACAGGTTTTTAGCTTTCACTGGGTAGGAGGTAAGATATAGGTGATTCATGAAACAGCTGAGTAAACCTGGTAGGGAATTTAGAGATAATGAAAAACAAATTCTTAATTTTATAGATGAGAAAACTGAGGAATCGACAGGATAATTGACTGATTCAATGTCACAAAGGGTAGGTGCTGGACCCTGGGCTCCTCACTCTTATGCCCTCCCATCTGCCACTTATCTTTGTACCAGCAGAAGGCACAGGTGTGTACCTAAGTCAGGGCCCAAGGACTGCATAGCTTATAGTAGTGGAGGACACCCCAAATCACAGGACTCAGGAGAATACTGCAATTTCCCAATGTCACATATACTCATTTCTCTTTCCTAAGGCATATTTTCTTTCTCTGTAAAGGCAGGGCCTGTCAGTGATCCATTCAATTCATATTTACCAAAGGCCTCGAGAATCAGTAGGCTCAGTGGTGAAGAACAGGGTCCCTGAAGTCAGACTGCTGTGTCCACACCACAGACACAAGAGGTTCCCTTGCTGTACCCTCTAAAGTTTTCTGATCCTCAGTTTGCTCTTGAATACTCTTCGTGTACTGAGCCCTGTTCTAAACACTTTGTATGTATTGTCTCATTAAAACCCTTTACTCATGCTCTGAGATAGTTCTGTGATCATCCCCTTTTTATATAAGCAGAAACAGAGACATGAAAGTTAGATAATATGTCGAAAATCATGCTAGCAACCTCAGAATGAGGATAGTAAATCACTTAATTCAAATAAATCCCCAAATACAAGGCAAATTTTCAGTAAATATTACCCTCACCTACAATTTCTTCTTCCTCTACCACCACCACCATCAAGACCACAGCTCTACAACAAAATTTCCCATTCACTGTCAGCTGCTAGGGCCATGAAAGGGATCCTTCCCCTCTTTACCCTCAGGAGCTACATGGCAGCCGGAGAGGAAGACAGTGGTACCTAGTAAAAACAACAGTGTGATACATGATCTCCAAATGTATCTGTATGCAGATTGCCTCAGAGAGGTCAAGACTTGTGGTTCACTTACTCAGCTTGCTCACAGTTGACCACCAAAACTGACAACAGGGGCAAACACAATGTCCTGCAGAAGTCATTGCTGCTTGCTCAGAAATCATCAACTAAGAAGGACTGTTAGGGACTTCTTGTCCCTAAACAAGAAGATGTTATCATTATTGTTGTTATTAGCCTTTATTAGAAACTTACTATAAATTAACTATGTCCTAGGTCCTTGTTTTACTCTATGTGGGTTGCTATAACAGAATATCATAGACTGGGTGGATTTTAAATAATAGAAATTTATTTCTAACCATTCTAGAGTCTTGGAAGTCCAAGATCAAGTCACCACCAGATTTCGTGTCTGCTTCCTGGTTCATAGAGAGCTATCTTCTTGCTGTGTCCACTCATATGGCAAAAGGAGCAAGGGGGTTTTCTGAGGTCTTTCTTATAAGGGCACTAGTCCCATTAATGAGAGCTCCACCCCATAACCTAATCACCTCATGAAGTGCCCACCTAATTTGGGTTTTTTTTTTTTTGCCCACAGAGGTGAATGGAATGACATGCATTTTATAGATGAGGCCACTGAAATTTTCAAGGGTTAAGAAATGTGCCCATGGACACATATCTGGAAATTCAAAATTGAGCTTGAATTCTAGGTCTGTCTCACCCTGCAATATGTGCTCCTTCTAACACTCTCCTAGTAATAACTCCAGAAACGCTTTGAAAATCAATTTTTTTTTCTACTCTAGGACACACCATGTAAACAGACTGTTTGTGAGGCTCTCCAGTGGCAGAGAATAAATGAAACGGGTGCACTTAAAAGTATCATTATTACTAACAATAAAAAATTTAAATTGTTCTAGGAGTCAGAGAGATGTTTTGAAGTCATCAGTATTATTCATTTTAAGGAAAAATTCATTCCCTTGTGTTTCTGGGCAGGGAGCCCATCTGAATAAGATCATAAATGCCATGGCTACTCCGAGGTCACCGTAAAAAAATAATAGACCTTGATGATAAAGGAACTAGTTAGTCATTGATTCCATCCCCTTTGCCAGCAAAAGAGACAATATTTAAAGAGCAGTAATCATTTGTATTTAACTTAGGCTCAATTCTTCTTTGGAACTGGGTCTCCAAACAGTCTGCCTACTCACATGATCTGAATTTCTATAGTTTTGAATGAATTGTAAAGAAATGTAAGCCCCCATGACTATTTTTTTATGATTAAAAAAGATCATCTACAAAGTAGAACTTATGCTTTCTCATATCACTCTCAGAGAGCTGAATGAGGAACCTCTAGAACAGGGGTGGGGAGAAAAGATGGAAATGCTTAGAATTCTGGTTCTGCCACTTCCAGTCTGTGCCTAAGCACAAGCACAGGCTGATGGATTCCATTCCAAGATTGCTAAGAATGTTGTCTGGAATTAAGTTCAAAGTTACTTTCACTACTAAACAGCCAAACAATCCTTGTGAAGGACACATAAGACCATGATGCAGATGAACAGACACAATTCGTTGTGTTCCCTTGTTATCCGCATAAGTGGGCCTGAAGTTGAGTGGCCACAGGGGAGGTGAGGTGAGAAAGCCCTGATGTCAGAGTACCGAGAAGGGAGATGAAGCAGATGTTTACACTATCAAGCTGGAGCAGGGGGCGGGGAGGGGCAGATCATCCTTAAAGACCAATAAATAAGGCAAATCCTGTGGTGCCATAGTTCACATCCTTCCAACTTCTAATTTTCTTTCTGCATCCTGAGGACTTCATCAGGTCTACTCTTCACCTACAACCCCTAGTGCAAGTTACTTAAGCTCTCTGAACCTTAGTTTCTTCATCTGCAGTATAAGGATAGCAACGCTTCTCTCATTGGCTTTTTATTCAGGTAACGTTAAACGAGACTGCCTATAGAAAGCAATCTGGCATAAAGTAGGTGCCAAAAATTATCACTTTCCTTTCCACTCTGCCTTTACCTTCACCATCTACACATGCTCATTCATGTACCCTTACCTTTCAAGGCTCCTGGGTTCATATGAACAACTGTGTCTCCACTATTATCACTTTGAAGAAAGGGAAATTCATTCACCTCTGAAAGTTTCTCACAAGGTTCCCATCTGGACATGCAAGGGCCCCCACTTGGACTCTGTGCAACCCTCAAGGCTCTCATGTTTATATAGTGCTTTCTCACTTGCAAGAAGCATTCGCATATGGGATCCTTGTTTGACCTTAGGACAGAAGCAAAAGAACAATTATTACACCCATTTTACAAAGTCCAAAACTGAGACACCACGAGGCAGAAACAGACTTGTCTCTGTTTTAAGGGGGTTTTGAAGGCTTCATCTCAGCTCTTTATATAGTTCACACAACCCATCAATTCCTGGATCTGAAATCCAGCCAACCATTCAAGACGAATTACATTGTGTTGGACTATCTTCTTATTGATATGCCAACAGATGGTTTTGTCACTTACACTTTTCAATAAAATAATTTATCAACTCTTGCATAATTAACAGCAAACTTAGAAAATGTGAGAATTTGATAGGAAGGATTAAAATCATATTCTGCAGTTTACCCATGAGAAAACTTGGTCTCAAAGAGATTAAATGTCACAGGTATTAATTACAACTCAGCATTCTTTCCATGGGAATATACTTCCCTGGGGAGTTGATTGTGCATTTCCAGCAATAGGTGCTCACTGCCTCATGAGGTTTGCCTGGCCCTGATAATTCCTCCTTATTGTAAGCCAAAATCTGCCCCTGTGTCAATGGAGGCTTTGTGCCATTAATTAATTTTGAACTTCTTTGCAAATCTCTAGAGACAGAACCATTTTTATCTGCAAGTATTCTGTTATGTGTCTGATATGATAGGACACATGCAAATAAACATTATTTTTGGATGTTGCCTGCTAAAGCTTGCCCCTGCCTTACTGATCATTAACCCACTATATTAAACCCACTATATGGTTGGTTCTGCAGTTGGAACCAAGGATTCGTGATTTCCAATCCAGGACACATTTTGTGTACACAAACAGTTGGTAAACTGCTTCTCAAAGAATCATAGTGTTCATTTATGCATTCATTAATTCCAGCAAAAAATTATTAAGCTTTTATCATGTACCACATACTATGTTAGGATTAGAGAATGAAGCTTTATAAATCAGGCATGGCTAAAGTGACCATACAATTATTGTCCAAAATGGGACACTTTGGGGAATGCAAGGGGCAACTATAATAAATACTCAGGACAACAGGTGTGTATCAGGACTGTCCAATATACCGTGACTGGTAAATTCAGGTATGTGGTCACCTAGACAGTGCCCCTGTCCTTGCAATATGTTCTAAAGTGTGGGGAAAGACAGGCAATAAAACAATAAAAAAGTAAAGTTATGGAATAAGTCTTAAAAAAATAAATAGGGTGGAGGAGGGAGGGCCATTTTGGAAGGAGCAATCCCTTAGTGGGAAGGCTTCCTCCACTGCAGAAGTGATATTTGAGTACAGAAGTAAAGATTAAAATAGAAGTACTTTCAAGTACTCAAGTAGAGAAAACAACTAATGCAAAGGCCTTTGGGTGAGAAAGGGCTTGCTATGCTGAGGATACAGAGAGGAGGCCATTACAGAAGATGTAGAAGGGGAAGCAGGCAAGAGTCAGAATATGTAGGGAGGTATATACCACAGGAAAGATTCTCTGGGGGGTGCGTCAGAAGTTTCACAATATTTGACTCACATATCTATTATATTTGTAACATTTTTAAAAACTATAATGACATGCACACTCATGTTACTTAAATTTTGAAATCTAGAGACTCTCAAATGTGTATTATCTTGGGTTAAGTTAACCAGCTTTTGTGCAGACCTTAGAAAGCTTCTCTCCCCATCTCTGTTCATGTGCTTAAAATTCACAGAAATATATTATTTAGAAAGGTTTTTAGTTGGCATTTTTTCTTCTTGGAATGCAGGCCCATACACATTGGCTTGCATAAAATTGCATGCATGCACACAAATACTGCACTCGATTAAATGCCAGGAAGGGGTGAATGTACTCAGTCCATACTTCCTCACAGCATGGTCTAGGTGATCCAATAAAAAATATATGCATTACATGGAACATCAGAGTGTCACTGTCATTTTTATTATAGTGCTCATAGGTTTTGGATCCTGTAAGTGTTGTATTTATAGTAAGAATATGGGCAGTAGCTATATATTTTGAGTGATTCAACTTAGAATGAAAAAGACTCAATGCTCTCTGAAGCTTTCAGTCAATTTAACAAAAGAATGTGCAAAGATTGCAAAGCAAGTTTTTACCTAACTATAACTTTTACATCTATGTTCCCATATGGGAACTAGGCTTACTCGATAGTACAAAACAAAAACAAGAAAGAACCAAAAGTAAATTGAGTATTGACTCCAATATGAAATAATTATCATCTCAGATCTACAACTTTACATATTTGCTTCATCAAAACAGACTCAGGACCTATTTGTTGACAGTAAAATAAATGTAATAAATTAAAACTTCTGAAATAGTGTCATGCCAATTACTTTAATGGGTTTAATAATTGGGTTTCCACATAAGATTTTGTCTGAGAAAAGAGGTTGTTGATAAAGGTACTTAAATATAAGGAAGATTCACTTTCCTCCCCACTCTCCCCCGCACCACACACACTGCGCTGTATATTTGGACCTTGTGGGGAAAATTCATCTTGGTCAACCTCAGCTGGGTCATCAGCAGATGGGGTTAATAATAGCTTACTACTTCAAGAACAAGGAATTGAATCAAATCAATGTTGACACTCTTGTTTGCTAATCAACAATTCTACCATCACATAGTCCTGAGAATGGGACCTACTAGGACCTAGGGTGTGGTAGTTGACTTCTAGTGATCAGAATTATGTCATCCTGTGAGGCCCACAGAAATAAAACACAGGCAAACCAGAGAATCCTTCCAGAAAAATGCAGCTGTCACCATCAAGAGATAAGTAAGTGCTGTGCTTCTGAGCTTCATTTAAAGAGTCACATTTAATCCATCTCTTCCTTGAAAACTGACTTTATTACCATGGCTTCAAGTTCCACAGAAGAAAAACCGCAAAGTATGTGCAAACTAGATGAACAGTCTGTGCTGATGACAGAAAAAATAGATCATTAAGGTGCAGGGCAAGCCAGACAAAGTGTCTTCTGTGCATCTCCTGGAACCATTGGTAAGAATTAGGTGCTAAAATCTGGACCTTCCATTGGCAGCCTCCAGAGAGGCGGAAGGGTAGCAGGTCTCCCCCAAGCCTGGAGATGAAGGAAAGGCAAGATTTGAATTCAAGAATCCATATTAACAGGACAATTTTGTGATACAGCTTCTGGGGCCCAGAGGAAGTGTGTGGGGAAAGGAAGAGATTTATTACCTTCTCCTATATTTGTCCCTGCCTGGAAAACATTAAGAATTCATTGAATTGATGTTTTCTTCAGAAGCCAACATTGTGAGATTCCACATAAGTCATTTAAAACCCTTGTGCCTCAGTGTCTCCCGTTTGTAATAAAGGGATATACAAAGTGTCAGCAGTGTAAAATCTATCTAAAAAGTAGATCCTTGGAACTCAAGATTAATACTTCTATGAATTTTTGAGAATTCTTGAAACTTTGAATACCACTCTCATGGAATTTCTTTCATAAAATGCAGTGATGTGTACATGAAAAATTGAAATCTGTGATGTGCAGATACTTGGGAAGTGTTACAACATATCTGAAGTTGAAAAGAGAAAAATAAAGCCTGGGAAAAACCCAGATTATGATATATCTAAGTAAATGGTTCTCAGATTATTAGATTCTATGAATAAGTAAAAAGTTTCATTTATTTGTTTTTTTAACTAAGAGATTGTAAGTTTTCTAGGATTTTATTTTAGCTAAATAAAATGATTTAAAATAAAACTCCCACAACTGTTATCTAGCATCATTTTGTAAAGCAAGATTTTTAATTTAAAAAAAGTTGAAAGGGCATAATCTCAGAATAAGACAGTTCTTTTCAAGCAAGGACAGTTGGTAAAACTAACACAAATGTAGGAAAATGCAGAAAAACTTCAACATACATTGAAAGATGATAATATTAAAGAATATATAATTTTTGATACTTGTCTGAAAATTGTGCATCTATAATCAACACTATCACATGAAGTAAAATTAGAATATGCAATTTGATCTGTCATGCCGTTGTTGCAAATCTATTTTCATGTGATAAAAATGAGAGCAATGCCCTGAATGCTATTTGTTCAATTAAACTACAAATTTATCTGAGACTTTAGCTCAGCTTTAGACCCGTGACATGGGTCTTGGTCATGAACAACACTATTTTACATACCAACATTTGAAACCACTGTGACGTCAGTGATATTCCCTGCTCACAATCCCCATGATTCAAGCCTGAGCATCTAACAAAATTAGAACATCAGCCCTTATGAGATATTATTACTAATCCCATGTTTCACAATTAGATGGAGAAGCCATAAAGAGGTTACATAAGTCATTCAAAGTCACATCATTTCTTAATGGTATCCAATTCAGAAACAGTGATGTCTGGGCTCCTAACTTGCATAATCAATATGATTTAATAATAGTTAACATTTTTGATCATTTATTATGTACAAAGCATCATGTAAAATATTTTACATTCATTATCCTATCAGATCCTCCCAATAACCCTATAGGACAGGTTCCATCATTATTTCCATTTTATAAGAGAAGAAACAGAGGCCCAGTGGCCAAATCACTTGCCCAGGACCCAACAGGAATACAAACCAGGCCATCTGATTCCAGCCCTGCCTTCTTAACCCTGATATACACCTCTGCATCTCAGATTTCCAATCATCACAAGAACTTCTATTGCTACAAAGCTATCAGCAGGTATTGCTCCTAGCAAAATGGCTAGAAAACATAAAAATGATAATTTTCAAAAAAAATTCATAATTTTAAAAACATTGGCAAACTGAAGAGGCAAAGAGGACTGGATGACAGAACTGTAGAGAGGAGCCCTTTTTAAGAAGAACTGAGATTCTATCATTTTCTTCTCTGAGGTATCTGCCAATTCTGGATACAGGCTAAGGCTTGGGCTTGGGCTAGGCCAATGGTCTCCAACAGAGGGTGTGGGGGTTCAGGGGAGAAAAACCTGTAGAAGTTTGACAGCCACAGGGGCTCATAGAATATATTGGAACCTAGAGGAGTCCCCAGGGAGCTATGGAGGCTAAGACTGGCCTGAAAAGGCAGAGTAAAATCTCCCCCAGTCTTGAGATACTGGGTACACAATATCCCTGTGGGAAAAGAAGCCTACAGCAAGCATCCAACAGGTTTTCCTCTCAAGACATGTGCCTTATTTTGACGCCACTTGGGGTTCCTAAAAGAGGTAAAACTCAGACCTCTGAGGGATAGAGATCATTCCTCCAAAAGATAGTAGAGATAAAAGGGAATAATAAAAATTTACTTGATTAATCCAGAAGATGGCAAGAAAAGAGGAATAAAGGGCAAACAGCAAAGTGGAAAATAAGTATCAAAATGTAAGTGTAAGCACAACTTTATTGGTAATCATATTAAATATAAATGGGTTTCTCATTCTAATTCAATGAGAAAAACTATCAAACAAGATTTTAAAAAGAAAAAAAAAGATGAGTCAATGATACGCTGTTTATGAAACATACTTAAAATTTAAAAGATGTTGGAAGTTGAAAATAAAAAAAAAAAAAACAGGAAAAGGTCTACCACACGTTTACCCAAAGAAAGCTGATGTGGCCATAGGAGTTTCAAATAGATAAAGGGTTGACTTTATAGCTAGAAATATCATTAGAGATTTTTTCTTAAAATGACACTTTATAATGATACAAGGTTCCATTGAATAGAAAGATATAATAATCCGAAATTTATAGACACCTAATGACATAGGTTCAAAATATACAAAGGTAACAGCAGTAGACAGGCAACAGATAGGAAAAGAGGCAGTCACACTCTAGTAATATTTGCAGAAATAAACCCGTCTGGATTCACAGCCCACGCTTCTCATACAAGGCCAATACTGTGCCTATTTCTCATGGCAGCCTCTCGCAAACTGTTATTATTGCCAAGGTCAGCGGTAGCTATGGTCACATGGGCCACACACAGTTCACTTTATGATGCTGTGAAATGCTCAGTTGTTGAAATGGAAGTTGCCCCAGGCAAAAGAACATGGACACTAGGTCCTTAAGGTTTTATCTCTTTTACTTGGATCAATAGTACTCGGCTTAGAACTCTTTGTAGTTGAGGTGATAACCAATAATAGCTTGTATTAATATTTACTTTGCAGAAGGATAGATCTTATGTGAGCCTAACTTTTGGCACAGTTTGATTAGCATGTGCACAGATGTCACACGTGCCATCCTTAGGCAAGGAGCTGATTAAGAATCTCTAGTTATAAAGGCCTCAGGACCATAACTGTTTATGGTTTTGTGCAGACCGTTTCTGTTTCCTGTGAACTTTGCTCCTTTAAAAGGCTCTTAATCAAGCCTAGAGATTTGCTATCTCCCTTCAGTTTGAGGGTAATTTAAGACAGAGGCAGTGTCAAGGCCAATCCTCCGCAAAATTATGAGGAAGGCAGTTTCTCATTGGCCATGGAGTGCAAGGAAGCAGTTTATTCCTGTTGGAGATATCCCCATCTCCTCTGCCCCTCCTAAGATAATTACAGGTTTCCCAGTATCTGTCCTTCCCTCCATCCAAACCAGCCCTTACTTCCTTTCTTATGTCCATTCAGATGCTGGTAACTAAAGACAGTTTAGTATGTATCTCCTTAAGGATATTTGATTGCTAATAAATGGACCCAAACTAAGGGATGAAACTTGCATAAAGCTAGTTTCAATAAAGCATGTCCTTGAAGCAGACAGCAAAGTCACAGAACTGGGAGGTGTTGGAGGGATTTCAAATAGCAAACCAGGTCTTTGCACACCTGAAGGGAGGCCTGAGGCAGATCTCTACCTCTTATTTTCAGAGTCCTGTCACTTTTCCAGTCTGTATTCTCACCCCTGGATTTTTCATTCTGCCATTCATTCACTTGCTTAACTGGTGTATAGCATGCACCCACCCTATGTGAGGCACTGTGCTGGGGCTTGGGGTAAATTACGGGACAAGAGCATCTCAGCCCTGAAGTTCTCCTCTAGAGTGCAGACAGACTTAACTAAATAACCCATCACAATACACAATAGTCACAGAGGGTGACAAAAGCATTGAGGAAGCACATTACCCACCCTGGAGTGTCTGGGGAAGGCTTCAAGGTGGAGATTCTATCTGAAGGAAAAATAAAGCAGGGAAATTTAGCCAGCAAGAAAGAGGTACAGGGAGGATGTCACATCAGGATGCATGGAAAAAATAGAACAAAAGCAAAATATTATCATGTTGCTTTGAGAAAAGTATGAGCTATTTGGAGTAGCTTAACAGAGAATGGCAAAAATGAATCTGAGGCCCTAAGCAGAAGTACCAGACCATTCTCATCATCATCTTAATCCTCCTCATCTTCATCAACATCATCCTCAAGGAAACTAACACAACCAAAAGCTTACTGTGCTCTAAACAGTTTGCAAGTTTCAAATCATTTATAGCAGATTGTGTACAATGTTATATGCCATACAAAGGTGCATAAAGTTTGTCCCATAAAAATAAAATAAATTTCACTCATTAGAATGGCTACTATCAAAAAAGCAGAAAATAACACTTGTTGGCAAGGATGTGGAGAAATCGGATCTTATGCACTGTTGGTGGGAATGTAAAATGGTACAGCCATTGTAAAAAACAGTATGGTAGTTTCTCAAAAAACAAAAATAGAATTACCAAATGATCTATCAGTTTCACCTCTGGGTAAATATCTAAAAAATTTGAAAGTAGAGTTTTGAAAAGATATTTGTACATCCATGTTCACAGCAGAATTATTCACAATAGATAAAACATAGAAGCAACCTAAGTGCCCATCAATAGATGAATGGATAAGCAAAATATGATATATATATATATATATACATATATATATATATGCAATGGAATATTATTCAGCCTTAAAAAGGAAGAAAATTCTGACATTTGTTACAACATGAATGAACCTTCAGGACATTATTATAGGTGAAATAAGCAAGTCACAAAAGAAAAATACTACATGATTCCATTTACGTGAGATGCTTACAGCAGACTAAATAGAGATAAAAAGTAGAATAGTGGTTGCCAGGAGTTTAGAGGAGGGGAGAAGGGAAACTTACTGTTAATGGGCATAGAATTTCTATTTTACAAGATGAAAGAGTTATGGAGATGGATGGTGGTGATTATTGTACCACATTATGAGTGCATTTAATGCCAGTGAACTGTACATTTAAAAATGGTTATGAGAGTAAATTTTATGATATGTGTATTTTATCTCAATTTTAAAAATTAGAAAAAAAGAATAAAAGGGAAGAAGAATTAAATTGAGTGGAAACACCAGCTTTTAGTTTTAGATGAATCACACTGGTGTCTGCAGGAAGAGTGGATTTAAAGAGAGAGAACCTGACTGGGAGACAGGTCTAAAGGCAGCTGAAATAGTTGAGGAAAAAGTGTACGAAATCCATAGTTGGGGCAAGTGGGGATAGAGCAGAAGGGAGAGATTCAAGAAATATTCATGAAGTAAAGTTGTGAACTTTATTATTGGATTTTGGCAGGTAGTGGGAAGAAGAAGATAAGAACAACTGGATTAACTATCAGTCTGATAGGTGAGCAGTCCAGGCAAATGGCAGTGTTGCTTTCTGGCAAAGAAAACACCAGAAGGTAGAACACTCTTTCTGGTTTAGATGAAGTGAGCTTGAGTGTGAAGGACTTCCAGATGGAGATGTCCCACAGGCCATGCCATCTAGAACTGAGGAGGAAGTGACCCACCTATAGGTCACCATTGATGCCATAAGCCCAGTGGAAGGAATATTGTGAAATACCAAGAATTAAAGAGTGGACAAGGGAATGGGAGTCCAAAAAGGAGAAGGTCTAAGACATACATGGAGAACATGATATTTTGCTAATAGTGACCAGTAGTTTAAATGAAGAAAAGAAGTCTGGTAGGCTAAGGACTGAAAAATACCCATGAGATGAGGCAAAATAAAACTTTTTTAGAAAGGAAATTATTAGGCACTTTGCTGAGAGCAGCTCCAAGAAGAAATGAATGAGGCAAATGTCAGTGAGTGAATTAGAGGTGATGTGGAGAGTGAACAAGGAGGAGTAAGGGATGACAATGTGAGTAAGGCACAGGGTCAAGGGACAATATTTTTGTGATTGTCAAATCTTCAGAAAAGCAAAAGGTGGAGTGGAAGGAAGCAGCTGGAAGGAAAAGTTGGAAATCTAAGAAAGAAAGGGAATAATCCACAAAGCAGCCTCCCAAAGCTGAAGGCCATTGTCAAGGGCACAGATGAGAGAATTAGCATGACTGTGAGGAGGGAATCATCACCTTCTAAGGCTGGAAAAGAGAAAGAAAGAATGGAAGTGGATGAAAATAGATATGTACCTCTTCGTGGAAGAGCACCGAACACTTTCATTACTGATGGTCTCAGGAGAAAGGTGATCTGCGGAGAAGAGGTTGATAAGGTGTTTGGAGAAAATGATAAACATTTAGAGGCTCCACTGAGGGAATGAGAAAGAGCTGGCAAAGGATGGATGGGGATGGTGGAGGCTCGTGGGGTTTGGGTGGGTGCTCAGGTTCCCAGGTTCAGAAGCTGAGAAGACACATTGTGACTTGCTTCCAAGGCTGGTACTCGGCTGGGTGAGAAGGCAGAAGAGTAGCATGTTTTCAGCTCCTCTGCTTTTTATCCCTACTCTCCCAAGGCATCCAATGCCTTTATTTAGCTAAGTATTTTTAGAAGATAAAAGAGAGATAGAAACTCAGCCACATGAAGGCTTTGGGGGTGTACTGTGCTATGATGAAATTGCCTAGCAACCCTAGAATTCAAAGCCTGGCTCTACCACATTTTATTAGTTGCTGGACCCTGAAGCAAGTCATATAATCACTTTGAACATCTGTTTCATCATTTGCAAAAGAACTTGAAACATTAAATAAGCTTATATTCCTACAACCCCTATGCATAGTAGGCATCAGAAAATTCCAGTTCCTCTTTCCTTTATGAGCAACTCACAAGGGAATATCCTTTGTAAAACTAGACCTAGAGGAACCCAAACCTAAGAAATTACTTTTTCATTGTTTACTTTCCAGTATGGCAGAACAATTGACTTGGAAAAATAAAGACCCATCCTCTCAGTCAACTTGATTAAACTCTGGAATACTGGATGATTCTTTCAAAAAGTAATCCCCACCCCAATCTTTTATTTTTAAGATTCTTGACTCAGTATGATTGAGTGTCTACATGACTTGAAGCCACCACACAACACCATTACATCCACTCGCCATTTTCCAAGGAGGCAAAGCCTGAATTAAGTCTGTGGCTGCCTAGTAATGTTGTCAGAGTAAATCTCTGGTTTATAAGGGGAGATTAAATTCTTGGAAATTATTTAACTCAAATTTCTAATAAACCAAAACTTCAAATACTGAAGGTAGGTAAGCCACTCTAAAGCAAAGCTTTTAATGAGTCAGTCTTCGTGATCACTTACACAAAATAATAAAATAAGAATCTTCTGTATTCACCTTCAGGATCCACCATTTCCCACTGTTAGCCATTGATGGTGGAAGGGTGCACATGACTAATATTCTCATGAATAAGCCAAACTGTTTCTTTCTGATTTTTGCCATAGGAAGTAACCCAAGTGTCTTCTGTCCTACTGCTAATACCAAGGCAGATCATCCTGTGAATTCCCCTCAGCTGTGTGGTAAATCTCCATGTGAGTCACGTCTATTTCTGCAAATGCTCTGAGTCCTGTTGACCACTGAAAGAAAGAAATCCATCTGGTGTCTTCTTTTCTCTGCCCTTCTAGTCACTGCTGGCTGCTAATGCTTTTGCATGTTCTATTCTCCTGTGCTTTGCAGTGGCTGGGTGGAGTTTCTAATACCTACTGCTCAGAAAAAAAGTTTCTTGAATTAAAGCTTGACCTGCCTCGGGTCGGGGGAAGGAGAAAACAGAGGAGATTCTCACAGTTGCAGAGTGAAGTCCTCTTAAAAAAATAGGAAGTAAGCAGAGTTTATCTTGATGCATGAGAACCAAGGAAGAATTAATTGAGATGATTGAAAATATGTAAAGTAATATATGTATATGTGAAAGGGCTTTTAACTCTCCATTGCCATACAAATCTTGACAGTCTTTGTAAAGATGTGATTATGTATGGGATGGGGTGGAACTAGGTTGCTTTTATTCTGTAAATATTTATTGAATGTATAGGATGTAGCAGGTACTAAACTGGGCATTGAGGATGTATCAGTGTATCAAACAAACACAGTCCCAGATTTTTGGAGATCTATAATGTGAGGTCATCCTTAAGTCCTCTTTCCATTGTTCTCTGATCCCAGATTTCCATGTAACATCTGTGTGGAGAGGTGAGGGAACATCTACCCTAGCGCTGAGGGTTGTCAGAATGAAGAGGTGGGTATCCCTTGATTTTGTCTCATTTGTGAATCTTTACGCTTGCTGATCAGTCCCAGGATGGTGCCTGGTGGATTGAATGTCATTAATGCAGAAGCAACTTGGAACATTCCTCCCAACCTGTTGCAGCAGAATTGGGCAATAAATGGGAGCAACCAGGAAAGGTAGGAGATGCTAAGGAAAGAGTAGAAGACAAAACAAAGTAGAGCTACCCAAAAGGAAGTTGTGGGAGTAATTAGAGACAGACAAGCCTCACGCATAGTAACTAGAAGAGCCCTGAAGGATCGTCTCATGAAATTACCCCATTCATGAGATTCATAAACTTAGGTTCAGAGACAGGAATTATTAATTATTAATAATTCACCCAGAGCCATACATCATATTTGCCAAGTGGCCAACTTCTTGTTATCTGGCCACTAACTGGTTATACCTCTCTTGATGTTTCACCTTAAGTGGTGCTCTAACCATCCTGTACTGTATAGTGATTTAGAACAAGTGCGTTACCGCCAGACTATCTGAGTTTGAATCTCAGTTCTCCCACTGACCACCAGAGTAATCTTGGGGAACCACTTAACCTATTTGCATCTCAGTTTCTTAAACTAAGAAAAGAGATAATCTTTGTATCTCTTTGTGTTCTTAACGGAACTAAATAAGTTAAAACATATATCTAAAACCATAGAACAGTGCCTAGAATACAATATGTGTTATGTAAGAGTTTATAATGTATATATGAATATGTTTGTGCTTATAATTATAGTCAAGTCATCCCTCAAATATTAGTTAAATTAAGCAAACCAATTTAGTGTACAGAATTTATTTCCTCCTCTGTTATTACTTGACTATTCTCTTTTATCTGTTTTAAATGTTCAGTGTGTCAAAGTGGTGTGTTTATTAGATATTCTTCAGGAAGTGGGCTGGGTTTGTATACACAAATCCATTCAACAGATAGGTTTTTATCAAGGTTGGAGGAATGCCATCCTCCAGGATACGTCTGCATTAACACCTGCTCAGGACATTTGAGGACTAACAACTCAAAAAGTTTCTCTCCAAACAGGTGCTGACTCAAGACAGGCAATGCTTACAAAGTCAAATGAAAGCTGGGCTTCTGAGCTCTCTGAAAATTTATACAGGCTCTCACCTACTCACATTCTCACCTCTTCTAGGACAAATTGAGTGTCACTCAAAAGTGAAAACTTCATTGCAAGATGGAGACAATCAACAGAACTCTCTATGCCAAGAAAAATACCTCTTTTCATCTTCAGCCATTCAAATCTAAGAAAATGTGTTCTCTTTATTTTCCCTGTTGGAGGCACACAATAGCCCCCACTCTGTTTGGGGACAAAGAGAGAGGAAAGGGAAAGACGGCCTCAGACGCTACGCAGGGGCACTCCACTCCCCTCCCTCAGGGCTCCCTGACAGCTGCCTTTTCTTGCATTCCCAGGATGACACTTGGCTGGGAAATTCAGTAACCATGGATGAAGGGAGTATTCCTAATTGAGAAAAGGTCAAGTGGTGATAACAAGAGCTGATGTTTATTGAACACCAATTCTGTGCCAGGCAGTGTTCTCAGCCATTCACATACAAAAACTCATGTCATTTTTACGACAACCCTCTGGAGGTGCTACTACAAGTATCCCCATTTTGCAGAGGAGGAACCTGAAAGCCAGAAAGGTTAAGAAAAGTTTCTCAAAGCCACACCACTAGGAAAGGGTAGAGCTAGAACTAAAACCCAGGCTGATGGACTCCAGAGTCCACCCTCAAATGATTGCTCCTCAAAGTGTGTTCTGAAGACTGATGCCGGCCCATGACCAGGATGTTAGCAATGTGCGATGAAATAAGCATAGAGGCTGAGAATAAGCACTACAAAATTTTATAGCAATTTGCTATTAACATGGCATCCAAGAGCATGGTCAGTAGACTGATCTCAGTGAATGTAGTGTAGAGCAGTTGTAGTGTTGTGGAACACACATGGTGAGGTACATGTGGTATGGTCATACACAGCAGGACAGCACATGGGTCCACATGTGACTGAAAATTTAAAAATAAGTCCTTCACCAGAGATAGTATGATAGGAACTGTTTTAAAATATCATGCCATATAGGTTGCAAAAACCCAGTGCTTGCCATGGATATAATAAACAGGTGAGGCATGAATGTGTGCAGAGAAAGGAGCCAGAAGGAAATAAGCAATGGGCATGATCAATAATTAGATGATATGGCATGCCAGAAGTTAATAAGTGCCATGGACAAACTTAAAGAGTAGGGAACAGGAAGGGAATCAGGGGTTCGGAGGGCTATTAAATAGCAAGGTCATTAGGACAGTATGTGACGATTTTTCCTGGCCGGATACACCCCATGGTAAATGTTTCACTTTGCCCTGGCTTCTCCCTGCCCCTCCCTATCATATGTCCTGGCTCTCCTATTTTCTCTCAGAATCAAAGCATAATAAAACAATTCATTATCTACCGACCAGGAAAGCCCAAGCCATCATAATATGCATTCCAAAGCTAAATTATGAGTTTGGAATAGATGATCTTCAAGATCTCTTCCAACTTTGAAATCCTATGACTTTGGCTGGAAGAACTGTTATATATTGCTTTCAGGGGACTAACCTTTATATCAGAGAGGTTCATTTGATATGAATCATTCATTCGTCTATTCCTTTGTTTAATATACACTTACTGATCACCTTCTATGAGTCAGGCACTGCCTTAGGCACTGATGTTACAGAGACATGTACGATATAAATTCTGCTTTTACAAATTTCAGAGTTTAGCAAGAGAGCCAGACATATAAACAAAAAATGACAACACGTCTTAAGTACTACAACAGATGTCTTTGCAGAGTGCTATGAGAATACAAATGAGGAAGTATTTTATTCCTCTGGGTAGCAGGAGAATGAGCATCACAGCAAGATTGAGAGGTCATGACATGCACTCCAGATTTTGAAGGATGAAGAGGAGTTGGCCTTTTTGAATAGAGAACAGGGAAGCCAGTTCAGACAGGAAAATAGAAGCAGAGACATAAAATTGGGTGACATATTTAGGGAATAGAAAAATAGCTTAGTCGAGTTGAAAGATAGTAAGCAAGTGTGGGATTCTGATTGGTGAGAGAAAAAAACAGGTGAAACCAGATGTAAAAAATGAGGCTAAAAACATTTGCTTTTTAGGGTTGTGTTGTGAATATCTGTTTTTGTCCAGTCTGAGATTTTAAACACAAACACGCACGTGCACACACACACGGAGCCTTAATTTTCTTTCTTGGGTTCTCCAGATCCTTGTTTATTACAAAGTGTGGAGTGCCTGCATCACTAAACCGCAGCTCCATGGAGTTCACCATTAGAGCTGGCACATATAAGCTCTCAAATTTGGGTGAATGATTGAATCAACCGACGAATGAGTGAATCAGTAATATCCTTTTCAACTCTGTTATTTCTAGCACCTCTGGATTTTTTTTTTCTCACAGATTTAGATGAACCATTTGGTTACATCCCCCTGACAAAAGAATACTTGGGGGTTGATGGTGCATATGAATGTACTTACACTTACGCACATTTAAATAAACAGGCCTACAGAATGTCAGAGTAATTAAGAGTCACTGTATGAGGCCAGAGGAGCAAATACAGGAAAGACCGGACTGAGAAAATCTTGATTTTTAAATTATTTTTAGTGATTGGGGGCCAGCTTTCTGTTTCTCATGACTTTTCCCTGCTTCCCTATCTATGCGCTAGAATTGACTATATTTTTCTAACATATCACTTCTGGTAGATTTTATCTCTCAGTCACACTCATGAAAGGAATGGGCTCTAGAGTGAAGTACAGCAATCCCCTTCTTGGAACAAACTGCTTATGATAGGTTTTCAAAAGTACTCATTTTTCAAAAGCACTTTCTAGATGCTCCTCCACACCCCCAGAAATGACTTCATCTTCTTACATGGGCAATTTCTATAGATCCTCTTATTCTGGAAATATTCTAACATATTCCAGCAAACCCCTGTGTATCAGTCACTCAGCTTCAATAATAGCATTTTGTCAATATCACCTCTCGCCTATCAGCACCTCCCTCGAATTTTGTTTATTTGTTTCTTTACTTGCTGGATTGGTTTAGAGCAAATCCCAGATGTCATGTCATTTCATGTGTAAATCCTTTGGTATGAATTTCTGAATGGTAAGGTCATGTTTTGTTTGTATGGTTTCCCTAGCACCATGACAGTAATGCATCTAATAGAATTAACAGCATCTTAATTTCATCTTACACACAGCCCATATTCAAATGTTCCTAATTATCTAGAAGATGTCTTTTTACACTTGGTTTATGCCTATCAGGACTAAACAAGATCCACACACTGGTTTTTTTGTTTGTTTTAACATGGCAATTTTAGGCTGTTTATTTGAAATATTTACTTTTTCCCCCGTCTAAAGACTAGGAGGCTGAAATATACAAGGAAATGGGGCATAAAAACTGCCATAGCACAGCCTGCTGCAACAGCACCATTTTTTCATAAAGATTTTCACTCAATGCCTGCTGGTAGCAACCCTTAATATGCAAATGGGGAAGGAAGGGAGTCAATATGTCTTAAGCACAGGCCTTCACATTCTTCCTTCTAGGAATACAAATCAAGGGGGACATACTCAGGTGAATGCTCAAAAGGGAGTCATTATGATTCTCCCTTTTACTCTGGATTCATTTTTATTTTCCCTCTTAATTATTGTAATAATAATGCCATCATATTTTCAGATAATATTTTAGAGTTCACCAATAGTTCCATACCTATTCAATTTACTAAGATAAATAGTCCACTCTTTATAAAAAAACACTTCATCTCATGTGATTCTCCAAACAAGCCTATAAAGGAAGACAGGGCAGATATAATATTCCCTTTCCTATAGATATTGAAAAAGACTCAGGAATAAGCAGCTAAGACCTCACAGGCAGTCGGCACAGTGGAACATCTGATCTCAGCTCAAGTGATATCAAAAATAAAAATGTTTTGACCAAATATACCATGTCTTTATTTACTATAGAAAAACCCAAGACCAGCCTCCTGCAAAACACCCTAAAGCTAGACACCATCTGGTGAAATGTTATTTATCCCCTCTAGGGCATCCTCCGACTTTGGTATCACTGGGTAGCAATTCTTTAAGAAACCTTGTCATCACACCATACCTTCCCCAACCCCAAGAAAATTTCCATGGAAGGAACAACGATAGGTTAATGTTTTAGCAATTTATCCCACTAGTCCACAGTGCAAATTTGTACAAATTACACTAAAGCACTTATGGTAGAGATATCTAATGCTTACTCATACCTAGTTCCGTCCCATTTCTATGAACATGGAAGGATTACATGTTCCCATTCCCCTCATAGTTGGGCAGTGCCATGTGACTATTCTAGTGAATGGTTCTGAAGGGAAGTGCTAGGTGTCCCTTCCATCATCCTAATTAAAGTCTAATAGAAGACCTTCCAGGTGTTCTTTCTCTATATCAGCAAGCAAGCGGGAAGGTGACTGCTGAGATGGCAGAAGCAAAAATCAAAGCATCCTGGGATCATAAAGAATGAAGGAAACTTTAAAAAGTCACCCAGGACCAACAGAATGTGACAGGTGAGCAGGAAATAAACTTGTGGTTAAGCCACCAAAATGCAGGAGCTGCTTGTTACTATAGCCTAACTTAGCCTATCCTGATTAGCACTTTATATATTATTTGCTGAAAAACTGTCATTAAAAACCACAAAATTCAATAATGACTATATACCCTATGATATATAGGGTATCCCCTAGAGTTGAGTGAGACACATGGCAAGCCGTAAGTAACAGCCCTGTCAGCAATTGTACTAAGTGGTATCTTCAGATAGTATTTACTTCCTTATTTATTCAGCAACTATCAGTTGAGTGTTTACTACACACCAGGCAAAGCTAGTGGCTGAAGATACAGGCAATTATGATCCTTGACTTCATGGGTTCTAAAATCTAGGCAGAGAAAAAGATACTCACAAACATAAATAAAAATGTGTTGTTGAAAGATCCTGCTTTAGGATCATAAAATAAGAGAACTTAATGAGTCTATTCTAGAGATTCTGGAAATATTTCATCGAAGGAAGAACTGCTTGAGTTGGGATTTGAAATTAAGTAAAGACTGAACTAAGAAAGTATGGAGAATACAGACAGAAAGAGAGCACAGCATATGGGACTGTATGGTTTAGTTCATTTGGGGGAGAAAAGGACCCCAGGGTGTCTAGGGTGTGGTAGGTAAGTTGAAGCCAAAAGCACACACTATGGTAATAAGATACAAGTTTTGAAAGGAAGAAGGGAGTCAGACTTTGCAGAGAAATGCAGACCGGGTAAAGCCTTGGGTTTTATCATAAAGACAATGGGAAGCCATTGAAGTGCTTTAAGTGAGGGTAATGATATGCACAGAGTCTTATAATTTAAAATGTTAATCTAGCTTTCATAGCTAGTAAAATGGAGAGGCCAAAAGTGGAAGTAGGGAGGATGTTTGGAAAGCCATAGCAGTAGTCCAGGTGAGAAAGAAACGGTACATTAAATCAGGAATGGGGAGAAGTAAAATTATTTGAGTATTTAGGAGATAAACACAGGGTAACCAACCTTCCCCTGTTTGCCTGGGACGGGGCTTTTGGTGCTAAAACTGGGACCATTCCGGGCAAACCAAGAAGAGTTGGCTACCTATATAAACATACCTGAGCTTAGTGGTTAGCTAGGTATGAGAATTGAGGAAGAGGAAGGAGTAAAACTAGATAATTAAATGAACGGTGGTGCCATTTATTGAGATAGAAGACTGAATAAAGAACAGATACGAGAAGAGAGAGGTGATATAAAATGAACTTAAGACATGTAATCAAGTGGAGATGTCAAATAGGAAGTTGAGCAAACAGGTAATCTGATGTATTGTTATTAATTATAGCTAATATGTGAGTACCATCTATGTGCAAGGAACTGGTATAGTCACTCAGCATACGTTATGGACTAAATGTTTGTGTCCCCTCAAAATTGAAATACTGAAATCTTAATCACCAATGTGATGGTGTTAGGAGTTGGAGCCTGTGGGAAGTGATTAGATTATGGGGCTGGAGCCCCCATGAATGGAATTAGTGCCCTTATAAAAAGTCATTAGAGAGCTTGCTGCTTCTTTTTCTCTTCTCTGCCATGAAAGTATACAAAGAAAAGATGACCATCTGCAAACAGGGAAATGGGTCCTCACCAGATGCTGGAGAGCTAGTGCCTTGATCTTGGATTTCATAGCCTTCAGCATGAATGAGAAATAAATTTCTGGGTTTTTGTTGTTGTTGTTTTTCTTTTTCCTGAGACAGGGTCTTGCTCTATTGCCCAGGCTAGAGTGTAGTGGTGTCATGATAGCTCACTGCAACCTCCAACTCCTGGGCTCAAGTGATCCTCTTGCCTCAGCCTCCTGAGTAGCTGGGACTACAGGCACATGCCACTATGCCAGCCTAACTTCTTAATTTTTTGCAGAGACAGGGTCTTGCTGTGTTGCCCAGGCTGGTCTCGAACTCCTGTGCTCAAGCAATCCTCCTGCCTCAGCCTTCCAAAGTGCCAGGATTACAGGTGTGAGCCACCCACCTGGCCCAATTTCTGTTTTTTAACCACCCAATTTAACCACCCTGTCCAAACTAAGATAGTATATTTTAACTTTCTTACTCTTCTCAGTAGCCAATAATCTAACTCCATTTCATGCCAACAGAGGCAAAGTTACTCTAGTTAACACTGTTTGAAAATGATGGAGCTGGAATCAAAACTCGAGTTAAACTGAATTTGAAGTGGCCTTTCCCATTTTCTAGTTGTATGACCTTGAACAAGACCCAGAGAATTTGGCCAAATGAATCAGATTAGATTGAAGCTGGGCTGCACCTACAGCCTCATTCACACCCCTTCTGCCCTTGCTATGGCAAACTGGCCTGTAGTCTTCCTCACACACACAAGCATGGTCTTCCTTATTGATGTTGTTTTAATGTCCTTCATTGTGAACACTTTCCTCCCACTTGTTTGAACACTTGCTCCCTTAGCTCATTGGGTCGCCTGTGGCCTTCTCAAAGGGATCCCCCTTTGAGACTTGTTTATCTTGTTTGTTTAATGTGTAGGCTTATTTTTGTCCACCACCAATGGACTAAAAGCTTCATGAGAGTATAATTTCTCTATCTTGTTCATCACTGTGTTTCTAGCACCTTATCTAGAATAATGTCTGGCACTTCATAGTGCTCAATACATTTTTATTAAATGGAAGAAATATCTATATGTAGCTAAGACAAGGGACCTAAGGAACTAGTCTTCAAAGACAGAGGAATTCAGACACAGGGAAAAGAAGGGAACTGTGTACCCAAAGCCAAGGAATAAATTAGAACTTGATCTTACTAAAGACAAAAGTAAAGGTAGGACTAGTAGCAAGCAGGACTTAGTTCTGCACCTCCAGAGGGACTCACATGTGCTCCTTTAAGCCCCTTGAATAAAGATAATATTGGTGCTGAGCCTGAGACTGAGCAGAGCAAGAGTCTCCATTAGGGCTAAGAAGCCTGGCAGGAACAGGATACTTCCAGACTATTACTAGACAGTGTGTGAAATGCCAAAAACATCTTTGACCTTCTTCAAACACAGAGCTCTGTGACTCAATCTTGTAGCATTTCCTTTATTTGGTAAATAAGATACAAACATTTTGCTAGAAGATCCCAGTAGAATAGCATGTAAAAATAACAGGAAGCACTCAGCTCCCGTTAATTGTGCATCCTAATGTGGCATAAGGACATTTGTCACTTCAATGCACTTCCCTTGGTGCCCACCCCAGATGTTTCAGGAAGTCCAGTCAATCTTATGGGAAATTAAGCAGTGGTAAGATTCCATAGTCGTCTTAGTCTAGACTCCTATATTGATCGCTGAACAGACAAATTAGAGGAACGAGGTAGAGTGGCCTTCTTGTGTCTTAGATATAAGTGCAAATACTCAGTGGAGAGTGACCTTTAACAAATGCAAATTTACTTTATAAAGCATCACATCTGTGACTCTTTTCAAAGTGTGTGCTAATGGTCAGCTAGATGCCCCGTTCTCAGCTTCCTCTGATTCACTTAGGAAAACTCCTGAGAGCCCACTAAAGAGTTTTATATGTTTCTCATTGATGTTTGCTTCTCAAATGTTTGCCAAGGTCAGACATTTGTGTTGGTCTTATTAAAGTTTAAAGAATCCAAGCAGTGAAAATGATCCACAATAAATGACAAAAAATAGAGATCCTAAAGACTGTGTACACATCCCGTTTGTAGATGAGGAAACAGAGATTAAAAAACAGAAGACTGATATGTGATTAAGCCACAGGGCCTGAACCCATGCATAGAAAATATGTGCTGAAATAGGTGCTCAGTACACCACAAATAGAAAGGCTTCTAGGGTCTTTACCACTGATACATAGTTTTTCTTGTTAATTCCTATTCTAGGGATAAGCAGTTCCTTCTTTTCAGACTGTTTTCTTGAGATTGCAGCCTAGGAATACTGAGCTTCTATCTTAGATCCAGGATAGAGTCTGTAATAGTTTCATATTGATGCTATAACAAATTGCTACAAATTTAGTGGCTTAAATCAACACGAATTTGTTATCTAACAATCCTAGAGGTCAGAAGATAAACCCAAATCTCAGTGGGCTAAAATCAAGGTGTCAGTAGGGCCGTGCTGTTTCCTTCCTGGAGTCTCTAGGGGAGAATTCCTTTTCTTGGTTTATTTAGCTTCAAGAGGCTGGCACATTCATGGCTCTAGGACACCTTCCTCATTTTCAAAGCCAGCAATGCTGGCTTTCTCACATAGGAGAATTCTGCTTTTTAATTTCTCTGTTTCCTCATCTGCAAAAGGAAAGTAATAATCATTTCCTTAGCGGCATCATTACATCCTTATAAGGGAAAAGAAATAATGGATTCTCTTTTCACACTGGTCAACAAGCAATTCCCCAAATCCCATCACCATGCTAGGTCATGCCTGCATGTCCACCTAACACACTGTACTGTCTGAATGTGTGCCCTTTCTGTTTGCCTTCTCTTTCTGCAAAAATGCTCAACTGTCTCCTTATCTTAGAAGACTTTTTTTGGCACCTTAGTCAGATTTAAATGAAATTTTTATACTCCTATATCACTAAAAGCCAATTTGGTAATTGCTATGAAATGGTTGAGCTTGTTTCTGTTTGTTTTGAGGCATTAGAAGAAAAAGTCACACTAGCTATGAAAGAACAAAAATAAAAGCTCAGTGGCTTAGCATATGGGCTTATTTCTTACTCACCGCATGATCCCATGAAGAGCTGTGGCTCTCCTGGGTAACTCTCCTCTAAATAATGAGTCTGATCCCAGCTCCTTCCAGCTTGTGGTGCTACCATCTTCAATATGCGACCTCTGCCATGACCACTGAAGAGGGGACAGAATGAGAGAGGAGACCCCAAAATAGTGTCCACCACTTATGTCCACATTCTATTGTTCAAAAACAGTCACATGGCCCCAATTTAATGTCAACGGAGAATGGAAGATAAAATCTTTACGTGTATCCAGGAAGTGGCAAAAGTCTAGGTGACCATCTAGCCAGTCTCTGCCGAAATTGACTTGAAAGAAAAACGGGTTCATATTTGTTTTCTTAAGTTCCTATCTTCAAATGTGTTTTCATTTGCAGATCAGAGTAATGACTGACTAATTTCCACATGCAAACTTCACAAAGCACTGATGAAAAATTGTGTCTTGCTGAGCTTTCATCTTTGTCTTCTGTCTCTTTAGGAAATAGTTGAATATTGCATAAATTCTTTACACATCTACATTTGGTAGCTACTTTTCATATGAGTCAATGTTTAAATGCCTCTTAAAGTTATACCATAATTAGCTTGGGATTTGTAACTGCAAGAGGGATTTTTCCTATCTAAAATAGAATTCATGATATGAAATTGGAAAGGAACTGCCACTTAGTACATGAGCAAACTGTAGCACTGCATCACATTTCAGCCAAATACCCAAGGGGAGTAGAAAAGTTTATTTTGTTGAAAAGAGGAAAATTAGCACTTTCTGATTTTAGAAAAGGTAATCAAGGATTCCATACTGAATACAGTGTGAAAGTGCTGCTATAGAATAACTTTACTTCTCATTTTTACTATAATAATATATGGGGGCACAAAGGGACTCCTCTTTATTTTGCTAGGTAATAAGAGGAAATTGAGCAGTTTAGGATGGAGAACACAAAGGACAGCCAGGAAAATGGATAACTCAGTAGTCAGGGAAAGAGTTACTTATTAGTGATGTTAATAGCTAGAAAACAAAAGCTGATAACACCCTTTAGGTACTTTTTGTGTCCAGAGACTAGACCATGGCTGCAGAGATTTTAAAATCATATGAAGTTCCTGAAATTCTAGGGTCTTATGTATTAACACCCAGAGATTCAGTAAGTTAATTATAGCAAGTAGTTTATTCTTCCGATTGGAAGCTTTAAGGATCTACGTGCAATCTCCCATCCCCCATCACCTTACTCTCTCTCTTCCTCTGCCACAACACTCACAAATACTCTGGATGATTGCTTCCCTAATAGCCCAGAACCCTAACTGAGGATGACACAGAGGCATCTCTAGCCCACCTTCCATAAACCTGCATGTATGCTAGGAGAAGAAACAAAAAAAGATTAGGTGTCTTAAACCACTGAGATTTCAGGATTGTTTATTACCACAGCAAACCATAGCCTATCCTGACTATATATTTACTCTAGAGAAAGGCAACTTTAGGCTAATCAGTAATCAATAACACTTAAGGACACTTAAAGTTTTGTAGGCAGTAGGCAGCACATACATAAAATCTCTTTGATTGGCAAATGATAAAAGTCCAATTAATGTGGCTCCCATAAAAGGGGTAGGGTCCACACACAGCCGGGACTACATGCTAAGATGGGGTCACTGACAATCACATTCTTTCTTTTCTCTTTTATAGCTCTTCTTTATTTCCTCTATAATGGCTTCATTCTCAAGCAAGCTCTTCTTATGTGGGGGCAAGATGACTTTAGTATTATATACTGTCAGCTTAGCAAATTTCAGTGGAAAAAAGAAAGACTCTTTCTTGATGATTTCAGGAAAAATCTCAGGTAATACTCTTGCTTCCCTGGTTGAGATCAAATACTTATCTCTAAGGCAGGGATAACCTAGGGATGAAGTTCTCTCATTAGTCAGCTCTGGATCATGTCCTAACCCCAGGGATCAGTTTTATGGTCATCTCCATCCAAACTGCATGGGCAGAGAATGGGGAAACATGGTTTTCCAGAAGAAAACTGAAATTCCATAGGGATTCCATAGCCAGGAAGATAAATGGATGCTTGGAAGAAAATGCAAAATCGGTCTCAAAATATACAAAGCTTAGTGAGGGAATGGAACTCGATTTTGTCTAAGGTCTCTTTCTACCTTGATAGTCCATGTTTCCATTTTTTCATTTCTTCAAATGTGTTCTAGGTTTGCATTTATTTTTACAAACATGGCAATTAGTAAAACTTTGTGAGCAAATGTTCTTAACAGTAGTTGCAGTTTAATTTTTCCTTTTTTCTTTTTTTTTTTTTTTTTTGAGACAGAGTCTCACTTTGTTGCCTGGGCTAGAGTGAGTGCCGTGGCATCAGCCTAGCTCACAACAACCTCAAACTCCTGTGCTTAAGCGATCCTACTGCCTCAGCCTCCCGAGTAGCTGGGACTACAGGCATGCGCCACCATGCCTGGCTAGTTTTTTCTATATATATTTTTAGTTGTCCAGATAATTTATTTCTATTTTTAGTAGAGACGGGGTCTCGCTCAGGCTGGTCTTGAACTCCTGACCTCGAGCAACCCACCCGCCTCGGCCTCCCAGAGGGCTAGGATTACAGGCGTGAGCCACCGCACCCAGCCCGATTTCATTTTTTAATATACTAAAATGAAAAAGCATTTCATTCTCTGTTTTCTATTGTTATTCTCTTCTATATGGACATCTCCTCACATATAGTGGCATTATATCCTAACTGCAAGCAAAGCAACTGGAGGGATGTAAACTGTATTGTAAGTTCTGGCTTCACAAACTCAAAGCTGTAAAGTGACCATAAACCACATAGGGATAATAAACTTGGTCCCTTCCTTCTATTCATGGGTATTGTGAGAATACGATGTGTGTAAACTTTTTAAACCCTTCAGAGAAAAGGTGCTATATAAATCCAAGTGATTATTCATACCATTATGCAACACAAATTGAACCTCCATCCCTTGGAGACTGTTTCATTGCTAATTTCACTGACAGCAGTTGATAAAGTTGACATTTGGTTTTAATGGCACCAGCTAATAAGCTGTCAGAAGGTTTCATAATCTTATCAAGTAATATATTACATTACAAATATTAAAAATTAGTGTTAGAATTAACATAATCTACTTTGGACACTCCACTGAATTAATCTGATTGAATATGTCTAGTTTTGTTCTTTTTCTTTTTCACCCTAGAGAGACTTAAATAATCGTTGGATATGAGGATGAATGTTTATAGAGCCTTACACGTTTGGGGATGTGTGTATGTTTTCTGTGTATGTACTTCTGATGTGGAATATTTAGTCTGTGTCAGAATAACTGGCATTTTTGGCTTGATGCTTTGAACTTTTGAAAGTACACACAAATTTGCAGCACCTGTTTCTGCTTAAGTCCCTTTATAGCTTTCAATTTTTAAGGCCACTTCAATCGTTATCATGGAAAGAGTGTAGCATTTAAAGGAAACTGAAAATGAAATTACAATAATTGTTTCTATTTATTAAGCACCTCCTGTCGATTAGTGCTGTTCATAATTATTAATTTTATCCTCAATACAATCTTTTAAAATGATTTTATCAATTTAAACTCTTCTACTTGCAAGTGACAGAAAACCCAACTCTGCCTGGCTGGAACAAGAAAGGGGATTTATTTAACCTACATGCAAATCCAGGGTGGAACCCAGGGGCCTCAGACGTGGCTCAGTCAAGGACTCAAATGACAGCCCCAAAATGTTTTTCTCAATGCCCATTTTTTAGATAGGCTTTATTCTCAGGGTCACCATGGTGACTCTTATTAGCTCAAACTCACAAAATATAGCACCTAATCCAGCAGAGAATCTATTTCTTCCTTCAGCTCAGAAAAGATACACCATAATTAGATTATCTTGGTTCTGATTGGCCTGACTTACATCCAGGGACCAGTTCTAAGCCAATAATCAAAGCCTGAGCTACAGAACATACTGGTTTGTGCAGATTGGCTTAGCATTAAGGTTTGTCACCTGTTGTACCTAAAGGGAAAGGCTAGAGACAACTTTATGCAAAGCACAAGAGCTGAGAGGGTGGAGTGGGGCAACCAAAACAAAATGGTGACATAGTTGCCATAAGAGTGGAATGGGGGAAAAGAATGGATAGGGGCAGCAGTATCAATACATATCCTTTACAGACTGGCATTCTCTTCATTTGATTCATAAGGAAACAGAGGTTCAAAGAAATCAAATGACTTATGTGATACCATCTAATGAGGAGCAAGACCAGAATTTGAAACAAGCCTTATGATTGGAAGCTGATGTTCACTGTTTTCTGGGATACAGTAAAGGGGTAGCACAGGTACCTATAAAGCACTGTCTGGAGAATGGACACGCCTGAGGCTCTGACTCAGGGGGATGGGCGGGACACGGACAATGTACATAACCTGAGCTTTTGTACCCCCATGAAGAGCTGAAATAAAAAAAAAAAAAAGAGAGAGCGGCATATCTACCTGAGCCTGACAACGACAGGTTTCAGGTGCTTTCTTTGGGGTAGAGAGAGCTAGAAACAGCGCCATCTGTAATGCATAGTTCATCTACACTGTATGCTATCTACAAAATTGATCAAAGGGAGCTATATTCCCCCTTATGGCTCCCAGTGTAGAGCTGGGCAGAGAAGGAAGCCTCCATGTTTGGGAATTTAATTTAAATGATTAAGTTCCTCAACACTTATGAAATCATCTCTGTCCTGAAATGTAGGGGTCTTTACATATACCAGAAAAGTGGTTCCACATTATTTTCCTTTGCTGGCTCATCTTCTGCCCACACTCAAAATGCTGGAGTGTCTTGGGGCTCCATCCAGGATCTGCCTCTTGTCTCTTCACACCTCCTTCCTAGATGATCTCTTCCAGCCCTGTGCCTTCCACACGGTCTGCGAGCCAAAATTTGTCTCCGGCCCTGACCTTTCCCGTCTCTACATCCAGATACCAGTGAGTCACCTCCACTTAGGTTTTAACAGGTGTTCCAAATTGGACATGGCCAAATCAAAATTCTAAATTTCCATCCTCCTTCACTTCTCCCAATCTGTTCCTTCCTTAGTCTTTCTCATCTCACTGAGTTTATCCTTGATTCTTGCCTGTCTCCTACATGATACATATCTGATAAATTAGCAGTGGGGTCAAGGTTATTGCACACATGGCACAGGATTTGAAATAAAATCCATAATTTATCATTCATTCATTTAGCTATTTTCCCATTTACTCATTCACTCCACAGTACTTGGCATCGTTCTAGGCCTGGGCAGTACAGCTGTAAATAATCTAAAGCACATGGGGTTCTGTTGACTCCATTTACCCCAAATCGTGGCCTGAGACCACCCTCTTCTCTCCATCCCAAATACCATCACCCTAGTCCAACTCCCAGCCTCTCCCCCTAATCCCTGCAGCAGTCTAGCAGGTCCTCCTGATCCTATGCCTTCCCTCTATGTTCTGTTGTCCAGACAGCAGCCAGAGTTATGACTTACTAAAAGAAAATAAGAATAAATATATTGAGGAATAAATTGAAAGGTTGGGGAATAATGGGATATTTGCATAGTTTCACACATAGTACTTCCTACAACATAGTTGGTAGCCACAAAGGGAAAGGAATAATTTTTTCTGATAGGTGAAACCAATCAGAACCCACTTAATCAGGTGATCAAAGCTAACATCACTGGGAATGGGACAGGTAGAAATCATGTGTGACCAAAAAGGATACAATGAGGAGAACACAGCATCACTTCAATGATATTCCTGCCAAAGGTGTATACCATGAATCTAATAATTTAAAAAAAAATGCAGCAGAAGTTCTACAAAATAATTGGCCTGTAATTTTCCAAAAATATCAAGGTCATGACAGTGAAAGGAACACTGAGGAATTACTCCAGACTGAAAGAAACTGAAGAGACATAGTATCCAAATATAATATTAAAATGCATCCTTTTGCTATAAAGAACATTATTAGAACACTTGGAGAAATTTAATGGGGTCTGAGGATTAAATGATAGTAATGTATCAAAGTTAACTTCTGATCTTGATAGCTGTTTTGTGATTATGCAGGAGGACGTTCTTGTTTACAGAAAATGAACACTGAATTATTTGAGGGTGATAGGACATCATCATGTTAGTAAATTATTTTCAAATGGTTCAGAGAGAATTCAAGAAAATTCTTTATGCTGAAATTTCAACTTTTATTTAAGTCTGACATTGTTTTAAAATCACCCTGAAAAAAGTTATTGAATGTTTCATCACGATCCAGCACTAAGTCTCCTACTCATCAGTCATTTTAAATATGAAAACTTTGTGCTTAATGAGTATTCTCTCATTTTCTAGTTCCCAAGCAAAGAAAATTCAGACCTATTCCTAGCAAGATAATCTTGGCCAAATAATTTACAGGGTAACAGTTGGCAACATGACAATCCTAGTGAGATTTCTTTTTTTCCTCTCTCTCTCTTTCTCTTTTAGCTAACTGCTTCCACTTAGATATGAAACTTTAAATATTCTGCTCTGACCTTTTTGCCTAGGAGGAGAGTTTAATTACCTGCCCAGTTTACATAAATTATGTCGCCTGTTTGTCTAAAATTGAATCCTGGGCAGAGATCAATATGGCCTCAGAAAAGCCAGAGCAAATGACTTCTCTCAAATACCATCAAAGGTCATTGAAACCTTTCCTGCTTGGATGGGGACACATTCTGCTCGACAACCTGGAGCATGTCACGGACCTGCTGCCTGTTGCCTTGGGTACCAACCAGAAGAGCATGATTGATCATCGGTTAGAGGGCATTGGATACAAACTCCCTCAGGAGTCAGCCGTGTGAAATTAATTGAATACCATGATGAGTCTGATTTATCATTCTCCAAAAAGGAAAGGAGAAAATGGCACAGAACACACCCAGAGCTTGATGCATGAGGCCTTGTGGAGGTAAACTGCAATTTATACACAGGATTCTGATGGTCACAGACAATGCATATGCTATTTCGTTGGAGTTTAAATTATCCAGGGGGAAGAAAAGTATCTTTGTATCTTTCCTTCATTCCCTTATTCTTCCTTTCAGGAAGTAGATATGTGGTAAAGGCCAACTGTATGTCTAGCTACATTCAAATAACCACATTATAAAATGTTTCATAGTAGGAGTGTAAATAAATTACTAAAATATTTCAGAGATAGGGTTTGTTTCATCCAGGAGACTCAGAGAAAGCTTCATAGAGGACATAACATTTTATTGGTAACTGGGATAAGGTGTGTGATTGTAATAAATATTTGGAAAATGAAGGCAAGAAAAAATAGCAAGAGCAATGAAATTGTTCCAATTTGAAGCCTAGCATTACTTCAATATGACTGAAGTAGCAGGAAATAGCATTGGAAAGAGAGGACAGCTCATGGGTGCAAAAGTCAGGCCCTCTGAGAACACATACCTTTAGCATAAAGCCAGAGGGAGAGGAGTGTCAGCTAAGAAAAAGCAGAAAAATGTAGGAAAAACTGGGAAGTTCCATCAGCTTAAAGGGGAAGGTGATATTTAATTAGGAAAAAGTAATGAATGAGGTCAAAACGTAGGGAGAGATTAAATTAAGAAGCTTCTGTACAGCCAAAGAAACAATCATTAGAGTGAATAGACAACCTATATAATGGGAGAAAAATATTTACATGGAATGGAGATATTCACAGCTAACAGGTACAATGCACACTATCTAGGTGATGGTCATACTTACAACTTTGACTCAAATGGTCAATTTATGTAACCAAAACATTTGTACTCCCATAATATTGTAAAATAAAATTTTTTTAAAGGCAGGGAGGGGTCAAGAAGACTAGAACAGAGAATATATCTCTAAAATGTGATTGTGACCATTGTAAGAGAAGTTCCTAGCTAGAAAAGCATGGAGCACATCACATCTCAAGTGAAAGGAAGAGCTCTTGTAGTGAACATCAATGTAACAGATGTGGGATGATTTTTCTCATAGTTTGGTGATGAATGGAGATAGGATGGAGGTAAAGATAGCAGTGAAAAAAGAAAGAAGGAAGAGAGAGGGAAGGGGGCTGATTGAGAAGATAAAGCAAAATGCTATGGTAGACAGAAGGGTTGACCACAAGATAGAATGAGAGATCAGTGCTATAAGAAAAACAGAAGATAATTGTTACATTAAGTTATAGTGGAAGGTAAGAGGAGGTGGAATTGATAGTACAGGTATAAGAGTATCTCTTCTGGCAGAAGAAGGAGAAAAAAAGGTAAGAAAAGTTAAAAGAGGTGTGTTGAAAGATATGCGAAGGAGGAAATTGAAAGACACTAAGTTACATGGCCTTAGTATCTTATATACACAGTATTCAGAGCTGAGATACATGTGCAAGAAGTAAAGGAGTTTTAAGTAAGGAGGGGAAATTTGAGGACCATAGAATTACTTATGAACAGCAACTTTTAGAAGAGTTTCAAACAGATGCAGAAAGTTTCTGTGTGAATGGAAGAAAATAACCATATGAGTAGGGTAGGGTACACTACTATAAAATACTGTAGCAAATAGTACTCAAGAACTCGATGGCTTACAGAATAAAGAAGTTTCTTTCTTTCTCGTGAGGTTGGGGGAACCAGGCTAGCAGTGGCTCTTTGCCCATCACTCACTTGAAAACATCTCTGTCCTGTACATGTGACTTCCAAGATCTATGCCTTTATTGTAGAATCAGGACTAGAACTAACATGCCAGATCTCTTAAGGCTTAGAAATCTCTTTCCCAAAGACAGAAGCAAAGACAGACAATATTAATTTATTTGGGATAATAAGCATCAAAGTCCAAAGAACATCAAGGGCTACATGATTGTTGGAGCTCTCCTTGGTACTGAGCACTAGAGCTGCCTGGACCACTCCCATAAGATTCTGTTGAAATCTTATGGGGGTAAGGAGCACCATGGTACACAGATCTGCAGAACCTATATGAAAAATAATTTTGCTGCTCATACAAGAAATTCCTCTGGACACTCTAAGGTTGGTCCACTTGATGAGAATGATTGAATTAAGGAGTTAAAGGAGTTTTGGACTGAAAGTTAGATAATCTGGAATATAGTCCAGATTTTTTTACTAGTTCTCTGATAATATAGCCAAGTCCCTTATTTCCTCTGAGCCTCAATTTTCCCTCTCTAAAATGCTAACGTTAGCTCAGTGGTCCTTTTAATCTTTCTTAGATCAGAAATAAATGTGGTAGTTCTACTTGTAGCTCTTTGAGGTATCTCCACATTACTTTCCACAAAGGTTGTACTAGTTTGCAGTCCCACCATTTGATCCAGCAATCCCATTACTAGGCATCTACCCAAAGGAACAAAAGATATCGTATAAAAAAGACATCTGCACTAGAATGTTTATAGCAGCACAACTCACAATTGCAAAGATGTGGAAACAACCCAAGTGCCCATCAATACATGAGTAGATTAATAAAATGTGGTATATGTATACCATGGAGTTCTACTCAGCCACAAAAAACAAGGGTGATCTAGCACCTCTTGTATTATCCTGGATGGAGCGGGAACCCATTCTACTAAGTGAAGTATCCCCAGAATGGAAAAACAAGCATCACATGTACTCACCATCAAATTGGTATTAACTGATCAACACTTAAATCCACATATAGTAATAACATAAATCAGGCATCGGGCAGATGGGAGTGGGGAGGCAGGGATGGGTGTATACACACCTAATGGGTGTCGCACCGTCTGGGGGATGGACACACTTGAAGCTCTGACTCGGGTGGAGCAAAGGCAATATATATAACCTAAACATTTGTACCCCTGTAATATGCTGAAATAGAAAAATTAAAATAAACAAATAAATAAATGTGTAGGAAGGCCTTTTAGAGATGACAATGTTTTCTTGCCTCTTCTGACTCACAAAACAAAAGCACCAAGTAAAGGTCAGAGGGAAGACATTCTTAAAAACTGATGTTTGGAGAGCAGATTTTCACTCCCTCCTGGAAGGCAGTTTGGTGTAGGTTTCAAGAATCTTAAGTAATTTTCTGCTGAAGGAAATATGAGAAATACAGATGTCTGCAGATAATTATATATAATAAAAAAATTAAAACTACAAAAATGTCCTAATTCAATAGAAATATTAAGTACAATGAATATATACAATCATTAAAAATGGGATTTTTAAAGTCATTAAAATGTTTGGTTAATTATTTAAGATAATGGAAATATGTTTGTGGCTTCCTTCTCTAAAAATGTCAACCCCACCCAACATTCACTCATATTTCCCCTTAGTTCCTATCACCACCTGAAATCTATGTATTCTACTTATCTTGTATCTTGTTAAGCTACTTTAAGTCTCTTTAAACTGGGAGGTATGCCCCATGAGGACTATAATAATTTTTGTCTCTTTTATCTCCTGTTTAACCATCATTTCCTAGAAAAGTACTTGGCAGATAGTAGACATTCAATAAATATTTGTTGAATGAATAAATTTAACATTAGTAAAAAATCAAATAAAATTATGTGCAGAACATGACTATTCTAAGTTTATAAAGCTAAATATATGTGTATTGTGAATTTGAATATGTTTTGGATATTTCTCATAAATTTATTTCAACTTGAAACACAAAAGTACACAAGAGGTATAAAACATCTACCCATTTTTAAAAACTTAAGTGATTTTGTTTTATTTTAAATTTAACATGATTACCAATTATATTTAGCTCTGTGTGTGAACACATGTGTGTGTATGTGTGTAATAATGCTGTGTCAATCATTTATGGTCCCTTCTTTCTATTGTGTGGCAATCTTAAGTCTTTCCACTTTTCTTTGTCTGCATTGCTTCCTCTATGGTCTAAGTTTCTACCATCATCTCTCACTTGAACTGCCACAAAGCCTTTAAGCAAATCTCCTTGAAGTCACTCCTGATCCTACAATTCATCTTTCATATAACCTCAACAAACTAAAACTATATAATTGATTGTGCCATTCCCTTATTAAAAACTCTCAATGGCTTTCTGTCACACTCAGAATAAAATCACTTATCACAGCTCCAAGACACTGGCCAACTTCCCCAACCTCGTCTCTTGCCAAGTCCTCCTACATTCACCTCACCTTATTACTTTTTCTCTCATCCTCAAAACAAACAAACAAAAAGACTTGGACTTCTCTCAGTCCTTTGTACTGCACTTACTCTGCCTGAGCTGCTCCTCCCTTGGATCATTTCATGCTAGCTTCTTCTCATCCTCCAGCTCTGTTCAACGTCACTTTCTAGAGAGACTTCTCAGGCCACCTATCCACTCCAATTCCATGTGAGTCACTTTTCTTCAGCTGTCTCACTGTATTAATGTTAAAAAATTTATCTTTGTTTGAAATTACCTTATCCATCAATGTATGCATTTATTGTGTATATCTGTCTCCTTCCCTAGAAAATATACTTGTTTATATTCTCTATAGCCCCAAGACCTAGCACAGTCTTACAGACAGGGAGTCACTCAACAACTGCTTGTTCAATGAATTAATTAATGATTTTGACCTTGGTTCAAACCTGCTCTAAACTGTGATATTCCTCTTCCTCCATTCTTAGTACTTTCCATTCTACCTCTCATTAATTAACTTTGTTTTTGCTCCTTAGTCTCAGTTTTAAAAGATTTTGAAGCAAGGTTTGGACTTCAAGTGATAAAGGTGTGGCTAAAGATATGAACAAAGGACATTTTAGTATGAGACTGTGTAGGAGCAAAGGAACAGAGAAAGGGAGAGCATTTGATGTTGTGCATTAAAATCTATTGGAAAGTCTATGGTGATCATATTAATAAGGACTTTTTGTTTATAAAGGCAGATACTCAAAACAACTGTTTTAAGCAAAAAAACCAGGAATATATTAATTCATGTTATAAGAAAGTGCAAGTATAAACTGGCTCCAGGCATTTGTGGATCCAGGTGCTCAAAGAATGTTATCAGAAATGTGTCTCCACAATCTTTCATATCTGTTTTTTCTGTGTTATCGTTTTTTCAAGCAAGCTCTTCTCAAGTATAAATGGCCACCAACAATTTCAGCTTAAATCTTAAGAGCTTAGCAATATGATAACAAATAAACATAACTTCCTCTTTTCCAATAGATACAACAAAAATTTCAGAAGGTCTCTATTGGCCAGATATATTAGTCAACTATTGCTTCATAACAAATTACCCTAAAACTCATAGTTTAAGGCAATAATAATTCACCATTGCTCACAGGTCAGCAGCTGGGGTCAGTGGTTCTGTTAGTCTTAACTGGACTCATCCATGCATCTGCAGTCAGCTGTGGGGTAGTTGATGGCTTTGCTGATCTTCTCTGGGTTCTCAGCATGTTTGGGAAATGGCAGACTGGCTGTGGTACAGTAGTTTTAGCTAGAACAATTGGGTTCTCCTCCTCTAGCAGCTTGGCTCAGATTCTTCTTGTGGCATAGGCATGGTTCTAAGAGAGAGGGAGGAAGTTCACAAGACAACTTAAGGCCTAGACTTAGAATTAGCACATTACTTCTTCTCCATTCCATTGGCCAAACTAAGTCACAAAGCCAGTCCTTATTTAAAGGATTGGAAGGAACTTAGTGGAAAGAGCTACAAAGTCACACTGCAAAGGGCATGGATACAGGGTAGGTGGAAAATTTGGATCATTTTTTCAATCAGTCTCATACTGGACTTGGGTCAGAGGTCCATTATTGAATCAGTGACTATGAACTAAGTGTGGACAGAAAGCTTATCAGTAATGGTGTCTAAAAGGAAAGGAAAGTACTATTCCCATATGAAAGGATGAAGAGAAAGCAAAACCAGAAATTTTCCACTCCAGGGAGGTATAAGCAGGGAGTCAGTTTATTATAGCCATTTAGAGTATAAGGCTCTGATTCAGACTACTGATATTGGAATCATAACACTGCCACTTGCTAGCGTGTTAATCACATTCCTTAACCTCCCCATAACCCATTTTCTCTTCCGTAGCAAATAAAAAAAAATTTGAGTATTAAATGAGGTAATACAAGTCAAGTGCTTAGAAGAGAACCAGGTACATAGTAAGTCTCTGCTAAATCTTAGCTATTCTTTATTGTTCTTTGGCAATTGTAAGGTTTTAACAATTATGGAGAAAAGAGTACATGCAAAGAACACCATTTAAAGAAAATAAGCTTGGTTTTCTTTATAAAGATAAAGTGAGAGTCCTCTCTTTAGTCTCCACCATATCTGCCTTACTGAATTCAGTTTCTAGTATCATGTTAGAGCCCCATGGGAAAATTTTCTTCCATAATGAAGTTAAGGTGAATTTCAGTCTTAAGAAAAGAAAAACTATAAATATAGGCGAGTGGAAAGGGTACAAACCTGTGTCAGCATGGTTCCAGGATAGTGCTGGAGTCCGTCATCAATTATTAAACAAGGTCAATATGTGTGGCACAGAGAAGCATTTTAGCATATATTATTTATGCAGATGGTTGTAATAGGTACTCCATGCTTGAATAGGAAGCTTCAAAGTGGAATACTATTAACAAGAAAACTAGTTGGCACAGAAAATAGGATCTCTTCTTTGCCAGGAAGGATCTCTTCTTTCCCTCTCTCTCATCTCACTAGTTTATTTCTCCACAAGGAAATAATCTTAGTTATTATTATATTCATAATTACTGTGTTTCTCCATGCCTGAGATTATGAGAGATGCTATGGGGAAGATGGCAGAAGTTTCCAGGGAAAAGAAATATTGGTTTTGACCTTCAAGAAGCCTGCAATCTGGCTGGGTAAATACAATTTCAGGTATGAGGCGGGAAGGTCTAGAGTAATAAATGCCATTACATGGGATTGAGACAGATGTTGAGTAGCGAAGTTCAGAAGGTAGGTGATCAATGTGAGCTAACAGACATGACCGGCATAACATAGGGTGTTGAGTTGCCCCTGAAATTTGAAATCTGACTGGAGGGGTGGGGGCAGGGGATGAGAGGTTGCGCTAAAGTTAACAAGTCTTGAAAGGAAACAGCTTAGAAGTGATGGTGAGTCAGTCAGCTGCATTTGGAGAGGTTATAGGCTTATTGGAGGATGTTTATTTGAGTTAGAGGAAGCAGAAAGAGCCGAGTGTTCAAGATGTGACTCTCTCATTCCTTCATTCATGAGGAAATGTGACTGCCAGACTGAGGTCATTAAACGTGATCTTATAAGCAATATGGAGCTTCTGTAAATCAAAGTCACTGTTTTATTCACTCAACAAACAGTGATAACATTTTGTTAAATGCCTACCATGTGCCAGTCTTGTGCTAGAAGCAATGAGGATATAGAGATGGACAGACTGCAGACCTTCTAAATAACTGTTGGGGAGCAAAGACACACACACACACACACACACACGCATGCGTGCACACATCTGTACTACTATTTATAAAGTGGGAATTGCATTAAGAAAGGTGAAAATGGCCATTTAGAGGTTTGCAAATGGCCATTCAGAGGCTTTGGAAAGCAGGAAACAATACATGTAAGTGAGCACCAAATTTTCAAACTTTCACTGGGGTGAACTGAATTCATCTCTATGGTTGTAGTAAGCAATTGTTGACTTCTAGGCTCCACTAGAAAACTTCAGTTCTTTGTTCATGTCATGTCAAGCCAATCAGCCATGCTCTGGGAGTTATTCTGGTCCCATTCATCTGTCATTGAAAACTCTTCTTAGTAACTTGTTACACCCTCAGCTCTGAAAGCCTAACGTGGAAGTTATTAGGGAAAAAAGGAAATTTCTAGCTTTCTGGAAACAGGGAAATGCTTCTGGAGTACTGGCTTTGTGTTAATGGCACAATGAGGCAGAGAATATTTTTTCCAGTCCCATCACTGGGGTTCTGCGCTCCTCCCTGAGAGAGATTATGACATGAAGGAGCTAGAGGTTGCCTCCAACAGATCTCCAGCAGAAAACCACCAGACAGCAATTACTGCTAGGCAGCGACTCGCCCACAATAATAATATCTAGCAGGAATTAAGGACTTCTAATGTGCCTGAACTAAGCTTTTAACGTACAATATACTTTTTATCCTTACAGAAACCCTATGAGGTGGGTATCATTATCATCTCTATTTTACAGATAAGATTAAGTAGAGGTTAAATAATGTACTCAAAGTCACTTATCTAGTAACTACTGGGAGTTAGGATGCAAATGAACACATGTGGAAGTTTAATCTTGGGAAACAGTGAACGTTTTTCTGAATTTTCCCTAATATACAGTCTATAATAAAATATCTCTTGCCCCAGAACCAGGAGAAGATGTCACTTCTAAGGTTTACCTTGTACTATAGCAAAGGATCAATGAATGTTTGTTGAATGAATAGATAAATTAATTTGTGTTATGTGTTGCATATATTTAGGTAGGTTTATATCTATCTATCAAAATTCATGCACCAATTTGCAAATATGTCATAAGTAAATTCCATACAGGTATATAGGTAATTATCTGTTTATTCTCTCTCCTATTAGATGATAAGCTCCATAAGAATCAGACTGTGCCTAGTTACTGCTGCATCACAGCTCCTAGTAAACTGCTGGGCTCATCATAGGCACTCATTACATATTGGCTAAATTACAACAAAAATGTACATTAAACCTATCAAGGGATATGCACATAAATATTTTACTTACATACAAGCCTGGATATATTGCATATCACATGGTATATGGTGCCATTCTTCTAAATGTTCTTAGTCACTTCTCAATAAGCATTTCTCTAAAATAAATCGTTAGCGTTATCTGCATTCAACAATGGAGGAGGGAAGTACAGGCACCAAGATCTGATGAGCTGTAGTTCAATTACTCCAGAAAAATTTGATTCAATAGAAAAATATCTACTGAAAATAGTCCCTGCCTTTTAGCCCTTTATTGTGCTTTGGGGTAATGAATCCCACTCATGAAACAAGCAGGGGGTGATATAGGACTACAGGGATCCTGTGGTCATGCATGGGAAGAACAAACACTGTGACAGTTCCCTGACAACCAGAGAGAGTAGAAAACACACAGGGCTCTTCATGGATATGTGATAAATGACCACATAAAGGATTTTTTTTCTGAATGTCAAAAGATCAATATCACTAAAACTGAGTGAAATCTGGATGCAGAGGCTCACCTCTACAATCCTAACACTCTGGGTGGGAGGTCGAGGCTGGAAGATCACTTGAGGCCAAGAGTTGGAGACAAGCCTGGGCAATAGGGAGACCATATCTTTATGAAAACTTTAAAAATTAGCCAGACATGGTGACACAAGCCTGTGGTCTCAACTACTTGGGAGGCTGAGGCAGGAGGATCACCTGAGCCCAGGAGTTGGATGTTGCAGTGAGCTATGGTGATGCCACTGCACTCTAGCCCAGGTGACAGAGTGAGACCCCATCTCAAAAAACAAACAACAACAAAAACAAACAAACACAAAAAACCTGGGAGAAAGGAAGAGGCAAAGGAAAGCATCCACAGAGTTTAGGACCAGTTTGTTGAGCTACGCATTTTCAGTTCCTCTCCCTTTTTCTGTTTGATTTCATCAATCCTCAGTATCCCCATCTGTAAAATGGGTATTGCACTATTAGTTACTGCATATGATGATCATGAAACCTAAATAAGATACTGCATGTGAAGTGGTTAACATGGCATCTGCCACAGAATAACTGCTCCATAAATGTTAGAACTACTACCTTCTATTGTTAATTAATATAATTTGGGAAGTCATAGAGTCAGAATATTAGACTGGAAGAGATGTGACACCTTCAAATACAACTCACTATGATCTAGAGGTAATGAGCTCTTGTCACCATTTTACTTGGGAGGACGAGTGGAAATTCAGCAAAGCTGAGCAGTATATTTCTATTTGTATTTATCTACGGAGATACGTCTATTGATTTCCTCCATGGCAGGACTGCAGTAGAGGCCCTTTATGAGACCAACTTAAATCAGCATGTTTCCCCATTTTCATAAGGGGTTGTAGCCAAGGTCACTCTGTATAGAGATGGGCTTTCAGCAGAAACAGTGACTATAGTATGTTCAATAGTTTCATCAAAAAACTCTTCCAGATAATGACAGGAGTAAAATACGCTCATGTTCCTCTTTTGTCCCTTTATTAATAAATTAGAGTACACAAAAACTCAAAAGTGACAGGGAAGGCTCACAAGAATCACTGGATTGCCTTACCAGGGACCACCCGCATCTCACACAGTGACTTTCCCGTTAGAAGACAGGAGGCTGCTCTCTACTGGGCTTGTACAATGTGTGGTTGGAGTGGCTCATTTAACAGGCAGCAGAGCCTCAAGCACACTGAGCCCTGTTGGTGCAAAGTTTCAATGAGTCTGCTCTGACCTTAGCTCAGTCCCTTCTTCTTCCACACTTTTGACCAAGTTCAAGGCCTCATTGTCTCCTGCCGAGGCTTTTGAGAGAGCCTCATAGCTGGTTCTCCTGCCTTCCTCCCTTCCTATCACCAATCCATTCCCCACAGGGACAACCAAAGTATCTTTTTCAAGCACAGACCTGTGAATTCCCTACTCTTGTAAAGACATCTAGTGGCTTCCCATTTGACTGTTAGTTCTAATTTCTTTGCTGCTGTTACTGCTGTTGTTGATGCTGTTACTAATATTATCACCATCATCATTATCATTATTTTTATATAAATTCTAAACTCTCTGAATAGAATTAAAGATCCTCAAAAATCAGTCAACATTTCCAGCTTTATAATAAATAAGATGACTGTGCTTTGTTGAAAGTTAATATGTCCTAGGTCATGTGCTCAGTGGTTTACTTTCATTATGTTATTTTATTCTCACCACAATCCTAAAAGGTAGTCTTATCTATCATTTAACAGATGAGGCACCAAAGCAAGGGAAAAGTGAGGTGTCTTGCTTTAGGCCACATAATCAGCAAGCAACATTAAGAATGAATTCAAGGAGCCTGGATTTGTGTCATCCCTAAGACCACATTGTCAGTCACCATTGTCTCAGCCTCATCTCTGTCACCTGTTCCGCACTTCCATCTCCCCTAAACCTGACAGCTGGGCCCTCTAAAGCAAACCAGTCAATCAACTCTCTTGGCCTTTGCACATGCGTTTACTTCCCCATGAAATGCTGCTGTGTCATCCTCCAGGTCATCAGAGCAAATGAACCACTTCCAATGTCACTGTAGCAGATGCTGGTGAACTCGTCTATCAGCTGCTGGGGTGTTGGCTGCTAACCACTTACATATGCTGCCTTCTCCAGAGAGCTTTTCAGGAGCCACCTCCCTGGAGATGTGTAGGAGGCGACCACACATCCTCCCACCCACCTGTGACAAATGATCGACCAATCAGGAGAAATAATGGCCCAGGCCTCTTGCCTTTCGGTGAAATCACCTCTATGGTGCAATTTGGAAGCCCGTCTTTGCATAGCTGCTCCCGTTGCCCTAGCCTGCATCCCTCACTGCCTGGCTCTTCTAACAGTACACTTTAAATAAATACCTATCTCAAGCTCTGCTTCTGGTGAACTGACCTAAGGGAGGCATATCCACTGCAATGCCATTCCTGACTTCCCCAGAAGTACCATCTTTTCAGTCAGTGCGCCTGACCGTCCTTCCATTATGGCACTTAGCACATAGTTCTAATATTACTGTAATGAAAGCCCCTGTCCTCCTCTAACTCATCACTCCTTTTAAGATGAGTACTGTGCCCTTTGAAGTTCTGTACCCCCTCACATCACAAGTGGCAGCATTCACCCCATACATTCCAGCTCAGCTTAAACCCTTCTATCCTGCCTGCCAGACTGGAAGCGTGGGATCCAAAGACCCCCACCACTGCTTGGCCCGTCTGTCTTACCGCCCTCCTCCCACCTGGCCCAGACTCACCTTATCACATTACGTTTAGTTACCTGCTTCCTATCAGGGGTAGCTTTGCCTCTGCTTTCTCATCCAGATGCCCACATTTCTCTCTCCTCCTAGCCCTATCTTGGTTTATCTTTCTTTTTCTCTCTCTTACTTCCCACACAAGAGTGCAAGATTTATGATTACAAATCATCTCATCAAAGCCAGACAGATGACCTCCTTGGCTGCATGCAAATGTATGTCCTTTTTAATTTATGCATGTCAAGCTTTTCAGAGGGAGGCAGAAATGTCCCATTAAACTATATCCATCTCCCCAATCCTGTTAATAAGCTAATAAAAAAGTTAAAGAGAAGTTCATGGGAGTAGACTAGCTTCTGTGATAGAATATTGGCTAAATGAGATATTCTTAAAAAGATAACATGTGTCTGTGTCAGACTGTTCAGAGAGGAGGGCTGAGACCAAAACTGACAGTGTCAGTTTCTTCTCCTTTATCTGGTGTGAGGATTCAGTGTCTCTTCTTTCTTGGTTAGTTTTTTCGTGATCAAATAGGCTTTAAAAAAATAAGGTGGATATCTAGAAAAGAATCATTCATTGAGAAGTAGGTATTTTAAATACATTGCCTCATTTAATAGTCACAACAACCCTGGAGGCTAAGCATTTTATAAACTTTTGTGCTGGGCAGGATCCTAAAGCTTAGGGAGGATGATTTGTTTCCCTGGATCACACACAAAAAAAGTATCAGAGCTAAATGTGACCTCAAAGTCTACTCTCTTTTCACTGCACCATATTTTATGAGAATATACTATAAGTCAGGATAAGATCTGAATCGAGAAATGATGATTGAAGGATGTTCGAAGGTCAGGAGAGTTCCCTTCCCTTTAAATAAACTCATGGAATGAGTCGTCTGGGAAAACACCTGGGAGGTGGGCTGCACTTCCAGCAATCAGAGAAAGTCTTTCAGCCAGCCCAGTGTTCTATTTGTATGGCTTGATACCATACCAGATTGGAGGCCAGGCAAGCAGTCAGTACTACTTAGTATCAGGGACAATTGACAGGAGTGTTTTTTGGCCAGAGCAGAGAAGGGAGAGGGCAGAGAGGATGATGACTTTCTGGATGGGTGAATTTAGTCCAATGATCAAGAACAAAGTAATAAAATCCATCATTAAAATTCCAGCCAAGGACAGGGAGAAGGGGAGTTTCCAGAAGGAAGAAAGGGATGCAATTTGAGCAAGCAAGGCGTTACAACACAAGGTCTCCTAATAAGGGAACAGGCATGTGTCCAATTACTTGGACTCCTTGGTTTCAGAGGAAGAAAAAAGACATGAACTGAGAGCCAGACTAACAGGTATTAAAAAGGTGTAAACTGTAACAGCCTAGCTGACAAGACAAGCAAGGCAGGCTCCTCTCTCACAGCACCTCAACCATATCAGCTTCCTTCCTGCCACAGGACCTTCGTACATGCTGCTGTCTTGCGTACATCTCCGTCCACTTCCTCACTGGGATAAACCCACGCAACCTTTAGAGTTCAGCTCAAACAGTCCACCATGAGCAACAACTTCCCCAATTGATCACCCACACCCACTCTATGTTAAATCAAGTTGACTATTTCTGAAAATAGTCCCTGCCTTTTAGCCCTTTATTGTGCTTTGGGGTAATGAATCCCACCCATGAAACAAGCAGGGGGTGATATAGGACTACAGGGATCCTGTGGTCATGCATGGGAAGAACAAACACTGTGACAGTTCCCTGACAACCAGAGAGAGTAGAAAACACACAGGGCTCTTCATGGATAGGTGAAATCAAGTATTAAATCAAGTTGAGGTCTTCCTGGCATACATGGTCATTGTTCTTTTTATTTAAATGTGTATCAATTACTGCTCAATTAATTAATTAATTTAACTATGTAGTTATCTAGTTGATGACTGTCTCTCTGACAAAGCTGAAATCCCCATGTGAGAGGGAGGGCAGCATCCTTATTCAACACTGTATTGTCCACGTAACTCATGGTGTTTAAAATAATAACAAGCAATGTTTCTGGAAGAAGGAAAAGGAAGGAAGGAAGGAAGGAGAGAAGAAAGGTTGACTGTATCAAACTCTATGATAATAATCTTTTTATAAGTCTTTCCAATTGGACTTTAAACCTTTGATTCAGGGAGAGTTTCTTATTCACATTTATAGCCCTGGGACCCACAGCAGTTGGCACATAGTAGTCAATAAATATCTACTGGGAGGATAAGTGTTGCACTTGGGCTTCATAGAATTTTACTCCATTCTACATGCTGGAGAAAAGAACTGGTTGCAAAGCCTGAAGTAGGTTCCTAAGTGGAGATCAAATAGCCCCAACTTAGGCAAATAGGTGGCTGGTCTCATCAAGCAGTTCCATACATTAGAACAAAAGTACAAAGGGGACCAAATTGACTGGTGTTGGTTTCTTTAACTTGGTTCTTATGATGAAGGGCTCATATTTTGTTTGCTTATTTGTCTGGCGTGGTTTTGTTTTGTTTTGTTTTTAAATTTTCAAACAGTTGCAGATAATGCATGGTCCCGCCTCATGAAACTAGTTTAGATATCATGACAACATCAGATTGCTCTTGGAGTTTCTAAAGGCTTACTTTCAATTTCTGTGCATTTCTCATCAGCATCAGTCCACAGCCCATACTTCGAATAGTAAGGCTCTAATGTGCTACTTTCTATTGCTCAAGCTGCCTTTAATGGTTAATAGGTTTTAGGTTTACATGACCTATCTGGAAGCAACATTTTATACTTTTCAAAGACCCAAGTTAGAAAACTGCCAACAGTTGAATTACAATGTTTTTAGTCTGACTTCCCAAGCCCAAAGGTAAGATTGAGCAGGTGAAAGTAGCCCAGCACAGGAGAAAATCTGTGATTGTTTCCCTATAAAATATGTCTTGCATTAAAGGCATAATATAAATTATTTGTCTGTTCATTACTAGAATATATAAATGATACATCACAATTTAGAGAAAGATTTATAGAAATATGAACACGTAGGTACAGGCTGGTAATTTTTTCCTGTACTAACCTTCAATTATCATCAATCATAGCCTAATCTAGCTCTGATTCCTACATTCTCTCCTTCATTCTTCATACAACCCAGGCTTTGTGTGGTAAACAACTTCTACTTTCCTATGCAGAGGGCAGACCCATCCATCTATGCCAGCCGAGTCTAGTCCCTTGAGTAATGTTTTAGGTCGTACAAGTCTCTCTATTTCACGAGTTTCTATATGTGTCTCAATTTGACTATACATGATCCATCAGACGGAAGGAATCTCTCTCGCAATCCACTTTAGTCCCATTTCTTTTATGAAGTAAAAATCTTTCTCTCCTTCTTGTAACTTTTTACTTACGCCCTGCTTCATGGACAGAATATAATTTCAGTAATAACACTGGGTTATGTAATGTTCTCTGGGATCCAGCAGGAAAAGAAAATACAACTTGAGGATAGCCTGTTCCAACTGAGAAAAAATTGCCTTGGCAACAAGTTTTATGTCACCACAATCTTGTAATCATCCTCCCTTTATTGAACAATGTCTCATTATCACTCAGAGTACTCTTCATGGAACCAAGATCCCAGCAGTTTTACAACCTGTTTTGATTCCCTAGACCCAACTGGTGTTCTCATAGTGGGAGTGGGGATAATCTTTTTTTTTTTATTTCTTTCAAACGTTTAAAAATGCATTTCTGCAAAGTGGAGGATGCACAGCTTTTATGCAGTATGGTTTGTGTCTTTCACACTGGTTGCTCATTGGGCTTTATGGGGTCTCAAGGCAGGAGACTGACATAGGTTAGAACAAGAGTTCTGAGTGAAAAAGAAAAAAAAATAATAGAACTTGGAGCCAGAGACTAAAGAAGGGGAGCTGGGTCAGCGTCCAAGCCCATGTTAGCCACCAGATTTAGCCGAGATAGTGGAGGAATAAAAAGGAAATTGACGTAGTGAACATTTTATGACAACTCTTTCTGAAGAAATTCTTTATCTCGTTCACCTCCACCACAGCAACCCTACAAGTTCCTTTTTATTTCCAGTTCAAACAATCCTTCTTTTCATATACCTGCAGAGACAATGGGGTTTTCTGAGGCTTTTAAAGCACTAGAAATCTGCTTTCTGTTGTTTGCAAAACATTTTAAAACTTCAAGGTTGAGCACCAGGGTATTCCTCGCTTTTAACTTGAAAAGCATTCAAGACCATGTAAAATAGTTGAAACTCTAATATGTCATATAATCTATTAGGTTTCCATTTAAAAATGGTGCCTTGATCAAAACGTTCACACTAGAGATCCCATGTTGTTTTTCAGAGGAGAGTGGTGTGGACACCAAATGGGAGGTGTTTGATGTGCAAACCATGTGCAAAGTACTATGCAAGGTTGCTGTAAAATATCATCTCATCAAATGGTTACCATGATCCTGTGAGCAGTTACCATAACCGCCATTGTATGTTGAGAAAAATGAGACTTAAAGAGATTAAGTAGCTTGCTAACAAAGTAAAGCTGATGTGCTCTCTGAGCACAGGCCTGGGCACCCAGCCTTCACTCCCTGCGAACTCATCCCCTTCAAGGATTTACATTCCACTTATGCCTGGTTCACTCTAAAAGGCATCTCCTCCCTGAGCCTCTTCTCTGAGCTTCAGACTCAAATTTACAGCTACCAATGCAGCTTTTCCACCAGAATGTTCTCAGACATAACATGTCCACAGCAAAATTATTAATCCTGCCACCCATGCAAACCCACTCCTCACCAAATCTTCGTCATCTCAGCAACGAGCGCCACAGCCACTACCCTTGCTCAAGTCAAACACTAGGACTCATTCTTGCCTCCCTTCCTCATATTTTCATCTAATCTCTTAATGGATTTTATTTATCTACCCAGAAAACAGGTTCCAAACATGACTGCATCTTACAACCTCTTCTACTAAAAAACCTAATTCAAGCCACCATCATTTCTTGACTGGCAGCAGCTTTCTAGATGGTCTTCTTTCTTCCTCTCTTGCCCCATTACTGGCTGTTGTCTACAAAGCCAAAGTAGCCAGAGTGATCTTTCTAAATTTGAATCAGATCATGTCATCCTCCTACTTAAAATATTCCAAGAGTTTGCTAGTGCCTGCACAAAACCTTGCCTTCACCCCCAAGCCCCAGATGATGGATTGCCTTTCTAAATACATCTCCCTCCATTCTCCCCCAAGCTCCCTACACTCTAACAACACTGACCTTCTCCCCATATTCAAACACACTCTCTCCTCCAGCCAAGTATTTTATTTTCTCTGTAGAATAGATCAGTACCAGAAAGTATTTTATTTGTTTATGTTTATTGTCAATACACCTCACTTGAATATAAGTTCCTTGAGGTCAGAGATTTTGTCTTTTTTCTTTTTGATCTAAGAACAGTGAGTAAGTAGCACAGGGTAGACAATCACTCTCCCCTGGCAGCTGTCCCCCCTCAGATGTTTACATATGCCCTTCCCTCTGCTGGAGCATTCGCCTTCATCATCTTTCCTTGGGTGACTCCCACTCATCTCTCTACTTTCACCTTAAGTGCCATTTCCTTTGGAAGCCTTCTCTGGCTCCTCCAACACCGATAGTTCCCGTTTTATGTTCTTATAACACTCTTTCCTTAACATTTCTCACCAAAATCTGTAACTACAGATGGGTGATGGTTATATGATTTATATGTGGCTCCCCTACTAGATGGAAAGCACGACAAGAAAGGAACTGTGTCTGTTTTATTCCATAGAGAATCTCCCAACCTAAACTGAAATTAATAAAAGTAAATTAAAATTAAATTAAACATTCGCTTTCTTAGCCATAGTAACCACATTTAAAATGAATGGCCGCATTTACCAAGGGCTACCATACTGAAGAGCTCAGATAGCAAACGTCTCCCTCATTGGAGAAAGTTTTATTGGACAGTGCTGTTCTAGAATAATTCTGATAAATGGAGAAAGTAGAAGAAAGAAGAGCATATGGAGTTTTAAAGACTTTATTCATTATTGTGGGTTGAATGTGTCTCCCCCAGAAAAATTTATGTGTGGAATTCCTAATCCACAGTACTTCAGAACGTGACATTATGCGGTGATAGTGTCTTTGCAGAGATAATCAAGTTAAAGTCGTGTCATTAGAGTAGGCCCTAATTGAACATGACTAGTGTCCTTATTAAAAGGGGAAATTGGACACAGAGACATGCATAGAGAGAAAATGATAAGAAGAGACCCAGGGAAAGATAGCCATCTATAAGCTATCTACAAGCAAAGGAGAGTGCTCTAGAATAGATCTTTTGTTCACAGCCTTCAGAAGGAACCAATCCTGCTGACATCTGATTTTGAACTTCTAGCCTCCAGAACAATGAGCCAATACATTTCTTTGATTGTTTCACCAAAAGTGGTTAAGTCATTCAGTTTGTGGCAATTTGCTTCTATGTTAAGTCAGCCTTAATAAACCAATATAGTTATTGTTCATTTGTTTGTTGACTAAAACAATGGCTATCAGACACTTATTCTGTATTAAAAATGGCAGTAGAAATTTAGTTTTTTTATAGAGACAGGATCTTGCTATGTTGCCCAGGCTGGTCTCAAACTCCTGGTCTCCAGTGATCTTCCTGCCTTAGACTCCTAAAGTGTTGGAATTATAGGCATGAGCCCCCCACACCCGGCCATAGTAGGCATTTTGTAAGGAACACCGAGATAATTTGATCTTTCCTCCAAGAAACTTACGGGCTAGTGGGAGTGAAAAAAAAATGTACTTAATGTATTTAAATAAATAAAATTAAAGTACAAATTGATAAATTCTTTGTGAAAGACCTTGCTCCTCTTTGAAATTAGTACGGAAATTAAAGGGATATCAGTTCTCCGAAATGCCCACAATGAAGGCTCAACATCAAACCTTTAAAAGTAAAAGGAGATCATTTACCGTTTGTTTCAGTGGACAAATCAGGAAGTACTAGTACCTTTTTCTCCCCACCTCAATCTCCCACCTTAGCCACAAGCCAAGGAAACCTCATTGCCCTAACATTCTCCTGCATGGCACATGCAGCTGGTGACAGATTTGATGTTAGTGACCCCACACAGTTCTCAGTCTGGCTGCTAGTGGTTCCCACCACCAGTGTTTATTCTTGGGAAGCCCCCAGCTTCCCACAAAAATCAAGTAGAGTCTTCACAGATCATTCCGTTAGTAGGATGAGCAGAAGCTGATTATGACCAGTACTAAACCTTCTCAGATTCCACTGCCCCTCAAAAATGCCTATTTTCAGAAGCAATAGATTGATCCTCACTAGCCTCTCCCCTCCCAGATTATTTCAGCAAAATCAGGGGCTTATTTCTCATTAGCTCACTTACTTCTAAGACCAACTCTTTAGCATTAGGAGCCTAATCATCATTGGCTCAACTGCTTGTTTCAGTTAGAAAGATGATTTGCTTTTTCATCAGAGGATGAAAGTTCATGGTCTGACACTCATTTACTTTTTCCCCTCAAATTCCCATACATAATGTCATTTGCTTAATTAAAGTCCTTGTATCCTGCTCAGTCTCTCATGGTGGGCAGGGACCATGTCTGCAGTGGTCTGTGTACATCTCTAGCACAAAGCCCATACAGCAGGTGCTCAATGAATGTTAAATGGTTGAAATAATTAATTTTATGAACCAAAAAATTTTAATGTGAAAAGTTTTTTATTATTAATAAATTAGTTTTATGGACTACAAAAGGACTATGCTATTTAAGAGGATGGAAAAATTGCTTTCAGAATGATCTTAAAAGCTCTGTGGAGGAGATTGTATGTGAGCAGAATCTTTAAAAATTAGGATATTTTATATATTTGGAATTGGAAAAAATCAATGATACAGAACAGCATAAGCAAAGCCCTGAAGGCAGGAATGCATGAAAGAGACTTACAGTAAATAAAGTTAGAACTGCAAATTGTAGACCAAATAGAGAAAGAACTTTTTTATTTTTTTTCCAGTAAGTAATGAGGAGGTATTGAAAGATTTTGAGAAAGAGATTGATACGTTCAAAGCTGTTTTTCAAGAAAATTAATTTGGCATTAATGCTTGAGAGCAAAATAGGGAAAATTGGAAGCAGAGAAAACAAGTATGAGAGAAAGATGTTCTTATGCCTCTATGTTTATATATTACTTTTTAGACAGATGCTATGGTTATTATGGTGTATAGACATATTCATCTTTCAGACTGGAAAAAGCTGGCTATCATAGTATAAGAATGATGTTTTCATACTTCATGCATTTCATGTTTATTTCCCTTCTGTTTAATATTTTTAAAAGACTCTGGAAATATCCATCATATGTTGATGTACAAGAGTTTTGCTCACCCTTCCAGCAAGAGCAGTGGTGGTAAAGATGTCAGTAAAGAAGAGAAGAAGCCTCTTTGTCTAGCTTGGTGGTTTTCAACCTTAACTACATATTACAATTACCAGGAGATGTTTTCTAAAAACCCTCAGTGTCCCAGGCCATACCTTAGAACAATTAAATTAGGGTCTTTGAGGGTAGAACCCAGGCATGAGTCTTCCCCAAAGTTCTTCTGGTAATTCTAATAGCAACCAACATTGAGAATCACTAACCCAGATTTCCCCTCCTCACCTGGAAAGTCTCCATCAAGAGATAAACCTTGGAGATCTGGTTTTGCTTAATAGAGAGCCATGCTGCTTTTGCTTTTTTTTTAATAACTGAAAGTCCATTGCCTACATAGGAGAAAAAATAAGAACTTGAAATAGGGTTAACAGTGGTAGGAGTGGGAGAAAATGACACTAGTGATATCACAGAGGGACAATCAATCAAAGAGAATTAGATGCAGGGGCGGGGAGTTGGTACTGCGCACTAGAGCCTGCTCCCAAAATAGGGAGCAGGGTGAGTGAACAGGTTTTGAAGGACAAAAATGAGCTCAGGATTGAATAAATTGAGTTGGAGGTGTAAGCAGGACATTAGGTCAATAGCTCTGTACAAGAGTTAGAGCTATATGGGAGAAGCTTTGGAAAGAGGCCATGCTGGGGAAGTAGGGTCCGAATCAGCAACATTGAGTTTAGTGGAAGATGCGACAGGGAATGAGCTACTAAGAGGGAGACCCTAGAAAGAGAAGAAAAAGAAATCAAGGACAAGACCTACTCACACCTTCATCACCCCAACCACCAAAGGTCATCACCTCTCCTTCTTTGTTTCTTAGTAGCAATACTCCACGTAGAAATGGAGAGCAATACTCTTTAGTAGAAATACTCCATGCTCTGCTGGAGTATTTCTCACACTACATTGTTCTAATAATATGTTGACATTTCTTGTTTCCCAGCTCCATGCTCAAGGACAAAGCCATGAGCTGTTAATTTTATATTCGCCAGCGTGGAAACAATGCACAATGCAGAGGTGGCCAATATTAATGAATGAATGTAAAAGTGGATTAACGAAAACTACGTATCCCCAGGGAAGATCCACAGGCACAGAGCACAGCAGCATCCTTGTAGTAACCTGGCCTGTCACTGCCACACCCCATGTTCTAGGCTAGCAGCCTCTGCTTTAGCCTTCCAGGGATCATTGCAACAAATAACATTAAAACAGATTTATCCAACATTTATTGGGTACCTACTACTCTGCTGGGCAAAATGGATAATATCAAATTTTAAAAAGATATGGTCCCTGCCTTCAAGGAGCTTATGATCAACCAGCGGAGAGAAGTTACCTCCTCTGTGATGCCTTCCCTGACTGCCAGGCTGACCAAGGCACCCTCACTATATGACCTTAGGGTTTTGTGTGCATTGATATGGTATCACTGAATACATTTTCTTCTGATCCTCTGATACGTTGCTCTCCTTCATAGCAGATACAACACTCCTCAAGAGAAATCATTGTACTAATCACCTTTAAACCACAAAGTTTAATACACCCATGCTGGACTACCTTTAGTTCTTCAAAATGTTGCTTATTCTTTTGTTTCAGGGTATTTGTGTATGCTATTCCTTCTACGTAAAATGTTAACACTCAATTCCATCTGGCAATGATGTATTTTTTCTTAAATATTTAGCTTTCCTCCAGGAAGCCTTCCCAGGCTCCAGGTCTGGGTTAACTGACCCTCCAAAATGATCTGTAGCCCATAGTTCTTGCCTGTGAAAAACCATACTGTGATTACCTGCATGTTTATACAGCATAAACTTCTCTAAAATGAAGATTATATCTTAGTTTATATTGTGTCCCTAGAACCTAATATAATGCTTATAACATACTGAATTTCTAAAAAGGTTGAATTAATAAATAAATAAATGAAAAAGCAAATGAATAAACAATGTAAGCATGTAACATGTTGCCAAACAAATTGAATGTACAGATATGCAAAAATGAAAAGACATAACCAGAGAATAAGTGGTAGTGTGAATGTGTGTGACAGCTGTACCCTGGGATATAGATCACGAGTGCAATGGAGCACAGAAATAGGGGTGGTCAATAAAAAAAATGACAACCAGCCATTCATGGCATTCCAAATGACCTCAATAATAGTTACTAATAATTTAATCCATCTTAAAAACTTTTGATACATTTTATAGTGATCATAATTTACAATATTATACTATTCTGAGACATCATTTAATGAGTCTAATGATCACACTCTTAAGAGAGAGATCAATAAATAGTAATCTATACGTTAACAAAATTTTGGAAATTATAAGCAGATTCTTTAAAAAATAATGAATCTAAAAAGTGCATATAATTCTTCTAAGTGCTTTTATGAATTGTTTTAAGTCCAAAATATAAGATTTTTTTTAATAATGTATGTTATGGAAATTCTGTGTTTAATTTTAAAATGTTTCAAATATCATTAAAAACAAATATAATTTTGTCTAGTCACCATCTACTTGCACCTACCATTGTCAAACTTTATGAATCAATAACCATAGCATAAATGTGTCACCTAGAGAGTTGCTTACTCATTGCTTCAAGATCACCTAGAAAACACAGTAGAGTGAACCTTGGCTAACCACAACCATCTATGAGAAAGATAGATAGATAGATAGATACAGATGAGAGAGACACAGACATAAATACAACTCATTAACTGCCTCCCATGGGTGAGATACTGTGTTATGTGCTTTACATATATAAGCTAATTTATTCTCCACCACCATTATACAAGAGAATATTATTATTCATATGTCATTGATTAGGATACTAGGCTCAGAAAGATTAATTAATTTACTGAAGATTGTTAAACAAGTAGGAGGCTGAACCATGCTTGAACCCACAATTACCTGACTCCAGAACTTTGGAATTTTCTGTGTTACATGGCTATCTTGTCTTTCAAGACCAAAAATCAATTATTGTTGGGATCCGTTCACATTCCCTTACCCTGAACCCTGCTGTTCTTATCAAACAAGCAATAGAGCTGCAGACCCGCCCAGGTTCTGAAACCTCCAATCTGGCTTCAACATTAATCTTTAACCAACTGACCTAAGCAGCCTCTGATGTGCTGAGGACTCTGCCATCTCCAATGGCCATGTAAGGGAAGACATATCCGAATAAGAATTGTCCTTGTAGCTAGATTACTACTGATCCACTCTAGTCGCCAAAAACGTAAATTAAAGTAATGGTTGAATCCGGTTGATTCAGGTGCCACCCTTTAGTAATATCTTAATGGATTCTCTAACTTAGGGTTTAAAAAAACATAGCAGAGGGTTGGTTGAAAAAAATCACACCACCACCACCACCACCACCACCACCTTTGCCACCACAGACCTACACACACACAGTTAATTCTATAATATTTACATATATCTATATATGCGTGTGCACATATTTACATATATATGTAAAGTTATATAAAATTGCATATAAAATAAAATCCAAATACTTACATGCAATCATGAATTTTATGTGCAATACAGACAAAAGCTTTCAGATTCTGTGTTTGGTATCTGTGCAGTCTGGCATAAATTCACTGCTTAAGAAGTAATTATTAAATGAATAAATGAAGTCCAAATACAGTATTAGCTCTCTCAATCTCTCTTCACTTTGCTTTACTAAAATCTGCAGCCAGTAGTTGTTGAGTTAGTGTCTCTTTTAATTCCTATCCTGGATTCTCCTTCTGTTGTTGGCTGGTTCCACCTCCTCACTCATTTGGTTTTTCCACCCACTCAAGTCAAAGCCCTGTCCGTATACCTATGAGAGCTCATCAGAGAGAGTTCTCAGGTTACCTCTGCAATCATTCAGCATTCAGTTATTAAGCTCAAAAGTCATCTGCCCTGAACTAAAGTCTTTTATTATTATCCTAGTTCTTACTATTTTTAATTACTAACAGCATGGACACAAACTTCTAAGAATGCCCAAGATGTTATTGCCATCCAATGACAGTAGATTCCACTAATACTTTTCTGCATCTTGCCTACTGCTAAATTTCTGAGTGTCCATAAATGTCTTATATGTAGTAAAAAGAGCACTGGACTTAGAGTTGGAAGTTTTGGAATAGACTCTGAGCTCTTCCATTTATTAGCTGTGGAACCTTAATGAAACTACTTCACCTATCTAATCTACAGTAAACCCTCTTTAGAAAAGAATTATTGGTGGATTAAGGAGGATAGCTCATGTGGATGGTCCCATATCAGAACTTTATAAATGCTGTATACTCAGTAAATGCTCTATTTTTTGCTTGAATCTACAAAAGAAAGTCTTCCTCTTTGCCGAAAGAGATTTTGTAAATCCCCATGGCTTTAGGCAGAAAAGGAACAACTTTAATAAGTAATGTTAATTAGAATATATTCCTTTTCCATTTGGGCTCTTTTCTGGTTCCAAATGAAGCATAGAATTATTATTTCTAGATGCGTGAAATATGCCATTGGTATTTTGATGGGGATTGCACTGAATCTGTAAGTCACTTTGGGTTGTATGGACATTTTTAACAACATTGATTCTACTGATCCATGAGCATGACATGTTTCTCCATTTGTTTGTGGCATCTGCAACTCCTTTCCTCAGTGTTTCATAGCTCTCCTTATAGAGATCTTTCACTTCCTTGGTTAAGTATATTCCTAGATATTTTATTTTCTTTGTAGCTAGTGTGAATGGTATTGAAGTCTTTGATTTGATTCTCAGCTTCCCTGTTATTGGTATATAGAAATACTACTTATTTGTGTGCATTAATTTTATATCCTGAGATTTAGCTGCATTTATTTATCAATTCCAGGAGACTCTTAGTGGAGTCTTTGGGATTTTCTAGATACAAGATCATATTGTCAGCAAAATGCTGGCGTGGATGCAGAGAGAAAGGAATGCTTATATGCCGTTGGTGGAACTGCAAACTACTACAACCCCTATGGGATAAAGTACAAAGATTTCTCAAAGAACTAAAAGTAGACCTACCATTTGATCTAGCAATCCCACTACTGGGTATCTATCCAAAGGAAAAGGAGTCATTTTATCAAAAAGACACCTGCACTTCAATGTTTATTACAGCACACAATTCACAATTGCAAAGATATGGAATCAACCCAAGTGCCCATCAATTCATGAGTGGATTAACAAAACATGGTATATGTATACCATGGAGTACTACTCAGCCATAAAAAAGGATGAATTAATGTCTTTTGAAGCAATTTGGAAGGATCCAGAGACCATTATCCTAAGCTAAGTATTTCAAGAATGGAAAAACAAACAATACATATACTCTCTAATAAATTGGAACTAACCAATGGGCATACAAATACCCACAGGAAAGTAAAAGTAATTAGAAATTGAGCAGGAGGGAGGGGGGAGGAGGGGAAGGGCAAAAACCCACCTAAGAGGTACAATGAACACTATTCAAGTGATGGGTACATTTACAGCCCTGACTCAAGCCATGTATCAAAAACATCTGTACCCCCTTAATATTTTGAAATCAAAAAATAAAAACAAAAACAAAACAAAAGAATATACTCTTTTTCTGAGGATATCTTCCCTCTGTGGTCCTCACGTGTGTGCCACAATCAAAAGTTATCTCAGCCACAACAGTTGGGATTTAAAACTGGCTACTTGCTCCCTTGCTAGGGTTTCTTCTTTAACTGTTATTTGCTTCCATGTTGCTATAGAATACTCCAGTTTGGGATCACAGTGAGAAATGCCTTCAGTGAACAGCAACCACAACCAAAAGATCTTTTATCTGACATTGAAATAGACAAGATTTTCTTGCCTCTGAATTTAACTGGAGTTAAACAAGGGATGCTTGTTAGGTATAACTAGACTGACGGGCTTGCTCTGTGCAGTAACAATCTGAAAATATTAAAAAGGGTGGATAGAAACAAGAGGCATTCACAGGTAGGTGAAGCCATAGAAATGATGGAGCTTATTTGCCACATGAATAATGGATCATTTGGTCACAGCTGGCTAAGGTGTCAGTTCCACTCCCGTGGTAAAATCACTGATTGTAAACTTTCTTTTTCCCCCCTGAAGAATGAGGTTAACGGAGCAAAGAGAAATGCCAGCGGCTGTGAGATTTGCCGTTACATGAAATCTCTTTCTGCTGAGAAGCCTTGTCATTTTATTGGAGAGAATTCTTTTGGAAGGTCACTTTAGATACATGTAATAGCACTCTGGTGGCATGAAATACTGGGCATAAAGGAGATCCACACATAGAAGGAAGGAGCATAGGATTTTGATAGAAAACCTGGGTTCAAACCAAACTTTGCCACTTACTTGTTGCATAACCTTGGTGCAGTTACTTAACCTCGTTGAGCCCATGCTTGTTGTCAATAAAGTGGAGATGTTAATGGCTATTTGAAGGGTTGTTACAGGGAGTAAATGGTAACATTTTCGTTTCTGTGGAACATATTTGTCATTTTAGAAGATATTAGTCCCTCCAACCCTATACTTGTGCCAATGTGGTACTGCAAAATTCAGGAGACCAAAAAGAAGTGGAGCACATTCTGGCAAGTGTTCTCATGCCCAGAAACTGGTATATTCAGCAAGTATTAAACACATAATCTGGCTGGGCACAGTGGTGGCTCATACCTGTAACCCTAGCACTCTGGGAGGCCGAGGTGGGAGGATCACTTGAGGTCAGGAGTCCAACACTAGCCTGAGCAACAGCAAGAACCTGTCTCTACTAAAAATAGAAAAAAATTAGCTGGGCAACTAAAAATAGAAAAAAATTAGCCATATGTGGTGGTGCACACCTGTAGTCCCAGCTGCTCAGGAGGCTGAGGCAGGAGGATCGCTTGAGCCCAGGAATTTGAGGTTGCTGTGAGCTAGGCTAATGCCACAGCACTGTAGCCCAGGTGACAGAGCAAGACTCTATCTCTAAAGAAAAAAAAAAAAAAACACCACAGACTCTGTCTCAGGCTTGGTGCCTTCACCTCCAAACTAGAGCTAACAATAGCAATCTCTGTTGTCCTTCGTCAGCAAATCATTTTAAAGCTCAAGTCAGGCAATGATTGTGAACACCCTGGAAATTGGTAAGTAAACAGCTTCCTATACTCTTGTTTTCTCTCTTCCTTTGACCCCACTGCTAAGAATTAAGAAAGACCACACAGATCCAAACCACCAAGGCTCGTATGCATCTCCTTTCTTTATGGTCCTTTATGTCTTAGAGTTTCTCAGCCCCAAGATTACGCAGCATAACTCTTTAGGAGGGTATAAATTCAAGTGTAATTGGTAATTTCGACATCTGTGGTAACGTTCAGTTCTAAATGGGACCTTCCCAGGTTGGACTGGGGAGTAGATAGTGAAGCATTCACCCGTAGAATATCCAAATGATATTGTAGAGCATTTTAACATCCAGCTCAGCATACCTGTGGAAAAGGTTTATTATCCTCATCTCTCCGATGAATAAAGCAAGGTTCAGAAGGTTTTACTGCCTTCCTCAAGATCATAAAGTTGTTAAATCATAGCTCTAAGATTTGATATTTATAAGTTTGTTTGTTTCTTTAAAACCCTCGGTTTTATCCCCAAAGTACACTGCTCCTTATTCAACTAGGAGAATAGAAACGGTGAGAACATCCAGGGTAAACTTCCTTCATGGGAACAGGAAGGTGAGAGCCGCATACACGCCAGGGCAGGGGGCTGGTGGCCGAACCCGAAGTGCAGACACAGCCGGAGAAGACATGGGATTAGGTTCGGCCTGGACTAGTTCGTGCCTGTGGGGGAAAGTGTGTGCTAGGAGGTGTAAACAGCTAGAGGCAAAACTCACCTTTCCTCCAGCCATAGTTTGATCAGTATGTGTTCTATTTTCTCCCTGCAACAACCACGTCTTGCTCTGTGGCAGTGTCTTAGCCACTTCTGGCAGCCATAACAAAGTACCACAGACTGGTGATTTATAAATAACAGAAATTTACTTCCCACCGTTCTGGAGTCTGGAAGTCTGAGATAGGGTGCCAGCACGGTCGGGTTCTGGGGAAGGCCCTCCTCCAAGTCGCAGACTGCCAACGCTTTGTATCCTCCGACAGCACAAGGAGGGCTAGCTGTACCTCTGGCCTCTTCTTATGAGGGCAGTACTCCCATTCATGGGGGCTCTACCCTCACGAAGTAGTTACCTCCCAAAGCCCCCACCTCCACATCGCGTACGGATTAGGGTTTCAACATATGAATTTGGGAGGACACAAACATGGAGTTCACAGCAGAATTTCAGGGGCTACTCCTTAACTGTCCTCGTCATCTTTGCAGATGCACAGACCACATCTTACCTTCAGAGAAACAAGAGACACAAAATGTGCACCTAGAGTCAGAAAGAGCAGAAGTTCTCTAAAAAGAGTCTTTTTCAAACCACTCCTTTTGACAGATTGTGACCATGCAAACAAAAGTCCTTCAGTCACAGTTCAAGGTGGTTTTCCTATTTCTCTGTAAACCAAATGTCTTCAGGCTTCATCAGTCTGTGGACTCAGATTTAGATCTAAATTTTATTTATTAGCTCAGTTGCCTCCACTTTTACGAGTTCATAACATTATTGCGGACTTCGAGGGTCCCTCTCCCTAGCCCTTTGGGTTATGAGAGTCCCCAAGATCAACTTTTACCCTGCTTTGGGCCCCCTATAACATGTCTGGGGAGGTCAACGCTCCCTGCAGTCCTTGCAGTCCCACCTCCTGGCAGTGGCTTACTCCACAGCCACTAAGCTGCTCAGACAGTGCCACTCGCTTGCTTTCTTCTCTTATAGGGAAATGCTTCTCGTTCCCATGTTCCTCTTTTCAAAGGGAATCCCACAGCAGGACTCTGAAAGTGATCTGCAAGTATCTTCCCACCTTGGCAGTTTACACGTTACAGTCACTGCACTAAAGCCAGCACCAAGACTCGCACTCCCTTCTAATGCTTGGGTTGAGCTACTAAATCCATTTTACTAACTTTTCTCCTTAAGTGTCACAGGATCTTCCCTGGTGATCCTTGATGACCAGGTTATCATTGAATTCTGGCTTCTACTGCCATACCTAGTTACCCACTCTTTCTCTGTCTGACTAAAGCCCAATATGTGCACAGATAGAATTATTTCTCAGAATGCCCCTAGCCCATACACAAATGCATTTTTAGGTCACTCACCAGACAGGTTTATAACATTTTCATTTCTAAGCAATGGCAAATTCAAATGTTGCCTATTTTAATGCAAGAAACAGTTCAAAATTATAGTAATTTATGACTTACCTCAAGGTTTATATCTCCCATGAATCACTCCCCCAACACAAGTTCTTGCTAATAATCCTTTCCCTCCTAACCTCTAAATGTATTAAAATTCAAAAAACATTTAATAAGTGCCAATTTTGTGCCAATACATGCATTAGGCACTTTCATATATATTCTCCTATTGAATTTTCAGAATAATTCTATGTAATCATTTAAGTAGTAAAACCTATCTCTGAGATTTAAATCCAGCAATCTTCAGGGCCACCATATTGGCTCCCATATAATGAACGTATCTTAATGATTTGTCAACACAAATATTTGGTTTTGCATTTTTCTCTTTTTTAAGTTACAGGGTCATTCCTTATCAAGACATTATAAATTACCCAAGGACACCTGATACTTCTGTTTGGTCATATATTGGTGCAAAACAAATTATCCCAACACATTGTAGCTTAAAACAATAACCATCTTATTATATCTCCCAATTTTGTAGAGCAGGAATGTAGGCAGGACTCAAATGGGCAATTCTACTTCTCAATGGGATGTTGACTACAACACTACACCAATGGTATTCAGGTGGTAGATGGGCTGCTCTGGAGAGTCCAAGAGATTTTATTCACATGGCTAGTGCCTTGGCAGGGGTGGCTGGAAGGCCGAATTCAGCTGGGACTGTCAATTAAATCTTCTACAACTGAATTCTCCAGTATGGTATCTCAGGAAATCAGACTTCAGACATGGTAGCTTGAGATTCCCAAAGAGGGTGTTCCAAGAGGCAGAAAATAGAAGCTGATAATTTTACAAACTGGAGTAATATCACTTACAGCAATTTTATTGTTCAAAGCTGTTACAGAGCCTGCCCAGGTTCAAGGAGAGACAACAGAGACCCCACCTCTCAATGGGAGGAGAGCCAAAGAAATTATAGCCATCCTTAATGCAACACAGCTTCTTCCAGAGTTTCTAAATGTATACTCAGTACATGTAAGTGGAAAGAGGTAATAATTATATTTTAATAGCTACCATTTCTGAGCCTCCAGATGGCCAAGCTTACTCTAAGGCAGATTTTTCTGAAACTCAGCACTGTTGACATTTTGGGCTAGATAATTCTCTGTTGTGAGGAGCTGTCCGGTGAATCAAAAGATGTGTAGCAGCATCCCTGGCCTCCACCTGCTAGATGCCACACCACATCCCCTAGTTGTAACGGTCAAAAATCGTCTCTAATCATTGCCAAATGTCACCTAAATAAAAAAAAAAATCATGCCTGATCTATGTTAAACACTAAACACAGGGGTACATTATAGTATCACACACAACCCTCAGAGGGCATAAGGCAGGTACTATAATTATTTCCATTTTATAGAAGAGTAAACTGAGATTTAGAGAGTTAAGTGACTTTTCCAGTTACTCAGAAGGAAAAACCCAGATCCCTCTGACTGCAAAGGCTGGGCTCTTTCTATCATGCTGTTACTTTCTGTTTTCTACTTCAAACTGTCCAGCATCCAGATGGATATCATCGACTAAACAACCAGTTCTCCAAAGTCAGAGGCAAAACATAGTCACACAAGTCCAGCACTGCTGCGGTGCCCCCAAATGATTTAGCAAGGGGACCTGACTTCATTCTCTAGCTGCTTTAGGCCATCTCTAGCACAGAAAGCATTGATCCACTGAAAATTAGCAAATGCTTCTGTTCCCTGCCCTGCTGTTTGCTTACTGAGGGAATTCAAGCCTAATTTGGAGCTGCGCCTGACTCTGGGCTGCCTGCCAGCCCTCGGCGCGCGGCGTGCTGGCACACATGCTCTCACCTGGTGTGCGGTCTATTTTAGGACTCAGCCTCAGTTGCTGCGGCTGCAGGTGCCCTGACAGATGTAGCATGCCCTGCATTTGCCCTGGATTAAAGACACCTCCATTTCTGGAACAGACTTGTCCTTGCAACCTGGCCAGTCCTTGCCAGTCCCCTCGCTTGGTGTGTTCATTCACCCATCGCAATTCAGTACCCATTAGGGCTCTTGTGCCCCACCCCCGTCCCTCCTACCTACCTGCCTACCAGCCTTACCTACCTCAATCCCTCCAGAATTTACCATCTCTTTGCAGGAAGAAAAATACATATTTAATAACTGACCATTAGGGAATGGAGGGTAGAATAGATCTGGGGACACAAGGAAGGGAGTAGTCAATTATATTTGGATAGGGGGTGGCTGACTGGTTGGGGAAGGTTTCATGGAGGAGGTAACCGTGTAGAAGTTCTCCAGGAAGAACCAAAATGAGAATGACATTTCAGGCAGGGGAATAAATCTGATGTAAAGGGACAAAAACGCTCTAAGTGGCCCAGTGTCCTGAAGCTACCTAAATCCACTGAGGAGAGGTGACTGTCAGAGAGGACAAACAGGGAATGAGAATGGGGACCTACAGTATTCCTTGTCTCTAAATAGAAGAGCAGGGCTTTAAGGAAAGGAATGAAAGGTTGGACTTGTAATTGTAAAGATTACTCTATCACCTCCAAGCTGTATATTTTGGAGAAAGGCAAAGCTGAATGGAAGGGACTGGTGGAAACCAATTAGAACTTTATTCAAATAGTTTGTAATTTAATTATTTGACACATTTTAATTGTTCACCTAATTTGCTGCCAGATTTGTGGCTAGACAGCCAAAATAGAGTGGTGAATGAAACTGACATAGCCCTCAATACATGTAGGTCTCCTGTTCTTGAAAGGATGACAGATATTAAACAAGAGGCACAATTAATCACACAATTAGGATGAAAGGTTCTAGGAAGGAGGAGTGTAGTGGCTTATGGACGTGTACAACAGAGGAGCCCAGCACAGTCTGGGGTGGCAGTCAGGGGTAGGGGGTAGCTTCTTTTTTCTGTTAGATAATTTAGTCCCCCAACTGTCTTGTGAGTCAGGAAATATTAGCCATCATGTTACAAATGCAGAAACAAAGGCTTAGGGCACGGAGCAGAAACACTTGCTTGAGGCAAAACGACTCTGTTTATGAGTAGCAATGGCATGATAAGAAATTAAGGAGATAGATTCCAAATGGGACTTCTTCACCCTGCCTAGTGATGCCAGCTATTTGGCCACTACCTGGGGGACTCAGGTTTCATCAGAATCTAAAACCTCTCTCTCTCTCTCTCTCTCTCTCTGTCTCCCTCCTTCTCTTTCTTCCTCTTTCTCTCCCCCCTCACCCCCCACTTCCCTCCCTCTTTCTCTCTCTTGGCTGAACTGGTTTGTTGAACTCTGTGCACAGAGCCAGCCAGCAGGGTGACATTGTGGCAGAGATGGAAGCTTGCAGCTCCTTGCATCAGAAAACAGAGAGAGCCTCTCTGGCAATCGGCTGCAGACACAAAGAAGCTTGCGTCAAAGGTGACTCAGCTCTGGCTTGTCAGCAATGCTCTACCATCAGCTATTAAAAAAGATGCAAGGCAGCTTCCACGAGACGTCAAACCAATTGCACAGCAAGCCACTGCCCACAAGGGAGCTTCTGGGCAGACAACGCCGGCTCTTTCACGGGTGAAATGGCAGAGTGCGTTCACAGAGCACGAGCGCAGGGTGTAAGCAGAGGGTCTGATGGTCCAGGTAGCTCTTCATATCCCAGCCAAGTGAGGCCTTTGTCTCTGTCACCTGGAAAGTGGCCCTGGGAACAGGTGTGTGCCTGGCTGACTCATTCTGCATGGCCCCCAAACAGCTATGTGAAGATGACCTTGAGCTAGGAAGAAAAGGAGGGATTCATACAAATGCAAAGACATCTTCTGGAAACTCAGGGCTTGGTAGCAGTGGTGTGGCCTTGGGAGTCAGCTGATGAACTTGGAAGCCCAGCTCAGCCCCTCAGCAGCTGTGTGGCCCAGAACACGTCTGCACCTCAGTGTCTAGTAAGATGGAAGAAGGGAGAAGGAGATGGAAGTCGTTGCCTTTGGGCCTCTTCTATGAGCCAGATGCTTCACTGATCTCATCTGGTTTTACCATCATTACCACCATGGAAGTCTGGTGTGTTTGTCTTGTCTTACAGGTGACCATGACACCTCCCTTATAAAATGTTTGTGAGCCTCAGTGAAGTAATATAGATTAAGTACTTAATACCACAAAGCCAAGAGCTATGTATTCTTATAATTATTATTACCATAAGTATTATCTCCATTATATAGATGAAAAACCTGAGGCTAGAAAGCCACTTAGCAGGGACTCTAAACCAGCTCTGTCTGGTTCTAAAGCCTCTATTCTCATACACATCACAATATTGTTTCCCTGACTCCTCCCCCTCTTCCCCAGAGGTTAACCAAAATCCATTAAAAAAAGCGTATGGCAGGAAAAAAGAATTTAGCCAAATCATTCTTGAACAAAGAATTTAATAATAAATAAAATGACTAAGAAAGTATTAATAAATTAAAATAATCTAGTAATAATTAAAAATCATTCCATAAATATTCTCAAGTGCTATTGATGTGCTAGTCATTGTGCTGCTATGGGAAATAAAAAGAAATTAGATATGAATTATGCCTGCCCAATTTATAGTCTAGTAAATATGTGCAGAAATCACTCTAGTCATAGTGGGAGTAGCAAATAGTAAGTATCCACTAATCTATATTGATGGATGCTATATTCTAGACACAATTATTAGCATGACATATGCATTATCTCTACCATTTATAATAGTCCTCTACGATAGGAATTACTACTCCAGTTTTACAGAGGAGAGACCAGAGCTCAGAGAGGTTATGTCATTTGGCCAAAAATATATAACACAGAAGTGGGACAGAACCAGAAAGCAAATCTGATCTGTCTGACTCAAATTTACCCTTGTGACCATTGTGCTACACTTCCTCACTCTCCCTAGCCAGACTCTCTGCTTGCAATTCCAAAAACAAGCTAATTTGACCAAATGGCTTTAATAAAAAGCAGAATTGCACCAATCAGTGCTAACAGGCAACCATACCAAATAAAATCACAGGAATTCCTTTCTGACCTTCCAGCTTACTATTTTGGTATAGAGCCATTTTATTCTACCACCTCTAGTCCTCCTCTATGATGAAAACACAAATCTGATGGCAGCGACTCCCAAGTTCGTCCACACTGCAGTTCACCAGCCTTTCCACTTGCAGTGCACTCAGGCCACCTCTGGGCAGCTCACTCCTGCCTTTCTGAAGACATATGCACAACCCTGTCACTTTACACAGCCCTTAGTCAAACAGTGAGACGGTTTGATTCTTCTTCAAAAGGTATGTTTGAATGTCACTAATGAAGAATAAAATAATAATGCCATGCCTTTTTTGTCCCTTTTTTCCAAGTTGCTCAAAGATACCTAAGTCAGGCACAGACAGGCTTTGAGTCACATAAAGGATATAATTGGGGATGATATTGAGGGCAAAAACTTAACCGTAATTAAATGGATTCTTCCCCTTCAAAGCACACCAAGGAGACGACTTTCAACAGAAGCATCACTCTCTTACTGTGTCAGTGGTTGGAGGAATATACTTGTTCCCTAAATTCGAGGGGCTGGGGATGGTTGACACTGTCTCTACCACCATCCATCATCTGCCCACAGATGCCTACCAATCCACCTCTCTCTCCTTTATCTTGTACACACGGTACTTCAGCTGTGCAAAATGATCCCTCCATTATTGGACACACTGAAAAACTTTATCCCACATTCTCCATCAACAAACCTTTCAGTGTTCACAGCCCAGGTCAGAATTCACCTTATTGGTGAAGCCTCCTCTGATAATCCAAGAACTTCTCTCCTAGTGTCCTGCTTCCCTGTGGCACTGTAATTGTCACTCTGTATTTGGATTGTGCCTTGGAACACCTGTCTCCCCAGTCGATTGACAGTGATAGGGATAGGGCTTTATCTAGGCCGTCTTTGTTACCTTATTCACAGATGAAAAAGCAAAGCAGCTTACCTTTGAATAGGGCAGGTAGTCAATGAACCAGAAAGCAAATAAACAAACAAGTAAAATATCACAGATTGGGATAATTCCTACGAAGGAAAATAAATACATGATGTAGTAGAGAATAAAGGGAAATGTCAACTAACATAAGTGGGTGATCAGAAACGGGCTCTTGGAGGAGGTAGAATTTAAGCAGAGACCTAAATGAAAAGAAGGATTCAAGGTCACAATGAACTGGGCCCAAAGCATTTCGGTGGTGGTACTAGAAAGTGCACAAGTCCTGCTGTGGCAAGAGTGTGATATGTGCAAGGAACTAGGAGGAGGCTAGTGTGATGGAAAGTGGTAAGAAACAGGGAGCCTTGAAAGAGACGAGGTAAGTGCAAAATAGACACAAGGCCAGGCCAGCCCAGGTGGGGCCTCGCTGGCCGCTGTTGGTAAAGAGTTTCTCAATGCATTTGATTCTAAATTCAATGGGGAGCTATGGAAAGGTCCTTCACAGGGAAGTGACATTATTTAATTTATGTTTTACATTTTTCAAAAAGATATTTTGAGCTCTATATGGGAAGAAAACTGGATTGAAGGGTTAAGAGGATAAGAGTAGAAGTGGAGGAACTTTTGGGAGGAGGGGTTATTCTCCAGGTGCCAACCACAGTGTCTGATACAGTATTTGAAATGAGTGAATGACTGAATGAATGAATGGGTTAGGCCATCCTGGGGCTTAACAGAAAAATTGTGCCAGCCATTGCTTTCCCTGACGGGTTCCTATTATATCTCCTCCTCATCCTTAGCACCCCTAGGACTTGATTTATTCTGGGGAGAAAAAAAACAGTGAAAAGCACATTCTGAAAATTCCGCACCCATCTCAGGCCCAGGCTTGCAAAAATCACCATCCTGTCATAGTAATATTTATCATGTTTGACATCATTTCTTGCCACTGTTCTTCATTCCTGTGAACATCAAACGACCTCCCATTTCTGGCAGAAGAAGACAACGATGACAACAAGTTCTACTCCAACCAGAGAAGAGAAGGTGACGAGAAGGGGGAAAATATTCTGATGGGGACGTTTATCCCCTTTCCAGGAAGCTGGCTGTGGGCCACACTTGCAGCCTTGACCTTAAAACCTGTGAAACCTCAGCTTCCCCAGGGGAGCCAGGAGGGGCAGAATCTTGGCACAGGGAGCTCCTGAGTAGCACAAGTATCCGCTTTTCCTCAGCAGTCTCCTGCTTTATTAGCTAAGCCGCTCTGAAGCCTGGACGGGCACATTTCATGCTGAGTTAGGGTGAAAGCGATTTGGCAGGTTCCATTCCCAGGGTGCTCCGGAAAAGATACAAGGGGCTGTTGGACACAAGCCACGCTGGATGCTTTCCTAAACCAACAGGAATCAGCTGCTCTTTGACAGTGGGGTCTGCTAACTGATGGAAAATTCTTCAAGGGGAACGGAGGCTGAGGGAACTAAGAAGGTGCTGAGTGTTCTGTATGGATATGATTCCAGCAGAACATTTGCTCCAAAATTCTCTAGCGCAGGAAAATAGAAGTAATTCTCTAATAGGTATACTTTTAAAAATGTAAAAACAAAAAATTGAATAAATTCTGAAGCTCCAAGGGAACTTAATGATGGAATAGTCCCATTTCTAATGAGGAAGCTGACATGTGAGGATGTAGAGATACTTCTCAAATTTGCCGAACTACCAAAGGATACAACAGAAAGATGCCCAGGACTCCGCTCTGTCCAGGCTTTTTCAGATACTGTGCCCTGTTGCTTAGGAAGCAGTATAATAAGGTAGCAACTAATGACTGTTTGGTGGGAAAAAAGACTCACCATCATAGAGGCCTGGGATAGAATCTCTGTGATACTCACTAGATTGATGACCTTTTACATATTTTCTCCTAGGAAACAGAAATAATTGCCCCTGCCTTATAGATAAAGATGAGATAATGACTACAAAGTCTGTGCACAGAAATTGTGTGCCTATATGTTCAACATATATTTTACTTCCTCGTAGATATTGATAACAACTATGTTTTCTAGTCCCTTTGCACCTGGATGGGGCCACATGACTATGAAATTTAGGCAGAAGTGATGCACCTAGTCCCAGGAATCTTACAGGCACCGCTTTATTTCTGCTCTCTTTCACAAAGAGTGGACATTGAAGATGGCAGGGTTATAAAATAGTAAGAGTCTAGATCTTCAAATCACCATGTAGAGAAGAGTCAACTAACCACCAACATTCACATTGAACTCTACAAGTTAGAAGAAAATATTTTCACATTAAAATATATTTTAGGGGATTGTTTGCTATTGAAGCTACTCTTATTTACTCTGATTAATATTATAATGTTCATAAATGGCATAATTTTGTCTTCTTCAGAATCTATACCAGCTACAGATTCCTATAATCAGAGCTTCTTTCCACAGTTCTGGAAGGTGACAGCCAACATCAACTCTGATGAGATTCTGAAGTGTTTGGCTTTGGAATCATTGAAGAATTCAACTGTGTTCCAAATAATATGGCTGTAGATATATATTTATTGCATTTTAATTCTTCAAAAATCAGCAAGTGAGGTGAATTCTCATTCTTTTTAACATTCATTTGTTAAGTGATTACTAAGCTCCAAACATTATTCTGATCCTATCACCTACATTCCACATGCTACCCTCACAGAAGTCCCGTAATGTTGTAAGATCACTAGTATTTCAACCATGCCAACTCCCACCTCAAGTCTCTTACCCCTAATATTCTTTCTGCCAAGAATACTCTTTTTCCAGGCATCTACATAGCTCACACCCTAGCTTTGTTCAAGTTCCTGACAAATCGTTCTAAAACAATGTCCTTCTGCCATCCACAGCACCAACTTATTTTCCATCTCATTTGTACATATTTTGCTGTTCATTCCTAGCACTGTTTGTTCTTGGCACACAAAAGCCAATTTCTGGTGGAAAGGGTGCTTCTTAACTGATGCCAGTTTGAGTCTTCATTGACCTCATAATGGCACAGATCAGTGGCAGATCTGTAGGGGTCAAAAAAACCAGCAAAAACAGAAAGCTTCTTGAACACATGCATCCATTAAAAGACCTTTGTTTGTTTGTTTGTTTGTTTTTTCAATCTCAGAATTCTTGGTCTGCGGGTTGTACCTATTCCCCACCCTTCATAAATTTCTGAATCAATCTGTTGCAGCATCCTAATCTCCTTGTTCACAGAATGAAGGGATGTAAGTCTTTGTTTTCACATAGCATCCCTTACACTAGCTCTTATTTTTGAATCTATGTATCTCAACCCACCTCCCTCATTTTTACAGCATCAGTCAATTCTCTTCCTTTTCCTATCAATTATAATCCAGGAAAAAGACAGATTCAAGGATAAATCAATTTGTAAAGTAATGCCTTCATGTCCATTTTCCATCCAAACCAGCCATGTGGGACAAAACACCTGAGGAGAACTTTCAAGTCCCAGTTCTCCGGACATGACATTGACATTCTAAAGATGGGCACCATTATCAGTAGCAGCATTGATGTGCCTTCAAGTGGCCTCAAAAGCAGCAGCCATTCATTTTACAAATATTTGTTGAGCACCTGCTGGAGTCACTGAAAATATGACAATGAAAGAAAACTACAGAAATTCTCTTGTGCTCATGCAGCCACAGGGGGCCAAGATGGGAGAAGAGGGATATGGTGGATCCAGCCTGGAAGGTATAGCTGAGATTCGTTTGACAGCACATTTGATACACCCTGTTGAAAATGTCCAAAATTGAGGGGCATTTTGAGAGTGGTTAAATACCTTACTGAATAGCCAGTAAGCAGGGGTATGGGTGGGTGTCTAGAGCTAATGTATTTTGAGTCTAAATGTAATTATGACTGAGTTTCAGCCATAGCCTATTGGGCAAGGCAACATTTAGGTGAATGTATAAAATAATAAACCTATAATATACCAAGAGAGCACTTAATTCTTGGGAAATATAAAAAAGTAAAAAAAGAAAAATCCCTAGGATTTTATATTTATTCAACCATGAACAAATATTATTTGGTGCCTATTATGTTCCAAATACTGTTTTGTTCAAACTCTTTATCCATCGGACATTATCAATAAGCATAGACTCATAGAGTAACAACCAAAAGTCATGTCTATTTCTTTAGTTTTAAATTGGTTTCCAAGATGGTGGCACTCCTTCTTACATTAAAAAGCAAACCTGGACTGTCACATAGATAAAGAGTAAAGAGAATGGAATAAAGTTTCATTCAAGAAACTTGAAGGCAGTCCACAGGATACACTATACTCTGTTGTCCAAAGAGAACACAAGAAATAATGCATGATCCTCAAAATTACTATTTTGAGAGTAGGAAAAAAAAAGTTGAAAGTTACATAAGCAACACAGGATGTTTAAGTTATATAAGGAACACAAGCAACAATATGGATCACCATTTTTTAATAAAGAACAAAAGCTATGCCCTTAAGAAAATATAAATGAATACTCCCTCAAATGTTGCTATGCATTGTTTAGAGATCTTACTTCTTCTTTCAATATCTACATATTAGAAGGTTACGATGACCCTTGCTAAAACTAAGGGTTATTGTCAATTATGTTAGTGAATTATGTTGGAACTGGCAGTGAAAGCCAGTGTCCCTCGTAAATAAGGATACTAAAACCTGGTGATAATTCTTCTGGGGAAGTTACCAGTACTTGCAGTTTATTAAGAACACTTATTAAGGATCTCTTGAATGTGCCTATAAAGAAAAGCAGGCACTTGTTCCCCACAAAAGTCATCGTTTTGGAGGAAGCCCACTGAATGATGAAGTAGGTTTTGTATAAAATGCAAATTCACATTTTGTAGGAAATGGAAGTTCATTCATCTAAATCATTTCTGCTACAGTCTATGACAGCTTCTGAAAATTGCCAGGGTAGGTTTTTTATTTGATCTTTCAACATTATTGGAGGTCATATAAACAGGATTATATGAAGTCTTTCACTGTCAATTAGTGTAATTCTAAATCAACATTCTGTCAACGTTGTGCGGATTTTACAGGGTAAGGAGGAAGACCGGAGAGGTGGTTTTTTCCCTCAAATGGATTGCCCTGGCTTTTGGTTAATGCTTAAATAAAAAGGGAGCAAAGCAAGGTGGGGGGGAGGGAAGGAGAGAGGGAAGGAGGAAGGGAGAAAGAGAAGAGGGAGGACAAAAGGAAGGGAGAGGGAAATGAAGGGAGAGAAGAAGGGAAGAGAACAACTTAATTTATTTTAAGATGTTTGGGGAAATTAATCCATTACTTATTTTTATCTTAAGAAACAAAAACTCAGAGTAATTTAAAGGTTAAAAACAATTCATTTTCTGTGAAAATTGGATACCCAAGTGGTATTCTAATTTTATCATCTAAAATGTGACTCCTTCTGAACCTTACATGCAGGGGACTTATTTTTAGCCAAGAGATACAGTGCTGGGCACTAACATTTTTTTTATGGAAATGGAAAACAGACCAAATTTCTTGCATTTGTAGAATATCAGCCCTGCTATTAAGTGTAATTTGTTTGACTTACATTTGCCTTCAAGGATGGATTTCAGAGAACTTCTGGAACTATACTTTCCATAAGTCTCTATAAATATGAGGAAAAACTCTCTATTTGAAAATCTTTATAAATACTGGATTAAATTTGCATCCTCTCCTTTACAACTCCACAGGAAACCTCCTAGAGATGGGTAAGAAAAGGTAAGAAAAGTTTTAGAGTCAAGTAAATTATCTCAGTTATCTCCAAAATATCCTTGTAAAAAAGAACGCTATGTTTCAAACTAATCAATGTTGGAAAGAGTCGATAGATAAAATAAAATAATCCAATGAATAGACACTTTTCTCATCTAGAAATCTATGATCTACAGGACTGGCTTATATCAGGCACCCACGTTTTGAACTTCAGAATATCTTCAGCCTCTGCAACCTGACCTACCAGTGTGGAATCCCAGTTCTGCCTCTTAGCCTTTGTGTGATCTCTATGCTTCTATTCATAAAACAGAGAAAATTATGTTCTCCACTTCAGAGTTGAGATGAGAACTTACTGACATAATGTACAGACGGTGACTAGCACAGTGCCTGACAAGCTATCATCACCATTAATGTCATATTTCTCCACTACAGTAGTTTCAAAATTAACCCCATGCCCAATCTTTCCCTCTTTTAAACCCATTCTCAAAATCTCAGCCAGAATGAATTTTTTAGAATATAAAATTGATCATATCACTCCCATTCTTAAAATCAAAGAATAATGTCCATGGTACCTTAGGTTGCAGACAAGCCCTTTCAAAATCAAGCTCTTTCTCACCTTCCATACCTGTCTCTAATCCCCCCATTCCCTCTATTTCCTGTTCCTGCTCCGAACTTCCAGCCACACAAGACATTTGATAATACTGAACATATTCTTCCATTTACTTGTGCTCTTCTGTCTATACTTCCCCCTACCTAAAACATTCTTTCCATTCTTATCCTCAATAGATCAGATCAAAAAATGTTTCTTTCTCAAGAAACTCTGGACTCAACAATGCACAGAGGAAGGGAAAAGTGATCTGCTCTAGTGATGTTCAAAGAATAGCAGGTGCCAATTTGCTTACCAAAGAGAAGATCCGTTATAAACTCATCAGTCCTGCTGCTTTGTACATTCCCATGGTGGCCTATTTACTCGCACTGTTATTATAAGCATAATCTAAGCACTCCCAAAGTCACTCTGGCCAGCTTACAATACATCTTAAAATGCATCTGCAGCACAGATTGAACCAACACTTTTAAAATACTGGGAAGTGATAAACACATGATTTTGCTTAAGTAGTTAATGTGGCTGCAATTAAAGTTGGAGATCATTTTTCCTAGTGCCCTGCTAAACTATACTTGTACACATGGGTAATAAAATAGCAACTGCTAAATTAGCTATGATAAGTGGGAAAAAGAACAGAACAGATAGCTGAAATGTACTGACAATTTCTGTTTGGGATTATGGTGAGTTTGGGGATACTATAGATGGTCTTTATGGGATCTACGAATACCTACACACCACCAAGACCCAGCCACCTCTTCTTACGAAGTCCTGGAGAGAGATGTACATAAAAGAGAAAATGACAAATAGGAAACTCAGTGCTACTTTATTATAATTAGACGGGCTTTTGCCTAAGACTTCAATTATAAATTCTTTGGTAACCCAGCTGGAAATGTGGCTTAGAGCACAAAGCATACAAAGACCTAAAGGAGCTGTACCTATCCTTCAAGGCCAGATTCAAAGCTGTGGTTATCTTGGTGGCCCCATTTAAAAAATATATTTAAGGTATTAACACCTAGAGTATGCATTTGGGAAAAGTGGAGCAAGATAACACTAGGGCTCCTCCAATGTAGAATCATTACCTCACTTAGCTTGCTGTTTTATCGTTTATCAAAGGTAGGATGAAGGAAGAGTGGCTATGTAGGCAACATTATAACACACAGTTATCCTGCCCAGTAGTATGTATGGACTGAACAGTATCCCAGAATCTGATTTTCCCTTCACTCTTCAACTTATTTTTAAATGTGACCTCATTCTGGGTCAACACTCTGGCCTTAAAGCCATGGATCAAGACAATTTCAGGCTCTTAACTCAGTTTGTTCATCTTTCAAGTGATGTATTAGGCAAGATGCATTGTGGTTCTTTCCAGCTCTGATGTAATGTTATATGAGCATAAATAAATATTACCTTCTATAAAGCAATGATAATATTAGATAATTAAGTATGAAATGTCCGCTTTCCTTAAGTACTAAGTTTGACAGTTGATATCTCTGACAATTCACTTTGAAATTTCTTGTTTTATTTTTATCGTGATGGTACATCCTCAGTCTTCCAGACACATGTTTTGGCTTGTGATATCTTTCAAATTTTTTTCGAACACATTTTGTGAAACCACAAATAAGTAAAAAATTCATATTATTTTCGAATATGAGTTCCATCCTGGAACTAATGCAGTGCAGATAGCTCAAAATATCAATGAAGTGTTTGGGAAGGATGTGGCTAATGAACACACCGTATGTTGATGGTTTGAGAAGTTCCATTCTGCTGATTTTAATCTTGAAAATGAACCACATGGGCAATGTGAGACCAAGGTGGGTAATGATGACCTGAAAGTTATAGTGGAAGCAAATCCATCTCAACCTACGCAAGAATTAGCAAGGTTTGACAGTACTATTCAAACAATAGTGGCCCATTTGAAACAAATTGCCAAGGTAAAGAAGCTGAATAGATGGGTACTACATGAATTAAACAAACATCAAAAGAGAAATCGTCTCGAAACTTGCCTTTCTTTGCTGTCACGGCACAAAGGAGAATCATTTCTACACCATGTTTTTATGTGGGATGAAAAATGAAGTCTTTTTGACAATCTCAAGCATTCAGCACAATGGCTGGATAAAGATGAAGTGCCAAAACCAGTCCAAAACTAAATGTTCATCAAAAAAAAAAGATAATGGTGTCTGTTTGGTGGTCCAGCACTGGTATTATCCACTACAGCTTCATGAAACTTGGTCAGTAGATTACTGCGGATGTCTACTGCAACCAATTGGACAAAATGATGAAGATGCTTGTGATTAAGCAGCCAAGATTGGTCAATAGAGACAGGCCAATCCTCTTGAAAGACAATGCTAAACCATATGTTGCACAAACAACGCTGCTCAAACTACAGCCGCTGGACTTGGAAACTCTCTGTCATCCACCATATTCACCAGACCTTGCACCGACTACCACTTCTTCCAGGTTTTGGATCACTTCTTTCAAGGAAGAATATTCAATTCTCAACAAGTTGTGGAAAAGGCCTTTCACAATTTCATTACCACTCACTCTCCAGGCTTCTTCGCTGCTAGCATAAACAAGCTACCATTAAGATGGTAAAACTATGTTGATAGTTTAGCCACATACTTTGATTAATTGCACTGCTTCTTGTTTGAGATATAGTACACTTTTGACTTGAAATCAGACATTTCATATTTAATGACCTTAATAGTAATATCCAATAGTGCTTTTCCCAGCAGCAAAACAAATTCCTTTTGGATGTAAATTGTGTTTTCATAGTCTTCACACTTCTATTCCTAAGCAAGTCTTTTGTAGGAGACTGAATGAAAGAGGGTAGTTAACTAAGCAAACCTCTATTTCTACTCCTGACTGAAAGTCCCAAATACTCTTACTTAAGAAAGTTCAGAACATAAAAATAATTAGGACATTTTCCAATCTTCTCTCTAGAAAATTCTAATGTGAACCAAATAGTCAAAAACAAGGAACAAGTATTTTTTGTATGAACATAATGGGATAGTCAGCCTTTTTCACTTCTCTTCAAAGAAATCATGTATTAAAAGCATTAAGAAGAATTTTTTTGAAAAGTGGTTCCAGAGCAATCAGACAAGAGAAGGAAATCAAGGGCATCCAAATGGGGGCAGAAGAGGTCAAACTATCTCTCTTTGCTGACAATATGATCTTATATATAGAAAACCCCAAAGATTCTGCCATGAAACTACTGGAATTGATAAATAAGTTCAGCAAAGTCTCAGGTTATGAAATTAATGTACACAAATCAGTAGCATTCATATATGCCAACAACAGTCAAACTGAGAGCAAATAAAAGATTCAATACCTTTCACAATAGCAACAAAGAAAATAAAATACCTAGAAATATATTTAACTAAGGAGATGAAAGACCTCTGTATGGAGGAGGAAGGAAATAGCAGAGAATGTAAACAGAAGGAAAACCATATCATGCTCATGAATTGGCAGAATCAACATTGTTAAAATATCTATACTACCCAAAGTGATCTACAGATTCAATGTAATCACTATTTAAATGCCAACATCATTTTTTCACAGACCTAGAAAAAATACTTCTATACATTTTATGGAACCAGAGAAGAACCTGTATAGTTTAGGCAACATTAAACAAAAAGAAAAAATTGGGAAACATCAATTTTCCAGACTTCCAGCTACACTATTATACAAAGCTATATTAACCAAAAGAGCATGGTACTGGCACAAGAACAGAGACATAGAACAATGGAATAAGACTGAGAACCCAGATATAAAACCATCCTCATATATCCATCTGGTCTTTGACAAAGCAGACAAAAACATACACTGGGGAAAAGAATCCTTATTCAATAAATAGTGCTGGGAAAATTGGATAGCCAGATGTAGAAGACTGAAACAGGATCCACACCTCTCACCTCTCATAAAAATCAACTCATGATAGATAACAGACTTAATCTTAAGGTATGAAACCATAAGAATTCTAGAAGAATATGTTGGAAAAACTCTTATAGAGATCAGCCTAGACAAAGATATATGAAGAAGACCCAAAAGCAATCACAGCGTCTACAGAAATAAACAAATGGAAACTGATCAAATTAAAAAGCTTCTGTAAAACCAAAGGAACTATCACTAGAGCAAATAGATAACCTACAGAATGGGAGAAAATATTTGCATGCTATACATCCATTAAAAGACTGATAACTGGAATCTATATAGAACTCAGAAAAATCAGTAAGAAAGAATCAAACAACTTCATTAAAAAATGAACAAAGGACATGAACAGAAACTTTTCAAAAGAAGATAGACTAATGACCAACAAACATATGAAATAATGTTCAACAACTCTAATCATCAGGGAAATGCAAATCAAAACTACAATGAGCTATCACTTAACTCCAGTGAGAATGGCTTTTACCAAAAAGTCCCAAAACAACAAATGTTGGTATGGATGCAGACAGAGAGGAACATTCATACACTGCTGGTGGGACTGCAAACTAATACAACCTCTATGGAAAGCAATATGGAGATACCTCAAAGAACTAGTAGACCTGCCATTTGATCCAGCAATCCCACTACTGGGTATCTACCCAAAGGAAAAAAAAGATATCCTATAAAAAAGACATCTGCACCCAAATGTTTATTGCAGCACAATTCACAATTGCAAAGATGTGGAAATAACCCAAGTGCCCATCAATATATGAGTGGCTGAACAAAATGTGATATATGTATACCACAGATACAACTTCATGGTAAAAAAAAAAAAATGAACTATTTATTGTATTATCCTGGATGGGGCTGGAGCCAATTCTTCTAAGTGAAGTATCACAAGAATGGAAACACAAACACTTCATATACTCATCATTAAATTGGTATTAATTGATCAATGGTAATGTACACATACAGGAAGTAACCTTCATAGGGTCGGGCATGTGTGGAGGGATGGGTAAATCCACACCTAATGAATGTGGTGCATGCTGTCTGGGGGAGGGGCACCCTTGTCAGGTGGTGCAAAGGCAATTTATGTAACCAAAGCATTTGTACCCCCATAATGTCCTAAAATAAAAAGTAAAAATAAAAAGAAGAGATTTTTTTTTTAAATTGCAATTTCCATTTTCAGTAAGACTAGGAGACAGGTATAATACATAAAAATAATAAAAGGCTACAAAAACTGAGATTGGTCGAAAGCAAATGGGAGGAAGAAATGCGAACAAGTGACAAGAGGGTCCAGCAGTGTCAAATCGCAGAAAGCACCAGCAAAGATACACTTCCTAAATGTGGGGTTCATGGTCTAAAGAGCAAAATTTATCCCCTTCTTTTGCAACAAGTAAGAGAACTGAGTGAGTTTGGTGGTGAGGCAGAGAAATTTCATTTCACAGTCATACAAACCAGCCATATTTATAGGGATCATGCTAATAACAGACAAGGAGAGAGCCTCTAGGATCTGAAGCCTTTGATGTTATTCTCCCATCCATAAGAATCTCCTGAATATACCTGGTCTAGAAAAAAGTCTATTTTATTAAAAAAATAAAACAGAAACAAGGAAATAATTCAAAGATACTATTAGCAAATAAGGAAAAGAGAAGCAAAATTTACCATAATCTGAAGATTGCCCATCAAAAGAATATTGTGAACATGTAATGAATTAAAATATATTAATAAAGCAATTGTTGTTATTAAATACCACAGGCAGAAAGGTAGTAGCTCAGGAAAAATATAACCAGAGAATAGGAAGACTTTAAAGATAAGCTAACATAGCTGAGAAAAGACATAAAAGAAAGAAGCAAAGAAATCTTACACACAGAGAGAGATAAAATTGAAGGAAAGTAAAAAAGAACTGAAGAAATAAGAAAAAGAGGAGAGAAAAAGAGAGAGAGAGAGATAGGGGAGAGAGAGAAAGGTGGAGGGGGAGAGAGAGAGAGAGAAACTTGAAAAGAGTAGAGAAAACCAGAGCAATAGAAAATAGGCAAAGGGGGCCGGGCGCGGTGGCTCATGCCTGTAATCCTAGCCCTCTGGGAGGCCGAGGCAGGTGGATTGCTCGAGGCCAGGAGTTCGAGACCAGCCTCAGCAAGAGCGAGACCCCGTCTCTACTAAAAATAGAAACAAATTAGCTGGCCAACTAAAATATATATATAGAAAAAAAAATTAGCCAGGCATGGTGGCGCATGCCTGTATTCCCAGCTACTGGGGAGGCTGAGGCAGTAGGATCGCTTAAGCCCAGGAGTTTAAGGTTGCTGTGAGCTAGGCTGACGCCAGGGCACTCACTCTAGCCCAGGCAACAGAGCGAGACTCTGTCTCAAAAAAAAAAAAAAAAGAAAAAAGAAAATAGGCAAAGAAGAACCAACAGATATATAATGCTTGTATATGCATAAAGAAATTGTAATAAGAGTCATAAGGTTTGAAGGGATACGTTTCACTATATGACATTTTATATGATTTTGAAATATTTGTATAACAAGAATTATTGTTTGTAATTTTTTCCTTTTAAAAAAATTTACTAGAGATATGAGGTACAAATTTAATCTCATTACATATATTGTGTAATGGTGAAATCTGGTATTGTAATGTACACCCAAGTAGTGTACATTGTTCCCCATAGGTAATTTTTCATCTCTTACCACCTCCCTCCCCTTTTGAGTTCTCAATGTTCATTATACCACTCTGTGTGCCCTTGCATAGCTATAGTTTAGCTCCCACGTACATGAGAACATGCAACATTATATTTTACTGTTCTTGAATACTTCACTTAGGATAATGGCCTCCAGTTCCACCATATTGCTGTAAAAAACATTATTTTTTTCTCTTTCTTGTGGCTGCATAGTACTCCATGTTATATATATCACATTTTTTTTTATCTGCTCATTGTTTGATAGGTACTTAGTTTGATTCTGTATCTTTACAATTGTGAATTGTGCTTTGATAAACATACAAGTGCAAGTATCATTTTGGTATAATGATTTCTTTTCCTTGGAGTAGGTACCCAGTAGTGGGATTGCAGGATCAAATAGTAGATCCTGCTCACTCTTAGTTTCTATTTGCATAGAATATCTTTTACTATCCCCTTACTTTCAGTCTATTTTGTGCTTATAGGTAAGGTGAGTTTCTTTTAAGCAGCATGGAATTGGATCATTTTTTAAATCCAGTCTGTCAATCCATATCTTTTAAGTAGAACATTTAATCCATTTACATTCAAGGCTGATATTGATGTATGAGGCTTTGTTCTTGTCATATTGTTATTTCCTAACTCTTTTATAAATTCTTTATTCTTTTCTATTTCTCTGATCTTTGTCTTTGTGGTTTGCTGAACTTCTTCATGTTGCCATTTAATTCCTTCCTCTTCCTCACTCACGTGATTGCTTTATTAGACTTTTGAATTTTATATTTTCATGTGTATTTGTAATGGTGAATATTCAACTTTCATTTCCATGTTTAGGACACATTTGAGCATTGCTTATAGGACCAGTCTAGTGGTAACAAATTCTTTCAGTGTGTGCTTGGGAACGACTTTATTTCTCCTTTATTTATGAAGCTTATTCTGTCGGGGTATAAAATTCTTGGTTGACAGTTCCTCCGCCCCCTAATATTTTGAAAATACCATCTTATTCTCTTCTGGCCTATAAGGTTTCTGTTGAGAAGTCTGCAGTTAGTGTAATGGGATTTCCTTCATTGGTAACTAAATGCTTTTCATTTGCTAATTGTAAATTCTTTATTTCACTTTGACTTTAGTCATTCTAATTATAATATGCTGTGATAAGTTGTTTTTGCAAAGCATTTGCCCTGGGATTGTTAGGTTTCCCTCCTATATCTGAATTTCTAACTCTCTTGCTAGTCCTGGGAATTTTTTATTGATTGCTTCTTTAAACAGGTTTTACAAACATTTTGATGTCTCTTCCATCTTGAGAATATTGATAATTCATAAGTTTGGTTGACTTATGTGGTCCTAGACATCTCAAAGTTTTCACTCACTCTTTTTTTATTCTTTTTGTCTGAGTGGAGTATTTCAAAAGACACCGACTTCAAGTTCTGAGATACTTTCTTCTGCTTGATCTAGTCTATTTTTGAAACTATCAAATGTGTCCCGTATTTTCTTCAATGAATTTTTCAGCTCCAGAATTTCTGGGTGGTTGTTGGTTTTTGTTTGTTTGTTTGTTTGTTTTTTAAGATATCTATCTCCTTGGTAAATTTCACATTCATATCTTGAATTGAATTTCTGGTTTGTTTGTATTGCTTTTAAGATTTCTCTTGCATCTCATTGAGCTTCTTCAAAATAAATATTTGGAATTCTTTATCTGGTATTATAAGGAATTATTTTTGATTGGAATCTGTTGCTGGAAAATTGTTGTGGTCCTTTGGTGGAGTCATATTTCCTTGGTTTTCCATATTTTCTGTGTTCTTCTATTGATACCTGCACCTCTGATGTAATAGTCACTTATTCCAATATTTTGAAATTACTTTCAAAGGGGGGAGAATATTTTTGTGGAGATGTACATATGTTGTTGATTGAATAGAACACTTTGGCTTTGATTTTAGGTGCCTGTGGCAGTGTGATCTTTGTATGATTTCTTAGGCAGCACACAGTGTCAGTGGTATCTGTGATTTCCTTAGTGGCTTAGGATAAGGTTATTAGTTGAGGCTTCAGTGAAGTTTTGCTGGGGATTTGCACACCAGTTAAATCAGTCTTCAGGTTCTAGTCATGGGAGCAGTGGGCTGAGTATGCCTGACTTTAGGCCCCAGAGCAGCTTATGCTGGTAGTGGTATTATTGTGCCCTGGAAGGCCAATTCTTGAGCCTTCAGGTAGCTTGCTCAAAAACTAGTAGTTGGAGCAGAGGGTAAACAGCATGGGCAAGATGTTAGGGGGAGTGCGGTAATGTTTGCATCTTAGTCTCATAGCAGCCCATAGCAAGGTGATGGGAATTGTCCTCAGCGTTTGTAGGAGACTTTGGGCTCCCCTGTCACTCCTTAACTAGGTGGAGGCTATAGCTGCATTGGCCTGAATGCAGTCTAAGGACAGGGAGTAATGCAGCTTTTGACTCCCAAAATGATACCTTAGGCTTGTGACCAGAGAGGGTGGGGTCCTTCCCTAGGCAGGTTGCATTGGCAAAAAATTATGGGGAGTGCAGTCTGACACTCAGTCTCACAGTAGGTCATTACAGGGTGGTGGTTATTATCCTAGATATGGATCAGAAAACAGAGCTTCCCTGTCCCTCCCAAGCAAGAAGGCAGCTGCAGCTACATCATCCTAAACTTGGGCCAAGAGCAGCAGTGTTAAATGCTTAAAATGAGACCTTGGGCCTGTGACTAGAGAGCCTGTGCCCCACTCAAGCAATCAACATGGGGAAGAAACTGGAAAATGTGGTCTGCTCGTGGTTCAGTCCCAACAGCAGCCCACAACAGAGTAGGGGGTACCTTACCAGGGCTGTGTGGGAGCACCTAGACTCTGTCCCTCCTCAGAGCCATGCAGTGATTGGAAGTGCACCCATAGTTCCCAGTATCTAGGCTCTCAGAATGACGCCAGCTCAAGCTGCTCTAGACTCAGACACCTGACGGATTCCATGTGGGTTCCCTTTTGGGAGCAACATCTCTGTGCAACCTCCAAGAAGCTTTCTATGTTAAGTCCAAGACTTGAGTGGGTCAGGGGTTCTCTTGTAGCCAAGATCTTAAAAGTTTGTCCAGGAGTGTGGAGTTGTGGGTGCTTTTCTCTTACTGTTTCCTCAAGTCCAGGAGCTCCTCCCAGCTCTTAGCTTGTCCCCAGCTGGGCAAGTTGCCCTGAACCCTCTCCTTTCCAATTTTGGTGCTTCTTGTCATTTCCTTGGTGAATCCTGGACTTCTCTCCTAGATGGTATGTTTGAAATGTGAGAATCTGTTTATTATTCTGGTTTCTCTCTGAGGAGGAGTCACACTACCTATGTCTCATTGGCTCTCTTGGTCCTATCTCCTGTATGTGATTTTTTTCTCAAGCACAAGAAAAGAGAACAGCTAGATAGAGGTGAAATAGAAAGAATGGAAAAGTGACAGATTTGATTCAAAGGTATTAGCAATACTTATTGAATGCCTACTATATGCCAAGCACTGTTGTAGTTACTGAGTGTGCCATGATAAAGGAAATAGACAAAAATTTCTGCCCTTATGGACTTTCATTCTAGAGAAAGTAGATGGACAGCAAACAAAAATATATTATATACAAAATGGTAATAATGGAAAATATCTGTAGGTAAATAAAACAGTGAGGGTGTTAGAGCATGCAAAGGAAAAAAGGACTTACAACCTTGGATAGGGTAGTCGTGGAAGGACTCCAGATGAAGTGACTCTTGGGCAGAGACCCAGAACAAGTGACGGAGGGAGACATGCACATATCCCAGGAAGAAGGAATGGTAATAAGCACTAAAAACCCTAATGCAGAAATGTCTTGGCTTTACAGAAACTATATGGAGTTCAGAATAGCCAGAGAGCAGGAGGAGTCAGGGGGAGGAAGTGCAAACAGGGACATAATGGGAGCCAGATTAAATATGGCTTTGAATATCATTTTAGGAACTTTGTCTCTTACTCTGAGTGAGGTGAGATGATGGGGCATTCTGTTTTATTTTGAAAGTATCATTCTGGATACTGTGCTAAGTTAGCTAAAGTTAACCTTAAAGCTAAGGCCAAAAGAGCTAAACACTCTTTTCATTAAGACAACCACTAGTGGTTGAGGCTTGCCCCCTTCCCAAAGGTTTAGGCAGAGCTAGAATTTTAGAGGATCAGGCCCTCCAAAAACATTCCCCTTCACTTCCTCCTACTCCTGTGTTGAAAGGGAAGTCTCGGATAGAGATTGTCTTTGGGAGGGAGAATGATTATGAAACAGGGATATGCCACCTTTCTTCAAAGCCAAAGGAGGAAGACTTCGTAAGTATTATGTGAAAGACTGGTAGACCATGCTACCAGAAAGCAAAAAGAGTAGAGGATGGGGAAGAGATAGCATGGTGTGGATCTGCCTGAAGGACACACAAACACCACTTTGACTCCAAATTCAACTTCAAAAGGTATGGAGGTTGAATCCTGAGAATGCCTGGAGGCTCAAGGGTTCACTACTATGGTAAAAGAGATTGGAGATTTATGGTGTTATTGGATCACCCCAAGGGCCTCTAAAGCACAAGGAGGAGAGGGGTGGACACATGGAGGAGAAGATACGGGAGGCACGTTCTTAGCACCAGCTGTGTGTTGGCCAGGACATGCACCAAATCTCATGAGAGTGACAGTGAGCTAAAACAAAAGTCTGGGAAACTCAAAGAGAAGACTGCACCTACATATGATAAAAAAGAAGACACTGGTCCTTTTCCATCTGTCACCGAAACAGTCAAATCTGGAGAAAGCCACTTTCCCTTTCCACACCAACATGCATGTTGTTTGCATAACAGTGTGATTACAATGATTTTGTATTGTGCATTTAAAAAAAAAAAACAGTTAAAAAAAAACCTGTCCTACATGTAATATGCAAAATGGCCCCCCAAAAGTGAGGAGATAAAAACATGATTGAAATTTAGAAATTTGTGATTCAATCCAATGTACTTATTTTATACAACATGAAAGTAAAGTAGGGACTATGACCTTGACAAGGTTACATAGCTAGTTAGTAGTATCACTACGTATAGAACACAGAGCTCCCTTCTCTTAGTGCATTGCAAGATCTTACAAAGCTGATCAGAGAAGCAGACAGCAGACTAATGTGACATGAGAATGTGGGCATATTTATGCTCACAGCTTCTTGTACCATCTCCAAAAATAAATGGTCGCACATACAGAAAACACAGCGCCATGAACCAGAGCTCTGGTACACTCATTCCATGGTGTTATGACAATAATTTATAATGCTATTGCAATTACAGTAGAATTATAGCACGCACAGCACCTAATAGAGCTGTGTGCATACTCTTGAGAAAGACAGATGTGCTGGCATCTCGAGCTGCAGAAATGAGATTAAATGGCTCTCATCCCTGATTCTGCCATTGATTTTTGTAGCCCTCCCATTAACATGATACTTCACATACCATCCCTCTATCATTCCTCAGAGGTGAAGACATAGTTTTAGAGTGTAAATAATTAGACCCTCAAAATCCAAGGTGACAAATCTTCCACGCCTCCAATTGCCATGAATCAGGACACATAAATCAAAGCCTCTTTTGAGGATGTGTTCGTGAGGTGGAAGACATGTTTACAGAATGAACCTGCATTGTGTTCCTTTTTCTTCCTCTGTGTCCTTTGTGCACAGTTGGCTTTGGATGTGAATCAGTTAGGATAGAGTAACTATATAAATCAGAACATTATTGTAATAATAGGGAGTGTGCACTTATGCTAATACAACTAGACCAAAACCAAACAAGGACAGTCCCTGGCACACAAGGGCACACATTTGTTCTGGTTTGGGGTCATAATCCTTTGCACCAGGAATGTTGGTCCGTGCTTTGGTTTCTCATAGAATGCTTTCCTGCAAGTTGTTCAATATTGCTAGTAAGACAATACAATGAAAGGTAATAAATTTCATACTTACAGTGGCTACCTTTTATTGAATGCCCACTTTGTGGTTCTGAAAGTCTAGAGTAATGATTAAGAAAATTGGATTGTTTATCACAATTTGATGATATCACAAAGTGCATGATCAACACTTTGTGCCTCAGTCTTTAATAAATATAAAGCACTGGTATAAAGTAAGCACTCAAAGATATGAGCTATTATTATTGTATACATAATCCTTTATATGCATAATACCATCTGATATTTTCAAGATGTGATGCAGATAGAACATTAGCCCAATATTTCAGTTGAGAAAACTGAGGCTCAGCAAAGATAAACTCCTTTCTCAGGTCACAAAACTAGCAGAAGCTGGAAGGTTTGTATTCAAACTCAATCTGTGTCTAACGTAGGTTTACATACTTGTTAATTTACTCATTTACCCATTTGATACCTTCTAGGTGTTTCGTGTATTTATTTATTTATGTGTTTGTTTGCTATTTAATTATATAAACTCATCTCATTCGAGAAAGATTTATAGTGGTTTATAAAAATACTTTTATTTTTAAGGATACATTAAGAAATCAGGAAGAAAGAAAACAAGAGTTGGGAAAAATAAGATGAAGCCAGAAATGAAGCCAGTTTTCAAAATGTGAACAAACTTTTGCTGAGCACATTCACTACAGCTGACACCACCTAAGAATTCAGAATTTAGAAGAAAAATGACAAGGTCCCTTCTCTTCATAAATTTGGATTCTAATGGAGAAAATATATGCACAAGCAATTACAAGGTAGTAGGCAAAATGGAAAAGATGTAGACCTGGTAGAAGCATGTAAACAGGTAATACTACATCATACCTGAATAATACTCATCACGATCTGACATTTTCCTAGCTCGTTTGTTTATTTACTGTTTTCCCCCTTCCAGAATGAAAGCTTCAAGAGATCTGCTGTCTTGTTTCCAACTGTTTCTTCTGTGCCTAGAACACAGGCTGCCACATTACAGCCGCTCAATGAATGAGTGAATAAATGAGACTCAGTGAGGTTTAAAAAGTGTTCCATTTTGTACAGCTTGTAAATGCAGAACCATCCCAGTTGTGTCTGTTTCCCCTAGACCTTGGCGGTGACAGGCATAGGCAGTTACATTATACAAACATGAAAACTAGGCATAGGTTCAAAAACAGTACTCCGAGAATGGGTCAGTGAGTAAACAACCTGTCAGCAAGGGAGGGGATGACAGTAACTAAAGTAAGAGCAGCACTTCTGGATAAACACAGCATGCCAGAGAGGAGTGATTTCTCTACCTTGACGTACCTGGTATGAAGAAATTAAGGTGTTTGAATCCAACTCTCTCAGGCTCCAGGTCTGGACACTTTCCACCACAATGTAGAGATGAAATAGGACAGAAGATCTCTGAAAATACCAAGAGAAAGCGAAAATAAGAGGTTTAGAGCATAAAGTAAGGACAAAGAAAGGTAGAAAGTCAAAATACACATAGACTTATCGATTTACTTAAATAAAACAGATTTCAGTAACAGAGAAAAATTGCTATGCATTAATCAATGCATCATTAAAATGCATTAAGACAGTGTGATGACCTTTGCCTTTAAAAATGTTCTAGTTTTGGCTCTTTTATGTTTTTTATTTTTTTTAATATAGAAATAACACCATGGGTTTGGGAAATTGGTTTGAGAATCAGAATAGAATTCTTGACGAAGCTCTAGAAATTCCAATCTACTCATTTCAGTTATAACAGAAAGCACAGGCAGTAACTTCCCTTCTTAGGGCTTCAGTTTCCACTTGTGTCAAGTGAAGAATTTGGAATCAATTATTCCCCAGTTTCCTTCCAGCTTATCTATATTTCCAGGACTTGAGACAAAAACAGGAGAACTGGTTCTGGTCCCAACTCGGTGTCTTATTTTTGGCTCAACTCTCCTGTGTCTGTCCCTTGTTTCCTGCCCTTGTAAGTAGGGATGAGATGCTGGATATTTGCATAGAGCTTTGGTGTTTGAGGACGCTGTTTCTAAGAGCCTGTTTTCAGGCAGTGCTATTATCTGCCCTTTCTGTCTTCCTGCTCCTTTGCAGATCAAATGAGGTCATGAATATGTAAGTACTCAGGTGACTACCAATTGCACTCATATAAAAGAATCAAATGCTCTCTGTACTATTATTAAACACTATTTTTACATAGACCCAGTAGTCTGTTTTCAAGAGAGGTTAAAAGCCTTTTCCTAGGAGACAGGTTAAGACAGAAGTAGAGGCAGAAAGAGTCTATCAATAATTTTTTTAAGCTATTATAAAATGAACGCTGCAGTGGATTAAGAATAAAATAAGATAAAATAACATGAAATAAAATAAAATAGAAGATATGATCTCTCTTATGTGGTTGAGAAGACAGAACATGAACTCAGACGATAAGCAGTGTAGTAAATAAGGACGTCTACTGTAAAACAAAGAGCAGGCTGGGGGCCTCAGTTTCCTCATCTGAGACAGGGGAGGGCCAGCTGAGAGGGACAGGAAGCAGGAGGCCAATTCAAAACAATGGCCTCATCCCTGGAAGCCACCTGATGTTAGGAAATGAGGAGTCTGGGATGGGGGTGGCGGCCACCTGGGCAGCTGTTGTGCACGTGCACTTTGTACCAGACGCAGCCTCTTCAGCTCCAGCTGATGTTTGACCTGTATGATTTATTTAGAATGTAGGCCAATTTTTCTAAAAGATGCCAAAAACTCTGTATTATGATATAAAAATCTCTTGACATGTCAATGCTAGCAACTGAATTTAAAAAAGAAAAATAAAAGAAAAAAAACTCTGTGTAGTTAAAAAATATCAGTCCCCATCTAAAGTCCTATCTTTGGACTGGATGATCTCTAACTTCTCTCCCTGCTCTAACGTTCTCTATGAGACACACATTGGTATAGAAGAAGTACTGTCTGAAGACAGATCTGTAGATCATGGGTGACACTGAGTAGTAATAATTGCAGCAGTGACATTAACATCTTATACATATGTAACAAATAACCACTCACAAACCACTTTAGTGCACATCTCGTCTTATAATTATCAGAGCAACCCTATGTGCTAAGCCAGATTATTCAAGAAGCTGAAATCTAAGAGAGGTTAAAGGACTGGCCTAAAATCCCATGGCAGGGTAATAGCAAAACTAGGATTGAAGGATGATGTCTAAAATGTTATGGATGAGCATTTTCCTAACATGATGACAAAGACATAATGGGGACCATTTTCCCTGCTGGTATCTATGCATCCTCTGACAAGGTCCCTTGTCAGGAGCACTGGGATGAAGGCTGGAGTGTGAGAGCCACTGCTCACTGATTGGCAGGTTAGCAGGAAGTGAGCAACAGAACTTCTCCCCCAGTGTTGCCCACTTGGGGCTCCCAGGCCTTGAGTGGAGCCCTGGGGATGTGGGGCAAGACCCTAGGGAGTTCCGTGGCATAATGCTGACCATTGTGCTGTGCTGAATATTAATTCTTCAGCTGCTGGAGGTCCAGGGATCCTGAAGGCATGGGTGGAGTAGCCAGGGTGGGGTGGTGAGTGTGTGGGAAGCTCAGGCCAGCAGCTCTTTATCAAACAGCATGAACGTGTTTTAGTACTGGAGCCACGAATAAAGCTATAGCTGAGTACCCAGCCTGGCTATAAAGCACAACAAATTTTTGAGTAAAAAAAGCTCAAAGGGCTCAGTATTGTAAGACTTTTCAGAGGAAATGGCTAAACACCCTGTTTTGTAGAGGTTTTTTTTTATTGGAAGGAATCTTTTGGATTGACAAGCCTGGGGCTTCTCACAGGGAATCAATAAGGAACCTAACGGAACAGACCTGTGAGCTCCACGTCCTGCACAGGAGTATGGGTGATCACATGACCTGCTTTGTCCTGGGGAGTCCCAACTTAACCCGGACTTTCCTTACAGTCTCAAAATTGTCATGGTTTGGATGGTGACGTATATCATCAAATTAACACTAAGTGTTGTTTGGCAAATGGAAAAATGTAAAAGATTGATCAGGAATGAGAAGCGAGGAAAGATAGTGATAGCTCAGCTGACATGATCACGGCTTGACGTGATCAAGTGGGCATGAACAGCACAAGTTAAAGTAGAAGTGGCCTAAAGAGAAAGAGTGTCATTTTGTGAAATTCCCAATCAAGAGTATTTCTGAAGAAGTTGAAAGTTAGGAGCAAACCACACCACCAAGAATAACAGTAGCTACCATTTAACCAGTGCCCACTAAGTTCAGGACACTTTGCTAAGAATCTGAATTATAATCAGATTTCATCCTTATACCAGCAGTCTGAACAGAGAAGCCTCAATTAAAGACGAGAAACCCTGAGGCTCAAAGAGGTTTAGTGACTGAATAAGGACATATAGCAATGGACGAAGTGATGAAAAGCATGGGCTATGCAACCAGCCTGCCCAGAGGTGCACAGTGGCTATGCCACACATTAGCAGTGAACATCCTTGTCATGAAGAGATTTTCTAGGATTAAGATGAAGGTACCAAAAAACTGTGGCGGTAGGAGTAGGAAGGCAAGAAAGGGTTATCCAAGAAAAACTGACTTCAAAGAGTACTTAGAGTCTGTCGATAGATAGAATTGTAGTCTCTCAGTGCTTAGCTATGCCCTCTACCTCCATGTGTGGACTTTCTTTCTCGTTCTCTTTTTAATGGAGAGACTGCATTTCCTTATTTCCTTTAGCCATTTCACAGGTCATTGCTCTTTAGGGCTGGAAGCCTTCTCTGCTATTCTGTTTCCTTTTTATACAGCCATGTAATAATTTTTCCATATCTAGTAAACTCGCTCTGGAAAGGGGGCCAGCAAATTGCAAATCTCTAGGTACTGGGTAGAAGTCACTTGCCTAGATTTAAATCCTCAATAACATTTTTAAAACTTAGCATTAACCAGGTCCATAAATATGTCTAAGATAATGGCCATCCTTTCTGTATGAGCAGTGACATCCAATAAATTATGGAATTTGTGGATTGCCTGAAATTCTATACAGAGTGTTGAAGACAGAAACAATTAGTCATTTGGCTGTGTGAGTGCCTGCACTCATTTGCATATGTGTGTTTTAGTGGTGTTTTCCTGAGAGGAATTATTTCACATAAACTAGGGCTCACATGCACAGGCACACTCCTCTCCTGTCCCCTTAGAAACAGTCACACTAGCTGACACCAACTGCTACCTCTCATTGTTTTTGCCTTCGTAATGGAATACAAGAAAGAGATTTATTGGTTACTGTTATTTAAATTCACCAGCAATTTCACTAAGATAATAAACCCTGAGCGTTTACTTCTCCAGTTCTACAAAGGTTCTTCTCTACTTCAGTCCCTTATAGTCTTGTGCTGAAGGTATCTGTGTGGGTAAATGCCAAGATGTTGAAAGAAAAGGAAGGGAAAGATTGTGATAAAAAGAGGAATAAGGTCTTTTCATAAAGGGGAGAGGGAAGAAGAAAACAGTGGGTAGATCATCCCTGCATGAACTCTATGCAAATCAAACCACCCAGAGCTCCTTATTTTTGTCAATAACAATTGCAAACTTAATTGAACACTCATTCCCTGCCATGCACTGGACTAAAAACTTAGCAAGAACTGTTTTATTTTATTCTCAATAACACAAGGAAGTTAAGCAACTTGCTCAAGACCATGCACCTAGTAATCGAAGAGGCTGGTTGGTGACTAGATGGGTAATTCTGTTTAGTGCTGTTGTTCTTTATTAGAGACTCCACCTGTCCACAGATATAAACCATACCCTAAGAGATATAAGATGAATTTTGATTTCCATGCATCTTACATCTTTATCTTATTTCTATACTAATTCAGAACTTGATAAAAATAATTATGATGGACACTCGTTATTGGACACTCAAATCTCAACAATCCAAACATCTTACCACATCCCACAATGACCTGCTAAATCTGATCCCTGGCAAATCACAAATCATAGCTTGTGCCTATAGTAGATTAAAAAGTGGCCACACATACTTTGCAGGACCTCTTGTCAAGAGATGAAGTCATTTCCCTTAAATGTAGGCTGCTCTTGGGACTAGCTCTGACCAGTGGAATCTGGTGGAAGTGGTGTTGTGTTCTGAAACAAGGCACCTGTGCTCAAGGGACTTGGCAGCTTCTGCCCTTGCTTTCTCAAATATTGTCTCCATGTGAAGAAGCCCAAGCTAATCTATTAGAGACTTTGTCTAGTCGAGAACCAGTAGCAGCTGCCAGGGCAAGGCCATCATACACCAACCCACCCTTGTCAAGCCAACAGAATAACTGCAGCTGCAAGAATTGTATTTAAAGCCACTAAGTTTTGGGTGGCTTGTTAGGTAGCAATAGATAACTGGACTACCTTTTTACCCTCTAGGCTGTAGGCTCCAGGCTTTCTGGTCTTCACTTAGTTCATGGAATGTGCCATTGAGTTCCCACCTCAGGGATTTTGCATATGTTGTTCCCTATGCATAAAATATGTTCCTCTTTCTATCTGTTAAGAGGTTTACTCCTTGTCATCATTCAAGCCACAGCTTAAAATTCACTTTCAGAGAGAATTCTTTACAGAGCACCTATATACCCCAGATTTCTTATTCTTCATATCAGCCTTTACTTATTTTTTATTTTACCTCACAAACAATAATTAATTTGTTATTTGCTTGTCATTGCCTATTTTCCCCCTATCCAAATAAGCTCCATGAGATGGTTGGAGACAATGTTTTTCATCTTCTCCATTGCATCTTAGGAGAGTGCCTGGCAGAGAGGCCTGTCCATATTCCCTTGGATCCTTTTACCATTTTTGTGCATACTTCCACCCAAAGTGCTCTCACTCCCAGAGCCAGAACTTACTTCTCTCTTCCAAGGCTGCTCTCAGGCTGCTGGTCCCCAGCTTGAAGTGGCTGCACCAAAATACAGAGAGTTGAAGTCTGGCGATTTATGTAGCTTTAGCCAATGACCAAGGAGTGGGGTGGTGGGTACATATACTCCAGCTCCCTTGTTCTCTGATGAAGAAAACACTGAGGTGTGAGCTACCTGCCTTAAGTGCTCACCTTCAGGATTGCGACCAGGTTTCCCTCTGTGGGACCTTCCTTGCTGGTTTTCTTCATGGCTGCCATGACAAGTGCGTTGTGTTTTGTAGACCCTAAAAACCACGTGGTGTGAGAACTGAGCAGCTAAAGAGAAAGAGGAAACTTAAAAGAAGAAATGTGACGAAAGCTGCACAGAGAACGCAAAGGAAGTCCTTGCTATCTGCAATGATCCTAGCTTGTCTGGAGAACCAGGAAGTGGGAAATTGCTCTCAATTGCCTGGATGGTTGGTAGTTTAAAGGCGAAATCAAATCAGGTGTTACCATTCCCATCTGGAGACATACACAGGGAGAATGAATTTGCCCATCTGTGTTTACCCCCAGGGTAGAAAGAAAGGGGCGGGCAGAACACCCCTTGCTCTTCACCCCACCGTAGGAAAGCCTGACTGCTCTCCTCTCCTGTTTTCCACTCAGGACCCAGGACACACATGCAGTGTGGCGGATGAAGCAAGAGGCTCAACTTCACCTTCCTGAGCCTCAGTTTTCTTACCTCTAAAGTGGGTATAACAGCACAACCCCTATAAGAGGACCGTTAAGAGGAATAAATGTTATGTGTTCCACACATCATGCAGAGCAGAGCAGCTGTGCCTGGGACAGAGGCAGCCCTCACCAGGGGAGGATGTGGTTTGTGAGTCCAAGCCCAGCTGTGCCCTTGGAAATGTTTCTTCACCTGTCTTCACTGTCCACTTCTGAAAAAGGAAAAGATGGTGATGAACTAGATCTAGCTTCAAAACTCAAAGAGTTCTTGGGGGTTGATACAGAAAAATGAGTCCTTTTCATGATTTTTATATTCACACCTTGGAATGTTTCTGACAGTCAAAGCTCCAGGATTACTGAGAAAAAAATATTGTCTAAGTAATTTTCAAAATTGAGGAAAAGGAAGGAAGGTAGGAAAGAGGGAGGAACAGAAGAGAGGAGGAAGAGAAAAAAAGAAGACGGAAGAGGCGGAAGGAGACTCCAGCTCTATCCAGCTGGTCTTATGAGGTCAGTTTGTACCTTTTGACCACACCTGGGAATCTACGCTAGGAAAATAGGTGATCAATTGATAGATAGATACATAGAGTTCTTTTAAAAAGGTTTTAGGCACAAACATGTTCATGCCTTACTTAAAAGAGTAAAGAGGAACAAATACCCAACAGTTGTGCTCAGGTAGGTAAAATTGTGGTGTAAGTCCTTTGCAAAATTGTTAATAACCATTTAAATAACACATTTTAGGATTATATAGCAATATTATAAATGCTTATAATATAACATTACATTTTTAAAAGCAGACTATAAAATTGAACAAACAGTATGGTCAAGGAACTGCATTTCTTTCTAGTTTTTTTACATTTTCCAAATATCCTTTAACACGTTTTGTGATGAGATTTTGTGTGTGCATGTGTGTGTGTGTGTGTGTATGAATATGTGTGTGTATATATAAATTATATACCATACCACCAAGCAGGGTGGTCACTCCAGTAAAGAGTTTAGGTTAGTCTTAGCTGTGCTCAGATTCATCCCTTCCTTTCTCTTGAAACACCGCATGGGAGTCGTGTGGGGAACACCAACACTCCTGCAGTGGAGGGATGGAGATTGGCTCTCTGCTGCCTGGAGATTCTAGCCCCATTCATCACCCAGGACAGACCCACTCACCCTGCTGAGAGAGAGAGGAGCCCTGCAGAGCAAGCAACAAATGGCCAACTAATCAGCAATCTTAAAGATTACGCTCGCACCACAGACACATCGATTCAGCTAGCTTTATGGGGCCGCCTGCCTAGATGTCCACTCTACCCAGAGCTCGGGGCTTGCTCAGATGCCCTGCTGCCTCGGGAAGTGGCTCATTTGCTCTCTGGCTCACTCTGTGATGCACAGGCCCAGGTGCTGTGGGTTTTCTTTATACTCAAAAATTAACGTGAATCGAGGGAGAGGTTGGGAAGATGTTAAGGATTAAAAATTTGACTTAACTTTTTAATGGCATAACTCACTTTTAATTTATTGCCAGAAAGAAATAGAAGGAAAAAAAAGAGCTCTATCATCAATCTGCTGTGATGTCAGTTGGCGTTCAGCTTACGTTTTATTGCACCTAAAACTCTTCAGATGCATTTTGAAATTATTTGCCCTCCTTTGTAATTAGAGTTAGCAAGACCAGCCTCTCTTAACACAAGAGTGTTATTTAAATATCCGTCACCATTGTGAAGGCTTCCTTCCTTGTGAAACCTATAATTATAACTTTTACTGTGTTATGCTGCTAAGTTTATTTTAGATGAAAAAGTCTTTGGCTGGCTCGTTGGCCACAGTCACTGAAAGCAGGCTGTAAGAATGCATGAGGCTACCAGGATGAAAGAGGAAAGGCTGGGCACATCTACATTTGTGATGATGCAAGTACGGTGTGAACAAAACTCTTCGGTGTAGGGAGAAGGCTCTGTCACTTATAAGTAACCGGGTGTTGTGGGTTGAAGTTAGCCCCCCCCAAAAAACATATCCACATCCTAACCCTGGAAGTGACGTGACCTTATCTATAGGAGAAGGAGTCTTTGCAGACATAATTAATTAAAGGATCTCAAGATGAGATCATCCTGGATTGTCTAGGTGGGTCCTAAATCCAATGACAAGTATTTCTATAAGAGACACCTAGAGGAGAGACACAAGGAGAAGACCACGTCAAGACAGGGTTAGAGATTAAAGTGATGCAGTCATAAGCCGAGGAACACCTGAGGCCTCCAGATGCTGGAAGAAACCAAGGATGGGCACTTCAGATACCTTGATTTTGAGCTTCTGGCCCCCATAACTGTGATAGAATAAATCACCATGATTTAAGCCACCCGGTTTGTGATAATTTGTTACAGCAGCCTAGGAAGCTAACACACCAACTTCATTATCTTGGTCACATTACTTCACCTCCCTGGGCCACTTAATCCTCATTTGTTAGATGTGGATAGTGATACCCACCTGTAGAGTTGTAATGAGGATTAAACCTAACATAATACAAACAACTCAGTGCTTAGTTGGTGCTCACTAAACAGTAGTTGTGGTTATTATGTTGTTAATACTTTCAAGTTCACAAAAATTGAAGAGCAGCAATAATCAGAGACTGAAGAAAGCTTGGAGACTCTTTGTTCTTTTCTTTTCACAACATACACTGTAAAAGACTGGACTGTTTTAACACCCCTGTGATGGGCAAAGTTTAAATTATTGAAAGTTTGCATTCAGGAATTTTTTTCAATGGCCTCCTCCTATACTGCGATACATGCTAAATGCTAAGCTTAAATATTAAACTGAGAAAGTGGTCAAGGAAACAGGTATAATTAAGCTGGTGTTACAGTCTATTAATCTTCTTTATAGGAACAAAACAATGGGCTTTCAATAGAAGAAACCCAACTTGAACCACGGGCTGGAAAATCTTGTGCGAGTGAAGTCTAATTTGATTAGCCAGTCATCTTTCTTCCCTCAAAACACTCCCATCCAGTTAAGATCAATGGACTCCCAATTTCAGAAAGAAATCCAATCTGTCTTTCTTGCTCACATGCCCTCTCAAGGCATTCATCCATCCTTTTATTGATATTATTACCCTCCCTCAATTATCAGCATCTAATTTTTACTTCCCTCATTTCCACCACAGCCATACTAGCCCAGGCTCCCAGAAACCCTCCTCTGGACCGTGGCCACAGTCTCCTAATATACCCTGTTCTTCCCACATGCTCACCATGATAGACCATTTGTGCACAGCAGCCAGAATGAATAAACTTTTCAAAACATAATCACTCCAATCCAGCTCAAAGCCCCACAGGGGCATCCCATAATACCTGGAGCAGAATCCAAGGGTCTTGCCCAGGACTTGAAAGCCAACGAGCTCTGTTTCCACTCCCTCCCTCTCCCCTAGGCTCAGTCACACTGGTCTTCTTTCTGCTTCCCAAATGCTCCTGTCGCATTCTCTCCTTTGGGACTGTCCTCCAGTTAGTCCCGCTGCCTGCAAGGCAATCCCTTCCCCTTCCTATGGCCAGCTCCCTCTGAAAGGCTGTCTTTGACTGTCAACCACTTTCAATTCCATCACCCTGTTTAATTTTCTTCTTAGCCTTTATCACTGTCTGAATCACTGTCTTTATTAATTCGTTCACTTGGTTTCTGTCTGTCTCCCTTTATAGAAAATAAACTTCTCAAGAGCAGAGACTCTACCCATTTTGTTCGCTGCTGTGTCCTCGTTGCCTAGAAAAATACCTGGCTCATAGAAAGTGGTCCAAAATAGTTATTGACCGCTCAGGCAGTAGTTGAATGCTGTTGTCTTAGGGCAGTAGTTCTCAACTGGGAGTGCTTTTGTCCCCCAAGGTGTTTGTCAAAGCCTGAGGACATCTTGCGTTGTCACATCTGAGGTGGTATCTAGTGAGTATAAGCCAGGAACACTGCACAAGACAGTACCCACAATGAAGTACTATCCCATCCAAAATGCCAACAATGTCAAGGTTGAGAAACTCTGACTTTTAGTCCATAAATTTCCAACTGGACACCATACAAAATGCCACAGATATAGCAGTGAAAAGGCTCAGTGCTTGCCCACAACATCTTTTGTGAGAAAGGACAATATAAGCAGACAACAACCACCGTGTATGATAACCGACTTATTAAAAGTAGACCCACAGTGCCATGGAACACTTAGACATGACACATTGTCCAGCAAGAAGTTCAGGAAATATTTCCCAGAAGGGATGCCAAAGCTTTTTCTACCAGCTTTCCCTAAACTTCCATTATCACGTCCATATAACACACCCACATGCCCTAGGTCACCACATATACCATGCTATGATGTATACGTTTCTTTAAATCCACTCAGATTTTATCTGAATACATTTAAATATTTGATCTCACTAGTTTTATGTGATTGTTTTACTTTTCTCCTAACTTTTTAAAAACAAAATCTTTATTTTTTAATTGACAAATAAAAATTACATATATTTGGATATATACAAATGATGTTTATACATTATGGAGTGGCTAAATCAATCTAGATAACATATACATCATCTCACATACTAATCATTTTTTGCAGTCTCTTAGCAACTTTCAAATATACAGTACAGTACATTGTTATTAACTACAGTTGCCATGTCTTGAAAGAGATCTATTGTAAAATGGCTTTGTGGAGGTGTGATTCACATACCATAACTAGAATTCACCCATTCAAAGTGTATAACTGAATGGTTTTTAGTGTATTCCCAGATATGCATAACCACTACCATGGCAAGCGGAGAATGTTTTAATCACTACCTACTCATGTTGAAGAGTTCTCATCTCCATGCTCTCTGTGGACCTCTTGCTGCCCGTGATGGAAAGTACCTCCCTTCTGAAAACACTTCTAGACCTTCAATCTCTGGGGTACAGAACAAGGTAGGGGTGGTCGGGCTTCTCCTGATGCATTGGGTGTGTGGTCAGGGCAGACAGGGGTGAGTGAGAAAGGGTAAGGTCCCAAGGAGAAACACTATCAGCCTTTGTGGTTTGTGGAGAAGTCTGCAGTCATGAAAGAAGCCAGGAGCAAAGTCTTTGCTTTAAGGTATTCAGGGCACAGATCATGGTGAGAAAGTCTTGGAAGGGATCAGAGGTTGGGAACCAAGGTTCAAAGCAAAGCTTCTCTGGGGAGCCATTGCAGGAAGATGCCTGTGGCCACAGGGAGCAGAGAACTTAAAGTAGATCAGACCAGCCCCTCGGCTCAGTCACACCCTGCCTGGTTAGCCCTTTGGGGTTAAGGGTCTATCCAGTCCTCTGAGTGCATTTCCTTACTCCCCTCATGCTGCAGCAAGGAGGCCAATCCACGCCAATGACACATTCTTAGGAAACCAACACCCAGACCCTAGCTGCCTCCTTCACTATCCCTGGTGTCACCCCAGAAGGTCTAGCAAACCCTGTTTACAAGGACATTGACAGCTATCAAAACTTTGCAAGACAAAAATAGTACACTCAACCTTTAGATGTGAAAATGCTGATAGAAATGGCATGATTTCTACATTGGCATCATTTGGAAAAAAGCATGTTTGCTGAGAGATCAAGCCCTCTCTGCGTTGCAGGAGGCAATGTGATAAGCATCACATAAATAACAGAGTTGGCACACGAAGCTTTCATTTCTATTCTTCTGACACCAGACAGTCTGTTGCCATGGAAATTGTTCTGTCGCCTCACAAATACAGCCTTCCTTGCAGAGGTGCAGAACAACCAAGCACGCCTACATTTGGGAATCGAACTTGGCCAAATGTTGTCTGTCTACCCCATATAGAGCATGCCTCTCACATCTCTGACACTGAGTCTTCTGGCCTCAAGATCAAGGATTTTGTCACATGAAGGAGGGTTTTTAAAAAAGAGTAGCTTCCCCTTTACTGATAAAAGCATCTCCCTCGGTCTTGTGTCCTCTCAGCCATCAAAGGGAAGCGCAGTGCCTCACTTGTCTCAAAGAGCCCAGCCCTGCAAAGGGTCTGTCTACCCTGCTTCTGAGTCCCTGTGAAGATACTCTCGAGACGTTTCAGAGCTACTTAGCTATTGAGAAGGCATCGGGTTGCCTCCTGAAAATACTCACTCAGCACAAACCTGAGCAAGACTGCTAGTTCACAGGCATCTTTAAAAGGATCCTAGACCACCTAGGTGAACTCAGCCCAGCCCTTGCTTCAGAGTATTCAATAACAAATTTCTTTAAACCACGTTTCCAGTTACCAAAGTATATCTGTAGGTTTTCTGATTGGGTCTCATGAGACCCCTAAGGTAGCTAATACTGTTAATAGCACCACTTACCTAGAGAGCCTCAGAAAAGTGAAAGCAATGCCTTATGATTCCAAATCCCTTGCTTGTAGCCCGTCACATGTCTTCAGAGAACCACACTGCCTGACGGAATAGGATCAGTGCCATTGGAGAGTGCAACCAGGTGGTTTGGAGCATGTACATAGGGAACATAAATCACATGTTTTAGGCGAAATCAGAAAGATTTCATGGAAGAGGCAATATTGGATGAATGAGAGGAGTTTGAGTCCTACCCAGAGGGAGCAATTGCAGGTTTCTCCCAGTCTCACTTCTCCGATATAGAGTAAGGGAGAAGTTTGTCCTAAAGGATTGCCCACATTCTTCACATTCATGCTTTATGTTCATACCATGATGATTAAATGAATTAATCCAATAAATCCCTCAGTGTGAAATAAGTGTCAAACTGTTTCCTACAGGCTAGATCTTTGGTTCCAATGAATAAAAATATTGATGATCACTAAATTTCTTCCCATATTTGTTGATATTTATGCCATAAGAAGAAAAAAACTATGTTTAGGAAATAAATAACCACTTATCTATCTTGACCTTGATTTTATATAGTTGTTTCTTTACTTATTGACTGGAGAACGGACTTCATAATGTCAAGACAGTGAACTGATTCATATAAACTTGCATAATCTATGTGGAAGGTAGGTTTCGGCCATCCTCTACCACTCCCAACCACAAATCTAGATATAAGGGCAAATGATTTTGACCATCACAAAGTCCATGCCCATTATTACCTTTAATTCATATCAACAAACTCTATTGCATGCCTCAATGTCTACATTATTTCCTTAGTACAGAACAACTCATACTTATGGAATTCTTAGGACCTGACACACCTCTAAGATGAAAATTCTTTTCTGGTTCACAAGGGGACAGGAGGGCTTTGTGCCTTTTAAGTAAGATGTATGTGTCACACCAATTTTCTTTTTACCTATCATTGCCTTTTTGGAACACAATGAGAACAGAAGAGCAATAACAATTAAGACACACATAAACACACTTAATATTAACTCAGCACACATTACACAATCAAAGCTGCAGGATAAAGTGTTATAAGCAACACAGATACCAGTGCTTGATGAGGTCACTTGCTGCCTGACACCAGGACACCTGTGTCCTTGAAGGCTATAGAGAACATCTTCTCAAAACCTGCAGTCTGTGGAGAGGTTACACATCAGAGGTTACTGATTTTGTGCAATTTATATAGTTCTCCAGAACCTTGCCAGTAGAATTTAGTAGGTTAATCCCCTTGGGGCATAAAAACAAAGTCTTGGTGATCTGGTTTCCTCTTGGACACAGCAGACCAGCATCATTGCATCAGAACTTCTCAGAAAAGTCCTGACAAAATCAACTAGGAACAGTTGACAATGAAAGAGAAAACATGTCAATTAGAAAACTGCAATACTTTGTGGTCTGTGTGGCAAGAAACCTCTCCCATCTTAATATCTCTTGAAGGGGTCACCGTGATAAAAGATTTAACCTTCATAATGGAGACACTGACTCTTTGCAAACAACCTAACTCATGTTCAGAAACAATATTGTGTAATGGTTAAGTCTTCAGACTCTGAGACCAGATTGCCGGGGTTCAAAACGCCGGGTTTGTAACTTAACCACTGAGTGACTCTGGGCAAATCACTCAACCTCTCTGTGCTTCATTTCCCTCATCTATACAAAAAGGTTATTATAGGCATTAAGTGATTGAATTCAATAAAGCACTTTTTACAAGTAAAATATGTATTAAATATGGTATTCAGCATTATTGTTTAAGTCCCATTTAGGAAGGCAGGGAATCATATAATATTTTCTAAGGCATTTATATCAGGAAAAAAAGATGTATTGAAATGTTTTTGTTTAGTCTTGTTTTACATAAAGGAGTAAGCACCACTTATGTAGAAAATCAGTTTCTTAACTACAAATGATAAATAAACAAACAATAATTAGTGCGTGCTTAATATGTGCTAGGCACTGTTCTAAGCTTGTGCATATTGCAGAGGAAAAAACAACAAACAAAATATTAAACATCTCTGCTCTCATGGAGCTTACAAATTTGGAGAGAACATGTAATAAACACAACAAATAAGGAAAATGGATGGCACATTAGAGGGTAATAAGGGCTGGAGAGAACAGGTGATACAGGGAAAAGGAAGAGGACATTTCTTGCATGCTATCATTTAACCCATCAACTCTACTGAACACCTGTGGAGAGCCAGGCCTGTGCTGGACTTGTACACAGACAATATATGCCCTAGTTAGATGGCATAAATGAGGTATCATGGGGAAGTGTATACAGCTCCTGTTTTTAAGATGGACCAACAGTGGGCAAACTGTGTGAGCTTGTACCCGCAAAGGTCAAGCTATGTCCAGCCATCCTTGGCTTGTCAAATATGCATCTTTCTGTAGATGCATGTCTCACTTTCAGACCACTGTGTTGTTTTGGAATTACCTCTTATCCTTCCTCTGAAGCTAGAAAGGAACTCTCCTATTCCTGAGAGTAGCACAGGATAATGTGTATTCTGTGTGGGATCAGTCTTGAGTGGTCCAGTCTCCTCGTAGCTGCCTCTTTCAAGTCCTATGGTCCAGTGTGGGCTAGCCCAAATTATCCTGCAAATAGCTGAACTATCCATGAACTCTACCCCAGAATCTAGGATGGGGGCTGAGAGTCGTGGGTTAAGGGATAGTTAGGGCTATGGGCAGCCACAGGCTCTAATCAAATAAAAAAAAGAATGATGATAAGAATGAGTATTAGGCATCAAAGATGAACCTCTGAAGATCTGAGGTCAGTTATTTGCTCAGAAAACATCATCTAAGTTCCTACTGTGTGCCTGATATTTTTCAGGGGCACTGGGGATGCGGCAGTGAAAAGATGGAGATGTTTCCTATCTTTCCAAGCTCCAAGCTCCTTCAGAGCTTGCAGACTAAGGCAAAATTGCATACACACTTCACAACAATATTTAACATTTGGATAGATTTAAAAAATTAGAAAGCCCTCACTTGATCTTCAAAAAGCCCCATGGAAGTAAATGCTATTATCTCCATTGTAAATGAGGACACTAAAACCCAAAAACTAAATAAGGAAGTCAGAAGGTAAGGAGACCATTAAGTCATTATAATCAGAAATTGACAGCTCAAGTGATTTTTACAGTAAAAGGATTGACCTCTGCTCCTCTGGAGCTAAGGAAATACCAGACTTTAGAAACCAGGCAAAAGCAGGGATAAATTTAGCCCCTATGTAACTTCTCCAGTAGGAAAACAAAAAGTTCTTCAGGCAGGTTGATGTAGAGGAACCCACACGACCTCCCCAGGGGCTAACCTCCATGGAGAACAGTGAAGGACTCCCACTTCCAGTCACCTGCCTTGCTGTTTGTTTCACCCCAGGAGATAGGATCTAGGGGTGGTGGCATCAGTTCCATCCCATGTTGGTGAGACACAAGGGAGACACGGAGGTGGGAGGAAGTGAAGGGGAAAGTACCAAGTCCTCCATCCCAGGGCCAGCCCTGGGGGAGCACTCGCACATGGCCTCTGGCGGTTCTTCACGGGTAACGCTATCGGCAAGTTAGACAATAGCACACTCACATAGATGAGCAAGTGGAGACTTGGACAGACTTGCAACTTCCCAGGACTATTTTCTCAGTGGCACTGGTCAGATGACAAATGGCAGTGCCCTAGACCTAGTGAGTTTCTGTTTCTTAGCAGCACTGGGCTCTGGAGGGATGCGCGCAGGGATGTTTCCATCCGTCTCCTGAAGGGAAAGAAGACCCTGGTTCAGGGAAGGCTTGGAGACTCTAGCCACAAGTAAGAGTTCAGAGGAGGGAGAAGCCATCTGGGTCACCTCCAAGGTGCCAAGGGCCTTCTCAAAAGTGCCTCACTCTCCCAGAAGCTCAGGAATGATCCCAGCAGGTGAGCAGAAGTGTTTTTAAAGGAGCCAAGTGCCATCAAGGAAACAAGCTTCCCCAGTACCACCTGCGGATCGTTTCCACGTGACAATAGAGAGCACGAATCCCCAAATCATTCGCTGTTGAGTAGGAAGGGGGAGGTGGGGCAGGGACACGGCACTTGGATTTGTCTATAGCTCCAATTTCCTTTCATTAATATTTCATTTAATCCTGTATTAATCATTAAGTGACAATGGCTGTCTCTGTTGCCCCTGCACTCACTCTCTTCGTCCGTCACTCAGGCTCCTCTCCTGTCTCCCTTCTTTCCCTCTCTCTGCTGCGTCCATTCTTTATGCCATGTCTTGGGTTTCCTTTCTGTGTTTTCTCTCTCTCCCTGTCTCCCTTTCTTTCTCCATCCTTCATACTTTTCTGCTCACTCATTATCTCTCTCCTCCTCCTTCTCTCTCTCTCTCTCTCTTTCTCTCTCTCACACACACAAACACACACACACACACACACACACGCATAAACACACACATACATTCTACTCATCTTTCTCTCCCCTGCCCCATTCCGCCACCTCTGATTTCTTTGGAATCAGAGAGGAATCTAAATGCACAGACTTCTCAGCCACATGTCACATACGACACAGCTCATTGTAAAAGATGTATGAGGGGCTGGAAGATGCCCTGGTTCCAGAAGGCCGGGAGCCAGAAAAGGCACTCTAGAAGAGTATTACGAGGACAGCAGGTTCAGACCTGAGGTTCCAACATGTTTCTGTCATTAGCAACCCAGTGGGCAGCCCATGTAGGGACCCAGCAGACACACAATTAATTCGACAACGACTCACTCTGGCACAACAATTCCACCAGGGACAGAAGGGCCCTCCAGCCCTCTGTGCTCTTGTCTGGGTAGAGAGAACCTTTCTCACAGCAAGTGTTGTCAATGTGTTTAAGGAATTGATAAAATATGAAGGTCAGAGAGCAGGAAGGGGAGACAGAGAAGTTCAGAGTTTATGGCTTTCCTCCAAGAAAAAAAGCAAGAAGAGAAAATTATTGGTGTCTTTGTATACAAAATCCATCTGACTTGTCTCCAACTGTATCTTCCTGTCCATTCCCTCACCCCAGTCCCAAATGTCTTCCTTGCCCAGGCCAAGCCTTTGTGTACAAATAATATTAAATAACCAGAATATGTTTTCTTCTCTTTCACCAAAGTCATATATGGTATTGGTCTTCCAAAAATTTTAGCCAGCATTAGCTCTGAGTGGGAAGATTAGAAATGATTTTCATTTTCTTTTTTATGTTTTCTCCCAACTTTCATGAATATGTATTGTTGTAATCATAAGATAAAAGAAATTAAAAGTCAACAAACATCCAATAAATCCATTGTTCCCAGCCCAGCTCCTCCCCTAGCATCTGCAGTGAGTCCACATCACATGAATCTTTGCCTGTTCAGAATTACCAAGAACTTCTTGCATCTTTGCAATACTCATTTTGGCTTTTAATTTAATACTTTTATGCCTATTTTCTGATCTAACCTTTATAACATTCCTGCAAACTAAGGCAATTGCTCCCATATTACAGATGAGGAAAGGGAAGTTCAGAGAGGCCTGTGACTTTCCTATGCTTATATATTTAGTGCCATATTCAAGCCTCAAACATGTCTATTCTAGACTTTTCTAGACTCTTCTAGCTATTGCATAGTTGATAGTGTTCACAGAACTTTTCTTAATGGTCCCACTGATCCCCAAAGGTGGATTACTTCGTCTCTGGCTTCGGGGAGTGGATCAAGCACTAGGTCTAGATACGTCGGAATACATTCACTATGAAGAATATACTCTCTTCTACTGAAACCACCCAAAGTAACTCCTCTCCCCAAATGCATTCCCTGGATCTCTGGCTGCCCTTCTCCTTCATCCTGGCTGAGTCCCAGGCCAAGAACTTCTGAAGAAAGATTCTGATGAGATAATAACTCTTTCTCATTCCTATTATTGCCATCAATTTTTGTTGTTGTTGTTTATAGTGCTTTGATCTTCCTAAGGGAACTGACAGTCTTGGAAGGACAGGGCTTGTGTCAAGACCTCAATAACATGCTGCTTCCTGCAGTATGGAGCAAAGCAGACAGTGCAGGCCCTTGAAGGAACTGGACTGTCTCTACTCTGAGCCCATCAGCCCAAAAAGGGAAGAAACATCACCACAAGTTGGGTCATGATCTATCCACTCAGTCTAGTGCTCAGTCCTTACCCAGATGTCCCTACCACCAAAGATAAACTCTTGAGTCCCAATGCAACTTATAGAGAAAGAAATTTGCCTCTGTATTTTGGCCTGGCTTCCACTGGGAATCCTCCTAACTCAAAATATCAAAGTCAGTAAATAATTTGGGATGTCATCTCTTCTCTACCAAGGGCAGCAACTGATCTTATTTTTGTCTGACTTCTCTTTTCCCTAAAACTTAACAAAAAGGCAGTCAGCAGAGAAAGAGATTACATTTTATGAGTTCTGATAATATGCCATGAAATGGAATTAAATTGATGCATGTAGGTTGCATCAGTTGGGAACAACTGTACGTTTCATAAATGACTGAGATAGGTTTGGGTTCAATGGCAGATGCTCACAGAACCTGATCTCAACAGAAAAGACACAGAGAGGGGAGAAAAATAATAATATCTAACATTGTCTCACTGAAAACTTAAATAGCCTCATTCTCCTCACTTTACAGATGGCAAAATGGAGGAGCAGAGAGTTAACTTACCCACAGTTATCCAACAAATCATCACTGCAGCTGGGATTAGATCCCAGGCAGCTTGACTCCAGGGCAAAGGTTCCTTCCTCTTCTGCTACATTGCCTGGGGTAGGATTAGGGGCCACTCTCTTTATCCCACTTTGTGCTCTCGTGTGCCAGTATGCGTATGTGTCTGTGAACCACAGAGAGATTGTACAGTCATTGAAGAAAGATGTCAATGTCTCTGTACCTCCCTTAAGACCAGCACTGTCCAACAGAATTATAACGTGAACTACATAGGTATTATTAATTTTCTAGTAGCCACATTTTTAAAAGTAAAAAGTAAAAATAAAAAAGTAATTTTAACGTTATATTTTATTTAATCCAACATGTTCAAAGTATTATCATTTCAACATAGAATCAAAACACGAAGTTATTACCAAGATATTTTAAATTCTTATGTTCATTCTAAGTCTCCTAGCACATGGCCCTATGAACTAGCCATGTTGCAAAGCCACCTGTTGGATAGCGCAGATCTAGACCAAAAGCTCTACATCTTGGAAAGCTTCAGAAAATACTAATATTTGGGCCCCTCCAAATTCCTATTAAATCAGAAACTCTGCAGCCATGGTTGGGCTTTAGTGCTTGTTTGTTTAAATGCCAAGATGCTTTAGAATGTAGCCAGACTATGAACTCCTGGAGGGAAGTTCCTTGTTCTTATTCCCTATGGATGTTGATTACCTTGCATAGAGCCTAGGCATTCAAAATATATTTCACAAATGAGTGGGTTTTGTGATTGCATTTAAGTGCCCTGAGTTCTGGTTCTAACTCTGCCATTAACTAGCTGTGTGATTATGATCTTATGCTGGTAACTTCTCTCTGAGCCTAATCTTCTGTATCAGCAGCAACAACTCCTCTGGACTCGCAGCTCCCTAGCCCCTTCCATCTCTGAAATAAATAACCCCCTAACTATGTGCTGAGCGCCTACTGCACACAATTGCAGCCCACCAGTGCATGTCCCTGTCACCAGGTCTTCACCTCTATCTGAAGCCCACAGCCTGGGATCCACAATTACAGGGCCCCCTGCTGCATTGCACTTGCTCGACATATGTAATCACCGTGTCGGTGGCATCACCACAGCCACAGGAAATTTAAATTGCATCTTTTGGGTCTTAATACGATGTTTCTGGGCCATTTCACATGCAGCTCCTAAGAGGAGGGCATCTGCTTGGCATGCGCGGCAGTTACACTAATAACAGGGGGACAGTGACGTGCCACTGTTTATAGCACTAGGACAGCTATATCTCTGGGAGCTGCAGGTTCTCCCTAGGAGTGGGCAGGTGAGGGGAAGGAGGGCGGGGGTAAGATGCCTTTTCCCTGTGAGCAATATTAGCATCTGCGGTTTTGTGAAAACGTAAAAAAGCACTGTGAATCTTAGATTAAGTCCAGATACCCTGAAATGTTTGGGACTTAGTTCATTAATATATATAATGACCAGAAGGAAGGGAGGAGGGAGAAGGAACAGAGGGATGCTGTAACAAGTCTTTAGGGTAAACCCAAAGTCTGAGCAGGGCATCAGACTTCCGTAACATGCACTCCACCAGCACCAGCACCAGCGCTAGCAGCACCAGCACCTGCAGCACCAGCACCTGGAGCACCAGAACCTTCACTCCTCTCCATTCGCAGCTCCCAGCACACCCCTCAGTGATTGCCCTATGTCCTAGGCATATTGGACTAACAGCAGTTGCCTGAATCAGCTAAAATCTCTCAAGACTCCAGGAATTTACACATGCTCCACTTGCTAAATTCTATCCATTCTTTAAAACTCACCTCCTCCAGAAAGTGATGTTTGACCACCCCGGCAAGCTGAGTGTGGATCAGAGATCTCACCTTTGTGTTCTCAGTATCACTCCTATCACTGCACCTATCACCATATAGCACCAGTCCCAATGATCCTCTTGTATCTTTTGTCTCTGTGTCCCTCGTGCATGAAGTGGAACACAACACAACAGGCTCTTAACATGAAGAATGAGGGAAGGAAGGAGATGGGGAGGGATGAAGGGAAGGAAGAAACACTTACCGAATGAGGTCTATGAGTGAGTTATGGACTGAATTATGTCCCCAAAAAATTCATATGATGAAACCCTAACCCTCAATATGACTATATTTGGAGATAAGAACTTTAAGGAGGTAATTAGGTTACATGAGGTCATAAAGGTGGGGCCTTCATCCACTAAAACTCATATTCTTATAAGAGGAGGAAAGGATGCTTGCACAGAGGAAAGACCATGTGGGACAGCAAGAAGGCGGCCGTCTGCAAGCCAGAAAGGAAGGCTCCAGGAGAGACTAAGCCTGCTGACACCTTGACCTTGAACTTTCAGCATCTAGAACTATAAGAAAACAAATTTCTGTGGTTTGAGCCACCCAGTCCGTGGGTATTTTGTTATCGCAGCCTGAGCACACTAATACAATGAGTGACAAAACTCTTTATCCTACGGCATGGACATGGAAAGATGTAAGCAGATGGAGAGGTATATGGCAGCTATGATGGTAGGACCCTGCTTAGATGTCCCCTCAACAGAGAACCCACCGGGCAGAGCACAGGAAGCCAACGGCCTCCAGTTGCCACACAGTCAGGATCTGCCAGGGTGCTTACGAGGAAGACGGGCTCTCCGCACTGCTCCCACCAAGGACAGCACTGCAGGGATGCGAGGGCCGGGCCACCCACCCAGTGCAGCACTGCTCTAGCATCAGCCTTTGCTCAGGGCTTCCCCCACCTGCCTGTCTGAGAGGAGGAACCGGTGTGTGGTCTGAGGCTCTTCCTCGCTCCTGCTCCCTCCCTCTCTGCCCTCACAGGGGTCAGCCCCACGTCACATGTGAGCTTCTGTCTGTCTACTCTGGCTTTGTTTCCCTTTACCGTACAATGGCACTTTCCCCAACAAAACTCTTGCCCATTTCCTTCTGTCTTGGCTTGGGAGTTCCCAACCTGACAAAGGCAGAGGGAAGGGGGCATTCACTGAGTGCTATTTGCTTTAGAATCATCACCTAGTTATATAACTAATTATAGCAACCTGGAGAGGAGATACTTTTATTCCCATCCTATGGAGGAGAAAATTAGTGTGACGTCACACTGCTGGTGATGAAGGGGCTGCATCTTGTCCCCAAAAGTGAAGTGGTGAGCTGTGCCTTCCTCTTGTCTCCCGGATGCCTTTGGCCTCCCCAAGCCCTGCCCCTGCCTGAGCCTGCGAGCGGCTTCTCTGAACCCTGGGCAGCTCTCTTCAAGTTTCCAAGGGGAAACTCCCAGTGGGCTCATAATGCCAGGATTCATCCCAGGGGAGGAGGCTGCCAACATCGTACCCTGAAGTCTGAAGCATAACCTATTGGGGGTGAAAGGAGACGTCCTGTCAGAAGCCAAGAGGGACATGATGTAGAAGAGCAAAGTGTTCTGAAAGTGGACAGTTATTTTTAAATGTCACAAGATGACATGAATTAGAATATCACCATTTTGCACCTCCTTTGATTGATAAATCATGGCTTCTACCAAGTATTATTGCCAAAAATAAATAAATAAATAAATCTGAATCTGAGAGAAAAGAGCATGTTAAATGATGTCATGAAGTCTTCAAAATCCAAACTGTGAGAAACTCTAGAACAAAAAACCCAGTATCTTCAACAATATCCACAGCCACAACAAATGAATAAAAATAAAATTTTTCAAGAACAACAACCAAAAAAGAGAAGGATAGAGAAACTATAGATTTAAAGGAACAAACATTGATGGATTGCCATGTGTGGAACTTATTTGGAATCTGATTCAAACAAACCACAAAAAAAATGCAATAGAAAAATTGAACACTGTGCATTTGATGGTATTAAGTAATTACTGTAGAGTGTTTGAGATGTGATCATTATTTGGCGGTATGTTTTTAAAAATAAAATAGGGTCTCTTTCTGTTAAAGATCCATGTTGAAATAGTTATGTTTTCAATATTATAACCTGTGGAATCTGCTTCATCTGCATCAAAAAATTTGGAGTGGAGGTGGGGAGTGGGTGGGTTTATAGATGAAACAATATTGGCCAAGAGCTGATCCTTGTTGAAGCCAGGCAGTCGGGGTATGTGAGCTCATTATACTATTCTTCTTAGTTTGGGATGCTTCAAATTTTTTATAATAAAAAGTTTTAAATGATACTAGTTCCTTAGTGTTTTTTCTCTTCCTTCCCTCCCTGCCCCCTAAACTCCTTTAGATGCTATCTGTCTCCACCTCCTGCAGCAACTAGAGTATTTTAGCACTAACCATGGCCTGTTGCTGGCCTGTCCTTCTGCTGTTCCTACCTCTAAGGTGCCCTTCCCTCCCTTTTTCACCTATTTACCCTTTGAGGCCCAGTGCAAAAGTATTAGCTATGAAATTTGTTTCTCATCAGCATCCCAGGGCTCACTCCTTCCCTGAGCATCCAATGCACAATCCATATACCTCCATGGCAGCACCTACACCAGTATATCAGTGTAGGTAGAGAGAGGTCTGACATCTCCACCAGAGTGTGAGACCCTCCCTCACTCGCTCTGTCATTCAACCATTACTCCATGAGCACCCACTGTGTGCCAGGTGCCATGTGTCTGTGAATGAGACGGAGATGAGTGAGACTCAGTCTCTAACCTCAGGGAATTCTCAATCCCTTGGTAAGACAGGCAAGTGATGTATTTCACAACATGGAGAGAGGTAGGCCAGGTTGCAGTGGAAACATAAAGGAGGAAGAGCCCAACAGAGAAGGTTCAGGGTAGTCATTCCCTGAGATGAGACTTGAAGAATAAAGATGTCCAAAAGGCAGGTCAGGGTGCAGCAGGGCCTTCTCAGGCAAGGCAAGAGCACATACCAAGAAGGCCTGTGGCCAGAGAAAGCACAGGGTGTGAGGAGACTAGTTCTTGGTCTGGTGAGGGGGAGAAGGGCCAGGTAATAGGACTAAATACAGAACCCCCAAGCCACGTCAAGGAGAAACATGTCTTTTTCATTGTTGATTCACTAGTGCCCCCGTAATGCCTACCACACTGCAGGCTCCTGATAAATATCCACTGTAGTAACCAACCAAGAGTGTCAATTTGATTCCTGGGTTAAATGAATGCAGCACAAAGATGAACAGTGGATTTATCTTCTACCCCTTTCCTTCTTTTTCTCTTCATTGGGTCTCCTGGGGGTTTGGGCTAAATTCAAGGCAGAGATGAGTCAGGAACAGGCAATTCTGGTGAAAGGATAGTAGCCTCCTCGCACCCCTCTGCTGGTACTATACCTCTGCTTCTTGACACTGTGCAGGTGGGCAGCTCCCAAAGAGTTAACTGCTGGCAGGATTCCAAATCTGCAGCCTGGAGGCCAGAAGCTTCCTCCTTCTCCACCTTCAAATCAATCACAGGAGATTTTCTGAAACCCTCACTGTAAGTTTTCCTTTGATCATTATCTTGTCCCCTGTTATAAACCCATTCTCTGTCTTGCCCCCAGCAGCAGGGGAGACAAACCGAGTGTGAGCAGACTGACTGAAGATTCCTGCGAAGTTGCAGCCACTGGGAGGCCGCCCGCTGATGCATTTGCTCTGCAGGACTTCAAAGGGGAGTCCCACACAGCTAAACACCAGGGGGGGAGAAATGCTGGAAATAGATGCAAACTCTACCTCCAGAGGCCTGGCAGTGTTCTCTTTCAGTTTCAAGCAGAGCTGCTCCCAAGGAGCACAAAAATAACTGAAAGGTATTGGTTAAGGAAACTGGGAGTGGGCAGAATGCTGAGTGCCTCTGGGCAAGAGATCTCCACTGGACTTCAATGCCCTTCATCTATAAAACGAATGGATTGATGGTCTTTTAAGTGCTCTTCAGTCCTGGAGAATTTATCTATTTCTGGGGAGATAGATGGGCGGATAGATGACAAACAAACAAAAAAAGATAATGTGAATGATGACAGATGATGTGATGATAGATAATAATAAAGGTGATGATAGAGATGATAGAATTAGAGAGATAGGAAAGAGAGAAGAAAGAAAGGATGCGAGGAAATAGGTAAGAGAGAAAGGAAATAGCAGAAATGGTATAAGAAGATTTGGATCAAGACAAGAATAAGACCTGGGTTTGAATCCAGTTGCACTGGTTATTAGCAGATTTAACCCAGTTCTAAAATCTGTGCTTTGTCACATGTTTTAACTTCTCTGGGTCTTAATTTTCTCAATTGAAATTAGAGAAGAACATTTCACTACATATCAGGCTTAAATAAAATAACATGTAGAGATTGCCTCATTATCTCATAGATGCCTATTAGATGTAAAATAACCAAAAACTACTAAAGTAGTAAGGAATCTCTTTGGTTCTCAGATCATCAAAAGAAAGGAAACGTGCAATCTCCAGACTTGTATATTCAGTTGACTGCTTGACATCTCCACTTGACTGTCTCTCACCTACCTCACAATCAAAATCTGTGCCAAACTGAAAGCTTCTTCTAACACCCAAGCTTGCCCTGTGTCCTCCCTACGTCAGGGAGAGGACTGCTGTCTATCCGGGTTCTTAAGCCACAAATCTGAGAGACATTCCGGACCCCTCCATTTCCCTCACACTTGCATTTAAGTTTTCACCAATTCCTATCAAGTCGACTTCCAAAATGCTCAAACCACCCACTTTCAACTCTTTGCTGATGCCATCCTAAATCAAGACGTCTTCAACTTTTTTTCCAGCCCACTCCGGGGCCCTCTAACTGTTCCCCCAATTGCCACACATGCCCTCTCACCTCCTTTGAGCCAATCTCCATACGGCAGCAGAGAGATTCTCTGAAATTGTAGATTAAACCAGGCCTCTTGCTCACGCAAAACCCTTCAGTGTCTCTGTCTGCCCTTGAGCTATAATCCAAACATGTCACCACACAGGCCCTCTGGGTCATGGCTCCACTATGCTCCCTCCAGCCCTCGGTGTTCTAACTCCACTGCTCCTCCTCCCTACCCACAGCTACACCCAACTATTCCTCACTTCGGAATCTTCATTCGGATACCCCCATTGCTTCTAATCTAACCTCCCCCCACCCCATCCCTTAGGCTAATTTTTCCCCATCTGCCATTATGAATATCATTCAAAAGATTTTCTCTGACTCCTGGATTAAATTAGGCTCCTGGTTACACCCTTTCTTAGAACCCTCTATTTTTCCTTACAAATCCTTATTACAGGGGGAAACTCTGTGTTTATATATGTGATTGCTTATTTCAAGTCTATCTCCTGAATCAAACTCTAATGCCCACTAGGGCAGGGATGGTATTTTTTGCTGTGGTTGTTCACTTCTGTACCCACAGCACTTTTGCCTACTTCCAGTACATATAAGCCATCAAACATTTGTTGAATTAATTGTTGATTGAATGAATGAAGTCACTGTATCATCAGTGGCTTCTAATAAAAATCAGTGTTAAGGTGTGACGTTTTAAATAATGTTTCATTATTCTTTCATAGTTGATCCTCAAAAATATTTGGGAAATAGGGTATCTCCAAACTGAATTTCCTAGATGGTTGGAATCAAGGAATTCAGGGTTGAGGGAAATGCAAAGCCTTCTCATCCAACCTTGATTCTGGAAATTGAAGTCATTTTATTTTTCTAAACTTGGTGATATTTTTTATAAAAGTATATGTGATATAAAAAGTGTCAGCGATTGTGTTGAAATAGCAGAATTAAAAAGTTTTTTTTTTCTTTTTAAGTACTTTCCAATTGATTGTTATTGTATTATTCTTACAATGAAAATGATATATACATAAATGCATTTTCCCTTTTCTGGCTTAGGTAGCAAATGGGATTGAATCTGAGTGGTTGGTGACAGGTTTGCCATCATTTGTGTTACTAGCAGCATCATTATCATAAATAAACACTTACTGATCAGGGACCTACTTAAGGTGAGGTTCTAGGTTCTCTTTTTGCAAATGAGGTAACTATAGTCCAAAAAGGTTGAAGATTTTTCCTGCAGGTCACACAACTGATAAATGCTAAAACCACAGCACTAACTTGAATGTCTGACTTCAAAATCCACACAACGTACAAATTGAGAAACTGAGGCAAAGCTTTGAAGCAATTTATCAACAGTCACACAGATTGCTGACAGCCTCTACATTTCCATCTCTAGGTTCTCAATTTTCCGCCAACCCAAATGCTCCTTTCCCCTAGTAACATCTTCTTTCTTAACTATTTCATACTTTATTACATTTTTAGTGTTTAGAAAAATCAATACCTATTCCATGAAAATAGCTGCAAAATGAAGAGAGATATTAACCCACAATTCAACCAACCGTAGGCAACATCATTCATTTTAACAGCCCAGATGAGTGAAGTTTCATGCTAATAATGGCACATCTACAATAGAGTAGAGATTATTGGCGGTAACATTTCTTTTTAAAGAAAAAGTAGATACCAATGTTTTGTTTATTTTTTAAAATCATCAAACAGCAGTCAATAACTTCCCTTGAAATGTTAATCAAATAATCACTGCTAGTTAATATTGACCAACTAATTTAAAAGTTTCAAAGGAGATGTACACAATTTGCCAAAGTTGACTTCCAAACGATGCCGGATCCAGTTAATGTTTACAACCCCAGGGTGTTCACCTCCACTAAAAACCAGCCTTGCACATCAGCCCTCCACGGAGGGACAGCTCATGCCAGAGTTAAAGGTGGGCTCCCAGATAAAGAGTAACCCAGCCGGAAAGCTAAGGTTCAAACACTCCTGGTTTCCATTAACTGCGATTGCAACAGCCTCTTCAAAGGCTAAGAACATTCCTCTCTCCACACCTAAAAAATACTGCTTCCTCCAAGGTGGTGGATCCAGGAAAAGGTCCTAGGTCATAGAGCTGAGTACTCAGTTGAAGACTTATCCTTTTATGCCAATTTTAGGCAAGTTGTTTTTGGTTTTGTTTGTTTGTTTTAATGACACAAATAATATCTGATTATTGCAAAGAAAAAAAAATAGAAAACAGAAATCATTACAAATAAGAATTAACTGATGTCCTGTTGTTATTAATGTTCTTTAAAATATATAACAAATATGTTTTTCACATATTGCGATATTGTGATCATCCTTTCTAACATTCTAATGCTGCCTGGTATCCATCCAACTGAAAGGATATATGGTAATGTAATCAATGACTTTTTGACATTTAGGTTGCTTCTAATTTCTCCCTATTATAAACATTTTATCAATGAGCTTCCTTGTATTCAATAACTCATTCTACAAAGATTTATTGAGCACCTATAGAGCCAGCCACATAGCTCCTAAATTTTTGCTCAAATCCTTAATTATTTCTTTAAGATAAAGTTCCTGGAAGTGGAACTGTGGACGAAAGCATGCTTTTCAGATTCTGATTAGAATTGCCGTTTACTCCCCCAGAGAGGCTATACCAATAGACACTTCTATCAACACCGCAAAGAATAAATGCCTCTGCCATCCTACCTTCCCCAAGGGCAGCAGATCTGGTTTTAGAGCAGGGTTACTCACAGTCATCCCCAGAGCAGCGGCATCAGTATCCTGTGGAAATGCAAATGCTCAGGCCCCCACCCTGACACCTACTCTATCAGCAACTCTGGTAGGTGGCGCCCAGTACTGAGTTTTAACAAGCTCCCCACATCATTCCTGAGAGTTTGAGAACCACCAGTTTTAAGCACAAGACACAGAGCTATGAGTGGGGCCCTCAACCTACTCACATCTCCCCTGGTCACCCTACTGACTCCTTTTCTCAGTAACTCTTCCTGAAGCTGATGGATAGGTAGGTCACTCTTCAACAGACGCCCCAGGGGTTATAAACTCGGCTTTGTAGCTAGTTTGGCAAGAAAGTGAGCTCCAGAACTGAGGTGGGAAGAATATAGAAATCCGTAGAAGGGAGAGAGGAAAGTGGTCATCTGCAGCGGACTGAGAAGAGTGGCCACAGGGTTTCCACAAAAAAAAAGCAGCATGTGGAGGCTGGACCATTCACGGGAAGATCATCTTTGAACATCTGCCCCATCTCACTTGTAATTCTATGACCTTGGACAAGCACTAAATTCTCTCGATCCCCAGTGTTCTCTTTAGTTTATGGGGAATAAAATGTCACATCTTGCAGGTTGTCGTGAGGTTCACATACAACAAGCTACATGAAATGCTTTGGAAACTGCAGAGCCCCATCCACATTAGGAGGTAACGTTACTATCAGAGATCTGGGCTTGGGAGGGGAAGGGAGCGCTTCCTGTGCGGAGTCTCTCTTCCCTCTTCTGACCATGAAATTCACTTCTTCCTGTGGACCTTCAAAGGCCCCATTTATCAGCTGTCAGAGTACAAAGCAAACAGCCTCTTCGGCCTTCTTTTAAGGGATATCACTTACACTTTCCAGTTGGAATATTATCCTTCTTATCTCCAGACTGCAGAAATGCATGACCCACCACTCTGTTAGTTCCGTGGAAAATTACTTAGATGGAGCACCCTTGCTGCAGAGAAGGAAAGAAACTGTGAAAATTCACCACATTGATGGGGAAGGCAGCATAATATTTGGAGCCCAAAGGCAGGAGCGCAAATCCTGACTATTTACTAGGATGAAGAGGGTGTCTTTGGCCATCACAAAAATAAATGCCCAAAGCAGAACTCTTGATTTTCGTCTTACAAACCTGCTTTCCTGGGGTTTTCCCATCTCAGAAAATTGCTCCATGGTTTCTCACATCAAAAGTTTTAATTATCCTTGATTTATTTGTTTCTTTCCCCTCCCAGGTCTAATTGATCACTAAGTTCTATTAATCTTAAGTAAGTTGCTTAACCTCCTGAGTGTCAGTTACCTCATCTGAAAAATAAAAGATAATAATGTATGTCAACCCAAGCTGTTCAATAATTAACTTAGATGACATCCTTCTAGTCCTTGGCCATCTACTTTGCATAAAATACTAATACTGGCTATACAGCAAGAAGTGATACCTCTGAAATCCTTTCCATAAATATTCCTGGGGCCCATGCTGTGTCCCAGGCACTGTACAAGGGACAGAGCAGTTAAAATTACAGGAGAATACCTGCTCTCCTGAAGCTTGCAAACCACAGGTAGAAAAGTGGGTGGTGGAGGGAGAAATAGACAAAAGAAACAAGAAGAATCTCAGATTACGTTAAGTGCTATCCAAAGAGAGACCTGAAATAAGATGATTTAATAGAGAGTGGATATGTGGCTACCAGAAACTGGGTGTCCAGCAATGGCCTCTTTAAATAAGGTCACATTTAGGCTGAGATTTGATTGACAAGAAGCAGCCAGTCATGTAAATAGGATGAGGGGACAGTAGGCTCCAGACAGAGGGAACAGCCAATGCAAAGGCCCTGGGGCATGAGTAAACCTGGAAAGGTTCGGAAATATCAAGAAGGCCAGCACGTATGGACACACAAGGAGAGGTAAAATATAGAGTCAAAAGGGTGTTGGAAGCAGATCAGAAGGCTTTGCAAAACAAAAGAAGGAATTTGAGTTCGTTTCATTTTTTCCAGTGAAAAGGGAGGCCAGCAAGGGGTTTCAAACAGGAGTGATTTGGTCTTATTTGCCTTCCCAAAAGATCGTTTTGAGTACTTCATGGGGAAAAGATTGTAGGATGACAAGTATAGGAAGGTCAGTGGCTCAAGGAAGAGAAGATGGTGGCTTGGACTGGGGGGGGACATGAGGGTGTTGGAAGAGGAGGACAATATGAGATGTGTTTTGAATGGAAAGTCAAGAGGACTTGGTGATCAATTGGAGGTAGAATTTGGCGGAAAGAAAAGAATCAAGGATAACTTAGATTTCAGGCATGGAAAACGATGAAGCTATTTACTGGAATGGGAAAACCCCAGGGAAAGCAGTTTTGCAAAGGAAAATCAAGAGTTCTACTTTGGTTGTGTTATTCTCGTGATGCCTAAACACATCCATGTGGATATGTCAAGCTGGCACTTAGATATGTAAGTCTGGGGTTCCAGGGTGTTTTCAGGACTGGAAGTAAGGACTCAGGAGTTATTGCAATCTCAGATTCCACACACGGATCCATTTCTTAAACATTTTTACACATTGATATGTTCCAGACTCTTTGCTACATCTTAGGGAAATACAAATGGAAGCCATAGTTTCTGCCCTCGAGATATTGTCACAGACATGGAGAAAAGGCACATAAAGGATAAAGCCAATTACAGCATTTGTAACTACTAGGATGGAGATGGTTATGAGGTGCTAGCCTATGGGGCCTTCAGTCATGCTCCGAGGCCTATCTGGTCCTCAGTCCTGCCACTCACAAATAGGGATAATACCACCTGTCTTGCCTACAGGGCAATAAACATCTCAAAGGAAATAATGTAGATGGAAATAAATGGAAAACAAAGTGTCCTGAGTTATTATCCTCCTGCAAAGAGAGAGAAAGCTGGCATGAAAAGCTTATTAACAAACTTACCAGAAAAACATAGGGCTAAGTTCTGGCTGATAGGACTTAAATGTGTCTGTCTATCTAATCACTGCAGCAGGAAATGTAATTCTTCCCAAAGCTAGTGTTGCTATGAGGGAATTTGCATGAGGTCAAAGATAGGATGGAAAAGTTTCTCTGCTGCTGCTGCAGCTGGGTGATATCTACTAAAACACAGGCACAAAGGACTTGATGGCTGTTTGTTTCAAAACAGCCCACCCCGACCCTTAGCAGTTCAACCTTCAAACTTTCTACCAATGACATCACACTGTCCCATGGAGAGCAAAAAGTTACATAGTAGATATGTCCTGGACTCAAACTTGGACACTGTCCCCTAATAAATATACCTCCTGACCAAGTCCCTCAGCCTCAGTTTCCTGATATGTTAAATGGTTGTAATAACTCTCTCTCTCAGGTACCTGTGAGGATTTATCAGAATATTTAAAGCACATAACATGGTGGGTTTGATACGTAATGTGTGCCCTAAAAATGTGTTAGTATGGAGAACAAGAGTGGCATATGAGTTTATTCAAATCTTTACTTACTTGGGGAGGCCACAAATGGGTTTTGTTAATCTGGATATTGCCAGCACCTAGCAGAATGAAGCTTCTAAATACGTTTGTGGAATGAACAAATGGCATTCAAAATAGCTGTGTGAAGTCCTTGAAGGCCACAATAAAGGACCTCTGGCTAAAAATGCCTTCCCCCATACCAGAGACCCTTCCCTACTGAGCCCAGCTGGTGCCCAGAAGTTAGAAAAATCAACTTTATGATTCACAATTTCAATAGCACCTTTGTTAGAGAAGAGTGACATTGGAGCTCAATGGGGAAAAAAAGAAAGTTCCTGTCACTATATAATTACTTCGGTTTTCTTCCTCCCCTCTAACTAGAGGAGAGGCTTACTTTGACAAAGAGAACATTAAAATCTGCTTCTGCTCTGGCAGGTTTAAAAAAATGACATTGTGAAGACTCCTCTGAACATGATCAGCTCATGCAGCAGGGAGAATATTCATTGCCACCAATTTTTTTCACCGTGTAAAAGTCGAATTACACAAAAAGTAAATGTTTGCTTAGGCTAATATTTCCCAAAGTATGTCAGTTGGGCCCCTGGATCTGCAGAATGTTCGTGGATGTCATGGGAGGAAAGGGCTCCATGGTACCTAGGTTTGGAAAAGACTCGGGTAAAACTAAAAGTTAGGTAAAAGTTGAAGAGCTTTTGACCATCAAATTGTTTCATCTTTAATATGCTAATGCACATTGTTAATCTCCAATAGAGAGTGAATCATTGCCTGAATTTATTGGGTTGCTAGAACATCTCACAGGACTTGCCACATTTTGAGAAATGTTACGTGGAATGTGGGGAGTGAACCAGATATGGTTTCCCACTCCCTTCTGGCCCAAATCAGGTGTTTATTTCCTGCCACACAAAATTCAAATGGAAGTGACGAATGGGCTGAGCATGTCTGCATACTCTGGGAAATGTTCCCTGACAACCTCTTTAATCCACCTATTTATTCATGTAGGGATTCATTTCTCCATCCACATGCATTAGAAATCTGCTACGGACCAGGCAGTATGATTAAGGCATAGATCTGTTCTCTTGGAAAGAAGATGTTGATCCCAGAGGTGACAGAGAGGAGAGAGGAAGCCCAGGTTAGGAGGGAGGATTTACAGTGGAGGAAGATCTGAGGAGGTAATATAGTGGGAAGGGAATGGAGAGGGAAAAGCTCTGCTCAATCACATGGATTGATATTTATTGAGAGCTCACTGTTACCACGCTCTTTGCCAGGTGTTGGGAGAACGATGGTGAGCAAGGCACTATGCCTGTCTTCAAACAGTCAGTTAGCTCTTTACTGGGAAAAGAGAGGATCCGATTTTGCTTTAGGAAGACCATGTAGATAGCACAAAACTGTGAATGGCATATGGGTAGAGTCATCTGGAGAAAAACTGTGAAGGCCTGACATAGGACAACGAAGGTTCGAGATAAGGAGAAGTAGATACATTCAAAAAATATTGAGGATACATTTTGGACAGAATGAGACAAGTGATTGAATTTGGGGATTAAATGGGAGACAAAAAGCAAGAAAGACTTTTAGGACTTTAGCTTTTGGCAACTGGAGGAGATTTCATGCAGGCAGTGGAGGAGCTGGGGATACATTTCTGAAGTTCAGAAGAGGGAGCAGAGCAGAGGGAGAGATTTGTGAGTCGTCAGCATAAAGATGGTAACTTAGGTTACGTAATTCGAAGGGATCATACAGGGAGAGTGTGGGCTGAGAATCGAGGCATCTCCAATAGACACATAATCCTACCAACAGATTTATTTTAGCCCACAAGACCCATGTTGGACTTGTGACCTCCAGAACTGTAAGAGAATAAATTTGTGTTGTGTAAGACACCACTAAGTTTGTGGTAATTTGTCACAAGAGCAAAAGGAAACTCATACAGATAAATAAAGAGGACCTTAATTCAACTCAGGACCTAAAAAGGCAGGACCCTAAAGATTCTCTTCCAAGAAGAAGCAGGGCATGGATGAGCACACCTCATCTCCCAGATGCTCACCTGCCGTGGTTAGAGAAAAGGGAGAGCGACCTTAAGGTAAGCTCTTCAGCATAGCACAGTAGTTAAAGGGAAGAGCTTACATACTGTATGATTTTGTTTATATAAAGTTCAAAAACAGACAAAATAAACCCAGCATGTTGGAAGTCAGAGTAGAGGTTACCTCTGGGGGGAAGGGAAAGAGTAGTGCTTGCAAACAAGCAAGTTGGGGGCTTCCAGGCACCAGCTATGTTCTATTATTACTTCTTGACCTGGGTGGTAGTTTCCCAATTGTGCTCACAGTGTGATGATACAGAACTGGCAACTTTTTCTATAGAAGACCATAGAAGACCAGAGAGTAAATAGTTCAGGCTTTGGGGATCACTCGTCTCTGGCTCAGTTACTCAACTACGCTGTTGTAGTGCAAAAGCAGCCATTGACAAGTCGTAGAAGAACTATTGCATGCTGGTAAAACCCTATTTGCAAAAACAAGTGGCAGGTTGGAATTTGCCTGTCAGTGACAGTTTGCTTGTACCTGTGATAATGTATTGAACTGCATGTGTGTGTGTGTGTGTGTGTGTGTGTGTGTGTGTGTGTGTATTATATATATATGATTTGTGCATTTCTCCACATGTGTTTTATTGCTCACCATTTTAGAGTTTAACATACAGCAAAGAAACTATAAACGAGGGCAGGATTATGGATTCAGGCTGCCTAGATTCTGTCTCTGTCTCTTCTACTCAATTACTCTGTGATGTTGACCTGCTTAACTTCTCTGTGCCTCCATTTCTTCCTCTGCAACCTGAAGACAATGCCACTACCTGCTTCAGAGGACTGTTGTAACATTGCCACGAAATAGTGTGCACAATGTTTAAAGCAGTGCCTGATTTACTTGCAGCCTTCAGTTAATGTTCACTATTCCTATTCTTATTATCAATGCTCATAATAGCTCTATAAATGCTGGCCTTGTTAGCCTTGTGCTGCATAGGAGCAACTGACCAGTCATTCTCCTGCCAGAATCTTGCAGTGGCTCCCTCTCTCTCTAAATTTCTTAAACTGGCATCTAATGCTCTTTTAAGCCTCTAATTCTTACCTCCAGCCACACTGAGACTGTCATGGTGACTTGCAGCCCTCTCAGCATACCATGCTCTTCATGCCCCTGTACTTTTGGGAATACTGCTTCACCTGAATGGAAGGGCCTTCATCTTAGCTACTTGGTAAGCCTTTACTCTTCTCTTAAAATTCTGTTTAATGCCATCTCCTCTTTGAGGCAACTGGGTCTTAGACACCGAGGATTAGTAACCTTGAAACTGGAACCCATGTATCAGTCATCATTTTTCTTATTTTATTTGTCAAGAGCCACTGACATTCTAGGCACCCAATGCACATCTGTGGAGTGGACTGCACATCTGTGTTTCCTTCTAAACTGTGAGCTCTTATTTATCCTTCTTCCCTAGCTCCTAGAATGATGCCCCCAGCGCATGGCTGGAGCCCAGTAAATATTTGTCAGATGTATGAATGAAATGATTGTTGGAAGCCACCCACAGCCTGGGCATCCCCACAGACATGTAGATCTAGGTGACAAGTACACAGTGCCAGTTTCAGTGAGCCCTACAGAGAATTCCAGCCATCACAAATATCAGTCATCAAAGAATAATATTATAAGAGTTTTATTGGTATTTTACACCACAGGGGAAATTCTATGGATGTTACCATAATTATTGCTCACATTTCCCAGTCAGAACAACATATAAAATATGCACCCACCATTTCCCAAAGAGTCTGTGAAAGACAGACACGCTGTTGAGGCAGGTATACTCCAGAACTTCTGTCCTCAAGTGTCTACACCTCCCATAGAATCCAAGGACACTACATTAATGTTAGAAGGGGCCCCAGAGACCAACTACAGACAAGCAAATAAATAACCGGTAGAGGTTTTTTTTTTTTACAAGATCATTTTGCGATGGTGGATTTTTTTGCTGGACTTCATACAACATAACAACATTTAGAAACAGAATTTTGTTTCACTTATAAACTTACATACATACATATCTGAGAGGAAAATATAAAAATTATTTGGGAGGAAGATTATGATGCAGCCAGGATCTAAAGAGAGAAAAAGCATCTAGGGTACTATTTCACCACTTGTCAATAATGACAGTTTGTCTCATGAAAATCATTTTATGCAACAATTTCCAGACAGAGAGCAGAGTTATGATGAGCATACTACCCATTTTCTGAAGAAGTACTGGGTGTTATATGCAGGAAAGCATGAATTGCTTGGTTATATCACAAATCATTGAGAGGAAAAAAATGTGTTATCAAGTTCACCCATCATTCTTTGGGGAGTTTCCAGTGGCATCAACAGCTGCCTCCTGTTCTGAGCAACTTCGACAACTCTGGAACCTGGTTTCCCATATTCTGAATCATTTAATGTGCCACTCCTCCCTGCTTCTGGGAAGAGGGCATGAAAAGCCAAACTAGAACTGCCAGGCCCAGTCCTAGGCCCAGTTCTGAGAAAGCAAGAGGCAAACTCAGAGGAAAAATAAGATTCTTGGTGATCTTGTCTTGCTTTTTGAATCTTACCACACTCCAGAGCCCTGTTCCAAACCTGTATCCTAATCAGGGCAAACTTGTCATTTATTCTTATCTAATGGATCTCATATGCCTCCTATTAACTGGAATCTCCTTTTCTCCACTGTTGGTCTGGTCAATTTTCACTTTTGAAGAACTTGGCTCAGGGTTTGTCTTTCACCTTCCTGCAAACAATTACTGCTTCCCAGCTCCAGGTGAGCACATCTGTTAGAGCTCTCATCACAGTACTGTTTATTTTATCTACCTATTTCCCCAATATGCCATGAGCTACTGAAGACAAGAACTTTGTCCTACGCCTTGGTGTCTAGCACAGTGTCAGGCAATGCAAGTTGGCTGAGCGAATTAATGAAAACATAGAGTCCTGGAGAGAAGACAGTATCAGGGTAGGGTGGGAGTGGAGAACATTACAAAGTTAGCCCAGTAATTTGGGGTAGCAAAGTTATTTACGCTTCTTCAGAGTCTTTTGTAGGCAAAAGTGCTTGGTAAATATCCAAGAGTGTGATATTTACTAATTACTTAGTAAAGACGTGCTTCCTGACTTATTTGTCTATGGAACACTGCGTGTGTATATGTGCATATGTGTGTGCCTACATATGTGTGTGTACCCACATATGTGTGTGTATATATATGTGGTGCTTCTGTTTCCCAGAAATGCTGCCCAGGATGTGTAACTTTAGGGCATTCTCACTCAGACTATTTCCTTAAGGGTGAGACCATTACAAGAAAGTATAGTGCCTGACAATGTCTGAGTTGTAAATTCTGCGTACAGGGCTGTAAATGCTACCACAATGGTTGAGTTGAGTTAGACTTAAGAGTACTTTTACCAACTTGGAGGCTGAAACTCCCACAATGAAGAAGTTCTTTGTATGAGGTTCTGCAAAATCTATCTAAACTTTTGACCCAGAAAAATCTTGCACACTTTCCATGGAAACAAAAGAAATGTTCATACCAAGTCATCTAGCTTCTACTGTCTCATCTCTAAGTAAGTAAAGGACACCCAAAAATACCTTATAACTATTGCATTCATGTAACATATTTCTGGGTGCTCTGAATTCAGTGTAGTGAAGGAAATGTGCAAAAAAAAATCACCTTTTGAAACGCTGCTACTTTTCCTACAAACGATATTTTTGTGGAAATAAAATTCTTGCCAAAGATTTATGCATATTTTGATTTCCCCAGGTATTATATGAATAAATAAAATAGAAAGGTAATGTGATTCATAAATTCATTTCAAAAAATTTTCTGATCACTTACTATGTGCTAGTGTTGAAAGTACAAAGGTCCAGTTCTAGAAGCTAGAAAAAAATGACCTGCTATCAAGAAGATTATTGTCCCTTTACAAGGATAAATCATAATTAAAAAGAAAATAGCTATGACAGGGACATTATCTGATTTGGCAGGACACTCTTAGCATAAAGCCTGGCATATCATACATAGATGCTCAATGTGTTGAATGAATAAGTAAATGAACAAATGAATGAATATAGGCAGAATTTGATGTATGTCTTGACACATCAAGGTAGGACTTCATGAAGGACTGGGGATTGAGAGGTACCTTGCAAATGGGCATCTCACAATGAACGTACTCTAAATGCCTGGGGAGGGGAAGTGGGAGCCTTGCTAATAAGTAGGATGGCAGGACGAGAGGAGTGTTTCCAGGACAACGACTAGACCTGTCTGACCTGAGTAGAGTTTGGACTGTGATACAGCATTCACAGTCACCTTGGGAAAGGTTTAAAAGAACGTTAAATGCCATGTTATAAAGCTAGAATTTTATCCTAAAGATAAAAGGATACCACTGAAAGAAGTTTTCAACCTGAGGAGTGAAGGATGAAGGCTATTTTTAGGCATAAGTCTGTCTTATCATGGATTACAAGGGAGGAAATATTAACTGGTTAGATGTTGAACGAAAAGACCCTTCTCAAATCTGAAGTCCTTGGGAATACAGATGCAAATCAATGCTTCAGGGTTCTGTACGTGCAAAAAATTGAATAAATAATATCTGAGAGCAGCAACTATGACATCAGACAGACCAATATTTAGGTCTCTGGTGCTTGACAGCTGTGAGATTTGGGGCAAGTTACTTAACCTTGCCAAACCTCAATTTCCTCCATTGCAAAATGGGCATAATAATAGTACTACCTCATAAGGTTGGTGGTGAGGATTAAATTAGATAATGAATGCCAGTCAACTATTTACAAAGTACCTGACTCATAGTACATGGTGAAAACATACCATCTATTAACACTGGACTTGAAATTGCAATTAGTAGTTCATCTACTCAATGGGTCTTTGCTAAGAAGACTATGAATGAATGACCTAGCTTTAAAGATGCTAGTTCCTCTGTCTTGTGAGATTTTGGGGGGAATGTTGTAAATCAGAGTTAATATTTTTGTTCCTTTCATTAATATTTTTGTTGCATTTGAATATCCATAATTATATACTACAGGGATTTAATTTTTTGTGGCATTTAATGCTTGTTTGTGTCCAGCTTGTTTCTTTCTATCTAACTCAATTTCCATTTTGTGATGTCAGAGTTAAAGAAAGGTAATGTCAGCTCATTCTCAATGTCCACCTGTAGGGATTTTCCTGAGCTCACCTAGCCTAGCCAGCCAATGAGACAGCCAGATCTGGAATATAGGTTTTTCTCACTCCCAGGTTTGTGTCCAATCATACCCAGGAAATGGTTTTTTCTACCTTCATTAAAGTGTGCCAACTAAGCACTAATACTAAAGTGAGAGCAAGTATTGAAGCATCCACTTGAAGAGGTACAAGAATGCATGGGTGTTTACTGGCATGTGGCAAATCTGTAGTGTTCACTTTCTGAATGAGTCAGACACACATTCTAATAGCTTCATTCAATTTTTGCATTAAATAGAGAAAATATTATATAACAACTCACATGCAAATATTTGAAGTGGTACTTTTTTAGTTCATAATGCTTTCTCTGCACCTTCTAATCAGCCAACCGGAAGTAGTGCAGAAACCATATAAAAGGCTCTTACATTTTGGTTATCAGAAATTTCCAGGCTGTGCACAGCATCATCAGAAGATCTCATCCTGACATCAGTACTTCCCCAGCTGACACAGAAAACTCTGCTTTTACAGTTTAGCCCCGTGTTGTGGAACACATGTCTAAATATAGATCGTAGACTCATGTCCCTTAGTCTCTATTAGCAGAAGTCATCAAACACTGGTCCAAAATAATACTCAAAGAGTTGGCATTGTTTTGAGGTCGGAAGGTATGAAGTTTTGAGGTCACAACTTTGCCACTTCCCATAAAAAATAGGAATTATTCCATGAACAACATGCCCTGTTATGAATGCTCCCATATCCTGTCATCAGCACTGAGCACTACTGCTAGCTCCAAGCAGCCACAGCTTTACCACCACCACCATCCAAAGATACACACACCACAGTGTCTTTCTATCTACATGCTTTTTATGTCACTCCATCTGCCTTGGAAGCCCTACCCCACCCTTTGTCCACCTGTCACCCTCTACCTCAAAACTCAGCTTAAAAGTCCTCTTGGTAAGAACTTCCTCACTGTAGCCTACATCCCCAAATTGTTTTGCCCATGAGCCTTCTATTCTGGTACTTAGCACCTTGTGCTATGTGTTGACATGTCAATTCTACATCAAGCTGTGGAGAAAGGAGGAATTGTCATATTCTCTTTTTTGGAGGCAAAGGGAACTTGACCAGAGCAGCCTTCTTTGAGTAGCCCCAACTCCTTAAGAGCTGGAGCTGGAACTGGAGAAGAGCAGGCAGTTATCCAGAGCAATTGCTATATCGAGGGTAAGGGAATGAATACAAATCAGAACCAAGAAAGGTCACCATGACAGTACCAAGGTCAGAGAGGCACCATCAGTGTTAGTTCCAAAGAAAGAATTTGAATTCAGGAGTAAAAGATGGCAACAGATATACTAGGCCAAGGGTGATGAAAAGCAGGTAGGAAAGTGAGTTTGAAGTGGGACGATGTAGAAATGCCTAGGACAGAGGTAAGTTGGGGTGGGGGAGAAAGGGGCCTTGCCCAGGGATCTTAGGGTGTCTGGTAATGGCTTATTGGTAAATGAGAAACGTGGCCATTGTAAGGAATGGTGCTGTACTAGAAACTGTTCCTTTCTACATCTTTGGCACCTGGCACACTGCTTAAAACAAAGCAGATATTGAACAACCATTTCCTGAATAAATGAGTGAAAGAATTCATGAATCAACCAAAGAGTTTTCTAAGAGCTGACCAGCGTATTCCAACAAGAATCTCTGTCTTGCTTATAGAGTAGGTTGGCTATCCACTCTTGCAGCAGTTCTCATAGGCTGATTTCCTGCCAGTTATATACCTCTGGGTCTCCTTCACTAGGTTATTGCCCCAAAACAGCAATCCTAGTCCAATGCAGAACACCATCTCTTGTTCAGAGTAAGTGCTTCATGAATGCCTATGGAATTGCACTGAACGATATTGAATTTAAATAAATTGCTTTTCAATACAAATCAGCTTAGTGGTCCAGAAGAAAAATTTAGTTTTCAGAAGAAAAAATTTGTTTTAGATCAACAGTAAAAACAGAGACATAAAAGCATAATAAATTGAACAAGTACATGAAATGATGCTCAACATCACTAATTATTAGGGAAATTCAAATAAACACCACAATGAAATACTGATTTACACCTATTAGGATGGCTAGTGTTATTGGAGGGAATATAGGAAAATTGGATCCCTGTAAATTGCTGATGGAAATGTAAAATGGCATAACCACTATGGAAAATAGGGTGGTGATTCCTCAAAAAATTAAAAATAGAATTATCATATGATCCAGCAATTCTGCTCCTGGGTATATACCCAAAAGAAGTGAAAACAGGAATTTGAACAGGTTTTTGTACATCTGTGTTAATAGTAGCATTATTCACAATAGCCAAAATATGGAAGCAACCCAAGAGTCCACCAATAGACGGATGAGTAAACAAAACACAGTATGTACAGGCAATGGAATATTGTTCAACCTTAAAAAGGAAAGAAATTCTGACACATGCTACAACATGGATGAACCTTGAAGACATTATGCTAACTGAAATAAGCCAGTCACAAAAAGGGCAAATACTGCATGAGTCCACTTACATGAGGTACCTAGAAGAATCAAACTCATAAAGACAGAAAGTGGAATGGTGGTTGCTATGGAGAGTTATTGTTTAATGGGTATAGGGTTTCAGTTTGGGAAGATAAAAAAACTTTTGGGGATGATGACGATGGCAACACAACAATGTGAATATATTTAACCAATGAAATGCACACTTAAAGATGGTTAAAATAGTAAATTTTATGTTACGTGCATTTTACCACGATAAAAATATATCTTATTAGCAAACTTTTTTAATTGATAAATCAGAGTCTAACTTGCTAGAGGTAACTTTGGACATCTCCCTTCCTTAACACTTTTTTTAAAAAATGGCTAATGACCACCGAAATACATACAAATAATTATATACAAATTCCACAACCTCTCCCCCTCACATGCTTATAATAAAGCTCTTTTAAATAAGCCAAATTGGAGACTCTAATAATAGAAGCCAGAATATCTTACCTCCAAGACTTTTCAGCTAATTAGCTTCCAAATGAGCAAGCAGCTCATTCACTCCCAATTGCAAAGGACTTGGTCTCACAGGCTGATCCACACCCTTTGTGAACCAACAACTCAAAGAACATAAACAGGCTTAACTGTCGGGACAGTGAATGTTGAGGCTCTTCCTGGTCTCAGAAAAGTGATATTTCTCTTCTGCTCCTACAAGAGATTCCCCTTCAGTACAACTCACTTCAAGGCAGAGCGAAAGTAGAAAATGTTCTTACAGCCACCCACCTACACAGAACACTACTAGATGCCACACATAAGACCACATCATAGTGGCAAGGAGACATCTGGCTCTGCCCCCAGCCAATCCTGGATACTGGATCCAAATCCCAGATTCAGATCTACCTAAGAATTCCGAGAGGGTGTATGCTAATCAGTGGGTTTAATGAACAAATAAATCTGTGCCTGGAACTTCAGGCTGGACAGAAGGGCCTCTCAGATCCCACTCACTCCAGGCAGCTTTTCCCGCTTCCAAACCCACATTGTCACCCATCCTTCAAGGTCTAGTTTAAGTTTCTCCTTATTGTGAACCTTTCTCCCCATCATTTAAGATCTCAGGGAATTGTTTTCCCTCCTGACCCCTAAATTATGGATCTTGGGTATCCTTCAGAATGGAGGTTTACGTAAGAGTCTTTTCAGAACTTTTATTGAATTCTTGCTCTGTGTACTGTTTTCTCTTCAATCAGACTGCAAGCCCCTAATTGAAGCTCACTCTCTTTTCTTCTCTTCCACTGGACACCAACTAAATTATAGTCTATTCCTAAGAATTGGTTAAGTGATTGAAATACTTCAACGACAGCGTTATTGGGTAGAAACACAATCTTCTGCAATAATATCCTCTTTTAGCAGGTCTTGGTACATAGTAAATTCTCAATAGTGTCTATGAACTGACCATTTGTGACAGTAAGAATTTAATTTGTGTGCCCATTAACCAACCAGGAGGAAAGAGAAGGATTCTTATGAACCCACCTCCTCATTAGAGGAGAGTCATGGACTCCTCCTAGGGTCAGAATTGTGGGAACCTCTTGCACAATTAAGTAGCATAATCTTCTTTTTCCAGAAAGAGAAATTAAGTCCAGAGAAGGAGAGTGGTTTGTCCAAGGTCAACAATAAGTTGGGGACAGTTTTAAGAGTGGAACCTAAGTCTTAACCATGGGTAGGTAGGTAATCTAGTCAAAGGGCTTGTAACAGTCCAGTTGAAAACTTCTGTCTTTGATATCAGAGAGAAGCCCTCAATGAACTATTCCTTTGAGGACATTGCAAATTGACAGAGTTGCACAGAATCTTCTTGTCTTTTACTAAATGTCCCTCAAAAATCCTTGTAATACCAGGAGAAAGGAATGATGTTCCAAGGCCACAGTGGGAAGTTGCAGGAAAGAATTTAGAATGGGGTGACAGATCTTCACCAAACCTAAGTACTCTCTTCATTTCACTGTACTTCAAGATAAATAAATCATTAACCCAGGAATGTTCAAAGAAGTAGAGGCCACCTACCCTCCATAACATAGTGTGGTAATTTCATTTCTTTGTTAATTATTGGGAATGTATTTCTCATTCAAGTAACGTTTACTTTGAGTATGTACAATCTGCCAGCTGCTGTGTTAGGTGAGGAGAGCCACTGTGGTGGGCACCATGGTAGCTGTTTATAAGATGCCTCAAACATTTCCAGGTACAGAAGAGACACTCAGTAAATATTTGTTGAATGGATGAATGAATGGACTAATTAATTAATCAGACCTTGCCTGAGGGATTCAGAGAAGGTTTTACAGAAAAGTTAACATTTAAGCTGAGTTTTCATTCATTCATTCAAGCGATTGTAGGAAACATGAAAAGCAGAGACTCTAAAGATGAATAAAGCAAGGCTTTTGCCCTCAATAATGATAGACCAATGTGACAAGTAGCATTGTATTTTATATATTGTTTTATTCTAACCCCTGCATGTGTCACTAGAATGTAAGTTCCCTGAAAGCAGGAGCATTCTCTGGCTTTCTCTTTGTAAACTTGAAATACCCAGAACAGGGCCTGGCACCTAGTGAGCACTCCACAAACAGTGTCTGAGCAACTAATGAGAGACTGAATGGACAGATGGGCAGTATGTTGACAACACTATCAGGGCACAGAGGGGCCACATCTCATTGCAACATTTTAGAAGCAGATGGAGAAAAAGCAATCCAAGGAGGATGCAGAAAAGGACCCCTCAGAGAGGCAGGAGGGAAGGCAGAATAAAGGGATGTCTTAAAAGCCAATTGAGGGGAGACTATACATACACACACACACACACACACACACACACACACACACACACACACACACAGAGTGGTTGACTGTTTGACAAGCCTTCTCCTTCCCTCAAGAACCAAGAACCATTTGTTGATCAGCCATGTTGGGCCCCAAGACCAGGGCAGGATGGGACAGCTAAGAGCCTGGGGAGGAGCTCTAAGGAGGCACTCATTCTCAGATGGGGCAAGTGCAGAATCAGCCCGGGAAAGCAGCGGCTCCTTGAGCTTTGTGTCCTAGATGCCTGTTCCACCCGAGTGCCAGCCCTGTTGGGCCAGCACAGTGCTAGGTGCTTGGCAGATAACACTCAAGGAGACGCTGTCCCTTCCCTCAAAAACTTCAAGGTCTAAGGGGCCTCCAGACCTACCCTGGTGGCTATAATATGCGGAAGATGCGTTCTGGCGGCAGTAAGCAGAAGGAACATGGAGCGATTGGAGAAAGAGCTTCTCAATAAGCTCCCAGGCTCAGAAAATAGGGTGGTGCTTGAACTGAGACTAAGAGACAATCACAAAGCCACAGATGGAGAGAGAGGACGAGCATCCCAGGCCAGGGAACAGTACCTGCAGAGATTAGAGACCTTGAAAGTACATAAAGTATTTTGAAATGGTGACGGGTGGTAACCGGAAGTGAAAAACGATTGGTAGTAAATGAGGTTAGGTATGTAGGTTCCCATTATTCATCTTTTCAGGCTGGAACTCCATCTTTATTTTTACCATTATATCAGTATCTGGGGCAGTTTTCTTTGGAAACGATGTGCTGCCTAAATTAATTGGAAAGCCCATCAATCTGTTGGTTCTGCCTGGTCCTGGCCTCCAAGAGAACAGGGAGGAGGCCCCAGCTGAGCCTTTCTGCTCAGTCAGATGTATTTTTAGCCCTGGCAGAAAATAATGGCAGTGTGCATTTAATAAAAAAAAAAAAAAAAATCAAGCCCTGGGAATGATCTAGTGCCAGTGTGGAGCAATCAGGGACAGAATATGTTTCCAATTGAATTACTACTGTGGTCATAGTTATAAAAAGAGAGAGGGAGGAGAAAAATGTTAGGCTGGTCAGTTTCTCGGGAGCATTTAATCTTGGTTCGTTCTAATTTTAACGTTCAAAGACACATGAGCCAACGCTGTGCCCTGAGGAGTTATTTCAGGGGGACCAGCCAATGCCCGCAACTTGCAGTCAACACTGGGCGGCTCTACGGCCTCAAGTTTTCTTTCTTTGCTTTGCTTTGCTTCCTCCCCTCCCCAGTTTCGGCCTCCACTGGGTCTTCTACTCACAAGCTGAAGAGACAAAGTGTGAATAATTATCCTGAGAGTAAATTTAGAATCTGACAGAACTGCAGGATGCAGGATTCAGACGCAGGGGCTCAGAGAGAGGTGGAGACGGTACAGCACCAAGAAAGGGCCCCGAGGAGTTGTAGCCCCAACTCCCTGCTGCCTCCAGATGCAACGTCCACATATGTTCAATGGTACCTCCCAACCTGGCCACGGTTTACCTGCCCCCCGTAGTCTCCCCCTTTTTGCCCCCTCCCACTTTTCATCATACCCTCCAATAAAAATCATGATAATTAGCTGCCACCTATGGAAGGCCCCCTTTGTGGCAGGCACTGGTGAGCAATTACAGGAGTTATGTCATTTCATCCTTAGGCTGACATTAAAAAGTAGAAACCGTCAACTCTCTATGACTGGGGAGGAGGCTCAGAGAGCTGAAGTCACTTTCCAAAGGCCACCTTGCTAATAAGTGGCAGAACCTGAGTTCTGGCTCATTCGAAAGCCCATCTGCCCTCTGCCCCTTGTGGGACCCTGACCTCCCCATTTGAACCCCTTCTTCAGGTCCCCTGAATCTTCACGGCCCCAGACCTTACACACGCTACACCTGCCCTGCAATGCCTTTCTGTTCTCTTTCCTAGAATTCACCCTTAGAACGTCTGGTTTTTTTCCCTCAGTTGTGGCATGTATTCCCATTGGTACTGATGGCTATAACTGTTATATAATCCAATTCATATTAGATGCCAGGCATTGCTCTAAGTGCTGTGCATGTATTATCTAATTTTCTCAACTTTCTTATGAGGTGGTTACTATTATTATTCCCATTTTACAGAAGGGAGCCTGATGCACAGAGAGATTAACAGCCTTGGCCAAGTGTACAGAGCTGGCTAGTGGCAGAAACGGAAAAATAATTGTTGTTAACGGAGTGATTACTATGTAACAGGCCCTGGACTGGGCATGAGACACCTCACACTGCACTGGGTCCTCACAGCAATTGTGAGGCAGCACTATTCACTCCATCTTCCAGATGAGAAGACTGAGGCTCAGAGAAAGTTTTGAGTAACTTGACCGAAGTCACAGAACCAGGATGGGAACTCAGGTGTGAGAAATTTCCAAGCCTACTGCCCTTATGAATTGCACTATTAGCTGCTTCCATATCTGTTTTCTCAATAAATTGTTACTTCTTAAGAGAAAAAGCCAAATTTTCTTCATTTACGTCTCCCAGCACTTCGCACAGTACCCTGGTAAACAGTAGGCACTCAGTAAATGCTGGATGAGAGGATAAGTATATATAGGGCGTGAGTAACCGATCTCCAACGTGATATATTTAGATGCGTTGGGAGTAAACAGTAGAGCAGTCTTGTGAGGAAAGGACACTCTTAGGACGGAGGACGCTCCCAGCATGTGCAGCTCTTGCTGCTGGTCTGGACTGTCAGGTCAAATCAGACTCACATGAAGGCTCTTCCCTCACACGATTGCCTCCTCTCTGAGGGGAGGTCCAGCCCTGCCCCTCCGGCCCCTCCTCACTGTGCCCCAGCCCTCTGAGGCCTTCTCATCCCTGCTGTCTGCTGGGCAGGTGATGGGGATGACCACACCTCTGCTGGCTCCTCGCAGCGGCCCCTGGAATCGCACTGTCCTTATCCGTGTCCTGCACGGCACTCCTTCCCTGTGAGTCTGCACGCAGCGTGGGCAGAAAGCCATAAAGGCCTACAGAAATAAGAAGTTGAAATCCTGAAAATGGAATTGCCCTGAGGGATCCTGAGAGCAGATGGCAGGGTCCTCAGATAAGCCATGGCCTCCTCTTCACGCCTATCAGCATTGACCTTGCAACCAGTTTTAGGAGAGTTGCATATAAGGGCCTCAGAGCCAATGAGAGCTGCATTCCAAACCTTCCCCTTTCACTGCTTAGTCACTAGACCCTAGAGAAATCATTAACCTCTCTGAGCCTCCACCTCCCCATCAGTAAGGCAGATATAACAATCCCCAAATTACAAAGTGGTTGGACGATCAGATGACATTGTGGATGAGATGCAGGAGAATGCAAAGTTCAAGAACATAATCTTTGCAGCTGAGGTAGAATCCCAGATCCACCCCATGTGACCAATTGTCTCAGTTTATCCAGGACTGAGAGATTTCCTGGGATGTGGGACTTTGAGTGCTAAGTTGGGCAAATTCGCAGACAAACCAACATGAATTGGTCACCCTAATCACACAGCACACAGTAAAGTGAAGATAGTAAGGGCTCCTTCCTCATAGGACCGCTCAGGATCCGTGAAAGTACACACCCCCTTTGCATTCTGTTCCCTATACTTCCTCCCGGGGTCCCCCATCAATTTGTTTCCTAAACAAATAGTCATGCTTTTCCACAAGGCAGATGATAGGTGAAGGAAAACCATGCTGCCCTTGCCAATCCTTGAGGGAAGGTCTCTCTCTGGGAATGAGTGGGTGTGTAGGTGACTACCCTGTCATGAGGATGCTGAGTGAGCCCTATGAGTCCACGAGAAACAGATTTCCATGATGCTAAATTTAAGCCGACTCTACTCACCTGCTTCACGCCAATCTGGTACCTCACAGCTGTTGGCTGGGAGTGGGCCAAAGCAGAACACTTCCCTAATGAAATGACTCAGATCTTGAGTTTGAGAGAATAAAGGAAATAAAGCCATCAGCCTTTTGAGTTGCTCGTAAGAAGGATGTGTGATGCGCAGCATCCCTCCTGGCGAGAGTTCATTTCAGCAAGTCTGCTGAGAATGCGTGGTCAACAGCCCAGTGCCTGGCACATCAATAAATACTTCTATAAATGTGTTGATTTTGAAACTATTTTGACAGCTTCATTTGAAACAGTAATGGTTAAACATATTTTGATTTCAAATTCATTTGCCCACAGATATTTTTTGTCAACCTGTCTTTCCTCCAGAAGGTAGAAGTACAACCTAGAAAGGCTTTACTTTAAAATTATGAGACCTATTTCCAAACCTCCCTTTCATCTCTTACCACCACTCATCACCCTATTATGTACTAGTTTTGTGACCTGATGTAAGTCATTTACTTTCTGACACTGTTTCTTGACTTGGAAAATGGCAACAATAACTTTTGGCCACTAACCTCCCAGGGCTGCCTTAGGACCAAAAGAAATGGTCAATATGAGCATGTCTGTGTCTATTGTACCAGGAGTACATGTTGGAGCCATTTATTATTAATCTTGTTCATTGTTCATACTGGCAGCTTTACCAACTGTCCAACAATTTGGCCTTACTTCTCTCCTCTATATGTACTTAAAATAAGTCAGAAAGATCAGTTCAATTAACATAGAACACAACACCGGATTTATAAATCAGACAAGTCTGAGTTCAATCTAAGTTCCACCATCTATTGGCTACTTCCCTAAGCTTTAACCTCCTCATCTGTAAAATGGAGATTATAATATCTATCACACACAGTATGATGAGAATCAAGAGACATTGGTCCTGCATAGGCCATGCTGAGAAAGATAGATTCACAACAGAACCAGAATTCAAACTCAGGACTCCTGACACCCAAACCAAGGGATGTGAACATGATGAGCATTGCAACTACTCCGGAACCAACATAACCCATCCATCCGGGGGCCTTCTTGCCATTTCCTAAGCTAGTTATTCCTATGTAGGTTGAACCTTCACTTTGACCTAGTATTGAGTGGATATGTCAATTGTCTCCTGCCTGGTTAGCATGTTAGACAGTACTGGAATGGATAAAAAGATGTAGCAAGTACAATGAGTGCTGCTCCTAAAAAGTTTACACTGTATTTGGAAAAGTAAACACACACACACAGAGACACGTATGAGAGAAAGAGAGAGAGAATATAGAGAGACAGGGACAGAGAGAGTGACAGGGAGAATATAATTCCAAGGAGCTCTGAACCATAGAATGTTAGGATCTAGGATATTCTCTGAGGCCAACTTCCCAGATGAAAAGTTGAGATAAGCAGTTTGCTTTGGTGACTGAGTTCATAATAACTGCCTATGTAGCAAACATGATGATATGCAAATAAATAATAGTTACAGTATCAGTGGTTGACATCTATAGCATGCCCACTCTGTGCTAGGCATTGTATCTAAGTATTTTAGCTGTGGCAACCTTTTAAATACTCACAGCAATACAACTCTAGTCTGAATACATAGGAATTGAATCTGAAAACATTATCTTGAGTGAAAGAACCTTATAGGAAAGAGAGCACATACAGTATGATTTAATTTATATGAAGTTCTAGAATAGGACAACCTAACTTATGTGGTAAAAAACACAAAAACAGTGTGTGGTTCTCTGGTGGGGTGTGGGTATAGGGGCGGGGATTGACAGACTTGAGGGAACTTTTGGGGGTCCTAGTAAGGTGCTGTATGCCATAAGAGGTTTGCGTCACACAAGTATATGCATTTGTCGAAACTCATCAATGGTACACTTAAGATTGTGTATTTCATTGCATGTCCAAAAGAAAAAAAAAGAATATAAAAAATATTAAAGTCTAGATAATAATAAAAAGGCTGAAATATTAAGGAGAAAGTGTACTGATATCTGCAACTTACGTTGAATTTTATTTAAAAAATAAGATCGACTGATGGATGGGTAGATCGATGGATAGACAAGTGAATAATTATAAGATAACACAAGTTATAGTAAAGCAATAATGGTAGAATTTTGTTGGTGGGCATATGAGTGCTCTCAACTTTTCTGTATGTTTCAATATGTTCATAGTGAAATTTAGGGGGAAAAAGAAGTAAATCCATGTGAATGAACATAATACATCCTCATCCCAGTTCTCTTAAGGAAACAAAATTAGTGAGCTACTGTCCTGTCCCTAAAGTGCCGGTAACGTTTAAACTGGGTTGGAATTGGCTAAAAGGTGTGACTTCATATAGCTGGACTGGCCAGGGGATACAGCCAGCAAGCGACATCTGCCCTGAGGAAACCACACCCGTCTCTGAAGGAGAGCCAAAGGCTGGCCTTTGGGCAGCTATCCCTGTGCTGAGATCCAGGGGCAATAGGGAGTGAAGGTTAAGAGCTTGTAATAAGGGGCCTGGTGCCCGGGAGCGAGGTGGGGAGGTGACATCACCAGAGGCCCATCTCTTGGATTATCAGAATGACCTGTTTGGAGCTCCTAGACGAGGAGGAGGTGGCTGAGTTCTCCGGGAGGCAGCAGACGAGAAGCTCAGCCCAGGCAGGCGATGGCTCCATTCTCCCATGTGATCATATTTCAGCCTTCGGTTAGCTTTTATTGGGTTAGTTATATTCAATAATCCGCTCTGGTCTGGTCTCTGGATAGCTCTGCTCTGCAGGGCCTTTGTTCAGAATGACGTAACTACCCCTGCTCTTTTCTTAAAATAAGAGCTGTTGGTTAGTGGAAAAAGCCCTGGATGTATTATCAGGAGGCCTGGGTATGGATTCTGGAAATAACTAGCTCTGGGGCCTCATGCAAGTCCTTTAAATTATCTGGGCTCTGGTTTCCTCCAAGCATGCAGGTGCTCTATAAACACTGGTTGGAGATTCACCATGAACTCTTATGAGGACTGAATCTCCACCGTATTTATATCCTCAGAGGCCATCCTACTACTCCAAAACACAGGAGGCTCTTTGTAAATGTTGGCCAAATGCAAATGCAGGAAGAGCCATCTTGTGCTTACATACTACTGTAGAGGCTGATAGATTCTGGATCTGGTTTTTCCTGTTTCCGTTCCTATCGGCTCATTACATATCAGACACTTTGCTAAACTATTTTTCATCTTTGTAACAACCTGATGAGGCAGGCATGATCACATCACTTTACAGTTTGGAGAAACTGAGGCAGTGAGTGGTTTGCCAAGGGACACGTAACTGGTCTTCCACTGAGCCAGGATCTGAATCCACACTGGCTTTAAAGCTCCCCTCCCGCCCCCTTGTTCCCTGCCACCCTGATGGTTCATCAAAGCACTGAGCAGCATTGTCTCTCAATGTTGCATTTTATCCTTTCCTCATGAGAGACCACACGTAACAGCTTCTTCCACGCTCGACAGAACAAGCAAAGCTGTGAAAACGCAGGCTCTTGTTAGAGAAAATTCTAAACCACCTCCAACCACGGTCACTGGGAAGGAACAAAGAAACAAGTAAATCTCTTAATTGTGGGTCAGTCTCGGCTGCAAGGCGCATCACACTTTTGGGTCACCCAAGCAGATGAGAAGCCCTTCGTTGGTGACACAAAAGGGTTGCAAGTCACTCAAAAGTGATAGCAAGGGGCCTTCGATACGAGGGCCTGATTGATCGGGGCGCTGGGAGAATGTGCTCTTTGCAGGCCGTGACAAAACAGGCTTGGTCCATTCATCTTCCCTGATCGCAGCCTTTCTCCTTCCCACTGGGGACGATGGCCTCTAATCCAGAGTGCAGCTACACCTGCCACATTCTGTTTCCACGGCTGAGGCTGCCCTGAGATTACTCTTTGAAGGGGAGATAAAAAAGGTTCCAGCTGGAAGGAGGGTTCCTAATATCTTTGTCCTTAAGTGATATCTATGACCTGCAGGAAAAGGGTAAATTGTGCTTTGATGCCAGAAAGTTTATTCTGATAATTAAATCTCATCATTTCTCAAAAGCCACATGATTTTCAGCTGTTCTGCAGGAAGAGACTGTGGGTTTCTTGGTGAACGGCATCCAGGCAGTAGTACCTCTGAATCACCCAGATTGTGCCAGACACTGTGCATAGTACGTTAGATACCTTGTTGCCCTTGATCCTCACAGTGACCTTCTAGCTAGGTATGCCCACCCAGTGTACAGATGAGGAAAATGGGATTGCTGTCTTAATTCAGAAGATAGTACTTGATCAGAGGCTTGAAGGAATAATGTAATTTAAATAGGTTTCACATAGTGGCATGGCATCAATGGCACTTAGATCTGTCCCTCTAGTTTGAAGGGCCACTTACCAGCCATGTGACCACGAGCAAGTAACAGAAGCTCATCTGCAGCAGTGGGGATGATGATAACACCTCTATCTTGGGACTGATCTGATGATAAAATGAGCTAATGTATGGACAGTGCCTGATATAAGGAAGACATTCAGTAGAATTTTGATGGTTCTTAATGAAGAAGAAGAGATGGGATACAAAACAAGCAGAAAGAAAAGCAGTAGAAATGAAATGAACTATCACTGGCGATAGGGAAGGCATCAAGACACAGCCAAGGGTGAGTGCAGTAAACAGCAGGAGAGTTTGCCTGATCTTAGCAACACGTCTGGATTGAGCAGGATTGGGAGGTCAAGTGAGCTCAAAAGGGCTGAGACTGGCATGGCATGGGGAGGAGTTTGGACTTGATCTGGAAGAGGCAAGAGGGAGCCATTGCATGTTCTTGAGCAGAGGAGTAGCGTGGTGAAAGGAGAAGTGTTTGGAGACCTCCCTGGTCTCTGGCTTGTGATGGCAACTTTGCCATCACATCAGTTGCCAGATTGCAGCCAACATTTTTCTTCTTTGTCTGATGCTTATAATTCTGCAGTAGTTTTTTTCAAAGTATGGTTTGCCAGCAGCCAAATCCCCTGGGGAGTCTGAGAAAATTACAGAGTCCTAGGCCCTGCCCAAACCTAGGAATTCAGAAACTCTGAAGATAACGCCCAGGAATTCACATACTTCCAAATACCTTGGATAATTCTTACACAGAAGTTTAAAAGCCATTCATCTAAAACAAGTGGTTTCAAACTTGGAATAAAGAAGAATCTTCATCTGAACAGTTTGTATTATTATAACAGGGCACTGAGTTGCCAAGGGCTGTTCATAAGTATAATAAGCCGGAGATGGTTGTAGCCTCCTTTTAAACTGCCAGACACCTAAAAATAAAGTCAGCAAGGCAATGTGAGTTCAAGCCTCAGAAATGCGGCCAGAAGAGGGATTACAATTGGTAACTGGCCCCCATTATAGAGAAGGACTCTTTTTAGGCCTATAGCTCATGCCAATTCAGCAGGCTGGGGCACAGCCCAACTCAAGTGCCGTTTACACTGCTGGCTAAAAAGGAGTCCTGGAAAGTGGCCATGACTCTCCAACTCCGAAATTGAAGGCAGCGTAGCAGATCAGGAAGGAAGCGGGAAGAGAATCAAGTCAGGTTAGTGGCATTGACTCAGCACCTGCTAGGAGGCAGGCATCCCAGGTAACCTGATGGAGACATAGGTGAGGAAAACTGAGGCCTGCCCTTGGGGGACTGAAATCTAGTGTAATAGAGAATGCAAGATAATGTTAGAATTAAAAAGAAGAAGAAGAACAACAACAACAACGAAAGAAAAAGGAGATTAATTCTAAGCAGATTCGGAAGGGAAGACTTTGAGGAGGAGGTTGGCAATTGAGCAGAGTTTTAAGAGCGTGAGTGGGATTTTGACAGCCAGAGAAGAGAAGTGAGAATATACAGGTAGCGAAAATGTTATATACAAAGAAATACAGTCAGGGGACTATAGGAAATGCTGAAGATTCTGATGCACTAGAAGTCATGCATTCTCTTCTAGAAGTATTGATTGAGGCAAGCACCTGAAAAAAGAGATTAGGAGGAATTTATGAAAGCTGGACTACCAGCTTAAGAAAGAGGCCATTATTTTGCAGGCAACATGGAGAACTTTATTAAAAATAACCTTGATGACAAAGTAGAGAGTGATTTGCAGTGAAAAGTCCTATAACCATTTCTCAGTCTGCCTTAACAGGTAACAGTGTATATCTTTGTAACTCCTCCTGGACTGAGGCCCAGGAAAGAGGGACTATATTCTTAGTATAACTTTTTTTTCCCCTCTGAGCTTAGCACAGCACTGGAGAAATAGTAAGTGCTAAATAAAGATCTTCAAATTGGTTTGCACACAGAGAGATTAGTTTAGACCTATCCTAATTGTCTAAGCAGCAGAGATCATGAAAGTCTCCCCAGGACAGTGTCAGGAGGCAAAACAGGGAGGATCAGATAAAGAAAGAAGAGAGGAGAGGACTCACATTCTTTTTCTTTTCTGAGTTTATGGCATTAAATTACTTTTCTCTATTAGGCGAATATTATTGGATGGATTAACAACATCATGCTCCAATTGCTATCCTCCCTGCTCCCTTCCTCTGGCAACATGACTTTGTAGCTCCCCGCATCTAGAGATGAAGTCTGTATCCCCACGCCTTGAACTTGGGTTAGCCTATGCCTTGCTTTGGAAAACAGAATATGGAGAAAGTGAGCCAGCTCTGAGCTGAGGCCTCAAGCAATTCTGCTGTGTTTTGGAAACACTCCACCACCATGAGCACAAGCTCAGGCTGGCCTATTGAAGAACAGGAGGCAGCCCATCTGAGGCCAACCTACAGCAGCCATTCCCTGGTTGGCCCACTAGCTGGCACTGATGCACGAGAACAGACAAGATCAGCCAAGCCCAGCCATGCTCAGCTGGGATTAGCAGAACTAACTGCCCAGCCAACCCACAGACTCGAGAAAAACAATAATCGTTTCATTTTGCTGTTAAGCGTTAAGTGTCGTGGTACTTTGTTACGTAGCAATAGTTAACTGATACAGGTGGAACTAAAACCACACCAGGGAGCTTCTAGATTACAGTTTCTCATGGCAAAAGAAGCTCAACCCTCCCTAGTGATATATTTTAAGCTATAATAGATTATAAAAAGACAATGAAGAATTTGGGGGCATCAAGCTGAAGAGGACTTACTAAATAGCCTAAATTATTTTATTCTTTCTATAGGCATGTTGAGCATTAGCCATGGGCTTGTTAGGCACTCAGCACCTAATTATGATTATTTAAATGACACAGTGGTGGGCAAGACTGGCTCCTGCCTTGAAGAGTAGGCCCTTCACAGTTACAGTGTTTTCATATCTAACACCTCCTTCGATCCTTACATTCCTCCATTTTCAGGTAAGGAAACTGAGATTCAGAGAGATCAATTCATTTTCTAAAATTTTATGCAGCCAGTTAGTAAGTCCACATGCCCTACCAGCAGTCTGGTTAGACTTACTAAATGCTGCCTAGACAGTTAGCTTACTGTGAGATGAGAAGAGAGCTCTGGTCATCCCAACTCCTGGGACCAGGTCAGTAGATCCAGATTAGATGTTAAAGTAGTACCAGATTAGATGTTATAGCAGGCCCAGATTAGATGTTAAAGGGGTAAATAACAGGACAAATATTCAATCCCACACCTCTGATTCCCAGCCCTCTGCTTACTCCACGATATCAGTAATAAATCCAAGACAGTACTTATACTTAGATACAGAAAAGGAAATTTCTATTCTTCATACTTCCAGCTCCCACCTGTACTGTTGAGCGCAGGGAGGGTATCCGCTCAATGTAGCTACGAGTCTAGGGAGTCAGGGATGGCAGGATCTAGGTGTTGAACTATTCCTCTCTCTCCATGTCTCAGCTCTGCATTCCTCTCTGCTGCTCAGAGTTTGTCCTTTTCTGACAAACTGCCTCAGCATGACGGGTGAAATGCTCCTGGTACCTCCAGTTTTCAAGATCCTTTCAGCTCAAGATCTGAGAGACCCTCTCTCTCTCTGAGTGTCCATGTGAATTCCCTGTGTTGGACTCTTGCCCAGCTTAGGTTATATGCCAAACCCTGAACTAATGATTGCATCCAGGAGAATGGCGTACTCTGATTGGCTGTCTTTCTGTTAAGGTAAACAAAGATAATCAATGTCTACCAGAGTAGCTGATACATATTTTTAAATGAATTAATGAATGAATCCTGGCTCACAAAGATTCAAATCTCTCTCCATTGCTAAGAGACAAGCCAACATCCTTTTTACCCCCTGCATTCCATGAGCTGAGTGTCATCTAACCAATAACCCTTCCTGGGAAGCAAGATATGGCCTGCAATTCTAGAGGCATCTGTGCCCTGAGCATATAATTAAATCAGAGGCAAGCACAGCTGCCGAAAGCAGGAAGACATGCATAAACTCTTCAATCTAGGAATGTCTGTGGACCCTGTCATTATGTCCCCCACTTGCTAATCTATCCCACTGGGACTCCATAAACTCTGTGACTCTAACTCTCCTCCAAAGTGCCTGATTCCTCTTCTGAAGGAGTGGATTTTCTCCTTTCTTCTTTCCTTGAAAGTCTTTTCAAATCGTCATGAAATTGGAAGACTCACAAATCATTTGGTGAAGGGCTGATCTCGAGGCTGTTCAAGGTAGAATGTTACCTTGGAGGCAGCGGGAGTGGAGAGTAGTTAGGCTTTAAAATTAAAAAAACCATCTATTCCACATACTCACTGTGGAGTCTCTGTCAGGTTACTGAACCTCTCTGAGCCCTTACGTTTAGATCTGTCAGTGTCAGTAATAAAATCTACCTCCTGTAGTCACTGTGAGGACTTAGTGGCATTAAGAACATAACAGGCCTAGCATGGCACCTGGAACACGACAAGTTTTTGACAAATGTCAGTTCTCCTCCCCTTTACAGACAGGAAATGCTCTGAACCTAGTTGTTAAATAAGCTTAAAAAAAAGAAAGGAAATTAAAAGGAATATCCTTTTAAAATGGTCTTCTTAAAGCCAAAGCAAAATTAAATTAGGTACCCAATTATCTAGATTACTCATTTATTTATTCATTTAGTTAATTATTTACTGAGCTCCTAATATGAGACAGGTACCCTAATAGTGCTTGGATGCAATCTTGAGGAAGACACAGGCCCTAGGCTTACAGAGCTTAAATCTAGTGGGTATGATCATTATCTAATGAGAGATGCATTTAAAGCTATAATTGAATTTTGGTTGGTGAACACTGCCCTTATTCGTTCATTGTTATTAAAATTCTAGGCATTTATGTCCTATCTCTCCAAAAAGAACTGTAAACTAAACTAGGGCAAGAAATTTTTTATACCCTCCACATTGCCAAATAAGTGCTAAAGTTTTTATTAAAAATGGTTTGAAGGGAGAAGTGGGTATGGAAAAGGAAATGCTCTTTCCATTTTCTCATTGATGAGCAATTTCTTTCTGAATAAATATTTCAATTAAGGATGGTTGAGTTCTGGGATTATCCTCTTAGAACAGCCACCATGCGTATTTAAGCAAACCATAGCACTTCTTCATACCTCAGTTTTTTCCATCTGTAAAACAGACATTGTAGTACTTTTCCATATTAATCTCATTCTGAAAGCTCATAATGCATTCAATAGGAGGGATAATATTTTATTCATTGTTGTGTCCTTGCATTTAACAATTTCTGACACGTAGTATATGATCAATAAATAGCAACAGCTTAAAACAAAGAAGGCTTATTTCTCTTGAGTCAGCAGGTTGGATGGGTGGTTCTAACATGAACATGGGCTCCGCTGACCTTGACAGACTCACCTAAGATGCAGCACTGATCAGCTCTCTGTCTGGGGGCTGGCTGGGGGCTGGCTGGGGGCTGGCTGGTCTAGGATGGCCTCCGTTGAGATGGCTGAGTTTTGCTCCACTTGGCCTCTCGGGGGTCTCTGGAAAACAAAGGTTTAGCAGGACAGCACTTAGTTTATTTAATGGCACCAAGAACTATCCTGGGGAAGCCACTCTGTCAGACAGGTCCAAAGAAAGAGATGCAGAAATTATCTCTGTCAAAGTACAAAGAAAGAGATAAAGAAAATGCGTGTTCTGATTCTACATTTATATTCTGCTGTAGGAAATATTTATGTATTAATACAAGCTTTCTGGAGGGCAGCTTGGTGATTTGTGTTAAACTGCAACCTGGCTGCTCATTTGGGCTTGAGGCTGGGAAATACTAGGAGGCTAGGCACAGAGTGGCAGGTGAGAGAATGCAGAGAATCCATAAGACACCCTCATTCTGACGCCCTGTTACACCTCTGTCCTATGCTCTTCCGAGGAGCACTTGTCATCCTGATACTAAGCAACGAGTCCAAAGCCTCTCTCCACTTCCTAGAGAGAGGTGAGAAGAAAATATGGACAATTAAACACACAGTATGTGGGAATCCAGGTGGAACAAACTGCAACCCAGGCTGCCTCTCCAGCCTCTCAAGTAGACGAGGATGGGGAGCAAATCCCATAGTAGAGGCAGCCCCTCCCCAGCCCCCCAGGCAAGGAAAGCAGCTACTGAACCTTGGGGAGCACCCCAGACAGATCACACAGAAACCATTAAGTGGGCAGGTAATGTGATGTTCAAATGTAACTAGATTTCTTAGCTTCAATCTCTGCAATATCTTCAGGGAAAAAAAAAAAAAAAAGTCTCTGTTTTTTTCCTTATCTGTTCCCATGTCTGGGTTGTTGGAGTTAGCAGCAAGCTTGGCAGTCTGGAATATGTTCTCCATTGTGTTCTTTCTGTGAAGAAAATTACAATGTGAAAAGGAAAGGGGGTGGAGAGGAACATTGCATTCTAAACAGTCTCAAGGAGATAATTGCAAAGTCTTCTTTGCTCTCTCCTTGTTCCCCCTCCCTTCCCGGCTCCTCTGATTTTTGTTCCCCCTCTAGGATTTGGCAAAGGGCCTGCTGCAAACACCGCTGCTGCACACTGACCGGACGTCTTCGGCGGTGCTTCCCCGGTGGTGCCAGCTGTTTCTCCTTGTCTTCAAGGGCAGCGTAGACCCCACCCACTGCTGCCAGCAGGGGAAGATTCAGAGGTTTGATTTAAGGAAAAAGGAGCTATTTTGTTTTTGTTCTTTTTCGTGGTTGTTTCAGTTATTCCTTTAATACCTTAACTGCCAGCTAGGGTGTGATTCAGTTCAGGTGGGTTCCAGGACTGACTTAGTCACTACCTCATTGTTTCAGGCATTTACACGTACACAGTAACTACTATTTATCAATTCTTTACTGTGTGTCCAAAAGTATGTCAAGCATCTATGTCTCTGATTTCGTTTAATCCCTACAAGCATCCTGGGAGACACATTATATTCTTATTTTCACATCAGAGATAAGGTGTTGGATCTCAGTGAGTTCAAGTCACTTGCCCAAATTCACAAGCTAATAAGTGGCATAGCCACAATTTGAACCTAGATCTGTCCCATTCCTGCTATAATACTCCCTCTCCCCAAAACTGATAAAGGTAGTCCCAAGGTTTCAATATCCTTGGAGTCTTAAGGAGACAGAAACTGTAAATGAGGTGGTTCTAGGTGTAACGATGGGATTCATTTCTGGCCAATGAAATGCAAGCAGAAGAAGCAGAGGCCTCCAAGCTATGAAGTGACTCATCCAAGGTCACTCAGTTGTAGATGGAAGTTGGGGGGAAAAATGCATACAGTTTTTCCACTATGAAGATTTAAGGAATTGTGCCTTCTGAGTCACTTAACAGATTCTTAAAATAATCATCCTTCTCACCCCCTAGTGCATAGTTTGGAAGAAAATGGTACCAAAATGAGACAGAATAATTTTGGTTTTCTGTTTCCTATTTTTTCTTCTTTTTTTTTTTTTTTGAAAAATAAAAATAAAAAACTAAGCATTGGGTTTGTTGGATATGTATGTTCCAATTAAATGGGTGAGAAAAGTGAGCCTTAGAATCATTGTCACCTGTGATCTGAAGGCCAGGGGTCTTTTCTTCACAGCAATGGCTCTGAAAGTACAGTGGCTGGACCAGCAGTATGGGCATCACTTGGGAATTTGTGAGAAATGCAGATTTTTTAGGCTCCACCCCAGACCTACAGAATTAGAAACTCTGGGGTTGGGACCAGCACTCTGGGTTTTAGCAAGTCCTCTTGGTAATTGTGATGCAGCTAAAGACTGAGGACGGCCCTACAGTAGTTCAAAATTAACAATTAATAACAAAATCTAGTTGTGAATTCATACATTTTGAACTTTTATTGCTTTAAGTAGAGCCAGCTCTGAAAGCAATTTTATTTTGACCTTGGACAAATCAGTTGGAAAAGTGAGATGCCAGCAAACTTTTAGAAATCTAATCAGCCATGCAACTTGTGATGGGCTGGCATTTGGTGCCTGGCACAAAACAGCAGGTTGCTGCATTAAATACAAAGGTGTGGATGGGAGGGAATTTTCCAAGTTCTTTGTGTGCGGTGCCCAGCTGGGGCTGAACAAAGTGGACTCCACCCCAGCTGTCAAGACACAGTAAGCCTCGTGTTGGAGACATCCTCATGCAGGGGCCTCATTGTACTGATGACAAACCGCACCAGCCTCCTCAGAGGTGAAGTGACTTGGCCGAGGACACCCGGCTGCAGAGTAAGGTTGGGAGAGGCAGTCTGCATAGTTACTGCCAGCACCAACACTGAATGAATCTGACTGCCAGGCGACTTTAGCAGATGCTTAAAACCACGCTTCAAAGGACCACTCTTCCTGCTTCCCTGCAATGATTATCATACAGTGTGGAAGAAAATGCCACAAGATCAAAGAACAACTTTGGAGTGGTTTTTTTATCCTTTTTTTAAAGCTTTGCGTTTGTTGCATTTCTTTAATGTTTCCAAGATTTTTCAGTAGTAGAGTGATAATATTCTAAAAGCACTTACATAATGTCTTCAGTTTTCAAAGCAAACAAAAATGAAGAAATGTTCAGCAAACCCAGCACAGTTGCAGCCTCATTGCTCTCTGTCCTGTGTCTAAATTCGGTGATGGGTTGACCACCCTCACCCCCACCCCATCTCTTCTCTTACTTTCACTCTAGGCCATTTCCTTCCTTGGTCACTATTCCTTCTCCATCGCCTCCTAGAATCCACATTCTCTGTTGGCCCCCAAATATTGGTGATCTCCAGACCCTCTGATTTATACCAGTCCATTTTCTTCCAGGAAGATTCCGTATGAGTACATCAATTACTCACACACACGCACACACACACACACTGCTCGTGCAAAGGCCAATCTTGTCAATTTTGCCTCTGGCTCCTCCCTTTCTCCCCAACTCCATTACCACTGCTCTTGAGCTGAGACCCTCATCATCGGTCACCTAACTATTGACAGAGTTTCCTACTGTTCCACCTCCTTCCTTGGCCTCTTCGAATCCCAGCTCCAAAGTGCAGCCAGCCAGATTTCTCTAAAATGCATATTAACTGCAGTCCCCCCAGGTTGTAGTCCACAGAGCAAAGTCCCAGCCCTTACACATGGCAACCAAGGCCTTGATCTGACTCTGCAGTCCCCTTACCAGCCTCCACTAGCCATCCTCCACCAACCAGCCCCACGATGCCCTCGAATACTTCACTCAACAAGATCTGGGGACAACCGATGGCAATAGAAAACTATCAATTAAAAAAATAAATATTAGTGGAATTATGGCATACGAAATAAGGATTTGGAACACATACGTGGTTTAGTCACACTAGACGCTGCTGCCCCTCCAACACCACAGCACTTAACTAACGGTGGTGTGGGGAAGAGCATGCAACGATGAGAAAGAATTTCTCCAGGCACTAACACAGATAATGCAATCATGTATTTAATGAGCCTCCTATTGATATAAATAGAGACAGTTGCCGGTTTACATTATTAAAATATCAGTCTGTCTGCCTTCGGGACAATAGATCAGAAGAAGAGGGAAGAGGAAAACTGGGGATACCAGTCACAGAGCACTAGGCCAGCAAGGAGAAGGCTGATAGCAATGGAGATGAAGGAGGGAGACATGGACAATTTCAATGCATTCATTCATTTTACACACATTTATCGACCCCCTACTATGTTCTTGGGGGCTCTGCCAAGCCCTGAAGATAAAGTGTGGAGTGAACACCCGGCCAGTTCCTGCCCTTATGGAGGGTTCAGCCAGTAGAGGAAAGTTGGGTGAGTATTTCAAGAGGAGCTAATCCAGCCTGGGGTGAGCGTGGGGGAGGGTGGGGGTGGCAGTCAGTAAGAGGTGCAATAAACAGCGGTCACCCAGGTAGGGAAATGGAGGAATGGGTTGGCAATGCACATTCTCAGACCTAACTGCAGAATGGGTGGGGGGGGGGCCCAGCAATCTGGGCTTTAATAAGCCCTCCAGGGGATCCTTACACAGTCACAGTTTGGGAGTCACCGCCTAGAAACCTAAAAGATGTGAAGCAATTTCCCTGGCTGGCGCTGGTCTGGAAAGGCTTAAGGCAGGAAGTGACCTGTGAGCCCCATCTTCAAAGGAGAGTGAGAGTTCCCCAGGAGGACAAGGAGCGCTGGCGGGGAACATTCCAGGAATTCCAGGTGTTTGTGTTCCTGAGCCAGCTCACAGTACCTCCAACCTTCATGTTTTCTTAATGGATTTAGAGCTAAATCAAGGGAAATGACGTAGGCACAGAGTTATTCATTGCATTTTTACAAACAATCTAAATGTCCATCAGCAGAAGACTGTTGAATAAACTCTGATTCATACATACACATGAGGACTCTCCCTTGGTTTAGAAGGAAAGAGGTCTATATTTACTGAATTGGAGATGAGCTATAGAATCTCCTGTGCTAAGTGCAAAAAGCCAGTTACACAATTATGCTACCTTTTGTGTGAAAAATATAAATATACACATATGCATAAAATACTGCAGAGATGCACAAGAAACTAGTAACAGTAGTTTGGCTCTCAAGTGCAGAATTTAGGCACAAGAGACGGGAAGGGAGGGAGATCTTCACTGGACACCACTTTGTACCTTTTTTAATTTCATTTTATGTGCATAGGATTCCAGTTTTAAAAAACTGGTGAGATATCTTTTTCAATACATGAACAAGTAGAGGGGAGAGGGAAGCCGCCTATTTTGAACACCCTCCCTCAATCTCACCCCTGTAACACCTCTTGGGGAATTCGGTAAGGGGGGAGGATGTGACAGGGAGGGGTGCTTGGTGTGGTGTTATAATTACTGCTTTCAGTACCTATTTGTTCTAACAGGATGTGCTGCTTGGGGTCAAAGCCATGGGCCAAAGTAATGAAAAGGTTGCTGTTCTTGGTACAGCCCTTGAGTTCCCGGTATTTGGGAAATGGTCACTGAACAGGGCGAGGGTGCGAGAGTTGGGGGGAGGGCCACACACAACCACTGTGGTAGGAGGGGGGCCCCACGGGGGCTCCATTGAGAAAAAACACAATTGGTGGTTTCAGGCAGCTGAGTTGAGAGCAAAGGGGATAATGAGGTAGCCTATGAGAGAGGAAGACACTGACCCTTTCCTCTATCCAAAAAAGGAAACAAAAAATATGTGCAAAAGAAGTGGCTTTTGGTGCACAATGCTTCTTCCTTTGCTAGTTTTCCACACCCTCAGAAAAGATTATCTCTCTATCTCTTGTCTGCTTCAGCTTCCCCACGTCCCTGGAAGGAGAGGGGACTCACCTTTACAAAGTGTCAAGTATACACCTGGTCCTATTTACTATCCATTTTTGTTATCACATTTAATTCTCTCCTAAACTGTCCCAGGAAAACATCCCACTTTGCAGATGGGGAAACTGAGGCTTAGAGGAGCAAAGTAACTTGCCTAAAGTTGCACTGGTTCAGCCAAGATTTGAACCCAGTTCTTTCGGATGCCAAAGTCTCTGCTCTGCTGATTTTGTGCTACACTGAGCTGTCTACCTTTTCACAGACTCTGAAATCACTCATTATTCAGTCAGCCACTTGGTCCCAGCTTCAGACCTCTGGATTTGAAAACTGTGGTTGAAGGCAGCAGAGAGCACAGTGACGTTTACAAGAAGACAAAAAATTCACCGAAGTAATCCTGTTTAAGACAGAGAGAGGATCCCCAGGATTTATCTGCTTGGGTAACCGTGGTTTGTATTTGCTTCTGTAAAAATACTGGTCTATCAAGTCCACGTACTTGATGGCAATCTTGAGTGCATCTATTACAAGAGTTTTCTGTTTGCACATTGCCCAATAGCCAGGCCCACACAACTCTCCAGCTCCAAGAACACTGTCAAGATAAAAGTTTATTTGTAAGGGATATGACCTTCTCTAGTGTTTCAAAGAAAACCTTGCGGATGGCTTTAAACTGAAAGGCACCTTGACTCAAATAAGATATGATGTCTCTGGGATTGTTTGCTGAATCATTCAGCAAGATTTACTGAGGATCTACTGCATGCTAAGGATACAGAAATGACTAAGAGATAATTCCAGTCTTTACACAACTTACAACTGGTAGAGGAGACCAACATACGCAAGTATAACCCTGAGAGATGAACTCTAAAACAGAGGCCCCAGCAAAGGCTAGGGAACATAGACAGGCAAGTGGTTAATTCTTCCCAGGACTGGGATGATGGAGCAGGAGTGGAAGGAATGGGGAATTGTGAGAAGCCTTTATAGGAGGCTTTTGGATGAGCCTGGTGGAATGTAGAAAAAGCATTCCAGTAAAGGGAAGAGCACAAGCAAATTTTTGGAAGCTTGAAAATTCATTATGTGTGCAGGGATGTTGTTCATACAGGGAATCTGTCTCAAATGCCTTCCCCTGCTACCTGCTGTATGATTTTAGACATCTCATTTTGCCTCTCTGATTTATAGTCTCCAGTGTAGTTTGCATTTACTTTAGAGGTGGAGGGGGAGCAGTGGAGAAAGAGAGGTGTCTCCATTTAGAGTAAGAAGGGTTGCAGAATTACATGGCAGAGAGAGTCCTAACTGGGTCTATCACAACCTCCAGTATCTTTCCATGAAAAGACACATGTTTGACTACAAGACAATGGAGGAAGAATTCCAAGGTTAGCTGGTGGCTGTCGTTCATATTGCCTCACATCTGAGAGTTATGGTCAAATTTTCAAGGAAAGAGGAAGTAAAAACAAAAAGGATCAGGCAGCTGAGAGCAGTATTAATTGCTGGTGCTCTGGGAGAGCCAAGAGCTTGGAGAGCCGAGAGAGAGAGTCTTTCCCTTAGCCTCTTGCTGTTCCCACTGACTAGACTGCTTGCAACCTCCTTCTTTCACTGGACAGGCCCAGCTTCAACATCAACCCCCACAGGGTCAGGTATCCCCTCTTCTGTGCTTCCCACCACTGCCTGCTTCCTTCACTGTAGCCTTTATCATACTGAATTATTTTAACACCCTCATTAGACTGGATGTCTCATTAGGACAAGTGTCTCCCTTACACTACCAGCCTTTACATAACATGGACACAGTCACTGTCGAATACGAACAAGTGAACAGAGGAATGGGAAATGAAAGCATGGAAGACGGAAGATAGTAAGCAAATGGCAATTATCACAGAATAGTCAAGAAGATGAGCTCCCCACGGCATGAATGATACACTGATATGCCCTCTGGGCTTCTAGGCACCATTTTAGATGAGTGTGAAAGAGAAACAAAGTAAGTCCCAGGAAAAGAAGTGGGTATTACAACTGTTCTTGGCACCAAATGTTATCTCCCAACTGCTGGTAAAAGCCAAGTGAGTCTTTTGGCCATTTTTCTATGGGGATCAAAAGGCATAATTCACTCCCATCTTTAATAATTAGCTTCAGGTAGCTAGGCCAGATGAATTTTTAAAAGACACGAAGATGATGTTTTAAGAAAAGAAAAGAAGATGATCCATGATTTGATATGGGAGATGGGAGGCTGGAATGAAATGGAAGAATTGAGATGGGCCTTACTGAGCCACAGGAACAAGTGGGGAAGTTGAAGCAGATGATGGTGAGGATGGTGATGACAATGATGATAATGATGATGACAAAGAAAATAGTGATGGTGACTGTGACAATAATGAGGGCTGTCAACATTCTGAGCATCTCAATACAGACCAAGAGTCCTGCATGTATTACCCCCTTTCCTCCTCACAACAACCTGAAAACGTGGGGACTGTTCTTATTCCTAGTTTACAGACGAAGAAAATAAAACTCAGAAAGGTTAGAAAATATGTTCAGAATCACACAGTTTATAAGTGGCAGAGCCAGGCCTTAAACTTGATTCTGAATCTGAAGCTCATTCAGCTAAATACTATGGTTCTGCCACTGGCTTTTCCATTATAGACTAAAATCCTCTTACGTAGGACCTTGACATCTCCATGCCAATACTCTCTCTATTCTGAATAACAGTCTATTGGGGCCACTGCTAAGAAGAAATAAACTTTATCTCAAATTTAGTTACCTGAAAGTAGTTCAAATCACTCCTGACTATCCACACTAACTCAACAGTGACTTTGATCACATATTCTGAAATGAATGACTGCTGTTGCATAGGAGGCAGCATTGAGGGCTTGATTTCAGGAGACAGAAGGTAATTTCAGATGTGGTAGCGTTAATCCACCTCTCAAGTTGGGCATGTCATAGTTCCAGTGAATCACTGTATTGTCACATAGATCCCATCCGTTCTGTGGGCTGCTCTAGTCTTTTGACCAAAGATAGCCCTCAAATCTTTTTCACAAGCCTGGGGGTTACAAGTCTGTGCTCTGGAATGGGTAATCATGGAATCCACTGACAGTCGGAAATTCAGTTAGGTGTCTGATCCACTCCAGGGGATTTAATCGCTGTGTTCTTAACTAATTGCCTGCTCTTAAAAGACAAGAAATATGACCATTAACTCCCATTTTCCCAAAAGTCAGGGGATAGAATGGTCTCATTAATTTAATAGTCTGGTGAATAAGAAAAAAGACCACAGCTAACAAAAAATGAACTTCTAGATTTCCAAAGTGTACGCTATCATATTGTAAATTTAACCTCATATAAAGTAAGAATGCTTTACAGTTTACAGAGGACTCTGAAAAACATTACCAAATATGATATAACAATGCCATGAGGGAAACAGAAGCATTATCTTCATTAGAGAAAGAAAAGCTTGAAGAGATTTAATTGTGTCCCAGGTTACACAGCAAAGAGGGAGTGGACCTAGAATCTGAGCTCTGTCTCCTAACTCCTCACTCAGTGAGCATTCTGCCACCTGCTCAGCCCCATGCTTTTTGGTCACTCTTTCTTTTTAGCCAAGACAAAGGGACATAAAAAAATTTATGGATAGTAAGCAAACCATGGAGAATTACAGCCAATAAACTGTCTTAGTATAAAAAATGTGGAATTTATTGTGGAATATAAACAATTATAAGCCCATAAGTGCAAGGTCCATGTCCTATTAACATTTTTTCCTGAGACTCAGAACAGAGCAAATGTTTGTTGAATTCTGCAAACTAGCATGTTACCATTCTATTCAGATAGGAAAGTGTTTGAGGGTAGTCCTGAGCCAGGAGCCAACTCTTTTCCAATTAGGTACTTGTTAAGTCAAATCAAGCAGAGAGCTCAGATTTGAGCTAAAACACTCCTGCTCAGCATTCCTTGTGATCTTCCTCCTGATACAATGTCCTCATATGCTGTCAGGAGGTGTCTCTTTGAGAGCAGTAAAAGAAACACTAAGTGACATCAGGCTAATGGAATCAGAACCTTGCCAACATCTGCCAGTGGATACCAAGCTAGGGACTAACTTCCAGCTGCACTTTACATTATAAGTGGGACATACCAGATGTCCCCAAGAGAAACAGAGGAACAGACCAAAAGAGTTGTCCTCAGTCTAGTGTAGATGTCCCAGGTCATTGAGGCCAGACAATGCTCCCATGGAACCAAGTGACAAGGCCATATGTTTGGGGATGGCCAGATGCCCAGTTTCCTTGTTGACCACTGAATACTTCTCACATGGGGACATGCCTATTATCCAACAGTCCAGACCAGTCTGCAAGGATGAGAATGCATGGCCAAAGACTCAGGAATCAGGCTACTGTACTTTAAAAATCTTGGTTTTTTTTACCTATGTGACTTTGGACAAGTTGATTAACCTCCGTGAGCCTTAAATTCCTCTTACTTAAAACAAATGCTCACAAAGATTAAGTGCAACCAAGTATGTAAAGTATCAAGCACATACTAAGAACTCAATGATATGGAATTGAATTTTATACAGCATGTAAAAATTACCAATAGCTAAAATTACCCTTGAGAATCCCTTAAATTGTCTAAAAAGAATATGTATGTTTTATATATATAATCTGCCATAGCAATATAAGTAATACATATAAATAAATATATGATGCATATGATACTTAATGTATATGAACAAATATATTTTATAGTACTGTAATCATAAATAAAAGAGTATGTAGTTGAATTTTTGTGAGTTTAGTAAACATGTGTGGTGGCTGGGCGCGGTGGCTCACGCCTGTAATCCTAGCACTCTGGGAGGCCCAGGCGGGTGGATCGTTTGAGCTCAGGAGTTCGAGACTGGCCTGAGCAAGAGTGAGACCCCATCTCTACTAAAAAATAGAAAGAAATTATATGGACAGCTAAAAAGTATATATACAAAAAATTAGCTGGGCATGATGGTGCATGCCTGTAGTCCCAGCTACTTGGGAGGCTGAAGCAGTAGGATCGCTTAAGCCAAGGAGTTTGAGGTTGCTGTGAGCTAGGCTGATGCCACAGCACTCTAGCCAGGGCAAAAGAGTGAGACTCTGTCTCCAAAAAAAAATAAATAAATAAATAAAAATAAATAAAAATAAAAAAATAAACATATGTGAAAATGCCACTCTAAATAGAAGCTGAGCATTTATGAAGTCACCTTCCTGGAGGTGACAGATGCAAAGAAGTATAATGACTAATAAGAGTGAATTAAGCATATTCCCTATCCAAGGCTCTCTTTTAAGCTCTGTCTGGTGTATTTTCTCATTTAATCTTCATAACAACTCTACAATATAGTTCCTATTACTACTTTCATTTTATAGATAAGAAAACTAAAGCACTGAAATGTTAAGTAGCTTGAATAAGATCACATAGTGACTATAACATATAGTCTGGTCCACAAAAAAGATTATGATCTAGTTGTATAGATGAACTAAAAATGAAATTGATACTTGTAAATGTTTTACGATGAAGTCCGGAAGAAGAAATATGAACGACACAGGACTGTTACAGACAACACTTTCTAGGCTTAGGATTTCAGAGCTGGAAGGAACCTAAGTGCATCTCATCAGTGTAAGGGAAGGAGAGTCTGTTGTGGGATCAGATGTTCAGAAAGGACTCTTCTAAAGTTAAAACTGAAGTTGCACCTTAAGGAATGGAGGGCTAGGTATACCAGACCAGAGGGTAAGACAATGGAAGCCAACGCATCTATATTGATTATGGGGTGTAAAAATATGGGGGCAGGCTTTCTGTTTAGCGGGTATATGGATGAGTCTAAGCCATGGCTACAATGGGAAAGGGTGATGTGAAAAATAAGCCAAGGTCATGATGTGCCGGTCTCTAGGATGACATTCTTAGAAATTTGAGATGTACCTCAGGAAGCCCCCAAAGATTTCTGAACTGTGGTGCAAGAAGATGAAAAAGGGCTTTTAGGGACAGTCAAACTTACTCCTGGCCCAACATTTGGGCCATCAAACCAGCTGGACTACCCCTCCATGAGACACAGCTAAAAACGGTTCTGAGGAGCTCATTTTTACCCAGCAAACAAATCACTAAGCAAATGTTTCTGCTTTCAGGATGAATCTGGACTTTCCAGCACTTGGAGGACATGTTCACATACAACCCACAGGGCCTCTAGTGAATGCCCCTTGTGGCCTAACAAGAAAGCCATTCCTGGCACTAGATGTTGATGGTTTATTTTCAAAGCGCTTGGTACATTAAGTCTCCTAGAAGGCACCTCCCCTGAACCTTTCCCCTCTGTACTTAATACTTAATTCTTTCCATTTTTACTGCTTCCTCAAATTAAATTTATATGTGCACTTGGCAAATTGCTGCCATTAAAGTAAACATTCACTACAAAACATCCTCAACTTCTGGTGCCTAAGACTTTCGTAGTAAAATAAAGTGTTTTCTCCCCCATGTCTTATTTGTATATTCACTCACTTTGAAAAAGACCCACTTATAGCAAGTAAGCTTGTCTTGCAAAGCTGTGGTCAGAAAGGCTTGATCCAACGGAGCCTTTGTTCATTTTAAAGGACTCGAAGGTAACTCACTGTTGGAGTCGCTCATGGGTTGGATGGTAGACCATCGAGGTGAGGCGTGGTGTTGTAACTCAGCTCTGATAGACATTGTAAATACCGGGGACAGGCATGGGGTGAGGATGGGGGATTGTTAGCAGGGGAGACTGACAAGACAAGGGGACTTATAAGAAAAGACTCAAAGGACTTTCAAGCCTGGAAGAAATTCTAAGGGACCAAGGCATAGGAAAGAATGGTCTCAACAAAGTGAAGACAGCAGAGAATAGAGAATAATGCTATATTCCGGGAGCAGTGAAAACACTGCTAATACTTGCTACCAACTTTGCCATTTTTGTAAATGTTGAACTCAGTTCACTGCAGATTTTGTTTTGCATGGACATATATTATTTATTGGAAATCTATGTGGAAATATTTCGTTTTATATTAACTTTATCCGGAAAACCAAAAATCACTTTACTTTTTATCCCCAGGAGAAAAGATAATATAAAATATAACCCTGGCCTATTATATTAGTTTCCTCACAGCCCCATAGACGGAAGGAGCTGATTCCCAGCCTGTCATTCATGATCTTTCTTGCATTGCCAATGCTCTCTCCTGCTCTGTCTATGACAACACACCCCATACTTTAGGACCCAACTTAATTGCCTTTATTGAATAATCATGGTCTCTTCTTTATACTAGTAAGATGATTAAGGGCACACACATTAGAGTCAGATGGATATGGGTTTTGAGTCCAGCTCAGCCACCTGTCAGATCTCTGTCCTTGAGGAATTATTGAATTCCTCAAAAGTTTAGTTTCCGGATAGCTAAAATGAGTATTAAATGAGAAAATAAATTCTGGCATCCAACACACCTCCTGATTTGGGAAGTGTGTTCAGGAAGCAGGTGCTCAGTAAACTACTGCTACTCTAGCTATGACTTAGCATTGGTTTTTCTGTGAGTCCAGCACCCTACCGCACTGTTTCATTTTGGGCTCTGTGCTCTAATTTTCCCATGTGCATAAAATTTGTCCCACAAGTAGACATTGAGATCTTTGCCAGCAAGAGTCATACTTGTGTTCATGATTATCTCAGAGCCAACATCTCCTCTTCTTCTGATGCCAACTTCCAACCAACTGCATTGTTTCTCACTTTCCTCCTCCTCATCCCAGCCAGTACTCTGTCCAGGATCTCCTGGAATCTCACTCAGACTCTGGCACAAATCTAGCTGGAGATCTCTCCTTTTCAGTTTCTTCTTCTCTATTATATTAATAACTACTCTTGCTGGGCACAGTGACTCACACCTATAATCCCAGCACTTTAGGAGGCCAAGATGAGAGGATCGCTTGAGGCCAGGAGTTTGAGATGAGCATAGGCAACATAGCCAGATCCTGTCGCTACAAAAACTTTAAAAAAATTAGCCGGGCGTGGTGGCGCACAACTGTAGTCCCAATTACTCTGGAGCCTAAGGCAAGAGGATGGCTTGAGTCCAGGAGTTTAAGGCTTCAGTGAGCTATGATTGCACCACTGCACTCCAGCTTAAGTGACAGAGTGAGACCCTGTTTCAGAAAAACAAAAAGAAAAACAAAAACAAAAAAGCCTACTCTTTCAACTCTTTACCAGAGACTAAAATAAGCATGTGGCATAGTCTTTAATCTTCATAACAATCCTACAAGTATATTCTGTTATTCTGATCTGTCGATGAGGAACCTGAGTGGGGTTGAAAGAGGTTAAATTCTATGTCTGAGGCTTCCCAGCAAATCACCAGGTTAGGGTTCAAACCCAGGTCTGTCTCCACTCCAAAGCTCTTTCCAGAATGCCCTGCTCCATCCCAATATATCTTAAAAGTCTACTCTTCTGTTAATATGGTTAAATCACAGATCTGCTCAGAAACCTGCAATTTGCCCTCCATCCCCGCCCTTTTTCTGTTGTTGTTTTTGTTTTTGGAGACGAAAACCTGTGAATCCCTTGGCCTGGAATTTAAAGTTCTCTTTATCTGACCCCAGCCTACTGCCCTTGATGAACCTGGCATGGCAAATGAAACCATTCTTGGCTGTGTGTCATGGAAGCCTGGCCCTCGCCAACTTGGTGAAACTAGTGCCTCTGTTGAGAATGCTCTCCAGGTGGCCACCTCATCTCCACACATACCTGCTGTGTCCTAACCCTCAGACCTCACCTTGCATCCAGTTCACATCTGCATCCCGTATGTTCCTTTAGCACCCACCACATGCCAAGCAGTTTCACCTCCCAAGCGATTCAGCACTTGTGGTGGGGAAGTACTCTGACAAGGTAAGTATGTATGTGGGGAGGACTCCGGAGGGGGAACTAGACTGTCAGGAGTGTCTTTCTGGAGGAAGTGGTAGTTTGCTTGAAACTGAGGAAGAAGGTAGCACTTGATAAACAATCTCCCCTTATTCTTCTGAACAGCCACAGCATTTTTCTAGGTTCTTCTTAAGACCCCACTTTCTTCTTTATACTAATGTTTTCATCTCTTTTTTGGCCTCTATTAGACTGAGAGCTCTAGAAGAACAATATCTGTGACTATTTCATCTTTGAATCTATTTTACAAAATTAGTACTCCGTGGTGGGACAGCACAGACTTTGGAACGGGCAAATGTCAATTTAAAAAAACCGGCTCCACCTATGATCTATGTGACGTTGGTTGGATTAGTTAAATTACTTCTTTGAGACTCCATTTCCAGATGTATAAATTAAGGGAAAATAATATCTACCTCCCAGGGCTACTATGAGAACACAGAATAATTACAAAAATGTTTGTGTAATGCTTAGCATTGTGCCAAGCACACAGTAAGAGCTCAATAAGTGGTAGTTCTTTTGTATTCCTAAATCATAGTCAGAGATTAGTTATTTCTTTTTGCATACCTCTTAGCACCACAGGCAAGAATAGTCCCATGTGAATATTCAGTAACTTGAATTACCTGATTTTAGTCTAAATATATGTATATAAGTATGATCAAATTAAGAAAGACTGTATCACAGATTTATTTATTTTTTGCAAGGCAAAATTTTTTCTGCCCCAAAACAGCAATTGAGGCTAAAGAAGCTGGTGCTTTAATCATATGCCACCTTGTCCAGAGTTTATCAATCACTCTGCAAGTAAGCCTGCTACTTGATTCATTGTTGTCAAGTGAGTGTGTGTGTGTGTGTGTGTGTGTGTGTAGGGGGAGGATGGGGAGGGTGTCATTTAATCAAAGAAAGAGAAAGAAAAAAAATTCTGAAGCCAGGCATAGTGAGAAATTAAAACTGTGTAATTCTTTCTAAGTAGCATTTGTGGTTAGTTCTTGGTTTAGATGGTGGTGGTTGTTAATTACCCAAGATACAAGAACACCCATCTAAGAAAGGAAATCCCATTAAAAATTCTCAAGTCAACCCTCATTAATTCAGACTAATAGAGATGGAAGGGCATGTCATGAATTTGAAGAATTTTTTAAAAAATGCCATTACCTTCAAATGCATATGGTGGCCTTAGCTAATTAACTGCTTATTAAATATATCCAAATTGAAATTCTCTGGATACAGTTAATGAAATAGATAAGAGTATTGAGCACAAATTATGTACCACACACTCCTCCAAGGGTTCAGGGGAGAATATATCCATGTGTACAATGTGTGTCTTCTAGGTAAGAGACATGCAAATACCTAATTCACTTCAAGACAGTGAAATAATATAAAATGGAGGCAAACTCTGCATGTTTTAACAGCTTCCGGAAGGGATCAATCAATCATTATAAATGGGAATAACAAATTTCCTCCGGGAGACAAGATGACATTTTATCTCAGCTTTGAAGACTGAATTCAAAGAAAAACCAAGGGTATTGATCTTTATTGAGTATCTACTCTGTGCCATGTGTTTTATATATTTTTTACAACTCTCTAAAGTAGGCATCAGCATTATATTCCCATTACAGAGATAAGAAGGCATTTTTCCCAAGACCACACTACCAATGAGTAGAAGCCTGGATTCTAACATGGCCCTAGAAGATCCTAGAACCCGTGATTTCACATCCTCTGCTCCCCTAATGCTTCTGCATAGCATATATGAAGTCAGCTGTATGAAGACAAGGTTAAAATGATACAGTATCACAGTTCTTATCATTGTAGCCAAACAATGAATGCATTAAAGCCTTTGTAACCTGTTCATTTCTCTAAGTAGATTAAATATGCTCACTGCCAATACTGCTTATACTATTCATTACCCAGTATAGATTAACTAATTTACCGCTAACTTATAACTAATTTAAACAATTAATAAAGGTTATTGGATTGAATGGAATGAATTTCTCTCTCCTAAGAGACAGTGTAAAGGTTAAATAAAAAAAAAATTATAGAAAATACTAAGTTAGTCAGAGAAATAATAAGGTGTTCCCAGGGCTTTGATTAGGGCACCAGCCCACCAGGTGCTGACTACAGCTGATGTCTGTGCCAAAGGCCAGAGAAATAGAAGTGTTGTTAGAATGTAGATCATGGTGGGTTTTGAGTACTTACGGAAAACAGCTTAGTGCCCTTCTGCAATGGAATGGCTCTGTCAGCTGCAGTGCTGTGCAGCCATTAAACACCTCACTGCCTTTTGGCCTCATTTTCCGGCTCCTTTTCATCTCTTCAAAGAGGAACCCTTGGTTCTCTTCTCATTCCAATATACTCTAGCCCTCAAGGTGATCTCATCTAGTCTCATGGCTTTCAACAGCATTCAACAATCAAAACCTCCACATTTATATCTCTGTGCCTCTCTCTTTCCCTCTAGACTTGCACATGTTGCCTTGACATCTCCACTCAAATATCTGTTACACATCTTAAATTTAACACATTCCAAATTAAATTACTATGAAATCATTGACTTTGGCCTCTTCCTGCCTCCCCTCCACACTCCTGCTCTATTTCTCCTGAAGTCTTCTGAGTTTCAGTTAGTGGAAAGACCAGGTATTCAGTCATTTGGGCCAAAAGAACTTGGGATCAACACTTGACTCCTCTCTCTTCATACTCCACATGGAATCCGTCAACAAATACTGTTGTCTCAATCTTTCAAATATATGTAGAAACTGACCTCCTCTGGCCACCTTGCTGCTACCGCAGTCACAGCCATCACCATCTCTTGCTGCTCTACCTACATCTCTGCAATTGACTGCAAAGATCTCCCCACTTTATTCCCTTGCCCCTACATTCTGTTCCCAGTAGAGAAGCCAGAGTGGCACCAATGGCTCTGTCTCATCAGAGCAAAAGCCCAGGTCCTTGTTAGGAACCATAGTGCCCTCCGTGAGCTGCCCCACACAGACTTCCACAATTTCCTTCTGTTTTTACATCCTTGCCCTCTCCTTCTTGCCAACTACAGTCTGACTACACTGGCCTCTTTGCTGTTCCTAAAAATGACACATATCTTCTCACCTGTGTCCCCCAGCACATGGGCAATTGGCCTCAATGCCCTCATCCACAAAATGAGATAACTGGATCAGAGGACAGCTAAAGTCCCTCCACAAAGATGCTATGACTTCATAACAATTTTTATCTACAAATATGAAAACCATGAAACCCCAAGCCTAAAAGTGATGCAATATTATGAGCTCTGACCAATGACAAAGACGAGGCTGCATTTCCAAACCTCTTCACCATTGGCTCTGAAAATCAAAATTAGATGTAATAAACTACTCTTATAGTGAAAACTGGAAATTTAGCAATGGCCTATGACAGTAGTATTTAACCATTTAAATTATAGTCATAAATATTGTATTGGAACAACATGAAAAGTTATTCTGTTAAGATTTTAAAGGAAAGTAGGGAAACAGCTTTATATGAAAGCTATTATAACAAATGAAAATGTAAAAATAAATTGGAAGATAGATAGAAGGAAAATCATTAACATACCATGAATAATTGTGTTAAAGTCATGGGATTAAGGGCGATTCTTTCCTCCTTTTGCAAATTTTCTACTATATGGTTTATTTTATTATCTTTTATAATGAAGACATGAATGTATACGTGTGTTTAATCTTTTAAATGTTTAAACTAGGAGATTGATCTCTAACTAGAAATAATACTTTATGTTCTTTCAATTACTGGGTCCATACACTACAGGCAAATTAGAAATAGTGTTCTTTGAACAAGGACATGGTAATAAAAGATTAACAGGCAATTTCCCCATATTGATGTGGATCAGCCATGCAGTCAACTCAGTCGGCAGCCAGGAGGCCAAACGCATGGACTCAGGCATTTTGTTATCTCTCAGACGTAGCTAGGGAAACGCTCACTGATTCAAATGCTGGACATGTTCAGAAGCCCTTGGAGGGACTCTAAATTCTTTCTGTTCTAGGTGATACCAAGATGTCATTCTCAAAGAAAGGTATACCATAAGGCTCACAATTCAAAAATATTCATTGAGTTTCCCAAATTGCAATTTGGTCTATATAGTATTTATAAGTCAATTCTATGGAGCTAGGAAAACAGAGCCCAAAGTTCTAGATTCAGATTCCTCCATATAGAAGCTGCTGACTTTGTCCAGATTGCTTACCATTCTAAGTTTCAATCTTGTCATCCCTAAAACAGAGAGAATAAGACTTTCGTACTATGGGAAAAAAGAAGAAAAGGAGGAATAGAGAGAATGAATGTGTTCCACTTTCCAAGGTTTTTATGAGCACTAAAGGTTGTAACAGGTTAGCACAAGACTTGGTTCAAAATGTGATCTCAAAAATTCAGTCCTTTATTCATTCAACAAGTGTTGATTGAAAACTTAGGATGTGCCAGGCCCGTGCTTGGTGATGTGGATGCTACAGTGAACAAGGCTCATTCACCTGCTCTGAAGAAGTGTCTAACTGGTAGGGGATTCCAACAAATGACTATTACAATACTGCGGGCCCTGCCCTCGATGAGAGAAAGCACAGAGCTACTGGAACACAGAGAAAGGCACAAGGGCAAGGGGACAAATAACCCCTAAACACAATAAAAAGTGGTTTTAACAATAATAATAACTTGAATATTAGGTAAATGCCTGGCACTATTCAAAGATTTTCAAAACTTTTCACTTGCATTATCTTATTGATTCCATTGTTAAAATATCTCTGTTTTAAGATAATTGAGACATGAAGTGGTTGAGTAATTTTCCTAGAATTGCACAGCTAGTAATCATCGGAACCAAAATTCAAAGCCAACCTGCACTTCTAACCGCTATATGCACAGCCACCTACATTGGCTACTGTGCTTGATAAGCACACGTAATACATGTAAAGTGCATAGGCTATTGCCTGTCATGTAATAAATGCACAATAAATGTTATTAGCTAGTGTTAGTAATAGCTGTAGTAGCAACAGCAGTAAGAGTAATAGCAAAAGTAGGAATGAGTAGTAATAGTAGGAGTAGCTGTAATATTAGTAACGGTGATCATAATAACTGTAGTAGCAGCAGCAAAATGTAAAGCACTTTGCAAATACTGGCGGTTATTAGTCTGGGCTTAGAAGCAACCTAAGATGGGAGGTAAAAAGAATTTTTATACTTTTGTGTCATATGGTTTCTGCTCTCAAGAAACCTACTGTTTGGTGCAGAAGCAGGACCTGCACACATAAAACAGCTGGTCCACTTAGAATAAAAACTCTTTACTTTTCAAGTTGAATAGCTGAATTTCTAAGAACTACATGATTTAGGAAAAGATAGCCTTTTAGGGTTAGCACAGAAGAGATGCAATCCTCAAGTCTTAGGGGCATACTTGGAACGCATGAGGTGCTACACTAAGCACTTCACAAGTACCAGGCTATTCATTCCTTACAGCTGCTCTGAGAGGGAGACTTGGTATTGTCCCCATTCTACATGTGGGAACACGAAGGTTCAGAGAAGGCAAACCATCTGCTCAAGGTTGCATATCTGATAACTTGCCAAGCACCCAAGAGCCATGAACTTTGCTAACCTGGCTGCTGGGATGGGGATAAAGTATAACCCAGGCTGAAGATGGAGCAAACTTGGTTAAGGAGAGAAGAGGAGCTGCTAGAACAGAAGCAGGAGGAGGTGGTTGTGTTGGACTCAGGGCAGAGCAGGCTACTCAGGCCAGCTGGCGTGTGTGAGCCTGGGTTCTGTCCTGGCAGGGCACCCCACCCAAGAAAAACCACACACCACAGACACACACTTGTTTTGAATGTCCTGTTTCTAGGATGCATTTTGTTTTTGTCATGTGAACTATGGTATACAAGACCAAGATTAGAATGCAGAGGAAAGACAACTTTTGTTTCTTTATTTTGGTTTGTTCCAAAATGTACTCAAAATAATAAGACTTTTTTTTTTAAAATGCTAGTTTGGGTTTGGGACAATATTTGAGGCTACAATCTTATACCCATTTGACATCCCCTCTTCCTAACTAAAATCCTCTAGAATTAGTTCTCAGCCAAAGCAACCACAGGAGACTCAGAATACCAGGCATTTACCCAATCAACAAACTGTTACTGAGCACCTGCTCTATATCAGACCATGTGCTCAACATTGCAGACATGGCAGTAAACTGGAAGGAGGACAGTCTTTGCTCCCCTGGAATTCACATTCTAGTTGAGCAATAATTGAGCTGGCAATAAATGCAAAATCAAAGAAGATAACATCAGATCAAGAAACACACTTGGACAAATATGAAATAAAGTGACATGAAAGAGAGCTGTTCAGGTGGAGGGTCTACACCAGGTTGAGTGGTGAGGGCTGGCCCTGAGAGAGGAGGTTTGAACTGAGAATGAACAGTAAGAAGGAGCGCACAATAGGAAGATCTAAAACCAGAGGAAGCCAGGTGGAGGGAACAGCTGGTACAAAGACCCCAAACAAAGATAAGACTTGGGGTTTTGGAGTAAAATAAAGAAAACCAGTTTGTCCAGATCATAGTGTGCTGGAGAGCAAATAGGAGGAGAAGAAATCCAGGATGTAGTCAGGGGGACCAGACCAGGAAGGACCTGGAAACCTCAGTGTAAGAAGCTTGGATTTTACTTTAAGAGCTATTGAAGCCATTTGAGGATGGTAAGCCAATCAGAGGAGAAGCTGTCTACAGCCATACCACCTTGAACATGCCCAATCTCGTCTGATCTCAGACGCTAAGCAGGGTTGGGCCTGGTTAGTACTTGGATGAGAAATCAGAGAAGCAGCTTATTGTCATTGGGGAAAGTATCTACTCGGTAGCTGTGTAGAGAATGGATTGTAGGGTGGCAAAGGAAGGTGACAAAACAGGAAGGTTTCACAGTGGTCCAGGTGGGTCAGGGTAGGGCGTGGACTAGGTTGGTTTTGGTTTATTTGGGGCAAAGAGGACAGATCTGGAAAACATTTTCAAGTTAGAGTTAAGAGGACTCACAGAGAGAGTGGATATGGTAAATGAGGAAATTTGTGAAATACAGAAAGATACTTGATTTTGCCTTAAGGAACTTGATATACGCTAGTGACAATCAAGGAATTGTGGAGGTCTGGTGATGAGCTAGCTGCTGGGGGTATCAGGAAGGGAATTCAAGGGGTTCTGTTTGGACACAATAGGTTAAAGGTGGTTTTAGACATTCACGTAGAAATGCCAAGTAGGCATTTAAATATATGAGAACAGAGTTCAGAGGAGAGTATAGGCCTAGAAATAGAGATTTTGCACCATGTAGATGGTGAGTCAAACATGTGACTGGATGAGATTTCCTCGGGGGAAAGAAAAGGGGAAAACTAGGTTCAAATCATCTCAACATGTACACGGTGAGCCTCAGTTTTCTCATTTGTAAAATAGAAAGAATAACAGACACCCCAGGGGTTGCTTTTACAAATTAAATTTTTATTTATACATAAGTTGTAATCTGCCCAACCCCAACTCCCCAGTCCATTCCAATGTCATATCACAGTCACATCAAGGCCAATTTCACAAGGGTTAGGATTTCTCATGGGAAAAGGCTAATTAACTGATTTGCAAAGCAAGATCTGGACTCCATCGACACTGCTTCCTTTCTCCTGGTTCCTCCCTGACCAATTCCATCTCCAACGTGTTTTTACAAACAGCATCCAAACATGCACAATACATTTGGATCACTTCCCATAGGCTGCTGAATCCCAAACCCTCCACAAAGAAAAGTTTTTTAAGACCCTGACCTGGGAGCACATGACCCCAGGGAGGTGTAGCTGGCATGGATTGAACCCCATTATACAATGTCAAGTAAAGAGGCAGCTGATGCCCCTTGGCTGGAACAAATAGCAGCTTCCCTTAGAGCCCTGGACACTTGTCCAGTGGGTTGGTGGCAGGTAAAGAAGTCTTTAATCAATGGGGTGTTTGAGGACACCAGTTTGTGCACGCTTGAGCTGCTCTCTCTGTCACATTTCATTGCCCAAAAGAAAGAATGGCAGAGCCTGCAATAATAACATCTAATAGCTAAATGTCTTGGGTGCCCACTCTGCACCAGGCACTTGGGCAAGTACTTTCTATGCATTATCTTATTTAATCCTTTCTGCAATCCAGCAAGGGGTTTATACTGTTATAACCTCAAGTTACATAAGAGAAAATTGAGACTCACAGAGATTAGGTCATTGAGAGTGCCAAATTAAGAAGTGGCAGAGATTTAAATACAGGCCTGCTCTGTGCACACTTTGCACAATACCCCACAGTATAGTGTGTCAGCTGTTTCCAGTCTACGTCTGCAACACTGACCTCTTCCCATGCTCACAGTGGGCAAAGCATTGGATGAGGAGTCAGAATGAGTTCTAGTCCCAGGTCTGTTACTTATGAATTATGTGGCTTGTAGTAAATCATTTACCTTCTCTGAACCTTAGTTTTCCTATCTGCAGAGTGTAGAAAATAATCTCTGCCTCTTCAGGAATACTGGGAGCACACAATGTGATAACTGATGGAAAAATTGTTTGCAAACTCTGAAGGGAGAAATGCACATAAAAGACAGCGATGCTGACAACAATAACAATACTGATAAGATGATTATGATGATGATGATATACACACACTAGAATGAAAACATCTCAGGAGTCTCTTCACTAATTATTAAAAACAATTAGAATAGTGTGTAGTCCCTAGATAGTGTTCAACAAATATTAAATAAATAAGTAATGAAGTTTAAAGAGAAAGAGCTGGTAAGAGAGAACTTGATAGATTTAACCCAATTCAAATAATTGGGTCTGGAAATGAATCACGTGTATGCATATAAAATTAGGGTTAGAATAAAGTTTAAGGAGTCAATAGCAAGATAAAGATTCTATAAAATACTTGTGGTTCAGCTTTACCCATCAGGGGCTTAGGGAAGGATCTACCATGGTTAAAGAACTTCCCCTACCTAGCAGTTAGCAAAGTACCTAGTACACAATAACTTCTTTATAATAGTGTCTTCTCTTTGTCTTTCTTTTCCTTTCTCAATTCCCCTTCATTCTCCCCTCTCTCTCTCTCTCTCTCTCCTCTTTTCTTTCTGTCTCTTTTATATTATATATTTTTAATTCTCTTTCATTCATTTCCTTTCTTCTCTCATTTCTTCTCTTCTTTCAGGCCCTCCATACTCTTTCCTCTCTTCTCTTTCTTTCTCCCTAGTTCCTCCTTTCTCTTTCATACTTTCCTATTTATTTTTTTACTAGCCACTTAGTAATGAACCTTCTTCCTTGCTTTCTTTGTCTTTTGGGTCTCCACTTGCATCCACCCAGCACACTCTTTATTCCCAGGCTTTGATCACTATAAATATTTACCCGTGAGGCCACCCTAGAAAGGCTTCTTAGAAACCTAAGCTGTGGTCAGCTTCCAATGGCCAAGGTCCAGGGGCAGTGCCCAATCTATGCCCAGACCTTAAGCTTTTCTCAACTACTGCACATTGTCTTGGTAACTCACAGACACTGTTCTCTAACCATACTTTGGCTCTTGGAGCCTCACTGGCAAACTTAGGAGCTCTAGGACCATCGAGATAATCCATCTCCCAGGTTAGATGACCCCTAGTAAAAGACTTGGGGTTTGCCTTTCCTGGGAAACTCTAAAGACCTTATCACCTTTTCCTTATTATTTAGTTTTAATTTTGACCCTTCGTGTACTAAATTCTCACCTGGACTGCTAAGGTCAGTACCCTCAAAACTGAAAAGACAGTGTCCAAAACATCTTTAAGAAGAGTTTAAATATTTTTATATTCTTTGGGCTAGTAATTCTATTTCTAGGAATATACCCTAGGTAATTGATAATGGATATGTACAAAGATCTAGCCTTGTAGCTAAAAGATGTTCACTGATAATTGTATATCCGCAAGAAACCCTGGAAACAACTTATAACAACTGTAGTATGTTCTCAATGTAAGATTAGGCAGCCATTACAATGATGTGGATGGATATTTAGCATCAAGGGAAGATATCGGCAATGAATTATTAACGTGAAAAATTAAATTATAAAATAAGATATACAATAAAATTTCATATTCTCTTCTTTTTTAAAGTATATACTTATATGCTAAAAACCCTGGAAAAATATATCTAACTATTAGTAGGAGTAAACTCTAGAAAGTTAGACTATAAATTGTTTCTTTTCCTTCTTCTCCTCCTCTTTCTTTGTATTTTCAGAAAAAAAAAAACTACAATGAACCTGTGCTGTTTTTAGGAGAAAAGAATGGAGACAAGAATGGAGAGAGGAGATTTAGCAACAGGTTAAAATAAGAGACAGACTATATCACTTTATCATGGAATGGCACATCTGGAAGTTATGCTATGAAAGGGAACTCACCTCACCTGGGCACTGTACCTGCACCACACACAGAACCAAAGTCCTTCATCCTTTCACAACTCCCATCATGCAGATGGTGAATCAACCTGACCAGTCATGGGTAGTTAGTGGCCAAGATTTTAATCAAATCTTCCTGATTCCAGTCAGGGCTCTTTATGATAGAAAAATATATCTATAAAATATAAATAAGTATACATATTCTGGTATTTAAATTAGGAGCTCAGAAGGGTTATGGGAAATAGGAAAGATAGAGAAGAAACAAAACATTAAAGAAAAAAGAACATTAAAGGCCTATTTATGAGCCTCGGTTAAATATATGCAACCTCCAGTCAAATAATATTATGTATTATTGTTATTTATTATAAATAGTATTTATGAATGATGTGGATGATTTTAGGAGCTACAAGGGAATCAATCCACAGAGAAAAGAGAAGTAATTCAACCAGTGAAGAAAGCACCTCATCAACCCAAACACTCAGAGAGGCATCAAGTGACAATTTCTGGGAGACAAATTTCCATTGTATATCTGAGAATGCCATTCATCATTCTGTTGAGTTCTTGTGCTCAGAGAAATGTGGCAGGTCTATTTCTCTTTCCGAAATCTCTGTATCTGTACCTTCTACACAAAGCACAATATCAGTACTGTAACAATTAAATGGCAGTTTCCAGAGTATGCCCTGGAAACCAGAAAACTGAAGCCCAGTCTCTTATAACTGCATCTTCAGTTCTGTCCAAGAATTTATTCAAATACAGAAAAAGATATTGTAAGAGTTTTTGTCTAAGAAAATTAATTGTCATGGCAGGACTCCTCTTCCTAAGAAACGACAGAAAAAAGATGCTTTTCATGTGGAAATAAGAGTTTCAGTACAAAGAATTGAAGGAAAAGACAATTGTCAAAATATTGCTTAGTTTGAAATTTTAATTTACCAAAAGTCACATTCCTCATTCAGTCCAGCTAATTTGAGTTTCACTCTAACCACTTAATAAACTATAACTATTAATAGTGCTATTACAGTATTAATTATCCTAGTGAATCCCTGTTTGCCATATATTTCACCTCAGACTAAATAGATGCATCATGACAGAAAGAAAAAGGAGGGAAGGAGGAAGGAAAGAGGGAAGCAAGGAAGGAAGGAAGTTTCCTTCCTCTATGTAGATCCCCTCTTTCCTTGGACAAGGATACTTGGCTTCTAAAACCATCCTCCCTGGTCTAATTACAATGACAAAAGGTAGCTCTGAGTGAGGAACCCCAGGAGTATTTGAAACCAGGTTACAAGTCCCTTCAGTAATTTGGTTCTGTAAAAAAATATGCATGCCAACAAATTATCTTTAACTTCTACAAGAAAAGATTAAGGTCTCCTAGGAATTTAAATTTATTTTGGGGGTAGAAGTAAAGGAGAGAGGCATTCTTTATATCCATTTTTAAAATGGATTTCATGACTGTAAGCATGAGAGAAAAGTTTCTGGCAGAAAAACACCTTAATTCTAATCAAAGCCAAACTGACATTCTTGATGTCTAGGGGGCAGAGTGAGAAACAGAGGGATTATACTCCTATAGTATGTGTGTCTACCTGAAACCAAATACACCTACTGCTTTGTAGCCTTCAATTCACACACTGAGGTCTTCCCTATTATGTATTTTAAGTATCACCTGATGTCGGTAGGAGGACATTAAATAGATAAACTCAAACACTGGTAATGGAGTTTCACTGGACATTTTACTGAATGGCTAGAATACTGTATTTCTGTTTCTAAGGTTGGAACATTTTAAAGGCTTTACTTTTGAAAAATGGTTTGAAATTAAATTAAGGTATCACTTTGAAAATGATGTTATTTTGTAATAACTTCAAAGATAATGTTAAGTGAAACAACCAGAAATGAAATTTGTTAGTACAGTCTGATAACAAAACTGAAAGAAAAAATGGAAAACAATGAAAATATTTAAGTAGAAAAAAATTCTATTTTCCCCATTTTACCTATTCTTTCAAAATTTCTCCAAGAAAAAAATAAAATATTATTTGAAAAAATATATTAAAATATATATTGTAGGGGCCTAGGGAAAATTTTCTCTTTGCTCTCTGAAGGTTTGCTGAGAAAATCAACTCACTAAAGGCAGATTAGTTGGAGTAAAGGCATATAAAATTTATTATCATGTACACGGGCAGAATCCCAGAGTGATTACCTAATCTCCCAATGGGGTACAGAAGCTTATATACCATCTTGAGGTTGCAGAAAAAATGGGGGCTCAGAGCATGGCCAAAACCAGGTGATGGTGGTAAATCAGGTTTTAGTGGCAAGATGGGTTATAGAAAGGAGAGAAGAAGAGGTCTGGCTGGCAGAGATGGTCTTGTTATATAGGTGAACCCTCACAGGTAGCAGCCCTCAGAAAAGTAGATGGCAAATGTTTCTTTTAGATCTTTAAAGGTGTCAGACTCTCAGTTAATCTTTCCTAGATCCAGACAAGGGAAGGTCTGGATGCATCAGTGCAGATTCTCTGCAGATGAACATTTCCCCCACAAAAGATTGTTTCGCAGGGCTATTTCTGTTTGCCGGCTCTCTTAACAACCATCTCAAGAAATATATTTTGGGGGCAAAACACTTTGATTTCCTTCAATGTAAACTTGGAAAACATTTCCTCTTAGGTCTATACCTTCTCATACTTCAAATGCAATTCCCAAATGGTAAGGTCACTTAGGTGATGCGAAGCCTGACATCAGCCTTGTGTCTGCAATATTTCTTATGAAAGTCGTCACCAGGCCTCATTCCTAGCAGCAGAGCAAGCCCTGCAAGGGTCAGACTTGCATGGATGAGCCACCCAATCAAGTCTCCCGTGTTTACAACACATTACGCGTAGCTCGGATGATGATGTAGACAATCAACTTAGAAAAGGGATGCAAGCAAGAATTAACATTCTTCGACTCTGCAGCTCTGCTTACCTAGGCTGCAGAAAAATTTCTCAATCTGAGGAAATCTGGGGAAGCAGAAGTATCAGAATTTGCCTTTCTTCTTCCTTCGTAATTTGAATGTACCACTGGCAAAGACTTAAGCCACCACAAGGCATGCTGAGTCAAGTCTCTTTTTGCCAACAATCCCCTTATTGCTCTTGCGGGCAGAATGCGGTTTTGTTTCTCTTTCGGTGACAGTGGCACCAAGCCTGTCTTTAGTCAGGGCCTTCTGCATCATTCTAAGAGAACATTTTTTTTTTCTCTCCTGCATTTAATCACATTTTCTGCCACCATATTTCAAAAGAAACCGTATAGATCCTATCCAGCTGGGGTTGCAATAACTCCTATGTTCCCAGGGTCTGGTGGAGGAACACTCACCTTCAGATTGTAAAGCATCTCAAGGATCCTGCTTGCCTGTAATCCCTCTCCAGCCACCAATTCCTGCCTCATCTCAAAAATCCAGTTACAGTGTTGGTTTTGAGGAGGTTGTCATGTCACTCAGTCAGTACGGTATTTCTTGAGAACACAGTAGGTGTCAGGCAGTGTATCAGCTGCTAAAAATGTGGCCATGGAGACATGCCTTAAACAAATGATTCCAATAAGTCATCAACTCATTAACCACAACTGTCCAGGGTGCTAGAGGAGTGACTCACACAGAGCCATGCTTTAGTCTAAGAAAGTAGTTTGTAATGAGGGACAATGTTGTCCCCCAGGTGGCATTAGGCAATGTCTGAAGACATTTCTGGTTGCCACAACTTGGGGCATGTGGAGAAGTATACAGGAGTGTTACTGATATCAAGTAGGTAGAGGCTAAGATGCTGCTAAACATCCTACAATGCACAAGACGTTCCTTCTTCCTCCTTCTCCAACAACAGCAACAACAAAGAATTACCTGGCCTAAAATGTCAACAGTGTCAAGGTTGAGAAACGATGGTGAATTTTCAAACTTAAGCAGGCAAAAAATCATCTGGAGAGCTGGGCCCCATGCCCAGAGTTTCTGATTCAGTAGGTCTGGGTGGAGCCTGTGAACTTGCATCTCACAAGTTTCCAGGAGATGCTGACATTGCTAGTCCAGGGACCACACTCGGAGAACTACTGATCTGGAATTTCAGAGAAGGCATCCCCAAGAAAATGATGTATGAAGGTTTAGCAGGAGTTAGCTGGGGGAATGAAAAGGGAGAAGATAAAATTTTGCAGACAGTTTGTGCAAAAGCTCAGAGGTGGGAAGTTGCAGCACATCCAAGGAGCTGAAATAAAAGAGTATGGGGTTCGATACAGCTGGAGAGAGATCCAGAACCAGACTGTGCAGGGCCATATGAGGACTTTGGTCTTTATTGTATTTAAAGACAATGGAAGGGCATGGAAGAGATTTTAGAAGGGGATTGGGGGAATTTGACCAGGCAACTAGGGAGGTAGAGTAGGGCATGTTGCCCTACAGTTTAATATGTCTTGGGAATGAGACAGTCTTGGATTCCAATCCTAGCTCAGCTTCTTACTAGTTGTATGATCAGGGATAAATTCTTTAATTTCTATGTGCCTCAGTTTCCTGACCTGTAAAATGGCAACATTCAGACCTATTTCACTGGATTGTTATGAGAATAAATGAGATCATGTTCATAAAAGTGTCTGGTACACAGAAGGGCTCAATGAATATTAATTCCCTTCCATTAAGTGTAAATGATTAAAGACCAAGGGGCAACTCCAGAACCTCATTTGCATCTCAAAGAGAACACAGTGAAGCATGATGTCAGCAAACCAGGTCTATCCAAAGAGCACTTGCATCACCAGTGTGTGCCAGCCTGTGCCAGGGCCTGCTGCTGGCATAGTAAAGTGCAGATTAGGCAACCACCTGCCCACACAAAAATGCTACAAAGCTAATGCTAGGTTTGCAGATACCATCACAGAGCTCAGGCCAAAGTTACCTAATTTATAGGATGTTTGGACACTTCAGAGGCTCTTTTACCTTGTCCTTTATTGTTTTGTAGCCTGACAATGAGGAGGAGAAACAGTGTTTGGAACCACAACAAATAATAATACTTAAATAACATTTGCCATCTTCAAAGCCATTTACAAACACTCACAAATGAGGACTTACCCAGCCCCAGCCTTGGGAAAATGTCATTATCTTTGTTTCTTCAAGACAGCAAAGAGGATGAGGTAATGGAGTTGCCCAAACCCCGTGGCCAGTTGGCATCAGAATGAGCAGCTTTAATTCAAGCCAGGCATCCTTAGTTCATCTGTTCCAGAAAGACCTGGACGTTTCCCTGGACCACAGGGAGTGCAAAACGTTTGGTTGGAAGAGCAAGCTCCACTTTTCAAGAATCCCTTGTGAATCCAATTTTGCACAGATGTTCTCAGCACAGTCCGAATTAGATTTAACTGGAAGGCTTGCTTTTGGCTGACAAGGCGCTATCACTGGTTCTCCAGCTCTTACTCTGCCACCTCCCAGAGAACTGAGTGAATGTCAGGGTTTTTTTGTGTGTGTAGTTAATATAATTATAATTATATAATTAATAAGGATAATATCTCAAAGTTTCCTCACTGTAACCTGGAGAGATAATGACCCACAGGGTAGTTGTGAGGACAATGCATGAAAATGCCAGGTCGGTAATCAACAAAAGGAAGCTTTCTTTATCATCATTATCATCATTGTGATTGACGTCATTGCCATTGTATTCACATCATTTTACTATTTGCTGTTTCACGTATGCTCTGCCTGAGGGTGTTCATAACAGCCCTCTTATACAGATAAACAGTAACATCATCCTCTGTGGAAACATGGTCCAGAGAGGGAAAATGGACTCACTTGAAACCACACAGCCATCACTGGCAGAGCAGGAAGGAGCCCACTGGGTGTCCTTATCTCACCTGCACTTCGATCTTGACTTCTTCTACGGCAAAGATTTTTTATTTGTCCTCATGGGGTCTAGGAAGTTTGCATTCTCTTCCTCTCCGCATTCCATGCACATAACGACATTTCCAATCTCTCCTCCCATAACTCCACACCAACTCAAAAGATATTTATTAATATTAAGCCCCCCTTATATGCTATGCTCTGTACCCAGGGTCCATGGAATATCTTCAAGGAATTTGTCCTCAAGAAGCTTCCAATCAAGTGAAAAAAAAAAAAAATGAGCACCACCTAGAACAACTGCTTCTCAGAACTTAAGATTTGGAAGGGAATGGCCACCACTAAAATTTGGGATCTGGGAAATGCCAACTACTCCACACACATACATGCACATACACACACATCTACTCTTATCCTTATGTCTCTAAGGGCATGATGATAACTGGATAAGGTCCTACCCCTATGTCACCATGGGCATGATGATAACAACAAGATAAGAAGTTCCTCATTTATTTCAGGGTATAAGTGTCCCTTGTTAAGATGCCTGGAAGTTCTTTATGCTTATTTCAAAGCAGATGATTATTTCTAGTGATTTAATTCCTAAGCTGTGGGGTCAGATAGACCTTGACCCAAAGCCCATATTAGCATTAACTTGTACATCTTACTTAACTTTGTAGAAACTGGGTTTCCTGTAAAATAGAGAGTACAGATTATTGGTGGAGGTGTTGAAGGAGAAAATGTATGCAAAGTGCTCAATGGAAAACTGGGCACATAGCTGTTCTCCATAAATAGCTGCTATTGCTATTATTATTATATTATTTATACTATTATTACTCACTCATATTATTTAAACAAACATTGTGTTAAATATGAATGCAAAGTTTGGCAATGATACTGCTAATATCTCTCCAATAGATAATCTCAGTGCAATTAGCTGGTGAGTGAGGATAATCGAAATGGGGTACTTGAAAATAATATAGCTATCCATAATGCAGCTATGTAGATTAATTTAAATTTGGGGGGACATCTTTGTTCTTTCTTTTCTGCAATTGCAATAGCTCAGTTTGGAAGCATCAGTCACTTCATGATCATCAAAAGTAAGAAGGAGCCAGCTCAAAAGAACAGACTTGTTAGCATCAGACAAAAGTCCCAGCTCTGCTCCTTACTAGCTGTGTGATCTTGGGGAGTTCAGCCCCACCAAGACTCTGCTTCCTCATTTATAAAATGGAGATAGTAATATTAATAGAGGGTTCCTGATGGAAAAAATAATGGAAGGAATGCTTGGTTCAAACGGGTGGAAAGTAATGCATCATAATTATTACATACACACTGTGTGCCATACAAATAGCATGATATTAATTAGTATCATTTTCATATCAATAAATGTGTGGTTCAAGATCCAGACAGACTTGGGTTCAAATCCTAGTTCTATTGCTTTTTAGCTGTGAGGATTTAGACCAGCTACTTAATCTCTCTGGTCCTCTGATTCCTAACATATAGATGACATAATAAATGTCACTGACCTCATTGGATTTTGATGATTGTGCACATGAAAATCACAGTACCAGAGAAATAGCAGGCAGTTCATAAATGTTCATTTTATTTGAACTACTAGACACCAAAAAGAAAAGACAGTTTGGTCAGTGTTCTCTATAGCAGTGCTTTAGGGAGTGGAGTACATTTGTCTCAGGCAGAGCACCAGTTGCAAGAATAATAACACCTGAAGGTGTTGTGCCAGCTAAAGATACAAAGGCATGGAGCTGAAGTCCTGAGTGCCTATAGATCAGAGAACTGCAGTAAAGAGAGGAGAACCAAGAGTGGGAACAAGGTGGCAGGGTGCTACACTACCTGAATGGTTACCACACATAGGGTGATTGGATATCCCTGTCTGCCTAGGTGTTAACAGTCATCTACTGATATGCAGCAAACTACCCCAAATGTAGTGACTTAAAGAAACATCATTTTGTTCCTGTATCTGCAATTTCAGCAGAGCTCTTTCAGAAGGAAAGAGAGTGTGAGAGAGGGAGGGAGACAGAGAAGGAGAGAGAGACAAAGCGGAAAGGGGGGGGGAAGAAGAGAGGAAGAAAAAGGAAGGAAGGAAAGAATGAAAAAAGGAAGAAAGAAAGGAGCGGGGGAGGATAGACGAATAGATGATCAATAGATAGATGATAGATAGAAAATTGAAGAGTACAGGAAGGCAAAGCTTGCTTGAAATGAAGAGGGAGACTGTCAGGAATAGCTCACCCCTGGTGTGCTGCAAAGGAAGTGGAATTCGTGTGGGGACTGCAAGTTGCATGGGTGAACTCTGACATCCCTTCCAGCTCTCAGATTCCCTGACCTTCTCTAAGGAACGGGTATGGTGGTGATTAACATTCCCTTTTCCCAAGATGGGTGGTGCAAGCTTTCATCTTTCATTGTTTATAAATGCCTTTGAAAATGGAATGTGCTGCATACATACTAAGAGCTATTATTAATATGGTGTCCAAACACCTCTCTCCACATGATAGTTAAAAAACAAAGCGTTAGGGATGTGAGCGTCAGAGAACTTTCAGAGCAAGCATGTGTGTGCGCACACGCCCCAATTAAGGAATGCTCTTTATTCTCAGCCTGCCTTGGGAGAGGCCAGAATATTTTACAGTGGTCAAGGATGGAGCAGAACTGGGTACACGCAAGGGCCTGAACAGTGAACTGGGCGACAAGACTGCAGCATAATTAATCAACCCACTTTTTCCAGAGATCCTATTTCCAAGACGCAGAGCCAAGTGCCATGAAAAATGTAAAAATTTAATGGGTACAAGGCCCTGTCCTGGGGACGCAGATATGACAAAGACATTGACCTGGTTTGTAGAAACTGTATTCTCAGATGATAGACTTTAAGGAGAGTTGCATAAAAAACTCACCAGATCTGAGCAGTTGACCAGGGAGAGAAGACCTTACTTGTCCATAAACAGAGATAAGTTGTCTAAAGTTTTTTGTGTGACTGCAAAGGCCATGGCTCTAAAACATTTTTATTTACGAACTCTTTAAGAATCTGAGGAAAGCTATGACCATCTTCCCAGAAAAAATGTATATGCAAATAAAATTTTGCAATAAGTGTCCCATGAAGTTCACAAATTTCCTAAAGCCCTAACCTTCCTGGGCTCCTTTTCGTACTTTTTGTGTAGCTGTGACCTCTAAGTTGTGAAATTAGCAAACTCTGAACAGATTCAAAGCAGAGGCCAAACCTTCTCCAACTCTGGTTCCTGGGCATCTAGTACAGTGCTCAGCACTTCACACACCTAAAATAAATGCTTGCCATTGGGCTATATTATCCTGTTGTTATGCAAACAGAGTGCAGAATGATTACGATGATAAAGGTGTTTTAAATGTTACCTGGATCCTAAAGGTGAAGCACCTGACTGTGATCCCCGGGCTATGTCTCACTGGGTTGGGGTGAGAGCAGGAAGAGGGAGAATAGGAATCACACATTTCCACCCCCTGCCCTACTCATCTTTCTTTGCCGGTAAAATTTGACCAAAATGAAATAAATAAATATTCTTGCTTAATATTATAAATAAACATGAAACTAAAGTATTTTAAAAGAGCAATAGATCTTCTTTTAGCTGTGTCTTTAAAGGTCTTTTTTATTTATTCAGTGTTTTGAATGTTGTTTAAAGTATTAAACAACACTCTTCTCAGGTGTTGGACCATCATAGGCTACAGAGCCGAGAACAAATGCATGACCGAACCACCAAGAACCATTCTGACAAGAGACAGCTGCAATATTCACTCTCCTACCTCCCCAATGCCAGATGCAAACTCTGTCTTGAGGAGCATTGAGGGACTGTGTGTTAAACTCCAAAATCAAAACATAAATTGGCAAAATTAAAGAGACCTCTCTTCGGAAGAATCCCAGGTAAACAGCCTCAATACACTCCCTACTTCCAAACATCCCTCCATCATGAGGAAAACAGAAGCAGGGGTGCTTAAACACATCCTGGGTATGAATGCCCTGGAATAAACCCCTCAATGAAACAAATGCCCCCTTGTAATCATTCGCTGGAAGAAATGGAAAATGGATCCTGTCGCTCAAGCAAGATCCTCATTTATAAGGACAAGAGAGAGACAAAGACAGGAGAGAGTGGACGGATGAGAGAGGGTCAGGGTGGGAGGGCAGCAGAGAGAGAAAGAGCGCTTCAGAGATTCAAAGCTTCTGGTTTCATCGTTTTCTAAAGTAGTCATTATTGCCTAAGTAAATAAAACAACACCATATGGGCATCACATTATGCAAATGAGGGGCACAGGAGAAGAAACCCTGCCAGCTACCGAGACTCAGGGACCCAGGCGGAAAGCCATGTGGTGGGTCACCTCCAGCGTCCTCCTCCCGCCCTGCCCCTGCCGGGACCTTTGCATGCTGCTCCGGAGCTTGTCCCCCTGAGGGCTTCCAACTTCCGGCCACCTTGAGGGGCTTTTTGGTAAAGTGCCACAGAGGATAAAATTAGAAACCAGGCTTCCTTTTTTCCCCTTCACCCTGGGCTAATCGCACATAAATCAGCACTCGCTGTGAAACACCCCCACCTTCCACCCCCAGACACAAGAGTAAGCTGAGTTTCATGGCTCCGCTCTGACCTTCAGGCCCTTCCCTTGGCTCATCTGCTACTGCACAACAAGCAAATGAAAGGAAACATGCCCCTGGCCCCTACCTCCTCTTCATTTTACTTGTTCTTGTCTTTCAAAATATGTGGTTCTGGGCAAATGGCTTAACGTCTTCGAACATCATCTGTGAAATGAGGTTTCAAACAAACAAACAAAAAACCCTGTCCACCTGCAGAGTGGCTGTAAGGACCAAATACAGCAAAGCGAGTGGCGTCTGGCTGCAAGCTGGGGCCCCACTACTCAGCAGAGATTGTTGTGGGCAGCAGCACGGTAAGCCCAGTTCCTCAGTCTTATTACCCCAAATTCGGCTTCAAATACGATCTCTAAGGATCATATTTGCATTTATCACTCACTATAGTAGTCTGCACCCCTGTGAGTGGCCCCCAAAACTGCTGCAGGCACTAGGGATGTGAATAAAAAGATTAGTTGATTCTCTTTTTTCCCCAAGGCCTCTTCTTATGCTATTTATGCTTATCAAGAGGAAAGATAAGATAAATGCAGAAGTCATTTTTTGCATGCCTTTTTTTTTTTTTTTGGTAAGGGTCAAGGTTTGATTCATTTGTATATCATTTTAATTTGCTTTATGAAGATGGTAATTTGGGCACCCTCAGGCGAATCAAGGAAACCTGCAGAATTCTTCAAAACCCACCCCTGACAGGTGAGGTCTGAGGGGAGTCCTGACCACACAAGGGGAGATGCTTCTGGGTGGGGCATGGGCAAATGTTATCTTTCTGTTGTAAAGTTTAGACGTACATTTAAATAATAATGACAACTGAAACTTATTGTCCATTGAAAGTAGTAAGATCAATTTTTCTTCTGTAATATTTCTATTTAGGTTTAAAAAAAGATACTCTAAAGAAAATACGAAAGGACCAACAGTACAAATGATTTCCAAGCAAGTCCAAAATCTTGACTTGGTACTCACATGAAAAGTTATGGACTAATAAGAAAAGCTTTGAAGAAAAGGCAAGATATTTGGGCTCTAAAACTAGCTATAGTTATCTTTTGTGTAAAAATGTAGGCACACCATGTTACAATTGTGCTCATAGTTTTCCTAATCAGTGACAGTGGTGATGATGCCACTTGGTGGGAGGTGTGTTCTCTCACCCATCCTCTATTCATATGAGGCATCCTCACCTTTTAATATTTACCTCTCACTTCCCTCTCTGTTGGAACATGTCCTTCTGCCTCACTCCCATGTCAATAAAGCACAGTCTTCTTGGGGAACCGTTTTGCAGAGTGATTGTGGGCATGAGCTCTAGAGCCAGGCTGTTGGGTTCGTATCCCAACTCTGCATCTGACAAATGAAGCATCTACCTCATGCAGTCATTATGAAAATCAAAGAAGATTTCATGAAGTGTTTAGAGCAGTGTCTGATGCATAATAGGCACTCAAGATATGCTGGTATTGTTGTTCTATTAGAACCTGTTGTTATTGTTCTACGGAATATATTCCAAATGGTTTTATTTTACAAGTCAGTTGTCTACTTCTCCCATAAGAAACAAAGTTTTTAAGGGCAAAGGTTGGAGAACTTCAATCTTGATTTCCACTGAACACTCAACACTGCTCTTTGCAGGTGTTTGGCACATGTTATTGAATTGAATTAAAGAAAATGTTATTTGACAATTTAAGAAGTATTTTCTTGGGTATTGATTTATTCTAGCCAGTGAATTTGGATTGTATTCAAAATGAAGCATTGTAAAAACAAACACTATTGATGCCCTGAGCACCCTCTTCCCACTTGTCCCTCCCACATTCAAAAGTAGAAAGGAGAATTAAATCCCCAAAACTGAAGGATATCTGTCTTTTCTCCCCAGAGTCTGTGTGACTTTCATATCAAATAGGTTCATTGTGGAAAAAGCAAATTAGTACAACCTCTACAGAAAACAGTATGGAGATTCCTCAAAGAACTACCAAAACCTCCATGCACACAAACCAGAAAACACAGGGGAAACAGATAAATTCCTGGAAACATACAACCTCCCAAGCCTAAATTAGGAAGAAATAAAAATTCTAAACAGACCAATAAAGAGTAGCAAGATTGAAACAGTAATAAAAAAAAAAATCTCCCAACAGAAAAAAGCCCCAGGCAGACAGATTCACAACCAAACTCACCAGACCTACAAAGAACTGGTAACTATACTACAGAAATTATTCCATAGTATCAAGAAGGAGGGAACCCTCCCTAATTCATTTTATGAAGCGAGTAGCACCTTGATACCAAAGCCAGGAAAAGACACACCAAAAAAGAAAACTACAGACCAATATCCCTTATGAACATAAATGCAAAAATCCTCAACAATTTTCTAGCAAACTTATTTCAACGGCACATCAAAAAGATAATTCATCATGATCAAGTGAGTTTCATCCCAAAGGTACACGGGTGATTTAACATATGCAAATCAATAAATGTGAACAGAAACAAAAACAAAGACAATATAACCATCTCAATAGATGCAGAAAAAGTATTGGATAAAACCCAGCACCCTTTCATGATAGAAAAAAAACCCTCAACAAATTAGGCATAAAGTGAACATACCTCAAAGGTACAAAAGTTATTTATGACAAACCCATAGCCAACGTCATACTGAATGGGGAAAAGTTGAAAGCATTCCCTCTAAGACCTGGAACAAGATGAGTGTGCCCACTGTCACCACTTCTATTCAACATAGTACTGGAGGTTTTAGCCAGAGAAATCAGGCAAGCAAAAGAAATAAAGTGTATCCAATTTGGGAAAGAGTAGGTCAAACTATCCCTGATCACTGATGACATGATCTTATATCTAGAAAACCCTAAAAACTTCACAAAAGAATTGACAAATATATTCATCAAAGTCTCATGTTACAAAATCGATGTACAAAAATCAGTACCGTTTCTAAATACTAGCAATAGTCAAGCTGAGAATCAAATCAAGGACTCAATACCATTTATAATAGCTGCAAAGAAAATAAAATACCTGAGATTATACTAACAAAGGACATGAAAGATCTCTACATGGAAAACTATAAAACACTGAGGAAAGTAATCCTATTAGAAATTATTGTGTCATAATAGATGACACAAACGGAAAAATATCCCATGCTCATGGATTGGTAGAATCAACATTGTTCAAATGTCCATACTGCCCAAAGTGATTTATGGAGTCTATGCAATCCCCATCAAAATACCAATGTCATATTTCATAGACCTAGAAAAAATAATCCTATATTTTATTTGGAACCAAAAAAGAGCCTGAGTAGCCAAAGCAATCTTAAACAAAAAGAACAAATCTAGAGGCATCACATTACCTGACTTCAAATTACACTACAAGGCTATAGTAAGAAAAACAAGATGGTACTAGCATAAAAATGAGACATAGATCAATGGAATAGAATAGAGTACCCAGAAATAAAACCACCCATGCACAACCAACTGATCTTTGACAAAGCAGACTGCAACATAAACTGGGTAAAGGAAGCCCTATTCAATAAATGGTGCTGGGAAAACTGGATAGCCATGTGCAGAAGAATGAAACAGGACCTCTGTCTCTTATATATAAAAGTTAATTTAAGATGGATAAAAGCCTTAAATGGGAGGTATGAAAGCATAAAAATTCTACAAGAAAATCTAGGCAAAACTCTTCTAGTCATCAGCCTAGGCAAAGAATTTATGACTAAGACTCAAAAGACAAATACAGCAACAATAAAAATAAATAAATGGGACTTAACTAATTTAAAATCCTCTGCACAAGAAAGGAGATAATCCACAGGGTTAATAGAGAACCTACAGAATGGGAGAAAATATTCATAAGCCATACATCCAGTAAAGGGCTAATATCAAGAATCTTCAAAGAACTGAAACCAATCAGCAAGAAAAAACAAACAATACCATTAAAAAATGGGAAAAAGACATGAACAGAAGTTTTTCAGAAGAAGAAAACAAATGACCAAGAAACATATGAAAAAATGCTCAAAATCACTAATCAGGGAAATGCAAATTAAAATCACAATGAGATAAACTTACAATGCCTTACCCCTGTCAGAATAGCCATTATTAAAAAGTAAAATATATATATATATACACATACATACACACACACACACACATATATATATATATATATATATATATATATATATATATATATGCTGGCATAGATGCAGAGAGATAGGAATGCTTATACACTGTTGGTGGGACTGCAGGTTAGTGCACCCTCTATGGAAAAAAGTAGGGAGATTCCTCAAAGAAATAAATTAGAGTTACCATTTGATCCAACAATCCCACTGCTGGGTATCTCCTCAAAGGAAAAGAAGTTATTTTATCAAAAAGATATCTGCACTTGAATGTTTATCACAACACAATTCACAATTGCAAAGATGTGGAATCAACCTACGTGCCCATCAATTCGCAAGTAGATAAATAAAATGTAGTATATACATATATACCATGGAGCACTACTCAGCTATAAAGAGGAATGAAATAATATCTTTATCAGCAACTTAGATGGAAGTGGAGACCATTATCCTAAATGAAGTATCTCAGGAATGGAAACACAAACATCACACGTGCTCTTTAATAATTGGGAGCTGAATCATGGGCACATAGGGGCACAAAGAAATGTAAAGAACATTGGAAAACAAGAGGTGGGGACAGTAGCAGGGAGTGAGGGGTAAACACTTACCTACCAGGTACAATGGACACTATTGTGATGATGGGCACACTGAAAACCCCAACCTAAGGCTTATACAGGGTATCCATATAACAAAAATATTTGTACCCCCTTAGTATTTTGAAATAAAAAAATAATAATGTTAAAAAAAAAAAACCCAACTCACAGGCCAAACCTGACCAGCAACCCCCTAAAGCAAGAAATAAAACATGTAGTTAGAAGCCATTGATAGTGGGGGTGATTTGGTGCCACAGTTATTCTGACCAACACAGTTCACTGCATTTGCCAATGAGGCTGTAGAAATGGTAAGTCTATTGTCAGATTTGTAAATTAAAGTACTAATTCAAGCTTAAGCAGTAATTAAATGCCCTTTGTTTCATTTTACACATGAGGAAACTGAGATCCAGAGATTGAGTTGCCTAAGGACCTAGCTAGTTAGGGGCAGAGAAAATGGAGGAAGATTTCTGCCTTGTGATCCACATTTCCTGCCCTGATTGGTTTGATGCATAAGCCAAGAAGTCTTCTTAACCACTTGTAAACTTAACATTCTAATCTAATAAACACTTGAGAACATGAAAAAAGCCAGAAATCATTATCAGGAAATAACAGCTGAATTATTTTTGGATGACATTGATATCAGTATATTAACATCACACTAGGTCTACTCATGAATACTCTGTGAGGTCACAGCAAGATGAGTCCTAACAGTAAACACCACCACATTTTAGTTTTCAGCCTGAGAGTTGGCATTTGCATTGTTCCCAGTGATGTTTCATATGATCTACCCAAGCAAGCTAAATAGTCATTTCAGCTGGCCAATAGTGGTGCTACTCCCCAGTGACTCGGAAATATGTTTGAATTAGGCAATAGACTACATAATTGTCATGTGCTGGTCTAACAGCAGACAATTTATATTTTCAAATATTCCTAGAATCTCAAATTAGGAAGAACTTGTGAGGTTATATGGTTCAGTCTTCTATCTAATGAGGGTCTGAAAGATCTGATTTAAAGCCCCACATCTGCAAATAGCTAGTGCATGGCCTTGAGAAAAGTATTAAATCTCTCTAAGGCTTGGTTTTTTTTCCCTGTAATGTGGAGATAATACCACTATTACTTCAAAGACAGCTGTAAAATTAAATGAGTGCAAGCTCACAAAGCACCTGGCACCATGTCTGGTACAATGTAAGCATACAATAAATATTAACCATTAATATCATTTTATTATTACTGTATCCCCAAAGGATGGCCATTTGGCCTTTTTAAAGTCAACTTTATTGGGACAAAATCTGCATATAATAAAATGCACTTATGTACAGTTTGATGAATTTTGGCAAATTTACACAATCATATAACCACCACCACAATCAAAATATAAAACAGTTGTATGACATTAGAAAGTTCTTTCTTCACCTTTTAAAGTCAATCCATTCCAGCCTCTGCCCCAGACAATCTCCAATCTGCTGTCCATGAATCTGGAATATCATTATAGATTAGTTTTCCCTATTCTAGAGTTTCATTTGTACATTATACTAAAATATGTATTTTGTGCCTGACTTCTTTTCTTTGAGACATTTTGATATTGTTTCATGTTGTAGAATCAGTAACTTATTCTTTTCATTGCTGAGTAATATTCCACATGGATATATAATAATTTGTTTATTCATCTGTTAACAGACATTTGGACTGTTCCAGATTGTGGTTACTACAAATATAGCTACTATAAACATTTTTATATATGTCTTTCTGTGGACATATATTTTTATTAAATATTTCTCTTGGGGAAATACCTAGGAATAGAATGGCTGATTGATGATAAATGAATGGTTAACTTTTTAAGAAACTGCCAAAGAGATCTTTAAAGTAGTTATGGTATTCTACACTCTCACCAGCAACCTTGAGAGTTTCAGTTGTTTACATCTTCACTGACACTTGATATTGTCAGTCTTTTTTATTTTAGCCATATTATTGAACATACTGTTAACTTACTGTGATTTAAATTTTCATTTCTTTGATGACAAATTATGTAGTATATCTTTTTAGATGTTTATTTGCCGTCTCTATATCTTCTACTCCCAATTTGGGAGGGGGGTATCTTATTATTATTGAGTTGTAAGAGTTCTTTATAGATTCTCAATAGAAGTCCTTTCCCAGACATATGTATTGAGGCTATTTTCTCCCAGTTTGGTCAATTCAGTCTATTTTAAACACACTATGAAAATATCAGTCTTCTCTCAAGCAATTCTGGAGTTCAATAGCTTTATTTATTAAAGAACTTGGGCTTATGTAGAGGAAAAGACCATCTCCTTATACAAGAGACTGGCAGACTACAATCTGTGAACTAAATGTGGCCCATAGCCTGTTTTTGTCAATAAAGTTTTATTGGAACACAGTCATATTCATTGGTTTACATATTGACCATGCCTTCTTTTTACTACAAAGGCAGATTTGAGTCATTGCAACAGAGATCATATGGTTTCCATTGCCATAATATTTACTGTCTGTCCCTTTTCAGAAAAAGTTTGCCAATTGCTACTTTATAGCATTGGCCTGTTTGTTCTAATCAAACTTCTGGATAACAGAAAAGAAGCCTGTCACCCCACTCTGGCTACTCTTCAGTTTATCAATTCCTCTTAAATTGCCATGCCCAAAGCTATCAAAAGACTTCCTTCTGATCAAATCATTACAAGAGATGAGAAAACCATTCATTCCTTTAACTTGGGTTCTACAGCCTTTTAATAACTTCATCTCATGGTTAGCTCCAATTAGGAATGTGGTCCATTATAGACCCCAAGAGTTTTTCTCTGATAAAGATCCCCCCCAAGATTATTCATTCATTCATTCATCAGTTCATTCAACAAATATATATAAACTGATTACTGTCTTCAATGTGTTGTATACACAGTAATTTGAATCTAATGCAAGATGCTGCATTCATTCCTGTTAAATATTGGGGACTAAGACATCCCAGTCTGTTATGTATGGCATTGGCAATTGTTAAGATTACCTGTTGTTATATGACAGATCACACCAAATGTAATGTGTGAATTAGCAATAATCATCTTAGTTCATGACTATATAATTTGGGCCAAACTCAGCAAGAAAGACACATCTTTGCTCTACAAGACATCAACTGGGTCCTCAGACACCATCCTCTTTCTAAGTGGTCTCTCTCTGTGGTTGCTCCAACATGGCAGCTTCAGGGTAGCCATTGAAAAAAATACGTTTTCTAAGAGACAGAGCCAGATAAAAGCTGCATAACTGTTTCTAACCTAGCCTCAGAAATTACTTAAGATCACATTTTATTTGTCAAGGAAGTCTCAAATTCCTGTTCCATTTCAAGGAGGTGAGGAAACTAGACTCCACCTCTTAATGGTTTTAAAACTTCTATGGTTCGCACTGCTTTGATTGGGGTGATGGTTTTCCAACCATAGTCATGAAGAGCTTTGATAGTCTAGGGAAAAAATTGAGTGTTTTCATCATAAGGACAAAACTTTAACACGCATTCTCTTAATCGTTTCTCCTAAGTAGTAAATCTGCATTTCTGGGTTCCTCCTGCATGGTGGCAGCCACCTTCCGTGTCCACTCACACCTGCTCTTGGGCTCAGAAGCATGGCTCTGGTAGACTTGTAGCAAGGACACAGCAAAGTATTCCACAGGCCTGTGTAAAACAGGCTCTTTCAAGTGGTGTCCCGGTTGGAAGCTGTATTTTGGAGCTCAGCCTGAGGAAGATTGCCTGGACTGCTTTAAGATTAAATTAAAGTCAAAGGGAAGAACAAATGTTCCTGCCCTTCCTTAGGCTTCTGGAAATACCATAATATTTTGCTGATGTCACTAGGTAAAAGGATCAAAGTAAATTCTGCTGACTATCTCCTTGAATATCTTCTGGGGCCAGCAGAGTGATATATTCTGGGTTTATTTAAAGTAAACTAGGCTTTCAAACTTGTAAGTAGCATTATTTTCTTTTTTCATTTTAAACATGAAACCCTATTGCATTGCTCAAGGAAATATGGATGGGACTTTGAAGCAGTCCCCAGAACTGCTAACACAGAAGAAATAGGTGAGGTGCTGAAAAACACATGAGCTTTGAAACTACTAGTCCCACTCCAGTGGCATCGCTATATGACCTGGGGAAATTATGTAACCTCAGATTCCTCATTTGTCAAATAGGGAAAAGCAAGTGTTCCAAGTGACTGTCACTCCACCTGGAGAGCAGAAATTCTCCAGGCTTAATTTCTACTATCCAGCCCCAAAGAGGAAAAAGAAAGAGCAAAAGAAGGTAAACATAGGACTTAGTAATTCTGCTTCATATAACCTCTTCGAGCCTCTGTTTCCTAATCTATAAAGTGCAGGTAGCCATCCTTGCACTGCCCATATTTCTGGGGAGTTGGGCTGCTGAAATGAGATGACACCTGCAAAAGAACACCATACACCCTAATAGCCTTGGAATTTGTTGATGGTTGTGTATTTTTTTAAAAAGTTAGCTGAATCAGTCAGGTTCTAAGGTGCTATTATTGATAAAATGGCAACAGGAGGCAGGATTTTGAATTCATCTGAGCTCTCACCTCTTGCATTGAATCTATAAAACAGCAAAGATTCAACCAAGACATCTGGAGCATCCAACCATTTGATTACTATACACAGATTCCAGATGACAGCGAAGAGAGGGACAGAGGAGGGGAAGGGACAACTGGCCTTTATTGAAGACCTGCTAATTGAGAGAATAGGAGATAGTGGTTTGCAATATGAATCCAATTGCTCTGTTTCTGATCCTGAATACAGCACTACTTAGCTGTGACCTTGGCAAGATAATTAAACTTTCTGTGTTTCAGTTTTTTCAGCTGTAAAATGTGGATAATAATAAGGCCTCCTGAGGGATATGAAGATTATGCTAGTTACTGTAAGTGCTTAGAACTTGAGTGCTTCCAACATAAAACAGGAAGCACTCAGTCCGTGTTGTAGTCATTCATTTATTCCACTTGATTAACAAATAGTTATTAAGAGTTTATTCTGTGCCAAGCTCTGTTCCAGGAACCAGGCAAGCAATTACGATCAAAATAAATTCCTTTCCTCAAGTAGTTTAAACAGGGTTCTAGAGCAGTTCCAGAAAGACAATAGGCAAGTTAATATGAAGTATGTCAGTTCATGATAAATACTATGGATAAAAATAGGACAGGGTAGAGGGTATGTGAGATTAAGGGACTGCAATTTTAGATAAGATGGTCAGGGAAAGCTCTCTGATCCTGTGACTCATTGAGCATGTAGGGGAAGGTGTGGTGAGCTGATGGAGGCACTCATTCCACCTCCTACCAGGTGCCACTGCCCCTAGACTCAGCCAAATAGAGCTTCCTCACCTCAAGCTGTATGTCCTCTCAGAAGGTAGCCTTCATTCGTAACTGGTCAACATGGATGTACAAGAACATGGATTGCCACATGTCCTGAAGGGCGGCAATTCTGAAGGGCCGTCCCAGCTGCAGGGTTCCCCGTGGATTGCAGGAGGCCTCCACTGAATTGCATTACAGCCCAACTTTTCCCTCTGCCTCATTCTGCTTCTCTCCCCATCACAGGTGTTGTTCCTGAGATTGCTCCCCAACTAGCCTCCTCCACACAAACCTCAGAGTCTTAGACTCTCTTTTCCAGGAAATCTGACCTATGACTGAGGCTAAGTAACTTGTGCAAAATCTTTGAGCAGAAAGCAGGGGAGCTAAGATTTGCTTCTGGGCTGTCTGCTTTGGTGGCCTTTTTGCACCTCTTGGATGGTTAGCAGAGGCAGTGCGCCCCAGGCTGTTGCAGTCTTTGTGGCAGCTGGAAGCTTCTTGGAATTTCTGAGCAACCCAGAGCATGAGGGTGGATATAGTTGTGGATAAGAAAAAAGGAGATGGTGTTAAATTCAATAGCAGAAGACACGGAATTTCTCACCTTAAAACTCAAGGATGGACAGGCTTCAAGATGGCTGTACAAGCATCTGGTACTCACCTCCTCCCCAAAGAAAAACCTAATAATGATGAAAGTGCATTTTAAGAAGAAATATGTAGTATTCTAGAATTTGACATTTTTTTACAGCAAACACTTAGTGCATTTGCAATAAATGGATAATGGTTTATATTATGTGAACTTAAAAAAAACTTTTAAAATAAGTTCTAACTTTATTTCTCATCAAGTCTATTTTTTGTATATTTTAAGATGGTATTTATGTCTTGGGATAAAAAGTCATCTTTTGCAGGGGGGGAGGGCAACATGTGATCTTCCTCCCAATCTTAATGATATCTTTACTTTTGCATGTGAATGCTTTTAATACCTGATTTTGGCTTCAGGCTGGACTCTGGGTGCACAAGTTCCAAAAGTTAGTAAAAAGGCATCCAAGATGGGGAGAGGGAACACAAAGTCTTCAGAGATCAGGAAAGTCTGCCTGTGTTGCAAATGATTAGAGAAGAATCTGGGAGCTAAAAGAGAGTTAGTTTGAGTCACTATAGTAGAATCTCATGAAAAGCAAAAAGCTCAGATAAAATATCCAGAACTTGAAGGAAAGAACTAAGTTCAGATTCACGTAATTTTTAATAAGCACCTACTATGTATCAGAGCCCAGTCACCATGCATGTATGCTAACTGCATTTGTACAACAGCTTTATATGGAAGATGGTATTAAATGATGCAATCCTTAAAGGTATGAAAACTAAGATTCAGAAAAGGTGACTTCCCAAAATTTATACAAGCGAGTTTCAATATGAATGTTTTAACCTAGATTGGCTAACTTCCCATGCTATGCCCAAAAGCAAGAACTCATATTTATAATCATTAGAAAGGCAACTCAGGCAATAAATATCCAGTTCTTTAAGTCCTTTCCTCTTCTTGCCTTCCTTGAGATGCAACATTGTAACCCTCAAGAAACTTGGGCTAGTCAAGTGGATTCTTTGGGCCTATCTGCAAGTCTGTATAAGTGTATCAACTGTTCTGAAGTTATCCGAAAAGACTTACATTTCTTTTGTTCTCCCAGAACCACTTAGCCTCCCACTGTGGCATTAACAGCAAGAGCTGAAGTCTACATTATCAGAGCTGATATAGAAAAATTACAAAATTTCTAGTAGCACAGCATTCTTTAGACAAGTTCCAGTCTCCCATAGAGCCTATGAAAATAATGATATAGTTCTAACTAAGAAATGGTTGAAACAGAGTTCAAATAATATTTCTACTAAGTATTAATGACTTAATTTTACTGATGCGCAGTTGGCCTTTTTCCATTTCAGAATATGGGAAGAACTTCCAAACAAGAAATGGAAGAAGCCCTCGTAAGTCATCAAAGCAAATGTTACCTAGTCTCCCACTGAAGTCCATAGGAATTCATGTATTCAACAGGATCCTACCAAGCAGAAGTATAAGACATTGTCTTAAAATATAGTTTTTAACTCCTGCGTTCTTTATGTGTCCTTGAGTATTTAACCCCTCCAAGCCTCGGTTTTTCCATCTGCTAAGTGAAAAATATCTAGAGTAGTTCACTTACCATGCAGGGCTAATTTGAACAACAAATGATACCTTTGGATTGCTGGCAAAGTATTTGCTGAACTGCCTTGAAAACCTTACATTGGACATTTGCTGCTTAATGAATACATTCATGTTCTCTCCCCACCTCCCCATGCTTGACAGTTTTTAGGAGTTGCATACTACCCAGTACAACCACCTGAGCTTGGTTTTAGAGGCTTTTCATAACCTGCTCCCAAACTCCTATCTCTCTAGACTCCACTGACACATCTTTGTTTCCCACCACAGCAAAAGATGTACCATTTGTAAGACCAATCAGTTTCCATTTTTCATTGATTTTTTCACTTGTCTTCCTCTGTGAAAAACGTCCTTGCTTCTTGCCTCTGTCTGCCTGGTGAAATCAAGTTTATAATTTAAATCCCACTCAAATGTTACCCTAGAGGATCTTTCCTTGCCACTCCCTTGCCAGCTCTTGAGCTTCATGGCACTTTGTCCATACTGCTCACTAAGACCAAAAGGCTTCTGGCTATGCTCACGGTAACCCCTGGGATTTGCACGGTCATCAGGCACCAGCCTGGATCTCCTGATTTCTTGTTCTCTTTTCTTTCTACAGTCGCTTCTGTAAAAAATACTGTATTATTCTATGAACTGTAGGAGACTCTGATGAACGCCCAAGACAGTCATTCCATGTTTAATAAAGTTGATCTATGTAGCCATACTAATAAAATTGTATAAATGTAATTGACTGGACCAATGACTCACTCATGACTGTCTCTGTCTTCTCAGATAAAGCAAAGAGAGCTGAGTCCAAAGCTTCTCCAGATAGTAAACAAGAACAAAAATTTACTACAGGGCTATGATTCCATCAAGGATCAGTGACAGAAACCCCCAAAGCAGGTTTCTGTGATCACGGAAATGATCATCTCTGTGAAATCATTAGTCCCTGCAATATTCGAGTTTGATCCCAACAATGACGAGACTCGCCAGATAAGGCCATGGACTGCAGTTGCAGACTGGGTTTGTGTAACACAGCTGTCCAAAAGTGAAGCATTCACTTTATGTCAATAAATGCAAATGAATCCCATTGTAGTGGTGCCTTGAGTCCACAACCTCGAAATAGAATCACATCTTCTTCAATTAGAAAACATTCCTGTATGCAAAAATTGAAAAACTTCAGGAGGAATGTAAGTCATAGGAAGAGAGTTTTTGCTATTAGGTCTGATCAATCATAAATCTCATCAGGTATGGGATGCCACGAGGATCTGTAGGATTCAAGAAAGTGGGAGCAACGTGGTAACTGCACCATAACATAACATGGCATCTTTTGTATAACACTGTACAACAATTGTCTTGGTAGATCCTCTCAAAATCCATAAATGCAGGCAGGTAAGCAGCATAATTGCCCCAATTCACACATTAGGAAAAAACTGTGGCTCTGAAATGTTGAATGAGTTTCCCAAAGTCATGCTAAGTAGAGACAGGTTCAGAAACAATCCCCAGTCCAAGGCTTTTCCCACTCCCCTAAACATCTCCTCTACCCAGGGGGTTTCACACACCATCAAATAGAGAAAGAAATCAGAAACAGTGAGCTTCTGTAAAAAGGAAATGGAAAGTTCTACATTCCAATGGAAACTCTGGTTGTGTCTGAAATTGTCAGGCAATAATACTACTAATATTTATAGTTATTATTATTATTAATAAAGTGTGAAACTAGATTTTCCTACCTAAACTTTTGGTCTTCACTTCCATGAGTGTGTTTTCCTAGGAATAGAATACAATGTATTTTGAAGTGCATGAGAGTTGGCTTCAGAGAGACTTGGGTTCAAATACCAGCTCTGTGACTGGCTGTATGCCTAGGGGCAAGTTGCTTAACCCCTTTGAACCTCAGTTTTCTTATCATGAATATAGGGATTATATTCATCCCAGAAATAACAGTAAGGAGTAAACAAAACAGCATGTGAAAAGTGTTTAACAAGATACCTGGTGTAGGAGGTACTCAAAGAATGTCCCAATGTAGGAAATCAATCCTTATCATCTCATCTGCTAAAGATGATCAAGTCAGCCACCAGTTCTCTCAAAGAGAGACTTCATTCAGTCTGTGGCTCCATTAGGGTTCCACTCTTTGCTCAATATCTTGCACTTTGTGAAAAAGGTACACTTTCATAATTAGGGAATCAAATCATTGTCTTCAGGTCTGGGCCATTGGGCCAGGAACTAAACCATTCTTTTTATCTACCAGCAAAACACAAAAGACTCCTTTTCCTTACTAACAGAGCCGCTGGTTTACAGTTTAAACAAAACATGTCCTAAGCATCTGAAATAAATCCCAATACTGAACACTAGATGTCAGATAAAATTTCTTGAGCACCTACTAAGTGCCAGTCTCTCTGTAAGAAACTTCCTCCCATTAAAAGGCATTATTAGCACCTTTGAACCTTACAGACAATTTAATAAGAAAGCCCCAGAAAGATAACATTCTCTCCATTTTATAAGTAAGGAAACTAAGGCTCAGAGTTGCCCAAGTTTGCTTAGCTCCTAAAGTAGCAGAGCCAGGATTCTGACTGGCTCTCTCCTTTAGGGAAAGGGCTTACTGCTGCATCCCTCCCAAGTCACCGCTGGGTCGACATCCAACAGAAAGTGCCCCCTAGTGTACAGAGATGGCTGTGAATGGGGGTGCCCCACCATTGACTCATCACGGGCAGGAAATCTATACCAGGCATTAGCACTCTGACTCTTCCCTTGTGAAATGAGACGTCACCCTACTTGGTTTAGATTTAAGTCAGTGTCAACTTACCAAGTAGCCTGATTCATTTCAGAATTTCACATGTATATTATGTTTCCCAGAAAGCTGTTGAGAATAACAGTCTTTCTTTAGGTTTTCTTTTTATTATTTTACAAAGAGAAAATCTTCTTTTCCCATATACCCACTATTTATAAAGTAAACTCTATGTATAAGGCACTGTGCTAGGTTCTGGAAACAGAAACCTACCAGACCAGACTCCATCCCTGCCCTGACGGAGCTGATAGTTGGCTGGACACAAGAGACATAAACACCAAACTATAAGAGTAATTACACAATCAAAAGTCTGATGACTGCCACAAAGGAGAAGTCCAGAATGCAATAAGAGCACATATCAGGGGACATACCCCAGTCTCGGGGTCAAGGCAGGCTTCCTGAGAAAGTGATATTTAAGGAGAAAGCAGAAGAATGAGTACAAGTTAGCCAACTGAAGGGAGGGGTAATGCTACTCCAAGCAAAGAAAGCAGCCACTGCAAAGTCTCTGGGGCAGGAAGGAACATAGCACATTTAAGGAACCGAGAGAAGGCCAGCGTGACAACGTGTAGAGACTCAAAGTGGAAAGGACATAAGAATGGGGCACAAGGGGACAGCACTGCTTTCAAAAGCATTAATGGTGGTGTCATCAGTCATTCTGAATGCACATGGTCAGCCCAATCCTCATGCCCATTAATCTGTCTGATATTTACAGAAGTTAGACCTGAACCAATGAAAAGCTCAACGGATTAACTTTTCTGTCTTCTTCTCTTTCTCTTCTACCTTCTTTTTTTTTCCTTTACCATCATCTTACTTTCTAAGTACGAAAGTAGAAGCAGACAGAAAGAATTTCCTAAGAAACTATATGTATCGCACAGCCTCATGCACTGTCTAGGGGAACAACGTATAACCTTAAGCAAATCAATTAACTTCAGGGGTTTTTTTGTTTCTTCAGCAAAATAGGAGTGCTGAGAAATCTCAAAGCATTTATAAGGTTAAATGGGGTACTGTACACAAATCTACCATATCGTGACTGGCACCAATAGTTATGTACTAAATGTCACCGTCTTTCCTCTCCGGGTGAGTCAGGCAAGTGGAGAGGAGTATCAATTCGATTAAGCTAACTGATATAACAAACCAACTTGTGCATGGTGGCTCAAACCTGATACAATTTTATTCCTTCCTCATATAATGTCTAAGTGGCTGCTCAGGAGGTGGCCCGCTCTCTTCCACAAAGCAATCCAGGTACCAGTTTCCTTCCTTCTCAAGGCTCCACCCTGTTCTTCCACATTAGGCTAGAAAAAAGGATAAAACATGAAGGAGTGCATATGGACCAGGCCTGAAAGTGGAAATACCATTTCTCTTGCTAGAGCTCTGTCCCGTGATCACACCTAATGGCCAAGAAATAATGCTTAGTGGAGTACCCAGGACAAAGAGGGAACAGGTGTAAGTGACTAGCCAGCAGTCTTGGCCACCACACAAAGATAAGAGAGAGATCTTTGTTATTAAATGGGCCTAAAAAAATCAGTTTGACTACAAATAGGTGTTGCACATCTCCTTTCTCCAACACTGTGTCTTAGCTACAGGTGTGGCAATGACAATGAGGAAGACAGTATCTTTTGGCCAACAGGGAAGTTCCTAAGGACATAATAGCAGCCTGACTCCTCCCTCTCCTTTATTTCCCACAACCATTCAGTGGTCTCATTAGTTTTTCTGGTTTTCTCTCCTAGAAATATGTGAAAATCCTTCCTCTTCCTATGATTCCTGTCGCTTCCCTTTATCTTCTCTCACCTGAATGGTGGCAGCAGTTTCCTTACATTGCCTGCAACCAGCCTGAGGCTTCCCTCCCACCCCCTCCTCCATCCCACCTCCAACTCCAGCCTGCCCTGCTCCCTAGGGCTACCAAGGGGTTGGCTCTCCAACACAAATCTCAAGTGTGGTTGCCACTGCCCTGCTTCAAATCCTGTGTGGCTCTTCCCAGCCTGCAGGATAAAGCCCAAACCCCTTCATCTGACTGACAGCTTGCAAGACCTGACCCTGGCTCCCATGCAGTCTCATCCTTCTCTAAGCCCCTTCCTGTACCTAGTGCTTCAGAAGCACAAAATTACTTAAGGTTTTCTGCACACAGAGCCACCAAGCTGTTTCTCTCCTCCAGGTCATCTTGGCTCCTGTCAACCCTCTACTGACATGCATGTCTTTAAAGTTCATCTCAGACATCCCCCACTCCTGCAACCCTCCTGTGATCCTCACCCCGCTCCACTGTGTTCTCAAAGTACCTTGTGCGTGTATTTATCACTGAACTATGGCTGTTGTAGTATGCTCCTTTTTATTTCATCCATCCCCATTATGTTTGAAACTCCTGGCAGGCGGTGTTGAGGGCATTGAATGCCATTCTAAGGACTTGGAGGCTTATCTTGTAATTTAAGAGAAATTACGGAGGAGTTTTGATAGAGGGAGTTACATGATGTAGTTAATATTTTAAGGAGACAAATCTCAGGGAACACAGTAAAGTGAATTACAGAAAGAACTGATGGAATGTAAGACAACTAGCATAGAAAGGAGGTGACGCCAGTGTGGAATTTGCTTTACATCCAGGGTCTCAAGATTTGAGTCCCATCTACCTGATGGGCACACCACCTCTCTGAGCCTTGTTTTATTTGTGAACAAAAGAGAAATAATAAATCATTCTAGACCATCTCACGAGGTTGACATGAGAACATGGCAAAATAATGAATGCTAATATGCTTTATGAATTCCAGTGAAATTAGTAAAACTAGTAGTTGAAATCCAAATAAGTCCAAAATAAGGCAGGCTCGCCACACCTTCAATGTCAAATAGCATCCCTTCTTGAAGTCAGGATGAGTCCCAGAAGTCCCCATTATGCCCAAGGGCAATATGAGGCTAGGATTATCCCTGCTCCTGTCACCTGAAGCTGACTTGCCGCATCTGAAGTGGTGTCATGTGGAAGAAGGAAAGGATTGACTCATGAGGCTGTGTAGCAGTTACCAAGAGACAAATACTGGCTCAACCTAAGGAAAAACTTTCAAACTGTCAGAGCTGTCCAAGGCTGCCTGGGGCCGGGTGCGCAGGTGGGCTGTGAATTCACCGAGATTGGAGATGCTGAGGCCAAAGCTGGGAGCCCACAGCTGCAGACACCACACACCAGGGAGGTTTGGACTAGTCGGCTTCTAAGCTTCCTTCCATCTCTAAAATTTCATTGTTTGCTGCCCCTGGGTGCCCCTCTGTCATTGTACGTGTTGCTCAGATTGTTAATTGTCAGTTGTGACATGAGGTAATTATTAATAATTCAGGGATCTTCCTCTTCCACTTAGAGTGGTACCCAGAATGCGGGGACCAGGTGTCCTGCAACCTGCCATCCTCAGTGCCTGGTACTGCTCCTGGCACACAGTAAAACCCCGGCGATTGTTGGTGGCATAAATGGACGGATGAATGAACTATTCTCAGCTTATTTGGATGACGTTGACACGCCATGGGGGAAAAATGACGGTGTCTTTGTTTGGTTTAGGATGACTTCTTTCACAGTGGGCCTTGGGTGTGATGATGTTGATTTGGATCTGTACTCTCCAATTTGAGGTCTTTGGATTCCTAGGAGTCCTATTTTCAATATTAAAAAAAGAAGTGATAAAAATCGAGCATTTGTCCATGTTACAAAGTACCCAGGTTTCAAAGACACCCAGTTTCTCTGCATTTGACTGGGAATTTGCAAATTAAGTGTCGTCACTCCTTATTTCCTATAGCAAGCTGTAACCCTGCAACTTTGCACATATCCTCATTTAATCTTTACAAGGAGCCTGTATGTCAGGTTGTCCCATCTCTGGTTTACAGACAAGGAGACTGCGGGGTGGCAGAGGCTCAGAGAGGCTGTGTAACCCGCTCTGTGTTGGAAGTTTAGTGTCAGAGGCAGAATTACAATCCAGCACTGCCTTGCTGGCCGGCCCATGCTCTCCCCATGCAGCATTCCACTTCATTTCAGAGAACAAATCTCCTGTGACGTGTATTTCTATCACAGAGGTGCTTGGGATGGGGTCCTGTCCTGGACATTCGCAGTTCCTTTTCCTTGATGGGCCACTCAGATATGAGAGGCAAAGAGATCAGTGCACAGAAGGCCTTCTAGTCCCTCAAGAAACCCTGAGTTTAGAGAGAAGACAGATGCACGACCTGCCAAAGTACACATGGTCCCACAGGCTTACCAGCCTTCAATAGCCCGCAGATGTCCTCTTCCAGGAGAATCTCCTTCTTGCTCTCAGATATGCTATATGGCAGAACCCGGGATATCTCCCAGGCCCTCTATGCTAGACCTTATATTTTTCTAGTGTTGACAACTTAATACATGTCCACACTTCCTTTTATGGGAAGATAAGACCCTGATGGTAATCAGGGTACCAGCATAGGAAATGCCACATTTCTCCATGTAAATATTTGACTGAGCTTCCTCTGGGCCATGCATCATTGTGGCAAGCCCCAAGAACAGCTTCAGATCCACAGATCGGCAGGTGAGATAGCCTGGCCATGAATCACGAGAGGGCTTGTTTAAAAACCAAGGCCAGAGCCATGTATTCCAGGCCCTCCTCTGATCTAAGTGATGGAAGGCTGTTCTGAGAAAGCCAAGGGCAGAGGCTAGGTCTCAGCTGGGGTGGAGTTCTCTCATTCGGTAACTCACCCCTAAGAAAGGGGACTTGTCCAGGTGGCTTTTAAAGAGAAATGACTGCAACTATGTAGCTGTTTTTCATGACTTTTTATAAAGTGAAAAATAAGGAACAAATTCAAGGTCAATCAGGCATAATGTAGATCCACCAATGCAGTGGGCAAATGACAATAAAATTATTGACAAGAATTATCAATACTTAATTAGAGTTCCCAACGTGCCAGTAATCCTTGCAGTTTCTTTTCAGGTATCACCTCATTTGCCCTCACAACATTCTTCTAAGGTCTCTGAAGGTATTTATTACTTCATTTTGCAACTGCAGAAACTGAATCGGGGAGAGATTGAGCAATTTGCATATGGCCTTGCAGTAAGCAAGGGATGGAACAGAAAACCAGGCAGCCACTGAACATAATGCTATGAGTGAATATTTGTTGATTTAAAAATATGTTCATGATATTTTATTAAAGGGAAAAACGCAAAGTCCCAGCTCACATGATTCTACTTTTTTTTTGGTTTTGATAAAAAAGGAGAACCACCTCACACCCACTAGGAGGGCTACTATAAAACAACAACAACAAAACCAGAAAATAACAAGTGTTGGCAAGGATCTGGAGAAATTGGAGCTGTGGGTAGGAATGTAAAATGGTGCAGCAGCTGTGGAAAACAGCATGATGATTTCCTGGAAATATAAAAATAGAATTGCCATATGATCGAGTAATTTCACTTCCCAGTATATATTCAAAAGGACATAAAGCGGAGTCTTAACGAGTTATTTGTACATCCATGTTTATAGCAGCATTACTCACAAGAGCTAAACATGGAAGCAAACCAAGTGTCCGTCTATGGAAGAATGGACAAACAAAATGTGGCACAGGCACACTTCCTTATGTGGTGCTTTGCTTTATTGTGCTTCACAGATATTCTATTTTTTTACAAATTGAAGGTTTATGGCAACCTTGAGTTGAGCAAGTCTATTGGTGCCATTTTTCCAACAGCATGTGTTAACTTCATGTCTCTCTGGTAATTCTCACAATATTTCAAAGTCTTTTGTTATGTATATCAGTTATGGTGATCTAGGATCAGTGATATTTGATGATATTATTATAATTGTTTTAGGATGCCACAACCCATGCCCATATAATATGATGAGCTTAATTGATCAATGTTGTGTAATTCTGACTGCTCCACTGACAGCTGTTTCCCTGCATCTCTCCCTCTCCTTGGACATCCCTATTCCCTGAGACACAACAATGCTGAAATTAGGCCAGTTAGTAACTCTACCATGGCCCCTAGGTGTTAGAATGAAAGGAAGAGTAACATGTCTCTCACCTTAAATCGAAAGCTAGAAATGATTAAGTTTACTGAGGAAGACATGCCAAAAGCTGAGATGGGCTGAAAGCTAGGACTCTTATGTCAAACAATTATCCAAGCTGTGAATACAAAGGAAAAGTTCTTGCAGGAAATTAGAAGTACTACTCTAGTGAACACACACTGATTTAAAAAAAAAAAAAAAGTGAAACAGCATCATTGCTGATATAGAGAAAATTTTAGTGGTCTGAATACAAGATCAAGCCAGCCACAACATTCTCTTAAGCCAAAGCATAATCCAGACCAAGGCCCTAACTATCTTCAATTCTATGAAGGCTCAGAGAAGTGAAGAAGCTGCAGAAGAAAAGTTTGAATCTAACAGATGTTAGTTCATGAGGTGTAAGGAAAGAAGTCATCCTCATAATAGAAAAGTACAAAGTGAAGCCCCAAGTGCTGATGTAGAAGCTGCAGCAAGTTATGCAGAAGATCTAGCTAAGATAATTGATGAAAGTGGCTACACTAAAAAACAGATTTTCAATGTAAATAAAATAGCCTTCCATTGGAAGAAGATGCTATCTGGGACTTTTATGTTAATAACTAGAGAGAAGTCAATGTCTGGCTTCAAAGCTTCAAAAGACAAGCTGACTCTTTTGTTAGGGGCCAATGCAGCTGGTGACTTTAAGTTGAAGCCAATGCTCATTTATCACCCTTAAAATCCTAGGGCCCTTAAGAATTACGCTATATCTACTCAGCTTGTGCTCTATAAAAGGAACAACAAAGCCCAGATGACAGCATGATAGCACATCTGTTTACAGCATGGTTAACTGAATATTTAAAGCCCACTGTTGAGACCTATTGCTAAGAAAAAAAAGAAAAGTTTCCTTTCAAAATATTACTGCTCATTGACAATGCGTCTAGTCACCCAAGAGCTCTGATGGAGATGTATACGGAGATTAATGTTGTTTTCATGCCTGCTAACACAATATCCACTCTGCAGCCTATGACTCAAAGAATAATTTTAACTTTCAAGGCTTATTATTTAAGAAATAGATTCATCATTCTAGGTGCCATTAAGAATATTTGTAATTCATGAGAGGATGTCAAAATATCAACGTTAACCTGTGTTTGGAACAAGCTGATTCCAACTCTCATGGGTGATTTTGAGGTGCTCAAGACTTCAGTGGAGGAAGTAACTGCAGATGTGGTGGAAATAGAAAGAGAACTAGAATTATAAGTGGAGCCTAAAATATGACTGAATTGCTACATTTTCATGATAAAACTTTAACACATGAAGACTTATTTCTTATGGATGAACAAAGAAAGTAATTTCTTGGGATGGAACGTATTCCTGGTGAAGATATTGTGAATATTGTTGAAATGACAAGAAGAGATTTAAAATGTGACATCGACTTAGTTGAGAAATCAGTGGAAGGGTTTGGGAGGATTGACTCCAATTTGGAAAGAAGTTCTACTATGGGTAAAATGCTGTTAAATAGCATTGTATGCTATAGATAAATCTTTTGTGAAAGGAAGAGTCAATTGATGTGGCAAGCTTCATTGTTGTCTTATTTTAAGAAATTGTCACAGCCACCCAACCTTAACTACTACCCTGACTAGTCAGCAACCATAACATCGAGGCAAGACCCTCCACCAGCAAAATGATTACAACTCACTGAAGGCTTGGATGATTGTTAGCATTTTTCAGCAATAAAGTATGGTTAGATTAAGATATGTATATTATTTGTTTAGACACAATTCTATCACACACTTAATAGACGACAGTATAATGTAAACATAACTTTTATATGCACTGGGAAACCCCAGAATGTGTGTAACTCACTTTATTGTGATATTCACTTTATTGTCGTAGTCTAGACCTGAACCCACAATATCTCTGAGGCATGCTTGTATATACGTACAACAGAATATTATTCAGCTTTAAAGAGGAAGAATATTCAGAAATAAGCTACAACATGGATGAACACTGAGGACATTAGGCTAAAGTGAAACAAGGCGGTTACAAAAAGATAACTACTATATGATTCCACTTATATGAGATACCCAGAATAGTCAAATTTATAAAGACAGAAAGTAGAATGGTGGTTGCCAGGACCTGGGAGGAGGGGAAATGGGGAGTTATTGTGTAACGAGCACAGAGTTTCAGTTTTGCAAGATGAAAAGAGTTCTGGATATTGGTTGCACAGCAATACGAATATACTTAAGACTACTGAGGTTAAAGGTGGGAAGAGAGAAAGGAAGAAGGAGAGAAAGGAAGAAGGAAAGAAAGGAAGAAAGAGAGAGGGGATGAAGGGAGGAAGGAATAAGAGAAAAGAAAAGGACAGAAAAGATAAAAAAAGAAAAGGAAAAGAGAAAAATATACTTACAGGACGCACAGGAAAAAGTCCAGAAAGTTATACATCAGTGACTTGATAGTGGTTTGCATTGGACCACCATGTTATAAATATATACATCTACTTTTTGCTTATATAAATGTTCTCATTTTCCAAAGGAAATATGTATTGCATTTGTAACAAGATTTTTTTTTAATTATCTTGAAGACAAGAGAAAAGCAGTGAGAGTGAAAGCTGGAGTAGAGGGAAAGGAACCCACAACCCATGCACAGAGATGGAATGGACCGCAGTTTCTGCAGAGGAGCAGTTCCAACCAGGCAGCCTCCGTGAACTCCTCAGATTATGTCCCTGTGCTCAGATACTCAGCCTTACAAGGGCTTACCAGGAACCTGAATAACCAGAAGCAAGGGGTCTTCATCCACATTAAAGAAGACAGGTAGCAGGAACAGAGAGTCAGAATTGTAATTCCAGGTGGAGATACACATTGCTTGAGTGACCTTCTGCAAGGGGCATCTTGTAACATGTTTGTCTGAGTGCTGCCCCTGGAAGTGGGGGCAAGCATAGTGAAGGAGACTCATGGGAGGGAGAGTTCCATCTCTGGCCCACTACCAATTAAGATACAGAATTTGAACTTCAGAGCTTAAAGAAACCTTAGAAAACTTGCAGTCTAAATGCCTCATTCTACAGAATAAATTGAAGCCAATGCAGGTAACATGACTTGTTCAGGGTGATACAACCAGTTTTGTGGCAGACACCGGATTATAATCCAGCTATCCTGAACATGCTTTCCTTATCAGTCCACCCATCCATCTCTCCATTCGTGCATGTATTTGTTCATTTTTTTCCTTTTTCATTTACATTTTAAGCACCAAATCTACATCAAGCTCTGAGGGAGGCACTTTCCATCTTTTTATCCCCTCATAGTGCTCCATAGAGAGGTTATTGGCAGAGGATGTGCAATATAGTAGAAATGTCTGATGCAAGTTGATACTTTGCTGCATTTTCACTTCATCATCAATGTGTTTGCATATTTCTTACTCTTTACTACACTCTGCAACAGTCAGCCCATACATAACCAAACCACCACGGTGAGAAGAACCTCACAGGGACGTAGTGCTGTGGGGAGAAGAATCTTCTCTGTGAGCCTGTCTCTTAAGCAGGTTTTTATAGTTAAGACTTTGCTGCATTTGTGTTAGCCAAGCTCTGCTTTTTGAGCAATCACACAAGAGGCAGGAGAGTGTCTGGCAGCCCTAAGCTAGTAATTGTAAAATCTGTTGGAATCACAGCTCTATAGCCAAACAGAGCCGTGTTCAAATCTAGGATCCACAACCTCCAGCCTTGTGATCTTAGGGAATTATTTAACCTTACTGTGCCTCAGTTTCCTCTTCTGTGAGACTTGTAATAACCACAGCATATGTGTATCACTATGCATGGACAGCTCTTAGCACAGTGCCCACAAAGTAGTAGAGGTTGATTAAATTTTAATTTTCTCCTCCATCTGTACACTGTTTGTCCAGTAATAGGATTTTAAAATTTTTATCCTATCTGTGCCTTTTTCAAGCCCAACTTCTAAGGTCAAGAAACAAAGATAAATGGGAAAGAGTGTTCTTTAAATTAGGAAAAGGAAGTAGTTTAACCAGTTTGAGCTAGTTTAGGTTAGAGGATGGTGAACTACAGCCCATGCCCTGTTTTGGTAAATAAAGTTTTATTGGAACACAGCCATGTTCATTCATTCACATAATGTCTTTGGCTGTTTTCTCCACAATGACAGAGTAGAATAGGTAGGACAGAGACTGTATGGCCAGTAAGGCTGAAAATACTATCTGCCTCTTTACAGAAGAAAAAAATGTCCAACCCCTGGTTTACAATGTATGTGGTATTTTATCAAAAGATGATTGACACATGCCATTTTCCTCTACAGAGCTCCAAGGTGAAACAGTGTACAATTGCAAGGATCGGTGCACAATTGCAAGCATGGCTGAAATAAGGAGGACTGTATTATCTGCAACTCTCACAATCCGGGGATCACCTTTTGCCAAACTCCTTCCACCCTTCTTTATACTAGTGATTGGTGTCAAGTTCTGCAAAACCAGAATGCGGCTGTCAAGTGGCAAGTGGTGGGGAAACTGAATTGGTTTTCTGCTGGCAGATAAATTTGCTAGATACTAAACAGAAAAAGGACCAATGATTCTAAGAGTCACAATACATCGGAGTGGTTAACCCTGTGATACTAAAATGACTCATCAGTAGTAAATGACTTTACTATGATTGGTTTCCTCAGTTTCGATCCCGCTCGCTGTGTTCGTGCTGCAAGTGTTGCTGAAGGCGCCTGACATGGTTCAGCTGCTCAGCCTCTTGATTTGCCCTCAGGCCATTTTACTAAAGCTTCTCTTAGCAGCTGAAGAAACTGTGAAAGTTCCTGCTTTACTCTGCTATCTATGGACTCAAGCTATTGATTCAGGCCATCATAGAGAATGGGTGCTAAGAGAATGTCAAAAACAGAACACTTAACTCAGTCTAGAGTTTCCAGGTCTGGGAAGGAAGACAGGAGGCTCTGCACATTTCAAGCAGAAAAGGACTTAATATAGGGGATTAAAAGCTTAAACAACTGTGGGATGGGTTGGAGTCACACTGGTAGGGAAATCTGGAAGGGCTAGAACAGGAAGCTGTGCTGACATGGATAATTTTCAAGAGGATGGGCAGAACGAAGACAATGGCAGCATTCTGCATCTACTGACACCTTCTCCCTGACAACTGCCTCTGAGAATAAGGACTTTTTCTTTTCCTTGGCCTTCAAAATACCACACCAGCACCTCTTCTTGGTAGAATCTAACCCTGAACCCTGCTGCCAAAAGTCTAGGGAATGTGTTCCCCATACTAGCTTCTCCCATGCAGGGAAGAACACAGAAGGAAGGAGGGGATAATGTTGAGTTGATATTTTAAAACCCAGCATGTTGGACAATCCAAGAAGACTTCCTAAAAAATGTGATGCCAGAGATAGGCCTTTGAAAAATCAAGGTTGACCAAGCCCTGGCCTTGGTCAATGATTCATCAAAGGAGTTTCCCTTTCTGGACTGCAAGACCCTGAATTAGGGAAGTGCAGCCTTCCCAAGAAGTGCTCATCTTATGCAATCAAATAAAAGATAGCCATAAATAGCCTGATGTGCTTACCATTCTGCGTTTAAAATGGATAAATGAAAGCAATCTTTCCTTCCTGTAGAAAAGAGTTATGAGTTATTGTTATTTAAACAAAGAACAGTAGCCCTTCTCATTGGAAATGTAAGTGGGGTAGATTTTTCTCGCAACATATTTCATAGGAAGTTTGGAATTACTGTGTGAAGGACCATGCAATGGTAGGAAAATCTACCAACCACGATGGTTGATAGGCAATGCACAGAAGTGAGATCCTAGCATCTCTCCTACGATGTTATCCTTCCCTTCCTTTGTAGCCCTCTCTCCTTCTTTTCAGAGACACACCAAGAACCCTCCCATTAACCATCCCATTGGCAGCCAATCCTTCATCTTTGTTTCAAGGTTTAGATTGTGCTGGGAAAATACAGGTGCAGCATCAAACGCCTACCGTTTCTCTTGCTATGTTAGATGCTTTGTGCACTTGATTTAATTGAATCCTCTAAGGCTATGGTCCCTAAACCCTAGGCCAAGGGTCTGTGGCCTGTTAGGAGCTTACCACCTGAACTTCACACCAACCCCTACTTCCCACCAACCCCCAGTCTGTGGAAAAATTGTCTTCCATGAAACCAGTCCCTGGTGCCAAAAAATTTGGGGACCGCTGCTCTAAGGGACATTTGAGATAAGATTATTATCTGAACTTCCCAGACAAAGAAGCAGAGGCCAAGAAAGGTAAAATAATATTTCTGAGGTCTCAACACCTACTGCTCTGCTCCAGAGAAAATAATGAAACCCTCCCAACTTCCCTACTATAAGTGAATCCTGAATCCAGGGGTATGTGTCCCTGGGTCACATAGAGATCATAATATCCTCACAGCTTTGCAAAACCATGGAAAACCTTGAGTTCATCCCTTGGGACTTCTCTTCCTCCTTTCTTTATCCTAGAAGAGGTGAAACAAGGAGATCACACCATCACCAGCAACTATAACCACCTTGGAGTTCCACACCCACCTCTGTGCCAATTTCCCAAAACTTTGGGAAAAAAAAAATCTCCTTAGAGACTAGAACTCATGTAGATCTTCACATTCTCAGGTCAAATTCACCTTTGGGTGTTGTATTTCTTGTTAGTTCTTATCTTCTTCACCTTTCGCTGTTTATTTATTAGCCAAGTAAATACTAACTTGTGTTAGAAAAATAGAAAGTATAGGTACACCCAAAGAAAAATAAAATCTGTAAAGACATTGCAAAGATCAAAATCCACAGGTCCTCTGTAAGATCATGAGTTCAGCACATTTTTTTTCTCCACACCCTATCCCATGTGTTTCCTAGTCTTTGTTAATAATTCTTTAAAGTTTCAGAATCCAGATTGTTGTTATGACATTATTTTATGCATTGTAAGCACTCTGTTTCTTGAATGGATTTCAGACTTTAATTCAGTTTTGTGACCATAATGGTGACATTTAGATTTATCTCTTCTTTAGCAGTTAATCTGTTTACTGTTTAGTCCTTCTATATGGTAACTATCTTGTTGTGAGTTCCCAATTGGGTTTCACTATTTGGTTTGCAATATGTCTTAAGGAAATTTCTCAAGGAGGGTAGATAATATATTTTGTCTCTTTTGCATATCCAGTGATATCACTCTGTTCTCTGCATATGTGAACGGTAATAACACATAGAATACATATATATGTAATATTCTTGGGGCATGTCCTTTTCTTCTTCAAATTCTGTAGATGCTGCCAAATTATCTCTACCATTTAGTGTGCTAGGAAGAAGATGACTAAGGCTAGGCTAATTTTTATCTTGTGAAACAACCATAGTTTTATGTTTGGATATTTACAGATTTTGTGTTAATCTCAGCAGGCTGAAACATTCACCAAGCTATGTAGATGGGAGACACTTATCCCTGGATTTTCCTAAATTGGAGTCAGCTCTCTCTGTCTACCATGAGCTTTCTTTCCATTTAGCTCAGGAATGCCGACTTGCATCACAGGACTCGTCATTTTCTGGCCAATGTTTCTGGAACCTCCAATACTGTTATTCTCATCCTTTCAACTGCTTGTCTCCTTTTTCTAAATTCTGGGAGAATTTTCTCAAAAATGCTCCCCACAACAGTGACATACCTTCAGGGAGCACCAACAACTCTCTTCCTTGCCTGTGACAGGGATTTAATTCCAGCCAAGTGTATATCCTTTTTCCTTTCTCTCATCACCATCCCCCATCTAAATTTTTGCCTTTTTTCCTCCCAGATCATGCTTCAGACATTCTGCTTCTGTTCCTGAGAGGCCACGTCTTCATGCAGTTTGTGAGAGTGCTGCACGGTTATCTGAAATGATCATCTAGATTCTGAGGTAAATCATCTTCAGGATTGCGCTGCCATACTGAAGTTATTCCTTCCCCCAACATCCTTTTTTTAAATTTTTTGCAGCATTTTTCACTGGCCCCTTGGTGTTGTTGCTATTGATGATATTGTTTGTTTTACTCATCCTCAGACAGAACAAGGTCGATTTGTCAGTATTTGTTAATGCCAGGAAGAGTGATTTGCACTGTGAACTGCCCTCATGGTCAAATTCTCTTCATTAATCCATAATTTATGTTCACGGATCCCAGTCCAGCTCTTATTTAATAACTGGCTTTCACCTGGGATGCCTCTGCCTCGAATATGGTACCTTCCTCCTCAGCCCTCAGCCATCTTCCAGCACTTAGAGGTAATACAAGATGGGGACAGCTTCATCCCCAGCACACAGAGCCAGCCCAGGCCTTCACGTCTTGGCAGCTGTCTTCAGAGCTCTGTTGTGGTCACTTGCCTCCCTGTGGCCACTTTAATTGCTCCCTGATTCCTGTCCAGTGATTTGCTGTGATTCCCAGAATCTGCCTAGATTGGGGGAAACGGGAGAGAAGGGAGCCTGAGAAAAAAGAAATAATAATGCTTAAGAGAACAACATGTGAGGAAAGGAAAAAGTATCTGCTCCATTTCCGGCTGATGCAAAGCTTGGGGCCGAATCTGCATACCGAGAGCGGGCAGGAGCAAAGAACCTTCTTGCTTTTTTATGGGAATTTCTTTCATGAAGGAAAGTGAGAGTGTGCCACATGCTGAAGCACACGTAGGTCTTCCTCAGTCCAGACCCATCTCCCCTGTCATTATTGGGAATCATTCCAGATTCTGTCATCAGATTGCACTGTCAGTCTCCGCTTTGTGTCTCGCCTGCCGTGTTAACAAGAAGAGGTGAGGGGCTCAGCTCTGGGAGGCCCCAGCCATTTGCCATTTTGAACCAGAAGTCAGTGGACAGCCTGCTTTGGACTTTTCCAATTTCCAAGCCACTGTTTTTGCAAAGAAAATATCCAAAGACCTAAAAGCTATGGTGGCTTGCCCCTCTCTCCTCTCTCCAGTCTGGTTGAAAACTTGCTCATAGAGCAAGAGAAAAAAGGAGACAAAGTATTAGTATTAATATTATTTTCTTTTTAGTGAATCTTCTTCACAGACTCTTTCAAACTGCCAGTTTAGTTTTCACTCAGCATCTCAGCCTCTATAGATCATCCCACCAGCAGGCTGTCCACTGCCTGCAGAACCCCCTAGGTCGGGTGTAGGAAGCCCCATTTCTCAGGGACAGTCATGCTGCATGCAGAAGCAGGATTTGTCTTTCTCACTCGGTCCATGCTGGGCAGGGTAGCTGAACTGGAGCCCTATGCTTAGGGTTTGGGAAGGAAGGCCACCACACGCCCTCTGACCTTCAAGTGTAAATTTGAGTCTTCCCTCTCACCTTCTATCCCCTTCAGACATCATTTTTCTACTCAACTCTCAGCCCTCCACCCAATTTAGCAGCTGAATTTCATTAACTCTACACCAGACAAGAAGACACAAAATGCAAGCCAAGAGAAAAACAAATTAAAAAAACTAACATGATTAGGGTACATTCATATTGAAAACAGTATGACAGCAAAGTTTAAAGGCTCAGTACTCCCCAGGTTCAAATCCCAGCTCTTCCGCTTAGCATCTGCATAAACTTGAGCAAGTTATTTCACCTCTCTGTACTTTATTTCTCATCCATAAGATGGGATGCTAAGAGTACCTTCCTCATACTGCTGTTGTAAATGTGTTAATGTCTCAAAGTGGCTTAAGAGGTAGATGTTCAATACCAGTTAACTATAAACATTTCCTATGACATGGCAAGTTCTTTCAGGCATATTATTCTTGGCACTGCATCCCATTTAGTCATTCCCCTCTCCAGGAATACTTGCCCGGTGTGCAACACATAAGAGGAATAATCAGAAACAAAGTGAGAGCCTTATTACCAGGTGGGAACACACAAGATCGCTTCATTCAGTTGCTGAGCTAGCTGCAGAAAATGAATTCATGAAGAACCTGGGTATCTCACTTGAGCTTCAAGTCCGAGTCTCTGCAGGGTGTCTAGCAGGGCAGGTCCTTCGGGTCCCCTTTGCCTAAGTACATTTGTCTCCTGCTTTCTATTAATGTGTTGAATAAAATCTTTTCAACTACCCAACAGCAGGACTCTAACAAGTTTTTCTCAGATCTTGCTAGGCCTCAGGTTCCCCACCTGTAAAATAGGAGTAGGCTTTGCAGGGTGTTTAGAGAATTACAATTAATGTACAGAGTGTCCGGCATACACTGAATGCTCCTTGCAAAGTGATATTCTCGTATATTAAGTAATGTGGTCTTCCTGGTATTTTCTAACATTTCTAGTCTGCCCCTCACCTTCTCCCATTCTGGATGTTAAACACAGTAGCATCCAGTGACTCAGGGAAGAGACACAGTAACAGCAGAAAAAGTCTTCTAATCTTCAACAGTTAAAATATTGGCTCCAGACATAGACAATATGTAAGAGTTCACAAATCAGCTGTTTCCTGTCTCCTGAAATTAGGTGAAGATTACATGGGATGGGTAAATGGAGAAAAAAAGAGTCCTTGAAAAGGGTCTTCACAGCTTGTCACCTGAGTGCCAGGTGAGGATGGGTGCTGGGGTTGAGAACTGACAGAACCCCCATGGAGTTACGGCTTCCACAACAGAGAGGACCTGCGCTTTTTTCCAGGTAGGACCTGAGAAAGTGGCAAGTTTCAGGCATGTTGTGGATTCAGAAGAAATATGTATTATGCAGCCAGGAGCAGCCAAGAGCCAACGGACCCGACGGGGCCTTTTGAGAAGAACAAGGGGCATTCAGCCGGTGCTGGTGTGGGCTGATGATAGGAGACCACGGAAGAACAAAGACGGCTTAGTTGATGTACCAAGGAGAGGTGATGACCCAAAACAGACTCCTCCTTCCCATCTTTCAAAACTTCAACACCAGGTGACATCCCCACCTTTAAAATAATACTTTGACACATCATCTGGGTAAAAGGAATAGATCTTAAATTAACTGAGATTAAACTTCTACCACTGGAGAATAGAGGTTTGTAATAGATATTAAGGTCTGATATAAAAGAGAAAGGAAGCTTCGTGCCTTCATACATGTTACAGACTGAATTTTATGTCTATCATGCTATTGTTTTAATTACTGTGGAATCTGGTACAAGAGGCCACATAACTTAATGCAAATAATAGATAAACCTGGTAGAAAGAAACAGGATCATAGAATTCCCCCTCCTCTGATACCTACTAAAATAAACACAAATTGGAAAGAAAAGCAAGCCAAACATTCACCAGGAGCTACTCATCAGGAAAAACTGCTACAACTTTATCCAATAAACTTCAAAAAGCAGAGGATAAGGAAAGAACAGAAGATCCTGGTCCACAGAAAACTGGTGTCATGCTTAACCCTCAATTTCTCAAAGATGTCCTTGGATTTGGAGAAGAGTATGTGGGAAGGGTGAATGTGTACAAATAGCCAAGGAAAAGGCCAATGATGAGCATTTGAGGTAAGAAGTCCCTAAATAACATTCATTTATTCATCCATCCATTCACTCAGCAAATAAATGAGCACCTACTCTGTGTCAAGCATGGTTCAAGACACTTGAATACAGTTAGGAACAAAGCAGACAAAAGTCCCTATTCTATATTTCAATGGTGGTTGAGGGAGGAAGAAAATGATTTAAGAAAAAAGGTGGTAAAACATAACATTTTCTGAGGATGTTAAGTGCCAAGTAGAAAAATATCAGAGATGGGGACAGAGTACACCAGGTCATTTGCCATATGCAGTAGCTTAGTAAGCAAAGACCACATTGAAATCCTGACATCTAAGCCAAGACCTGGAGGATCTGAGAGAGGAAGCCATGTGGTTATCTGGGGACAGTATTCTAGGCAGGGGAACCACACTGCAAAAGTGCTGAGGAGGGTGTGGGCCTGGCATATTTGAGGCTTAGCGAGGAAGCCAACATGGCTGGAACCCAGTGAGGCAAGGGATAGGATAGTGGTACCAATGGCTGTCACATGGAGGGCCCAGGAAGCATTGAAGGACTTTGGCTTGAGTGAGTAAGATGGGAGCCTTTGGAGGATTTTGAGTAAGGAAGTGTCATGACAATTGCAAAGAAAACAGAATACTAGTGAGGCACGGTAAACTTTAGCAGAGAGAACAAGGGGCACCAGGGACCTTTCTCTTGCTCTGTGCTGAGATGGTGGGATGAAGATGAGATACTGCTGGTGGTGGGACTTGATACAGAATACACTGTGGCATCTTAGATGAAACCAGTATGGGGTCCACCAGCAGCTAGAGCTGAGCTCTCATTTACCCCACATCCTATATTCTCAAAGTCCAGAAGAGTGTTCAGAAAGAAAGATCCAGCCCAATAAATTTAACTAAAAATGACAAGATTACCTGATCAAAGACAAGGCCAAAAAGAACGATAATGTATCATCCACATTAGATCAGGACACAGAGAAGATCTGGGTGGAGCTCACCAAGCTAAGCATGAGAAAAAAATGGGGGAATCATGGCATTTCAACTATGCAAGCATTCTAGAACACAGAAGAGAAAAGAAACACAATCTGTAAAGGAACAATAAAAAACTCAGTATGGAGTCATTTACACAAGACTTAAAAACAAGATGATGAAGCAATATGCTGTGATGAAAAGGAAGATTACCGAGTTAAGGAAACAATTGAAAGCCAAAGTGAGATCTTTATAGATTAAATAAATAAATGTAAACCAGCAAAGACCTGACTAGGCATGGCTAAAAATCCAAACAATAGCGTAGAGAAAAGGCATTAGAACATGCCAGTGAATGCAAAGGTAAAAGGTAAACCAAATAAATCAATTAGAGATGATGATAAATAAGGACTTCAAAGTTAGCCCACATAAAGGTCACTTATATTTCTCAATTAGAACACCCAACAAATGAAGGAGTTTTCAGAAATGTAAATTTATAACTTTTCTTTTGATATTAGAAAACTACTAAATCTGCAAATCATAAGGAAATTAATATACTAGGAAAAAAAAACAATGTAATTTACATGGAGACACTAAACATATCCTGATCAGTATTAACTACATGGAATGAATCCACCCAGGCAAAACACAAGGGAGTAGGGTAGCATCAAGCTGGCCTCTGATTTCTCCACACCAACATTTTTCCAGAAGAAATCAGAATAATATTTAAAAATCCACAAATAAAGGAAAGTGTAACCCAAGAATATTAAAACTGAAGACATTCTCAAGCATGAAAGAATTCAGGGAATATATGAGCCATTTTGGAAAATATGCTGGAAGACTAAATCCAATTACAAGATGAACTTATTTTTTTTTTTTTAAAAAAAAGCACCTCTCTAGAATGAAGAAGTTTTGTTTGAAAGAGCCAGTGATTAGGACTAAATCCTCTTAAATGAATGTAGACAACGGCACAACAGCAAAAATGTCTATTGCCCAACAGAATGTGTTATCACTCATTTTAAATTCAAAGTTATAAAAGCAAGAAAAATCAGGAGGCAAAAGAAAGGCGATGGGAGAAGGTATCAAGAGTGTGAATCACTTCATGTCTCATAGTAGGAGATTAATTAGTACTACCTGAAAAATGGAAGGATGTAAGTTAAAAGCAAAAAAAAATCTCTTATATGAGAGATTTGGTTTCATCAAGTTTTTACTTAACCTTAGATGAGTATTTGAGGAAATAATATCACTAGCAATAAAAGAAACAGGATCTAAATTTCAGCAATTCTTTTAGTTTCACTTGCATTATTCTCTGGTTACATTCAACTGAAATTAAATAAATGTTTTACTTTAATAAACATATCCAGTATGATCTTTAATGAGCTAGCTATTTATCTACCTAAATAGCCTTCCATCCTTTCTACGCATAGGGATATCTGGAATGATGTCTCCCAAGAGTTCAGGCTGGCTATTGCTTGCTGGTGGAATTTGGGGGTTATTTGTTGTTTTCTTCTTTGTTCTTTAAAAAATATTTTTAAAAATTATTTTATTATGAATATGTATCATTTAATAAAAAATAAAGTTATTATGTTTAAAAATAACATGCTTACAAACCACAAGGAGATACCACCCCACACTCATTAGGATGGCTACTATCAAAAAAGAAAAAAGCAGAAAATAACAATGTCAAGCGCATGTGGATAAACGGGAACCCTTATGCACTATTGATAGGAATGTAAAATGGTATAGCTACTGTAGAAAATAGTAGGGAAGTTCATTCCTCCAAAAAAATTTTAAAAGTATTTCCATAAGATTCAGCAACTCCACTTCTAAGTCCAAAAGAGTCTAAAACAGGATCTCAAAGAGATAGTTGTACACCCATGTTCATAGCAACGTTATTCACAACAGATGAAAGATGGTAGCAATCTAATGTCTATCGATGTATAAACAAAATGTACTATATGCATACAATGGAATATTAGTCTTAAAAAGGAAGGAGATTCTGAGATATGCTATTATACAACGTGGGTGAACCTTGAGGATATTATGCTGAATGACATACACCAGTCACAAACAGACACACAGTGCCGTATAATTCCACTTATATGACGCACCTAGAGTCCCTCCAATTCATAGAGTAGTCAGATTCATGGAGATGGAAAATAGAATGATGGTTTCCAGGGGCTGGGTGAAGAGGAGATTGGGGAGTTATTGCTTAATAAATAGAGCATTTCAGTTTTGCAATATGAAAAGAGCTCCGAAGATGGACAGTGGTCACAGTTGCACAACAATGTGAATGTACTTAATACCAGGGAATTGGGCAATTAAAAATGATAAAGTTAAGACGTTAACTTTTATGCTATGTGTATTTTACCACAATAAAAATTTTTCTTGAAAAAATTAAATAAATCAAAAATAAATTTTAAATATGCTCAATTAATATTAATGTAGTAATAAATCACCATTTGATGGTATCCTGAAATCAAAATTATGACTAACTAGTAATTGATTTATTGGGAGCTTTATGTAAACAATGCAATATGTTAAACCTCACAACTTCATGAGCATGTTCATTTTTGAAGATGAGGAAACTAAAGCTCAGATATGCTAAGTGACAAGTACAACATTCACAAGCTTCCAAGCTCTGAGAGGGAGCACAAATCCACATTTTTTATTCCAAGTCTATTTATCCATTCATTAATTTTATACTGAGGCTCCACTCTGTCCCACACACTATGTATGCTCCACTATGGCATAATTTCTAGACTTCCTCCAGATGACTCATTTTGCCTAAGAATTTCCTCTTTCGTCGGTTAAAGAAAAGTATAAGGCAGTGTTTCATACTGATTTAGTGACTCTAATTCACAAACCGTCCCAAATGGTGCATCCATTTAGCTTTCCTCTCATCTTTTCCTTGAAGATGATGAAACATTTACCAGTTTTGCATATACTCTGCAGATTTACTTCATTTAAAAAATAAAGTATAATGAAATTGGAACCACGGTTTTGGTTTATAATCCGTTCAGCTGCACATGTATGCTTTGTGCACTTTGGGTATGAGGTTCTATTTCACAGTTTTAAAAAGTTATTTTTTAAAAATGATTGGCAAACACAAACATGATATCAGTTTGCTTCACTTAATAAAGTCAGTTTTAATCTGTGATAAATAGTAAAACATAGATGACTAAGCATATTTATTATATAAGTGTGTATAGCAGTGTATATTATTTACCTGTCACTATATATCAGAATACCCCCAAAGTTAGTGGCTTACTCAACAAACATTTATTCTCTCCCAGACTCTGGGCTGGTGCCTCTGACTCACCCTCTTTCCCAAAGCCAAAATCCATGTATTGCCTGGGGTAGTCATCGCAAAGCTCTGCCGGGGAGGATCGGCTTCCAAACTCGCCAGTGCGGCTGTTGGCAGCTCTCAGGTATTTATTTGCTGGCTGTTGATCAGAGACATCTGTTCTTGGCCACACAGCTTTCTCAATAGGTCTGCTCACAACACGGCAGTTTGCTTCTCCCGGTGCGAGGGATCTCAGAGAGAGAAAGAGACCCAAGATGGAAGCCGCAGTCTTTTTATAACGCAATGTCACAAGTTACATCCAATCACTTCAGCCTTAGTGTGTGAATTAGGAGCAAGTGGCTAAATCCAGCCCACACTCAAGGGGACAGGATCGCACAACGGTGCGTGAAGCAGAAGGTGGGGCTCTCTGGGAGCCGTTGTAGAGGCTGTGTAGCACAGATGCAAAAGCCAGGTGCCAAAACATTAGCAGTGGTTGCCTCTAGAGAGTAGATTGGAATTACGGGTGTTTTTTATGCTCTTACTGCTTCTCTGCTTTACTAAATTGTCCACAGTGCAGAGGCAGAAGTGGTTGAAAGCACAGGCCCCGCGTTTAAATCCTGCTTCTGCCACTCACCATCTGGATCAGATGTTAGGCAAAGTTCGAGCCTTACTAAGCCTCAGCTTCCTACTTCCAGCCCCGTCTAGTTGTTGTAAAGGTCAATGTGATCTGTATGTAAAGGACTTATGTGGTAGCACATTATAAAAACTTATTAAATATAGCTATTTATCACTGATGAATACATCATTTTTAAAATGTGAAAACTAAGATGGTGGAAGTTATAATAATACAAAAGGTATGGTATTATTCAAATTTAGGTCATACTTCTATTTTTATCCTCAGGGAGAAGATATAAACACATACAACACAGGAAAAATGAGGGCAAATAATACTATAGAAGCAAGTGCTAAAGCGTATAGGCTAAACAATAAATGAAGACATTAGAAGTAAAGAGAAAATGGAAAATGAGGCCACTGTGGCAAGGGATGCGTTTCGGAGGAGGCCGGGCAGGCTGTGGACAGGCTGAAGGGCAGCAGCAGAGCATTTGCAATTCTGGTCAGTCCCTCATTGCCAGACACTGAGGGTACAGTGTCCTAAAGCAGAATATCTGTCTTCGAGAGACTCACAGTCTGGAAAACAGCGATGTCAAGAAAGTGGTCCTTTCAAAATGTTTGGTGACTTTAGAGATAGAGATTAGCATTTAATCCATAGCTATTTATTGAGCACCTGCTACATGCAGGCATCACAGTGGATACTAGAAACCACTGCCCTCAAAGAGCTCATAGCGTAATACAGGAGATGGATAATTAAACAGGCCATGTCAGTGCTAATTTACTTGGCAGTTTAATAAATGCTAAGATGAGCAGAGAGATGAGATTAGATGAGATGGGGGAGGAGAGAGGGGCAGAGGACTGGTACAAGGAAGGCTTTGTGGGGAAGGGTATCTCTAGGCTGAGATTAAGTTAGCCAAGCCAAGAGTTAGGAGGGGAGAGTTCAAGTTGAAGGAACATCCTATGCACAGGGTGCTATGACAGCACAGAGAAGATGACATAACTGACAGACAACAGGCTGGAGGGCATAGACAGGTGAATCAAGGCCAGGTTACAGTGTTCAAAACTGCAGACAACAGGAAGTCGGGTGCATATTTTAAATTTGCAGCAAGCAATGCCATGGTGAATGCTCTTTTTAAGCATGACCATGTGTTTCCTCTCAGAGGAAGTGTGGAGAGGTGGTGAGTACAGCACCTGGGGAGGAGATGACCCTGATATCAGAGATTGAGTTCACCTGGGGTCGTCCTCCCAGGATGACTTCCTCAGATGCCAATGACGTCTGGCTGGAAGTTCACTGTAGCTCATTCTAAGCTCTGCAGAACCACGTGATGCTTGTATTATAAAAACAATTAGTCTCCTGCGTGATAGTGCATCACGGAGAATGACAGAGGAGAAAAAGCTCTCAACACAAATCAAAACACACCAATACTCAGTTGGGGTCCTCACAGAAGGCTTCCTCAATGCGATGGTGCCAGCAAAAGTAGAGAAGAGCCTGAAACAGGGTGGGAGAAAATTTTAGTCGCCACCATAGTGGGACAACTGTCTGATTTTACTATCCTAGAGCAGTGTGGCTTTGGGCAAATCCCTTAATCTTTTTGACCCAAGTTTCACTTCTCTAAAGTAACGATAATTAAATCTATTTCACAGGACTGCTACAGGGATAAAATGAGATTATCACTATGAAAGAAACAAATCACTATCCAACTGTAAGCTAATTTAACTATTATTATTAGACAGGGAGTAGAGTATCATTGTTAATGCTTAAACTCTGGGGTCCAAGCTTGGGTTCAAATCCCAGGTCTTTCAATTACTGGCTGTATGATCTTAGGCAAGTTATTTAACTTCTCTGTGTCTCCAATTCTTTATCTATAAAATGAGGGAAATAACAGTAGCTACTTCATAGAGGTTTTATGAGGCATAAAAGATTAATTCATGTAAAATGCTGAAACAATGCAGGCATACAGTAAACTCTCAGTAAATATCAGCCATTATTATTATTAATGGAAGCAGTTGTAATAACATCAATAGTAGTAGTATTTCTTGGCTCTGTGACCCTGATTTTCATAGGATGCACATGTGGGTAGAAAAATAACATTAATGCAATTGAGATTAACTTAGCACTTTGAAGTATTTTTATGTATTTTGTGCTTTTCAGATGCAATAGCAAGTTTTCAGCATTATATTCTCAGATTAAATATGAGGAAACAGAGACTTGGAGAAGTCACATGAATTTCTTATGATCATACAACCAGAAAAGACTTTGCAGGGAGTTTCCTGATACTAAATTCAGTGTTCTTTCTGATAAGCTATCTCTCTGTGCTGGGTACAGCGTGCTTTAAAAAGGATAATTCTGAGACATATCACCAGGAATTTTCTTTAGGTTGAGCTAAAACCAAACTGTATGATATTAATGAGTCTTGTTCTTTTAAAAAGCTTTTGTCTTCCCTGGTATTGTCTTTCAGCTTTCTCCTTCAAGAAGAAATTTTCAATTAACTATTAGCTTATGTTGCAAACATTTGTTCTTAAATGCACTTATTCATTCTTGCAGGTGATTAAAGATGATGGGTATATAAATATACAAGTACATAAATGACAAGTCAAACCATGTACATATGGTAATTTAATTTTGAGATGAGTACCATGTTTATGCACTTCTATCAGGCCGCCTACTTTTGATGAATGTGCAATTCCTTACCCACCATTTTATCACTGCCAATATTTAAGTAAATATCCTAAGTGCAGTACTAGAGAAAACCATCTATGCCATCCAGATAATTTGCAGCTGGGAAAGATAAGCAACGGGTGCCCTTCTAGATTCTAAGTAAATTGATTCTCCCTAGTTCATTAGTGCTGCATGTTTAGCAGGTGCCAGTGATTTGGAATGTGCCACTGAGTGAAGGAACATTGATGCTAGATGGGAGAATAAGATTTAAAATAAAGTTCAATCGTTTCACTAAAAATTGCCAAAAATGTTTTAAAACTTATTACAGATTATAGAATTTCAGAGTTATGTAAATATTGAGAAGACACCGAATCCAGTTGAGATGCACCATGGACGAAAGAAAAGGAAGGGTATTCTAGAAAGGAGGAACTGTGTGTACAAGTAGGATGGCTCTGTTCGAGAACCTGCAGGAAGTTTGGTGTTGCTACAGACAAAGTGACAGAGACAGAGGTGGGCAGAGGCCAGGTTGCACAGCGTCTTGCAGGCCACACTGAGGGCCATGAACTTTCTCCTGAGGTCATGGAAAGGTGTTAGGCAATGAGTGGCATGGCCAGGTTTAGTTTCAGGTAAATCATACGAGTGAAAATGTGGAGGGGAGTTGGAGGGTGGTGTTTCATGTCCACAGCAGGCTGAAACTCCCAAAGTTCTTTGCTCTTTACTCACTGTTGTGGGGATCTGAAGCATTTACTCTCCCCCTTCCACAGCAAGGAAGCATGCAGAGTGATTCAAAGAAGTCAAGAACATTCTAGCCTGACCATTAGCAAAGGTGAAATGCTGTTAGGTTTCATAGAGCTCATTGCTGAGGAACGGGAGCCCTTCAGATATGATGTGAAACCAGAATTGAGACTGTAGGTGGCCAGATATTCTCCTAAGAGATTTTTGCACCCCTCAGGGTGTTGGCTAGAGCTGAGCTGTTGTACAACTGTGGGTTTTGCAAACCTGAGCTCATGAGTTCCTTTCCTAAAGCTGTCTCCTCCCCATACCTCACACTGCAACTTCACCCTTCTGTGAAACTCTGGGGTCTCAAGGTTCAAAGTAAAACTGAAAGTTCCAAAAGAACCACAAAAGACCTCTCTGCTGTCATGTCCTCCCCAAGCTTCTCCTGCCAAAGTATAACCTCTTCTTTTACTGCATGTGTGCTTCACAGATGTTGCATTGACACAGATTCCAGATGTTGTATTAAATAATAAAAGAATACTGAGCTTGGAGCCCAGGCACTTGGTTTGTTTTCTTGTTCTATAGCGTTCTGCCTATTTGAGCTGTAAATCCATTTAAACCTTCTACATCTCAACTTTCCCATCTGCAAAACAGAAAGTTATTAGATGATGTCTGAGGGAGCTTTGGGCTCTCTAACATTCTGCAACTGCAAGAACTTCCTGTCCTGGATGCTGGAAAGGGATAAAGGGAAACAAGCCACAATCCCACCATAATAATATGGCCATGGTATTGATACCCACATGGCACTGTAGGCTAATGCCTAGTGACATAAAAAATTCTTCAGCTCTATTGTCAAATGAGAAAAGAATTTGCAAGAAGTATATGATGACTTCATTTTTGTAAAATAAATATATACACAGAAAAAACACCCAGAGAACAGATCCATGGTCATCTCTGGCCATGCAATTTCTTTTCTGTGTTTATTTTTATTTTCTGATTTTTTTCAAAGAAGGTACATTGTCATCATATTAATAAAACAAATCCTATTTATAAAAATAATAAAGGTAATTATTCTCTGGAGCATCACAGATCCATTGATCATTCTTATATGGAATCAGTGAATACTTTGCAGGTGATGTGACATTTAATCTGAAACACAATGGCTAAATAGGAGTATTTTTTCTTAGAAACCCCTCCATCCACCCATCGTCCCACCATTTTCCCCTGAATATATCAATTTTACTGGTTCTCCTGTATCCTCTCCAAAAATAACAAGAATTTGGCCCCTAGAATATACAAAGTAAAAAAAAAAAAAAATCTTGAACTTATGATGGGGGCTGGTGCTGAAGGTAGTGGTGTTGATTAACACTGAACTCTGTGGACAGTTGTGCAAAAATCTTGCCTTGGTTTCTCAGTGGTGAGTGCCCCAGTCTCCCAAAGCCGGGGTCATGAGTTCATTTCCTACATCCCAAAGTTTTATTATTTTCTTTGTGGCTTAGACCAAAATCCCAACAAAGTGTGGCAGTCATTGCATGAGGAAATGGAGTAGAGGCAGAGGAATAAACCAGGAAAGCACAAGAGAGCTAAGTTGTGAAAGGCTGGTGCTATGAAGAAGCAAGGAATCACTGGGGTAGGGAAAAGAGATGGAAGAAACACAGGGAGGAGAAAAGAAGGGAGAAATCCTACTTCTCAGACCTCAGCTAATCTTAGGAAAAGCCAGTAGTGGAACAGTCATTAGCTGCACTGCATTTCTTTAAATATCATCTATGTATAGACCAACAAATCCAAAATTTTATATCTCCTGCACAGCCCCATCTCCCAACCTCCAGACTAGTATATTCAACTCTCTACTTAACATGTCCACATGGATACCTAACCAACCTCTCAAACTTAACCCCTGATCTTCCCTCCCAAACCTGTATAACCTGTAGCCTCCCCATCTCAGTGGATGGCAGCCTCATCCTTCCTGTGCTAGGAGTCATCTGTGCTGTCCTCCTTCTTTCATATCCCACATTCAGTTTGTCAGGAAATGCTGTTGGCTCTATCTTCAGAAAATATCCGAATCCAACTGCCTCTCACCAACCTCACCACTACCCTTCTGGTCCAAGCCACCATCATCTTTGCCTGTATTACCACTAAGACCTCCAGATTTTCTTCTTCCTTCCTTAACCACCATAGTCTATCCTAACATAGCAGGCAACATGATCCTCTTAAGACATACATTATTTTATGCCATTCCACTGCTCAAAATATTGCCCTAGCTACCCTTTGAGTAAAAGTCAAAGCCTTTTTTGTAGCCAATGGCCTACAAGACCCCATGTGATCCAGCCCCTATTACTTCTCTTACCTTATCTCACTCAGCTCTTGCCACATGACTCTCCTTAGCACTCCTCCTACACAATTATCCACCATTATTCATGGCTGCTTATATGCATTTTATATAACTGTTGGGTTATATGAATAACTCAGACTTGAAATCTCATGTGACTACTACTTTGCAGTTTACAAATTACTTCTGTGTATAACATTTCATTTAATCTCACAATAATGTTGTGAACTAAGTATTACTTTCCCATCTTACAGATAATAAATCCGAGCTCAGACAGGTTAAATAACTTGTCTGACATCACATGGTTAGTGATTGGTGCAACTTGCAACTGTATTCAAATACAGGTCTGTTTGACCATAAAAGGAGAAAGGAGGAGTAAATGTTAATTGATTTGTACTGGGTTAAGGTCCTTTACTGAACAATCTCATTTATTTTCTCTTAATCTATCATTTTCTCATTTTCCATTATGTCCTACTCCATTATGCAAGATGCCCTATGCATAGTAGATGTCCATAAAGTGTTTACAAGCATCATCATCATCATCATCATCATCATGACAACATTATGGATTCTATATTTTGGGTCCTTCTCTCAGTTATCATGGGTCATGTCTTTTTTATTTCTTCATTTATAAAATAAAGAAAGAGACTTGTATTATAGATAGCAAGATGGAAGAATTAAATTCTTTGGGCAAAATTGTCTATGTCTCTTTTTCCTCTTTCTAAAAATCATTACCTAGTTGTCCTCACTGTCTGCTCTATAGCCATTCCCAATGGAATGCTTGGGTTTTTGAATTTCTACCTTATTCTGTCTCCACCTAGCAATGCAGTTTTTCAATTTGCCAACTGTGTTTTTCCAAGTAGCCCCTCCATTGTCCTTTGTAAATGTCCGTATGGTCTAACTCATCATTGTTCCCTAAATGGTACATTTCTATCCTCAGATATAATTATTTTTCTTCTTTCTCAGAAAGTGTCAGAGCTTGCCTAGTTATTTAGCCAACAGGTATTTGTTAAGCCTTTAATATAGGTGAGTTCCCGATTTAGAAATTGGGAATTGACAAAGGGATAGAACACTTGGTCCTTGTGGTACAACAAGGGATAAAGATAAGACCTAAAGTAATTTTAGTCTATTTCTGGGATATAAATATCTGATCTGGAATCTACCTAAGAGATCAATTAATCTCCATTTTATAGATACTGAAACTGAGTCACAGATTTTTTTTTAGGGCAGTTTCCAGTTTTTTATATCAATCATTTTTATCCCAAGGGGTTTTAAGTTTTAAAAAGATTGTGTACCCACTTAAAAAATACTATTATTAAGCAACTTCAATATTTTCAAGTTTTTGTTAATTGAAGATGCCAATTAGGGCTTCTAATTAGCATGAGATAGAGTTGCTACATAAAATTGATTTTATTTCATCAGAACTAGATAAGGTTGACATTTTGCTGAGCCTGTGTGCTGCTAGGAAGGCTAAACATGTTTTTTTTTACCATTGTAATTTCCACAATTTTTTGTAGACCCCTGGGGATTCAGGGAGCACTGTTTAGGAAAATTGCTAAGATGGGCAATAACAATATCAGTGTCAAGAATAAAGTCATGAATCCTGTAGTCTACCTATAGCTCTTTATATTTCATTCATTCCACAGGCATTCCTTGAGCCCCAGCTGTGCTCTGGCCACTCTTCTATGTACAATAATACAAAGAGCTGCAGATGCTCCCAGCATAGAGGGGAATAGTGTGGGCAAAGCATTCAAAACAGTTAGACCAAGAGGAAAAATAGTGAGCAGAGGGATAGAGGAGGTAGAAAGGGATCTGGTTTTATAAGAATTTATATAGCATCATCTTTCACATTTTGAACTTTATTTCTTAAGCAATAAGAGGTCATTGCAGATTCTGAATTAGGGAAATGGCATGATCACTTTATGTTTTTCGAAGGCAAACATAAACATGTGGAGTGTATGTTAGCCTAGGGGAAGAGAAACAAGGAGACCAAATGAGAGGCTACCCCAGTAATCTGAGCAAGGTTATATGAGGGTTAAAACAGTGGGGAGAGAGGAGTAAACGGGAATAGATGTGAGAAATATTTAGTATATTATTAATATATAGAACTAGAGGAGGAGGAAGGAGTGGTAAATTGCAGTAAGTGTTCCATCAGTCAGCTTAGCAGTCATTCCCAGCCTCCTATTTAAGGTCATCATGTGCCATGCTCCATAGGACCCTCCACAAGTAGACCTCAGTTTAGCAACCAGAGGTAGACACCTAATCCCAAATCGGCAAGATTTTCTTTCCTGGAAATCTTAAATTACGATACAGAGACTGTCCATATACTGATAAGTTTTGGATAATAATATTGAAGGCATAGAGACTCAAGGGCCAAAGGCCATGTTGGTGCATGAACAAGACTTACCCATCTGACCTGGAGAAGGTGCTGAATAGTTGCATTCCACTTTGGAATGGTTTTGGGAGACAGAATAGAACCTGGTGAAGAAGTCCTTTGGAATGTTGTATCCCTGCTGTCAAGAGACCAAATAAGGCACTAAAAAGTCATGACAATTAAGTGTTCTAGAAATGTGACAAATCAAAATATTTGCCTGTGTTTAAGAAAGAAAGTCTTCTGCAGGAACAGTTGGGTAACTACGGCCATTATATTTACACATTTGTTTAGCACCAGTAAATTGCAATGCCACCTTTTGGAGTGTGGGAATTTTCTAAAGAATGCTGGTTGTGAAGGGGTAGCAAAAGTCCTCATTGAAAAAAATCACAAACACACATGTGCTGGCCATTGTGCTAGGTGGATGCAAAGACGCAGAGATTGGAAAGACAATTTCTACTATAGGGAAGCTTACCTCCAGTTGTTTGCAATTTCCATTATTGGAATACTTTGATAAACATCCTTGTACATAAATATCTGTGTGTGTCTCTGTCAATTAATGTAAGTAGAATTTGGGGATCAAGAGGTATGCCCATAGGATACATGCTATTAGGTTATTAAGTATGAAATGTCCGATTTCCTGAAGTACTAAGTTTAACAATTGATATCACTGACATTTCAGTTTGACACTTCTTGGGTTTTTTTGTTTATTTGTTTTGTTTTTTTTATTGTGAAGATACACCTTTATTCTTTCAAATGCACTTTTTGACTTGTGATTACCTTTCAAAAAATTTTAAGAGTAATCTTTATGAAACCATGGATAAGTCAAAAATTCATGTTATTTTTTAATATGAGTTCTGCTGTGGAAGTAATGCAGTGCATACAGCTCGAAATATCAACAAAGTGTTTGGGAAGGATGTGGCTAAAGAACATACAGTATGTAGATGGTCTGAGAAGTTCCATTTTGGTGATTTTAATCTTGAAAATGAGCCATGTGGGTGACCTGAGACCAAGGTGGATAATGATGAGCTGAAAGCTGTAGTGGAAGTGAATCCATTTCAACCTACATGTGAATTAGCAGCAAGGTTTAACATTACTATTCCAACAATATTGGACCATTGGAAACTAATCAGCAAGGTAAAGAAGCTGGATAGATAGGTGACGCATGAATTAAATGAGCATCAGAAAAGAAATCATCTCGAAGCTTGCCTTTCTTTGCCATCATGACATAAAGACAACCCATTTCTACATTGTATTGTGACTTGTGATGAAAAATGGATTCTTCTTGACAATCACAAGCTTTCTGCACAATGGTTAGATAAAATGAAGTACTGAAATGCAGTCCAAAACCAAATATTCATTAAAAAAAAAAAAAGCTACTGGTGTCTGTTTGGTGGTCAAGTGCTGCTATTATCCACTACAGCTTCATGGAACCTGGTCAGTGCATTACAGCAGATGTCTGCTGCAACCAATTGGACAACATGATGAGGATCCTTACGATTAAGCAGCCAAGACTGGTCAATAGAGACAGGACAATCCTCTTGCAAGACAACGCTCTCCCACATGTCACACAAACAATGCTGCTCAGACTACAGAAAATGGACTTGGAAACTCTCTGTCATCCATCGTATTCACCAGACCTTGTGCCAACTTCTTCCAGGTTTTGGACTACTTGTTGCAAGGAAAAATATTCAATTCTCAACAAGCTGTGTAAAACACCTTTTGTGATTTCATCTCCACTCGCTCTTCAGGCTTCTTTGCTGCTGGTATAAACAAGCTACCATTAAGGTGGGAAAACTGTGTTGATACTTTAGGCACATACTTTGATTAATTGTACTGCTTCTTGTTTGAGATATAATAGACTAAACTTTTTAATCAAAATCGGGCATTTCATACTTGATGACCTAATACTTTGGTATTTAAATTTTCAACTTAAAAAGAAGAACAAAGGCATGATCTCTGGAGTTAGACTACCTCCAGAGATTGAATGTGAACTCTACCACTTCCTAGAATGTGACCTCAAGCAAGTTACATTAGTGTTCTGTGCCCCATTTCATTCTTTTTAATGTGAGGATATTAATGTACCTTCCTTGTGGGGTTATTGTGAAGATTAGATGCATTAATTTATGTAACTTATAAGAGTGCCCAACACATGGTGAGCACTTAATAAGTGTAAGAAATCATGACTTTTTACTGTTGATAATACAACAGAAAGTTTTCTTATTTTGTTTCTTCCTGGAGCATTTTTTTTCCTTGTCATTTAATGTTTTCCATTAGGACAGTATCTCATACTCTCCAATTAATCCTCCACTCTCACAATTTCCTTCTTTCACAACTTTAGAAAATGTTCTTTTAAAATAATTCCCAGGTCATGGATATGAGCCATTTTTTTGCTCTTGATATGAAAGCATATTTTTTAAATATTCTTTAAGCGATCCAGTCACTAGTCACAATATCTTTTGGCATGGAAGTTAGTTAGGATGTAGTTCTACAGTGTCAAAATCAATTCTGAAAGAACACTGAGAACACTAAAGGATTTTGAGATACACTTTTCAAGGGAATATTACAATTTGAACAAGCATTTTTTCCCCAACATTTCCCTCTGGAGCCTCACTGAGATAGATGAAAGAGGGAAAAGGAGTCTTTTTTATTAAGTGGAAGGCACACCCGCCAGAAGCAATTATACATCAGTGAAAAAAGCATCCTTTAAAATTTTGGGTTTTGTAGAACATAATCCTATCACATAAAATATTCTGTTAAACAAAGCCTCGCTTGCAAGATGAAGTTCCTTTAGAATTCAGACTTATTTGGTATGTTGGCAAAAGAAATAAGTCCTTTTCAGAATCCTTTGTGCTTACCCTGTACATATCTATAACTGATAGAATACCCATGGCTCACAGAAAGGCACAGAGGATGGGAAAGGAAGATACTTAGATTTTTAGACTTGCGTTGCTACTAATTACCTGGGTCACCTTGTACGAGTAGTTACAAGGTAACTTCTCTGAACTTCAGTTTTCTATCTATAGAAATAAGGCGTAGAACCAGCTGCTGTCCAAGGTTCCTTGTGGTCCAAACATTCTACTGTTTTTCCTGATTTTGTTGTTTCCCTTCAGACTTTGCTCAGAGTTAAGAATGCAGGAGGCAGTCATTAAATATTACAACAGAATTCCCCTTAGCACTTGGAAGGAGAGGGTGAAAATTCACGTGCTGATATCTTCGTCTTTAACACACAACCCATATTCATAAAGTACGTATTAGGTGTCAGGCACTGTTGTGTGGTAGGGACACATGGGAAGCAAAACAGAAACCGCCTCTATTCTTTGAAGTTTAGAGGGAGATCAAATAATTAAACAAGTGATAATAATTAAGTTGGATAGGTGCAATGACTTCAGGGACAGCCAGGTTTGAGGTACTGTGATTTTAAAGCTGGACCAACTATGAGAAGATGCTAATTGCACTGATGTGTCAGCTCCTTTAGAACATCTTCCCCAGCCCTTTCCAAGATCCTTAGCCCAGTCTGGGCGAGGTGTTCCGCCTCTGGGCTCCCACAGCATCCAGTGCCTTCTTCCACCTGATCCCTTAATGCGTCACCTCAAAATGTCTGTACACACGTGTATCTACCTTATTAGATGCACAGTCCTCAAGAAAAAGGGCCATTTTGATACCACCTTTGTGCCTCCACTCACCACCCCTATTTTAAGATACTGCATATTTCCTGATGCCTTGTTGGGGTCCAGAAAATGTTCGTTGACCAGACATAAGAAGTACTCCATGTGCAGTTTGAGAGGGGCATGTACAGGTGGCCCAGGAGTCCAGGCCCATCTCTAGCCAGCTAAATGCTGTCTTACAGGGACAACGCCTAAGTAAAGGTAATTCTTTGATTACTTTCATTCTCATTTAGAATTATCTTTTACTGCCCAAATATTTCCTCCTTTACAAAGCCATCTGAGAGCATCAAGCTTTAAAGACATAATGTTGGCAAAGTTCTTTGACCTCTCTGCAAAAAGGTGAGTAGAGAGAGAGAGAGAGAATAATTTTACATTCCTCTGGATTTTTCTTTTCAATATTGAGGTCTTATCAGCAGGTGGCCTGTAACTCCCATTTCAGGGAACATGGTTCTAAAAAGTTCAGCAGAAAGCCAAAATAGACAAAAATGCTCTAATCCAACCCCAAGGCATTGGCATCAACTTGCTGACGGCCTGAAGGCACAGCAGCAGCATCCTGACCAAGCTCTGCGGTGCTGCTGCCAAGCTTTCTCAACCTGACCCAGGAGAGATGCTCTCGGAATGTGTGCCTGGCATGGCAGCTGGGAATCTGCAGGTTTGTTATCGACAGATACCTTTCATTCCTCTATCGTCTGTCCCTGACCCATCAGCCCAACTTTTATTCCTTCAGTTCCCCTTTGCTTTTGCCAGGCTGAGGCTTTTGGTTCTCTGAAAGTCCAGCTATATTCCACCTCCTTGTCTTTGCACAAACTGAACTCTGAAACCAAAACTTTCCCACCCTCACTTCCCAAACCATCTCTGTACATTCAAATCTTTCTCACTGTCAAGGTTCAGGTCACATAGCAATTGCTCCAAAATGTCTTTTCTGATTGCTCAAGCTTAATATAGTTTCTTCCTCCTCTGAGCTTTATATGGAACCATCTATTTGAACATATTCTTGTTACTTCCTGCCTGGTGTTTTGGGAGTTCATGGACTGGTCTTATCTTCCTTGCTAGCTGCAAGTTCAGGAGGGAATAATTCATTGCTCTATTCCTACACCCAGTGCATAGAGGATGCTCAGGACGTTTGAGACTGGGGCATGAATGGGTACTCCCACCCACTCTTGCATTTCTCGTTCTTCAAAATAATGGATGAATCTGGTGCTTGGAAGGAGTGAGGGAGAACTAAGAAGCCTGGTGGCTACAGAGCTTTGTTCTCTCTGGTCTGACCCAAGGTAAGGCTGATGGAAAACACTTAATCCCAAGGGAACGGTGTGCTCAAAGACATAAAGTTGTGAGCAAGCTTTGACTCTTCTGCAAACTGTAGAATAACTTGAATGCAGACTCCATACTAGGAGAAGAGATGTAACTGGAGAGGTAGAAAAAGCCTCAGATGGTAGACATACTTCTATGCCATATAAGAAGACTGGGACTTTATCCAAGGGCCAATAAGGAGGCCACCCAAGGGTGGTAAGCAGAGGAGTGAAAGACGTGTTTTTGAAAGATGACCCTGGATGCTTTGTGCCAAGGGACAGGAAAGGGGCAGACCAGCGAAGTTATGATGCCTTGACTGCATGATTTCTTCTGATTTACCCTGGGTGGGAGGAGAAACAGTAAATTTAGATAGAATGCAAACACTTTTTTTGACAACTAAAAAAAAATCTGTGAGAAACAAATGAGCTAACTGGATACAAAAGCCTTCAAAACACCAAGGCAACACACAAATATAAGATATGCATTCCCTCGGGCCAAAGGAAGAATGCAGCTTCAGATTAAGTACTGTTTCTAGGCACATCATATTTATTCATTTTATTTGCACAGTGATTTACACCTATTTTTATTTGGAACATTCATTCTTCCCCAGCAAGTGAGGAGGACGGTAAAAGTTACAGATCATTAAATACACGAGTGTATTAAAGTAAAAACTCCAAAGCCTTTTTTTTTTCTTTTTTGGTTTAACTCTTGGTGCTCATATGTCTTTGGGTACATTTTTATTCATCTCTTTTCTGGATTAGTGGCCAAACCCAAGGTAAATAACTAGTGCTCACTGAAGAAGGTATTTCCTTTCCTCTCAGGTACCTTTTTCTTCCGTTTTAGATAGTCTACTTTCCTGCGGCTGCCACGTTGAGAGCTCTAGAAATGACATGTAAAGAGGTGATCAGTGGAGACAAATCCGAGGTGAGGAAGGGGCTTGGAGCTGATGCCCTGCGTTGTATCAGTGTTCCCCTTGCAGCTGGCAGGGCTCCTCATTTGGGTCTCATAGAGCACAATCCTGTCATATGAAATATTCTGTTAAACAAACGCTTACTTGCAAGATGAGACTCTCTTAGAACTCAGACGTATTCTGAGCAAAAGAAATAACTAGGAAAAGAAATGACTCTTTTTCAGAATCCTCTGTGCTTCCCCTCATACGCACCTGTAACTGATAGGAGACATTTGACGAAGATCCACATGGCAGAAATTCCTTTCTGGAGTCTAATACAACTTCTCTAGGCTTCATGCTTCCGTCTAAGAAGTAGGGTTAATGATAATAACTGCTCAACTTTGGAGCACATTACTCTCCTCTCTCTCGCAGGGACTGGCAGCTATGGTTGGTGGACCAAACCCAGGTGCCACTCGCTTATGTATGGCCAGAGAGCTAAAAATTGGTCTTTACATTTTTAAGTGATTGAGAAAAATCAGAACAATAGCATGACAAATGAAAATGATGTGAAATCAAATTTCGGTGATCATAAATAAAGTTTTTTGGAATATAGCCACATCCATTTGTTTGCCCATTGCCCACTGCTGCCTTCCACTGCACTGGCAGATTAAATAACTGACACAGAGACTACATGGCCCACAAAGCCTAACATGTTTACTGTCTGGCCCTTTGTGGAAAGTTTTCTTATCCCTGCTCTATCCCTTAAACAACCCAGCATGTGAGTTCCACCAGTTTTCCCATTTTACAGGTGAGGAGACTGAGGCACGGATGGTAACCTGCTCTAGCAAACTATCACACCGCAAGGAAGTAGGTCAGGATCCACATCAGTCAGTCAGTCTCCAAAAGGCACATTCTCATCTTTTATGCAGTGCTATTGTGCTGAGGTTCTGTGCTGCTCCTGAAAGTCATTGAAAACTTAGCTGAAGTTCCATCCCCTCTAAGCAGTCTTTCTCCACTATTTCAGCTTCTACTATTGTGTTTGTCTTACCCCATTTCCATGTCGCTTACCTCTGTTCCATTCTTTTTGGCTCTTTGTCATGCACTACTGCAGCCACTTGTTTACCCGTGTTCCTATCCCAGTGGAAGGCAAAGCTGTTGAGAGCAGGCGATGTGTCTTTATTCTACACCCAGCCATTGACAAGGTGTCTGACTCATGGTAGCAGTTCAGAGCAAATGTGGCTGATTGAACAAATGTGACTTAACAGGTGAGTGTGGTGAGAGTCCTCCCCTCTACTGAAGCAAGCTCATTTGTAACAGGGATTAAAACTTCCACTTCCAGTGTTTCTCCCAACAAGAAAGAGCACCGTGCTAGCTTCCAATGCCCATTATTAGCAATTCATTATGTTGAAAATGAAAATAAAAAAATTATCCTCATTTATTGATGAAGGTATTTGATCCAACCCACCCAGAGGTGCTGCTTGCTTTGGGGTTGTTCGGATTTACCATTTCAGGGTGTTCTTCCTCAGTTAATCCTTCCCATTGCTAGCCGGATCATTTCAATTCTCTTTCCAGAGCATATATTGACTCACCATTGTCTACGGAGTCAAGTCTGGTTTCCTCATCTTGGCATTCAGGATGCTCATGGATCTGATTCCCAAGGCAACTTTCCAGCTACATCCTCCCCTCTGTTTGCTCACATCCTAAACTCCCCAACATCCCCCAAGCTGCTATCCTTGTCCTGTGCCCATGCCTTTGACCATGCTGTTCCCCACCCCGTGGCCCATCCATCAGTATCTTTGAATACTTAGTGCCTTGGTGAAACGCCACCTCTCTGGGTCCAGAGACTATGTCTCAGTCATCTCTACTTGTCCTGTAGTGCTTAACCCCAGGACTGCACACAGTAAGTTCTCAAGAATGGCTTATTGGCTATAATAGTTCCAATCCTTTATCCATCCACATGTTCCCACCTGGATCCTTCTTGACTTCATAGGAGTAAAGGCACCACAAAAAGTCAGGGAAAGAAATGAAGGCCTATGTGCCTTCACTTCAGGCTCATTCATTCATCCAACATTTATTAAACACCTACAATGTGCCAGACACTGTGCAGAGAACTTTATATTTATTATCTCTCTTAATATTTATAACATCTCATTGAGGTGGGCACTATATTATTAGCTTTATTGGACAACTGGGGAAGCCTGAGCTCAGAGAGGTGCTACAGTTTTCCCAAGGCCACAGAGCCATTTGACTCTGATCATGGAATAAAACCTAGAGTCTTCCCTTTACATATCATCCTTCCAAGACAAAGATGCTGCTACCAGGAAGCTGAGAGACTTGGAGGGGATTTGAGTGTTCAAGCAAGTTCATGACCATATTCATCCATCTACACCACAGATGCTATATCAAGCATCAGGAACACAGCAGAGAAGAGCCAGCAGGGTTTCTGCCAACTTGGACATTGCATTAAATGGGAGATACACAATAAATGAATAAACAAAGAGATAAAATAATTACAGACTTTGATGAATGCAATGATGAAAATAAATGGAGTGATGCGGTTGAGAGTACCCGGGGAAGACCACCACTAGATGTAGAGTTAGGGCAGGGCTCTCTGAGACGTAGACATTAAATAACTGGGCCATAAAGGGTGAGAGTCAGGCAGTTACATTGAGCCAGGAGCACAGCTTCCCAGACAAAGAGAACAACAGAGTATTCTCCTCTACACAGTTATTCAGTGATCCTAGTAGCCATTCAGTGGGTTCACCATCTTCCAGGGCCTTGGATTTCTCCCCTGGATCCTCTGGATCCAACCAGCAGGAAAAGGATGAGTGAGAACATGAGAATTGCCTGGCAGGAATGGAGCAGATCTGGAAGTGACATTCACCATTTCCGGGCACTTGCTACTGGCTATAACTCAGTCACACAACCGCACTTAAAGGTGGTGGTGAAATTTCATCGAGTTGTGTGCTCAGAAGGAAGAAGAAGAGGTTTGGTGAGCATCTGACTAGTCTTGGCCACATTCCTCATCTATGTAACTTCTTTTTATTTTTATTTTTTATTTTAATAGATTTAGAGGGTACAAGTGTTTTTTTGTTAACATGAATGAATTGTATAATGCCCTGTGAAAAAGACAAGTTCCAAGAATGTTGTATGTTCAGCAAAGCCTACAAACACCTCCTATGACACCTCCTCATGCTCTGTGAACTACTTCCTTAGAATTTTTCCTTCTGTCATAGATCTTTCTGGATGTTCTGCTTCTTGCCCAAACTGTTTGCATAACTGTGTTCACCCTGGTTAGGCTAGGAGGCAGGGGAGCAAACTGACCAGGATCACCTTTCCCACTTAAAGGAATGATGGACGAGTGAAGAAGGAGAAAACATCAGATACCCAAGATAGTAAATCATAAGTCATTGAGCAGGTAAAACAAAGGAAGCTCATGTGGCTTATTCACATGCCATTTTTTAAAAATTGTCAAATGAGGAACTCTACAAATTTGGGTGGGGTTTTCAACATGCTTGGCCTAGCCAAAACAGAGGAAGTGAAAGTCAAAGGAAAGAATGTAATGTTGATTTGGGGGTAGAAAATCTGTATTATCACAAACGTTCTAGGCTTTTTCAAACTCACGATGATCTGTGTTTCAAAAAGAAAATTTCAGGCGATTTGGCAAATGGCCATGAAAATGCACTGCTCAGATCTGCCGTGGGAAGAAGCTGACTGAGTGGCCAGCTACAGGGTCCCTGCTGTGTCCATGCTCCCAGCCAATGACCAAGCACAGCAAGGAGTCTGGTCCAGGTCCATGTCTGCAGGCACAGAAATGCTTTAATGGGCAATTTTGGCTCAAGAACTTCCACTGGCCAAAGCATATGCTAGAACTTAGAGTTGTGTGACACTCCAAGACTCTTTCTACCCCATTTCCTTCCGTCCTCCTCTCCTTTCGCAGGTGTGAGACCTGCATTGGGTCTGAAGCCCCTTCCTGCCTCCTACTTCCTCCATCTTTTTCTTCACAGGTGTTTCCTCTTGCAGTCTAATCCTGCCTTAGCGTGTACTTCTCAGAAGAACCAAACTTCCACCTTAGTTCATTCATTTCAAGTGACCAAGGCAGTTTGAATTTTATTTAGAGAGTTGCAAAGAATTGATCATAGAAGAACAATTGTTATCATACTCCTTGCCCAAGGAATTTCTGGCTCTTGAAAAAAAATTCCTCGAATACTACAGTAACTGCAATAATTGCTACAAAAAAAAAAAAATCTTTTCATCTTCTCTGGAATAACCAGCTGAATAATGTAGGTGGGTGTCTGCTCACTTTGGATAGCAGGGAGCTGAGTTCCAGATGGTGAGGTGACTTGCCCGAGGTTCCAGGGTGTCAGTGAACAGCCACAGAAAACTGACATCATCCAGGTCCTGATTTTGTGACTGCTCCACATTGCCACATTACAAACTCCACGTTTCACACCAACTGCAGGAAAGAATCAATTCAGTCAACCGAAGTGACCATTTTAAGTGACATAATCAATTAACTTAAAGGAACTCATTTCTGCAAAATAAAGAAATATTAATTCCTTGAGTATTTTTTAACCCACCTTAATTGACTAGTCAAATCATTTTCAGCAACATGAGGCCCCATCAGGAGTACAACACAATCCCAGTGTCCAACGCCATGCCAAGAACACATTTCTTCAATGTCTTTTTTAAGAAATCACTCATTCTAAATAGATATACAAATTTCTAAGGTTCTAGTTGGACAATAAGCTAAATTCCAGACTCCCAAATTCCAAGTTTTCTCACCACAGACTAGCTCTGGAGATGTGGAGAGAAGGTGCATGGTTACCAGGAAACATGTAGTTAGAAGAAAAATATGCCGGGAGGAGGGCTCTCACCGCTCACTTTTGTTGGAGAAATGTTATAAACAAACACAAACTCTAAAAACACAGATTTCCCCGCAAGCACACTGTCGCTGCCAGGAAATTATGGCTTCTCTTTAACACTGGAATGAAATGAAGAGATGAGTTTTGCCTAGGAAGTTCAAGAATATTTGTAGCCTGTTAACGTGGCTTAGCACTTTTTAAGATTCGCACTGCTTAGACCTTAGAGTACAGAGGTCAGCAAACTGCAACCTGAGAGCCCCGTACAGCCTGCCACCTGTTTTTGTAAATAAAGTTTTGTTGGAACACAGCCATGCCCATTTGTTTATGTATTGTCAATGGCTGTTGTCAAACTACAGTGGCAGCATTGAGTTTTTGTGACAGAGATCATCTAACCTGTGAAGTCTAAAATATTTCTTATCTGATCCTTTACAGGAAAAGATTGCTGGCCACTGGTCTAATATAATAATATCAGCAACTATCATCAGTTATTGAACATCTACATTCATCTAGATTTAGGCCTCAAGACCTCTGAAGTAGGTACCCAATTCCATTTTTTCAAAAAGAAAGGAAATGTGCAGCTTAGAGAACTTTAATAACTCTCTGAAGACAATAGAGAGAGCAAGGATTTAAACCCAGACATGTACATTTATTTAATGAAAATTACTTGAACTACTATGAGCTGGGCATGGACTAAGTACAGGGAACACAGTGGTGAACAACACTCAAATCCCTCTATGCTTTTTGCTAAAAGGGGCAGTCCCTTCTTGGCTCTGACACACACCCTTCCACCTGCATGTGCCACCTGGGTGATTTCTCTTCCCTTCTAGGCATCTCTAGAGGGACATCTTCCTTTTGCTGGCAGCAGAGATGTGGGGCTAAGGGAGTGCTGACAAGACTCCAGCTCCCAGCGTGTTTTTCTCCAAGCCTCACAATGGCCCTCATGCCACAGTTGCTCCTAGGATCATTCCCCCATTTCCCATCCCCAAATCCTTTTAGACATCCCTGGCCCCACACGCCACTCTAAGAATAATGCTAATAATAATACATTCACATAATTTCAACTTCCAAAAAGATTTTAGAGACATTACCTCATTCTACCAGAATCCATGCATTTTGTCCCCTTCAAAGAGTATCACACAGTAGTTAAGAATGAAAATTCTGGCACCAGAATGTCTGAATTTGAACCCTGCTTGCCAGCTGTATGACCTTGGACATGCTACTTAACCTTCTCTGCCTTCATTTTCTCATGTTTAAAATGGGGGCTATAACAGTAATTATGTTGTATTGTTATTGTGAGAGTTATTTAGCAAATATATAAAGCATTAACAATAGTGCCTGGAATGTAGTTAAGTGCTCAAAAAATATTAGCTTTTCCTATTATTTTATGGATGAGCCCAAGTATCTTGGTCGTCATATAGGCAGAGGCAGAACAAGCGATTTCAAATCTCAACCTCCTCTTCCAAATGCTACAGATGTCCTGCGACCCAGCCCTCTGTCGCTGCCTTTCAGGTCTCCCTGCTGCCCGCGCACACACTCTGTCGTTCTAGTCCAGGCCACAGGTATTCTTATGTGGCAGAAAATGAGCTAGAGCTGGAGATCGGAATGGAACACTGCACAGCAATGTCCAGAGAACAAGAGGAGGGAAGGAAACAGAGAAAAGGGCATGAGGGTCTGTGCACCATTATGAGCAGGACCAGGGCCGCACTGAGGGGTGGGAACACCCTAAATGGGGGGATCAGTTGGTGCTCTTTCAAAGAGATATTCTTTAACTATTTGGTCATCCATTATGTACAGAAAAAAGAGAGAAGAAGGCTCGTTGGCAGCAGTCTCAGCCTCCCTTCTGTCCTCTTGAACAATTCATCTCTCGCCCAGACTTGCATAACTTCCCAGCATTAACCTGATCCACCACCTCTAGAAGGCAATTTAGTGGGTTACTATCTCCACTTTCAGTAGCTTATCAAATATTTCTTCCGAACAGTATTTTCCATCAAAGGAGTATTAATAAATAAACTGTGTTCCATGTCATTAAATTTCCAGTGATATCTCAATGCCTGTTATAGAGTCAATCCTCTGGCAGCTTCCTGGCTGGACCATGCCTAATTTGACTCTGAGTACAGCTATTGCCCATTTTCAAGGCCAAGTAAAGGAGTATAATTGCAAAAGAGATGACCAGAGAGATGACCCAGACTCACAAACCAGGGTGAGCAGAAAGATGATTTTAATTTAAATTAAATTGGGTTCCTTCCCCCCAAAACCATCGTCCATGTGCCTCGCCCTGCAGCCTCCTTATCAAGATATTCATTTTTTAGGAGGAAGCAGCCATTAAAGACAATCCATAAAAGAGTAAAGCTCAAAAATTAGAGTCAGAAATTGTATTCAAATCCTGATACCAAAATCCATTACTATGTTTACCTCATTTATAGAGTAGAAATAATTATACTCGCTCTCTAGATATCACAACCCTTGGATGAGATAACATATATAAGGTGTCACATAGTGCTTGGCATATTGCAATGATCCATAAAAATTAGTGTTATTTAAATAGAGGAAGTATATAAGAAGTCCCAGAAAACCTTGTTTTGCCACAAATCTGCTAAGCAACTAATCAGGAAGGAATATCTAGCTGAGTTCCTTTGAAAACATTCCTCTCTGTTCTCCACCTGCCACATCCCTGCAGCTGCATCCAGGTGAAATGAGCCCAGGATGCCCTGGACACTGGACACAGTGTTGGGTGATACAGTTAGGTGAGTGAGCTCTCAGATGAGTGAGGATCTAAGGGGATAGAGGTAGTGGAGGAGGGAGTAAGAAAAAGAGGTGGCAATGGACAACTAATGGGAGACCAATGTGGCAGCAAACAGCTAAACCATCACCCTCACTCACTGAGGCTTCCCTTTATGTCCATGGGAGCCAGCCCTTGGATAAGATGACAACAACACAAACCAGACTTACTATAAGCACTTACTATAAGCCGGACAGTTGCTAAGAGTTTTATATACATTATCTCTTTTAAAACTTCCCTTAAATCCTATGAGGTTGGAATTCTGATGATCTTCATTTTGTAGATGAAGAATCAATCTCAGAGAAGTTAAATAATCTGCTCAGGGTCACCAGCAAAGCTAGGAATCAAACTCAAGGTTACCTGTGCTACATTTTCTGGTTTGCAACATGCTAGAGTACACAGCCCAATAGATGGCGAAAATGACAATTAGGATGATGAGACAGCCATTGGTTCCAGAGCAGTACCTTTAAGACATCCCTGTCTCCTTGCTGACTCTCTCTGATTCCCTCCCCTCACCTCCCCTCCCTCCTGGGACCACTGAACTACTGACCATTTAGTTCTTTTTCTGATTCTAGGACATCTTGTCAGAAGTTGTGACAATTACTAAGAAGAATTTCTCATAATTCAAAGGGTACCTCTGAAATCTTTATGACTCACTGTACTCTAGAGGTGGGGGATGCAGTTTTAACACACTCTCTAGGGAGTCAAAGGCCTGGGTTTGAGTCCATCACTGGTTACCAATCACCAGAACTTGGCCAAGTCACTTGAGCTCAGTGAGCCTTGGTGGATAATCAGCATCTGTCCTACAAACACATCATATTCTCAGAAGGTGGCTGTGATGTCACCTCATCCTCCCTTCTCCTCTCACCACATCCTATTTCTGAGGACATTCTGCTTTCACTCTACTCCCTCAGGTGTGATCCACAAGGCCAAAAAAATAGTACCTCCTGGAAAAACATCTTTCCTAGACTCTAAGCTCCTCTGGTGCCCATGGTGCCCTGTGTAAGTCCTTTCTTCCCTGAAAGCACATCAGTATAGTATAGACCAGAGGTTCTCAAACTTGAGTGTGCATCAGAACCCAAGGAAAGCTGCTAAAACCCAGATTGCTAGGCCTCAACCCCAGAGTTTCATATTTAGTAGGTCTGGGTTGGGGCCAAGAATATGTACCTCTAACAAGCTGCCAGTTGACACCAATGCTACTGGTCTGGGACCATTTTGAGAACCACTCACGTTGTCTATTATTATTGAACAAGTGCTTGCACAGCAAGGATTAATCCATCAAACTGCCTCAAGTTGATGCCCAGCTCTTCTGCTTTGCAGCTGCACAAGCTTGGCTGAGCCAATCTCTTTGAGCCTCATTCTTCTCACCATTAAATGGAGATGATAGTGATACATACTTCAAAAAGTTATTGCAAGGAATGGGAGAGTTCCTGCATGTAAAGCCTTCAACAATCCACCTGGCACTTAGTAGGTGCTCAGTATTTGTGAGTTGTTAAAATCCCAGGGCTTTTAAAGCCCCTGGGATTATCTACCCTGAACACCCTCACCAGGCTGCACAGCTGAAACCCCAGGAAGAACAGCTATTGTCATTATTGAAAGTATCTCTCTTTCAGGAGCTTCCCAGAAATGAAGGCAAGCTTCAGAGCAAATTGGTAATTATGTAAAGACTATAAGTCTAACATTCCCCATCTCTGAGCTGGTGGCTGGGCAAAGTTGACGCTATTTAGATTTTTTCCATAAGGAAACAGCTCAGGATATGGCATCAAAAATACAAAATTTGGATCCAGGCTCTACCAGTTCCTGGCTGGTAATCTTAAGCATGTTCAATTCCCAGGGTTCAGTTTCCTCATCTATTCAATGGGGACAATAATGTTCACCTCAAACTAAATGAGTTGTTTTGTGAGCTGTGGTCCTTCTAGCTGTGAGAAACTCAGCAGCTACCTAAATATTTGTGTCCTTTACTGATCCAGGCAATTAAGGTGCCACCACTGATAACCTGAGTTCAGCCAGTGCTCCATGTCCCTTGACGATGTTGCCACCTGGATTCTGTTACATAATGAACCCTCATTTCTGAGAAAGGCCAGGTCACTCCACTTGACCAACATTCCCCAGCCTCAGCCTATCTGTGTTTCCAGTGAATGCCATTGGCCTATGTACCCAACTACAGGCCGTTTCAAAAGAATAATGTTTAGCAAAGGCTGGATAGAGCCACAGTCAGCTAGAGCCACAAAGTTCATAAAAGACAAAGTCCATGATAATGTGTCTATTTTGCTTCCTCATCTCCTTCCTCCAAGAAGTCAGTTTCATTAGGCACTGATCATGCCTTGAAAGACTTGAAAAATCCCACAAGGAAAAAGCACCACGAATTTTTTTTTATCATTTTGTTCCATTCCTCCTGTTTGCTTAGTAATCCTGGTAAATAACTTTGTGCAAACAAAAACCTTTTAATTCTATTGAGTTCTTGCCTGGAACACTGGAGGTTCAATATTATGGTCCAGGGGTAGGTGGAAAAAGTGCTTTGGACTTAAACTTTTTTATAAATAGGCTCATAACAAAAACTAAAGGACAAAGAATACCTAGTAGTCATTTCTTTATTCATTTGACAAATGTTGATTGAGTGCTTACTGGATGGCAGGCACAGTTCTTGGGTGGTGAGGGTATAACAGAGAACAAAGCATAGTCTCTGTCCTCAGGTATTAATACCTAATCAGTGAACATTCTAGATGTCACAACTAATTGCCTACAGAGTATTTGGCCAATGAGCTCTGACTCTGACTCCCTCAGTAATTTAAGATGTATTGGTCAGTATATGAGTTTAGAAAGCACAAGACTTTAAGAAGACACCTACCTCTTTTTTTTTTTTTTTTTTTTACTGTCAGAAGATATTTGTGTATTTATTTATTTACTTATTCAATGAGCAATTGCTTATCGGGAAGTTCTGTGCACCAAGTATTAGAGACACAGCAGTGAATTAAATATGCTCTCTGCCTTCCAAGACCTTTCAGTCTAGTAGGGACAGATAATTACCATTTAGAATTCTGAGTTCTCGGAAAGCAAAAATCATAGTTACAAAGGAAACAAGAAGTATAAAATCTAAGTGTGCCTGACAATAAGGCTCACATATACTGGTACAATTCCAGATATCTTGCACATTTTCATGTGAACCTCTCAATAACCCTACCAAGGTGGCTAGTTTTATGAATACCACTTTACAGATGGAAAATTGATCCACAGACATATTAGGTCACAGAGCATAAAAACTGCCATATTTGAGGAGGCAAACTGTGTGGTTTTTAAAGACTGTGTGTTGCCTCTCCAAGTAAATTCTATGAGCATTTACTCAGAGCTTTGATGACAGCTTAACTTTGCTGTCAGCCTAGATTATCTTAACACAGATATGCCTCTAAAGCACAAAAATTTTCTCCAATAGGACTCACTTTAAGCATGGAAGAGTCCAGGATTGGGTGCCTAGAAGGGATATTGATCCCATGGTGCAGGGGAGGGTGCCCAGAGAAGCAGCACCACATAAAATATAGACAATGAGACAGAAGTTCTGTTTCCTGCTCCAGCCCTGTCTCTCCCTGGCCATGTGACCTCCTGTAAGATGCTGGACCTCGGATTCCCCCTTTTAATTGGATGGGGATTTCAATACCAACCTTATGCTTTATTTTGAGCAGGTTAGATGTGAGTGTGTTTTTTAAGCAGCCATATAGAAGCTATGTTTTTAGTATCATTGTCAATGCTATCATCATCATCATCATCCTCATTAGAGGCTTTGGCCCACAAATGCAGATGTATTTGTTGAGGATAAATTAGTCTGAGTCCAAAGTTACCCAATCAGTCGCATAGAAAAAAAGAGAACTCAGTGGAGTTTTGTTCCAAAAGAGAAATTATTATCACACCAGCAAAGCTGCCTCTTGCTAACCTGGTATGAATCATGTACTCCGGATGGGCTCCTTACAGAGACCTACAGAACTTGGACAGCTTGGAGTTTTCACACAGCCCCACTGATGCTCCCTGGAGTACCACACCCAGTGCTATTCAATGATCCTGTGTGGGACACTATGTCCCCACTATCGGCTAAGATGACGATACATTTTTTATCAGCATCATTCCAGTGTTATCATCTTCCCCTACAATGCTGTATTTTCAGATTCTCTTGCCTTTATAACCTTTTTCACACAATTCCTGCTGGTTTTTTTCCTTATGCTATGCTGTCCAGGTAACTGGCTTTTCTTGCTGCCATGTATGTCACATACTGGCACTCGCCACAGCCTGAGCTCAAATTAATTCTTTGTTTTGTTTGCTTTTTAGCCAACATCCAGCAACTCCCTGAATTTTACTCCTGGTCACTTAAATAAATAAGCCCAATATTAATTTTGTAAGTCATTGATTAAGATTAAGTGCAGAATGGTGTAACTGGAAATGCTAAATGATTTTCTAAGACAGTCACGGTATTGGGTTGAGTTTGGGTTGGGTTAAGTGGGAGGAAAGGGATGCTCTTTCTTTAACATCCTTTATCTTATTTGATTCTTTCAATAGCCTGACAAAGTAGACAGGACAGAAATTATTATCTATATCTCATGGATAATGAAACCAAGCTCAGAGACATTAAATAACTTGCTTAGGCCACACAGCTCAGAAGAAGGTAACTGTGGCTAGAACTCAGTAAACCTGACTCCCTGTTCAATGAAACTGTTGTAAGTGGCTTCATTTCCCATCATGTTATCCTGTGGGCTCACAATGATATTTTACATGATGTATTTTCATAGACATTTTCTGTGTTTTTTAGACACGGAACAATAGTTACGTGAGACACACTGTAAGAAAAAAAAATGTGACCAAATATGTCTATAGTATGCTGTACCCCATACCCCCTTCTTGGAGAGTCACTATATTGATTAGCATACAAAAACCCCTGAGAAGTCACGCACTACAAGACTTAGAAAGTCTTTGGTCCAGAATCATCCAAATATAATTGAGTAAAAGAGTGAAAGCAGAGAGAGCACATCTCAACAATATAGGCAAAAGAGTAGGGTTTTGGGGCCAAGGGGGATGGCAGCAGAGGTGGTAAGAAGCAGGTAGATTCTGAACATAATTCAAATGCAGAACCCACCAGATTTGCTGGTGGATAGGATGTGGGGTATAAGAAAATGAGAGGAGACAAGGATGACTCTGAGATTTTAGGCCTGAGCAGCAGGTGAATAGAATTGCCACTTCCTTTGGGACGCTCTCCCTGGACTAATAACCCCATCCCTCCCATCTCCAAATTGCTTGCCTTCGAAGATCACACAGTTTTAGTTTCATCTTTGTTGATGAGATATTTGACGATGGCTGAGCTTACATTTTTTTCTTACTATTGTATCTTCAATGCTTAACACATTGTACACACTCAATAAATATTTGTTGAATAAATGAACAGAGATTAGCATGCAGTAGTTGCTTACATTGTAGCCACCCTATTATTAATCAATCTAGTAATATTAATATTGCTAATCAAATTCATATGTGGCAGGAAACTGGAGGGAGGCGGAAGAGGAGTAACTGCTAACAGAAAGGAAAAGATGGTCAGAAGCCTCAGTTCTAACTTAAGACCTATCTCCGTATTTCTAAGTTGGCCTTGAGCAAATCTCTTCCCTTCTCTGGGTCCAGCTCAGCCATTCAACAAGGAGTAAGACAATAAGATTCCCATCAGCCCTGTACCTTCCTGCCCTGGAGTCTAACTGAAAGCCATGATCTGTGTCCTCAGTAACAGAACATGTCTGATGGAACATTCCTCCCTCAGTATAGATTAAGTCCTTTAGACATAAAAAAAGAGGAATGTGATGGTTGCTGAAGTTACTAAGGAGACTTCCTGGACGTTTTCTTTCTTCCTGCTTCCAAGAACCTTAAGTAGCAGGTGAATATGGTGGTGTTTGGTGGAGAAAAAGTAAAACATCTTTTATGGTTTTCATTGCTCTTAGTTCAATGAACAAGACTGCGGTAGGAGCTTGCCCCTTTTCTGCCCCCAAAGGAGGACCAATGAGCAAAATCACTTGTTTCACCATCATCTGAATCTTGCTTTGTCCATCTCAAAGACTGTTTCTTTTCCATTCCAGTTAGGAATACACAAAAATACATTTCCCCTCTATACCTTTTTTTTTTTTTTTTTGAGACAGAGTCTTACTCTGTTGCCTGGGCTAGAGTGCCGTGGCATCACCCTTGCTCACAGCAACCTCAGACTCCTGGGCTCAGGCAATCCTCCTGCCTCAGCCTCCCGAGTAGCTGGGACTACAGGCATGCGCCGCCATGCCCGGCTAATTTTTCTATATATATTTTTAGCTGTCTGTATAATTTCTTTCTATGTTTAGTAGAGACAGGATCTCGCTCTTGTTCAGGCTGGTCACGAAATCCTGAGCTCAAACGATCCCCCTGCCTCAGCCTCCCAGAGTGCTAGGATTACATACCTTTTTTGAACCATTTTCCCTAAAGGCTGGTCTTACATTCTTGGATCTGGCCAGCTTGCATGGACAGTGGCCTCACCATAGTGCATGGACAAGCCCACATGGTGTCAGTAGCTCTCTCAATAGGAGCTCTCTGGGGCAGGGCCACAGGGCAAATGATTTTTGGTTTCAGTTCATTTATTTTTGTTTTCCACCTGGCTGCCCAGGGCAAATATCTAGCCTGAGAGTTTCTCCCTCTGGGGACCATCCACTCTATCATTGGTTGCCCTTGTGCAAATGTTGTATGTGTCATGTAATACCGAGGCCCTACTAGCCTCTTTCTTTCCCCAGAAGAGGTCACTACCTGATTAAGAAAAACAGTACCTTTCCTCCGGCCCCCAGGCCCTCACTACCATCCAATGTACAATTCTCAGTGGCTGATATCCAAATCACCCAATCTTTCCTAATGCTCTTACCATTGATTTTACCGTCATTGTTTTGTGAAAAATATTCACGGCACCATCTGCTTATAATGACATCAGCCTTGTTTTGCAAAGATGCCAGCATGGCAATCATTTTATTTGCTCATCAAAATTACCCTCTGTTGCTACTTAGTCTTGTTCATAGGTGAGAAGACAGAAGGACAAAGAGATGATCTGGCTTGCACAAGCATTGTCAGCACCAAAGTTTAGACGAGAACCTGCATCTTCTGCCAATAAGTTCAGGTGTTGAGAGAAAAGGTGTCAAAGTTTCATTGGCTGAGCCACCCTTCTAAAGTAGCGGCAAAAGACTGGAACATGGAAACAATTCAAGGTGAGACGTGACATCCTGTGAAAAAGACTAGAGGTGACTTGAAGGTCAATTTCTAAGTTAGAGGGAAGCTCATCATTCTTTCTGGCTCCAGGATTCCCTAAAAACAAACAACGGAAACGATGATACAAAGACAATGGCAGCAGAAGATGTCCCAAGCCTTATGGCCAGTCACAGGGATGAGATCAAAGAGGCCAAGGCACCATAGATTCTTCGCCACTAAATGAAGAGCCTGAGCCACTCGATATGTCACTCTGAGTTCTTGCTTTCAAGTAACATATGGAGAAAATATGGGGAAGGAGGGGTTAGTGATTTATTGGAAGTTTATCAGAGGCTCACAGCAACAGGAGACTTAGAAAACAAGAACCATGGCAGTGTGAACGATTAAAGAGGAGAGAGCTCAATAGAGATCGTGTAAGAAGGAAAAATGAAGCTGAATACCACCAGCCAAACTGCCTTAGCTGTGAATAAATTTTAAGTGATCATTTAGCTTTAGGACATACACTCAGGCTTCAAAATCCCAGAAGCAAGAGGCATAGAGTCAGGATTCAAAACCCCAGCGGCAAAGTGGCAGAAGGATCTAACAGGCTAAGCCCTGATCGTTTGCTAAACTCTGTCAGCTAAGGGGTGAAGAGATGGAGGATCTAAAGTCCCTGACATCTGCGGTAGGGAGAGGCCACTATTCTTCAACAGTACTACAAAAAAAGAGACTCTGTACCAACAAAGAAGGAGATTGGATGTTGGACAGCTCCCAAAGTAAAAGCTTGCAAGAGCCCACTGCACATCAGGCTGGTTCTTCCAAAGAGTCCTAGAAGATATAGAACCCTCCAACATCTGTGGTCAATATTAATAATAGCTATAACTTAACAGGCACTCAATGTGATTGAGCAAGCTAATAGGTGCTATGTTTATATATTATCACATTTTATTTTTGCAACAGCCCTGCAAGGGGTTTTATTAATTCTGCTTCACAGAAGATGGACCTGAGGCTCACAGGGGCAAGCTCACTCTTCTACGATTATACAATTCACAATTAGAATTAGAAACCAGATCTAGTTATCTGTGCAAAGCTACAGCTTTCCCCATTACTTGACACTGTGCTCTCCAGGCTAGACTAGGTAACCCTGTATTTCCATAGCAAGGACAGGAAAGGGGTAAAGACTCTGTGGCAGTCAAGTTGGAGAGGGTGCAATTGATAAGGGTTCGAACAAAACTGGCATCTGAAGCCACCCAGAAAAATGAGAGGGAAGCCATAAACCACTGGGAAAAACCTAACAGTGCCCCATTTTAACTTTCTGTGTTTTATTATATGACTCAAACAACAAATGGGCAAGTATTTGTTGAGCAAGATGATGTATTGGATCCTGTGAAGGATGCAAGAACATGTAAGACAATGTTTGTCTGTTTTCATTCAAGCACCTTGAAACCTCATTTTTCCCCCTATATGCTTGAAAAGGTAACTAGCAATTTGAATTCTATTGATTCAGATATTGAGCAACAGGGTCCTGCAGAGGGTTAGTCAGGAGAGTTTCAGAAAAGAACTAACACCTCAACCCTCCATTGAATGTTAGGTCTGAACAAGTGAAGTAGAGGTAGACAGGCATACCTGGAAGGGGCCTGGGAAAAGCAAAGGTGCAGACACAGTGAGGAGACAAGTCCAGCTGGAATTGAGAATTGATAATATCATGTAGTGAGAGAGAGAACTAAGAAGCAGGCTGAACTGGCACGGTGGTATGTACCTGTAGCCCCCACTACTTGGGAAGCTGACGGGGGAGGATCACTTGAGCGCAAGAGTTTGAGTTTCGTCTGGGCAACATAATGATACTCTGTCTCTGAAAAAAAAGAAAAAAGAAAGAAAGGTAAAAGGCCCAAAAGCAGGTTGAAACAAGTGTGTGCATGGAATTTTGAATCCTAGGCAATTGGCCTTGACATTTGTAGTAAAAGTGATGAGAATTGGAGGGAGGTATTTGAACTAGTTATTAATATGTCCTACTATAGTGTTTGGAACCTAGAAGGTATCTGACACATGTTTGCTAAGTCAGTGAATAAATCAATGAATGACTGCTATGTGTAGGATGTGCTGGCATGGGAAGAGTTACGAGCCAATGGCAATAGCAGCCTGGATGATACAGGGTGGTGCTGATAGAGACAGAGAAGTTATGGAAACTTTGGAAGCAATGAAAAAGACAACATGAAAGGAAAAAAAGGACTATTCTAATTCCATCACTTTCTGAGTTCCAGTTTACATCAAAACAGAGAAAGAAAAACAACTTCTAATAACCCTTTAATTCAAGAATCCATAATTCCACCAGTGGAGCTAAAGATTTTTATACATAACTCTGGCAATTCAAAAATAAAGTCAGGGGAAGAAAATGAGAAGCAGATTTTTTAAAATAGAAAAAGGTGTTAAGATTTGGAGGCAATATTTCTTCCTTTCTCTAACTGGGTAATTGAAGTTCAATTTACTTGTCATCAATGAAGAAATGTAGATCTTCTTACGCCCAGTTTCTTGATGGGAAAACTGAGGCAAAGAAAAGCCCAATATTTCACAGTGACTTGATTCCAGCTAAATTGATTTTAAATCCTGTATTTTTTCCATTATCTCATGTGGTAGAAGAATAGAGAAAGAAAGATGAAGAGAAAGATCCAGTTCTAGGAAGTCTCATTGGTAGATACCTCAGGAAGCATGTGGTGGGGCCGTACTATGGCAAGGACGCAGAGTCGAATGCACGCTTCACCTTTCTCTGTGCGTGTGTATAGCACTCACCTGTTTACCTGGGAGAATTTGCAGTGAGTGATAATTCATTTTTTCTCCTGACAGTTGGTAAACTGGTTTTGTTTGTTTGTTTGTTTTGAAATGCAGACTACATAAATGTAGTTGGTATTTTTTTTATAACGCTTTGTTGGATCAATTAATGCCTACTTTTTCTAAATCCTCCTCCCTGCATCATTCAATCATCAAATTCCAGCAGATGCTAGGGAGCTCTCACTAGAGTAAATAAGCCCCAGAATTTCATGAAGCTACAATCATTCCCATGAAATGAGATCTTACAGTTGGCAACAAGTCCCATAGCTTCAACAGTCTGGTTTCTTGGCAAGAACCAAAAATGCTGAGTTCCCCTCCCGGGAAAGATCAGAAACCTGGGATATGTCGTGGTTGGGGTGCTCCTTGAGCTGTCCACATCCTTCTTCATGACACAGGATCTGCAAAGTTGATGACAGAGATTTCATAAGAGCTTTATAAGACACAGTAGAATACAAAGGCTGTCAGCCACAGTTGACTTTGTAAAGTTCAGCTGCTGCCATCAGCTCTTCAATAAAGTTTGATCAGAAGGGTTGGTCACGTTCCTTTCTTTGTCTACCAGGTCTTGGGAAAACACAAGCGCTGCTTCTTTCTTATGATTCATTCATGACCACTGAGTTCTGCTGACAAGCTGGGAATGATCCAGAGGCAGCCTCAACCTAAACTACCTACTTCTTGAAAATTATCACCTAAGAAACGTGCTTGAGTTTTAAGCCACAACAGCTGGTTAGATCCCACTGGAAGCTCACAAAAATTTGCATCTCTTCACCTGTAACACTGTTTACCTTTTCTCCAATCCCCTGCTAACACCACCATCCAGTCTTGCTCCTTAAGAAAAATGGCTTCTTTCTGACCAGAATCAAGTGTTTAGAGGACGTGTGAAAATTGTTACAGACCAGAGCAGCCCAGCCGCATGGAAGCACCACAGGGGTGCACAATGAAGAGCTACAGTCCTGCCAGGATTTTGCTCTCCTCATCCCTCTAAGCAGCTGAAGTTCCCAGGGAAGTCCTTCTTCTCTTTAACCATGTTCACCATACAAAAATCAACCGTTCTTATGAGTGCCAAGAAGTTAAAAAAAAATTGAGGAAGCATTGCCATAGATCATTGATAGAGAAACTTGAACTTGGTAAAGGCTTTTTGAAGGACAATTAGGCAATATTAATCAAAACTTTAAAAAGCACATGCCCTGTAAACCAGAAATGCCACTACTTGGGATGTATTCTACACTAACAATTAGCTATAAAACAAAAAAAAGGTAGGGATGTTCATCACAGTATTGTTTACAAAAGAAAACATGATAAACCTATTTATCTACATATAGAACTTTGGTAAAGAACATGATAATATATTCACACTATGTAATATTCACCGGTCATTCAAAATAGTGTAGGCACTTCCTGGTGGTCTAATAGTTAGGATTTGGTGCTGAGAAAACGGTGTGAAACTGTTTTCACTGATTTTTCAGGAAGTTTATGATATATTAAAAAGTGGAAGGAAAAGATTAAAAAATAACAGTTGGGGAAGTATTTCATTTTTGTTAAAAATATAATGCATTATAATTGTCATATATTCCTAAGTGTGTATATCATGAATATAGGAGTGAAGGTATAGGAACAGCTCAGTGTATAATTCCTGCTATGGTGATGGTATTGCCGTAAGATTTGGCAACTTGTTAAGTTAGGTAAAGTTAAACCTGAAGCATAAGAAAGAAGCTCTTCTCTGAAATGAGAGATCCTTCCTGTGGCCGCTTTCCCAAGAAAAAGATGTCTCCCTCAGAAATTAACCTTTAAGAAGGGAGATTTTCTTCCTGGTTACTTTGTCCACATTTGGGCCAAAGTGTTTAAATCAGGAAGCAAAATAACACAGGAGGACAACAGGACAGTGGCAGGGAGCCCCCCCAAATGGAAAATCAGATTTTCCAGGGACAGGTGGATCTGCCACTGACAGGTGGCTCTGTCCTTGCCCACCCTGCCACTTCCAAGACTCTCTACCCAATGCTAAGTTTAGGCAGCCTGCTGTCCATTTAATTAAGAGAAGTGGCATTCTAGCAACATTAAGAGGAAACCTAGCTCTCCCTGTGAGATGTGTCCATTTTGTCATTTGGTAGACATTGCTGAGCCAGGCACAGAGCTAGGGATTGAGGTTACAAAGTGAAAGTGCTCCCAGCCTCGTGGTAAGAATCCCGAGACTGTGGATTATAGACCATGGCAGGACTGTGACCGAGGACCCACAGATGCAGAGAGGAGAGCACTCTAGACTATCTTCACCAAGCAAAGCCCAGGGACTCCCACAGCTTTGTCACAGGACTCAGAGCATCATTCTCAGCTTTTAGGCATCCCCATGTGGCTTCATGCCACTGTTCCAGAAGTGGGAAGTGCTTGGCTTTGCTGTTGGAACAAACTAAGACTTTCAAGGCAAAAATCTCTAAGGAGGTCCCCCAAGACCACAGATATTTCATGCAATCATGATCGGCTGTTTCTCTCTCCCTATCAGACCAGTGACAATGACCGAAGCAGCTGAAGAGAAGCCTGTGCACATGCACCACAGACTGAGGCTACCCTGAGAGCCAGCACAATAGCGTTTGCCCTCTCACTTTCTGCTTTACCTCTTCGGAAAGCTCTTTCAGCTTGAGATATACATGCAAACACACACACAGGCCCCATTCTCATACACTCAAACACATATCCATGCGTGTGCACGGATTCTCCTGAAACAAATTATTATTTTAAAATATTTGAGGGCAGTGACCTGTGGGTCTATTGAACTCGAATTACTGCAAGAACAATTTTGCTTCTAAGCCAAATTCATATTCATGTCAATATCTGAGGGCTGGATGTCTTGTTGCTGAGTGAGAATTTCACATGGCTGTGTCAAAGTGAACCTAGTGCACAACTGATCCATAATTGTACTTGCTAAGAGCATTTGGCTTCCTGGCCCCAGCCACTCGGATGTCTGTGCTAAAACTGCGTCAGGAGGTAATGGCAGAAAAAGAAGCAGTGTGTGTCGTTGAGCTTAATTGGGCAATCATTAGGACTTCCTCCAATAAAGAAAGTGAGCAGGGAAACCGCAGCTGACCTCCCTGGGGCTGTTTAGGGGTCCTGGGTCCAGGGACTACTTTGCACAGAATAAATAGATCTGGAGTTGCCTAACTTCCCAGCCTGATCTAATTAGTAAACACCTTCAAAGGGATCAAGCTGACTTCTGAGACAAAGTCTGCTGCACACTGCGAAGGTGGGCAAATAAATATTTAAAGGGCACATCTGCGTAGGTGGAGGGAGAGAGGAAAACAGATTAAGAACAGATATGAGTTAACTGGGAGCTCTGTTGTGTAATTGCCCTTGACCTTGCCCCTTCCGTGAGACCTGGTTCACTAGACACTCAGCCACACAGTCTCAGAAAGAACTATTCCAAGACATGGACTCACTTAACCTTATCGTAGCCATGGCAGAGCCCTGGTCACAGAACACCACAATTGTTTTGGATGTTAGGGTTGAATGAGATCTAGTTAAGGGTCTAGAATAAAACACTGCTATTCAGCAAACTCTTAGTAACATGCAAATGACTACTAAAGTTGTTTTGTTTTGGTTTTTTTTCTGTCCAGCAATGATGTACCCTAAAGGACTGACTCTTCAATGGTGGCATTTCAAGAAACACCAGCAATTGTCAACTGCACCTCTGCAGAAGACCAGCCCTATCTATAGCATTTCCAGACTGCTCATGCTTTTTCAGTGGCTTGCAGCCAATTATCACATAGCTCCCCACCATGCTCTGCTGGAACAGCAACTAACAAGACCTCCCTGGTCATACAAAGGCTTTGAAAGAATCAAAGTCCATGCTGCACAAATGAACTATAATCAGTTCCACCTCCACTGTTAACACTCCAGAGGACTTGGCACAGAAAGATTTTCATAACTGGATTTAAAACCAGGAGTCATACTTGGAATTGGAGTTCAAGTCTCTGGAACGGTTCAGATGGGAGATGAACATGAGATTCTTAATACATTTTATTTCACATATCAGAGGGGAGATGAGACGGAGTGAAGAGCACCATTGAGGGAGCACCTGCTGCATTCCAGGAATGAGGTTGGATGCTGCTGTCTGTTCATAACCTCACTTACTCCTCATGGCAAAAATGCAAACTAGGCATTATTACCCTCACTTCACAGAGGAAGCCGAGGCATAACACATCAGATAGACTACACATAATCTGGTCTGTTTTGTTTTATTTTTTTTGTTTGGTTGGTTGGTTTTGGTGGGTTTTTTCCTTTGTTTGTTTTGCTGTACCATGTACACACTGATCATTCATTCAGCAGAAGTGGTAAAATATTTGAAGGCAAGAACCTTGGCTGTCTCCTTCCCACTGTATTTCCAACATACAGCTGACTGCTAGATCCATATTCATTCACTTATTCATTCAAAACATATTTATCACACGTTAGAGATACAGTAGTGAACAAACCCCAAAAGGCACCTGTTACCATGAAGCTTATGTTTTGGCAAAGAGAGACAATCAATAAATAGATATGCAAGCTAGGAAGGATGGAAGGACGGAGTAGGAGGGGAGGGAAGAAAAGAAAGAAATTGTCAGAAACGGAGAAGTATCATGCAGAGAACTGAGATTGGAAGATGTGATGGAGAGAGGCAGGGTGGTACCTCAAATTGGGCTTTCAGGACAGGATTCTCAAAGAAGGAGACCTTAAATGGAGATCTGAGAGACAACAAAGAGGAAGTCATAGAAAATCAAGTGAAGAGACTGCAGCCAAAGAGACTGTGAAGACCCTAAGATGAGAATGAGCTGGAAACAGGGCTTAAACAACTGAGAAAAGACCGATATGACTAGAGCAGGTCAGTGAGGGAGGGAGAGAGTTGTACAGAATGATGTCAAAGACATGGGTAGGAGCCAGGTGACATAGGGCTTTGTAAGCCAGGGTAAGGCTCATTCATCACATATTTGTTGGTGAAAAAATGCACTGGCCTTGGAGCACTATGAGAATGTAAGAATGAACAGCTTTTCAGTAGTTTATACTTGCGTCAGAAAGACAGAAGAAATCCGTATCCATTCATTCAAGAACTATTTCCTGAGGCCCTATGGAGTGTGTGTGTGCCGGGCACTGTGGTAGGTGGAGGGGGATACCAGGGTGACTAAGCCATGCTCTTGGCCTTCTTCCAGCTCACGGTTTTAAGGAAAGAGACAAAAGCACCTTTCTGAGCAATAAATTTTTTAATTTGAGGAAACGCTGTGTGAGTACATGGAAAACATCTAACTCAGCATGGAAAAAGTCAAGGAAAAAGTGAAGACAGCACATAAATTACAGCCAAGATAAAGAATTCAGAGATGGGTTGGTCCCTACAGGCTAGAAAGGTCAGGAAACGTTCTCATAGAGAAAAATGCACTTGAGCTGAATCTTCAGGAGTAGAACTTGGAGGTAAGAGGAAGAGGTTCCAGGCTGAATCACAAATGCCACAGGTTTGAGTCTGAGGTCAACACCTTGGTGAGGCATTTAAAGCTCCTTGCGGCCTCTGCTCCTCCTGGCCATGCCCTTCCCTGCACACACAGGCATGAGCCCTCATGCTCATTCCCCCTTTCTGCCAAAATATAGCTGAAATGACCTGCTAACTCTCCCCCAAAATCGCTTAGGAGCCTTGTCACTCTGAAATAAAAGCCTGATCCTCATCCCAACTAGGAAGACCGTGTCCATCTTCCTGATGGTTAAACATCCCATATGCACACAGAACTCCTAATTTCACCTGTTCTTCTTCCTTGGCAAAGAGATTCTCCCCCGCCCCTTAAATGCAATAGAAGTCTGTTTCCCTGGTGTAGCCATTCCTTGGTCCTAATTGTAGTCTCAGAAGTGTTATATGTTGGCCAACTATTTCTGGGTAGAAGTCATTATAAAACCCTGGGAGCATTTAACAACAAGCATGAATTTCTTACTCAGGAAGGTATGGGCTGGCTGGGAAGGCTCTGCTGCATGTTTTGGGGTGGTGGAGGTGGCTCTGCTCCACACGTTTCTTGTCTTGTCTGGGACCAGTGGGCCAACTGGGGCATGTTTTTATCATAGTGATAGTAGAAGTACAGGAGAGTGAGTGGAAACATGAGTGTCTTCTGCAGTGCCAGCTCTGGCACTCTGTAACATCCACCTACATTTTATTGGCCAAAATAAGTCACACATTCAAGCCCAAACTCAGGGGGAAGGAAAATGCATGCTGCCCACCATAAGGCTAGGACAAAAATGGATGCAACAGGGTAAGAATTGCAGCCATTCTTCAATCAATCACAGAAGTTAAAAATTACTCATCCCACTCCTCCTACTAATGTCCAATCTCATGATCTTACAAACATCCTTTACTTTTCAAGTTGTTTCCTTAACTCCTTATCCAGCAGGTTTCCAGAGCCTTTCTCACTACCCTGACCTCAACATGTTCTAGTTTGTAAACATTTCTAGCTAATGTTTGTGAATGTTTCAGGCAATCAAATGTGGCCATGGTATTGTTATCCAGAGTGGATTCGCCAATGCAGGGAAGTAGGTGCCTCTGTTAGGATTTGATGCCTAACAAAACATTTCAAAAGCTAGCTCACACTTCTCGGGGCCAGTTAGGCAATGCTTCTGGTCTGGGCTGGGCTGGGTTAATTTCCACTGGGCTCACGTATGCATCTGCAATCAACTGGCAGATCAAATAGAGGTTGGTTGGGGTACTTTGTACCACATGTCCATGAATGCATTGAATGCAACTGAACTTACCTTGGGTTTTGGCCCATGCCACACCATGGACTCACAGAGAAATCAATGAACCCCCTTGGACTTTGGGTCATGAACTGTTGTCAAGTAAATTCATATGGGACTTGTATGTCTGCTGTTGATCAGAACCAAGTGTAACCTTTCATGTTCACATTCATCTCCATTGCTCCAGCCAGCTTTGTTCCCTCCATATTCCTTCTTATAGCAATCCTTTGTGTCTCTTCTTAAAGCAGTTGCCAAATTCTGAGCAACATGTGTTTCCTTACCATATCTGGTATAAGCAATAAATTGTTATCAGATTGGTTCTATCAAGAGTTTAAGGACAGGGATGACCACATTTTGTGGTCTTCCTCATATTCTATGGTGGCTGTCACAGTGCAGGCCTTGGCTACCAAATGAAGTTATAAAAGAGTAAGTCAATATCCAATACAACACAACTCCAATGCGGTAACTCAGTGGCTTTTTAATTTTTTTTTCAGTAAAGTCTTTTAATTAAGACGAAAAATTATATGGAAATTCAACATGAAAAGCTGATAAATGTGAATCTACTTTAGCTGGGAGAGGAAGCATTCCTGAAGCTCTTCCTACTCACCATTTTCCATCCCAATCTTCCCTAAGGTATCTGAGGCCTCCTCAGATGCCACGGAATAAACTTTGAGAACCACTGGATGAAGCCAACAGTTTTTAAATTTTATCAAACATAACTCTCAATAAGAAATGCATTTTATACTGACCCACAACACACACCTATATAGATAACTGAAAGAACTGTTTCTCAACACTACTTTACCCTAAGTGCAATACAATCTCACGTTTTCTATTTTATTCATTTCATTTTTCAAATGTTGGTCATGAACTAAATTGATTTTACAACCCAGTAAGCAAGCCATCCCCCATAGTTGGAAACCATTAGACTAGATGACCTCTTGAAGAAGTCTTTGAACTTTTAAACTCTACTGGCCTGTGGTTCTATAGCTTCTATATCCGCAATTTCCATTGTTTATTCTCAGGGCCGAGCAGGAGGTGGTGAAGGGAACCACCAAAAAAGGCAGAAGTTAAGTTCTAGGTAAACCATAATAACACCCGCCAGGGGAACAGAGACCACGTGACTTCATGGACACCAATAAAATCACTAGATCACACTTTGGAGGAAAGTTTACTCCAAAGTCAGACTTCCTAAGTCTAAATCCCAGTTCTGACAATTATAGACTGGGTTACTTGGGTATATTACTTAATAATTACCTCCTCTCAAATATAGGTCTACTCATTGGATCTACCCTGCAAGGTTGTTAACAACGTTAATTAAGATAATGTATGACGAACTTAGCACAGGGCCACGAACATAGGAAATGCTCAAAGTTCCCTAGTATTGATAGAGAGTGGATGGCTTTTTTTTTCCAAAGGAGTAAGCTTAATTATCAAGACAATTATCAAAACCGCCCTCTTTTAATAGTCAGGGAGATAGAGGGTTCAAATTCTTGCTCTGCCACTTAACAGTTGCACAGTCTTAGGTGATTCACACTTTCTGAGCCTCAGGATTCTCAACTGTGAAATGGAAAGAAGAAAACTTGTCTGATAGGGTTGCTGTGAGGGTAGTTGAAGTAATGATGAAAACAGGAATGTAAAACACTTGACACAGTGCCTACCAGCTACATGGTGAGTGCTCAATTAACAGGCGAGCAGCAGAGAGAGAGAAACACTCTAACAGCACCTGGCCAAAAAAAAAAAAAAATCAAAATGCTTTGAGTAACAACTGTTCATATTTTTTAAATGACTGAAGGACACTAAGTTGTGTAAGAAACAGGCAACCACAGCCAAATCACATCGGTTACTTTAGCTGTGATGTGCTGCTCTAACACGCAGAGCCCTACTAAGAAGTTCCAGCAGCATGAAGTCATGAAATTCACCACTCTTTCCTGGGGGTGCGTTGGGGGGGAGGTTATCTGTTTGGCTCAGCAAACACTTGCAGTTGTTTTCAGTGTGCCACACGATGGCTAGGTTACAGGACAATTAAGGCAAGTCCCTACCATCAGGGAACCTATAATCAATCAATCCCTCAGTCTCTCTCTGTCTCTCTTAAGCTCGCTCCCCTTTTTACTGAGCACTTACTACACAGCAGGAACTACGCCGGGTATTTTCCATGCATCATTTCACCCAATCCTCATAGCAACCTGATCAGATAGGTTTTGTTATTCCCATTTCATTGCCGAGAATCCTGAGGCCACATGACTGTTCAGAGGCAGAGCAAGAATGTGAACTCAGGTCTATCTGATTTTTAACCCTAAATCCTCTATACTCTCTTGTAGGGGTAGAAAGATATGATACTTTCTCTCATCCAACACAAGGGTCACAGCCAACATGTCTATAACAAAAGACAGGCTAACAAGAGAAAAATATGATAGATTTTTTTAATCAGTGTTATGTGACACAGGAGCCTTTAGAAATGAAGACCCAGTGACTCAGGGAAAACTGTCAGTTTTTATGCTTAGAATTGATGAAGAATGGACAGTTGTGCAATAATGTGATTGGACAAAAGGGTGTGATCTAATGATAATAGGCTGAGTGGGGAAACTCAGCAAGGCCTGTCTGTTTAGATTCTTCTTCTGTGTGTCATTCCTTCCTCCTGGGTATGGGGCAGGACCCCTGAACGAGGGTCTTATGACCTACTATCAGACAAGGTAGGTCAGAAAATTCCTTTATGGCCAGCTCCTATACAGCAAGGCAGGGGAAGGTTAGAGTAATATTTCTCATTTGTGTGTCTGGCTTTGGGCCAAAAAAAAGGGAGCAGGAGGCAGGAGGGCAACAGAAAGTTAGAAGGATGTCACTTTAAGGCCTTCCAAGGTCCTTCAGCTCAGAGTACTCAGCACACCAAGGCACTGTACTTCAGGAGTATTGTGTTCTGAGCCCCAACACTCCCAAATCTACTCCAGTGGATTGGTAAGTGTAGGTGGAAAGGTCACCACGTGTCACATAAAATAACAGTTATATGGCTCCTACATGTGTATATCATAGCACCATAAAGTAGGAGTTGAGCACATGGTCTTCAGAGTTGGCCAGACCTGGAGTTCAGTTCTCACTGGACCACTTAATAACTCCATGGAGAGGAAGAGAGAATTGGATGGATATATGATCCAATAGGAAATTTATGCAAAGGCACACACACAAACACACACACACACACACACACACACACACACACACATCGACTCAGTGCTGAAAGGTGCCTTAAGAGAACATCTAATTCAATCTCCTTACTTTGCAGCAGAGAAAATCAACACTGGGTGGGAATGAGAGCATAAGAGGTTTTCTGCCCGTGCTCCCACAGGGACAGAAAGGCTGTCACCACTGGTACCTTAGGCTCCAGAGCCCCAGCCCTGTGCTTTTTACAGCACTCCACCCCAGGAGCCCAAGTTTTCCACAAATGTGCCCAAGTTTTCAAACGGTAACTCCCGAAGTCAAAGGAAATGGCTGTCCCAGATAAGGCAGACTCTTGAAGAGGAAGAAAGGCTCTCTCAGTCTGAGATTTTCCTCTATCTGCTCATTTACAGAGGTCAAGAGAAGGGCAGGGGAATGCTCTCATGACTTGACTGCTGGGTCCCCACACCCAAGAATGCAGCAGAGGTTTAAATAAATCAGACTGCAGGCAGGAATTCAGACAGGCTCCCCCACATGTTCTGTGCTTTTTTTTCCTAGTGGATACCATCAGCTGTCCTGTTGCTAAGAGACCAGAGTGGGTGGGAAAGGCCAATAGCCATATTTTTCAAACTTATCTGCAAAACCGGTTTTGCCTTTGCTCCCCCCCAGGGGTTCGGCTTCCTTAAGAACAGGATATTACAACCAGGCAGATGGAGAGAGAGACTATATTTTTTCGAGAAATGAACTGAGCTTTTCCTGGACATTCAGTGTCATCTAGCAGTCCTGGGAGCTGCCAATTATGGTTCTGATGCAATGTTTGGGAAAGAACTGCAGAGTACACATGACTCAACAAAATATTACGATTTGCATTCCTATCTCTTGGGAAGTTGCACTTATCAGCACCAATGAGTGCCATGCGGTCAGCCTGAGTTTGTCATCGGAGAATTAAAAAGGAATTAAAAAAACCAAGGAGGGGTTGCGGGGAGGTGAGTATTTGAATCACTCCGGGACTTTCCTTTTCGGTTGCATTCCAATCGAACAGACCCAAACCTGGCAGAGCCGTACCATTGCTCAATGTCAGAAACATTCGCCTGGAATGCAGGACATGTGAACTTGGACACCCCCTGCAGCTTCCCTGTGTGGCCCAGCATGCTGCATTCACTATAAACACACCCATCCAGAGAGCAGAGGCAGAGCCCGGAGCCGGGTTAGCCGGGAGGTGGCACATTTCACATAAAGAAAGACACAAAAGGTGAGGATCTCAGCAGCATTCCTCCCCCAAGGTCTTTGTATAGGCTCACAATGCACACTGATGAGCCCAGCAGAGCTGGAAAATGAGCCCTTGGGAACAAGCCGGTGCATATTTTTGCCCTTAGAAGAAAGCAAGAATGTGAATTAACTTCCTCCTTCTCTGAGTTTGTACTTGGCAGTCTGAGACAGTGTGGGGAGGGGGAAACCTGCTACAATTCCTTATTTCCAAAGAACTCTAAAAGCAGATATATACGGACATCAAATTCCCTATCCTGCCCCTGTCAGGACCCCTCCCACCCCAGCTAAGATACGGTAGCAAGCCTTGTCACACTAGTGTAAATGAGAATATAACTCAGCATACCCAAAAGCCCATTTAGACCTTGTAGCGTGTTCCAGAGCTCAGTGTCCAAGCCAGCAAAAAACTGATTACTGGCAGAGTATCCTGGGTAACAATATACAAATTACATCACCCTCCTCCCCACAACTAAAATCAGTACAGAAGAAAGGAAGGCATCCCAGCCCATGTGCTATCAACAGCAGAAAATAATGGAGTTGAGCACAAGGTGCAGTGTGTGCGAGGGTCAGGGATGCATACACAGATTCTAAACACTAAAAACAGCTAAACTAAATCAAATGCATGCTCTGAACAGGCAGACGGTAAGAACTGGGTAGGTTTGTCCTATTTGACAAATACCACCAATGGGGTACACCAGTCAAAATAGACTTGGCAGTCCCTGTCACACAGAAGGTGAAGACTTATTATGAAAACAATCGTGATTACTCAGGCCAGCTGTCAAAGATGATGCAACCTTTCACATAGGACAGCAATTAGCTGAAATAATCCGAAATCACTACTGCCCTTAATCCCTAATTGCCCATCTGGGTTTGTGGTTTTGTCTACCAAAAAGACACATAGAGTAGCAAGTGAAAGGGCTGTTCAATGAAGATTGTAGGGTGAGATTAAAGTGTGTCTTTTTGGAAGACTGACAGGTGCACGAGAAACCAGGAACCCAAGCTGAGGGACCCCAAAGGCAGTGTGTTCAGAACTGAGCTGATGTCCCTTTAAGATTTTGGGGGGAGGGAGGTAGAGGTAGGTGGCTCAAAAGATAGGATCACAGTAACACCAACCCCAGGGCAGATCCTGATGTGGTTTCAGTTATGGACTGACTGTGTGACACAGACACGTTATTTATGGAGTTGTCAGAATGTGGTGGCTCAGATTCTGAGTTCTAGTTCACAGTCTGACAAAACTCGTTATGTAACCTCAGGCAAGTCACTTCTGCCTCGTGGGACAAAGGGACTGAACCAAATGATCATAGGCCTGGCTATGATTTCCATAAATGCATTCATAAGTCATCGATCTCAAGACAGGGTTTAATCAGAGTATATGGCAATACATAAAACAATGAGTCACATGGATATCTAGATTTGTATTTTAAGAAAGTAGCAAACGAGTGTGTCAAATTCTTCTTTGTGTTGTACAGGACATTCAGAAGAATACCATCCCCATGGTAGATGCCCCTTAAGTAGGAGTATGCTTTGACATGTGTCTGAGATAATGATGATCACCATCAAGTTAAACTCTAATAGTGTTTACTGAGCCTTTAGGAAAATTGCCACAAGAAATATGTCAGCATTATATTTTTAGCATTCAGCACAATGCAAAGTTGTTGAATAAATATTTCTTGAATAAATTTGTGGCTCAATGGAACTCCATTTTGAGTTGAGCTAAAGGAGATCTTTCTCTAATGAACACTTGGAATTTTGTCCCCACAGGACAGCTTGAACAGGCCAATCAGTCAGGGCCATGGTTGTCTCTCAACCCCACCATTTTGCTCCTCCTCCTCCATTTCCTACATAGGTTAACACTGCTCCCCCTTGATGAAATGCCCTCCCCCCACATTTGCTTAGCAAACTCCTACTCCTATTTTGAAACCTTTTCAAACATCTCCTCCCCTGAAAGCCCGTCCATGGTGCAGCCTTAAGGATAACTGATCATTTTCTCTTTTGTGCCCGCACTGATACACAGAGCACAGTACCTGGCAAATAGTATCACCTCAATACATTTTGATTAACGAACAGAAGAATAAATGAATGGTCTGAAAGAATACTGACAATGGAGGTAAATCAATCAATATCAATTAGATGCCTACTGAGTGTAAGGCATTGTGCTTCTGCCTTTTGTTAGAATCATGTTCCACAATAAATGCCTTGTGTGAGGGTTGGGGGGAGGAGAATCTATAAAATGAAAATCCTTGTCGCTTTTGTTGTGCCTCAATAATCCCCACAGCACCTGGATTCTTCCCAATTACTAATATTCTCCAAAAGTGAGAAGCCAAAAAAAGCATTAATGCGCATGTCACCCCTTAAATGTTAATCATTGCAAAGTTATATCACCATCTCTGAAGGGCTTCCACCCATTCTCAAAAGAAAAAAAGAAAGCAGAAGTAACTGCCTTCCTCCTCTGGGGACACTATAGATTTTAAAATAACATTTGTCATTTTCACAAGTGCCTTTGACTCATACAATTTGTCATTCAGACACATATTTCCGCTTGGGCTTGTCCCCTTTCCCCTTGAGTGGGAAAGGATCATTCTCGCTAAAGAAGCCAAGTCTTTCAGGAGATAATCTGGTTCCAAGCAGTGTCCTCCAAAGCGGAAGTTTAAGAACTAGAGCTAGAAGTGTTGGCCATATGGAAACATTAGAATGTGAAGAGGCTTCCCAGCCATTTTAAAATTCAATACGCATCTGGATTTGTTAATATCAGACCCAGGCAGAAAAGTCATGGAGTAACAGCTAGGATTGTGTGGCTCATTCCATTATTCCATCAAACCAACATTTTATTTTCCTCATGAAAGTTGCATGAACATTCAAGACACGGATCATTCATAGTGTGGGTGAGGAAGTCTGTATGTGTGAATATGCATGTTTCAAATCCCTAATAAAATATCTAGAAAGGCACACAGGGAACTCTTCACTGTGCCTGTCTCTGGAGAGACTAAAGAGGTTAGAGGAGCCATACAGAGGAATTTTTACGATTAATATTTTCTCTATATATTCCTGTATAATTCAATTTTTTTCATCACAAACATATATGGACTTTGAAATTAAAAAAATAAATAAAATTGTCAGTATGAGGAGATAGGATGAATTTAGGCCAGCTCTCTAACAGCACTAACATTCAGCCCTCTGCGATTTTCCCACCTCAGTCCTGGAGCCTCTGGGTGACATGGATTCTCTTGTCCTTAAACATTTATCTGGTCACTTGGGATGGAGTGGAGGACCCCAGGGAAGAGATGATGATGACTAAACTGGCCCCAGCACTGGGCTGAGCCCTTTACTTTTACAATCTCATTTTGATCCTCCTAAAATCCCACAAAATACGTACTACCTGCTACAGAAACCTGAGCATCCAAACCACACCACCAACTTTCACGCAGTCTTCCTTATATAACTGAGGACTATACGTTGCCTTCTCTTTTACAACCTGCTTTTTACATTTGCCAGTACATCATAGCAATTTTTTTAAGTCAATAAATAAATGTTCATTCCTGTAGTCATTCTTGATGGCTGCCTAGTGCTTGTTCACATGGATGTGTTGAAATCTATTCAGCCAAGCCCCTATTGCATTTTGAAGATGAGAAAATGAAGATGAGAGAATCTAGTAAGGAGCTCAAGGCCGCTCCGTGGGTGAATGAGAGCGGGGTTAGAACCCAGGTCTGCCAGGCATCCAACTCCCACTCTTATAGCTGTGAGCCACATTCTGTTCCAAGGACCCCTGTCTTTAGCTTCTCCTAGGGGTCCTGGCCCATGACATCTTCCCTGGACCCATCCTGGCCTCTCCCCCTACCCACTCTCCATCAGAAGCAGCCAGTCTTTCTAGATGCGCAGAAAAGGGAAATGCAAAGCTCATGCATTTTACCACCCCTGGGGCTCTGTAGTGTGATCAGCACCTTCTCACTGCCAAACCACAGTAGTATGTAATCAGCAACTGCTTACTGCCAAATTACAAGGCTTATTCTTGGACTTCCTCATAATCAATGGTTTGATTTGAATGCTCAGGTTTCTCATCCACCTGTCTGCTCAATAATAAGCTCACTCAGTTCCAAAAAAGTAAAAAGGTAAAACACAACCAGAGAATAGAGGAGACATGGCCAGTATGAAAATGTTTGGGGGTTTTAGTCAAAGTGGGTCCAGAATGAGTCAGCAGAGAGAGGTGGATGAAAAAAACAGATTTTCACTTTAGTGACATTGAAAGAACTCAAGTGCCAAGGTTAGGGAAAGTCATCATCCCTGTAATATAGGACCAGGGCAGGTTTCTTAGCTTCTCTGAGCCTCAGTTTCCTCATTTGTAGACTGGGAATCATAACAGAAAACATGCATGTAAATTGCTTGGCAGAGTACCTAGCACATAGCAAGTGCTCCAAAAATAGTTTTAGCATAATCTCAACAATACTAAGAAGCAGGTACTACTATATCCTTATTTTACAAATTATGAAACTCAAGGGATGAAGCTAAGTGGCAGAAAATAGACTAAAACCAGGGTCTTCCCGATTCTGAAGTCCATTTTCATAACCACTAAGTTATTACTTCCTCCCCCAATAGAAAATTTAGAACAAGAAAACCCCCTACAATCTCATGACCCAGAGATAAACACTTTTACCCTCTTAAACACTTTCAGATTTTTCATCCATACACAAGTGAATACTAGTGTTCAAAATTGGAGGTCATCCATTATGTTCTATTTTATAACCTGCCTTTTACACTTGCCATTCCATCTTTTTAAGTCAAAAAATGTTCATTTCCATAGTCATTCTCAACAACCATTTGTTTATATGGACATACTGTAATCTATTCAGCCAATCCTCTATTACTGAACATTTTTTCACAAATGTGATCAATACTCCAGCGAACATCCTTGTTGCTGAGTCTTTGTCTTAGCTATTATAGGTTAAGGAGATATAAATACATTGGAAGTTGTTCTAGGCTAGCAATGGGGTAGATGACCAGAGCTTAAAACTCATTCTAAAGGCCAGGTGCAGTGGCTTTCACCTGTAATCCCAGCAATTTAGGAGGCTGAGGTGGGAGGATCACTTGAAGCCAGGAGTTCAAGACTAGCCTAGGAAACATAGTAAGACTCCCAACTCGACAAAAAAAAAAAAGAGAAAAAAAAACTCATTCCTTGAGAAAAGTGTGGAGGAACTGGCATCATCCTGTCTTAAGAAGTGAGAGCCCAGAGGCAGGAGTGGTTATATAATAGCTGCCCTCACATGACCACGAAGGTGCCAGTGACATAGTGACTTTCCAAGCTTTCTCCAAAGGCTCTGAGTAAGCAGAGCTACAGGACAGCAGGCCTCTAATTAATGTCCAAAAGTATTTTCCCTCTGATTCAATTGTCAAAGGACAGATTAACTTGCTTTAAGATAGTCCCCAGGTTGGATGAAGCTCAATAACATGCTGACCTCCCCACTGAGCAAAGATTTTAAAGAAGAAAGCAATCAGTCCAAATTATTAGGATTGTCTTAATTTTTAAAATCTAAGCTCTATCTCTAAATTACTAATTTATAATGAAAGTTAGGAACCTACTAAAAACCAAGTGCTTCACAAACATCATCTTGTTTAAATCATACAACACTCTAGTAAGGAATGGGACACAATGAGGTAAACTAACTTACTTCAATTAGCACAGCTGGTAAGTCCTGGGAATTTAAACCTATATCTTTCTGATACCAAAGCCCATGCAGTCTGGCACAGTGATTAAAAGCAGGAATTTTAGAGGAAAAACAGATTCAGGCTCAAGAGTAATCCTTCATTTGCTGGATGGGTGACCTTGAGCAAGTGATTCAAACTCTGAACCACAGTGTCTCCCTGGTCACTGTAGGATAACAACAGCACTCGCTCCTGAGCGTGGCTGTGAGCATTGAAGGAGCTGACGCATGTCAGAGGCTCAGCACAGCACCCAGCACAGGTTAAGCACTCAGTAAATGTTCGGCGACATCAGCTAGTTGGCATATGCTGAAAGAAAGGTCTAGGAGAGGAAAATTAAGGGTTGCATACTTTGTTCAATAATGTGTTAATTATGCTCTAAAATGAGCCAATCCATGTTTATCCATTAAGATCTCTGAGTGCCCCAGCTTTCAGAGACAGTCTTGAGCAGTGACTTACCCACTTCATTCATTTACTCGTTGCTGGACGCTGGATGGGGAGCCATGACTGCAGGGAATGAGCAAAACAGTGATGGCGCCTGCCTTAAAAGAGCTTCCAGCTTCCTGGAGAAGACGGGTCCTGACCCATGATAATAAACAGGAGTGGAAAGGTTACTCTAGGGGACGAGAGGGTGATATGGAAGCATTTTGCAGGGTACCTCACTTTGTCAAGGGGAGTCAGGACAGGCTTCCTAAGTGGGGGCTATCTAAGCTGACCTCTACAGGAAGAAGGGATGGGAACAGAGGCTGAGGTGCTGGGTGAACAGAATGACTTCAGAGTTAAGCATGGGGGGATGGTGGTGAGAGGTCATGGGGTAAGACTGGAAAGTTCAGCAGGAGCTCCTGGTATAGCAATGTGACTCTACTGTGAGCGCAACAGGAACCCATGGTCTTGGGATTTCAGCAAACAAGTAACATGAACACACGGGCATTGAGAGAACTCATTTGAGTACACACATGGTGAACGGGGGCAAGCCTGGAGGCAGAGGCTCTGGGAGTTGGTGATACCCCCTACAAGAGAGTGGCGCTGGGCCGCAGACAATGGCCAGATTGGGAAAACCTTTAAGAGCAGTGTTGGCCAAGAGCATCTACACTGGAAGCAACCCTAAAGCACCCGTGTGGATGGGGTTTCTTGTCTGGGTTCTGTGTGGGGCTTAACATGGTAACTTCTGCTAGGATTTTAAAAAGCCAAACTAAGAAAGATTTTAGAGTCAGACTCCTTCTACCTTTCTTCTTTGGTTCCACGTGTTTAAATCAGAGAAATTAAGAAGACTTCCTTGGCAAGCAAAGCAGAATGATTTCTAGTTTCTGGCCCCCAAAGTGCACCCCCACTCAGCCTCAGCCTGGAGTCAGCTCAGGAGATGGGGAGGGAGGGGGAGCTGGAAGAATCAGGAAAACCAGCTCTTAATAATAATAGGCCGCCTCTGTGTAATAACAGCTCTGGTTTACAGAGCACTTTCACAGACATTATCTCATTTGATTCTCACAGTAAATGGAGCTGGGGGGACAGGCAGGGAGAGAAACAGGGCAATTAGCATTAGCCCCACCCTTTCAAATATGAGCACTGTGGCTCAGAGAGGATAAGTGATTTGCCCAGGATTATAAAACTGGTGAGTAGTGGAGCTGGGAATGCAAGTTTTATGACTCTCACTTCAGTGCCTCAGCTCCCTGCATTAGAGCTATTTTGGGGAGTGAGAGTGGCTCTTCATGTCTATTGGGAAGGACAGCATAGATGTCACATATGCACCCATTAAGTCCTAAGAACAGAAAGTCAAGGCTACAGGAGGATCTCTGAGCAGATGGGGCACAAAACTGGGCAGTTTTAAATGATGAGGGCTCAGCGCACACCCAGGCTGCAGTAGGCTGGAAGAACTAGAGACAGAAAAATGCTAGCACAGAAAAATGCACCCAAGGGAATCATGCTAGGGTTAAGAATGGGCTGGGAAGGAAGACCAGGCACTCCACACAAGAGTCTGGGGGCCGCTGATGACTGATAGATGAGTCCTTCAGCAGAGTCTGAAAGCACATCCAAAAGTCAGAAAGCAAAAGCAAATTCCATAAACAGCCTCACCAAGTCTGAGGAGGAGCATTCAGGTAAAAGGTCCTTGCTTTGATGCCTGTTCCTGTCACCAAAGAGTTGATAAGAAGAAAGACCTGAGACTCTGTGTCTGTACAACTCAGTGAAATCCACAAAGCAGAAACCAGCTCACGTGGCTCTGCCAGCAAGGAGGGTCTGCCACAGGAGGCCATGAAAGGTTCCTGTTTCAGGAGCAGCTGAGCTGTGCCCTCCTGCTCTGGAGATCCACAGAAAGTAATTTTGCAGGGATGATCCACAACCAACAACCAAGCAGGAAAGAAGGAGGGAACAGTTCCCAGAATCATGCAGAAGACCTATAACAAAATGACTCTGCCATGTACATCCTGATGGGAGAGAAATAGGCACATGGACCTCAAACCAAACGTATTCAGTACATCCTGAACATCTCTGTACCCCAAGTCTTATGCAAAGTTTATGCTTAACCCCATTCAATCCTCACAACAACCCTACGTTATGTTGAAGAAACTGAGAGCCACAGTAAACAGGCTGTCGGCTCAAGGTCGCATAGCAAGGACACTGAAGATCTGTGATTTGCTGGGAGGTCTGGAGGCTCAGAGCCCATGCTCTTTCCACTCCCCACAAAGCCTTGGCAGTTTGTGTGCTTGAAATAGCATAGCAGGGAGAGGAAGAAGGGAGCATGGAGCAGGATGGAAATTATGTCTTCAGCCACCATCCCTGACTCACTCCCCTTAATAAGCATGGAATGACAGCTGAAGTGTCTGTCTGTGGAGAGTGAGGGTATCTAGAATAGCTCTGCAAAGGGGAATCCAGGCTGCCAGTGACTGAGGCGTGAGTCAGCATGGCGACTTCCAGGTCAAAGAGGAAGCTGTAATTCACCGCAGTCCCAGATGCAAGAACAGTGTCAGTGCAATCTGACTCTGGGACCCACAGGGGCTACATCTTGGCCCCCTGCTTCCATTTCCAGCCTTATTTCAAATACTGGATATTCATATTTCCCCCTAAGAAGCAAACTACTAGAGCCGAGCCTTGTTCTGGGCCACCCATATAAGAAGCCCTGCTCTGCCTCTGGTCTTTGCCCCTGAAATGGTCTCTTCTCTGCCTCTCTAATTCTGGTCTGCATTTCAAAGCTGAACCCCAAGACCCTCTTGTCCCTCCTGACCTGTTTGGCCTAGTCTGTGCACTCATGGACTCACTGAATCTTTCATACAGCCAAAATTTTTAAGCACGTGCTATTGCTGGGCTCTGTAGAAAATATTGGGATGCTGTGATAAAAGACCATCCATGGCCTCATTACCAAATAGGAAAGAGAAATACATGGCAGTAGAGTGTGATAAGAGTAACAGTGAGAGCTTGGAGGATGCTTCCCTGTTACGGAAATGCTTAGTTTTTCTTGGCTGCAGAGATCAGGAAGGCTTCTAAAAGGAGGTAGCAACTTATATGTATTTCAAATGATGAGTGAAATGAATGAAAAGCCATGTGTCAGGAGTCAAGAAACCTACGTTCTAGCTCACACTCTTCCTCTCTCTGTGCTGGCCTGGTGGATGTCATCTCATCTCTTGGAATCTCATGAGGGGGTCTGACTGCCATGATGGTCAAGGCCTCTCTTGCCTGAGCTGTGATCTTCATACGGACTGACCATCTAATTATCACACATCTTTCATCTTGCATCTCCAGGCCTCTCTTTCCTTGTCTGTTAAATAGAGATGCTAATAAGCAAACCTCAGCACTCTAGAAGATTCAACAGGAGAATATATGGGAAAGTACATTGGAAATACTTCCACGCTGAGCACTGGGAAGGGATTGAGTGGTTGCAGGTCAGTTCACCATGGAATGACGTTTTGCTGCCTTCCTCACAGGGACCAGTACAAGGATGGACACCCCATACATAAGCATCATAAACACTTGCTGAATTGAGCTTTCTTTTTCTCACACACACACTCACAGACACACGGACAATCATTATCTCCTCATCTCAGAATCTTCTCCTCCTTCGTTCCCATCAAAGCACTGAACTCCTCTGTCCACACCCCACTCCACCAAGAGCCCCAGTGGCATTGCTTCCAACCCTGTTCACTCTCCTTCCTGGGCTCTTACGTGCATACGTTCTGGGCTCTAGACTTTGGGGGAAGCCAGAGTTGAGATGAAACCCTTTCTAACTGCATGACTTTGAGCAGATAATTTAACCTCACTGGGCCTCAGTTTTTCTCATCCATAGGGTAGTGGAAATAATGTACCTATATTATGGGATTCTTTGGATGATTAAGTAAGATAATCCTTGAAAAGTGCTTGGCAGAGTGCCTCATACATGGTAAGTGCTCAGTATATGTTAGCTGCTGCTATTCCTACTCTGTCAGTCACTTACAGTGTGAGTTTGAACAAGTAACTTTACCTTTCCATGCTTCTGCTTCCTTAGCTATAAAATAGGCATAATAATGTACCTGCCTCTAAGGGTTGAGGATTGAGTGAATTAAATTATGTAAAGCATATAGAACAGTGCCTAGCCTATATAAGCACTGTAGTGTTGGCAATCATTGTCATTATTTTCATTTTTACTTCTTATACACATCTTACTTTTACATTTTTATTTTTTCAATAAAATTTTCTAAGCCCTGTGATGATATTAAAACATGACTGCAACCTCTTAAACTCTCCTCCCATGGAGAAGTGGAGCCTATGTTCCCTGTCCCTGAATCTGAGCAGGTTTATCATGACTTCAAGCAATAGTGTACACATAAGCAACACTGTGTGATTTTTTAAAGCTGGGTAATAAAAGGTCATGTTCTTTTGCTGTGTTTGCTGGAAATTTCCTCTTGGATCCCTGAATAGCCATATAAGAAGTTTGACCATCTTGACCCCACCATGCTTGAAGGGAGCTCAAGCCACACGTGAGGGCCATTTGCAGACAATCTGGTAAGCAGTCCCAACTGATCCCAGGCTTACAGTCAACCCTGCTGAGAAAATTCTATCCCTCAATTATTTAAGCCATTCCCAGCCATTCAAGTCTTCCTAGATGATGCCCCAAATATCATGCAGCAGAGGTGAGCTATTTGTGCTGTGCTTTTCCTGAATCCATGACCTGAAGAATCTGAGAGCATAACACATGGCTGTTGTTTTATACCACTAAGGTCAGGGTGGTTTGTTTTGCAGCAATAAATAGCAGAAATCAACTTGCATGGTAAGCCCATGATCTCTCAGAGGCTTCACCAAGGCTTATAGAAACCAGCTTGACATCTCTTCATGTTCCACCTTAATCAAGGACCCTCTCAGCTTTTCTCCTATTCTCCATAGGGGTCTCAATCACACACACATCCAACTATTTCACCTTTTAATGTTGCATGGGCACCCCAGTGGGCCCCATGCTTGGTCCCAAAATCTTCCTCTTTATTCAGTGATTTCTCAGGTTCGGTCATTTTCTCTATTTCGTAGATACCAAAGATGAGGGTAAAAAAGTTTAAGTGACTTGACCAATGTCATTCCGCTATTTTGAGGGGTGTCTGGCTCCCCCTGCAATGCTTTTTGTACTACAGTCTGTCACCATCACAGTGATAAAAAATTGTTAAATCTTCATATTCTGGATCTAAAAATGTAAAAAAAAAAAGTCATCCTGGGGCCAGAGGGATTATCAACTCCCTGGGAAACTCTAAGCTTCCTTTCTTCATAAGCCCTAGAGAACTGTCACCCAGCCTGTCTCGGCAAAGACAAGCTCTTAGTGGCTTAATCAGGATGACAGCCAAGCATTTGATTCAAAATAAAATGCTGTAATTACTCTTAGGTAATAGGTGCATGTGTACCAATGTGTTTGTGTACAGCACTTTAGCTAATATTTATAGCCAGTCACTACAGTCTCTAGAAACCTTGAGGCCTGCCCAGCCATTTGCTGTCTCCCTCATTCCCTCCCATTCCCCAGAGCCCAAAACACATGAATACTTGCTGGTAAGACAGCTCTCCAACAAGAAAAAGCAACAACAACAACAAACCATTTTTTTCAAGTCCTGATTTATAGTATCGCCAATTTGCAGGGTGTAGAGACTCTCACCATGTCTATCTCAAGCTACCAACGTGAGGAGTTGGGAAGACGTGAACACAACTGGCTCTGATGAACCAATGAGTCAGTTCCAATGCAGCAATGAGCCTCACTTCTCTCTCACTGTTGATAGATAATCACAGAGTAAGCTGCCACATTTATTGTATTAGCAGAATTCAATACTCTGCTTTTCAGTTTGGAAGTCTAGCATGCACTCAGCCTTTCAGCACCCAAGATGTGCAGCTCTGCCTGAGAGCTCAATGTAGAGAAATGTAAGATGATAAAATCCTTAAAAAAGTGCTTACACTAATTCAATATATCTTGAGTACTTACTGTATGCCAGACATTGTTCTGGGCACTGATGGTTATACCAACAGTGATTAAAATAGTCTCTTCAATAATGAACTTTGATTCAAGTACAGGAGACAGGCAATAAACAAGTTCACAGGTAAATGAACAAGATAAAATCATGTAGTGCCAGATGTTAAAAAAATAAAATAAAAGAGGGTGATGTGATAAAGTGTGGTATGACTTTAGGTTGGGTGGTCAGTGGTGGCCTCTTTGAAAAGGCGACATCTGAGCTGAGACCTGAATGACAAGAAGGAGCCAGCTATGCAAAGAGGAGGGGAGGAAAGAATGCAGCATGTCAAATGAAGTGGAAGGAAACCCCCATGGCTGGAGAGGTCAAAAAGCCAGACAGTGCTCAGCTTTCTAAGAAATGGTAAGATGTTTGGACATTATTCCAGGTATGATGTGTTGACATTGGAGGGTTTGATACAAAAAATATGTTTTATAATTTTATATTAATTTTAAAAACTCCCTCTGGCTGCTGTGGAGAAAAGAGCAGATAGAGGTACGAGATGATGAAGGATGGACTGACTGAAATAGAGTGAAAGCAGTGCAAGTGGGAAGAAGAGAGTGGAATGGGCTATATTTTGGAGGTCAGAGCAGCAGGACCTGATATCGACCAGGCCTGGGGTGGTTCACTCTCTCCTGGTTCCAGTTGCAGTGGGCACATTCCACAAATGTCTTTAACAAACATTGAATAAGCACCTAATGCCTGAATGCACGAAGCTGGGGCTAGGTATTCTGCAATTAAAGTGTCAGGTCACAATTTCATTGGGGGAAACAAGCACATAAACAAATACCTCTAATATAAGGTGGTGAGTATCACAACAAAGCTGTGTCTGCATCATCATGGGATCCAGCAATGGATTGTACCTGCAGGAGGACCTGGGAGGGCATCAGAAAGGCAGTAGCATTTAAGCTGGATATGGAATGCTAAGCACAAGTATTTTATGAAGATAGAGTGCCATACTACACGTTCAATAGAAATCATGTTGGTGATAGGATTCTGGGGCCACAAGAATAACAAAAGACAGAGGAATCTGATGAGAAGATAAGAAGGAAATCCACTGCACTGGCCTTTGAGAATGCAATGTGAAAATGTAATAGGCTTAGTAAATGTGATTGGCAAAATGGCTAGGACCACTCTAGACTTCCTGGGACCTCAGCAGGGCAGTGGCCACCATAGAAGAAGGAGGCTTCAATTCATTCCTTTCTGTTGGTATTAAATGGCAGGTCAGCTGCCCTGCTCTCAGCTCAGCCACTGGCATGATATGCATGAGCACCATTTCTGGGTCCTACCTTCTGAGTGTCCCCTGTGGCATCTTCAGCCTTCCAGTCTTGCTGGCATATGTGGCCAGTGAAGCTGCCATGATAATCAAAACCACTCATTGAATGCCTGCTCTCTGACCATGGTCTGTGACATTCTCCTGTTGATGCTCATAATACTACAAGATGGGAATTATGATTCCCACTTCAATAATAGTAACAATTCATGAGGTGAACTCTTATCATGTGCCAGACATTGTATCAAGTGACTTACAAGTATAAACTCATTTCATTATTGCAACAATGTGATGAGAAGACATTTTGTTAAACCTACTTTACAGATAAGAATACCAAGACACACAGAAATTGAGCAACCTACTTAAAGTCATAAATTTAGCAACTGTGGAGCTGGGATTCAAACCTGAGTCTTTTGACTCCAATGCTCTTCTGTAACAGTCAGTTAGACAAGACCTAACAGTGACCTAAAGTCAGAGTTTGGGGTAACAAAATAGCTGCTATTCTCATGTCACACTGAAGGGTGAGGCTTTTTTGGGACTGCTGTCTCTCTGGAACTCTGGTTTTGTTACTTTGATGACCTGATGTTGCTTCAAGGCCACATTGCTTAAGGGCCTCAGTGTTCCTTTCCTGTAAGGTGATAATTCCAGATGGCTATAAAAGATAGGAAACAGGTGTGCCCCCATGCCTTCCCTTTAGTGCAGCCAGACACCAGTTTATACTCTGCGTGCTCCTTTCCTCCTGTTTCTGACTGCAGAAAGGCCATAGCCAGTTTCAAATGTACATGACAGCCTTAGTTTCCCCCCTATCAAATGCTGAGTAAGAGTCACTATAACAAATGGCTTAGAAAAAAATAAATTTTAGAAAAAAAACTAATATTGGAGGAATTCATAATCTGACAGACTCTATTAGCAGTTTATCAAAATCTGTTTCCTTTTCTTCTTGGACACAGAGATTGACTACATTTCCCAGTCTTCTTTGCAATTGGGTGTGGCCATGTGGCTGGGCTCTGGCCAATGGGAATTGAGCAGATGAGATAGCCTTCACTTCCTGGTTGGTCTGGCCCCTAAGAATCTTCTTTGGGTGATCTGCTCCGTGCTTTATGTCTTCCACATCACTGGGATAGTTACCAGGGTGGTCTCAGGAGACACTGTTGGGATGTAGGTGGTATAGACACCATCAATTAGTGCCTCTGACTACACAGAGCAGATTTTCCAGGTCTCAGTGCACTGACACAGAACCACCCTGACATCTACTCAAATCCTTATAATACTCCTTAAACTGTATTGTAATTACTTGTCCATGAATTTCTGTACCCAGTAGAATATGAGCTCATTGAGGACAGGTAGTCATTATTCATATTTAAATCCTCACTAGCTAATAAAACAGCTGACAAAAAGTGGTAACCAATTTTATCGAATCATAAGTGTTAGTTGACTTTGTTAAATTTATGAGCTGCTTCTTTTTTCTTGTTTATTAATGTTTGTTTGTTTTGTTTTCCATAACCCACATTAGGAATAAATTACCATACCCACAAGTAGATGCCTAAATTTATATGCCCATCACCAGGTAAATGGATATACAAACCCTGCTACATCCATACAATGGAACAGCACACAGCAATAAAAAGGAATGAACGACTGATACGTGCTACAACATGGATGAATCTCAGAATAACTAAGTAGAGTGAAAGAAGCCATGCACACTAAAGAGTATATAATGATTAATTCCTTTTATATAAAATTCTAGGAAGTGAAAACTAATATGCAGCAACAGAAATCAGATCAATGGTGCCTTGGGGATGGTGGGGTGGGAGGAGGAGGGTGAACAGGGACAGGTTGGGGGAAGGGATTATAAAAGGGTACAAGAAAATTTTTGGAGTGATTGATATGTTCATTGTCTTGATTTCCTGGACATATGTCAAAACTTTAGCTGTATTCTTTAAATATACATAGTTTATTGTATGTCAGTCATATCTGAATAAAGCTGTTTGCTTGTTTTAGGAAAAACTTTAAATTGGGGTATAGGAATGTAGGTGTCAACAACAATGAAAGCTTCTTAGTCTGGTGTAAAATGGGCTTCGGGGGTATTTCAGGAATAGTCACATTCAGGCATCTGCTGGAACCTTTCCAGAGGTGCTTGGTATGGAAGAAAAGAATATTGGTTGAGGAAGGAAAAGATGTGGGTTCTAGCTCAGACTCTCCTTTCATGCATTGTGTAGCTTCACATGGAAATGTCTCGAAAGTTGGGAGGGAGGGAGCCAAGTGCTCATTTCAGAAAGCAAGAGGGAATGTACCCCAGACTCATCTGGATTTGTTTCCCTACTTTGTCATTGAAGACTAACCCACATAACATAACATAGACAAGTGCAGGAAGCCTAAGTGTACAGTGATGAATTTGCACACACTGAACTCCTCTCTTGAGTGCCCCACCTCCAGATTAAAAATCAGAGCATCTTCAGGACCCCAGGGACCTTCCTCACACTCCCTTTCAATCACTACATCCGACAATCAAACCTCAATTTGAATTCTCCCTCCACCACTCATTGCCATGTGACTTTCAGCACATCTACTCTTCCATAAAGTGGAGCTCATATTGCCAACTTCACAGGTTTTGTTTCTTCAAGACTAGAATGAAATAACATGTTCAAATCACCTGGCACAAGGTCTAACATGTCAGAGGTGTTTCATACACAGGAGCTCCCTTCCTAAGAAGCAGCTTGGAAAGGCCAGACCCCAAAGGGCAGGGGGACAGTGTGGGAGACTCAGAGGAGCTCCCTCCCATCAGTGGCACACCCACGCGTAAGTCACTCGGCCTTCCTGGGTCCCAACCCCAGTTCGATGGAAGGGAGTCCCATCAATACTAGACTCAATATTGTGCTCCTCCAGGGCCCTGGCCAGGGACACAAGGATGAATGGGACACAGCCCTTGCCCTTTAAGAGTTTAGCATTCAGAGATCCCCAGTTCTGATCAGCCATGAGTGTGAGCCCCAGTTTCTGTGCAGTCGTGTCAATATGTAAATGAACAAACGGTGGGATCAGTACCACTTTCGTGAAATTGCTCATCACAAGTGCCGAAAGCTTTTAAAACCAGAATGTCTCATCTCGCTCTCCTACATCAGCATCTCTGCAGGTTTGGCCCCAGAAACATGCGTGTGTTGCTAATTCCCCAGGTGATGCTGATGTAAGTGGTCTACAAAGAACATATATACGAGCCCCTGGTAAGAGAGTTGGGGTGAAATTTGTACTGGGCCCAGGACCTACATTGCAAGTTAACCATTACTTCGTAAAATCTCTAACATCAATTTGCTTTCTCTTCATTTATCTCTTTCCCCTAAGATATACCTAAAACATACTCTCATTAATTGAGAATGTCCAGTTATTTGAGTTCTAATCAAACAACTCATTTCTTCTTTCAAACCAAGGTCTACGTTCTCCATCCCCACTGAACGTGGGCTATCAGGGATGATTTGCTGGTTTTGGAGCAGCAACTGATCACGACGTGACAAGCCTGTCCTGGGGCCGCCTCTGAACAAACAGCCCACAGCTCTGAGAACAAACTGTTCTGTCAGCCAGCAGGCTGCTAGCATGGATGACTCCCTACACCTGTTGTCACAAGTGCTAATGGTAAGTGACACCTATCACTGAAGACGTCTGCAGCAGCCTTCCCAAAAGAATGGACAGTTGCATCCAATTTCCAGCCTTGACTTATACAAAATAAAGAATGATGGTTAATAATTATACTAGTACCAACAATAGTCAGCATTTACAAGATGCCAAATCATATGACCAGACACTTTTGGTCACTTTGTATATGTTATTGGATTTAATCCCTGTTATAGATTGAATTACTGGCTCCAATTCTTCATTCTTCTTTTTGCCCTTATTCACACTCTTTGCCATGTGACTTAGAGTTGTCCCCAGAGGTGGAGTGTGTTGCCCTACCTATCCCCTCAGGCAAGCCTAGGCGACATCTGCCAACCACATATGTGTAAGAATGAGTGGTTGTGACTTGAGGCCTCACATATGGTGACTTGTTAGACAACAACTGAGGGAGGGAGAAAAGAGGTAGGAGGAGGTTACCTGGGGGAGGTGACACCTGAAGCACATTTTGAAGAGGGAAATTTAATACATATTTCACCAATAAGAAATATGGGCTCAAAGGTTTAAGTCACTCAGCTAAGACCACATTCTGTAATCATATGTGGCAGTCAGGACCAGGATGCAAACCCAGGTCTGAGTGCCTTGGAACGTTTTCTTCCCACCCAGGTGCTAGCCCATAAAACATCTGTCCCTCTGCATGACAGGTCATTGGAGGATATTGGTCCAGACTTCAGTCTCATAGACAAATTCAGTGATATCTGCAAAATATCTCCTAAAATAGTTGCTGCTAAAATGATGTTGGGGATAATTGAATCCTGGTTTGATTCAGAGGCTATCAGGGTTTTCAGGTGTCTCAAGGCCATCGATGCAAACAGCAGTCATCAAAATGTTCCAGGTACATCGCAGTTCTCAGTTATCTAAATTGCGTGTTGTACACTGTTTCATGCATCACAGAAAGAGAGACTACCAGACATCATTTGCCTCCTGATGGAAGTACGCATCACCACCTATTGTCGTATTCTTGTCCGAAAAATCAAACCTAAATTTAATCCAAGTACCACTCACAGGAAAAACAGTACACCACAAAGGCAATCTGAGAAATTCAGACAAAATGAGCAACTCAGTGCAGAACAAACAACTCCCAGTTTCTACAATAAATAAATTGTGAGGAAAATGGATGTTCTAGGCTAAACGCTGTCCCCCCAAAATTAACATGTTGAAGCCCTGCCCCCAGTATCTCACAATGTGACTGTGTTTGCAGACAGCACCTTTAAAGGGGCAACCAAATTAAAATGAGGTCATAAGGGTAGACTCTAATCCAGTCCGATTGGTGTCCTTACAAGAAGAGGAGACCAGGACATGGATGTGCATAGAGGAAGGACCATGTGAAGACACAGGAAGACAGTAATCCACAGGACAAGCAGAGAGGCCTCAGAAAAAAACAGCGCTGCCAATAGCTCGATCTCAGAATTCCAGTCTCCAGAATTGTGAGAAAATAAAATTCTGTTGCTTAAGCCACTCAGTCTGTGTGATCCTTTATTATGGCAACCCTAGCAAACTAATATAGGGCCAAAAAAGGGAATGAATTCATGATTAAAAAGAAACCTAAGAGACGCATCAACCATTTACAATGTATGGATTTTATTTAAATAATGATTCAAACAAAAATTGATTCATACCCACACACATATTTGTCAAGCACATAATAGATTCTCAATAAATATTTAAATGAATGAATGAATATCTGTCCCTTATATTCAGAGCTAACGCTTTGGGCATTATTCAATGTACCTTTCAGGGAACAGAAATCAGCCTCCAACAACTCCTAACAGCTGGTCTTTGGTTTCTGGCATATCCAGAAAATATCTTATCTTTCTTCTGTATTTGAACCTTATATGGGAGGGAAGCTACTATACTTCCCCTGGTACGTCTTCCCTTTCTGCCCTAGACACTTCAGCTCTTTCACCTGCGTCCAGGCTGTGGCTGCCAGAGCCATCCCAAGCATCCTGCTCGCTATGTCCTGGAAGAAGGTATACACAGCACAGGCTCACCTTGCTCAGGGCTTTTGAACTTGCTGTCCCTTTGTCAGAGACTGTCCCGGCCCCAGATACCTGCTCACCCCCTCCTTTGCTCTGTTCAGGTCTCTGCTCAATGTCACTTTGCCAAAGAAGTCTTCTCTTGCCTTTTCTTTGCTTTCTTTTATTTTGTTTCCTTTATTTTGCTTCATGTCTTTTGCACAGCACATATTATACATCTATACACATCTTTCCAAACTGTCTCCATCCAATGAACTCATCCCTGCTGTATCCCCACCACTGAGGACAGGGCCTGTCGCTCTGCAGGAGCTCAACCAGTATTTCTGGAGTGAATGAGTAAATGACAGCTGTCATTAAAGTGGGGCATTCTAGTTCCAAGTCATGGCAAGTATCTTTTCTTATTTCCCCTGCTTCCCTTTAAAAGAACTCTGCAACAAGCCTAGAAGAAGCAAAAGGATGTTCTGTCCTTGGCCCTTCAGGCCCCCCAGCAGCCGTCCCCCGCCCCCCGCCAGACCGCCCAGGCTGCAGCAGGACAGCCCAGAGGTGCTTTGCGGCCATCTGCAGACCACCAGGCTCAAGGCGGCCCAGCCGTGGAGACAGCAAGAGTCCTTAGGGACACACGCTTCAGGCAGACATGCACCCACCAGTAACACATTTGACTTTCTCCTCATCAGACTGCTTGTTTGCATCTGCCCATGTGTACTTTGGCTTCCAAAGCCTCTGTTTACAAATGTGGGTCAAGAAAGGACAGGAATTCCAACAACATGCGATTCACAGAAGCCGTCTGGTGGCCTCCGTTCTCGTTTTTCCTTGTAAGAAGGCAGTGTGGAAGAGCATCGAGTCACTGACTGGACTTGGAAGTCACCCAGCCCCAGTTGATGTCCAGTAGTCATCTGTGTTTACCATCCTGTGACTTTGAGTAAATCATGTAATCTCTGTGAGCCTCAATTTTCTCATTTTTTAAAAAGAAAGTAATGAAACAAACTTATCGGAGTTAAAACCAATGTAGAAAGAGAGTAGCATGTGGAACTCACTCATTAATTTGATATTGTTATTTGCATTCCAGATAATGCTCTAATATGTCTCCTCTCAGGCAGCATCCTGGAGTTGTCCTTGACTCCACTCTCTCCCTGAGACAACCGACCACCGTCCTACCCCTTAATCGATCATGAATCCATCTACTTCTCCCTCTTCCTATGAGGATCATAGGAAAACTGGTTGCTACTAGCACAGACTCAGGAAATGTCAGCCGGGGAATTTAGTCATGTCTCCACCACTTCTGGCTGGGTGATCCTGAGCAAGTTACTTCTCTTCCACGTGGCTCAGTTTCCTGATCTGCAAAATGGGGGCGGCGATGATAGCTGTGGAGCAAACGCTGTTGCTTGACTCCTAAAAGCTTCTCCCAACACTCTTCCCCATTGCCACTTCTATTATGGAAGCTAGGAAGCCAGATAGAGTTCCCAGCCTTCTTTGCAGCTGGGGGTGTGCTGTGACTCACGCTGGCCCGAGAGATGTGAGCAGAAGTCAACTGATAAGTGCTGACAAAGCTTGTGGGTTAAATTATAATATCCACATAAAATGCTTAAGGAACAGCCTGGCAAATAATGTGTGGGTGTTTGTGGAATGAACATAGAAAGGTAGAGATGGGAGGAGTCAGGATTCAGCAAGAGGCAGGAGGTGAAGTCCAGGCAGTCTGAGACGCTTCCAGGGAGGTAGAAGTGCTGGAAGGGAGGATGGGATCTGGGCAGGGCCTGGACAACCCCACCCCACGCTTCCTCAAGACCATCTCAGAAGCTGCCTGTCCCTTGAGGGGAGCCAATTAAAGTGCCAATTACAAGGGACCCACCATTCATCATGGACCTGTGAAGTACTTATGAATTGGTCTCCACATTACCTGGTTTATACAGAAAGCATTCCAGTCGTCATTAGAGTGAACAGTGTCTTTCATCTCACACCGCCTCCCCGCCTCCCAGCCAGACAGGGCAAAGCTCTGCGGGAAGCCCCGGGACACAAGGTTGCAAACAGCAAAGTCCCCTGGGCTGCCCTGGTGGGGTGATAGTAACCACAGCCCCGCTTGGGGGAACACCCATGTCTGAAACACCCTCATGCGCCCTGTCCCCAGCTGGAGAGCTGCAACACTGTGTCCAGGCCCTCCAATGTCATGGAGGCCGTGGAGAGATGTCAGGAAAAATCCCAGTGAGTGGGTCTGCTATGGTCACAGAAACTGCCCCTCACTTTCCTGAATCTGGGTGGGTCACTCCCACCCACCCAGCTACCCACCAGGTAGAACTGCTGACACTGGGGGAGAAGGCAGGAAACAAACAGGGGGGAAATATTCCCCTGAAAGAGAGGCTCCAAGGTGCCCCACTGAGGTGGCCGATGACCGTGCAGGGGTGTGCCCAGAGGCTGACTGAGCACGGGTGGTGCTAGCCCAGGCTTGGACATGCCTCAAATATGTAAAAGGTTATATTATGCTGGGCACTCAGTAGCCCTTTTGAAAACATGTTTTAAATACCTTCAGTGTCTAGTTTCTCACGGGCTTAACCTGAAACACAACCACAGGAATGTCCTTTCCAGAATGCAAATCAGACCTTGTCATTTTCCTGCTCAGAGACTTTGGTGGCTCTGCCTTAACGACGAACTGAAGCTCAGCCTGGCAGATGTGCCCACTGTTTCCTTTTTCCTGTATGCTGGACTTCCCAAACTCATTTGTATTCCCCGAACACACACTGACACTCAGCCTTGCTTGCCTCTGTACATAACTGCATTCATTTGACGATTCCTTCATTCATGGAATGAACATGCATTAAGCACCTACTGCATGCCCTTATGTCAGTTACTAAGATACAAAGGTGAACAAGAACAACTGCTTGTCCTCAAAGATTGTATCATCAGGAGTGCCCACACCTGACAACTCATCCGAATCGCCCTGTGCTTCTTAAAAGCACAGAAGTTGGGTTTCATCCCAATATCCCAGGATGGAAGGAAAGGGATGAAAAAAACAGCCAGCAAAAGCATCTCGAGAGGGATAGGGGAGCTGAATTCACATTTCTCCTATTGCCTTTCTAGGAATCTGTCAGGTGAATGGCAAAAAGCTGGGTTTTGGAGTCAAAAAGACTATGGTTCAAAACTCAGGCATCCGTATATTCTGCCTTGCTCGGACATTTCACCTTTACATCTGTTGCCCGATGATGTAATTAATAGTCTCCCCTTTTACTCTCAGTAGTGCCCCGATTTGGATGACAAAGTATTTGGTCACCTTATTCTATAGTCAGCTTTACCCTCTCTTACCCATGAGAACCCGGGGAAAATGATTGAAACCTCCTGAGACTCAATTTCACTGTCTATATTACAGAGTGAGTAAAACCTACCTGAGGACATGTAAGAATTAAATGAGATCATATCTGCCAAGTCCCTGGCATAGTAGGTGCCTAATTCACAGAAGCTGTGATCATTCTTTGCTTCGTAGAACGTGGTCCTCATCTGCTTTGCATTGTTCACTGTCAAATGAAATGATTCCTTACTGATGAGAGCACATTCAGATGAAAATAGAGCATTTACGTTTGTGGAGAGGATGGGCCTGAACCATCAGGACATTGCTTAGGTGGTCACTAAGATAGGATGACAAGCATATCTTCAGTATCTCTGTGACAGTAAACTTCAGCTCAACCTCCTGGAAAGCAAGGCTTTACCAGCCTCCTCACTAGTTTAAGTTTTTCATAGAGTTGGGTTAACTGCCCACAACAGGCCCAGATGGCGGGAGCTGCAGGCTTTTTTGATGTCCAGGGCCGGGCAGAGGAGACAGACTGACACACTAGCTGTCTGGGTGACCATCTGCTCCCCCCACAGTGCTGATTCATCAGAGGGTGAGAAGGACCCATCTCAGCCTGTCTGCACAGTGATTCACTGATGCCCACCAGAAAGCCCCCATCTTAGGTCCTCTTTCTGAGCTCGTCAATTACGATTTGAGGCCAAAGGAGACTTGAGGGAAGGGAGGGTACAAAGATCTGCCAGCTGGATCGAGTGGGAGGCTGGGAGGGAAGAGGAAGTACTGGGTACAGCTGGCTCCCAGAGCGGGAACTTGGAAACAGCTAGAGAAAAAAAACTGTAATAAATGGTGAATATTCATAATACTGCAGAGGTCCTCAAGGGTTAGGAAATCTCACCAAGGATAGGAAGACAGGCCAGGGCTTTACAGAAATCAGAAATCTTTTTGGATGAGACTCTATGAAAGTTGCCAAGTGAATGGATTATTTAAAAGTCTAAAGCTTATCAAACTTAAGATAAAGTGGATCAACATAAAGAAGGTATCCTTAGAGTCCAGCATAAAAGGAAGACTAGGACAGGAGTTATTCAGTCCTGTTCTAGAGAGACAGACACTGAGGCTGGTAGATATTTAAGTCTCTAGAATTATCCCTGAGTTCTCTTGTACAGGGCTAAAAGTGGTTAGTTTTCCCGAAGTGTGGTAGGTAAGATTATCAGTGTGTATACACAGAAAGAAATATTATTTTAGTAGTAACCTGTGCATTCATACCACTTGTACATCAAACCCAGATTACCACATGTATTTTTCTTGGAGCACAATTAAGTAAAAATATGCAAGTTTTTCTTTCTCTCGACATGCCAAGCCTCAGAGTTCATGCAGTTCTTTCTGCCTGAAATGTTTTCTGTCCAACCTTCACCTGCCCAACTCTTTCTTGTCATACAGGTCTCAGGTCAAATGCTTTCTTCTCTGACAGGCCTTCCCTGGCCTCTCTGTCAAACATGAGTATTGCCTGTGTATTCTCTCTCCAGCCTGCAGTCTATTTTCTAAAGAACTTTTCAGGATCTCATCCATATCCTGGTTTACCTGTTCGTTACATGTCCCTCTTTTCCAGGATGTAAGCTCCGCGACAGCAGGAATTCCTCCCTGGCCTTATTTTTGCCTCTCCCCAGCATCTAGCCCATGGTTTGCCATAAATAGATGTTTAACACATATTTGTTGAATAAAGATTCATTAAAGTGAATTATGGTCTTAATAATGCCACTCTTGCATGGGACAAGAAAAAGTGTAGAGTTGTGGCTAAGGTATGGGGAATTATGTGTCACCTTGGACATGGCCAGGGGAGAATGTAAAATGTTTGGTAATGATCATGCACTCTCTCCTCTACCTGAGCCATGGACTCAGGTGGGTTTAGATCAGAATGAGCTGTTTGCCCTATGCTGGTAAATATGGATTAGAAGGCACAGCTTAGAAATGAGTCCAAAATAGTTTTCCTGTTCTTCTGATGGAGATTATTCACCCGGTTGCAGCTAGAAAATCACAGGTCTCCCTCCTTCCTTCTCCTCTTCTTCTCTCCCCCACTCCTCCCATTGCCCTGACTCAGTGCAAGCCTGCTCCAGGAGGCTGACCTTAGGGCAAAGGGAGGAGCTGAGAGAACATCTGTGACACTGAAAGCCATTCTTCTACAGGGAGGAGCAAGCCAGGATGGAAGCTTCCTACCCAATTCTTCTGAGATTATAGAAATTTCTATATGGAAGTGGAGGAAAGGATAGAAATAGCATGGTTCTCCTTAGAGTAAATGTCACGGTCATGCCTGTGTCATGGGTAAAAAGAGAAGTTGAGAACCACTATGAACAACTGTGAGCTCATGGGTATCAGGGAGTATGTCTTCAACCACTATTTATAGACCACTGGTCCTAGTATATACCTTTGTACCTGGCACACAGTAGTGGTCAATAAGTGTGTGCCTAACGATGTGCTTTGAAAGAGTGGAAGACTGTATGAATGGTTGAATGGATTGGTGATTGAATGAATTAAACATCAACCTCTTATGAATCTGGTTAATGTGAGTCTTATCTTAAATCCTGATCCCCATAGGATGTATAAGAAGAAAATAACTGTTATGTATGAAAGCTGAGAACTAGAACCTGGGCAGCAGTGACCCCCACTAACTTCTGGCCATATTTTAAGCCCTCTTGAGATTCCTTTCAGCTCCAAGCAAGCTAGATTTCTTAGAGTGGGTGATTCACATCAACTGTGATCATCCAATAAGCCGTCTCTGCCTGCCTTCCACTTTTTGGGGCTCATAACTCCATGGACTCTGTAAGTATCAAAGCCAAACTTCTGGAGATCTGTGAATTTGGAAAAGGAAAAATACAGCTTTATTTTCACTCACCTCTAACTGAAATTTAGCATTTCCATCACTTGTGTATGTAGGCAACAAACCACAGTTTATTAGCAATATCTTTGGCTTTTATTATCCACAAAATTCACAGATCATTTCATATCATATGTCAGCTGTTACAAGGTCCTTAAAATCTTGCTTATTTCATGTCTATTTCAAAGTTGCATTAGTTATTGGACCTCTGGCAGGTCTTCTTTGATGCCTTCATAAATAGCATATATAGTACTTGTGGTAGGCAGGACTCTAAGGTGAACCTCAATGACCCCACCTACTCATACTCACGACCTGTAGAGTCTCCTCTCCTCTCTTGAGTGTGAGCTCAACCTAGTGACTTGCTTATCATGGATAGAATAGAGCAAAGTGAGGGGGGTGTCACGTACAAGATGAGGCTATAAAAGATAGTGACTTCCGACTTCTGTCTTGATCATACTCACTCTTCCTCACTCTGATGGGGCCAGAAGCTGTGCCATGAGCTGTGCTGTGGAGGGGACCCTGTGTCAAGGAGCTGAGGGCAGTTTCCTGCCAGCAATCGTCAGGAATTGATAACATCAGTTCAATGTCCTGTGAGAAATCAAATCCTGCAGACAACCGTGTGCGTGAGCTTGGAAGCAGATCCATCCCTGGCTCATCTTAAGATGGCTTCAACTCTGGCTGACATCTGAATTGCAGCTTCATAAGAGACCCAGAGCAAAGTTAAGCCATGCACAAACTCTTGACCCAAAGAAACTGTGACATAATAAGTGTCTGTTGCTTTAATAGGCTGTTTGTTGTTCAGCAATGGATAACTAATACAGTAGTGTGTGTGTGTGTGTGTGTGTGTGTCTGTGTATAGTGTCCTATAACTGTTTCTCAATATAACTACTTTCTTTTGAAATCCAATGTATTTTTATTTTATGCATTTAAAAATCATTACTCTAAGGCCGGGCACGGTGGCTCACGCCTGTAATCCTAGCACTCTGGGAGGCCGAGGTGGGTGGATTGCTTGAGGTCAGGAGTTTGAGACCAGCCTGAGCAAGAGCGAGACCCCATCTCTACTAAAAAATAAAAACAAATTATCTGGCCAACTAAAAATATATATATAGAAAAAATTAGCCGGGTGTGGTGGCACATGCCTGTAGTCCCAGCTACTCGGGAGGCTGAGGCAGTAGGATCACTTAAGCCCAGGAGTTTGAGGTTGCTGTGAGCTAGGCTGACGCCACGGCACTCACTCCAACCCGGGCAACAGAGCGAGACTCTGTCTCAAAAAAAAAAAAAAAAAAAAAAAAAATCATTACTCTGAGAAAGGGTCATAGGCCTCGCCAGTCTGCCAAAGTGATCCATGCTACTCAGAAGTTAAGAGCCCCACACTCTGTTTTAGAAATACATGGTTCCTTGGAAAGGGTGTTAGGGAACAGTGTACCTCTGAAGCCACATCCTCCTGATTTGGGACGTAGCGAAATGGAGTTTAGTTCAGCTGATGAAGTCATTGAGATTGAGGCAGTAGATTCTCATGCAAACAGCAAGAGACACCAAAGGGAAAGGAGAGAGCAGAGAACCCATATGGCAAGTTTGAGCCCTAAGTCTGAAGGGTGACAGAGCAAGGAGGCACATAGAGAAGTCATAGATAGAGCCAGGAATGTCAGATTTTGAAGAAGAGAGCCAGCCTGGGCCAGAGCAATGCAGGATTTGGAGAAAATGTGGTGTCCCCAGGTGGTTTAGCCTGATGTAATTAAGGGCCAAGACCAACCAGCAAGGTGACTGTAATTCTGTCTCCCACTCAGAGTAGAAATCTCATGCTATGTGACAGGCATTTATGCCCTGCTCTCCTGCATCCATTGCCAAAGCCTGCCCTCCCACCTGGATGCTAACCTCCTTGAGGTCAGGGCCCGTGTGACTTTGTCTCCTTTGCACCTCAGAGACCTATTGTACCATACATGTTTATAAACCAAATACCTGCTAAGGGACAGTGCTGGGCCTAGGAAACAGAGATTTATGAGTAAGGCTCAGTCTCTGTCTCAACTTGTTCATGGTTTAAAGAGGGAGCCAGACACATATAGAAATGGACATTAGAAAGCCTCACTTCAAATGCAAATTGCACACCTGACCAGGTTTGAAAGGTCTCCAAGCCTTGACTTTACCTCTATTAAAGAAAGGTAGTAACACTCATCTCACTGGTTTGCAGAACATTAGATGAGATGAGATAATTAAAGAGCCTAGCGTAGGTCTGACATGTGGCAGACATGCCTGCCTTGCTGCCTATTGTCATACCATTTCCAGTCTGCTGATCACAAGTCCCCAGTGTTCCTGTGAGATCTAATTCCTCTAATTCCTCTGTGGTAGACTTCTGAAGACGGGTTCCGCTCCCTGCAAACTTTCCTTCTCACTGAAAGATAATATTCATGTACACGCTGTATTCTGTGAGCTCTTAGAGGCAGGAACCATGTGGAACTCATTTTTGCAACTCCAGCAGGTAGAAGAGTGCTGACTCAAAGTAGGGGCTGTTCAGCACATGTTGAATGATTAAGATGAGAAATAAGCCAGGCGCAGTGGCTCACACCTGCAGGCCCAGCTACTCGGGAGGCTGAGGCAGGAGGATCTCTTGAGCCCAGGAACTGGAGGTTGCAGTGAGCTCTGACCATACCAGTGTGACATCGTTATGCAATAAAGGTCATTATGAGCTGGGGGAGAAGGGCCTTGGCCTGACTATTAAAATGTAGAGGACTTGGATGAGTGGTGGGGAATTAGAGGTGGAGAAAGGAGGAAGATAGTGAAGGTCTGAGGTCACATCTGCAGAAGGGAGGAGAGATACTGATGGGTAGGTGCACAAAAGAAGCTACAACGGCCTCCACCAAGTTTCACTAAAGAAAATAAAGATCAGAAGCAATTATGGCAAATGTCAACAACTGTTAAATCTGAGTGTAGGTACAAAGGTGATTGGTATATCCCCTATGCTTCTTGCAAGTTAGAAATATGTTGTGGTAAGAGAGGAAGGAGAAGCATTGTGGGTGAGAGGACTAGCAGGGACAGGTGCAGAGGTCAGGGGACATGTGGCAAACACCGAACAGGGAGCCCCTAGGTAGAGGACCTCTTACTTGGGTCCTACAAGCAGAGTGTCCCAAGTGAGGGGCAGGGGAGCAAGTTGGGCACTGTCCTTGGTCCTGAACCAAAACCACACCCTTGGGCATTGCTATTTCTGGTTATCTTAAGACAGTGGGTTCCTGCACAGTCACCCCAGTGCTTATAGGTTTCCTTGGTAGTCTCTAACTTGATATTTGTAAGTCCAATTTTACCCAGCTACTGCTATTGCAAAAAACAAAAAGAATGCTAACGACAGAAGAAGGAGTTTTTTTTCAACCTGATAAGAGTATGTGTCTATTATTTATTAGCCTCTTGTATGTGCTGAACACTGTGATAAACAACTCTTATATATTGACTCATATTGTTATAATTATCCTCATTTCATAGGTGAAGAAAGAGGTACAGAACGATCGAGATCACAGAGCTCATAAATGGCAGAGTTGAGATTAAAGGAGGTCACATAAGTACACATTCCAGGAATTAGCTAATCACTCCTCGGAACATGCAAATAAGGCCTTCAACCAGAGGGAAGCATCTCCATGAAGTCATTGTCTCAATACTTTCTGGAGTTTTCATCTGCACAGGGAGAGTTGTGGATTCCAAAAACAACAATGTAGGTGAAAGTACCTCAATGAACTACAAAGTCCTCTGCTGGTGCTGGCCGCTGTTTCTACTCTTTGCTATTGATAGTGATGGTGACAGTAAGACCAATATGCCTTCTGCAGATGCCAACAACATAAACTCTATTCTACTTCCATTGCTCAGGAAGGTAAGCCAAGGCAAAAAAATAATAAATATAGAAAAAGCCCCAAGACGGAGTGGGACAAACCTGGATTTGTGCCCTTTATTTTAACATGTATTAGCACCGTGACTGTGGCAGGGTCATTTAGTAGCCTCCCAGCTTCACTTTCCTCTGCTAAGAAGTGGTTATGTCAGTCCATAAGGACAAAAGGGATACTATGTAACAAGGCAGCCTAGTAAAAAATATAACTCTGATGATGGTGACAGTAGCCATCATTTATTGGTTGCCTGGTACCTCATGCCTGGCACTGTGTTTAGGCACTTTATGCACATTAGCTCCAAATCTCATACTGGCCCTAGGAAGTGGCTATCATTATCTCCATTTTAAAGGTCACAAAACTGAGGTTCATGGAAGCCTTAATAACTGTAAGTGAAAGCAGAATCCAGTTTGAATCATCTAATCACATGGTGACCGGGGAGCTGGGTGGCCAGGGCTGGCAGTGGGAGGTGACCACACCCTAACTTTTCCAGAGTCTTGGCGGATACTCCCCAAACAGGTTCCACTCAGAGCTAGAGTCTGAGGAGAGAAAAATCTCATGGGCTGCCACACAATGTACCAAAATGCCAAATTCCATGGATAGCAGAAATCAGTCTGGCCCCTCAGGTGCCCAGAGGGCAGCTGCCTTTGGCCCTCACCTGTCTCTCCCTTCCTCCTGTCACTGAATTGAAGGAAAACTTGTCCTCCAGGCAGCAAGAGCCAGTGCAAGGGAGCTGGGCTCCCTCCTTCCTGCTTGCTGAGCAGAGGAGGGGACAATGGAGGAAATTGTGCCAAAGGTCACAGTGTTCTTGGTCAGCATGTTCTGCTTTGAAGGCGGAGAGCTGCCAGCATCCAGCAAGAAGAACACCGCAGGCTGCTCCGCCTACCAGGCCTCGGACAAGCTCCGGCTGGACCTCCACAGCTGCTGCACACTGGAGGGAGGGCCACCCCCACCAGAGACTTCCTTGGCAGCTCCAGCAGCACCCTACGGAAATGTCCAAACCACAGAGCACACGACAGCGTCACAGATGTGCCCAGGCACCTTGCTCTCTTGGCCTCCAAAAGCCTGCCACACGTGCCTCCAACACCAACCCCCTCGTGGAGGGTAAACATGCCTGCATTGCTCAGCCCTTTCTCCTTCCCCTCACTGTACTGATCACTTCTCCTGCGTTTGTTCAATCCTGACCCCTCCCAAAAACGTTCATTGTGTATCACTACGTAGCTGACACGGGACCAGGTAATGGTGGTCTAGTCATGAAAACACCAGCATCCCTGTCTTTGAAAGGTTTATAGAGGAAGGGACCCTTTAAACAATAAAAGAAGGGTTAATATAGAATTAAAAATTGTGATTGGCACTGCAAAGGAAAGAGAGCAGGGTGTCAGGGGAGACAAGACAGATAGGGAAAATGCCACATGGGAGGCCAGGAAAGAAAGGTCTCTTCAGGCAGAACCACTGAGGCTGTGGATTGAGGATCAGCAGAAAGTCACCCTGTGAGGGGTTGCAGTATCTCAGAAGGGCTGCTAGGACTCAACAGAATCGAGAACAAGTCCCTGCACAGAAGAAGCACAAAATTAACAATCACTACTGTTTATAAGTTCAGGTCTCTGAACTCCAGACACCCTGGTCACTCTTAATGCCCCCAGCCACCCTCCAGACTCCATCATTTTCCATAGACACACAGACAGACACACATCTGGTAGAGGAGGCAGATTTGTGTCAGAAGTAGAGTGAGTGGTTTGATGGGCTTCCAAGTTAGTCGACTGGAACACGGGTTCTAATCCCAACTCCATTTGCTGTGTGGCCCTGGGCAAGTGACTTCACGTCTTAGGGTCCCAGTTGTCTCATGGATAACTTGTGTAACAGAAACTTTATGCCAGTTGTCCTCCTACCAAGGAGGACTACACAATGCTCACTTCACAGAGCTCTTAGTAGGATGACGAGCTCTCTGTGCCACTCAGCATACTGCTCGGCACAAATTTATGCTCAGTGAATTGTTGCATGCCTCTGTTACCTATCTGCAAAATGGGACTACTGGTAGTCTCTACTGAAGGAGGTGGTTCTCTGGAACAAATGGTAATGTCCCTGTAAAGTGCTCAGCAGGTTTCCTGGCACATGTTTATGCGATAATGAAGGTGAGATGTTAATAACAATGATGACTGGTAGTTACTGCACTCCTGGTGTAACAGATCTTACAACTCTCCATTCTCCCCGCTCCTCCTGCCTGGGGCAGTCCGGACAGTGACCACCGCCATCTGTTAGTTCAGTGACCATTTCCAACTTTTGCTGATAACACTTCAGAACCGCCCACCCCCACCCTGAGAACAGTTTACCCAAGGACTGAGTCTATTTTTATTTTTAAAGAAGGAAACAAACTCATGCGCCAAAGCAAAGGCTTCTTCAAAACAAGACAGGCCTCAGACAAGGCCACGGCCCTGGCTTTTAGGAATTGGGAAAGAGGTTTAATTTCCAGTAACCTCTTGGCAGAAGATAATAACTGCATCTCTCACTCTGAAGTTGTGAGCCAAGGTCCTTCATCCTCTGGTCTAGCACAAAGATCACGTGCTTCTCTATTTGAAGTTGTGAGATTATCTTGCTTCAAACAACATCAGCTTTTGTCACTGTCCCTGGCTCCTTCACCCCACTTTCTGGAGCAAGGAGCCGTGCACCATAAACCCTTCTAGTGCATTATCCAGGCCATAAGGTGCCCGCCATCAGTACTTCTCTGATAAACCTCTCATTTCCCCAACCCAACCCAGCCCCACCTAGGTTAGCCCATTTTTCCATCGGATAGACCTTTCTTGTGCACTCATAATGTGCCATGCACAGTGCTAGGCACCGAGGGACAGGCCTGTTGAGTATGATACCGTCTGCCTTCCATGTTTATGCAGACTACAAGTATACACCTACATCTCAATATAATGTGTCAAATGCACTAAGAAAGGAAAAAGGAGAGTGTTGTGAAAACCCAGAAGAATAGAAGAGGGGCTTAACCCTATGTGGGGAGTTTAGTATAAGTTGGAGAAGGGGACACCTGATCTAGTCAAGAAAGGAAACGGTTATTTTTCACCCATAACTTCCCTGGTCATTCATCTCACCAACACAGAGTAAGTGACCCTTCCTGAGCCCACCCAATCTCTCTGGCAGCTCCCCAATCCCATCTTAGCTCTCAGCACACAGCTCTATAAATGCACGTTTCATTATTTAACTCCCAGGCCAGACTAGAATCCCTATGAAGGTGGCAACTAGGCCTGTGGTGTTATCTGTTGTATCCGCAGCACCTAACACAGTACCCAGCACATAGTAGGCACACAATCAGTATGTGTCACATTGAACAAAATATCTTTTGGCAACCTAATATTGTGAAGGCCCCATGCTAGATAATGGTGATATTACTTAGACAAATATGCATAAAGAAGTAATTAACAGTAGAAGTTGGCAAATGTCAATACTGAATGAGTGATACGTATTGTAGATGTTAGGTATATTCAGTTTGGTTTATTTAAATGCAGTTTAACAAATATTAATGGTCCCTTCTTATGTGAAGGGCACATTCTATGAAAAAAAGAGGATACAAAAATAAGTCAGAAAACAGAAGCCTTTACACTCAACGTGTTAACCCAGAAGAGTGAATATAAGTGCACGGAAAAAAGAGCTACACAAATTAGAGGCTACAACTGTCCAAGGGAGGGGCATCGAAAAGATTGTAGAAGGTGTTTGGAAAGCATCTGGACTGAAGCACTTCCATGTGGGTCCAGATGGAGTGAGGCTAAGAAACTACTGCAGGAAGAGAAAGCACCAGAAACAGACAAGAAGGAAGACAGAAAATCGGTGGTGCTTTTCAGAAACACCTTATTTGACAGTCATCTAAAGATAGTGCTAAGTAGTAGAAAAGGCCTCACCTCAAGCATTCAGTACGCCTGACCCACTCTTCCAGGGATCTCCTACATCCACAGCGCTGGAGCATCATGGAGCTGGGACTCAATGGCCACACTGAAGCACGGGCCCCTTTCCTTTCTCTGAGGAAGAAAATGGTATAACCAAACCATGTCTTAAGAGCACCACAAGCAGCTATGTAGTAGCCATGTGCTGCTTTTTTCTTCCCAGTACTTCTTCTTCCTTGGAGGAACCACACGCTTCTCCATTCCAAGTGGTTCTAATAGGTCTTCAGTCAGGGTAGTCCAAACCAACCCGCAGTCTTAGGAATGGACACAAGAAGGTCCACCATGAAACCATTCCCCTGCACTGATGACCAGGTCACTGGCAGGCACGTGCCTCAACAACAGCCATTTAGAATCTTTATCTGAATGCACAGATATTGGAAAGAGAGTTCTTTTTTTTTTTTTTTTTAGCTGATGTTGCTAAACTAGAAGGGAACAAATTGGAAATATTTGTGGCCATCTTTGCTGTCCCTTAGAGAGAGACCATCAAGTGGCATGAAGCCAATGTACAGGAGAAGCCAAGCTGAAGGATGGAGAGAGGGCCTGAACACATGCTTTGACAGATGGTGAGTTTTAAAACCTGAATGGCTGAAAGAAGGGTAGACCTATCCACAGAAATGCAGATGTCAGGAAGATGAGCTGATATTCAGAGAAAGATATTATCGCCTCAAATCACCAAATCTTAGAATTAGAAAGAGCTGTAAAGGGATTTTATCTAACCACTTATCTGATGCTTGAATTGTTCTACCTTTTGTGTATGTTTTCCCCATAATGAGTTTCATTCCACTGATGGTTTCATTCAGTCAACAAATGTGATTATGCAGTTGATCAATCTGGTGAATAAACCATTAAGAGTCCACTTTTGGAAAGTCTTTCCATTTAGATGGAGAGAAAGGCAATAAATAAATGAATATATAACACATTGTTGGGTTTTGCATATAAGCTAATATGAAAAAAATGAAACAAGGCCACATGATGGTGTTGGGGTGTGCTCTGTTAGGTCAAGTGGCCAATGAAGGGCTCCTGAGGGGGATCACATTTAAGTAGAAACCTGAATGATGGGAAGAAGTGAGTTACACAGTCATCTGGACAAAGGAAGGAAGAGTATTTCAAGCAGAAGTCACTGAAGTGGGAGAGAACTTGCCTATGGGACCACCAAGAAGCCAGGTGTGTGTAGAGCTGGGTGAGTGTGGGGGAGACTGGCAGGGCAGGAGGTCATGGTTGCCAGTGGATGGAACACATAGAGCTTTGTAAGCCATGGTGAGTAGGATGAAAATGCATGGCTGAGGTTTATGTAGGGGAATGCCATACAAAGAATATCTAGGACAGTACCTGACCCAGATTCCATAAATGGGATTTGACTTGTCAGGAGAGTAGAGAAAGATAAGTGGGAAGAAAAATAAAAAGGAGTTCTAGGCAGGGGGCCATGAAGACCTAAGAGCAGCAACAGAAATGCACTTGAGCCGTCTGCAGGAGAGTGAGTGGGCAGATGTGGATGAATGCAGCGGAAGTTCCAGGTAAAGGCCCGGTGGACCAGGAACCTGAGAAGGGAGGCTGGAACCCTACCTTGGTGAGACTTGGATGCCAGGCTAAGGAAATGACTGCTGATTAAGTGGGCTGTGGGAGCCATTAAAGGTTTTGGGGAAGGGAGGAAGAGTATACTCTCTGCCTTAGCAAATCTTAATTGTATCCTTGGAGAGGAAGTGTAATGAACTAGGCATAAACATGAACTGTGATTCCAGCAGATCTTGTTCAAATCCAGCTCCACTCTTCCTGTATGATCTTGGGCAACCACACCAAAAGAGTGAGGACAAGGAAGAAAATCAGAAACACATCCAGAGGAGTCTCATCTTCCACAAGGAATGTTCTAGAGCAGGCATTGGCCAGCTACTTTATCTTTGAAAATAAAGTTTTATTGGAACACAAACACATCATCCATTTGTATTTTGCCTAAGGCTCTGTTTGCACACTACGATGGCAGGGCCGAGTAATTGTAACAGAGACCTATGACCAGCAAAGATGAAAATACTTACTATCTGGTGCTTTACAGAAAAAGTTTGCTGACCCCTGCTTAGAGTCTTATGGAATAAAACTTGATGTAACAGGATTGTCCCGCTTCAGGAGGAGAGAAAAAAATAGTAAGAACAACTTGATGCACTGACAGCAATTTAAGAGGGAAGGAAGGTTAATGGGATTGACAAGTTTCCCTAGACTTAGGGGAAGAAAAATGATTTTCTCATGACAAAACAGTCAATGATAGTTTTATTGTTAGATAGAGACCTGAGATAAAACTAGAGAAATGTTGGTGAGAGCGATGGTTAAATTGAAGAAACAGAAAGACAGACGTGGAAATGCGTGAAAAGAAATAGAGACACAGAGGAGAGAGACAGGCAGAAAACAAGACAGAGAATCAAGAAAAATACCATACAATGAGAGGGATGGGAGAGCTTAAAAAAATAAAAATAAGTAAATAAAATATTACATATATATATATATATATATATATACATATATATATATATATATATATATATATATATATATATATATATATATACTGGTCCCTCTGTAGAGTTTTGACAGTGTTTATATCCTCAACAAAAAGAAAATGTCTTGGGTGAAAATGTCAAAAAGTCATTTCTTCATTTCAACCTGTCCTGAGATTGAAAATCAGGATGTGTTGACCCAAGGGGTACCTGTGTTGACAGAGACCAAGACAAGATCAATACAAGGTTTTGATGGCAAAGTTTGCAGAACGTTGAGGTAACTAAGGATGTGTTTCCCACATGTTTTTATCAGAGATATCTGCTATGGGTTTATGAGACCTCCTTCCCAGTCTGTCTCTTTCTGAGCTATAAAAGTGCTTTTAGGGGATGTCTTACTAATTGCAAATATCACAAATGGAAGTAATTAGTTTTCTTAAGTCCCCCCTTTCCAATACAAACGAAAGCAACTTCCTGATTTTAGAGATAGGAAGGAGGTCTGTTATCCTAGGAAATAAAATTCAGGCATGCCTTGGGAAAAGTCACAACTTCTGTTGAGAGAGCACACCATCCCCTCAAACCACAATGTGATGACTAAACAGTATCAAAAGTCCTGACAGCAAGAGAGGACTCAGGACAAAGGAAATGAGGGGGAGATGAAGAGGGGTCCTCCCATGCCATCCACTACTTTTGCTCTGCAATGAATCATAGTGCTTGCTATGGATGCAGGCAAACCAAGATTTGAGTTCTAAATCTGACACACAGGAGCTGGTTGATCATGAGTGGGAAGTTCTTTAAACTCTCTCCATCTAAGCTCTGGTTGAGGAACTACAAATAGTTTACTATAGTTGGAGTAGAAAGCTCTTTTGGAGGATATGGCAGGAGACAACAGGGATGACGATGATACTAAATAACACCCATAATAATAATAATAATAATAATAGCTATCATTTACTGTTTCATGTGTGCCAAAAACTGTTTCAAGTGCTTTAAAATATAAAGTTATTTTATTCTTACAACCACCTTAAGAAGTGAGTTACTGCTCTTATTTGCTCCATTAGATAACTGAGATCCAGAAAGGGTGTGCTGGTTAATTTCATGTGTCAATTTGACTGGGCCATGGGGTGGCCTAGATATTTAGTTACACATTCTGGGTGGTATCTGTGAGGGTGTTTTTGGATGAGATTATCATTTCAGACAGTAGGCTAAGCAGTGCAGATTACTCTCCCCAGTGTGGGTGAGCCTCATTCAATCCATTGATGGACTAAACAGAACAAAAGACTTAGAGAAAATTTGTTCTCTCTGCCTGACTATTGTTGAGCTGGGACATTGTTCTTCTCCTGCCTTTGAACTCAGATTCAGACTTGAACTTACTCTGTTGGCTTTCCTGTTTCTTAGGCCTTTGGAGTTGGACTAGAACTACACCATCAAGGTCTCCTGGGTCTTGCTGACTTCAGATCTTGAGACTTCACAGTCTCCATAACCACGTGAGCCAACTCCTTATAATAAATCTTTTTAATATGTCTATCTCCTATACATTCTGTTTCTCTGGAGAATACAAACTGCTACAGAGATTGAAGTGAAAAGGCCAAAATCTGAATCCAGAGAGCCCAATTCCAGGGTCTGTACTTTATACATGATGCTCTGTTGCCTCTTCAGTGAGGCTGGAAAGAGAAGCAGGAATTACAGTGTTAGTTTCCTAGGGCTTTCGTAACAAACTACCGTAAAAGAGGTGGCTTATAACAACAGAAATGCATTCTATCTCATTCCAAAGTCTAGAATTCTTAAATCAAGGTATTGGCAGGGCCATGCTTCCTTTAAAGGATCTAGGGGAGAACCTTAATTGCCTTTTATAACTTCTGGTGGCTCTGGTGGTCCTTCACAGTCCTTGGCTTATAGATGCATCACTCTAGTCTCTGCTTTCATCTTTACACCACCTGCTTCTTCGTGTCTCTGTGTGCCTTCTCTTCTTCTCATAAGCCATTAGATTTAGGGCTCAGCCTAATCCAGAATGATTCCATCTCAGTCTTCAACACCTGAAAAGATCTTATTTCAGGTTACCTGCTGTAGTTCCATGTTAACATGAATTTGGCAGTGGCACTACTCAATCCATTATAATTACAAAGGGCCTAATGTGTGATTCTAACTTATCCTGTAAGGGCTAAAGAGATAATGAATTGTTTCCTTTTAGTAAGTGTTCCTTGAGTTGCAAGTGATAGAAACCTAGCTCAAACTGACTTTGGCATAAAAGGAATTTGGGGTCTCAAGTTACTAAAGGTCAGTTGTAAACTTTGGGTTTACAGAGATGTCTGTTTCCAGGAACCCAAATGAATTCCATCTTTCTCCATCTCTCAAGTCTGATTTCTCTAGTTTTGGTTACACTGATGAAGACTCTTCCCAAAAGATGTCAAGGTGGCTCGTATAGCTCCAGAAATAGGATTAAAAAAACAAATGACCAGATCCACATTGCTTCATTTTTCTTTGAAGTTATTAGTGATGAGAAGTCAATAAGCTTTATACTCTCTTCTCAGCAATCTCAAATGAAAGAGAACTTCTTTTTCTCTGAAGTTCCAACAAAAGTCTCAAGAATGAATCTCAGGGGACCAACTTGGATTGTATCACATCCCTTAAATAATCACCATGGTCAGGAGATGGGACACTCTAATTAGCCTGGACACAGGCCCGTACACACTGATCCCACTCATCTGGATGAGTTAGGGATGGTTCCCCAAGGAGAAATTAAGGTGTTGAAACAGAAGGAAAGATAGGTGCAGGCAGACAAAAACAATACATGCCAACTTTAGATTCAAAAGAGGTGAGTGACACAGTTGAATAAACTTGGGTTTTCAAAAGAAAGCCATTACATTCAATCTTACGTCTCTAAATCAATGTGTTGCAAAGTAAATACAGTGTTGAATCCATAGTAAGTGCTTATTCCTCTAGTTAAGAAGACTAATTGCTTTTATTTTCACCACAGTTACTGATAGTGATGAGGCTATAGGATTTATTGAAGGTACTCAGCACACCTAGCTCTATTTCATAAAGACCTCTAGCCTCAAGAGCTTACATTTTATTTGTAGATATAGCCTCTAGGACTTCCATAGAGGACAAACAGAAATGAAAGGAGACCAAAGTCCAAAAAATGGACTCACCGTAACAAGATGTCTGAAGTAGAAAAGCCTTTCATTCTACCCTGCATGTCTTAAAAACGTTGTTTTCACAGGGGCAAATCTAATTAGAAACAATGAAACAGAAGTGAAGTGGTCACATAAATCCTTCTGCAGATGACTATTATAAAAACTGGATGAAATTTTTTAAAAACTATTTAACGACACTGGAAAACATCCAAATGCAAACAGAAGCCAGAGGAGAGTTTAATCTTGAAAAACCACAACTGTAAGAGAGAAGAGTTAGTAATTTGTAGCATTCTGACCTGAGGGTGCTCTGCAATCCCCATGGCTACAGCTGAGAAAATGCCTAACCTTAGTGGTCCAAGGCACTAGAGATCAGAATACAGGGCTAGAAAAGCAGGTGAAATCTTAAAGGGTAATTCCTGACAATAAGAGAACCACAGAGATAGTGAGACATAAACACCAATATAAACTCTGCGCAATTTTTTGGCTGACAGCTAAACTATGCATGCATGGGAGAGAACCAAAGGGACCAATAAAAGGCATAAAGAGTTCAGTTAGAAATCTACTCTTTAAAGATAGAATTACAATGGGTAAGATCTGTGAATTTCCTACTTTTTTAACCAAGTGTCTTTCCCATTTTGCACAACTTGGGTGGCAGAAACTGATATCTTATAGGGTTGAAATATCAGAATATAGAACCTGAGGTTGGCAGATGAACTAGAAATAAAGGGAGAACTTAGGAGAAAACAAAACTGAAGAGGTAAGCTCAACACTGCCCAAATTCATGGCACATAACCAAGTTTTACAGACACCTGGGGAGACTCCCAGGGAGCCAAGCTCAGAAAGCAGCAGTGGAAGCCATAAGAAGAGAACAAAAGATATCAGGTGCTACATACCACAAGAGAGATAAAGCTTGAGCTTTGAATCCAGATAAGTTAGCTGTTTACTATAACAAGAATCCAATAATCCTCAAAGGAACACAACATAATCCCCAGTCACTATAATGTATTATTTATAATGACATGCAAAGGAACAGAAAAGATTGGCCCATACTCCGGACAAAACAAAAAATTCAAGCAATAGAAAATAATGTTGCATTGGCAAAGATGCTATAGTTAGCAGGCAGAAGTTTCAAATATGGTATGAATGAATGATCAAATAAATTCAAACAGGGAATTGGAAACTGTTGAAAATGGAAATTATAGGTCTGAAAGAAGAATAAATTAAATTTTTGAGATAACAGAGGAAAAAATATCAATGAATATGAAGATAGAGTAATAGAAACTATTCAATTTAAATGACAGAGATTAAAAAGATTTAAGAAAGAAAAAAAAACAGAAACTGAGAAACCTGTGGGACAATATCAAGCATGATCCATCATTCAAACATGGATACAGGTAGAATACAAAAAGTAAAGTGATAGAAAGGGGTAAAAAATTTGTTTGAATAAACAATGGTTCAAAATTCCCAATTGGGTGTAATATATTAATTTAAAAGTCCCCAAAGCTTAGCAAACCCTTAGCAGCATAAACACAAAGAAATAATTATAGTAAAATTGCTAGAGGCAAAGATAAAGCTAAAATCTTGGAAGAAGCCAGAGGAAACAACACATTTCATATAGGGGACTAATAATGAAGTTGATGACTGACATCTAATCAGAAACTATGAAAATGAGAAGATATTGAAACAATATATTCAAAGTGCAGCTAAAGGGAAAAAAATCATTAATCAAGAATTGTGTATCTATTCTGTTTCAAAAATGAAGGTGGAATAGAGACATTTTCAGATTAACCAGAAGTAATTTAATATTAACTCAAAGATGCATATTGTAATCCATAGAAAAATCATCAAAAATATTTCAGAAAGATATAGATAGAAAACAAATGAAGGAATCAAAATGAAATGCTAAAAAGAAACCTTGATAAGCAAATAAGAAGACAGGAAAAGAGAAAAGGAAAAATGATAAACAAATACAAAGAGCAAAATGGCTGACCTAAATACAACCTTACCAATAATTATAATAATGATAAGTACATAAAAACCTTCGATCGAAAGGAAGAGAGTGTCAAACTAGACAAAAATTCAAGAACTAGCTATATGCTGACTACAAGAGACAGCCTTTAAAACAAGAAAAGCAGGGTTTAGTTAAAGAATGAAAGAGTTAAAGTTAACTTAAAGTTAAAAGAATGAAAGAGATACCATGCAAACAATAAGCATAGGAAAACTTACAGAGCAGATATATTAATATTAGACAAAACAAACTTCAAAATTAACAGAGATACTGAAAGCCACTTTATAATATGAAAGAATTCAATAATGAGAGAGAAAGGGAGAGAGAGGGACAGAGAGGGACAGAGAGAAAGACAGAGAGAGAGAAACAGAGAGAGATAACAATCATAAATGTTATTTCATGTCTCTGATCCTGTAATGCAAAGGTTATACTATACAGAACACCTTGCCATCCTGCCCTGAAGCAGCGTATGCAAAGCATATATGTTTTACCAATTTTTACCAGAATATTTTCTCTCTCCCATCAGAGCATAAACTCCAGGAATGTGGAGACTTGTTTTTGTCTGATATGTTTACTTCTATATCCCCAGCACCTAGAAAAGTGGCTAATGTATGATAGTTAACCAAAACAAACAAACAAACAATAAAAAAACAACAATGAAAAAAAGCCCACATGACTAAACAAATGAATGAAATGCCACTGAACAGCCTGGGATAGTGTATGGGCTCAATGAGTGCTATTCCCCTGCTCTGTTTTCCTTTCCTCCCACATTCAAGGAAATACATCCGCCACTTACTGTGAGACTAAGCTCAGAGCTCAGGACCCATTCTCATCCCAGTCAAAATAAAAGTATTATTTGGCTGAGTGAGACAGGAAATGACCAATAGCCACAACTGATGACACAGTCCTTGGCTGAGGAGACTTCTGTGCGGAGTATGAAATAAGGAGCCACAGGAATGTGAGGCAGGAACATTTGTTAATGATTTTTTTAATGAAATGACACAACTCTCCTTCCAGTTATTCTTTGATAAGTCTGACACTCACCCTATAAAATGTAACTGCTATTTTGTGAGACTGAATTTTTTTTTTGCCTCCACATTTACTTCTGGGGAAAGTGGTAAACCAATTTAACCAGTCAGAGAATTAGAGTTCCTCATCTTTTGGGAGTAACAGACCCCTTCCAAGACCTGATGAATATTATAGATCGTCTGCCCAGAAAAATGCTCTGACACACAAAGTTTTGCGTCTGCTTTCAGGGGGTTGAAGACCTCAATTGGCCAGATCTGTGAACTACGTGGTATGAGGCAAAGTTCTCCATTTTATGGAGGAAAAACCAGGGTCCAGAGAGGAAAGAAACAGCTAACCTAAGGTCACATGGTTTATAAGAAACATCTGTGAACTGACTCCACATCTCCTAATATCAAGTCTAATATTATTTTCCCTACTTCATAATTGCTTTGCTTTTCATAAGCAGACGAAATATTTGCAGCCATCCCTGATGAATAAGGTGTGTGACTCAGCTAGTTAATATCCATTTTGGAGTGGAAAAGTATAAGCAGAAAGTAATGAGATTAGGATTTGTGCCTGAGGGGAATGCTGATTTAAATCTTGACCCTCTACTTAGCTGTGTGATCTTGAATGCATTACTGAACATTTCGGAGCTTCTGTTTTTCTTGTCTGGAGAATGGAAATTAAGACAACGTACCTCACATGGTTTTTGTTGAGATTAAGTGAAATAATCTTGTGAAGTGAAATAGCTATTATTGGGAGTGGTGGTATTACTGTTACAGTGTAAAAGCAGATTTAGAAATGGAGGTACAAAATATTTTGAGTCGTGACAGTGTCACTGGGAGAAGTATCCAAACTTCCACAGTAATAGCTACAGTCAGTTCATAGAGGGCTCAAAGAATGTGCCTCCAGAATTTAGGAGGAAGGCCATCTTGGGAGAGTTAATCTCATAATGTTAAAGAGAGAGTGAATTTTGCAGCCAGAATAGCTAGTTCATGCTCCTGTAACAGATCTGGAAGGCTTACAACAACAAAGATTTATTTCTCATTCACATGACTTGCCCACCACCAGGTGCCCTTGACTGTTCCACCTTGCTCCTGCTCCAGGACTCTGCTGTGGAGCAGACCCTGTTCGCAACATTGCCCATCGTCAGGTCAGGAGGGAAAGACAAGTAGGACAAACCACATGCTGCATTCTAGCTGGTATTGATGTGTATCACTTCCACGCACCTGCCATTGGCCAGAACAAACCACATGGCCAGGCTGTATCCCCATGGGCTGGGGAAGGATAATCCTACCTCTATAAGATGCAGGGAATATTTGTGAACAATGGTGCAATCTGCCTTGGTAGATTGGTGATAGCCTTTGTAGAATGGACCATCCTAAATAATGGAATATGGAGCTGAAATGTTTGAGTCCAATCAAAACGACCAGTTGAGAAAAAGGAGTCCTCAGATGACACAGAATAAAAACCAAGATCAAATCAAAATTATCATGATGTAAAAAAAGACATCAATTAGCAAAAAGGCCATAGTCTGCAAGGAGGTTGATAAAGGGAGAGGGAGACATAAAACATAAATTTCTAATCATTTGGCAAAAGCATCCTGGTGCACTTGGCAAACATGTTTTTGCCTTAGCAATATCTGTAAGCGATATCTGATCATAATAATAGGTCCTGGAGTGGTTATGGGAATCACTGAATGAAACGACAATTGTGATATGCACAATCACAGCACAGAGCCTGATCCATATTAGGTGCTCATTAAATGCTAGCTCGCATGTATGTGTGGGTGTGTATACTTCCATATATGTGTACACATACATATATACATGCACACACTACATTATCCATATATTATAATATATCCATATATTGTGGATCATATCCAGGGTCTGGCCCATGCAAGGAGGCTGAGGGCCCTCGGACCCCAACTGGACCTGGTCATGTGGTCTGGCCTAGAGCCCCCACATCTGTATTGTGCTTTTGCATTTGCAAAAGTACATTTCTACCCATTTTTTTCCTTTAACTCTTAGAAGTCCATGAAGGACAAGTCCCACAGTTTGTAAGTGGCAAAGCCAAACTCCCAGCTTGACTTCACCTGAGGCCTTTGGATCCAAATTCTATGCTCTTTGTCTAACAAAATCCTGCCTGAAGCGAAGTTCTAGCCACCTTCTTTGATCTCTCTCTCTCATTCATTCTCTCCCCCCAGCCCCCACCATCCGTTTTTTCTGCAGTAGCTACTTCAAAGGGACAGTATTTGAAAAATAACCATACTAGTTACCCTACTTTTCATTCAGGGTGTGTCTCCCCCTCAACTCTCCCGGTGTGTCCAACGCAGGACGTGACTGGTTTTGGGTTGTTTCAGTCCCTGTTCTGGGCTCCATCTGCCCTAGCATGGAAGGCTGGGCCTGCTTCTCATTGTAACAAGGTTGCACTAATTAGCTGTGTTTGATTTTGCATATGGAGAGGGAATGCAAATGAATGCAAAACAATATGCAAATTAGCAATATTCTGGCTCTCCCAAAGAACAAGCCTGCAATACTGATGCCAGTGACAATGTATATTAATAGCCCATCTCACGAAGGCATGCTATTTTTTTCAAAAGAGGCAGGCATCAGGGATTTTTTTTTCTTTTTTCCTGTAGTAATGGTGATTTTATGTTGGTTTCTAAGTTTCTGATCCTTGACAGGAAGTCCATTGGCCACAATGCTATGTCCTCTATAGAAGATTCTTATAGGTGGTTGTTTATTGGAAAGAGAGCACAGACTTAGGGATTGAGCCATGTAGATGGTGGTTCAAAATCCTGCTCTTTGCTTATGCAAGTTTCTTACCTTGACTCTCAGCCTCCAAAACAATAAAAGGGAGTTAACCAACCTCCCATAGAGCTGCTGCAGAGGACTAAAGGAGATGGCATTTCAAGTCTACTGCAGTATGACACGTGATCAGTGATTGCTCCTCTCCTTCTCTCTCATTCCTTCCCCTCTTTGAGGAACTCAGTTGGCAAATGATATAGGGTGGAGGGGGCTCATCCCCCAATCCTTGCTTGTCCTGTATTGCTTGTCATGCCATCGAGTGTGTCTTTCTAGTACCAAGCTGAGAAAGTAACACACAGGCCAGTCAGTCATTTTTCATGAGGACCTCTCACAGGCCTCCAGAAATGAGAAGACAACTCCCCAAAGTCCCACCCTCTGCCCCAGAGCAGCTATTCTGACAAAGCCTCTTCTATCATCCACTCCACCCCAATGTCCTTCTTGGTGGTTTTGGGACGTTAGGGAGTCTGCTCTGTGCTCCCAGAAGGCCCTGTGGCCCTGCCAGAACTGTGTTCTGTTGCTACAGCATGGCCCACCTTCCCTGCCTGCTAAGCAGACTAGAAGTTTCTCACAAGCAGGGACTGGTTCTGAATAATCTTTGCATCCTGAGCTCTCATGGAAGAAGACCCGGCACAGAGAAGGTGATCAGTATGTGTGGGAGGAAGAGAGGGGTGGGGAAGGATGAAGGAAAGAAGCATCGCCATAGATTTAGCTGGGACCAGGTAGAAATATGCATGGCCGTCCACAACAAAATGCTGATGAAAGCCATGCTTTCATTCTGCAATTACACCAACACCTGAGCTTGGGTCCTGGACACCAGGTCCCACCTGGGAGCAGAAAGAGGCCACAGGACAGGGATCTGCTCTAAGGCAGAGACCACACCTGGGGCTTACTCCTTGCTCTGAGTTCTTAGAAAAAAATGTTCTTAGGAAGAAATAGTCCAGAGATCTAGAGTGAAACTTCTCGGCCCCCAGAGGATTCTGAGACCCTCTCCGTAGGGGCCTGAGGGAGGGACGCACATGACTTTTCCTGGGTGAGAGCTGAGGGACCCCTTGTGGCTCCGCTGCTGGCAGAAGCCCAGGTGGAAGGAGGAAAGTGCTAAAGGAACCGTGGGGTAAAGGAGGGAGGGAAAGAAAGGAAAGGGAGAAACAGAAAGGAAGAAAGAGAGAGAGAGAGAGAGAGAAGGAAGGAATGCAGGGAGGGCAGGCAGGCGATCTACCTTAGAGGGAAAAGTGGGTTCTCCATGGAAACAAAAGTGCCTGTTTGCCTGAGGATGCCACCAAAGAGGAAAATTGTAAATCACTTTCTAGGCAGGAGGCAGGATGATTGCCCTGGCTTTGACAGCTGAATTTGAAAAACACTCCTATCAGTCATCATAGATTCTGTGGCTATACCTACGCCAGGTGCTATGGGGTTATTTAAAAAAAAAAAAAGGGGTAGTCTCACACACATTATTTAATCTTAAACATTCCCTTTAGACCTTTTAGATGAATAATATGGAGGAATCGTTTTGTCTCTTCTCTCATCCTTAACTGAAAAGAGAGGGAAGGAGGGACCAACAAGCAGAGAGATTTGGGCAAACTTATGTACCTGCCAAGACACCAGCAGGGTCTTTCATCCAGGCACAGGTGCTAGAGGTGGACAGACTTCAAACTCAGCAGCCCCTGTGCCATTTCTTGAGCACTAACTATGTGCCAGGCCTGGTGCTGAGCGATTTACCTGCATTCTCTCATTTAGTGCCTACAACACGCCACGGGAAGGGCACTGTCACTAGTCCCATTTTTCTGAAGAGGAAGCTGGGGTTTCAAGAGATGTCACATGGGTAGCCTTAGTCACAGCACTAGCTGGGCGCAGGGGACGGGACTTTGTCAGATTGAGAAAAAGGTGCTTGCTCTCAACCCCTGTAAAATACCACTTTCCTATTCCTGTGCCTGATTCCATGTCAGTAAACGCCATAGCCTGGGTTGGGTGAAGCCTGGCCCACAGGGAAAATGGCAAGCAGAAGGAAGGAAGGAAGTCGACTCCCTCCTGCATTAACAGGTACCTGGTAGGCCTTACAAGGATGCTGTGCTTGTGTGTGAGTGCATGTGTGCATGAATGTGTGTGAGCACAGAAGTGCACGTGTGTGTGTGAGCGCATGTGTGCATGAATGCGTGTGTGAGTACACAAGTACACGTGTGTGTATGCACACGTGCCTGGTGGGGAGGAGGCCTGGGCATAGAGGGGTAGCTAGAAAGGCATTAAAACTTCCCTGACTCTACATAGAAATAATGGCTTTCACCACAACAGTGGAGCACTCCCTCTCTCTCTCTGACTCTCTCTCCATCAGTCTCTCTCTCTGTCTCTTTCTCTTTCTCTGTCTGTCTTTCTCACATACACACACACAGACACACACATGCACACACACCCCTTGTATGTGATTTTTCTCTCAATGGTAACAGAGTCAACTGCTTAAAAATTACCTTGATGGCTGCCACTGGGCTCACACTTTCCCACGCTGTACCCCACATCTGTGTGGATCCCATGAGGGGACTGTCATCACCTTCCTTTTACAGAGAAACTGAGGCTTAGGGAGGTAAAGTAGCATTTCCAAGTCTCCCAGCTTGTGACTCAAGGGTGGCTTGATTTCTCCTTAAATATGACTGATTTCAGACATATTAAAGAATATATGAGAACATAATGAATACTCATATATTGCTATTCTGTTTAAGGTAGAAACCCTTCCTTCCCAGGGGAGACAGGATAGAGATAACTGCTACCCTGATTTGAGGTTTCTCATTCCCTTAAGTGTTTTTACAGTCTGCTGTTCAGGAACAACGTACATCCTGGCTCTTCTCTGTTGGTCCCAGCCCTACCCACATCCATCTCTGCACCAGAGGCTACCCCAGTAGACGGCACCTCCCAGATTCCCTTGTTTTCTGGTTCTGGTTGGGCTCAGCCAGAGAGCTTGGCAAGAGATGGGAGGGCAGGAGGAGAGAAAAAGCAGGGTCTTTCTCCCCCTATCCACTCTATTGTGGGTCTGGGGTTCTGGGGCTGGCCTGACAGCACTCGTCCGAGGCTCAGGGCCCATGCCGCTGCCTCCTCCACTTGCTCCTTCAGGTGACTCCCATCTTGCTAGTTCCTGGAAGCTTCAGAACTTCTTGTTGTTTCCTTAACTCTTCGATGTTGATTATATACTCACCACCCCAAAACTTAGTGGCTTAAACCAATAATCAGTTCTTTGCTCACAATTCTGTGGGTTGGTAATTTGAGCTGGGCTCAGCTAGGCAGTTCTTCTGCCCAAAGTGATGTTGATTGGACTCACGGCACATTCTTAGGCCCTGTCAGCTTGTGCTGCTTGGCACTAGCTGTTGGCGGTCCTTTCTCTCCAAGAGGCCTCCAGTGGGAGAGTGCTGGGTTTTTTACGTGCTGCCAGAAGCATTCCAAAAGGGTGAGGGTAGAAATTGCAAGCCTTCTGGAACTCAGCCCGAGTTCTCTTTGCTATAATCTATTTGTTACAACAAGTCGCAAGGCCAGCCCCAACTAAAAGGGGTGGGAAAATGGATCCCTCCTCTGGATAGAAGGAACAGCAAGGGGGAATACATAATGGGATGGGAGGAATTTGGGGCATTAAACAATCTCTCTCCCTTTCCGTTCCTCCCCTTTAGAATTCCATCTGAGTGTGCCTTCTGCTTCCTACTAGGACTCCGACTAGCCCAGTAGATAACATCATTATGATACATACTAGAGCTGTTCTTCTTCAGACTACTTTGTATGCTTAACATCATGTTTTTGAGATTCATCTGTATTTACTACATGTAGCTTTAGCTCCTTTAACTTCACTCCTCTATAATACTCTTTGAATGAGTATATTTGTCCATTCTCCTGTGGATGGACATTTAGTTTAGCAGTTTTTTTGCTATGACAAATACTACATTTCTCCTTTGCACATGTGAGTTCTCTAGGGAGTATAATTAGGAGTACTGTTGTGGAAGTGTAATACTGCCAAATTACTTTCCAAAGTCAATATGGTCTGTAATAGAACAAATAGAATTTGAGAGCTGAGCAAAGTTGAAAAACTGGGTTCACCTTACATTATTCAATTACGTGTTTTGAAGAACTGTAGCAATATCTGGTTGGAATGAACCTCCCACCCAATGTAAGAATCCTTTCAACAGTTCCCAGGAGATGGTCAAACAACCCTGTCTTGAACTCTCAGAAATCCACAGGAGAAGCTGGATACTTTAACTGTGAGTCCCTCTGCAGAGCAAGAAGCATTTTGGAAAAAGAACAATCCTCTCCTTTTGCAGTGCTGCTGAAGCCGGCACTAGCCTGCTGGCACATACGGTGAAAGGGAAAAGGAACAAGAGACAAAGGTAGAAGAACCATTCTGCCTTGCTAGGGAGGGTCTGCTTTTTCCTGGGGGCCATGGGCAGTCACTGAAGGAAGCCGAGCAGGAAAGAAGCAAGTTCAGATTTGGTTTTCCATAGTCGTTCAATCTGGAGTGTCCAAAATGGTGGCAAAGGGACCAAAGAGGGAACAGTTACAGGGACCCTGATGGGAGACAATGATGCCCAAATGAAGAGAGATTATAGCTGGAGAAAGGAACTTATGCCATGGTTGAGACTGGGATCTCACCCAGACTGGTATGTGGTACTAACTTGAACTGTTAACCTCCTCGAGGCATTTGTTTCTTTGTCTGTAACATAAGGGTAATAACGGTACCTACTTCATAGGGTTAGTATGAAGATAAAATGAGATCTTATATTTAAAGAGCTTAAGGTCTGGCTTATTGGGTATGCTCAGTAGGTGTTAACTATCCTTATCGTTGCAGAACTACTGACAAGACTCAGTGACAACAGGAGTTGGGGTAGAATAGATTGCTATAGCTGAGAGATCCTCAAATGTGTAATGGTTAAAATACCACAGAATTTTATTTTTTATTAACATAACAGTCCAAGATGAGGGCCTCTGATTGGCAGACAACTCTCCTCCACATGGTGACTGAGGGCCCCAGGCCGTCCCATGACCACCCAGGACCTTGTGTTCTCTTCATCCAGCCAGAGGAAAGGAAAGAGGCACATGTGCTTCTTAAAAGCCTGGCCCTGGATGTGGGTGCAGCACTTCCGTCCTGTCCATTGGTGAGGACTGGTCACATGCTGCACCCAGATGCAAGGGAACCCGGCGAAGGTAGTCACTGACCAAGCAGCCGCTTCTCCACCAGGGCTTCTCGGCCTCAGCACTGTTGGCTCTGCAGGCTGAATAGTTCTTTGCTGCTGGCTGTCCTGTGTGCATGGTATGATGTTTGGCAGCACCCCTGGCCTCTACCTACTGGATACTAGTGGTGCAAGCACACGTGCATTCTCACACACACACACGTGTGTGTGCACGCACATACACACCTCACCCTACCCACCAAGTTGTGACAACCAACAGTGTCTCTAGACATGTCTTCAGGGGGGCAAAATCACCCCTGGTTGAGAGCCATTGCTCTACACAAAGGAAGGAGAGAAGAGATTCCGGGAGGCAGCTGGCTGCCACTGTAGGAGAGAGAAAAGTGAAGCTAATAGCTTAGCTGAATTCTCAGTCCCTACTAGACTGTGAGATCCTTGGGTCCTGGGTGCGCGGGTTTTGTATATTTTGTTTCCTGTAGAGCCCCCACCCCAATACCTAGAGCAGCACCTGACACCTAGAAGGTGTTCAGTAAACAGTTGTTGCCCACTGGTCTAGTCTAACTGAATGTGTTAGACTAGACCAACATTTACTATTCAAACATGCCTTGAGTACTTTCCATGAACCAAGCACTGTGCTTATAAAGGGTGCCCTCTCTCCTTGTGGCAGGAAATAGTAAGAATCATAATATTAATAGTAATAATAGTAGCCAAGATCGACTGGAAGAAGGAAATCACATGGGTTCTGCCCACCCCACATCTGGAGGCACCGAGCACCTGGTACGTAAAGGAGAAATATAAAATTCCAGCTCAGGCTGCTGCTCCCAACAGCTGCTGAAGGCCTCGCGATGCCTGAGTGCCGTAGACGCCCCTGCCTTCCCCAACATCAAGTCATTACATTCTCTGAAAGAAGATCTGATTATGCCACAGGCAACAACCTACAATTTCTCGTCTGCTAAGTGAGGCTCCGTGGGGTTTTAATTCTCCCCCTCACTTTAGAGGCCCCCATCCTGTCCTTTAAGTATCTTCGCTCCTCCTGGCCCTGCCATCGCTGTCAACATTATGGGCCAGGAGATGCTATGACATTATGGTTGCCATGAATTAATCTAATGGCTATATTGATTTCTCAGTTACATCTGCTCCAAAAGAGCCACAGAGAATTGGCCCCTAAGGGTCTGGAAGGATAAAAGAAGAGAAAACATAAATGGACATTTTTTTTTTCCTTCAGGGAAATAATAACTACAAACAAATTAGCGTTTGAGCCCACGTTCAGGAGCATTTATTACAAAAGACTATGAAATAGAAGCACAGCAGTACAAGGCACGCCGTGTGCAATACAAAAAGAAGAAAATGCCAAAATAGACTGAAAAAGAACCTCTAAGTTAGATGCAAGGAAGGATGATTAAAAAGAGAGATTGTACACGTAATGAAAAGCCGCTCACTGTGTTAAATTAAAATCTCTATGCCACAATTCCCTCACTTGTATCCTGGAACTAATAATACCTACCTTGCAGGTTGATCATGAAGAGTAAATGGAACAACAGGTGTAAAAATATCAAGCAAAGTCTCTGCTGCACATTAAAGTTTCAATTAATATTATTTTTGCTTCCCAGGGGAAAGAAAAGTGAGTATTCAGAAAATATGCAGGGCTTTAGCACAACAATTGATAAGAAAAGAATACACACAGGGGCAATTTCTGAACAACCTTCTATAAATAGTGTCAGAAACAAAAGAAAACTGTTCATAAAATTATATGCAGTTCCTCCATGACATGAAAAGGTGGTAGCTCAGAGGGTCCCTCTAAGGAGGGCACATGAGAAAGAACCCAGAATTGCTCCTTCCAAATCCCATCTGCACCCCGTTTAGCACTCAGCCCAGCACCAGCACAAAAGGTTCAATCCTGGCCAGCCCTGAGGAGAGAAAACGTCCCACCCTGCCACCCCTAAAGAGACAAATAAACCAGGCAATTAAAGAAGGTTAGAGAGAAAAGGGGCAGATTAATTTCTAGAGCCAGCTTGCAAATTAAAACCAGACCTCACCTGCCGAAGAAATCCGACACATCCATGAATGAAGGACCTGAGAGACTGTTTTGGCCAAATGGTACCATCTACACCATTAGATTAGTGGGGCAGACATTTTGACTCCAAATCTGCATCTCTAAGGTGTTCCCCAGTGTGGGAAAGGCCTTTTCTCCCCTCCCTCCTCGGCTACCAGGCACTAATCTAGGCACTTGGGTTCTAGGAGCTGATGAGACAAATACTCTGAAGTGGATCAGCTGCTGAGAAGTCTTCCGTGACTCTAGGAACGGTCCAAGAAACACAGGTGCAAATGGCATCCTCTTGCATTATTCAGACAGTCCCACTGGACATTTCATACTTGCTCAAGCTGGACCAGGGAAAGCCGTCTGGTTCAGAATGTGGCAAAATCCAAATATGCTGATTAAAAGTGACCCTTCCACAACCAGGGCCTTCAGGTGATATGAATCCAGAGTGATTTTGTTTTAGAGTCCCGGGCACCTACTATGCACTAAGCACTAGGGACAGGTTCAAAGATGAGCGACATTGATATATTCATTCAACAAATATTCATTAAGCTCCCACTGTGTGCCATTCATATTAGGAACTGGGTTCACAGCAGGAAACCCAGAGGGGGGAAAAAGGCATTTAATTTTTCTGCTCTCAAGTTGTTCTTAGAGATACAGAAAAGGAAATAGACCTTCAAAACAGGAGGGGTAAATCCAATGGGACAGGAAGGGCTAAGATGAGCCCACGAGATGACTGGGAGTGAGCTCAGTAAAAGTTTTGCTAAATGAGTGACTAGGTATGAAAGAATGAATTCATTCATTCAGAGACAGAAACCTCTGAGCAGAAGGGACATCAGGTGCAAAAGGAAAGGAGCATGCTAGACTGTCAAAACTGTCAGCAAGCAATTTGGTCTGGCTGGTGCATGCTAAGGTAGTGAGGTAATAACAAGAGTAATGATAAGACAGGATGATGGTTGTCATTTCTTGAGTGTTTTTCATGCAATACTTGGTATTGTTCAAAGGGCTTTAGGTTTATTATTTCATTGAATATACACAACATTATTAGCCCCCTTTACAGATGAAAAAACTGAGGTATAATGAGGTGGTGAATTTGCCCCAAGTCACATAGCCCACAAATGGCACAGCTGGAATACACACTAATTCCAGAGCCTTCCCTCTTTACCTGTGGGGCTTGGAGAGGGCTTTGCAGGTCACAGGAAGCCTCTGGACTCAGTCTTGCAGGTAATTAAGAGGCCAGCAAAGGAAGCCACACAGTCTTGGCCCTTGGACATCTCACACTCTATAACGAGAGACAGTCATGGGAAGAGGCCCTTGGAGTACACACAGGCCGTGACAAGGGCTGGTCCACCGGCAAGGACAGAGAGGCGTGTCTCTGTCTCTGATCCAGAATGAGGGAAAGTTGACTATTCATTTGGCTGACTGATGAAGGCTTCATGGAGCTGTTGTCATTTGAGTTGAGTCTAGAGGGAAGTGAAGGAATTCAAGCAGATGTCACAGCATATGCAGAGGCATGGAAGCTGGATACTGCAGGTGTTGGAGGCTGCTGGGTTTGGAGCAGGCTGGAGCAACAGGGCAGGAGAAGCCAAAAGAACCTGTTTCCCACTCAGAGCTTATCTGTGCCCTGGGATCCTGGGTTTAGGCCTGGGAGAACCAGTAGCCTAAGGGCTCCTCAGATAGTAGGAGTGAAACTTATGCAAGAATCCCCTGCACACATGGGAAACTTTCAAAGTGCTTAACAGCTGTTAAGCTGAGCACCTGTGCCTCCAAGAAGTTAAAGACTGCTGGCAAGAGAATGGGCTGAAGGACCCAAGAAATGTCTCTTTCCTCTTCTCTTCTTTCAATTTCACACATACACATAAAAAAGTTCCTTGACACTGGCTAAAATTAGAAAGCCCACTGAAAACACCTGGACCAGGAACAAGGCATGAGATGAAGGAGGGGATGCACCTGAGCTCCGATCCCATCCCTGCCCTCAACAGCTGTGTGTGCATCGCACCATTTCCGCCTCCTGGGAAGACTACGTTTCCCAGCCTCCCTCGCAGTGAGTTTGGGCCCATGGGGCTGAGTTTTGGCCAATAGAGTGTGGGCAAGAGGCACGGAAAGCCTAGCCCTTTGAAACATCCCACATGACCCTCTGACCTTTCTTTTCCCTTCCATGGTGACGTTGGGGCACCATATGCTCCAAATGGTGGGGCTGTAGGAGGAAAGAGGGCTGCCCATTCCAGATAGGACTGCAACCCGAGCAAGAAACACATTTAGTGTATTAAAACTTTAGGGTGTGTCTGTTGCTGCCACTAACATTTATTCCCCAGTGGTTCTAAAAGCTTGGTTCACAAACCAGCAACATCAGCCTCAACTGAGAACTTGTGAAATGCAAATTCTCAAGCCCCACCCTAAAGCTACCGAATCAGAAGCTCTGTGCACAGGGCCCAGAAACGGTTTCCAAATGATTCTGATGCAGCTAAAGTTAGACAACTATTGGAGCACTCTGATAGGCCACTGTGTGGCCTTCATCTTTTTAAGCCTCAGATTCCTCCTTCGTCAAATGGAGGTAACACCTCCCTTCGCAGGATTCATAGGAGGGTTAACTGAAACTGCATGACATGATGTGTAAAAAGAATCTAGCATGGTAGCTGACACATAGCCGGTGCACAATAAATGTTAGTTCTTAATAAATGTTCAATGTTAGTTCTCTTCCTTCCAGCCAGGGGCCAGAGGCCTCGAGATTGCCAGAGAAATAGAAGGTGGGACTTCTGCCTCCTGGAGCTGTGGCAGGCAACTTCTAAGATGTCCCAGTGATCCCTGCCTCCCAGTATTCAAGCCCTTGTGTAATCTCCTGCAGTCGTGTGTGAGCTGGATCTAGTGACTCATTTCTAATGAATAGAATATGCTAAGGCCATGCTTCTTTCAAAAGTCCTGGGGGGAATTCTTTGCTTCTTCAAGCTTCTGGAGGCTTGTGGGTGCACCACTCCAATCTCTGCCTATACCACTCTATTCTTTGCCCACTTTTTCACATGGCCTTCTCCTCTTCTCTCTGTCTTCTCTTTTGTCTCTTATAAGAACATTTGTCATTGGATTTAGGGCCACCTAGGTAATCCAGGATGATCCCATCTCAAGATCCTTAACTTAATTACATCTGCAAACATCCTTTTTCCAAGTGAGATCACATTCACGGTTTCCAGGGTGTTGACATTTCTTTTTGTGTGCCATCAGTCAATCTGCCATCATGCCCGAAGACAGGGACTGGTCTTGATCAACATTGTATTCCCCTGACCGAGACACCCCAGTAGGACATAACACAAAGTAGGAATCTGACACAAGTTTTTTGAACAGAATGGCAGCCGTGCATAGCAGGTGAGCAACGGGGCTTTACAGTTAGCTAAACTCCTATTCAAACGCCAAGCACTTACAAATGATGTGACGTTAGGCAAATTACTTAACCTCCCTGAAACCTCAGTTTGTTCCTGTGGGCATTTTAGTAATACCTATCCCATTGGGGGTGTTATGAGGATTGAGCTAGTACATGAAAGCACTCACTCAGTGTCTGGCACCTAACAGGGTGGCAAAATGTGGATGCAGTGCCTGGCACACGGTGAGTGCTCAAAAAGGCTCACTATTCAAAATAGCATTTTGATGATCGGACTTGCTATTGTTCCAGCTCTCACAAAACCTCCCAGCCTTTGCTGTGACTTCCATGGGGACCCTTCCCCTGCTCAGAGAGGAGAAAGGGAGGGGAAAGTCCCTGGGGCACCCAGGAGCCCTTCTTTGGGACAACAGCAGACAAAATATCCCAGCCCTGCCCTCCCATCACCTGGCTGGTTTCCTCCAGCGACGTCTCCCAGAGAAGGGCTGGCATGAGCTCGCCTGGGCCCCTCGTTGTTATTCCTGGCATGAGGCAGTCCTGCCAGCGTCCTCGGAGGGCCATAAAAATACCCGCAGTTTGTCTTTCATCAGAAGAACTCAAAGCCCCTTGGCATCCTCCCGAGAAGACCATGCTCCCAACTGGGTTCTGGGAGCCAACTACTTCCCAGGATGGTCTGGTATGTGCAAGGCAGAGGAAGCAAGTGTGAACCGAAATAACCCAGCCCTGGGCACAGGCTCGAGGACCACACGCCTCAGGCTGCTGAGGAGATATGAGGCTTTGTGCATGGAAAGAAACTCCCCAGGATTTTCTAGATGTCAATGCTGTGAGTCACACTCAAGTGAGCCCACATTCCCAATCAACTACTGAGCAGCTGCGAGACTTTTGACATTTCATTTAACCTCTCTGTGCTTCAGTTTTGGCCTCTCAAAAATAAAGTGGGGAATAATAACATCTACTTCACAGAGTTCTTGGGAGGATTAAAAGGGATAGTATAGGTATAAACTGGAAGAAAATATTTGCTGTGTACATATCTGACCAAGGACTTGTATTTAGAATATGTAGAAAACTCTTGCCACTCAATAACAAACAGATAAATAACCTACCCCCTCAAATGCAGAAAAGACGTAAACAGACACTTCACAAAAGAAGATATATACAATAAGCACGTGAAAAAGGACTCAATGTCATTAGTCATCAGGGGAATGAAAATTACAACCACAACGAGACACCATTTCACACTCTCTAAGATGGCCCAAATTAGAAACATTGTCAATACCAAGTGTTGGCGAGAATGTGGAGCAATTGGATCTCTCACCCAGGCCTGATGAAAGTAAAAACATAATACAACCACTTAGAAAAGTGGTTTGGCAGTTGCTTAGAAAGATAAAAATACACTTAGCATATGATCCAACAATTCCACTTCTAGGTAATTTCCCAAAGACAAATGTCCATAAAAAGACTTGTTCATGAAAGCTCATAGCAGCCTTGTTCATCATCGCCACCAAATGAAAGCAACCCAAATATGCATTAGTAGACAAAAGGATAAACAATGTGGCGTGTAGACAATGGAATAGCAAACAGCAGTAATAAAAGAAGAGCTCTTGGTGCGGACAACAACCTGGATGAATCTCTTAAACACTACACCCAGTGAAAGAAGCCAGACCTGGAAAAGTAAAAATGATTCCAGTTCTAAGATGTTCTAGAACAGAGAAAAAGAATTGGTGGTGACAGAAATCAGAGCAGTGATCACCTTTGTGTGTGTTGGGGTTGGGGATGGAAAGAAGCTCAAGGACATTTTTGGGGGTGATAGAAATGTCCTATATTGCTGTTTTGGGGTGATGGGTACATGGATCTATACATTTGCAAAGCTCACCGAATTCTCTACTTAAGATCTTTGCATTTTGTTGTATGTAAATTATATCTCAACAAAAAAGATTGAAAACGGTGTACAGGGAGAGCTCAGCCAGGGTGTCAACCTCACAGATAGAACTCAGTAAATGCCAGCTACTGTTAGAATGGTAAGTAATGGTAAAAACAAGTAACCATTACTCAATTGTATGTTGGAAGTTCAGAGAGCAAATATTAACTCTGAACCTACTAGTCTGGTCCCCTCTCTGAGAAGGGCAAAATGCACCCAAAGGAGCCCCAGGTGAGGTCTGTTGTTCCCCAGCCTTCCGATTCTAACTGCTATAAACTGAGAAACAGGAAAGGTGTGTTTAGCGATGCAACGGTGCAGCTGTAGGAGGGGCAGTGTTGCCGAGGGTGACGTTAGGGGAGTGGTGAGAAGGACTGCCTAAACAGTAAGGATACATGGATGCTGCCGTGGTCCACAGCCTGAGCTGCTGCCTTGTGGGTTTCGAGGATGCCCAAAGCAATGTAGAAATGAGGCTGGGACAAGCTCCTGGGCAGTGGGGCTGTTGAAGGCAGGACAGCCACCAAGGGTAAGGAAAGAGGCTGGGGTTCCCTCCCCTCGTAGCCAATCCCAGACCACCTTTTCCCTTATTGGCCTGCCCCAGCAGGTTCTTCCCACACCCCTCACTCTTTCTGGAAGGTTCCACCCCCACGCAGTGCTGGCCTGCATGGAAACAGGAGACGTCGTTCCCAGCAGCGTTTGGTCTTTTCTACTCTAGCTGAGACCTCTCACTGGACACAGATCTGCATTTTGTGTCCCAGGATCAATTTTGAGTGGTGGCCCACTCCACGGCCTCTTCTATTGCACGTGAGAGAGACCAGACGAGGCATTCTTCCCCCGACAGCTCTGAGGTTCTGCCCTACATGGCTGTGATCTTCCATTTCTCAGGCTGAGTATTCTCCCAGGAGTCCCGAGGGCAGCAGTAGAGAGGTGCAGAGACCAGCGGTCAGGGGCTCCCTCTTGGTCCCCTGCCCAGCCCCTGTGACCCACCTTCCAGGCCTCCATGGCTTGGCTCCAGCCTGGCCAGCCATCCCGGGATGCTTCATTTGCATACAGTAATTGTACACAGCATCTTTTAAAGAGAACACTCTGCGTGTAGGAATTATAGCAACAGATGAAGAAGAAGAAGAAGGAGGAGAAGAAAAAAAAAGATTTCCCTCTCATCCACTACCAAACAGAAATGCCAGTTGCAACGGGCCCATATTTGAATGAAAATCTTACGGAGGCCTTAGGAGGCTTTGGGGAAAATATCTTCATAGCGGTGGCCAAAGTGCCACCCTTCTGGCCTCCAGCAAAAGACTTTGTCTCTACCCGTGAATCAAACGTCAGAACAAACTGCACTAAATTACTAAACTCAGAACAAGTATCTTCAGTTTTTTGAAAGGAAGGGAACTATTAATATTATTTCATTCCTCGCCATGACATGCTGTGTGCCCAGCTATGGCTACATCATTAGCAAGGCCCGGTGAAAAATGAAAATGCTTATTCAGAGAGGAGGAAAAAACTTTTTTGAAATCTCTGCCTTAATCTGTCCTGGTGTTTCTCTGCTGTTGTTGTTTTTTTTCTTTGCTATTAAATGTGGTCCTCTGTCAGGCACAGGAATACTTGCAGGGTGAGTACAGCCCCTTGGAGACCCTCATGGCCCTGCCCCTGATCCTGACACTCCCCAGGGCCTGTGCCCATCTGGGGAAGCGGGAAGGTGGGAGAGGCAGGACTTCACTTACAAAACACAAACTTGGAAATAAAATTATTACAATTTTCAAGAATTTCAAGATGACTACTGCAGACCATTAAGCCCCCAGTGGGGAGCTGCCCTAATTCTGGCAGTCAGCATAGCTGAAGGTTAAGAGCCTGCCCCTAAGTTATCTTACCAAGTTATTGATCTTCTCCATTGATGAAATGGGGCTAAGAACAGCACCTCCTTCCACAGGCTGATTTGAGAGTTAGATGACCTACAAATAATTGCTAACTCTTGTACAGCACTTGCTGTGAGTCCCACACTGTTTGATAGCCTTCGCAGATAGGAACTCGCTTAACTCTCGTAACAAGCCTAGAAGTGATTTGGTACTGTTCCCACTTGATGAGAGAGCACACCGAGGCATGGAGCAGAAAGCGACTTGTCCAAACCCACAGGGCTCGGGAGGGGGGGGGGCGGCCTGGCCGAGGTGTGGACATGTCTGCCCAGCCTTGGAACCTGCACCTCTGAGCCAAGTGCTCTGCGCGGTGTGAAGCACCCAGAAACTGAACAATGGTTATTGCTTCATATCATTCAGTCTTCATAATGTGCCCAGGAGCTGGGTTTTTCCACTGATTTTAGATCATTAGTGAGGACATGGAAGGTCAGAGACATTAAGGAACTTGCCCAAGGCCCCCCAGCAGAACTGGCACCAGGAAGGAGCGGACGTGGGCTGAGGGGATGGAAAGGGTGGAGAAGCCTCTGGGGCCTCTGGCAGAAGGGACAGTGCGAGTGCCTTGGCAGTTTTGATATAGGCTGTGGCTCCAGATGGGATTGAAAGGCTTGAGTTTGAGGGGTTTGGAAGAGTAGCCCCAGGATGTGAAAATCCTAGATTATCAGGGTAGGATGGGAACCTGGAGATCGCATCTAAGTCCTAATTTTACAGTTGAGGAAACCGAAGCTGGAGGAGGGAAGTGGCTAGCCGGATGTCCCTTGGTCAGAAGGCTCAGCCCCAGGAGCAGATGACCCCTGGGCCAGCATGCTTGCCAGGCTGTGAGTATGCTGACACATACCAAGGGTCCCAGGTCCATAAAACCAACAGTACAGACTCCTCCTAACAAACTGCTAGATAACCACATGGCAGTCCCAGGTACCACCCAAATCCTTATAATAAAGCCCCTTGCAATTTCTAGACAGGGTAGCTTTATCTGGTTGCAAAATTTAGAGAAAAGAAAGCTATCAGCTTTGGAGTCAAACTGACCTAGATTTGGAAGTCGTTCTACCTGCCTGTGTGACCTTAGACAATTTACTTAACCTCTCTGGGCTTCAGTTTCCTCATCCGTAAAATGGCTCTGAAGTGATATCACTTCATGATGAGCATAAATTTCTGGAACAGATTAAATGAAAAGGAAGTGTAAAACTGCCTAGTGTAAAAACTGGCACATAGTAGGTGCACAAGAAAGTCCATTCTGAATCCATTGGAGGCCAAACCTACACAGTCTGTAAGAGATGAGTTGCAGGAAGATGTCAATTCTAGAAACACTTACAATCAGACATCTCAAGGAGGGAAAATTCAGCAGAATTTGGGGAGGTCTGAAATAGGGCCACCATTCATCACAACCCAGAAAATGAGACCGGGAGTTTCTGGTGATGGGGAGCAGGAAGGGGAAGTTGAGGAGGAGGCTTAAGTGTGAGAGAAGTTACATTTTTGGAGTTTCTTTTCTATTTAAGGTCTTGCTAACCCCTTGGTAAAAACCATTTCTGGTTCATGTTCTTAGCAAGAAAACACATTCATGCTAAACAGTAAGAACGGACCCCAGCTTGGAAAGTTCTCAAAGGTTCTCATGTTTCCTGTGTGAGCTACAACCGCGGGATACCATGGGCTGAGTAACTAGATTTGAATAATTTGTACTTTGAGGATTTCCAGGGGAAGCACCCCGGGTAGCCTTCTGACTACAGGATCTCATGACACACAGACAGATTCAAATCAAGATGACTCCGAAAGTTCACTCTGGACTGCAAAGCGTTCATTCAACAAATGTCTGTGGCTCGCCCAGTGTGTGCCGGGGACAGTGCTGGGCACCAGAGCCCACAGTGAGCAACCTGGACACGGCAGGGGCTTACACTCTATTGGGGGAGCGACCCAAGGAGAGTCTCCCCAGGAATAGGCTAGGGAGGGCAGCAGCAAAAGGCGCTGACAGCATAACTCAGGGACCCAGCAATGACTGGGAGTCAGGACCCAGCAGTCAGATGAACCGAAGGAGGGAATGGGAGCCTGTTAGTTTCCTGGGGCTGCCTTAACAAAGTGCCACAAACTGGGTGGCTTAAAGCAACAGAAATTTATTCTCTCACAGCTCTTGAGACCAGAAGTCTGAAGTCACGATGTCAGCAGGTTTAGCTCCCTCTGAAACCTGTAGGAGAGAACCCTTCTTTGCCTCTTCCTCGTGTCTTGGGGCTGCTGGCAATCCTTGGCGGTCCTGGGCTCGTGGCTGCATCTCTCTCATCTTCACCTCCTTCTTCACATGGCCTTCTCCCCCGTGGGTCTATGTTCTCTAAATGAGGACATGAGTCAGTGGATTAGGGGCCCTCATCCAGTATGACCTCGTCTGAACTTGATTACATCTGCAAACACCCTGTTTCTACATAAGGTCACATTCACAGGCTCCGGGTTTAGGACTTCAACGTGCCTTTTGGTGGGGGTTAGGGGGAGACTCAATTCTACACACTAGAGAAAGCAGCCCAGACCACGCCCTGAGCTAGCAGGAGATGCAGGCTGTGGGGCCACGAAGAAGTCAGTGTGTCTGGAGCTCAGTGAGGGAAGGAGAAAGCGGCCCAGGGGAGGTAGAAAGCGGGCAGTGGCCAGATCACCAGGGCCCGGGAGACAGAGCCCAGTGACTGGGGAATTCACAGCCCGTTAGCTTGGGGAAACACACACCTTTTCCAGCTCAAGCTGGTGTGTGCCTCAAAGAGGTTGACATACGCGGGCAGGGAGTCACAGCCATGTGGCCTTTTCATAGTCTGATGCACCACACCTGTGACCGGCCTGCCACTCTGGAGCCCCAGAGGTGAGACAGAAATAGTTCCTGTCGATGACAGCTCTCTGCTCTGGAAAACCAGGGGCTAAAGGGGTCCCCTTTACTGCACGGTTGCTGCCCCAGTGCCTCCTGACGGGCAGCGGGGGAAACCAGAAGGGCCCTTCTTTGTAAAAAATGGGGAACCTTGTTTCCTGCGCAGACCGTCTCTGGGAGAAAGGTAATCCATTCATCCGATCATTCCACGAACACTGCAGGGTGTCTACCGTGTCACAGGTGCTGTTCTTGGAAAGGGAGAAGACAAAAACCCCTGTCTTCCCGAAGCCTATATGCTAGTGGGGCAGGAGGAACTAATGGATCCACCCAAATAATTGCAAGACCCATTCGGAGGCACCAAGAGCAATGGAGAGAAACAAAGCTAGCAAAGGGCTCAACACACATGGCAGGACGTGGGCAAGTTTGAGTTTAAATGTGGTGGCCCGGGAAAGCCTCGCTGAGATGGTGATACCCGAGCAGAGACTTGGAAGAGGTGAGGGAGTGAATGATGAGGACACAGAGGAAACAGCAGGTGCAAAAGTTCTGGGGCAGAAGCCTGCCTGCATTGTCTGAGAGGTGATAAGGGGGCCGGGATGCCGGGGTGGAAAGAAGGAGATGGAAAGGACAAGGACGTGTTCAGAGGTCACAGGGCTGGACCCCATGGGCCTCACAGACCTCTGCCAGGTTTGTGGATTTTGCTGCGAATAGGATGGAACCCTTTGAGAGTTTTGAAGCAAATGGGGTTATGTGCTCTGGCTTCCATTTCAAAGGATCACCCTGGCTGTTGTTTTGAGAACAGATTGTCAAGGGGCAAGGGCAGAAGCCGGGAGATGAGTCCAGAGGCTGCCGCAATAATCCAGGTAAGAATGACGGTGTCTTGGACTGTGTAGTGAGAGGAGGTCAGATTCTGAATATATTTTGCTGACGGTTTGGACAGGATGTGTGTGAGAGAGGGGAGTCTGAGATCGGCGAACCCCAAGGTTGTAGCCTGAGTGACTGAAAAGACAGAGTCGCCATTAATAAAGGTAGAGACAACAGGAAATGGATAGATTCGTGGGGAAGGATGAGAAGTTTGAGATGATGATCAGAGGTAGTCCAGGAGAGGAGCGTGTTTCAAGGAGTGATTAACTGCAACAAAGGCAGTTCAGGGTCAAGTCAAAGAATGACTCAGAATAACCACTATAGAAAGTATTTACAACTTGGAAATGAGGACAAAGGGTCTTCTGACATATTCAGATTTTTTTTGTGCTTGTGTTTACCTATTGCACCAGACATAATAATTACTTGATTATCTTAAGTAGGAACCTAATGTTGGTTTCAGTCTGTCCTCTCCACTAGAAGTTCTGGAAATTAGAAAACTATTTTTGTCTTTGCATCCCTGGTATCTAGCACAAATCATGGCCCCAAAGGGCAAATGATCATTGAATAAAGGGACTATAGGGCTTTTGACTGCAGACATACAGTGATGTAAATAGCTGTAATCATCAAGATTAAGTTTGGTTGCCAAAGTAGAAACATATTTTTCTCTCACATACATGAAGTCTAGAGGGAAGAAGTTCAGGACTCACAGGAAACTCCATGGATTTCAGAGCCTTTCAGTCTTGTTGCCTTAAATTCTCAGAAAGTGGATTTGCCTCATGGTTCAAGATGGCTGCTTAAGTGCCAGCCATCACTTCTACATTCTGACTAGCAGGAAGGAGGAGGGGGTGCTCTCTCCCTTCTTCTTAAGAACTCTTTGAGGAACTCACTCCGGACACTTGTACTTATATATATTTATGAGAAACTCATCACATGGCCACGCTAGCCACACAGGAGGCTGGGCAATTTAGTATTTACTCTGGGTAGCCATATACCTAGCCAAGAATCAGGGGTCCTATTACTAAAGTGTTTTACCAGGGGTTCTATTACCAGAGTTCCCTTTCTGGTTCTACTTCTAGTAGAGTGTTGTAATCAGCAGTCTCCAGCAGAGCAGCCCAACCAGCCTTTCCCAGAAGCCCCTCAGTGTCAAGTCCCAGAAAGCTGGGACCACTGCTCTAGCCCAGCAAAGTGGGATTTCAGTCTGCAAGTGGGCAGTGCTACCCCCCGAGATTCTCACAGCAGCTGCTCCCTCAGGTCCTGGCTCGACTGCTACCTCCCTAGGGAGGGCTCTGCTGCACCCCAGCACAGAGGTGTTCCCCCATAATTCTCTTCCTCATCCATGTTTATTTTTGTTGTACTTAAACATAAGTTAGCTACCTGCTTGTTTCATCTGTTGACTTTCCATCCCCACTGGATGCATTTTCCAGGACAGTGGAGACCCGGTCCCTCCTGTGCAGGACCATATCCCTAGAACCAAGCTAAGAAGGTACCCATGGGATATTTAAATAAATGCATATTTACATAAATATATAAAATATTTAACAAGATATTTGTTAAAGGAGGAAGGAAGGAGGGAAGGAAGGAAGAAGAGGCAGAGAGGGAGAGAGGGAGGGAAGGAGAATTTCAGGAATTTGCAGACTAAACATTTAAGCCCAGGTTTGCCTACCCCAAATCCCACTCCCTTTCCACTCCCCACACTGCCATCAATCAATGACCAACCCCACCCTGGAGCTGGCACCACGCTGGAGAACATGTATGCACAAGACACAAGGCGCTTGCAATGGAACTGAGGAAGTTGAACTAACATGGGCATAGCACAACAATGAGCATGAAAAAAAAAAAAAAAGAAGCCATTAGCAAAGTCTGTTGTAGAAGAATATTTAATTATAAAGAGGGATGCTTATGACAGTTTTAACTAAAAAAACATGTTTCAAAAACAGCATGTAAAATATGATCTCCTCCCTAAAATACACATATGTTCATTGAAAATGTGCTAGAAGATCATATATCAAAATGTGAGCTGGTTATATTTGCCTGGGGTGATTATTGGTATTAATTTGGTTATTTTTGTTTATTTAAACTTTCTACAGTGATTATATATCACTTTTGGAACAAGAAAAAAAGTAATTAAAAGTATATTTATGCATACACATAAGTGCATCGTGAGCTGCAAGGTCAACAGCGATTGTCGCAGAAGAGGCAGGTGGGTGTTCAGGCCGGGCTTCCGGAAGGAGCGCAGGCAGGGGCTGAGGGGGTTCATGCAGGGTGGAAGGGCACTTCCTGTTGCATTTGCCCACAGTGATGCCAGGCAGTGGCCCCAGACCCCTCACCAACGTGCTGCCTCTTCGGGTCTCAGAGGGAGAAATGCAACTTCGGCGGGGCCCTTGAGAGGACCCTCCTGCCTGGCCTTGACCTAAAGACTCCTTGGCCTCCACTCCCTTCATCCCAAAGCATCCCTGACAGCACCCTTCCTCAGGAGACCCGGGAGAAGCTCACAGTTCTGTACTGGTTGCCCAGGGATGCAGGAGTGCGGGTGCCGCCTCATGCAGCCTGACGTGGGGGACGGGGTCGGAGTGCGCGGGCCTGGGGCCGGGGACAGGGCGGCCACTCACCGCCGGTTGGCTGGGTGCCACAGCGGGAGTCATCGCGTCTTGGAGTGTCAGGTGACTGTAAAATACGGTAATGAATCTCTCCCAGGACTGTTGTAAGGGCAAAGGGAGATCAGTTTTGTGAAATTACTGAGAAAAGGATGGAAGTGCTGCTTTCTAGAGAGTGACCGCTCACGAACGTGAGCAAGTGAGGAGTCCGTGTCAGTTCAGTGCAGGAGCTCACTCCCGCGGGATAACCGAGGAGGAGGGTACTGTCCCTGCCCACAGGCGCTGAGGATCTGCGGGGGCCTGGGCAGAAGGCAGCAGGGGTCACATTCACAGGGATGCGCCCAGCAGGAAGTCAGGGGGTGCCAGCCTGCTCAGCACAGAGGAAACCTCTCCCGAGAAGGGGTGGACTGAAGAGCGAACGGAAGACAACTTCATACCGAGCACCCGCTATGTGCCGGGAACCCTATTATCTCTAATATAAAGCCTTACCAGGGAGTTATCATCATCATCGCTGTTTTAAAAACAAGGAAAGTGGGGCACAGAGCGTTAAGTAACCTCCCCGAGGTCACACAGCCAGACAATGGCCCATCTACCTTCACTCTGCACACCGTGATCTCCACCCGGGGCTGAGGACCCCCCACCGGGAGGGCGGTGTAATCGTAGCCCTGATGGTGATGTAGGGAGGGGGACGAGGGTGATCTGAGCAGCTCTCTGTTCCGCTTGGCAGCTGTCTTTCCATTCTTACCCCTCCCTCTGTGCCCCTGCACAGGGCTGTTGAACACAGAAGCACCGTCCCACCTCCTCAGCCTCCCAGCGCACTATTCTTTGTGATGCTCAAAACCCAGGGGCTTCTCTTCATAGGGGCAGGAGGAGAAGAACTGAATCTAGTTCCTTCCTGGAAGGATGGGGTAGGAGATGGGGAAGGCAGAGGGGAGAGGGGACACCGGAACTGCTCCAGACAGGGAGGCCCCGAGGTCCAAAGAGGGTAACAACTTCAGGCTTGGCTCTTGGAGAAGTGTCCGGCCTCGGGGGCAGCAGAATGGAGCAGGGTTCCAGGTGCCAGGTGGGGCAGGAAGGGAGGGAAGCCCCAGAGCTCTGTCAGGGTCCCTGCAGGAAATCTCTAAGGAGGGGTTGGCTCAGGGAGGCTGGGGTACAAAACAACTGTCTACCAGCTGTGGGGCAGAAGAGGGCAGAAGCTAAAAGGGAGAGCATGGGAGAGTTCTAAGACTTGACTGTGGCCACAGGCAGAGGCAAAGTGGCATCGTGGATAAGAAGCGTGGACTCTGAAGCTGAACAGCCTGGGTTTGAATTGTGGCTCTGCCACTTACTAGATTCTCAGGTAAGTGAATTAACCGCTCTGTGCCTCAGTTTCCCCATCCCCAGAATGATAATTGCATCAGCTTCACTGTTGATAAGAAAAAAGAAATGAGTCCGTGTGCTTGAAGCCTTAGAAGGGTACCAGAGCACAGTCGGTACCACCTGGACCAGGGCTGGGCACACCTTTCCTGTAAAGGGCTAAAGGGTCAATATTTTAGGCTTTGCTAGCCAGATGGTCTCTGTCGCATATTCCTTTTTTATTCTTCAACTCTTTAGAAATGTAGCTCAAGATCTTTATAAGCACAGACCACTGGCCAGATTAGGCCAAAAGCCACAGTTTAAAGACCCCTGATCTAGATTAAAGATGACCCCAGAGATGTAGATATGGTTGGGGGTGGGGCATGACAGTGGCTTTCTGCACTGCGCAGGGGTAAAGACTGCAGTGGGGAGAGCCCTGGGCATGGGGTGGACTGTACAGCAGACTCGGCGATGGGACCCAGGACAAGCAGTGTGTAGGAAACATGGCAAGGGTGGCAGCCTGGGTGGGGACAGACAGGGCCCACTGGGACCTCTTTCTCTGAGCCCCAGGCCCACTTGCTGGCTGTTTAAGAAGCACATGAGTCTGGAGCCTCTGAGGATAGCAAGCAGAGTGTCCTTCACAAGGGGTGACACTCCATCTGTCCTCTAGCAAACATTTACAAAGAATTTGCTAAGTCCTAAGCCATGAGCAAGACAAAAGGGACCAGGCTTCACCCCTGGAAATCTTGACTGGCAGGTTGGGCCTTGACAGAGCTCCCGTCCCCAGGAGATGCACTCTCCTCAGTGAACTCCTCAGTCTTCAGTCATTCCTGGTACTCTGGTCAGGGCTTAGGAATCTGAGAGCTTGCTCTTCTGTCCTTCTGGAGAGAAAGGAAGAAAAAGATCTGCTGACTATGAAATGGTAGTAGGACCGTGCCCACCCCCGCCCAGCATTGCTCAGCTGGTACAGCAGACAGGGTGCCCCGAAAATGAAGACCTCAGAGCACTTGATATATGCTACTTATTCCAGAAAGCTCTCCTATACCACACCAGGCACCAAGGTCCTGAGAGGCTTCTAGCCATGAGCCCTGACCATCAAAGGGAGTGACAACATATAGCAGATATACCTCATGACCAAACTGAAAAATAAAGGATTTATTTTATTACAAAAATAGCTGAACAGTTACCATGTTATAGGCACCTGACACATTATATCTTCACAACAACCCACCATGGTAGATATCACTGTTGCTATTTAACAGATTGGAAAATTGAGTTCAAGTAAAGCTACCTAAGGTGGTAAGGTCATGCTGTTCACAACGATGGAAGAGTGAATCAGAAACCCACGTATTCTGTGCCCTACACACAGTGCCCCCCGCCCCTGCTCCATCAGCGTCCTATTCCATGATATTATAAAGTATAGTTGCATCTGGTGGGTTACGTTTTTACCTTGACTTATCTCCTGCATGGTTCCCTGGACCTGCACTTGTTTCAGGACACATGGTCAATCCCTAAAGAAACTCAATCTGCTTGTCAATTGCTCACGTATACATATAGTGAGCAATTGACAAGCGGATTGAGTTTCTTTTTACACAGAAATGAAAGTAACACTGCATATCAGAACGAGCGGGAGGGCACAGAGAAGTCAGTTCTGACCATGCCAGAATAATGTGGTGGAATTGGCACAGCAAAGAAAAGCTAAATATCTTAGAGAGGGCACCAAAAATACATACCTTAAGCTGGCCACTTGTTTTCAACTTGTAACTGCCCGTGACACTTGCAAACAGGAGGAAAATAGGATGTGTGATCACCTGCATACAGGACCAGCTTGATATTCAGAGGAGGAGCCACAGTTTTAGTGTTTTACTGTACGGCTTTGCAGGCCGTACATCTCTCTCCAACTATTCCACTCCACCACGGTAAGAGAAAAGAAGCCACAGACAATATGTAAAGAAGTAGGGATAGCTGTGTTCCAATAAAACTTTATTTACAAAAACAGGTTGGGGGCCATATTCCTGGTTTAGAACTGACACAGTAATACGACTACTTAATGAGACTCTATCCACATATTTTAATCTTCTTTCCAAAATGGGTGTTTGCTGAGTGCTTACCACAGAACAGATACTGTTCTAGGAGTGGGGGCTTCAGTGCAGAAGACAAAACCCTGCTCTCCCCAAGCTTACATGAGGGAACCCTGCTGACACCCCTCCCCAGGAGAAAACATTACCATTTTTCAGGTGAACAAAAGAGACGCAAGAAGGGAACATCCTAGAGCTTGTGAGAGACAGAGTTGGGATTCTAGATGAGATCCCCAATCTTGCTTCTTTCCATGACTCCATGCTGTCTCCCCAAGCAGAATCAAGACCCTCTATTTCCACCCAGGTGCTGCATCCCACCTTGACCAAAGCTAAACTGCAGCTGCAGGCAACTCTTATGCATCACTGGCCCAAGCGTCAATGCCCAAAGCAAGAAAAGATGCAGTGGAAACGGCCCAACCTCCGATAAATCTAAGAGAAGCTGCTCTCTAGGGCAGCCCATGTGGGGCCGCCCCCTTCCGTGTCTGGGACTTAGACATCCAGAGGACAAGAGCGCTTTCAACTCTGTCCTTCATCCCCCCAGCAGTGCTATAGACTGAGGCCTGGGGGAGACCCAGGGGCGGGAAGGCAGAGCTGACAAACACAGCCTGCTGTGGTAAGGCCGGCTCTGTGCAGGGCACTGGGCTGGAGTCTTCCTGTCATCCTTTTCTTTTTATGGTGTTATGTGGCTTGGACCCTGAAATAAAAGATCCCTCTCTGTGAAAATGAATTAAGACAGGGAAGGACAGAAAGTGGAAGAACAAACCTTTCCTGAGTGCCCACTTGATACTAGGCACTTAACTAACATTTTACCCACACACAGTGGGTGGGTGTGTAGGTATACATCACTGCTCCTGTTTCATAGGCCAGGGATTGGCAAAATGTTTTTTTGTAAAGGGCTAGGACTTAAATATTTTGGTTTCGTGGGCTATGTCATCAACTGTGCCATTATCGAGTGAAAGCTGTATGCACCATCTACAGCTTGTATAGACAATACGTAAGTGAATGAGCATGGCTGTGTGTCAATAAAACTTTATTTATTTGAAATAAATAAACTTGAATTCCCTATAATTTTCACATTATGAAATATACTTCCTATGAGTTTTTCATTTAGAAAGGTAAAAATGTTAAATTTTAATATTAGTATTTAATTTATATTTATGCTTAAAAATGTAAAATATTCAGGCCGGGCGCGGTGGCTCATGCCTGTAATCCTAGCACTCTGGGAGGCCGAGGTGGGTGGATCACTCGAGGTTAGGAGTTCAAGACCAGCCTGAGCAAGAGTGAGACCCCATCTATACTAAAAATAGAAAGAAATTATCTGGCCAACTAAAAATACATGTAGAAAAAATTAGCCAGGCACAGTGGCGCATACCTGTAGTCCCAGCTACTCAGGAGGCTGAGGCAGGAGAATCGCTTAAGCCCAGGAGTCTGAGGTTGCTGTGAGCTAGGCTGACGCCACGGCACTCACTCTAGCCTGGACAACAGAGTGAGACCCTGTCTCAAAAAAAAAAAAAAAGTAAAATATTCAATGTAAAAACCATTTAAAAATATAATGACCATTCTTAGTTTGCAGGCTGTACAAAAACAGGCAACAGGCTGGATTTAGCCTAGCGGTCACAATTTGGTGACCCCTGTTTTACAGGATGTCACAGCTGTTTAAGTGGCTGACCTGGGAGTCTAACCCAGAGCCTAGATCTGTGTGTGTGTGTACACCATGCTTGTGTGGAATTATGAGGGGAGGTGTGAATGGTGGCAAAAACCTATCCATTTGGACAACTTCAGCTAGAATAGTAAAGGCCTTCATCCATTCGGTCATCCAGTCATTCGTTCGCTGGTCTTTGAAAATGTGCAGAGCACTGAGGTGGGAGATGTTGATGCCAAGAGCCTGTTCCAAACCCTACAGCAACTCTTAAGGAAGTTGGTTATTTACAATGGTTTATCCCCATTTTACAGACGAGAGAACGGAGGTGTGGAGAGAAGCTCATGCTCATTCCATGTTCCAAGCTGCTTAGGCATGGTGGGGGCATAGTCTTTTCCTTAAGGAACATGGCAGCAAATAACCAAAACAGAAAAAAATCAAGAGATTAAAAAAGAAAAAAAGTTGAAAAAAATATATATATATTATTCCAGCTGGGGCCAGCGGGAAAAGCCCCATGGAGGGGCCTTTGCCAGGATGGGAGGGAGGGAGCACTCTCTGGGACTCAGTTCTTTCTGTTCTATTTCTTGCTGCCCAAGGCGCCCCCACCTCTGATGGCTGAGAGCCACCGTCTCTCTCCTTCCTCCACGCATCTGCCTCTTTCCTGCAAGTTGCTTTCTTAGACACAGGTTGTTTTCTCGAACACCTTCCCATCCTTCCGTGTGCCCCTCTGGCGTCTGGGCTGCATCCTTGGAGACAGAGATTTAACAGGAAAGTGAAGGAGAAGAAGGAAAAGCAACTGTCCTGGAGTCACTGCAGCCCCACCCGCTCCCCAGACGAGAGTGTGAAGGGTGCGGGGTTGGGGTGAGCACTGGAGGACAGATCTGCAAAGGTCACGCTGCTCTGGCGTGAGAAAGCAGGCTGAAGGGGAGCCGTCCTCTGGCCCGAGGCAGCGCGGGCTTCGCCCACAGCCCAGGCGAGTGCCAGACTTGGCCCAGCACGCAGGGTTGTATAATCATCTCAGCCCTGCTGGTCACTGCGGAACACCAGGCAACCTTCGGACGAGAAAAACAAACTCCTGAACGCCTGCCAGACAGGGACAGTCCAAGGAGTAAACACAGGAGTGATTGCACCCCAGGGACCCCCTAACACGCCTCCCAGTCCTGCCGGGCTAATAATAATCACAGTAACAACATTTATGGAGAGCTCACATGTCAGGCACGTGTGCTCAGACCTTTGTACACACTATTTCTCTAATCGCCCAGGCAGGTCTGTGGAGGAGGTGATAAAATTATCCCTATTTTACAGATGGGGAACCTGAGGATCAGGAACTGAGCTCGGATCATGGAGCCATTTACTAGAGGAGCTGGGATTGGAACTCAGGCCACGTGACTCCACAAGCTGCACCGTGACTGCCACGCCATAGGGAGGCAGCTTGGCATGTGGCAATGAAATAAACAAAAACAAAAACAAAAACAAAGATCTTGGAGCCTATATTTTGTGGAATCAGATCTTAGCTCCACTACTTCTAGCTGGATGGCCTTGGATTCACTATGTTTGGGGTCTGTGGTCTCACTGGTACAGTGGCCACCCCCAGGTCCTAGGGTAATAATGAGCAGGGAGGATGTATTTAGAGAGGCTGCCAGTAGGTTCTCTATAACTAGTGTCGGATCTTACGGGATACACAGCCCCTGCTACCTCCCAGAGTATAACAGGGGTTCTCCCTGAACCTCAGGCTTTTCCTCAGCTCCCCATCCTCCTGGGCTACATACTCTGTTTGGTGAACTCCCAACAAGGGTTCCAAATTCTAACAAGTGAACCCAAAGGCTTCTGAAAAACACACTCTCTGATAATCTAGCCCCTGGCTTTCCCCTACCCACCCCATCAAAGTCAGTCTTTAACATTTTCCCCCCTCAATTGCTAATTGATTATACTCCATCCAGGGAACAGGGGAAATTCAAAAGGTGGACAATTCAACCAATTCGATGTGCCCATTTTCTGGAAGTCTGGGCACACAATCTGGTGAGAAAAGAAATAGAAACGGTGAGCTCACCAAAGGCAGATAGTAATGACACAGTCTCCTCCGGAGTTTTGGAAACTTATTTCAAAGTAATTCCTCCAGTTGGGACCTCCTTGGAGGTAAACAATTCCATAAATGTAGAATTACCAACTTCAGAAAAGACTTTTTTTCTTTGTCTGCAGGATATCTCTCCACTACTCAATAAATCTCTGGGCCCCCCACTCCCATAGGTTGGGTGAGGTGGAGGGGAAGGTCCATGTATAGAACTAAATTTCAACATAATTGGTTTTATTTGCAATTCTGAGGATTTTGTTATATGCATTTTAAAAGCATTATTCTGAAAAGGTGTCCGTAGTTTCCTCAATTTGCCAAAAGGGTTTAACGGTACCAAAAAAAAAAAAAAAAAAAGTTCCAGTCTTCCCTGATCCTGGCATGCCAGGCCCTAGGGAACTCACATGTTTCTTGCTCTTCATAAAATTATTTTCTAAAGATTTTTAAGAGGTTTACAGATAGGATCATGTTGTTTCCCCCTTTCAACTTCCCTGTGGACATCCTGGTTTGTCTGCAATGTGTGTAACAGAGAAAGAAAAAGAGAGACACAAAGAAAGAGTGATTCTCTTCTAATGTATGTATGACCCCCGCCCCCCACTATGCATAATTGTGTGTTTAATTATCTGTACTCCCTCATGGCCTGAAAATTCTGGAAGGGCAGGGGCAGTGATATGTCTTTGTATCCCAGTTATGGACTGAATGTTTGTGTCCTCCTTCCCCCTAATTTATATGTTGAAATCCTAAGCCCAATGTGATGGCGTTAGGAGGTGGGGCCTCTGGGAGGTAATTAGGTCTTAAGAGTGGAGCCCTCATGATTGGGACTAGTGCCCTTGCAAAGGGACCCCAGAGAGCTCCCCTGCCCCATATATCATGTGAGGACACGGCAAGAAGGTACCCATCTACAAACCAGAAATGGGCCCTGACCAGACACAGAATCTGTCAGCACCTTGCTCTTGGACTTCCAAGCCTCCAGAACTGTGAGAAATAAATTTCCCCTATGGTATTCTGTTGTAGCAGCCCGAATGGACTAAGACAGTAGGTCTCTGATAAATGTTGGCTCAATGCATGAAGAGAAAACAAAGAGTTATACCATACACAGATTCTCTCATTTCCATGGGTAAATTTCCCTTCCTTGAGCAAATCCCTTGGCATTTTCCCTTGGGGTCAGAGATCTGTTTAGAATTCTTGGCCTTTTCTTCTTATTTGGGCCACATGGAGGACACATTGGCACAGCCTCTGCCCGCTGGGGTCAGGGCCTGGCCGTGGCTTCTCACCCACATGGACTTTTTCCCTCTCTCCTCCTCTGGGCATGCCACAGAGTGAAGACTACATTCCCTTTAGAAACCACTACATGACTAGCAAAACTGCCTCTTGCTTGTGGATTTATTTGGGTGTCAGGGCAATAAATGCAAGAACAAGGTTTTCTTGAACAATGACTCTAGACCAGGCTGAGAACTGGGCTTCTCACAATTGATATTCATGGAACACTCCACTCCCAAACTGCAGAGGCCGCATCCTTTTCAAGGGCACTTGCAACGTTCACCGCCGTATGCTGAGCCATAGAATAAGTCTCTACACTTTCACAGGACTAAGGCATGCACAGCATTTTTTTTTTTGAGAATAACATAAATAAATTACAGTTAGATGTTAACAATAGTAGACACTTCGAAAATCCCCAAATACTTGGAAATGAGGAACCTCGCTCAGTGCTTGGCACAAAGTAGGCCTTCGATAGTGTCAGCGCCAACCCCCAACCCTGTTCCAACAACAACTTTCTCCACCTCTGCTGCTGCTAAAGGTGAAGGTCAACCAGCGGCCAAGTACACGGCCCAAGTCCTGAGCGTGTCACTCACTGCCCAGTCTGCACAGGGAGCTGGGACAATGAGTTAACATTGAACTCTGCGCTGAGCCCCTGGGCTTTCACCAGATCCAAACCTACACAGGAAGAGCTCTGCCAAAGTGGAGTCTCACCCCACTCTCCACTCGGAGGACCCCCAACTTTTCTGAAGGGGCTGTCCGGGTGTGGGGTGAGGCTTGATTTGGTGATGGATCTTGTTCTGCTTACTTAGAATGTTCTCTGGCAAACAAAATCAAACTAGTCTTGTGTAGGGAATATATCTGTCATGTCTTAAGGAACAAAACCAGAGTAGCACCTCAGGAATGCCTGCCTGATGTTAGAGGCTTCCATGAGAGCAGCAACGCAGAAAACCAGCAAGAACCTCAACTCGCCAAGTCATTCCAAGTAAATGGTGGGCGTGACTCCCACATTCTTTGGATTGGGGGATGCAGTGGGGTCTAAATTTTACTTAAGAGTTTGCCTGAGCTTTTCAAGGCTGAAAATCTGATCCATGTTTTTGGTTCATTGCAGAAATGGGCAATTGTGTTGTTAATGACATGCCACCCATAAGAACCAAAAGGTAGAGTGATATGTTATTGCCAGACATGTGAAATGAATAAACAACAGCCATTTCCTACAGAAAAGCTGGTTGCTGCATCATTTTCCTACAAATCAGGAAAAGTTACCTGGACATGAACAAGTGGGAAGTTAACACCTTAGTTAAAACACACCTGAAGAGGTTGGGACATGACAAAATTCCTCAGAAATCAGTTCACGGCGGGGTTCCCACCAGGATTCCATCAAGAGAAGGGAGTTAGAAACAGGTGAGATTATAGCCCAGTTTTGTCACATCCTGGCTCTGGGACCATGGGGAAGAGGTTCCACCTCAGTTTCCTCATCTGTAAAATGGGGGTAGCAAAAGGACCTGCCTCCAGGGGTCATCATAAAGACTGAGATGCTGTACCAAGATACTTGGCAAAGTGCCAATCACATAAAAATAAACAATATTGAGCATCAGCCATGCAATCCAAGCAATCATGCTAAATTAGGACAATCCTGGGAAGAAGAAAGGTTATTCTCATTTGGTAGATATGAAAATTAAAGCTTAGGAAAGCTAAAAAATTTGCCCAAGGACACAGCGGTAAGCCATAGAGGTAAGATTCAAATTCAGTCTAACCCTAAAGCCTTAAGAAACTTCTAGTCTAATAGGAGTGACCAACAGAAAACACCCACAACAATTCTGGGAGGACCAGGCAAACTCCCCCAAGGATAATACACTGGAGCCAAAGGCAGTCTGGAATCACCCTGTAGGAATACAAGGCTATGCTGTCCCATTCAAGCTGGGCCTTGAAGGATGTTTTGGTTTTCGCCAGGAGGAGGAGGAGGTAAGAAGGGCCTTAAGGGCCGCAAAGACAAGCGGTATTAAAAGAAATTCTTGGCCAGGTCCAGTGCCTCATACCTGTAATTCCAGAACTTTGAAAGGCTGAGTTGGGAAGATCACTTGAGGCCTGGAGTCTGAGATCAGCCTGGGCAATACAGCAAGACCCTGATCTCTACCGAAAAAAAAGAAAAAATTAGCCAGGCACAGTGGTGCGCACCTGTAGTCCTGGCTACTCAGGAGGCCAAGGCAGGAGGCTCACTTGAGCCCAAGAGTTCCAGCCTGGGTGACAGAGTGAGACCCTGTCTCTTAAAAAAAAAAAAGAAAAGTAATTAGGAATTCTCTGATTAGGTAAGACTAACAAGACAGCTGTTGTGGTGAGAGCCCGAGCCTGAAATGAACTCATTTCTGTGCCTTTGCAAACATTCTGGTTAGCACAGCACTGTGGGTAGGAGCAGAGGCTCTGCTGTCTGATGAACTATTTTGACATAATTAAGTTGTGTGATTTGGGGAAGACACTTGACCTCTCTGGTCCTGAAGTGTGTGTACCTCTCACAGGAAGGTAGCATAGTAACACTCTGCGCAGCTGTGAAGCTTAACTGGGGTGCTCCACGTAAACACTCGGCATCAAGCCTGCCAGGATGCTGATGCTTGCTTTTCAACTCCACTCAATGTGTCCTGTGTCTCCAGTGTCATCCTTCTGCCCACTGGCTGGAATCTCTCAAGGAGCTACTAACTAATTCATGCCCTAAGAAAGAAAAGTCTGGAGAACCAAAGAGAAATGGGGCTTGGACTATAACCATCATTAGAAATGAGGTCCTGCTGAATACAACTCGTCAACTCACAGCCAGATTTAGGGATCTGACTTCATCCCTTTTGCAAAACACATTTCTGCTAAATAACTGTGACGCAATGTCATTTGGATTCTAACCATTTGACAGCTACCCAGGGAAGGCACTTTCTGCCTGGACAGCAAAGGTGTCTCTTCTAATCTTTGTGTTTTATTGTGTAAAATGGGACGACAGATTGGAGACTCTAATGCAAAGGTGCATTTGCTTTCAGCTCTTCTCTGACCTCTCACAAACTCACAAATCTTGAGGGTCCTGTTTTGTGCTTGGGCTTGACTAGGCATTTGTGTCAATCAGACTTTAAATCAAAGATTCTAAGATATATGATTTTACAAATTTCAACATCTCCAAAATAGATATGTGTCCTGCAACCAGTGTTATGCAGTAGTTTAATTGGAAGCGTTTGTTTCTTAGTGCACATAAATTAACAGTGAGTCGTACAAATGATGGCATCCTAGACTTGAGGAAATTTCATATGTGCTGGGAAGCATATTTAGAGAAAAACAAAACTTGCTTTTCTCTAAACAACAACCACATGAATATATATTATCATTCCTAACTTACAGATGAGAAATCTGATGCAGATTGTTTTTTTAACAGAGTGCTAAAAAATTTTGCTCAAGACTACCTAGCCTAGTGTGTAGAAAGAAGGAAGAGTTAGGGTGGGATTCTCCTTACTCTTGCAGATTACATATTACTGCAAAACTTAGGGTTGTAAAATAATACTCGTTTTATGTTGCTTCTGATTTTTTGGTCCTGGGCTTGGCTGGGTGGTTCTCACTTGGGGTTTTCCATGCCCTTGTAGTCACGTGTCCACTGGGCTGTGCTCATTTAAAAGGCAAAGGGCCTACAAGTCCAAGATGGCCGCTGGCGTGGCTGTCAGCCAATGCTGGCAGCTGCTGGAAGCTCCGTGGAAGCTACAGAGCAGAGCACCCACCGGCAGCCTCTTCAGCAAGACGGTCCCAGTGCTTCCCTAGAACGAGCACACCAAGAAAACCACGCGGGAGCTGTGTGAAGCAGTCCCAAGTCTGCACAGACTCAAGGGAAAAGACATAAATCCCGTCTTTCAGTGGGAAGAACATCAAGGTAAAAGGCCATTTTGTTTTCAAACCGCCACGGATGGACAACCTGGTCTGACAGGTACAAAGACCCCATATTTGGGATCACTCGACTGATGTCCAGGAGCAAAGAAAGGAAGACTGTGAACTAAATGCAACAAGGAGGCTTTTGAACAAATTTAAGAGGGCTGGTTATGTAGCTTCAATTGCAATGTACTCGCTTTGAGACCTCAAACATGGCTCTAGCTGTTGCTATCACTGTGGAGAACATACCTGGAGCTTCCTGGGAAGCGGTTTCAGGACCAACTTAGCAGGCTCATAAGAAACATCAGGCTTAGAATTTTGTCAGGCATATCTTATTTCTAATCTAAAATGGCTTTATTTGGTTTAATAAATATTTAGGGAGTGCTGTTACAGAATTTTTTGTATCTGTGGATACCCTGATACACAAAACAGTGCCTCTTTCTTCCCTCAGCTCATATTCTGGTGGGGGATACAAAAATAACCAAATCTGTAATAATGTCCCCATGTCATCAGTACTAAGGATAACGATAGAAAATGAGGGGCAGGGAACCTATTTTAGAGGGGTGGTCAGAGAAGACCTCTCTGGTAGTTGACATTTGAGCAGGGACCTGAATGAAGTGAGGAAATGGGCCAGGCAGATGTGCAGGACCAAGAGTATTCTGGAAAAGGGAGATGTTATGTGCAAAGGCCCTGAGGCCAGATGGTGCACAGCAAGGAGGCCAGTGTGGGGACTACAGCGAACAAGCGAAAAGTGGCAGGAATGGCAGGCCTTACAGGCACAGAAAGAACTCTCTATTTATAATACTCTGAGATGAGACTCATGGGAGAGTTTTAAGTGGGTGAATCCCATGATTTGGTTTAGATTTTTAAAGGATCCCTTTGGTTGCTGAGTAAGAATGAAGGATGGGGTAGAAACAGGAAGATGGGTTAGGAGGCTCCTGCAGGAGTCCAGGCCAAAGGTCCTGGTGGCTTTGTCTGGACTGTCATTGGTGGAGAGGGTAAGAAGGGTTGGGAAGGGCACAGACTCCACAGGCTTTGCTATGCCAATGGTCACATCTACCAGTAGAGTGTTTAACTCCATGAATGAGGTATATGTCAAAATAATGCTTGGTTATTGCCCAGATTCAAATGTGACCTCCACAGAGGGTGGCAATTTGGGTAGTAGAAAGTGAGAGAGACCCAGATCACAGCAGCTCCCTCACACGAGCTGGGGATCTTGTTCCCCACTGCATGGAAAGGCCAGGAACATGGGCACTAGCCGCTTCTCTCCCACACCCACCCCCTGACAAGACAGATGTGACGAGATTCAAAAGAATTAGCCACTGGCTGGAAAGACCCTTTCAAAAAGGAGTTCAAAAATAAATCTAGAACCTTCTAAAGGGGGTGCCAGGAGAGACCCAAGACCATTTGCATGGGCAAGTTTGGGTATTTTGGTCATTCACTTGGTGACACGACTTGGTAGTCACAGCCCCTCCTTCTTTGCAAGCCAACATTCTCTAAAGAGCCTTTTTTTGTCAAAAAGAAACTACCACTGTGGCTGCTTTGAGACATATTTTAGGGGGGGTTTCATGCTCCATGAGTCTCAGAAGTGAAAGGGTCAAGGTTCTGCTTAAATACCACAAGTGGCCCAATGATGGGACCAAGATGCAAACCCAAGCCTATAATAGTGACTACTTTTCTTTTAATTTTATTTTCACAAACACATCTGCAGCCACTTACTATGTCACAGTCAGTGTTCTAATCATTCATAAAATGTTTACTCATTTAAAGATCCAAACAGTCATATTAGTTTGGTACTACTATTCTTCATTTAGTACTCAGCACACATTTACTGAGCATTTTACAGATAAGAAAAGTGAGTCACAGAGAAGCTAAGTGACTTGCCCAAATTCACTCAGCAGAGCCAAGATTAGAACCCAGGAACTCTGGCTCTAGAATTTGGGCTCTTAAGTGCCATGCTAAGCTACCCAACAGTGTGCTTTGCTGGAAATTTGTGTTATCTATTAAAAGTACTTTCAGCTTCATATAAAACACAGGCCAATTTAGAGTGACTTAAACCTTAGGACTTGTTTCACATAACAAGAAGTCGGGAGGTAGTCTTCTGTCTTGGACTGATGAAACAGCTCAACAATGCTATCGAAGGTCCAGTCTGTTTCCATCTTTTCTGCTCCACCATCTCAGTCTGTTGGCTTGTCACCCCATGCTTACAAGATAGCTGCTGCACCTTCAGATATCATATCCAAGATCCAGGCAGGAAGAAAGGATAAGAGTAATGAGCTTCCTCTGTGAGGGGCTTTGTCTTTTTATTTGGGAAGAGACTCCCTCCCCAGCACACTTCCACTAACAAGACTGGATAACATGCCCACCATCACCATATCTACTTTGATTCAACCACAAATCATCTCATGAGGCTGGGATAGGGGCCTGGCTTTCCTGACATCTGGGGCCTCCTCCCCAGCACTTGAACATATAAAGGTTCTGTACAGTGGGAGATAATGGCTCTTGAGATGACAACAGACAGTATCTACCAAGGGCAGGTATTACCATCACCATGACGGGAATGCCGCAGCTAGAAGTCACAAGGTTAAGATTACATAGCTGACAATGTGGTAGCTCCAGGATGCTAACCCAGGTCCATCTGACACTAAATCTCACGATCTTAACTGTGGCGTAGTACATTGCTAAGTGGAGTCAGGAATGGGTAGACCGACATTTGGCTTTACCAATAAGAGTTGTAGGGCCTTGGGTAAGTTACTTTATTTCCCTAAGGCTCAATGTGCTTATCTCTAAATTGTGGCCAGTAGTGGTCATTAAGCAAGAGGTCACTGTGAGCATGAAATGAAATGGTATATGTAAAGTGCCTGACAATACTAAACAGTCAAATCCTTGGCTATTATTATTTTTGTTGTCTCTATTGTTATCACTATTTTTATACTATGAGACTTTGTAGCCACAGTGGCCTTGTACTCAGATGAGAACACCATTTTGGGAATCTCTGGGTGACTGGTAGTGGTACTGAGTAGTGGGTAAGTTTGAAAGTGAGGAGAACATGTTGAATACAGCACTAACCAGGGATTCAAGAGTCCTAAAGCTTGTCTTGCTTGAATTTAGTGATCCAAGGACTGGTGGCTCAAAATAGGCCCACAGGTCTACAAGGCACAATAGTTTGATTTTAGTCTTGGTTCTGCTAATAGTATTGTAAAATGCTGTTTGGCCAAAAGCAGCTCACTTCTCCTTTTTGGATCTATGTGTTCTCATCTGTACAGAGAAGTGATTTTCCCTCGTCAATACTCAATGGGTAATGAACATTAATTGAGCACCTGTTATATGCACCGTGCCACGGACACCATGGAAGTACAGTGATGAATGAGGCACATCTTGCACTCAAGAAGCTTAGAGACTTAGGGATCTTCACAGTTCCTTTCAGCAGTAAATTTTGATGACATTAGCCAAAGGCAAGGCAAGCGACTCCCAATCCAGACGTTTATTTTGAGGATTAACCATGTTAGTGACATATAACTAACAGTCTCTGAATAAATGCAAAAAACATAAAGCTTTGGCAGTTTCTTACAAAGCTAAACATAGTCATACCATGTGATCCAACAATTGCCCTCCCTGGTGTCTCCCAAATGAGTTGAAAACTTATGTTTCCACAGAAACCTACATACAAATGTCTATAGAAGCTTTATTCATAATTGCCAAAAAATTGGAAGCAACTAAGATGTCCTTCAATAAGTGAACAGATAAACTATGGTATATCCAAATCCCAGCATGTTATTTCACAGATATCAATAAACTGATTCTAAAGTTTATATGGGGAGGGAAAATGCCCAGAACAGCCAACACATTATGGAAAGAGAACAAAGTCAGAGGACTAATGCTACCTGATTTCAACACTTACTATGAAGCTATGGTTACCAAGACAGCATGGTATTGGCAAAAGAGTAAACAAATAGATCAATGGAACAGAACAGAAAGCCCAGAAATAGACCCAAATACAGTCAATTGATCTTTGACAAAGGAATACAGGCATTACAATGGAGCAAAGATAATCTTTTCAATAAATGGCACTGCACCAACTGGACATGTATATGCAAAAAAATGAATCTAGACACAGACCTTGAACCCTTCGCAAAAATTACCTCAAAATGAATCATAGACCTAAAAGTAAAATGCAAAACTATAAAACTTTCAGAAGATAACAAAAGAGAAACCCCTAGATGACCTTGAGTATGACGATAACTTTTTAGATACAACACCAAAAAGCATGACCCATGAAAGAACAATAAATAAGCTAAACTCCATTAAAATTAAAAACTTCTGATCTGCAAAGGCACTGTTAAGAGAATGAAAAGACAAACCATGTACTGGGAAAAGGTATTTGCAAAAGACATGTCAGTTAAATGAATGCTATCCAAAATGTACAAAGAACTCTTAAGATTCAGGAATAAGGAAATGCAAAACCTAATTAAAAAATGGGCAAAATACCTGAACAGACACCTCACCAAAGAATATGTACAGATGGTAAATAAAGTAAACATTATATGTCATGGGGAAAATGCAAATTAAAATGAGATACCATTGCACAACTATTAGAATGGCCAAAATCCAAAACATTAACACCAAATGCTGGTGAGGATTTGGAGTAACAGGAACGCTCATTCATTGTTGGTGGGAATGTAAAATTATTTAGCCACTTTGGAAGAGTTTGTCAGTTTCTTAGAAAACTAAACATAACGTTTACCATAAGATCCAGGAACTACACTCCTTGGTATTTACCCAAAGGAGTTGAAAACTTATATCCACACAAAAACCTGCACATAGATGTTTACTGCAGCTTTATTCATAATTGCCAAAACTTGGAAGCAACCAAGATGTCTTCCAGTAGGTGATTGGGTAAATAAACTGTGGTACATCAGACAATGGAATATTATTCAGCAATAAAAGAAGTGAGCTCGCAAGCCATGAAAAGACTTAGAAAAACGTTAAATGCATATTACTGAAGTGAAAGAAATCAATCTGATAAAGCTACCTACTATATGATTCCAACTATGTGACATTCTGGAACAGACAAAACCATGGAGACGGTAAAAAGATTGGTGGTTACCAGAGGTTGGAGGAGGGAGGGATGAATAGGCAGAGCATAGGGGATTTTTAGGGCAGTAAAACTACTCTGTGTGATACTGTAATAGTGGATACACTGAATACACAACAGTACGTATTTATCAAAACCCACAGAGCTATACAACACAAAGAGTAAAGCTTAATGTAAACTATGGACTTTAATTACTCAGAATGTATCAGTATTGTCTCATAGATTGTAACAAATGTACCACATTAATGCAAGATACTAGTAAAAGGAGACACGGGGGAGGAAGAGAGAGTACATGGAACTCTACTTTTGACTCAATTTTTTTGTAAACTATAAAAAATAAAGTAGATTATATATGTCTTAGCAACATTCATATCCTTTGATCCAACCATTCCATTTCTGGGATCCTATTGAGATACAGGATATACTAGAAGGAAAACTTTATTTACAGAAGGTGAAAAAAGTTAACAATCAGTAGTTTATCTCTAACAACTACATAAATAAAAGTAAACTTCTAAATGGTAGTATAAAACATTATAGAATAACATGGACGATGCCTGTGGAAAAAAAGCAAATGGAAAATAATTAGAAAGTACCTTATGACAACAACTATGCAAAAAATATTATATAAAACAAGACAAGTGGGTTACAGCATATTGATAATCATAATTGATATGTTATCTAGAGTCATGAAATTATAGATAACTTTTTATTCTTTTTTCAACTTCTTATATTTTTGATATATCTTCTCAAATATATATATTTTCAATAATGTTTTTTATTTCAAAATATTAAAGTGTACAAATGTTTTAGGTTACATGGATTGCTTTTGTAATGCTTGAGTCCCCCCGGCTATAGGTATGCCTAGCACCCAAATAGTGTTTATTGTACCCATTAGGTAGGTTTTTGCCCCTCTTCTCCTATCCCCTTCTCCCTGGTTGATTTCCACTGAGTTTTACTTGGCTCTGTGTACATGTGTGCTCGGAGGTTAGTTCCAATTTAATAGCGAGTACACGTGGTGTTTGTTTTCCCATTCTTTAGATACTTAGGAGAATGGTCTCCTGTTGCATCAAGATTGTTGCAAAAGGTATTAATTCATCTTTTTTATGGGTGAGTAGTACTCCATGGTATACATATACCACACTTTATTAATCCACTCATGAATTGATGGGCACTTGGGTTGATTCTACATCATTGGAATTGTGAATTGCGCTGCAATAAACATTTGAGTGCAGGTGTCTTTTTGATAAAAATGACTAATTTTCCTTTGGGTAAATACCCAGTAGTAGGATTGCTGGATCAAATGATGTCTACTTTTAGTTCTTTGAGGAATCTCCATGCTGTTTTCCATAGAGGTTATACTAATTTGCAGTTCTAAGAACAGTGTATAAGCATTCCTTTCTCTCTACATCCATACCAGCATCTATTATTTTTGGACTTTTTAATAGAAGCCATTCTAACTGAGGTAAGGTGATATCGCACTGTGGCCTTCATTTGCATTTCCCTGATAATTAGTGACATTGAGCATTTTTTCATATGTTTATTGGCCATTTGTCTTTCTTTTTTTGAGAAGCTTCTGCTCATGTCTTTTGCCCAATTTTTAAAGATGTTGTTTGCTTTTTTTATGGCTGATTTGCTTGAGCTCCTTATAAATTCTGGATATTAACCCTTTATTGGATGTATAGTTTGTGAATACTTTCTCCCATTCTGTAGGTTGTCTATTTGCTCTGCTGATTATTTCCTTAGCTGTACAGACTTCTTTTAGTTTAATCAAATCCCATCCCATTTATTAATTTTTGTTGTTGTCATGATTGCCATTGGGGTCTTAGTCATAAATTCTTTGCCTAAGCCAATATCTAGAGCAGTTTTACCTATATTTTCCTCTAGAATTCTTATGGATTCATGCCTTAGACTTAAGTCTTTCATCCATCTTATTTTTTTGTGAGTGGTGAAAGGTAGGGGTTCTGTTTCATTCTTCTGCATGTGGCTATCCAATTTTCCCAGCACCATTTATTGAATAGGGCTTCTTTTCCCCAGTGTACGTGGTTGTCTGCTTTGTTAAAGATCAGTTGGTTGTAGGTATATGGTTTTATTTATGGGTTCTATATTCTATTCCATTGGTTTATGTCTCTATTTTTGTACCAATACCACACTGTTTTTGGTTACTATATCCTTATAGTATAGTTTAAAGTCTGATAATGTCATGCCTTCAGATTTGTTCTTTTTGCTTAAAATTGCTTTGGCTATTTGGGCTCTTTTCTAGTTCCAAAGTGTAGAATTATTTTTTCTATATTAGTGAAGTGTGATGTTGGTAATTTGATGGGGATTGCATTGAATTTGTAAATCATTTTGGATAGTATGGACATATTAACAACATTGATTCTACCATGAGTATGTTTTTCCATTTGTTTGTATCCCCTGTGATTTGTTTCCTCAGAGTTTTGCAGTTCTCTTTGCAGAGATCTTTCAACTCCTTGGTTAAATATATTCCCAGGTGTTTTATTTTCTTTGTAGCTATTGTGAATGGTATTGAGTCTTTGATTTGACTCTTAGCTTGACTGTTGTTGGTATATAGAAATGCTAATGATTTATGCACATTGATGTTGTATCCTGAAACTTTGCTGAATTTATTTATCAATTCCAGGAGACTTTTGGTGCAGTCTTTGGAGTTTTCTAGATACAAAATCATATTGTCAGCGAAGAGCAATAGTTTGACCTTCTTTTTCCTTATTTATATATCCTTTATTTCTTTCTCTTGCCTGATTGCTCTGGCTAGGACTTCCAGCACTATGTTGAATAGAAGCAGTGACAGTAGGCATCCTTGTCCTGTTCTACTTCTTAGGTGGAATGCTTTCAAATTTTCCCCATTCAGTAGGATGTTGGCTGTGGATTTGTCATATTAATATATGGCTTTTATAATTCTGAGATATGTTCCTTCTATGCCTAGTTTGTTGAGAGTTTTTATCATGAAAGAGTGCTGGATTTTGTCAAATGCTATATAAGGTCTCAAATATATATATATATATATATATATATATATAATTATATAAAAATATCAAAGGACTATGAATCTTATAGCTAGAGGAGAAAAGCCCAGAACAGGTAGTAAAGCCAGATAGCTAATAACAATAATAACACCTCCACCTCCTCCACCACCATTTCTTGGGAGCTTTCTACATAGAAACCACTTTTCTTAGTACTTCTTCAAGTTCTAACTCATTTGGGTAACTCACTCAGAACCACAAAGCTAGATGGCAAGAAGGTTACTTACATGCAACCAAAGCAACTGTCCTCTGAAGCCATGGCTTATTCAAAATATACTTATTGAGAGCACAGCAGAGTCACCAGAGGTGCTGCAAGCATAAATGGAAATAGAAATTCCAAGAGCAGGAAAGGAGGTTAGATAGCTACTCGTTCATTCACTCAGCCAGCAAGCATTTATTTAATAATTGCTTACATGACAGCAGGCACTGGAGATGCACAAATGAATAAAATGAAATCTCTGACCTTTAAGATCTCCCAGTCTCATTCACCCAGAACCCTATATCTTCCAATCTGTGACATTTCTGATCGTGAGAAGGCACACTGCCTGTAAAAGAAGAGACTGGAACCACAGGCATGAACTGGAACTCTGCCAGCAAACCCAGGCGTGCGGTCACCCTAAGTCGCCCTCCACAGTGCAGCTCCTGAAGGGCAGGAACCATCCCCACAAGCCCTCTCTGCCCACTTTAAACTTAAACTGACTTTCTGGGTCAGGAAATTTATTTCTGACTCTACCCTCACCTCACCCCCACAACACCAAGTATTTCAGATCAAGTATCTGTGAATCATAGGTCAGGTTGACTCATTTCTTAAAGTTTCCAGGTTGTGAATGAAAACAGTATTGATGGCTTGGAGGATGATCAAACACAGGGAAAGACAATGTGACTTGGTCTACATTTGTCTACAACAACGCAAACCAGATCTGCAAGCATTTTATTAAAATGAGGAAGGCAGATGCTAAAAAATTTGCAGTGAGGGAGCATTGGTAAATGAAAAAGACACACCATTCTCATTTTTGTTAAACTGATTTACCACGTGTATCTTGCTAAAGACATTCTGTCCACTAATGGTATTGCTTTTTCTATTTTGGTTAATGTGAAAAATACGGATGATGGACTTACAGAAGAGGTTCAGTTAAAGACTCAAAGCCTATAAAATTATGGTGTTTTCCATATTAAAAAGGGAAAGAAGAAGGAAGGAAATGGGTTGAGCATTTACTGCAGAGTCTCATTTTATTCCCTGAAGCCCCAGCAGGGCAGGAAGCACAGGCTGGGAGAGGTTGAGCCACCTGCCCCAAATAGCTTGGTGGCAGAACACCACCATAGGCTTTGGGACCATTCTGTACAAATCTGCTCAGCAGGAAAACATTTAACCAAAGGGTTGTTCAGGAATGGAAGCTCACAGTAGGGGCACAAATCAAAGTGCTGGGACCAGGAAAGCCAACCCCCTAGAGACTTTGCTGGGCCATGACTCCCACGCAGCTTCACACCCATTCACGCTGACCTTTCACCAGCAGAACTGTGCTGTAACTCCAGACCAACGTGCAACACCAAGACAAGAGGTCATACCTCTTGCCTCCCATGGGAAAGCCTGACTGGGACCCTCAGCAAAACTCTCCAGCATCTGAGTCAGATCAGGTGACCCTTGTGGTCCTGAGCCTCCCAAAGCAGGGGAATCCCCTTTGCCCAACTCCACCACAAAGCCTCGGGGCTCAGGCGAGAAAACTTCACCTATGAATCATGGCAGCTCAGAACCTTCTCTGGGCCTCTCCCAGAACACTCTGAAGGGCTTGACATGTGTCACCAGGAGCTGGAACAGCTGCACAATTCTGTGAAACAAGATTTCATGGGTTTTGCTGGTCTCTTGGGATGCTTCATCAAATTATGAGATGACCTATCTGCAGGTGACAAAACTCAGAAATGCCAGATGCAGCACTCATAAGTGGGTGTGGTCTTCAACTTTTTAATGTCATTTTGGTGGATACCTGGCTAATTTGGAATCATGATGTTCATAGATGGAAGCCCAGAGATGATGACTTGTCTAAGAACACGCAGCTGGAGTTAAACTGGGAAGGAGAACTGAGAGTCTATGATTTCTTTCCTCATTATCATACTGCCTTGCTTAGAACAAAAAGACTAAACTATGCAAAAATAAACAAATTCAACTGGGTGACAAAGGAATAGGGAAGTGGAGCTAAATCCAAAGGCAATACATTCCAGGCCAGCCATGGGCTCTTTGTGATATCATCAGGAATTGCCTTTTCCCACCCCAACACAGAGTGGAAGGTGAGCTAGCTTATATGTTCTTTAAGTAAATCCCAGTGGCACTGTTATTTAGAGTCTAAGAGTTCAAAGAGGCTCACTGAGTCCATTGTACAGATGGAAAAAATAAAGTCCAGGAAGAGGAAATGACCTGCCCAAGGAAACCCAGCTGGCTGTGGGCAGTGCAGACGCTAAAGCCAACATCACTTACTCTACAGTCCTGCAGACTCCCTGGAGCACAGTGCACTTCCCTAGATTGTAAGGACAAGGGAATTTTGGTCCCTCTGGCAACACCTAGAATTTTACATAATTCTATCTAGGAATGTGGCAGAATCTCCAAGGCAGGTGGCTGATTTTGATGAAATCTGTTGTGGCTACCAAAAGATAGCCATGGACATGGTGGGTTTTTCAACTTATACATAAGAAGCGTTCTGGAAGTATAGTGAATGGGAAAGCAGAAAAAGAATTTATGTATTTGGACCAAATAAAAGGTGATATATCCACCCAGTGTAATAAAACCATGTAACTGTTAAAAGGAACAAGGTGCTAACATGGATAGCACTCCTTGATATATTGCTGAGTGAAAAAAGGTAAACTGCAAAATACTTTATCACAGGTCTACAAAACAGTACTGTGTGTGTGTGTGTGTGTGTGTGTGTGTGTGTGTGTGTGTATACGTAAAAATATTAGAAAGGTCTGCAAAGATGTGATCCAAAATAACAAATGTGACCTAAGCAGAATTAATGAGGAGATAAGAATTGAGGACAGTGAGCTAAAAGGACTTTGGTCTTATTTGAGAAATTATTTATTTTTCCAAAATGAATGAGCCTATTTAATAGTTATGTAATAAAAGATTAACACATTAACTTCCATGTGAGTTCTACTTAACTCACACTAGTTTTGAGCCCTGGGGCCTTGTGAAGCATATGTAACTCAGGCGTCTCTTTACCTTGGGAGCCACATGGTGCGCAGGCAACTCACGCTGCCATGCCGTAGCATACATGTTACATGATGGGTGGTCCCCTGGGCAAAACCCTGCAGTTGGTTCCTGAAAATCTTACTTGTTGATGTTCTTATTGTTATAATTAATACTGACAATTTAATTGTATATAACTCATGCACAGAAAATAATAAAAATAACAAATTTTTCATTAAATTAGAAAGGATCATTTTGTTTTTGAAGTTTTTATTCTATTTTCATAATAAAGCACCGTGGCCCCAAGGAAAAACATTTTTTTTTCCTAGTGTAGCAATGTGTTAATTTTTTAAAGAGAAAATAGCAATAGGATTTTAACGATTCCTCTATCTGTTCAGGCACGACTTGAGCATATACTATGTGCCAGGCATGAAACAAAAGGTGAAAAACCTAGCCCTGCTCACAAGCATTATGTTCCAATGCAAGGAGAGGAGAGGTTTACCTGCTTGGTAAGCATAACAAGGTATGTCACAAGTACTCAGACGAAAGAAGAAAACAGAGTGGAGTAGGAAAATAAAAAAAGGAATCTCCATATTTCACAAGAGATCCAAAACAGAGTCCCCAGTAAATTCTGCCAAGGCCTGCCATGTTGAGACAAAATGATTATGACAATAAACTATTGCAATGGACAAAACTTCTGTAATTTTAAAGGCATATCCATGGTCTTTGATTTGAGGTGAAGTTCACAAATACAATAGCACAAAGGATAGTTTGTCTTTTACAAACATTTAACCCCCTCCCCACAAACAGAGAGAGGTGGTTTTGTTGCTTTTTAAAGGCACTGATTCTTTTGCTGCTTTTATCAGTACATATGCTTCACTCTACTAGGCTAGAAATGGCCTCTGCCAAAAACTGCTGTTTTGATTTGGGTTTCTAAAAATAACTCATGGGAAGCCTGCAGTGTGAGGAGAAGATGGTCGCACACAGCTCTGGGGAGGAAAATCTGAAGCATTCGGTCTGAATTACCTAAGAGCTGAAATTGAGTACGAATATCTCCTTGCAGCAACTGCTGTATAATTAGCCACCCTAATGGCATCTTTTCAAAACCAACACAGTTCTACAAGTAAGTTTAATTGAAAATAAAATTTCCAGACCGACTCTTCTGTAAAAACCACATTAAATGAAGATGGCTCAGCAGTGGCCAAATCACTGGTGAAATGTATTATGTATTATGCATTATGGGAGAACGGGGACAAAAGGGGGAGGGGGATATGCTCTCCTTTATGGGGGAAATGTGGCAATTTTCAGGGCTCTTTTTTCCAGTTCCATGTGTCTTCTATCCTCTTGGAAAAAGTATTCAATTCCCTCTGCATCAGTGTTACTGCTGGGGCTATCTCCCGCGTCGAGGGCATAGCAGTCTCCTGAAAAGAAGAAGCTGGGATTAAAATCTCAGAGATAAAGCAGGAAAGAGAAGAGAAAATGACACTTGCCTTCCAATCCGTTCATTACCAGCACAGGGACACGTTTCATTCCAGGAAGACCACATTCATCCATCAGCTCACGGAGCCGGCTACGGTGACCTGGAACTGCCTTTTGCACTTGGACTTTCATTGGTGCTGCTTGTCAGCTGGGCTGGGTTATTTAACATTTCTGAGTAGCAGTTTTCTCATCTTCAAAGAAAAAGTAAAAGGATTGTCATCCCCACACCTCCCAGGTGGTGAGGAAGATTAAAAGTGTGCGTGACCAGCCTGGTGCTCTAGACAGGTGGTGCTGCGTGCAGGGCCAGCAGAGGAGGGGCGGACAACCAGATCCTTCCTTGTCTCGGAGCATGGACCTGCAGAATCAGCATCACCTGGAAGCCCGTGACTAGTGCAGAAGCTCAGCATCCCATAGAAAAATTGACCAAGAATCTGCATTTAACAAGTGCTTCTGGAGATTTGTATTACCTGTGTCTCAAATTTGAGCCTCGCTGGCCTGGGCCATCTCTTAGGTGTGTGATTCTATATCAGGTGACTCATGTTAAGAGAAAGTGGGAAGGAAGGAAAGAAGGGAGGGAGGAGAAGACCATTTGAATTTAAATAACAAAACTTAATAAAAGATTATTGAGTCACTTGCGATGCAGAGTTAAGTTCAAAAGCCCTCCCCAGGAAATCTAGACCTTGAGCCCATCTTTTTTGCTTGTGCCACTTAGCTTGTGATCCTTCATTCAGACTGAGCACGTGGTCCCTCTCACCCAACACCCGGCCCTGGTCTGAAAATGCTCAGATGGACAAACGGTCTCCTGTGACAGAGAGCTACCCTGTTTACTTCCCCCAAAGCCAGCAGACACTATAGTTAACCGACCTTCTAAAAACCCCCATGGTACCTGACTCCAGTCCATTTAGCTCATTTAAGAAAGGAAACATCTCTTCCAGAAGATTCTGAAACCCTAATTTCCTGAGCCTTCCAATGACCAAAATGGAGTTAGGGGACATGACTCTTATACCTATGAAACCCAATACTCAAATAAGAAGCACTGACTATGCTCAGCGTATGAGGCACTTTTACAATCCTTACTGGGAGGATATACAATAAAAACCTGATTTAAAGACAAAGGAGGTGGAGGCTCAGCCAGGCTTAGTGGCGGAATCAGGAGCTGAGTGCTGTGCCTTTTCTGCCATGTGTGCACCCCATCTGCCTGGCTTCCGATCCCAGCGTCCCCAGCCACCTTCCAGAAATGACTTGGGAAGCATCGCACTGGGTCTTTGTGGTTGGTGGTTGGAGACTCTTTCTTTACAAAAAGTATCACTGAGTCTTGAGCTGAAAATTGTAGTCTACTGATGTGGGGAGTGATGATGGTGCCTTCTTGGGCCACTGTAGCTATGGCCAACGAGGCTTCGTCAGATGCACGAAAGCCCAGCTTCACTGTCAGAAACTCTTGTGTTCAAGCCATGGCCCTGCTTCTCAGAACTGCCTGATATATTTGGTAAATTGACCCCTCTGAGCGACCTGGTTTCTTCATTTTTAAAAATGGCAACAGCAGCTAATACGTATCAAGTGTCATCCTAAGCACTTTATGTTTGTTAACTCATTGAGCATTTGTAATACACTATTATTATTCTCGGTGTACAAATGAGAAGCTAAGGCACAAATAAATAAATAAAGTAAAATGAAGTTACTTAACCATGGCCACAGAGCTAATAAATGTCAGAACCAGGATTCTATTGGCGATCTGACTGCAGCCTGTGTTGGAAGCATAAAGCAGATATGCCCTCAGAGGGCTCTTAGGAGATTCCTATGAAGCAGAAGGATAAAATGTTTCCCAGGCCACCTGGCAAAAAGTAAGTGCTCAAAAAATTATAACTATAAGGTGTCATTTAAAAATTAATTTCTTTGGTCAGCCAGCAACACACAGATGACTACAGCTTCCACGTGGCTAAGAAGAAGAGGAAGTCAGTGTCTGTGGAAGTACAATTGCTCGACAGGTGTTCATTCCACCTGTCCTCAGCGGGCATGTTGCCTTGGAACGATGGTGCAGGGCAGGAATTTTGGCGCTCTGCCCTTTGACTCTTTCAATTGACCTCGCTACAGGGGAGTCAGCTCGGAAACCTCAGCGGAGGCAGCTGGGCCGGACTTCTGCCTGGCAAGAAGAAGGGCTGTTTCCAAAATGACTTGGACAGATCTAACTCTCAAGGCAACAGGCATGTGTGAGTTGACTCACTGCTTCTGAAATTCTCTGCAAATGGTTATCAAACAGCTTTGGGGATAGGTCCCTTGTATAGGCAGCATGCACTCAAAAAATTGGCAGAATCAGAATTCTGGTGTGGAAGACTGTTGGCTGCTGGGAACCAAACAGCCACTGCTCTCTTCTTCTTTATTAAAATATTCCCACTTCTGTTTAGGTACAAGGCAAACAGCAATGTGCTCAAAAGAAGTACGTGGCAGGGAGAAGAATTGGCTCTGGCCCGAAACAGCAATGGCAATTTTGTTCTCTCTCTCAGGCACTGGCTGAGAGGACACCTTGCCTTGTCTGGCCAGCGAGACATAAGGAGAAGTCTCCTGGGGATTTCTGGGGAAAACTCTTTTCCTTACTAGGAGATAGTTGCAGTAAGGACCCATTTTCCCTCCTGATGCTTCTTCCTGCTCAAAATGCTGTTATGACGAAGTGCAGATCCAGTGCCCTGCCATGGTTGGGCTGTCAGATGCATCCTTTCTGGTGTATCTGCTAATACCAGGTGCTGGAGAGGATGAAGGGAAAGAGAAACTCCTGAGCAGCGCCGGTGGAAGTGTAAATTGGTACAGTCATTGTGGAAAACAATCTGGCAGTACTTGTGAAATTAATATGAGTGTGCACTATGACTCATTCATATCAGGGCTGGGTCCACACCAAAGAAACTCTCCCACAGTCCCACAGCACAGGTGTGAGGGGTTCAGCACAGGGCCGGGCTGAGGTTACCTAGTGTCCCCCAGCAGAGCACAGGAGACTTAAACAGGGCAGGACCTACGACAAAGGACAGGGGGATGAACTAGGTGTCCACAGAGCACCAAGACTAGATCTAAAAAGAGATAGTGTTGAGTAAGAAGAAATACCAGATTGAGATCTACGGCAGAATCCCATTTATCTAAATTGAAAACAGTTACCCAATCAGGACAAGACAGGAGTCGATACGTGCAGAGCCTACAGCAAACACAGTGGGGTGGTGCCTACGAAGGCAGGGGATGGGAGTGAGGAGGGCAGCAAAGGAAGCGGGGCAGGTAGCGGGCCACAGAGAACAATGGTAATGTGGCATGAACAGAGGGGACGTTCATAAGAAAAGTCAAAAGAAAAAGCACAACCAGATTTGGAGTCAGAAAACCCAGGTATGAATGTTCCCATGATTCTTATTGGCTGTGGCTCTTTGGAAAGTTAACAGAGCCTCAGTTTCCCCATCATGAAAAGCAGATATGAAGAGCAGCCCTGCAGAGCTGTTGTGTGAGCATCCAAGGAGATCATGAGCGAAGATTCTGAGTGTGGAACACAGCAAGGGCTTCCTGGATGGGAACTGCCATGAGCCTTAAGGACTTGGCTTTCTCTCTGTAAAATGGGGATTATTGCATTACCTACCCAGCACAATCATGGTGAGGTTTAAATGAGACGTGACCCAGGCAGGACACAAAGCAGGGTCATGACACCTGGAAGCACCGTCCTCCCTCACCCCCGTGCGTGACAGTGATGCCCTGTGCCCATGCCTGGTAGGGCAGAGGGGGTTCAGGCTGTCTTTTGGTGCCACCACTCCTGGGGCACACGGGCCCTACACATTCACAGACATATTTCCTTTGCTTGTGTGGCAGTGACTAATTTTTCACTGAATAAGGTGGGTTACAAAAAGGGGAAGAGATGAGAAGGCAAAAGAGAAAAGAAGAAATGGTCATACTCCTATTGCCCCAAATAGGTAAAACTTTCATTTTTCTAATGAAGAGCTGGTCTCTCTATACAGATTTTCCATAATTCCAGGAAGGATGTGATGCCTTCTATAACTGTCATATCACAGGTTGTCCCCGCTCTTCTTAAGGTGCTACCTCTTCTCCTCGATGACCCTTCAGATGTCTGGGGGAAAAAAATCTGTGGACCAGAATGACCACATACCCCTGGGGTCCATTTCGTTTCTAATTTCACCCCTAAATGCATCCAGACACAAGACACCCCTTCATCTACAGGGCCTTCCTTTTTTCTGGAGTATGTCTTCTAAATAAATTCCCCCAGTAGGGATATGAGGTCAAAGTGAGGCTTTCATTCCTCCTGACAAATTGTTGCTCCAACAGGCCAGTTTACACTGCCAGTGGCAATGGAGGCATATTCTAAATTCTTAGAATAAACTCTAAAACCTATTATTCTAATTTCTGGCAACTTGATGGGCGAGAGACACCACGGTTGCCCCAGTCTGGTGAGACTCACTGTGACTTCAGGGATCCCAAGTTCACTGATGTGCTATTTTCCTCTTATGAGATCTGTTTAAGAGCTCCCACATCTTGGTAACGAGTTTTCTCTGATTATAAAGAGACACTTTCACACAGGCAGGCCTGAGGAGTGGCAGGGGGGACATTGAGAAAGTTCTGGAGGGGAGAGGGGTTAGCCTAAAGCCTCCCGAGAAAGAAGGAAAAGCAGAGGAATAATAAATGGGAATGTTTGCGTGAAAAACTAAAAAAAAAAAAAAACCCACACCCACTGAGAACACGTCTATATAAAATGTGGGCACACACGGGACGGAGGGCGAGGGACATGCAGGAATGAAGACTAGAGTTGTTCTGGGTGGGATTGTGGTTCTGGGATTTGGGCATTCTTTCATATTTTTTAAAAAAATGTCTTTCAGTGACTTTCAAATAAGATGAACAAAAAATACAGAGAATAGAGTTAGAGAATAGAGAAATAAAAGCAATGTCAGAAAAAGAAAGGCAGAAAATGAAGTAGGCATCTGAGGGCAATACGATCAGTCCCTCCTGTCTTTAAAACGCTCGGGGCTGAAGATGAGGTCAAGCTCCTTCCTACAAGTGAGGAGGCCCCAGGTCACTTCTCCAGCCCGACTGCTGGTAGCGCATAGCTCCAGCTCACCCCTGGGCCTTTAGGTGGGGCTGGGACCTCCACTGAGCACTCCCCCAGCCCCTCTGTTGGGCCAATTTGCACACTTCCTTCTGGTCTCAGACTAAACATCAGTTCCCCTGCAAGCCTCCCCTGCTCCCTGGAGCAGAATCAATGCCTGGTCTCATCCTGCCAAGACATCCTGTGAGTTCACTACCCGACAGTGTGCCACTGAAATGGCTTGTGCTGGCTGCTTCAATAGCGATTCCTTGATTAGAGGTCTGAATGTTTCAGGGAGCAGACTGAACAATTGAATTGTGCCAGCCACGGAAGGAAGGACTGGCCTGGGAGGCAGGAGAGGCAGAGTTGACAGACACCACTTCGGTTTTCCCCTTCGACTCCCCAGCCTGCACCACCTCCCCAGCCTGCACCACCAATCCAACCTGTAAAAAACGTATTTCTCAAGTGCCTGTTATCACCAAGACACTGCCGTGAGGAATTGCAAAACTGAGGCCATTCCTTGAGTGTCAAACCTCCTTAGGGAGTCAGGACTCCAACAGGAGGAATGCTAGATAACCATGCAGGAATGAAGTGTGAGATAACAGAACAAGACTGTCAAAGATTAATTGAGTGTGGGCACTGCAAGGTGTGGGTTCAGGACAGCAGGGTCACGGTGGCTGCAAAGGGAAGTGCTCTGAGCAGCCGATTTGAAGGATGCCCATAGGACGGGAAGTGGGGCGGGGAGAAATACCATCCAGTGATCAAGGCCTGGAACAGGGAACGAGTATGGGTATTCCATGCCCAGTGGCCATAGGGGCCCTTTGAGGTTAAAACAGAAGGAAAAATAACTAGGAGTTCTGGAAGGATGTGTTAGGGCCAAAGTTTTGAGGGCCTTGAAGGCCAGACAAGAGTCTACGCTGGAAAAGAAAGGGGTGAGGGGGCAGAGGGCATAAAGCAGTGTAGCTGACCGGAGTCGTTCGTGGGGAGATTAGTTTGTGGGCAGTTCCTGGGACAGACTAGAGAAAGAACCAGTTAGGAAACTACTCTGAAAGTTAAAGCAGGGAGAGAGGCATGTGGGACCAGAGCTGCCACGTCCTACCTATGAGCGTGGTGGTCATCACCAATGCATCAGAACCCACATGGGACCTCCCTTCCCACTCGGGGCCCCAGGCAGCCCCTATCAGTCCATCCAGGGTGATAGTTCAAACCTATCTGCCTTGCAGTCAATGAGTCAGGGTGGTGATGTTCTGCTGCACTAACATGTATCTTCAAGTCTCAGTCGCTTAAAGCAGCAAAGATTAATCGCTCCTTCAGGCTACCTGTTCATCACAGGTCAGCCAGAGATGGTGCTCAGCTCAGTGTTAGCACAATTCAGACCAGGGTGGTGGGGCAGCCTCTGCACACAGCACTGCCAGGCAGCAGGGCAGAAGAGAAAGACAGACCTCCCGAGAGTCTTCTACTAGCATCCCAACATCTGCTCACTTTTCCTTGGCCAGAACTGGTCAATTCTCTCCAGAAGGCAGAGAGTCAGAAAAAATAAATGGCCTATGTATATCACCTTTCGGGGCACATGGAATTTACTATTCACTCATTCAACCAGCAAAAATTTATTTTAAAATGGCATGTTTTGCACTCTGCCACGTTCTTTCTCATTACCTTCTTCTGCTTTCCTCATAGCACTTGGCACTATCTGAAATGTCTTTATTGTTTAGGGATCTATCATCTTTTATTGCCTGTCTCAAAGACCAGGTTCTAAGCTCCATATCTGCCTTGTTGGGAGTGCTGGGTGCACAGCAGGGTGCTCAAGGAGCATTTGCTAAATGAGGGGATGAATGAACAAGTGCCGCAACAGCAGGGGCTTCCTCAGCTTTATTTAGTGCACAATGCCCAGCACATGGTGGGAACTGGGTGGGCTGCTGAGAAGTCCGCCAGTTTTTCACACCTCAGCTTGAAGTGAGTGACTCAGCAATTCTTCCTCTGCAGACACTTAAGCTGAAGGCTGGCCTTGTCATATGCAATGCCTTTTATTGGTGATTTCAACCCTGAGACCTCCCACCACCTTTCTCCCCCACCCTCAGGGCTCAGACTGAGAACACAAAGAGCAAAGGGGAAAGAAGCCAAAGTAAAAGGGAGATGGAGAAACTTCTGAGGCGGATGTGACCAGCACTCACACATTCATGCACACGTATGTGAGTTGCACATATTACACTCCAGTCTGGCCCCTTCCGAACTTGCTGTGTGATCTTAGGCCAGTCACTCCCTCTCTAGGCCTAAGTTTCCCTGATGTAAAATCTGGACACTGAAGGACATTTCTAAGGCTCCTTCTGTCTCTAAAATGCTAGGAACAAGAAATTATCTTGGGCCATAATTCTCAGAGCAAGGTCCAAAAAGTTAGGGCTTTTTTAAGGCTTTTGTAGGCGTTACACATAGCATATCAAATATATTAAATTTACCCATAGCTTATATTAAAATATAATTCCTATGTAACTCCAAAAGTTGAGCTGCACTTGACAAGTTGACATAATGTTCTAAAAATATGTACAATACAACTATTTTCATTTTGTAGTTTTGTTTTCTGTTTTCACACTTTTTTTTCTTTTTTCTTTTTTTTTTATTTTGTTTTCATACTTTTCAACCAACGATTTTCTAGATTCATTCTTAAACTTGTTGATGGGTTCTTGAAATGCTGATGGGTCCCAGACACTCTGTTTAACTGGTCAAATGGACCTACCTAAGATGTTCAGTAAAAATGCCATTTGCCGGGCTTCACGGCAGACCCACCAAATTAGAAGTGTGGTTGGGGGAGCCCAGGAATCCCCATTTTAGCATGTTTCCCAGATGATCATTTGCAAACTGAAGTTTGAAAACCGCAGCCTTAAGAGGGTGAGGAAAGGGGCTGGGGGAGGCAATATAGGAGGAGGGAGGAGGGTTACACAGGTGACCAAAGAAGGGGGGCCAACAGAAACCAGTATGCTGTGGCTTGCTTTTTGCATATATGCAAATGCACATGTGCCCAGTGGTGAGCCCTTAGGTTCCACCGGAGTAAACACACTTTGCAAAACCATGACTCCCCCTCTGCTGAGCCCCTCCTCCAGCCCCCGGAAAACAATACTCAGACTCCACCTGGGACCCCATTCACTACTGTGATTTGCAAGAGAAGTTAGCATTTCATGCCATTGAGCACACTGGCTGGAGACTAAAGCCTTCACTGCCAGGGACCATTACTGCAGGAAGGACCATCAATAGCGCTGTCACCCACCCAAATGTCTGCAGCGTGAGCTCTGCCTTTGGTCAGTGGCGGATACTACCTCTGTCAGTGAGTGGTCTCAACTCATCCACAGGGATGGAGATTTTGTTTAATCTTTTTTATTAATTGACAGAGCGCACTGATATAAAAGACCAAGTACAGGGCTGGGGGTTTCCCATGTGTGTCTCATGTCCATCCACTGGGGAGAGTATTATCTGTCCCATTCTTTTAATGAGGAAACCAAGATCTCTCCAGTCAGAGAGAACCACCAAAGTAGTTCCTGAACAGTTTAATTCACAAACAGTAAGTGGTCACTGGAAAAAATAAATCATAGGTAAGCAATAAGGAAAAAATTGCGTTGTTGTTTTTCCAAAATGATGTTGTTTTTATATTCTCATATTTTTTCTAGCCTACAAACATGATATAATTTTTGCAATTTTATAAAAAATTATACAACATTGACTTTTAAAAACATGGATAATTAGTGACGAATGCGCAGTCCTAATCTTCTGTGAATTTATGTAGATCCCTACATTTCTCTGCAGATTCTAGGTGGGAGGGAGAAAAGCTTTCACTTCTTTTTCATTTGTTTGTTTCCTGTTGTTGACTGTTCCTCTGCCACTAATGCATTTAGGAAGAGTTAAAGAGTGTTTCTATCTCAGTGTTGTGTTCCGGCAGATGACGTGGCCTTGAAAAACACTAAACAAAAATCAAGTTGTTTTCCTCCTCCTCATAGATAAAATGAAGAATAGGTTTTGCAGCAACTGAGAGAAAATGATTTTAAAAAATTATCTCAATGCCCAAGGGAAATGCAATTCCAGCACGCAGAGAGCCTCAGACAGGCCTGCTCAGGGCCGCCTGCCCCCACCACAGGGAGTGGCCCCCATGTGCCACATTCCCTTCTAGTTGGGAGAGTGAAAAACAGCCTCTTTCCCTCCCCTCGGGCGTTAATGAGGCTCCCTATTGAAAGTAGTTAATCACATCAATTAAGAGCCTTTTTACACTTGGCCTTGCCTGGCACTGGCCCTGTGTCCCTGGGAAGGTCAGTAAGATAAGTGGCCAGTCATGTCATGAGATAATTAAAATATATATTTTTTCTTTTCTCCTCCACCTATGTTTTTTCATATGTTTTTTAAAGAAAATTTAGTAGTACATATTTATGTGCACATATGGAAATAACATTGATCAGAAATCCAGCAGGTGGGAGGGGGAGCAGGGGATGGGTAAATTCACACATAATGGGTACAGTGCACTCTCTCTGGGGGATGGACACACTTATAACTTTGATTCAAACTGTACAAAAGCAATTTATGTAACCAAAATGTTTGTATCCCCATAATGTTCTGAAATATATATATATATAAAAAAGAAAATTTTTTAGGCATAATTTATACACAGTGAAATGCCCAATTCTTAAATTAACAGTTTGATGAGTTTTGACAAATGCATGTATTCAAATGCACCAAACCACCAAGACACAGAACACTACCCTCATGCAGAAGGTGTCCTTGTGTCTTTCCCAGTCGTCTCTGCTCTCCTCCTGACGCAACCACTGCACTAATGTCTAGCACTATCATGTAAATGGAATCATGCTATATGTTTAAAAGATGAGCATGAATAATCAGCAAGAACAGGCAGCTTCTAGTGGGAATGTAAAACAGTGTAGAGCTTCGGAAAACAGTCTAGCAGTTGCTCGAAAGGTTACACATAGAGTTACCATGTGACCCGACAATTCTACTCCCAGATATAGACACACCCAAGACAAATGGAAACATACATCCACATAAAAAACTTGTATGGAAACTTTCAGAGGAGCATTATTTATAACAGCCAAAAAAAAAAAATGGAAACAATTCAATGCCCGTCAACTGAGGAATAAACAAATAACATGGGGTATATCCAGACAATGGAATATAAAAAAGGAATGAAATACTGATACATGTTACAACATGGACGAACCTTGGAAACATTATGTTAAGTGAAAGAAGTCAGTCACGAGAGACCACATACTGTATGGTTCCATTTCTATGAATGTCTGCAATGGGCAAATCAATAGTGACAGAAAGTAGATTAAAGGTTGCCTAGGACGCGGGTAGGAGGGAGATTGGGAGGTGATCGCTAAAGGATTAGACTTTCTTTTTAGGAGATGAAAATGTTCTAAGGTTAGTAAACTGTATGGTATGTGAATTGTATCTCAACAAAGCTTTTTTTAAAAAAAATATTCAAAATCAACAAAAGTGAGGATAGTTGATGTGGGTGTGGAAGACACAGCAGTTTTCCTTTGATAGAACTTTAATCAAAGAAGTGTTGGCTTTGTGGCCCAAGAGCCCCATGCCACCTGGGGAGCCTCACTGGTGTCCCAGGGTTCCTTCCCATGAGAAGGTTCTGGGGTTTGCTCCTTTTCCCAGGAGTCCCTGCCGTCTAAACGCTTAGAGTCCAGAACTGTTCATCAGATTCATTCATTCATGCCACAAATGTTTATTAAGTTTAGGGTTAGTAGAAAGCACATAACCACACCTAGTCCTGACGCATTGTCTCCCTGCTCTCAAATGGCTGCCTTTGTAAGGACACACTGATGCCTCCAGGTGTTTGGCCCTGTGTTTAGCAGGTGATCCCAGGAGACTAGAGCGGCGGGAAGAGCTCATTATGAGAGAAAGCATGAGAACTTTGAGGACCAATGGACCTACTTTTAAGTCCGGATCCTACCACTCATTAGTGCATGACCACCCCTCTTCCCGCCTCACATTCTTCACCTGCAAAGACCAATAACCTGCCCTACGGCCAAACCATGAGGAGCCCCAGCTCTGGGAACCAAACCCCGGCTCTACCGCTTCCACAGTGCGTGCAACTTCAGGCAGTTTCCTCACCTCTCTGCACCTCACGTCCCCACATGTAAAATGGGGATGGCACAAAAACAGCCCGCACTGTGTAGGAGTAGATGAGCTTACACATGTAACCCAGGGTCAGCAAACTCTTCTGTAAAGGGGCAGACAGTAAATATCTTGGACACTGTGGTTGGTATAGTCTTTTTTTTTTTTTTCTTTTGAGATGAGGTCTTGCTATATCACCCAGGCTGGTCTTGAACCCCTGACTTCAAGCACTTCTCCCACCTCAGCCTTCCAGGTAGCTGGACTACAGATGCACACCACCATGCCCAGCTTTGCCAAGTACTCTTGTTGCAACTACTCACATCTACCACTGTAGCATAAAAGCCACCACAGGCAATAGGTTAAGAAAAGGGGCATGCTTGGTTTCAACAAAATTGTATTTATGGACACAGAAATTTCCATTTCCATTTCATGTAAGTTTCATGCATCACAAAATATTCTTTTGATTTTTTTTCAACCATTTAAAAATGTAAAAACCATTTTTAGCTAGTGGGCTTTTTAAAAAAAAGGTGGGGGGCCAGATTTGGTCCTGAGCTGCCGTTTGCCAACCCCTGATGACGTACAGTGCTTAGAGCCGTGCCCAGCACACATTCAGCACACTGCCCTCTAGCTATACCCCCATACACCCCCAGCAACAATGCCTGATCGTTCACCCCATGGCGGTGAGCTGTTTGAGCTGTGTGCTGTGCCCTTCCTGTGCCATAACTCATGTAAACCTCATCATGACTGCGCAAGGCGGGTTCTCAGATGGGAAAGGGAAGACTTAGGTGAGTAAGGTGGCAGAGCCACAGTAAATGCAGGTCTTTGTGACGTGAACCCTCACTTCTAACCATTATAAAATACTGTGCCAGCCACCAGGACACAACAGGGAACCACCTCACTAGGGCTCAACTCCAAACAACACAAACCATGATTCCATTAATTTTTTTTTTTTTTTTTTTTTTGAGACAGAGTCTCACTTTGTTGCCCGGGCTAGAGTGAGTGCCGTGGCATCAGCCTTGCTCACAGCAACCTCAAACTCCTGGGCTCAAGCGATCCTACTGCCTCAGCCTCCCGAGTAGCTGGGACTACAGGCATGCGCCACCATGCCCGGCTAATTTTTTCTATATATATTTTTAGTTGTCTAGATAATTTTTATCTCTATTCTTAGTAGAGACGGGGTCTCGCTCAGGCTGGTCTCAAACTCCTGACCTCGAGTGATCCACCCGCCTCGGCCTCCCAGAGTGCTAGGATTACAGGCGTGAGCCACCGCGCCCGGCCTGATTCCATTAACTTGAGAGGAGTGTTATAGAAAGCAAGGGCTGAGGAGGGATAAGAGGGCACTGTACAGTGAGCAGTGAGGGAGACTCTCCCAAGACGGGACCTGTAGGCTGAGAACAGCCGTATGTCTGGGGTTGTGCCAAGGGCCAAAGAGTTGCGGCTGGAAAGGCAAGTCCATGCCGGGTCCCTGCTGTGGGGGCTTGAGGAGGTGGTCATCTCTTACACTGGTCCCAACTTCCCAAAGGGAACTCTGGCAACCTCAATAGCCTAAACGACCCTTGAGTCAGGCATTCTATTTTATGGGAATATGTTCTGATAAACTAGGAAATATAGTAATATCTACAAAGGTTTATATATTCACTGAATATTCACTGAAGCATTGCTCATAATGGTGCCACAGTTACATTCATCCTGTGTCTGCCCCAGACTTAGAAAAATGAGAAAAATTTGGAGGGTTTTGGCACCTAGCCCTGAAGAAGCGTGAGGATGCGGGTTCAAGCAATCAAATGGTGCACATGTTGATGTCAAAAGATATTTACCATGTATTTAGTTAAAGAGCTATTTACAAACTAATGTGCATACTACCATACTATTATGCATACATACACACACATGCATCAGTTCATTTAGTAGTTACCTCTGAGTAATAACGTAAATGTTTTTCACTTTTTCTGGAAGAGGTACTTACTGCTTTATAATAAGACATGCAGTAAAACTGGTGCCCAGAAAAGAGTTCAATACTCCCAAAGTGATTTGACCGCTAAAGTGGAATTGCTATTTATTAATTTATCCAAGACAGCCTTAGGAAGGATCCGTTGCAAGCCAGGGACTGGGTTATGCATCTGGGAATCCAGGGAGACCAGACAGAGCAAACTTCCTGTTTCGGGGGGAGCAAGTCAGGTAAGCACATCCACTCAGTGGTGCAGATATGCTAAGGTAGCTGCAGAGGGACCGCCAGCTCCATCAGTCTCTTCCCCTAATTTGACTGCAGGTTCGGATTACACTTCACACACTCAGCTAACGATCAATTTAACGGAAGGCCTCTTGGTATCCATAATGAGACTGGTGGGTGGACTTAAAGTTAGGTCAATGATTCCACCGCATGAGCTCTTGTTTTCCTCACCCACAAACCAGGTAACCTCTCGCAGCTGTCAGGATAAACTAAAGCTCGGAAAACGTTCTGCAAATGGCGCACACCATGGGGGAGATTTAATGCTGAGATCTGAGCCCTATTCTACACGGGTTGACAACCTGGAATTTAAATCATGACAGATGCCAAAGTGCAGGGAAGAAAACATGTTTACGAATCAAAAGACGGAACAGAGACAGGCAGTGAGCAGCGGGATTCCAGGTCACCGCGGCTCAGAGGGACACCTGCCTGATTATGCACCGGGGTGGCTCCTAACTTCCTGGCATTTGTCTGCAACCCCAAGGACAATCTGTACATTTGAAAATGGATAAAATTTCTCTGCAAGATTGTGTTCATATAGGTTAAAGAAGTACGTGAAGTTTAGGAAGTGTTTAGGACCTACAGCCTTGAAAACAAATCTTACATATCTGGCCTCTGGTAGAGTAGACAGAGAAAGGGATTTCCAGTTAGGTCACAGGGTTCGAATCCTGACTCTGTACCCTTTTGTAAGTTATTTATCTCCTAGCTCCAGGATAATAATATCTTCCCTGCAGGGTAAGCGATAATGAGAGCAACGTGTGTCTACAGTATGGATGCTCAAGAGATGGCAGTTGTTTTTTTCTTAGTGGAAAAGTCACAGGGAACAAACAAAGCAATGGGGTCACGTCACACAGAAGCTGTACCTCTGGGGAAATCAGCTCCTTCTGAAAAGGAGGGAGGCCCAGCGTGGTCTGGCTACCCCAGAGCGAAACCTGACCTCAGCCCTGCCTGGAAAAGGTGAGGCGAGGATTCCTCGTCCTTCTCAGTGATGCCGGAATGCTAATGAGACTGAAAATCCACATATGAAACCAGCCCTGTGCTTTGTGCCCCTCTGAGATCACGGTTGTGCCTGAGTAGAATGCATCCAATTTTTCTGGGAAGGAAAAGGAATTAACCAGAGAGTGAGGAAGGCAGTGCTGCAGGAAACACAAAACACAGGCAGCTAGGGACAAGCCACGAACAGAAGCAGCATGGTGTGGCTTGCATCACAATCACCCCAGAGCAACTGGGGAAATATTGAGATTCTAGATCAGTCTCTCAGATCCAGCAGGCCTGAGTGGCTCCAGAGTAATCCTCATTTTACCAAGACCTACTGATATACTTCTGATGCTCCCCAAGGGCAGGCTTGGCAACCACGCATGTGGTGGAGAAGGCACTAGGTATTGGCCTTGGCAGGCCCCAGTTCAAGACCCAGCTGAGGGCCAACTCTCAGGCCCAGTGTTAAAATTTTAACAAAGAACACCAAGGCTGGGCCTGGGGTAGGGCACCCTGGGACTTCTCTGCAGGTTGCAAATATATGTAAAAAGAGGGAAATATCCTTGAGAGTTATGCACTAAATTTTATATATAAACACACACAATAAATATATATTGTATATATACACATACACACATATACACACATGCATGTATATACACATACATGCATGGACACATACATATGAGTGTGTGCACATGCATGTGCATATGCAGATACATGCACACATGTATGCAGGCATGCATATGCATATAGGTGTGAATACACACACACATCTATCTCAGTTAATTCTCACACAAGCTCTATTTTAGTACTAATATTATCTCCATTTCCCTGCTGAGGAAACTGAGGCATGGAGGAAATAAGAAACTTGCCTAAGGTCACACAGCTAGTCAGTGGCACGGGCAGGATTTGAAAAAGGCAGGCTGACTCCAGATCACAGTCACTACATTATGACAAAATGACCCACGAGGTTAAGCAGAGTAGAAATTGAGAGTCATAAACTTGAAAGCAATTTGTGCCCAGGGATAGACTGTGCCCAGTAATGTTTGCCAAGAAGCCCTCCCATTTTTGTACATGCATGTTGTTTCTCCCATCAAAAGTTGGAGTTGATTTCCTTGCCTTGAACCTGGGCTGGTCTGTGACTGCTTTAACCAGAGGCAGGTGATGAAAATGATACTATGCTAGGTCTGCGCCTAGCCCTTAGGAGGCCCAGCATCTTTCACTTTTACCACTTGGGATCCCGCCCCCATGCCATAAAGAAGATTGGGCTAGACTACTCACGATGAGAGACCTCATGGAAAGAGCGAGAGGACACCAGCCAGTCCAGCCACCACAGGGGAACCTCCAGACTCCACGATACGCAGCCACACAAGACTCCAAATGCCTCCATGTGAAGCAGAACCACCCGGCAGAGCTCAGCCAACCTATAGAACTATAAGAAAAAATAACCTGTTGTTTTAAGCCACTGCATCTTGGCATGGTTTGTTGTGCAGCAAATAGATAACTGATTCATGCACCTATGTGGCTTGCAGACAAGTATAAATTCTGTAATCACCAACATTATTTGTTGAGCACTGTGCTAGGCAGTGTATTAAGCACATTACATTCACTGTCCCGAAGTGATGAAGAAACTGAAGCCTAGCCAAGTTAAATAACTTACCCTAGACATTGGCAGTTCTTGGATTCGTACCTAAATCTGCCTCATCCCAAAGCCTGTATTAATCAGAGTTCTCCAGAGAAAAAGAGCCACTAGATGTGTGTGTGTGTGTGTGTGTGTGTGTGTGTGTGTGTGTGTGTGTAGAGAGAGAGAGAGAGAGAAGAAAAGAGAAAGGTTTTAAGGACACTGCTCACACAATGGTGGGGGCTGGAATTCTTAACTCTGCAGTGCAGGCCGGCAGGCTGGAGACCCAGAGAAGCCTCGATGTGGCAGCTCTAGTCCAAAGGCAGTCTGGCGGCAGAACTCCCGCTCACTACATCTTAGGGAAACTTCAACTGATTGGGTGAGGCTCACCCACATTATGGAGGGTAACGTGCTTTACTCAAAGTCTGCTAATTTAAATGTTATTCTCATCTAAAAAATACCTCCAGTGACGTCTGGACTGGTGTTTAGCCAAAACCAGGGTATCACAGGTACCGTGGTCTAGCCAAGCTGACACATGAAATTAACCATCACACATGTCTCCCACTCTGTGGCATATGTCCCCGAAAACCTGGACCTCGCATTCCAACTAACAGTCATGATTCACATAATTAACAAAATAAACGAGACTTGTGGTCAGTCTGTCAAATTGAACAGTGGGGTGCCTAAAACCCATGGCAAGAGGCTACTAGCCACACCTAAGCCATCAAGGAATGAGCATTGAGAATTGGCCTGGCTGGAAAGGACCAACTGTGCTTCAGTCATCAGGTGACAGGACTTGAGGATGGCAACAGTCAGGATGCTGTGGTTGGTTCCAGAAGCCAGCTTTACCCTCAACTAGCTGTGTGACCTTGGGCCATACCTCACCTCTCTGAGCCTCAGTTCTCTACATAAGTGTGCTGATCTGCAAAGAATCGTCAAGTTCTTCCCATTATTCAACTTCAACTTCATCTCAGGCACAGGTCATTGCCATAGCAACCTCCTTTCCACAGTGGGAAAAGTCCAGCAGACTCCACTTTGCCCCTGCAAAGAAAGTGGGGTCCAGAGTAAGTCATTCTTCTCTAAGTGGCAACACAGCAAGTCATGGAAAAAACTCAAAAACAGTAGTCCCCCAAAAGCCCAGGCTCTCCTTCTCCTACTGGCTAGGAGAACCAATAGGAGGTTCTCAGCCTGTTCTCACACTCTGGATGCCAGCGTAGCATCTGTAGGAATTCACGTCCTTCCCACCGCCCACCTCTGATTGTATCATACAGTCACCAGCAGCTACCGAACCCAGAACTCAGACTGGCGAGAGCTTATCACTCTCACTGAAGTTTGTTTCCTTGCCCCTACTAAAGCCAGCTGTTTCCTTTAAATTGGTATCAATCAGGCCAGGAAGTTTCTTTTTCCCTGTAGTCCATTGTATGTGAGAAGATCAGAGGGCCCTGTCAGATGCAAGGACGGAACCAGCTGGGCACGTGGAGATACGAGCTGGCCGCCCTGGCCTGGCCTGGCCCCGCCCCAGCCCCCTGGGTGCTCGGCCCGTCTGCTGTGCTGGTGCAGCCGTACCTACTGGCGACAGTGAGAGCAACAGGAGACTCAGTGATAACTAAGCAGGAACATTGTCATCACCCTAAAGGATCTCTGGTGTGGTTCAAGCCAGCTAGAAAATGCACATCACTCATATCTCATCCCATGCTGTGTCACAAACCCACTGTCTCCAGTCCAGCAGGGGCAAGGCATGGAACCTGTCTCCGGGAGGCAAGCTCTCCAGCGAAGCAAACCCTTCTGAGGAGCTTGTGTGGATTTCAGGCAGGACTACGTCTCACTCTCGTCTCATGGATGACAAAGCTGAAGCTAACCATAATGCCAGTGTGTATATAGTATTTAGTGTAAGTCACGCCCCATTCTAAATGCCTGACATGGCCATGGTGGGCAGAATAATGGCCCCCAAAAATGTCCATTCCCTAATCCTTGACACCTGTGAATATGTTAGATTACATAGTGATGGGAAATTAAGGTTGCAGATGGAAGTAAAGTTGCCAGTTTGAGGGCCTTAAATAGGGAAATTATTTTAGATTATTTCTGTGGGCTCAACATAATTAGAAGAATCTTTAAAAATGGAAGAGGGAAGCAGAAGAAAGAGCCAATCAGAGACGTTACTATGGGAGAAAAGCACAGAGTGACGTTTTGTTGCTGGCTATGAAGACGAGGAAGAACCCATGAGCCAAGGAGTGTGGGCAGCCTCCAGGGCCGGCAAAGGCAGGAGCAGATTCTCCCTAAAGCCCCCAGCAAGCAACACCACCCTGTGTTCCTTGATTGTAGCCCAGCGGACTCATGTCGGATTTCTAACCTATGTTACTGTGAGATAATAAATTTGTGTTGTAAAGGCCACTGAGTTTGTGGTAATTTGCTATAGCAGCAACAGAAAATGAACCCACTCAGTTCTTGTGATAATCCTACAAGGTGATATCTTAGTCCACTACAGCCAACAAAAATGTTGCCTAACACCACAGCCCCAGACTCGGTGGCATACAATGAAAAGCATTTATGTCTCACTCTCACGTCTGCTAGTTGGCTAGGGCTTGGCTGATACAAGCAGAGTTTGTCTACGGTTGGCTCCTTGTTGGGGGTTAATTCTGCACCATGCCTCTCATCCACTGAGGATCAGAGGCACCAGAGGCATGCTGTCATGACAAAAGGTATGCAAGAAAGCTTCTACAAGTTCCATCCTCCACGTGGGTTGTGCTGCTAATGATATCCCATGAACCAAAGCAAGTCACGTGGCCAAGATCAAAGTCAAGGGGTGAGAAAGTACATGTCACTCACCCTGAGACAACAGTATGAAGGTATAATTTTATTACAGAGGTGTAAAGAACTGGGACCCATAGTTCAGTCTCCCACAGACAAACACTATTATCAGTGTCCCATTTTACTGATGAGAAGACCAAGACAGAGGCATTAAGAGTAAGAACCTTGTCCATGATCACGCTGCTAGTAAGTAAGGGAGCTGGGATCGGAAGCCAAACGGTCTGGCTTCAGAATGTTGGTCACGGACTTATACCCACTCACTGGTGGAGCTAAGTCTCGATGACACTAAACACCACTGTCTCTGGGAGGGGACGGGGCGGCACTCAGGGGCTGCAGTGATTCCAGAAGTACAAGAAAGATGCCGGGAGAGGGAGGTCACCAGTCAAAAACACAGCTATGATGAACTGTTCCTCTCATCAGTGAGGCTCCATTCTCTGGTCCAGGAAGGCTTGGTGACTTTCCAGGGATGAGTATTTGGCCAGTCCAGCATCCAGGATGAGTCACCTGTGCATGCTTGTCACAAGGCCAAGTGTCTTCCCCCTGCCTTCGGGGCCTGCATCTCCTGCTAGGGCAGGCTGGGTTACAAGAAGCCAGCACTTCTGTTCCTTTGAGAAGTGGACGCTATTTGTCTACAGGCCACAAGGAGGTAAGGGGTTGATGGAAAGTTCAGAAAGAAAACAATATGCACAAAACATGGAAGAAAAGAAAGCAGAGTAAGGCAGGACTGTGCACTGGAGAGAGGATGCAGGAAGGAAAGAGGATTAGAGTGAAGTTATGCTCAGAACTAAACACTGCAGGGAAATTTTATTCCAGGGCACCTCCTGGGGATTTCCTGGAAAGGGTCAGAAAGCCAAAGCAATGATTCTGGGCCTCTGGGGGGGCTCCTTAGGAAGGTCACAGGGCAGGAAGGCCAGGGGCAAGAGGCAGCAAAACCTCACGGTGAGAAAGCAGCCGGTGCGGAGACTCGGGATGTTCAGAGAGCCAAAAGGTAACCGGGGGCCTTCAATAATGTGGCATGGTCAGGGGGTCACCAAAGTCTCCACACACTCGGCCCTGAAATGGAAGTCAGTGGAAACTACAACTTAAGGCAGTGACACGCTAAGGCTAGAAAAAAGGTGAGTACATCCCCTCCTTTTGCTATAGCAGCAGACAGACCCCTGTTCCTTCTCCCTGTCAACCAAGCTAAAGTCACCTCCTTCTGGACAGTCTCCTTCCTTCCAGCTACTTTCAGGTGAAAAAGGATGTGATGTCATCCGACCTACAAATGAGAACCTCTCCAAGAGGACAGATGACACTGTCTGAGCACTCAGTATAACCTATCAGGCCACCTCACAGATTTTCCTTTACTATTAATGTGAGATAAATAGCATTCCTCACAGTTTGACCTACAAAAACCAAGGCTCAGTGACAGGTAAATAGCCTATCAGTCACCCACATAGCGAATAGTAAGCCCAGATGTCAATCCATCTATGCTGGATCCCTAAGTCCAGATCCCTTCCTCTTTACTATTCTGCCAACTCTGTACTTGGTTCTCAGAAGTTCTCTGAGAAATAGGATAGTGGACTTTGATTCATGCATTGCACGTTTGCTGAGCACTATCCTTAGTGTGGTCATGAGAAGGAAGCACTGGAAGAGACAGCCAAAGTGGGTAAGAGCACAGACTCTGGAGCCACTGTAAGGTTTGGAATCCTGGTTTTACCTCTACCAACTAGATGGGCCTGCTGGACTACATTATCTAACCTTTCTGTGCCTCAGTTTACCTACACTTCAGTAAAGCCTTATGAGGATGAAATGATTTGGTAAAAATGGAAAAATTAGAACAGTGCCCAGCACAGAGGCAGTATGATAACCACACTGGTTTTTATTGCTATGACTGTGGTGAACTAAATTGACTTCATCCTTGCCCTTACAGAGTTCCAATCCAGTGGAGGAAAACAGATGTGAAACAAACACGAATAAATGCATCATAACAAATCATGCTATGGAGGGAGGAACGATTTCAGCAAGATAACATAATATGGTTTCCAGTTCTTATTTCACACAGAAACATCAATTTGAACAACCATCCATGCACAAGAATTCCTTCACAAGACCTAAGGAACCCAGATGAGAAATCATAGTATCTGGGTGGAACATAGAAATGAGAAAAGATGCATTGAAGGGGGTGGAAAGGACAGTGTCAGATTACCCATATCACCCCTGCCCTAAGCCAGTGCAGTGCAGCATAGAGAGAGATACCCTCCCTATGGAAGAAGAAGAGTGAAGCAATCATCTGACTTTGACACAAACCCTGGCATCAGTTCCACCTCAGTGAATCCTGGCACCGTGTTAGCTCCCATGAACCCAGGTAATCTGTAAAGAATGGAAGAGGTGCTTATTTCTTCAAATGCGCAGACACCAACACAAGGCCACACGGATCATGAAGTCAAGGAAACGTTACACCACTAAAGAAACAAAATAAAGCTCTAGGAATCAATCTTAAAGAAATGGGGATCTACAAATTGCCTGACAAAGAATTCAAAATAGTTGTCTTGAGGAAGCTCAGTGAACTACAAGAGAACACAGACAACTAAATGAAATCAGGAAAACAATACATGAACAAAAGCAGAAGTTCAGTAAAGAAAGAGAAACCATAAAAAAGAAACAAACAGAAATTCTGCACTGAAACACAATGACTGAAATTAAAAACTCCATAGGGAGCCTCAACATCAAACAAGATCAACCAGAAGAAAGAATAAGGTCAAAGACAGAATATTTGAAATTACTCAGTAGAGGAAAAAGAAGAAAAAAAGAATGATATAGAGTGAAGAAAGCCTGTGGGACTTATGGGACACCATCAAGTGACAATACATGCATTATAAGAGCCCTACAAGGGAAAGGCAGTAAAGAACGTGACAGAAAGCTTATTTAAAGAAAAAAAAAAATAATAGAAAACTTCCCAAATCTGGAGAGGGAAATAAACATCCAGATCCATGAAGCCCAAAGAATCCCAACTTGATGAAACATAAAGAGATCTTCACTGACACAGATTAAAATCAAATTCACAAAAGTCAAAGACAAACAGAGAAAGCAACTTGTCACGTATAAGGGAACTCTTAAAGTTACTACTGGATTTCTAGCAGAAACCTTGCAGTCCAGGAGAGAGTGTGATGATATATTCAAAGTGGTGGTGGGAAAAAAACCTTTCCAAATAAGAATATGATATCTGGAAAGGTGTCATTCAGAAATGAAGAGAGAAAGACTTTCCTAGACAAATAAAAGCTGATGGAGTTCATCACCACTAGATCTGTCTTACCAGAAATGTTAAAGTGAGTCCTTCAAGGTGAAAGAAAAGGACACGAATTAACAACATTAAAACATATAAAGTATAAAACTCAATGTAAAGGTAAGAATACAATCAAATTTAGAATATTTTTATACTGTAATGGTGGTACATAAATAACCTTTAACTCTAGTATAAAAGTTAAAAGAAAAAAGTATTAAAAATAACTATGGCTATAATAATTTCTTAATGGATACACAATAGTTCAGACTGGTACAAATTGTGATATCAATGAAATAAAAAGGAGAAGTTCAAGTATAGAGTTTTTGTATGCAGTTGAAGTTGTTAACAACTATAGACTATTAAAACTATAAGATGTTTTATGTAAGCCTTATAGTAACCACAAAGAAAAAACTTGTAGTAGATACACAAGAGATAGAGATAAAGGAATCAAAAGCATACCACTACAGAAATAAAAATAAAAATAAAAAGAAAAAAAATCAAATCACAAAGAGAACAAGAGAGAAAGGAACAAACTACAAAACTTCAGAAAACAATTGACAAAATTTCAATAAGTCTTTACCTATCAATAATTAGTTTAAATTTAAATAGATTTAATTTTGCAATCAAAGACATTTAATCAAAAGACATTCAGAGTGGCTGAATGAATTAAACAAACAAACAACAACAACAACAGCAACAACAACAAAACCTCAAGATTCCACTATATGCTGCTTACAAGAGACTGACTTTAGCTTTAAGAACACACATAGGCAGAAAGTGAAGAAATTGGAAAAGATAGCCATGTAAATAGTAACCAAAAGACAAAATGGATTTTTTCAAAAACTGTCACAAGAAACAAAAAAAGTCATTACATAATGATAAAGGAATTATTAATTCATTAAGAGGACATAACAATTGTAAATATATATGTACCCAACAATGGAGCACCCAAATACATAAAACAAATATTAAAAGAAGGGAGAAATAAATACCAATACAATAATAGTAGGGGACTTCAATGCCCCACTTTCAACAATGAATAGATCATCCAGACAGAAAATCAATTAGGAAACAACAAAATTGAACAACATTATAGCCCAAATGGACCTAACAGACATATATAGGACATTACAGGCAGTCCCCAGCTTACGGACAACGTGATTTACAGTGTTCCATAATTATGAATGGGCTCCTAAGGCTCCCCACAAGGATTAAATAATTAAATAATATTAATTAAATAATTAAATAATAACATTAATAATTCAGGAACTAGTTTCTTCCACACATGTAAACAAACCTATACAGTATAAGCGATTCGTTGGCACAGCATGTTTATGCTAGCAGTTAGTCTCACTGTTTATACAGTCACTTACACACAGCATCATCCCTTTCACCTTAACTTTTTTATCTGACTTTGAGTCTATGTTTACCCTTATGACCACACCTCCAAAGCTAAAGTCCATGACAAGCCCAGGTGAGCCTGCAATGAACATAAATTTGATCATGATAGAGATGAAAGTAGAAATAATTAAGCATTCAGACAAAGGCCAGACACCATTAATTATTGGAAAAGCATTAAGCTAGACAATTGGAACAATTATAAAGTATAAAGTGAGAATAATGGAACATGTGAAAGGTAGTTCTCCAATGAAAGCATCAATTATTACTAAGCAGTATAATGGATTAATTATTGAAATGGGAAGGCTGTGATTAATTTCTTTGGAAGATCAAAATAAGCGTAACATTCTTATTAGCCTAGCGTAGTATTGAGGTAACATTAAGTGAATGTTAACCTTTAATATTCGTTTTTGAAATTTCTCCCATCTCCTAGCTAAACTTTTTGTATGGGTCTGTTTTTATGTTCTGTTTGTTTGAATTAAAAGAAAGAGCACAATAGTTTCTGTAGCTTATTATTAGAGTACAGGGATATTATTATTACAGTATTAAACTGTATTATTATCACATATGAGACATTATGGTATTGTTATTATTACTGTTATCACCATATATGTGCTGTTGATCAGGGATCTGAGTTGTATACAAATCCAACCTAAAGACGTTCTCAGGAATGTATCTTATCTGTAAGCCAGAGACTGCCTATATTTAATCCAACAACACCAGAATACACATTCTTCTCATGTGCACACAGAACATTGTCCAGGACAGATCATATGTTAGCTCACAAAACAACTCTTAACAAATTTAAGATGACTGGAATTATATCAAGTATCTTCTCTGACCACAGTGGTATATGAAAATAGAAATCAGTAATAGCAGGAATACTGGAAAATTCACAAATATGTGGAAAATAAATAACACATTCCTGAGCAAAGAAGAAATCAAGAGGGAATCAAATGTGTCTGAGACAAATGAAAATGGAAACATAATATACTAAAATTATGGGATGCAGTAAAAGCAGTCTAAGAGGAAAGTTTATAGTGATAAACACATATATTAAGAAGAGAGATCTTGGCCAGGTGTGGTGGCTCATACCTGTAATCCCAGCACTTTGGGAGGCTGAGGCAGGAGGATTGCGTGGGCCCAGGAATTTGAAGTTAGAATGAGCTATGACTGAGCCATTGCACTGTAGCCAGGGTGACAGAGAGAGAGAGAGAGCTTGCTTCTAAAAGAAATTAAAAATGTTAAAAAAGGAAAAAGATCTCAAATAACCTAACTTTATACCTTAAGGAACTAGAACTATATGAGGTGACTGATATGCTAATTAGCTTGATTGGGGTAATCATTTCCCAATGTATGTATATATATCAAAATATCACATTGTACATTTAATATATACAATTTTTATTTGCCAATTATATCTCAAAAAAGCTAGAAAATCAATCAATCAATCATGCTGGGAAGGAAAAGTTGAGTACAATGGGAGAAAACAACAGGAGTAGCTGAAGATTAGGAAAGCACTTGCCAGGAATAAATGGAGAGAAGCAGAGAAATAACACACGTAAAGGACAGGGTAGCTTTTTATCACTCAGCAGAGGTCAATGTGGCTGAAGAACAGCGAATGAGGAGAAGAGCCAGCGAGGCAGCCTAACACAAAGCCCCACAGGGATTTTGGTCTTCATCCCAAGAGCAGAAATGTGAAGGTCTGGGTATGTTTGTCGGGGAAGACACAATTAAATTCACACTTCAGAAAGATCATGCTGCAGAAGGATATGGATTGCAGAGGGTTAAGATTAGATCTAGGGAGTCGAATTTGGAGGCTGCTGCCGTGCGTGGTCTAGGTGAGACACGAGGGTGACTTGGATAAGAGTGCTGGTGGAAAATAAATTCAACCAAAGTCCCAGACACCCGAGGTCCATGAGTGGAGAGTCCACAGAGGATCAGGACTGTCAGTTGGCTGGCTCGCACCCACTGTCCTGGGTATGGACATGTTGACACAAGTGGTTAAGGCACCATCATAATCAACCTGTTAAAATGTCCCACAATTTCTTTCTTGGAGCACTTACCTAACAAAGCCTTGTGCTGGCAACTACAAAGGCTACACCACATGACAGGATGGGAAACCAGAGCAGGGGTGGTGGGAGCCATCTGTGAATTGGACATTCCACACTTCAACAAGGTACTAATGGCATCTTGAGAGGGCACCCCATCCTCTCTGATCTCAGGGGATGGGGGCATCCATCTGAAGGGAAGCAACCTCTCCTTGGGTACATAACTCCCCCCAACCACCCCCAACCAACACCAGCTTCTGAGCTACCTATGAGGAGGGGCCCATGTCCCACCGTGTCTACAGTCCAGGCCTGACACAGATTCTCAGCAGGGCAACCTCCTCCCTGGATGACAGGCTCCGTGAGGACGGAGTCTCCATCTTATGCCTCCTTGCAATTTCACTGTCAAGCCCAGACATAACATATCATGTGTACTCAATCAGATTTTGTTCAGCGAACGAACAGATGACTCTCTTCCAGTCCCTTACGGTAGATGGCTCAGTCACCCAGTCAGTGGTTCCGGGGGCCAAGCTGAGAACCCTACGCTAGAGTCAATGCCCTGAAGCTATTCGGACTGTGCTGGGGAGTCAGACACAGACAGAAAGGGACAAAGTCCATTCCTACCATCCAGACATGAGGAACTCAGAGTTTTTAAAACAGAGAATGGTGACTTCCAGGTGGAACAACACAGAGGGGAGGCAAATGGTAGCGTGGAACTTCAGGACAGGTGGGATGTGGATAATCAGATGGACGGCCAATCAGAGGGAGAGGGAAGCGCCCACTCATGGAGAACTTGCAATAAGTGAAGCCCCAGTCAGAGCCCTCAGACAGGTTCTTCTCACAGTGGCCCTGCAGGCAGGAGCCATCAGCTCATGTCACTGTCCAGAACACTGAGGCTCAGAGTGGTGAAGGGACGTGCCCATGGTTGCAAAGCCAGCAACTGGTGGAGCTGAGAACTGAACCCAACACTTTCTGAAGCCAGAAGCCATGGATCGCTCAGGCATCCAAGGAGAAGAAACAACGGGATCAAAGCACAGAAATCAAAGAAAGAAAGCGGTAGGTTTTAAAGACAGGAAGTGAGATCTGCTTACCGGGACCAATTCCCCACTTGAGAGACTTAAAGGTGGTGGATCGGGTGGATTCACAGGCTGGAGTGATGCTGAGGTAGGACTTAAATGCCTTGCTGAGAGGTCTGACTTCAAGCCTGCAGATGTCAGGGAGCTGCTGGCTGTTTCTGAGCTGTCCAGGGACATGAGCAGAACTGTGCTTTCAGAATTTGGACATGACCTCTGGGAGAAGAGGTGAGAGACAGGAAACTCGGTAAGACGGGAAAACTCAAGGTGCTCAATATGAGGCCCGGGACGGGAGGGGCGCGGTGGGGGAGGAGAGATGGAAGGAATCAGAGATGTGGGTGCCAGCAGGAAGGAAGCAGAGGCAGGAACCGCTGGCTGGAACGGGTCCACGCAGAGGGAAAACCACTTCTCCTTCCCTTTCTGATGACAGCAAGATTAGTACTTGGGAGCAGGGCTGCAAGAGACAGGACTTCCCGAAACTCAGGAGGGGAAGAACCCTGAGCGTGTGTCCCCAACAGAGGCTGCAGCTCCCAATCACATGGTCCACTCAATCTCCTCTTCCCACCCTAGAGCCCTCATCCCCAGTGAGCTTTGGCCTCAGACAGGCCCTCAGGGCACACGGCAGTGCCTCTCCCTCCAGTATTCAGGGCAAATGAGAGGCTCAGAGATCAGCCAGACCCCAAAGCAAGTGACAGATGTCAAGAAAAGTGGCATCATCTCCATACTATAGATAAAGAATCCGAGGCACAGGGAGTTTCAACAACTTACCTATTACCACACAGCAAATGCATGCCAGAATCAAGATTCAAATCCAGGGCCCTCCATGTGGACCTTGCCTGAATCAGTCAGGGACCCAGCGGGGAGGCTGTAGAAAAATAAACACCTTAATCTCACTCCGTTCCTGCCCTCCTATCCTGCCAGTGCCTCCCAGACAGAAGCCAGAGGGCACCTGAGCCCAGTGTTGCATCCATCCTGCTGATGCATCTGCACAGGTGGGGCCCTCGGCACAGAACAAGGCAGAGCAGGACAAGGAGTGGACCTGGAGGGGCACATGGAAGCTCCCCAGCACCCCACCACTCAGACAGCCCAGCCCTTGTTGGGTACCAGGGCCTCAGTTGTCTCTACCATGCAGAGCCAAAGAGTCCCCGCGGCTCTCAGTAGAAGGGCAGGGCCCTCTTCCCAAGCTGGGCAGCACCACCACACTCCCTTCTTCCTTCCTCATTCACACTCCCTGCCCTGCCTCTATCAGCGGCTCCAAAATGCAAAAATCTCAAAATGGCCCACTTCCTCAAGGAAGACTATCTCAGGACAGGAGGATCAGCTGATGGCCACGACAGCCCGAGCTGCGCCCCCCGCCTCCCTGCCAGCGCTGCTCGTGGAGGCCTGGCGGCCGAGAAAAAAGAAAGGGCTCCTGTCTCTGATTCCGCAGGGCCTCTGATAAGAAATGTCATCCCTCGCTGGGTAATATTACCAGGCCAGATAAGAATCTCTATCGAGCTCAAACATATGGCTGGCTACAGAACATGGAGCCCGGCGGAGCAGAGTAATTTATTTGCTTAAGCTGAAAACCCTAGGTGGCCAAGAGAAGTGCCCTGAATAAAAGAGTAAGAGCCAAATTATAAGCTCTTCTGACGTGTCGTTGGGATTCTTCCCTGGGAAGGATGAGGCACCTGAGAACAACAGGGGGCCCTCCACACTTTCCTCCCGACACGGTAAGCACTTTCACCTTCCTCTTTCTTCAAAGGGCACTTTCACTTATGTTATCACATTTAATCCTCACTACAACCTCAAGAGAAGCATTTTTAGCCTGCTTTTACAGATCAGGAAATTGAGATTCAGCAAGGTTAAAGCAAAGTGGCCAAGGTCACATGGGCAGCCACGCTGGAGCGAGGACTCAAACCCCAACAGGTCTGACTCACTGGCGCACCATCAGACGGAGAGCTTGAGCCCAGCCCTGGGGCGGCTCAGCCCATGCAACTAAATTAATCAACGAAGTCAGATCTGCCCGACTTAACTGACAATGTCAGCTACACACTGTAATCTCAAAGGTCTGCTTACAAACCTCTCCTCTTTCCTTGTTTCTCTGTAACCTGGGGGATAATGAAAAAGGCTTGCAGAGCACAACTCAAGGGCAAGGAGGGGAGGCCAGGGAAGTAACCAGGAGAAGGAGAAGAGACCTCAGGGCTTAGCCACCAGCCTCTCATGTTCAAGGAGTAGCAAGCAGAAGGGAATTATAGAAAGAAAACTCCTCCCTCCCTCCATCCATTCATTCATTCACAAATACTGATGGAAAGCCTCCTGTGAGCCTGTTCTATGGAGTCCTCTCTCCTAGGACTGACTGCCAGGTCAGTAAAGAGACAGTAACAACAGAGCATTAAGCACGCCTGCAGATGCAGAAATTCAGGTAGCTTACCCGGGGTTGGTGCATTAGTGTACAGCTATTAGCGTGCTCACACTCCATACTGTTCTATGCCCAGTTGTTTTTTTAAAAAAACATTATTAAGGTTTACATTGCTCTTTGATAGTTAATACAGCTTCAAACAATGTTCCCTATTTATTCATAAAGCCACTAATTAATTTTCAGATTAATTTTTTAATTGACAAATAAAAATTGTAAATATTTATGGTGTACAACATGATGTTTTGAAATATGTATACATTGTGGAATGGATAAATTGAGCTAATTAACATGTGTCCCATGTGTTTTTAGTATTTTTTGAAACAGCTATATTATATTTCACTTTATGGAGGTATCACAATTTAATCAACCAATCCCCAGCTAATGAACTTTCAAATTAAATCTCATTTTTTCTATTTCAAACAATGTCGTGATGGAGATTCTATTCACATCATGCATGCTTCTACAGAAAAAATTCTTAGAATTTTTAGAATTCACCTAATGTCTCTTAGACTTGCCTTTTCCTGTCGTCTTCACTGCAGCAGTAGCAAAGTCTCAATGTCGTTCCCAGAGGTGGTTGGTTTTCTTTTACTTTTGGGCCCTGAGATATTCAAGAATGCAGAAAGCCCAAGGCTAGACAGAAGCAAACCTCCACTAGAGCTCAGGATTCACCTAAAACCACAGCTCAGCCTAGAAAAGCACAGCGTGTGTCAATTGTGCAATTTGAAGCTAAGGTGTCTTGGAGGAAGGCATTGGTCAAAGCCAGAAAGCCTTCAGGTGATCAAAAGATACAGAGAGTGTATCTCGGTGGCTAAAACAAAGTAGAACCTAAGGTGAAGGAGGGCATCCTATGTGTGAGGGGGCTGGCCATCTGGCTAAGGCACCGTGGTGGGCACTGATGGAGAACAAGCACCAGTAAGGCAGAGCCCCACTCTGCAAGGAACCCATAGTCCCCTGGAGGGGACTGAGGAAAAAGGCTGTCATGTATGTGATCACAGATAAGAGGACCAAGAACTTCAGAACAAAGAGAAAGGCCTCATTCACTCTTTCTGGGTAAGTTAGAGAAGAGGATATTTCAGCTAGGTATTGAAGAGTAGGGGTTCACAGGCAGAGAAAGGGAAGGGAACTCCCAGATGTTATTACCAGAATATATAATATGGATAGTGACAGAATGGTCAGCCAGGGGTCAGGACACATAGGGCATACCGCATATGCTGTGCTGAGGAGCTTGGCTTCCCCCTACAGATGCACTAGGAGCTGTGGCCCCTGAGCACCACAGTGACAGATCAGAACGAAGCTTCAGCATCACCATGGAGGATGAAATGGTGAGAGAAAATCCTCAGCCATGTGGGAACAAGTATACCACAATTCTAAGAACATCCTGCAAGGCAATAGATGTAGTGATTAAAACAGCGGCCTCCAGAGCCAGGCTCCCTGTCTTCCAATCCCATTCAAATCCTCTGCCACTACCAGCTTGAACAAGTTCTCTATGGGCTCCGTGTTGTTTGCTCATCAGTGGAATGGAGATGACACCAGCAGGGGCCTCTTAGGGCTACTGTGTGGACTGTAAACTGGATGAGTTAATATATATAAAGTGCTTAGAACAGTGCCTGGTGTGCAGGATGGACACAGCACATGACAGCTGTTGGGACCACGCCCATCTCCCTGGTCCCTTGGCTTCCTCTTTCAGCATTGTCATTCGTTCTGAAACGGGAGCTGCCACAAATCTGAGCAAAGATGAGCAGGTCTGAGTCAAGGCTTGCTTTAGGAGGGCTGGAACTACTATCTGAAACAGCGTTTGGGGATTGCCCGCTTCCTCTTAGCTGACGATAGTGGTTCTCAAATTTTGCTGCACAACAGAGTCACCTGGGGAGAAGACGTTATAAATCCCAAAGCCCAGGCCCCATTCCAGACAAAATCAGAACTTTTGCAGGTGGGATACTGGCATCAGGATTTTTAAATTCCCCCGGTGATGCCAACATCCAACTCAGTCTGTGAACAGCTGATGGAAGACTCAAATCCAGCAGGAAAGGCACACTTGGCAGGAGGAAAGCGTCCCCACCCCTGAGTTGTGCCGTCTCCAGAATCCACGTCTGCTCATTACGACGTCTACCCTCACTATGCCTCACGAGGCAGCTCAGCTGTCACACGGCGCTAACAGACTTGAAAGCTGCCCCAGATCATGAAATGTGTAACACACACTCTTTTCTGGAAGCAGGTAAGGAAAGAGAACAACAAAAAATACAGCCATTGCAGGTCACTCTTTGGAAAAAGCACTGGGTTGCTAACAGACAGCTGGCTCTGGCCCCAGGCTCTCTCTCTCATGCTATGTGACCTAAAAGTCATATAATTTTGGAAATTCATACAATTTTAAGAAAATTTCAGTTTCTTGTAGGGGTAAGGACTGGCTCACCCATCCGACAAGGTGTGGGTGAGATACAAGCTGGAAGACACAGGTCACATTATGAAGACTCAGGCAAAGGTAAATTATTTTTATATAACATGTTTTCTATGTTATATGCATGCCTTTACTGCAACATGAGAAGTTCAAGAGAAAGAAATGCCCCCTTAAACACCTTTTTTTTTTTTGCCAGGGGGAGGCATCAAGGAGTAGGGTGGGCCACAGGAAAGTTCTCTTCAGGGCAGGCTGCACTGCTGCCTGCAAAAGGCCCAGGTGCGGCTAGCGATAGGGCAGGCGCCTGGGTGTGTCCGAGGGCTGCCCCTCCAAGACGTTAAGATAGAGCATGTTATCTGGAAACAATGGAGCAACCTTACCGTTGTCCTAGACCTGAATCTGACAAGGGAGGATAAGGCTCCAGGAAACACGTCCCCAAACATCTGGCCAGAGTGGCCCCAACAAACCCCTGGCCCAGTTGTTTGCTCATTTATCCTCTCACTCATGTACGTTAGCACATGTCAACCACATACCAAGAATTGTGGTAGAAGGTGGGGATGCCGGGATGACTAAGGCTCACTCTGCACCCTCCGGAGGGACAAAGATAAGTAGGGCAAGCAAGTAACATTCAAGTATAACACCATGTGCTAAAACACAGTAAAAATCAGAAGTTTAATAGGAAATAGCCACCACTCATTGGTGGCAGACCATCTCAAATCCTTGCTGTGCCCTCAAGGTAAGGATCTGCGTGGGGCAGAGACGGATGTTGTAAGCATTAGTACCTTTATTTAGCATTGACTCAGTCCTTACTGTGTTGCGGGCACTGTGCTCAGTTTTCCTTGGTTTGTTTGTTTGTTTGTTTGTTACCAGCAGGAGGTAGTGATGATTTAGATTAGAACATGGGCTCTGGGCCCAGATTTGCCTGCCAGTAGCTGGGTGACCTTGAGTAAGTTACTTTACTTCTCTGTGCCTGAGTCTAGGCCCAGAGGTCATCTCTAAAATAGAGACTCATCCATTTGACAAATATTTACTTGGCATCTACCATATGCCAGGGAATAAAGCATTTAATAAAAACTAACAAAAATCTCTGCATTCCTGGGGCTCATGAAGGGGTGGGGGTGGCAGACAGTCACCAAACAAATAAACAGGTAAATATATGGTGGATCGGATGATGGTAAGTGCTGTGGAGATCAATAAAGACAGAAAAGAAAAGGAAGATGGGGGTGTGAGGTGGTGCTGTTTGCATATAGTGGCCAATAAAGGCCTGTCCAATAAGACCTTTGAGTTCCGTGTGTGTGTGTGTGTGTGTGTGTGTGTGTATGTGTGTCTATGTATGTGTGTGTCTATGCATGTGTGTGTCTATGTATGTGTGTCTATGCATGTGTGTCTATGTATGTATGTGTGTCTATGCATGTGTGTGTCTACACATGTGTGTGTCTATGTATGTGTGTCTATGCATGTGTGTCTATGTATGTATGTGTGTCTATGCATGTGTGTGTCTATACATGTGTGTCTATGTATGTGTGTATGCATGTGTGTCTATGCATGTGTGTCTATGTATGTGTGTCTGTGCATGTGTGTGTATGTATGCATGTGTATGCATGTGTGTGTGTATGCATGTGTGTGTCTATGCATGTGTGTGTATGTGTCTATGCATATGTGTGTGTGTGAGTGAAAGAGAGAGAGAGAGAAATCTGAGCACCTCCTATGTGCTGGGCACCATCACCATTCTAGGGCTAAGTTAGGTGTTTCACAAAGAGTAACTCATCTTACTCTCCCTGACATCCCAAGGAGGAAGACAGTGACACAAGTCCCATTTCACACAGGACAAAGCGGAGACACAGAGAGCTTAAATGACTGGCTCCAGGGACGGAAGTGGTGAAGACTGAGCAGGCTGTCGGGCTCGGCAGCCCCGACTGTGAACTGCTGCACACGAGGGCTTCACTCGAGTGTGATGCTCTGAAGATCTTTACTGTGATGGTGTAACAACGCCCACAAGAAAAGAAGCAAAAAGTGCAGAGGATGAGAGCAGAGGGACACGCAGGCACAGGGTGTGCTTTAAACCCATTTGGAAAATAAAGGAACACTGACTGCAGACTCTCCTCCCTCTCCCCGCACCTGTCTCTGATAAAGAGACCACCTTCAATCCCTTTAGTCATCCCTACTTAATATTTTGGAATGAAAAACATGAGAGGTTCTGTATCCATTTTAGAGCTGGCTTCTGATTTGCAAATTTGTTCAAGGTTCTGCTCTCTCTCACTCCAAAGAAAAAAGCTGTCCCATCCAGGCCCACGAGGGTCAGCTCATCCCTTCTCAAGGCCATCACTCCAGAGCCCACCATGGTGTTCTTCTGCTCAAGCCACAGACTCCAGCAATAGGAAGGGGTGGGGTGGGGGAAGCAGCCAATGAAGGTCCTAGAAGGTCCCAGAAGGGCAGATGTGGTAATATTGGTCCAGTGGCTGACCACTGAGACCCTGCCTCAGAGATTCTTGCACTCCAAAGGCCAGAAAGAGCTCCTTTACTAAGAAGCCCACCCAGGAACCTGCTTCCGGGAGTGACTGTCACATGCTTCTTCTCTAGGAGCCCACTGGATTAGAGCTCTTGCAAGCAAGGCCTTTGTGCCTCATCCGCCAGCTTCTACAGGGTTAGCGTGTTTGATGAATGGATGAGGGACGGATGCAGGGAAGGAGGAAGGGAAGAAGGGAGAGAGAGAGGAGGGAAAGCAGGGAGGTGTGGAATGTAGGGTGGGTAAACAAAAATTATAGGAGCCAATGACATGACATCAGAAGAAGTAGAAATAAAAGGGGAAAATGGATAAAAACAAACATTCACTAATAGAACAGAATTGGAAAAGAATCTATGGAATACTATGCAGCAGTTATAAATGAATGAGGTGTGTGTACACATCCCACATACACACACACACAGATCTCCAAGATATATTATTGAGTGAAAAATTAAAAAATGTTGAAATATTTGATTCCCTCAGGCTCCCTCAGGCTCTGAGTGCCATGACATGCACAGAGCGGAAGGCAGGGCTGGAGGATGGATCTCAGGATAAATCCCAAGGAGCTCAGCTCTGGGGCCCCTGTCTCAGGCCATTCATTCCATCTGGAGGAAAGCAGGGCCATGCCCTCTGTCTAGGTCTCTAGGCGACCGCATCTCATGACCTGGCTTCCTCTCTGGTAATATTCTCCTCGTTCTTGAAAATATTCATGCTGATTTCAAAATAAAATAAGTCAAGAGAGCTTCCTTCACTTCCTGGCCCCCAGCCCATGATAACCCACAAAGAGCAATGCATGAAACTGAGTTGCAGACTGAAGACCTGGGGCTTTATCTGGAGGCATGTTTCACCCACAGGATGTTTAAATATTTTTGGATTCAGTGCTCACATCCAAAATTCAGAAAATTTCATTATATTACAATGTCCAAAAATTAATCTGGCAGCACTGGACCCACGCTCCCACAATACAGCAGCCAGCTGGATGCTGAGGGGGGGCTTCCCCGTAGGGCATGCAACGCCCCCATGACCAGTTTCCCACCCCTCAGAGAACACCAAGTCCAAACTCCCCACAGATGAAGACACTGCTGCTCAGAAAGGTGCGAAGACGTGCCCAAGGTCATGCAGCAAGCCAGGGGCAGTACCGTAGCCACAACTCAGTAACCCTCACACAAAGACCTGTGTCCCTTCAAACTTCCAGGCTGCACTCCTCGTTTAGAGTTAATCACAGCCTTAGAAAGTAGATGATCCACTTGACACTGGGCTAGAAGAACAAGGCCCCGAGGATTACCCTGGATCCAGAGCACAATCCGGCTGAGAGAGAAGTGATGCTCTTACATGACACGATGGCCCAAACACATTGCAACACTGTCACCATAATTAGCCCAGGCCCGGTGACCAGGACGTCTCTTGCTCAATATTATTCTTTGCTTCTTGGTTTCCACATACAGAGGAACAATACTTCTCTAAAAAATCAATTGTCCCCGGCAACCCACCTACACACAGTTCTTGGAAAATATGGGTTAAACATTGTGCCTTACAAAGAAAACAAGGGACAAAGAGGGAGAGGGAAATTCATCTCCATGGTCCTGCATTTCTCATTATTCACACCAAACGTTTTTCAAGTCACTAAGTTCAAATGACCCTGTCCCTTGGGGCTGCGGAACTATTTTTACGAACACTTGCCAGTAAGGAAGCTCCACACGCTTTAATAAATGGGATTACGCAGTACGAAGAGGCGCTAAATGGCTTCAAGAGACTGGCGGTTAGGGGAACTGAAAATGGCCCGGAAGGAAGATGCCGGAATAATCAATTTCTGGCACAGGAGAAGGGACGGCTGGATGCCATTCTGCCGCCCAGAGCACCGGAGGGGCTGCAGCACAGGAATCGCAAAGCATCCGTCAGATAAATAGGTGGCCCCATCAGGATGACTTCCCAAACTTCCAGAAAAAATAAGGAGATAGACGGCTCTGGTTTTAAGAAGAGGCAGCGTAAACACACACGCACATGTACACACACACACACACACACACACACACACACACACACACGGCTTCTGAATCGCCTTCCCTGTGCTGTGCAGCCCAATGAACTTGCTCCTCTCTGTCCACACTTGCCGCTTGGTATCACACCCAGCCTCAAGTCTTAAATGACTTGACTCCCATATATGAATCCAAATACATACTTATTGTATAAATGTTGGGTATCTAAGTTTGTTTCTTTACTCCATGTACTACTCAGGATTTTCCAGAGGAACTCAACCAACAGGCCAATTATGGGGACCAGCAAGTCCAGAACCTCCAGGGCATGGCAGCAAACTGGAGACCCAAGGAAGGGCTGATGTTGCAGCCCGAGTGCTAAGGCAGTGTGGAGCCAGAACCCCCACTTTCCAGTTTCACAGGAGACCTCAGTCTTTTTCGCTGAAAGCCTTCAACTGATTGGATGAGGCTCACCTACATTACGGAGGGTAATGTGCTTTACTCAAAGTCCACTGATTTAAATGTTAATCGCATCCAAAAAATACCTTCATGATAACATCTAAACTGGTGTTTGATCAAGGCTCTTGGTACCTTGGCCTAGCTAAGCTGACACTCCAGATTCATATGAGAAGCTGCTTCCTCAGTATCTTCACATGGATGTCTGACCAATATCTCAAACGTTAACAGTTCCACCTCTACCCACAAAATAAACACCCACTCCCCTCATGATTCCCCCATATCAATATGTGGAAACTTCATTTTCTAGTTGTGCAAGATAAAAGCCTTGGGATCATTTTCTTCTGGCACCCCATATCCAATCCACCAGCAAATTCTACCTTGGAGATATATCCAGAATCTGATCACGTCTCACAATCTCCTCTGCTTTCACCCAGCCGGGCCACGTCATCTCTTCTCGAATTACTGCGATACCCTGGATTGCTGTAACAGCCCCCTAACTGGTCTATCTTTCCACCTTTGCCACTTTCAGTCCATTTTCAGTACGGCAGCCAGAAGGATCTGGTTGAAATGCAAAGCAAAATGCGCTTAAAAGACCCCAGTGGCCTCATCTCAACAGAGAAAGCCAATGTCTGTCTATACCACGACCCCTCTGAGCCATCTCATGCCTGAATCTTTTCTGTTTTTTGTGGCTTGAACATCTCCCCCTGGCCCAGTTCTGCCCATCTCTCGGTGCCCAGACTGGGCATCTCCTGAAGCCCACCTCGCTGGGAGAGGAAGCAGCGCCCACCTTGGGCTTTACGAGCCGAACAATGGCCACGAAGACCCGAGGGCATTAACTTGAGGACAGTAGGAGAGAGAGGGACACTGAGAAGTGTTAACTAGAAAAGAGGTGGGCACAGGGTGGGATTTGTGTCTTTGGAAGATTCCCTAAGGCAGCTGATGTGGCTTGTTCTCTGAACCCCATTTACAAAGAGAAGAATTAGGTGGCTGCCCGGTAAGGACAGGTGGGAGGAGGGAGGAAGCAGGGAAGGAGGAGAGGCAAGAACCCAGGCAGGTGCTCTGCCACCTCCGTGAACTCCCCTGCCAAGCGGCTGCGATTTCACACACCAACAGTCAGAAGAATCACAGGGAACAAAGGCAGAGAGAAGAAACGGTGTTTGTGGCCAGGAGGAAGAAAGCCTTCCAGTGGCCGAGAGGAGGGGCACCCATGCTGAGCAGGTTGGCTTGGCAAGTGGAGCTCACCCCTCCCTCCCACCCTCCTGTCTCCCTTCTCCTCCCTCAGACAGGACCTGAGCACAAAGACACAATAGCGCCAAGGTCCCTTCTGTGTTCTGTGGCCTTGGCTGAAGACATGTGGGGAGGAGAGAGGAACGACCATCATTCCCACCACAGAACATTAAGCTTCGTTCTGGGGACCTGCTCGGCTCCAGCAGGGAGCTTTGTCAACTGGGCTGGGTTCAAGGTCTCTATAGGGCCTCCTCTCAGTGAATCTAGTGAGACTGAGGACACAGTCTACTGCAGAGCCTTTTTTTGCAAGCAATAAAGGACAAATTTTTTTGTCCCCAAGGAGGCAGCTAACAGAAATGGGGCACTGTCAATGAATCCGTGGAATGACCCTGAAGGGGCCCAGCGATGACTGTGCAGGAGGGCAGGGCCCATAAATGGGTGACTTGCTTATTTACAGAGGCCTGTTACTCCAGAGACTGTCACCCTCGAGCCCATTAACACAATGTGCCTCCCTCTGGGCACTCCTGACCACGGCAGGAAATGACATTCTTTTTTTTGGAGACCCCCCACTTGGCTCCAGGCCCCCTGAGTGCTGTGGCCGCATCTGCCACTCACAGCAGCATCCCTGCACTCAGGAAAGTGCCAGGCATGTGGCAAAGGCTGAATAAATACGTGCTGAATGAAGATGCTGCTCATGCCACGTGGGGAGAAGACGGGATGGAGACTCTTGGAGAAATCAGAGCTCAGAGGAACCTTCCAACAGACATCTGAGCCAAATTCTTAGTTTTAAACAGCAAAATGAAAGTTGATAGCAGTGATTCCAATCTGGGTCTCAGGACCCCTCCATGAGGGGTCTTCAGGCCACCCTGCTCCAGGGAGACACATTGTATTCTTGTTCACACGCCTGGCTCCTTGCTCTTCCGGGGGTTCCATGGAATGGCCCACTCCAGTGAGAAACTGAGCCTAGTGTTCTCATTGCCAGCACCCAGTTTGGCTCCTTATAAGAAGCTGTAATTAATTTTCCCCTTTATCTGCCTCTCCCCTTTACTACAGACTATAAGTGCCCTGAGTGCAAAGGCCATGTTAGCGTTTTTCACCATTGTATTCCAGAGCCAGGCACAGGTCTGGGCTCGGAACAGGTACCCAGTGAGTATTTTTTGAGTGCGTGAATGAATGCATGATAGGGATGGTGAAGAATCAAAAGGGATAATGAACGCAAAGTGCCCTTTCCAGGGCCCACATGAGAAATAAGCCCTCTGTCTGCACAACTGGAAAATGTGATTTTTGGTGGGGACACAATTTAACCCATAACAGCGCCCAAGGCAGAAATCTTTCCTCCAGCTCCTTTTAACCACCAGACCAACTCGCCTGAGAATGGATCAATCAATTAGTAAGAGGGGCGAGCACAGTGGAGTGCTCTGATTGAATTAGCCATCAGGTCCTAGTTTATCAGCAGCAGAGAGGTTTTCCGATGAGCCATCTAAGGAAGCCCTGATTGCACTGAGTGCCTCCTGCTCGCTCGCTCTCCACCCGGAGGGTATCAGGGCAGTGGGTGTGCTCTTCTGGGAACTGGAGCGTTGGGTGCGTCTTGGCAGAGAAGAGAACAGCCAGCTCTGGACAATTGTGCAGTGCACTTTCACATCCATGATTCATTGATTATTTCATCTTGTTACGGAAATGGAGAGGGACAAGTACCATGATCACATTTTCCAGTTGAAGAAACTAAGCTCAGGGAGGTTCAGAGATTGCTTAGGATCACACAGCATGCAAAGGGGAGTGATAGCTTCAAAATCAAGTCTTCCCGCTCCAAGGCCAGTGTTCCTTTTTTACTAAACTGTACAAAGCAAGCAGAAAGCATGTGTCAGCTGCCTCCACAATGGCAGTGACAGATACATTTGCTGTTATAGCCACATGACCACAACATGAAAGAAATAAAGCAAGAAGAAAAGCTCAGCCATTCTTCCCATTATGTTAACACAAAAACTTGAAATTCCCAATAGCGCCTTCTAGGAATCATCTGTATGCACATGTATTTTCACATAGTGCTCATATGAAATTATGTGCTTTGCTTGGGTCACTCAGCAGGTTATTTCAAGGATCTAGAAATGCTTACTCACCATTTATTCAACCAATGATTACCGTGTACCTGCTACATGTCAGGCGTCATGCTAGGAAGCAGAGACAGAATGGTGTGCAAAATGAACACTGTCCCCACTAAACTAGCAGGGAAACAGACATTAATTCAATAATCAATGGGAACTTCAAAATGATAACTGTAAAGGTTTCATTATATTGTGCCAGGTGGATACATCATAGTTTATCTAATCATTCTCCATTTAGGTTTGGTCTCAACTTTTTATCATGACTAAAGCTACCTTTAAATATCTGGGAGTGAAATATCATGATGTCTAAAATTTACATGAAAATATTTTAGAAAAAGAGGATGAAGTCAATAAGACAAATGTTCAGAATTATTAAAACCAAGTAATGGGCATATGGGTGTTCATTATACTATTCTTTCTACTTTGCTGGGTATTTGAATTTTACCATAATCAAAAGTAAAAGAAAAATATCATGATTTAATAGGAATTTTCACAAAATAATTATTTGCTTCCTCTGAATTATCCCCTTAGGATAAACCTGAGAAGTGAGATAATGGAGTGAAAATATGCAGACACTATCAACACTGTATGGCATGCTAGGCTAAGAAAACCCATTCCAAGGACTCTGCTGACCGCCACCGGCAACACATACCTCTACCTGCTGTCCTCCAGCCTCCCTGCAGCAATGGATGGCGAGCCTTCCATTTTTACCTCCTTTAATGAGTGTAAATAGGTAAGGCTCACATGCTTCACATTTCTTCCATTTTCCTGTAAGCATCCGTACTGCCTCTTATGACATCAGCAAGCTGCTTACAGGAGGTGGCAGAGTGCAAAGAGGAGGGCTTGGGAAGGAGGAAGACCCGATTGTAATCCCAGCTCCACCACCCTGTAGGCAAATGTGTGGGCAAATACTGAAAGTGTGGGCAAATACTGAAAGTCCAAATGTGTGGGCAAATACTGAAAGTCCCACACTGGAGTTGCCTCAGCTGAGAAATGGGAGTAATAATGTCTACTCAAAAGGGATGATCTATCTGGAAACACCCGGAACAGCATGGGACAGAGTGAATGTGCAGTGAAATCCATGGTGTTTCCTCTGCGCTTGTTGCAGACAGCACCCCTCTTCCACCAGCCAACACACCCTCACTGCAGCCCCCGATTTCACCGTCTAGTGCCACCTCACCCAAGAGTCCTGCGCCACATCCCATCCTATGGCTGACACCAGGAATTGTACTCAGCTAAATGTAGGGCTGAGCTCTGACCCGCGAGCATGAGTGGTGTTTGCTGTTACCTGGAAGGAGACTGGGACTGAGCCTCTCCTGCCCCTGAGCGGCTCTGAGCCCCACTGAGGTCTGTGGTTCAGAGCACAGGCTTCTCAGACGGGGCAGAGAATCTGGGGGGGCTGGGGTCTTCCTCTGTCTGTGGGTGCAGCCAGCCCAGCATGCATTTAAGCTAAAAATGCATAGAGGTCCTCCCTCTGCATGCTCTTCTTACAGCCCAGAGGCTTCAAGGCTGTCCATGTCCCTCTGCCAATCTTTTGTTGACGTGGTTTCAGGAATGCAAACAGACGGCCACAACACAAAGCAATGACAAAGGCATTTCCAGTTGGGGAAAAGAAAACACAGCAAACCAAAGCAACCCCTCCCTCATCTATTATTAAACAAAAAGACATACATTCCAGAACCTCATCTGGGATCACCACTTACTCCTTGTGTGACCATCAGTAAGTCAGCCTCTCTGTTCCTCAGTTCCCCTTATACGAAAGAGTGATAATGATCCCTCCTCTCCAAATGTATGTGCGGGATTAAAAGAGAGGATAGGTGTTATGTCCAGTAACCAGCCAACAGCAGATGGGCAGACTATCATGGGCACAAGAGCTCCTACCCTTCAGGGCTGTGGTGACCACAGGGCTTGATGCACCAGCACAGTGCCCAGCCTCCCAGAAGTTCTGAGTCTCACACAACCCTGCCTCCTCCACCACCCATCTCTGGACCTCTGGCAGTGATCGCGGCTGACTGATGAGGGGGGAAGGGGCCAGGCAGACTATTAGGTGAGAGTCTCAAGAGCAAGTCCGCAGTTGACAAACCAGACAGCATCAAAGCCATCAGCCTTCTAAATGTTCCAGGGAAGCAGCAAAACCCAAGGTAGGCCTGAATGCGGCACCCTCGCTGCAGCAGGGGCAGGCAGAAACGGAAGGAACAAACAGCTCAGTGAACACACACACAGAGATACGCCAGGACAGCACAGTGAGTGCATTCTGGACCGGAACAAAGCCCTGGAGACATGGTGTCCAAAACGGAGAGTCAGCAACTCCCGCTGGGGGGTGAGCACAGTCTTATAGGAAAGGGGGTTCTTCTACCAGGTACAGAAGGATGAATAGGAGTTTTTCAGGAGGAAATGAACACTATCCTTGCAGAGGCAAAGGCATCCTTTCTATAAACAGTTAGTTCACTGGGAAAAATGAACACCTGGGTTGATGTCTGGCACAGAATAAGTATAGAGAGGAGGAGGAGGAAAAAGGGAACATCTTGTTTCTGTCTTGCCCATTCAAGGCTCTGCGTTTTGCTTTTATCAGGCCAAAGGTCAGGGCAAAAAGAGGTGCAGGTGATACTACCTTTAAGCTTTCCACTCGGCATGGTTGAGGAGTGGGGCTGCAAAGCAGATGGTTGCCCAGCCTTTGACGCTGGCCACCCAGGAATCACGTTCAGATGTGCCTTTTGACATGGGAAAACAAGCAAAAGTGTGAAGAGGGGCCCTGGGCAAGCGAGTGGAGAACAGTGTTCCTAAGGGAACAGCCTCCAAGATGTGGGTCAAAGATTTAATTTGGCATTTGTACTCCTTGGGGCTCTGCCATGGTGAAGAGAGGCAAAGGCATAGGGGAAACAGCTCCAGCCATACAAGGAGGAGTGAATCACTTTGAGTCCATTTTCAAAATCAGAGCCCTGACTTGATTTCAGTCCTCAAGGCTGGAAATTTTTCTTAACTGGAGAGGCCCCAGCCAGCACGCTGTGGCTAATTTATGGCTAAAGGGCCTCATTTCTCCATGACACATTTCAGAAGACCTTTTTGTAAAGACTCCCAGGGTTTCAAGAGAAATCTTCTGCTACATTCTAGCCTGTGGGGTGGCCACCCAGAGGGAAGTTTGTGGGAAACCATTGGCTCTACCAACCCATGTAAAAGGAGGTCACCATTTTTCTGTCCTAAAGCTTATTTTCTTTCCAGCTTCCACACAACACTGTGTGAGAGAACTGGCTGCAGGATTCCCATAGGTCTGACCTGGGCTCAGGTCTGGGCGAACGTACACACACACACACACACACACACACACACACACACACACAGAAAACAGGCAGGCGACATTCCAATGCTGGCTGAGTCACATCTCGGGGCAACCTGGAGACAGGGCCCTGGTCCCACGAGCCTCAGGGAGTCATACTACTGACCTCCTTAAGTGAATTGCCAGGCATTCAGTCGCTGCTAGGAGCCTGCTAGTCTCTTTCCTCTTTATAATAGTGCAATTATTTTTAAGTAAGGATGGCAAAGCTCAGGAAAGACCAAGGAACACTTGAGATGACATCATCTGTGATCAATTGCTAACAGGGTCCCGATTCTTCACCCCTGCCTGTATCCTCACTCTCCGCCACGTACCTCTGCAGCACCCTCCCACTCTGACACTGAGCAAGGCTGTGCCACCTACCTCAGCCAATGGGGTGCTAGCAAATGAGAGACCGGCAGGAGCTTGCAAAGGCCTTGCTCACGGAGGAGTGGTCTTGTTCAGCTGCCTCTTAAGGCCCAGTTTCCGCAGAGTTCAAAATTATTGCCATTCCCAGGCTTGCTCTGAGGATCATTTATAAAAATGAATTTGAAATCTCAGCAAGCAGCAGATGGACATACAAAATGAAGGCATGTCTTCCTCCATCACCATCACCATCATCGTCATCATTATCACCATCATGGTTGTTGTCACCATCAACATAAGCAGGAAAGCTTAATACTCAAAAGAGCAGGAGAAAGAAATGAGGAGCAAGGTGGTTATAGACCTTGCTCCACAGCCAGAGAGCCAGGTGTGCATTCTGGACTGGCTTCTAATGCACTGTGAGACTTTTGAAAAATTGTTTAACGTCTCTGAGCTTTAGTATTCTCATCTACAAAATGGAAATAATAGTACTACCTACCTCATAGTATCATTATGAAGATTAAATGAGTTAATACATATAAAGCAATGGAAACAGTGTTTGGCACACACTAAATGCTCAGGAAGTATGAATTGCTACTGTTCTTACTGCTGTTGTTGTTATCACTATTAGAAACACACACACACAATAAGCACTTTAAATATATCAACTCCTCTAATCCTCACATGGACTCTAGGAGTGTGGACTCATGAAATCAATTGTACATATAAGAAAGCTGAAGCTCAGGAGATGAAGAGCATTGCCTAGCTTTGAAGTTAATGGTTTGTGCACAATACCAGGGGGCTGGCAACGTGCGGGGCATCACACAACCCAGAACTATACCCCAAGCCTTCCCATTCCCCACACCTAAAACCAGGAAACAGGCTGATAAGCTCCCTGGCAGTTCCTGGGTCATTTTCATTTTATTTGTGCTGCTTTCTGCAGCTTTTGTGTCCTACAATGCACTTGGCTGGGCGGGTAGCCCCTGTGGGCATCAAAGGCCCCGTTGGCAGCAGATAGAAAGCAGGGGCAGTGCCAAGGTTTCCTCCCCTGCCAGCCACCCGCCACCAGCCTTGCAGCCCAGGGGATTCACAAGAAGGAGGTGCCCAGCCGCATAACCACTCCAGGTGTTACTTAACCCTCAGCCATGAGATCTGTCCCGGAACAGGCCAGGTGTGCCAACACCAGGTGTGAAAGGCAAGGGCTGATGTCCAAGTTGCTCCTGGACCAACAATGGCAAGCAGATTCCTGGCTACTTGATGTTTCGGGGAACTTAACTTCTGCATGTGATGAAGGAGTTCAGAAAAACTTCGTGGGGAGGGCACTGCCTCAAACCCAGAGTGGGGAGATCCCTGCTTCCACAACTCTGTACTCATTTAGTGAACACCTGCTCTAGGGCAGGCCTTGGATGGGGGCCCAGGGATTCATGGTCCCAGCCTTGAGGAGTGCACAGGCTAGTGAGGGGCCATGCAGGAAGACATATAAAATGCTATGATGAGCTTTGAGCAAGAAATGGGATCCAAAAAGGAAGGAGACTTAACTTCCTGCATTCATCCACTCAGCTAGTAACAGAATGCCCACCTCGTGGCAGGTGCTGGGTGACAATGGTGAGAACAGTCCCTGTTCTCACGGAAGGAACTTGGGTTCTTTCTGAATCTGCCTCAGGGCACTGCAAAGACTTTCACGGAGAAGCTTCTAGGTGTTGGCTGTGCCTCTAGCAGCTGGGTAATCTTGGAGAACTTACTTTGCTTCTCAGTGCTTCAACTTGCTCATCTGTAAACATACCATGTGGCCTTGAAATATTTCTCTGTAGAAAAATTTCCTAACAGGAAAAAGTTCACTTTATGTTAAATGGTAAAAGCTGGTTACAAAAACCAGAGGAGCCATTCTTTACTTTTCTCAAATATTCATAAATGCAAGAATACGGATGTAACATATAAAAGTGTATATAAAATGAAATGTATATAATATGAATAGTATATAGGAGATAATATATATGAACTGTTACATACATATGAACTATCCCATATATGCGTTATTAACCAGAAAGAGTCTAGTGTATGTGTATGAGCGTGTGCTCAGATGTGCACCTGGCTATACATATGGGAAGGATAACAAATATTTTTTAGTTTTCCTTTTGCTTATCTGAATTTCCTAAATTGTGCAGTAAGCACATATTAGTTGTAAAATTAAAATATAAGAATAGAAGACCCTTCTTTCTCACACAGGACAGTAAGACTCAGATGCTCTTTAAGAACTAGTGACAATCCCCACATAATGACAACATCCTCACAGCAGCTGTTGGAATACTTACAATGTGCTAACCTGCAGGACTTCATCACCACACACTGAACGTTCATGAACTGGGCCTTCTATTCTCCCCACATACAGAGAGGAAACTGAGTCATGGAGCAGCTACGTCGCCAGCTAAAGATGGCAGTGAGGCTCTCGACACCTGGGCTCCTGCCCTCTGCCCCGTACTGCCCCTCTTTAGAGAGCTCAGAACCCAGCCAGACTGTTCCCACTGCCAGTTGTCCTTTGCAGGGACAGAGGCTGTGGCTGCACGGCCTGGGAGGAACCAGAGGGCTCCGCTATGGGGGAGGGAGCTTGAGAAAGGAATCTGGGCTGTGGGAACAGCCCCAGCCGGCAGCCCCGGATGGAATGTCCATGCCAGCGCAGGCGAACATCCGGGCATTGCTGTCCCCGTGTGAATGGGCCCTGGAGCAGCCAGGTCCCAGGAGCCAGCAAGGCGGGAAGCAGCTGCCAGGGCGCTGGCACCAGCACCCCACTCTGCGCGCTCGGGCCAGCTCGGTTGGCTGCCTGTCAGGGCTTCAAAGGGGTATGTGAAGCGGTCTGGAGGACCAGGCTGGACGGGTCTGCCTGAAACTGAGATGGCTGAACAAAAGGAGTCCGTGTGGGCTGGTTTGGCTGGAGCCCTTGGCGGGACAGAGGGCGGGAAGCTAGAGACAGCAGGGGGAGGGCCGGGGAGAGATGCAGGTGTAGTCATCCCTCGGCAGCCTGCACCTGCAGGAGAGGACAGAACACCAGCAGCAGGCCACAAGCGCAGCTCCTATACGAGGAAACTGAGGCGCAAGGAAAGCCATGTCTCCATAGGTGGTGGCCAGGAGAGCAAACCCTTGTGCTGGTGAGGAATCCAAGGGATGTGGTGAGTTGTCTGTGCATTTCAGGGAATTCACTCTCCCGTATCTCCATTCATCCAATATTGGCTGAACCCTGACCATGAGCCAGATACTCAGTGGTGCTGAGGACCCTGCTGGGAGCCAGGACAACAGAGCCCCTGCCCCGGCCAGCTTGACGGTGGCGTCTCCCACAGGCCCAGGGAGGTGGGAACCCAAGGTCTCTCTAGGGCCTTGTCACATGGCACAAGCTTAGATGAAATGCTGGGCCATCACTGACTCTGGGACCCGGAGCCTGTGACTTCAGTCCTAAGCCTCAGTGCTGGCAGCACTACGTGCTCTGTGAGCGTCAACTGGACAGTTAACCACATCAGCATACTGGTAGGCAGAGGTAAGCCCAGGACATGGGTGCCTGTCCCCAGCCAAATTCTTTTCTACCTGCATCCTGCCTGCTCCCAAGAGAATCACCACCATGGGCCTGAGAGATTCCACTCTACAGAGACCACAAACAGTGCGGTACTTAGCACAGGGCCTGGCACTTTCTAGGTGCCCACCTAAGAGGAGCCACTGCTATTGTTGCAGGAGAACATGACAGGCGGAGGAGGAGTCACCTGAATTTGGAAACAACAAGCAGACACATGGTCAGGGTCAGAACCCAGTTCCAATGGACTCATAGCCTGGCTCTTTCCTCAACTTCAAGTCAGCTCTGAAGAGAAAGTGACAACCCAGCCCCTGACTCTGAGATCTCTATGTTCTTCCTAGAGATGAGAGCCACATATACGAGGAACCAGGGGAGCTGTGTATGGCAGCTGTAATCAAGGGTCAAACAGGTGGCCCAGCAGAGAGCTCAAAGTAATCAAAGATAGCAGAGGGAGGGACAGAGGGGTACGACACAAGAGATGAACCCCTAAGCACAGGCCTGGGAGTCCGGGGTCCCAGATGCCACTGTAGGCTCTGCCATCGCTCCCATGGAACCGGGCCACTCACATGCCTGTGGAGCTGCTCTGTTTGTTTACCTGAAAGTACCAGAGCAGAAGATCCACAAGGTCATTCTTTGCACATGCCAGCACCACAATTCCAGATGGAGGGCCCGTAGGAGGCTGTAAGGAGAAGGCTGATGTCTGAACTTTTCTAGCCCCTGGAGCAGGACCAGTAGAGCGTGAGCAGCTCTGGGTGCTGCCCTGCCCTCTTAGGAGTGGAGCCAGCCTCCTCACCCTGCAGCCTGCCCTGCACAGCTGGTCTCAGTAGGGGGAACGGACACGGAGGCCAGAGAGACTTGGGTCCACCTTCCACCCCTGCTTGATGTGGACTTAGGAGAAGACGTTTCATCTCTGTGAGCCTCAGCTTCCTCAGGTGTAAATATAGGGGACAGTAATGCCTGGTGATAAAGGCTACTGGAGAGATTAAATGAGACACTGCACAGTAAAACATGAATTCCTTTCTCTCTACTCTGACTTTATTTGAGCACAAGTCCTCTGCATAGAAAACCCATGTCTTCTTAAATGTCCACGACCATGAAAGAGTGAATTAGAAAGAAGGCTGGAGTTTCAGACGGAAGACCTGGGCTCCTATCTCTGCTCTGATGGTTATTCTACCTATAAGGGACTGGGCGAGGTACTCATGCTCCCTCGGCCGTAGCTGCCTCACCTGTAAAGTGGGGCTAATAAGAACGCTCCATTCCCAGGGTTTGGGAGATTCTAAGGGAACTAATGTGTATGAAAATGCTTTGCAAACAAACCATGGAGCTTTCAACACGTTAATTACTGCAGTGCTCTGTCTTATCAAGGCAGAATCCTCTTATAAGAAATGGTATTGGAACCAGTCTCTTGCATGGTTCTAACAGGAATGGAGCTGTACTGAGATTCTGGATGAATTTAAATTGCTCCTAATGTCTAATCAAAGGCAGGCAGTGTGGCGTCAGAAGTTCTCACCAGAATTCCAGCAAATTCTTTCTGGCAGAGCCAAAATGGTCTGGGAATAGTGCAAGACAGGGCATTTGGAGAAGGGGGCCTGAAGTGTGCCGGAGGGACACCTCTCTCCTTCAGAGGACTGAAGGTTCCTGGTGCAGAGCTCTTGGGCACCTTGCCAGTGTTTGTTCCCTGCACACTAGCTGGGACTCCTGCCTTCTCTGGGCTACATCAGGTGATGGGAGGATCATTAACTGCTTGCCAGGTAGCTGAGAGAAAGAGAGGTGCAGAGAGGGCAAAAGACGGCTCCTCAGAGAACTTGCCAGCCCGGCAGCTGGCCCCCGAGGCCCGGAACGCCCAAGGTCCAACAGAAAGCATCCTGCTTCCGTGCCCCGACCCACTGAGCAAACACCTGAGGGTGGCAGGTGCCTGGGGCTGCCGGCCAAGCAGGGCTTCTGCCCGGCCAGGGCCAGCCCAAGAGGAGGCCCAGGAACCTCCCTGGCACCGTTTCCACTCTCTGAGCTGGCACGCAGGAGGGAGGACAGGTAGGTACGGGGCGGGCGTGACAGGAGGGGGTGAAAGGAGGGGGACGGGAGGAGGGCTTCCCTCTCAGCTGCTCAGAGGGGTCACCTGGAACAGGCACACCTGCAGCTAGCTGGCCCTCATGCCTCTCCCCACAAGTAACCCCCTCACGTTGCTGACTGGCTTCCCTGAAGGGAGCACGAGAGCCCAGGGGCGACTCACGTGCTCCATAGTGCGTCTTTTAAGGCGCTCACGTGGAAACCCGGAAACTAATAATACCTTCACGGGAAACTTATCCTGGCATTTCAGTGACGCCCAATGACCCGTGAGATATCAACAAGTCATACCAATGGCCCCAGAACGGGTGTCAGGTAACATGGTGACATGGACTACTGCCTAGCCTTGAGCAAGCTGTTTGCCCTCACCGAGTGGAATTCCTTCATTGATAAAATGAGGGCTGTGGCTGGACGCCTGCTCCGGCCTGCAGACAGTGACGGGGCTCAGAAGAGGCTGTGCTTGGCTCTCAGGTAGCCCTGGACCTAGGAGCTCATGCTGCCACCTTAGCTGTGTGCTCTCTGGTCATCCGTGTGATGTCTCTGAGCTGAGTTTCTTCCCCTTAAACATCAGGAGAGGGTTCCTTCCTGCAGAGTCAAATGAGGATGGGCAAGAAGGACCTGGTGGAGACCAAGTGCCCAAAATATGGGAACTGCCATTTCTCCAGCTCACTCCTGGTATGTTCTCAAAGTGAATCTCTGCCAAATTGTTTCTCCTTGAGGAACATAACAGGCTTGCCCTGGGGTTGGGGACCCAAAATGCTCAGTGGATCAAGAGGGACTTACTTGCCCTTCAAGCTTTTTATGCAAAACTAGCACCAAGCTCCTCCACCCCCCACCCCAACTCTCTCTCTCCCTCTCTCTCTTCATGGAGCAAATGGCATCTCTACTCTTGCAGGTCACCAGGTGAATGGGAGAATGGTAGTGATCCCAGCCAATTAGAGATATTCTGAGTAAACAGGGGATATGCTAGACAGGTCTGCAGAGGGTTACCTAATTTATCCCTATGAGATCAATCATTCAGCAAGGATATGATGTGCCAGGCAATGCATGTGGTACTAGCCAACCCTTGTTCTTGCAGAATTCAAGTCATCCAATAGTTATTACTCAAATTCCCATTCTATCTAGCACCAAAATGATGCTGCGTAATAACAAAAGTTCAGTGGCATAAGCACTAAGTGTTCATGAATCTGGGTGGTCAGGCAGGTGGCTTTGATGATCTTGGCTGGAATTACTCAGAGGTCTGGGAGTTGGCTGGCTGTCAGCTGGTCCAGGCTGGTCTCAACTAAGATGAGTCGAGCACCTGGGTTATGTTCTCTGTCTCTCATCCTTCTCCTGGAACCAGAGGACTAGCCCAAAACATCCTTTTCTTGGTGATAAGAGAGGTTCAACAGTGGAAATGAGAACAGTTTTTCAAAGCCCAGCCTGCACCATGTCTGCTAACAGCTCACATAACCGGGTCCAGCATAAGATGCAGAGAATGGGTGAAGAGCTGGAGTCATTCCTATAATCACGTCAACACTTCATTTCATAGATGGAAGGAAGGAGGGTCTATATAATTATGTTACATAAATAAAGTTACAGAGCTTGGTGTCTGAGTAAGGATTTGAAATTGGGCTATTTGGACTATACCAAGCCCTGTGCTTTTGCCATTATAGCATCGGCCCAAAGGAAAGGCAACAAGAACTCGTAACACAAACAGAGTGAGCCCAGTACTAGATTTGGGCCCTGCCAGGGAATTCTTCAGTGTGTCTTAGGAGTGGGTGGCCTTAGAGGGCGTAGGGAAATGCCCACCTGGCCCAGGTGGAGATGTAGTATGAGCTCTGGCCAACAAAATCTCCCTGTACCAGATACAGAATGAAAGCAGATAGCATAGAGTTAAATAGCTACAATCAACCAGCAGTCCTGTTTGGGAGAGTGAGTATGAATTAAGCAGTTCCCCAGAAAGGAATGCAACTTTCCTTGTGTTTCTAAGCTCCATAAATCCAGGATAAGGGTCAACCAAAGACTCTATGTTAACTGATCCACTGCCACCCTCTCTCCACCCCAAAATGTCCTGGTTTTACTGGGAATAAGGAGAGCATGTTGTAACCTACCTCTATACCGGGTCTGCAGCTCTGCTGGGTTGACATGGGAAAGAAAAGGCCAAGCAGGGCTCAGAGCTGACACCCAGCATCTGATTCAGTGGTTCTGGGCTGGGGTCCAGGAGCTGACATTTTCAATACTCGCCCCCAGGTGACTCTGGTACAAGGGTTCCTCGGATCTCCCCAAAATGGATGAAGGAATGCAGCTGTCAAATCACTGCGTGTCCTGCAGAGATTGTGCATGCCCAGAGCTGTAGAGTGTTCACTTTCTGGTGGGGAAAAAGACACACATGAATGTGCATGTGTGCACACATACACAGCATACATGCAAAAAAGGAAAAAGGTCTGTGATAACAGTAGCTAGCAAATACTTCATACTTAAAACACCAAGCACTCTTTTACGCTCTGTGTACATTTCATCTAAGCCTCACAATAACTTTGGGAGACAGAGATCTTTCATTACCATTTTTTAGGTAAAAAACAAGGCACAGAGAAGTTAAAGCGCCCAACATCCCAGAGCTAGAAAGCTGTGGAGCCCAGATGCATTTGCAGACATTCTGACCCCAAAGCCCAGGTTCTTAAGTGACAGCATGAATTCTGCTTGAGGGTCCTGCCTGCCCCCAGAAACTAGAGCCTATCCTATAGTGTCCTTAAAAAGATGAGAGTCAAGTTTGTAAACTTGATACCTGGCCCCAGTATCTCAGGGCAAAGCTGCTGAGATCAATACTTATTTTTTCTGATGCCTTTTGAATGGGGAAATGGCTTAGTCATGTTACCTCCCATTTTCTCCTCCCACTTCCTCACTCCAGCTTGTACCACCCTTTCTGCCAGGCCGCCATCCTGGCGGGGTGCCATGAGGAAGGCAGCTGTCCCCCGGGCCTACTGCCTGCACCCAGGTGAGCAGCGTGCCTTCCTTCAGTCCCCACGGACTTGCTGGCACTTCTCAGGAGGCGCTGAAGGAGCCTCAGAGAGGTGAAGGAACCTGCCCGGGTCCACACAGCCAGTCTGAGAGCCAGTCCTGTATCTGAACTTCAGCCTTGGCTAACCCAGAGCCCAAGCTTTCGCCTCTTCTCAAATGTGACTCATAGGCTTGTGTCAAGGCTCTTGGGGATTCAAAGAAAGTAAAAAAAATGTGATGGCCGTCTTTATAGGAGGAAAAATAACTTTTTGTGTAATTATTAAAAATAATGAAGGTGGGGGGTGGGCTTAGGAATGGGTATGGGAAATACGTTGCTTCCCAGCAGAGGGGGTGTTTGGAGCCAAGGAGATGGTCTATTTCCTAAGGCACATTCCAGGGCAGGGAAGGCACATCCCTGTGGCTGTCCAGTGTGAGAATCAAGAGAAAAGCCTTTAAAACTTTAAAGCCCTGTGTACATGTGAAGTGTTAAAAATAGTAACAAACAGTGAACTATGGCAATAATGTTAATGATAATGACATTCATCCAGGGACAAAGGGTTCTTCTCCCTCTCATATACAGACCAAAATGGTAGCAGTAGAAAGAACTCAGAGGGGAATTGAGGCCACTGGTTCCAGAGCCAAACTGCCTGAGTTTGAAATTGGGCTGTGCTACTCAATAGCTGTGCAACCTTGGGTAAATCACTTAACCTCTCTGTACCCCAGTTTCCTCATCCATAAAATGTAGTTACGAACAGTCCCAACCTCATAGCATTGTTGTACAGATTAAATGAGCTAATTCATGCTGATCACATGTGCTCAATGAGTCAGCTATTCGCAAAATTGTGATAGTAAAACTCTTTTAAATATAGTAAAATATTATTTGCCAATGTGTGGGCCATCTTCAAACTCACTATATGCAGCCCCTACAAACACAAATGCTGTTGCTAGAAGAGTGTGCCATAAATACTTCTGAGATTTTTCAAGCCCTTAGAGGCACCCATTTTTAAATAGTGCAAAAGCAACCCATCACATCCTCACTTGAGAGCTATTTTAATGAGTGACTGTAGGCATGTGCCCAACATGGTGGAGAGGCCCTCCCTGTCTAGTTGCCTTTCTCCTTCACTCTGGGAGTGTCTTGATGAGCAAGTGAGCACAGGCGGTATCATGATGTAGCACTGTGCAAGGCGCTGGGGGCAGGAAGCAAGTCTGGTGGGGAGACAGGTCTTGTGCATGCAAATGGCAGTGCATCTGGGGAAACCAGGAAGGCTGCAGGGATGAGAGGGTATGTGAGCAGGGCCCCACAGCACTGGTGGAACAAAGAACTGGGGTTGGGATAGCTCAGGCATAAAGGGGACAGCAGGAAAATGCAAATGCACAAGAGGGAGTCCTAGGAAATCAGACTGGAGGGGCAATGCTCCTTTTCTGACTAGAGATTGTGAATTCTAGACGGAGGGATTTATGCTAGATTCAGTGGGAACAGGAAACCCACGGGGTGCCTGTATCTGGGGAGTGAGTGATATACACAAAGCTGCACTCCAGGAAGAGGTGTCTGGCAGCAGTTTGGAGGCCGGTTGGGAAGAGGGAGGGTTTGTAGTTGGGGAGGCCCCTAAGGAAGCTACCGTAACACCCCAGGGGGGTCTGAAATTGGGAGCGGAGGCCCAAGCTTCTGCAGTAAAATCTACCAAGTGGTGACTGTTGGTGGGTGGGGCAGGGAGATGACGGGGAGATGAAGTGTCTGGAAGATGTAGAACTTGTTCACTCTGGAGGGTCCAGGGAAGCAGGGCTGAGACACGGGAAAGCAGCCACTGGGAACTTGAGGTTTCCCCAGGGAAAGGGCAAACATGCTTTGGAAGTCAAAAGAGAGGGGCCCAGAACCTGCGTTCCCAACCACTGGGAGCCTGTATTAATTTTCTACAGCTGCTGTAACAAATCACCACAAACTTTGCGGTTTAAAACAACACACACATAATTATCTCGTGGTTCTGTGGGTCAGAATGTGGGTTGGCTCAGCGGGTTTCTCTGCTCCCAGTTTCATTCACAAAGCGGAATTCAAGGCGTTGGCTGGCTGGGCCCCATCCGAAGGCCTCTTCTAAGCTTATTCACGTTGTTGGGAATTCCGTTCCTTGTGGCCCTAGGATGGAGGTCCCTGCCTCTTTGCTGGCTGTCAGCTGGGGCCACCCTTAGCAACCAGAAACTCCCTCCAGTCTTTGCATGCGGGCTCCACATTTCAGAGCCAGCACACCGACTCCTCCTCACACTTGGCATCCTTCACGGCAACTGTCTGATTACGGTTAGAGAAAGTCTCTGTTTTTAAGGGCCCATGTGATAGGATTGGGCCCACCAGATAATCCAGAACTCTTTTTTCATTGAGGGTCAATTGATTAGGAACCTTAATTATATCTGCAAAGTCCCTTGTGCCATGTGGAGTGACATATTCATAGGCATAACACCAGCGATTGGGGTGTGGACATCGTTAGGGGACCATTCTGCCTACCAGAGCTTCTCTGCTTCTAGATAGCAAAGAGGTAGACGTCGCACAGTAAATAAGGTGTGGTGAGAAATCCCGCAGGAGAACTGGGTTCCAAGAAATCATTGCCCAGCCTCAGGGAGGGGGTGTGGGGAATAGGAGAGTACTGAGAGAGGTTTCCCAAGAGAGAAATGAGATTTTCTAATGGAATCTGGAAATGAGCAGAGTGAAGGGAAATGTCACCTGCAGAGGTGACTAGGCTACAGGTTATTGGAAGAACACATTTAGAAGAGGCCAGAAGCTAGAGTCAACTCCAGGGAAAAGCCAAATGTGGACAGCATTGCAGTAGCCAGCCCCTGAGTGCCAAGCTGCTGTCACCTCCCCTCTGCTGCCAGGCCGATCTGCCCTTCCAAGAAAGGTCCAGTGGCAACACGGTGTGCCTTCATGGAAACCCTGACACACAAGAAAAAGGAGCTAATCGAACCTGCATGAGCTGGTCTGGGAAGATGTCAGTAACACAATAAATAAAAATGGTATGCTTACCAATACGATAATAGGTTTCCGATTCTCCAAAAGGAAAAATGAAAACAGACAACAACAAAAAACTTGTGAGTATGTATTGGCTTGTAAAAGTCAACTGTTAAATATTCAAGAATTTTGCAAACTGGTTTTTAAACCTCTAGTTGTCTGAAATCGGCTGTGGTGGGATTTCAGCACAGAAATTGACACACCTACAATTCAGAGCTTCCCCCCCAACCCGCCCTGCCACCCCAAGAGTTTTAACAGTGTACCACTAGGTTTTTGTAAATTACCAATTACTTATAATAGAGATTATCTCAAGAAGCGGAGGGCTGGGTTTCAAGCTGGTGTTGGTTACTCTCTCTTCTTCATATTAATTTTTTAAATTGATACAATTATAGCGATTTTAAATTTTTTCCATTATCTTCCAGATGTAAAAAAGAATGAATGTAAAGCAAACCCCACCCTGCTGTAACGCCCCATATTCAAGGCTTGCTTCCTTGGAGGCAGCAGCCGCATCCTGAGCACAGTGGCTGCCTCCAGCTGGTCCAGACAAGGCAGCTCTGATGTCCGCGGGCAGATGGGAAATGCCACCCTACAGTCAGGAACCGAGCACTGCTGACCATGTGACTGGGAACTGGGCAGCACAGGCCAGGTACGGGGCTGAGGTCCTCCCGGAAGGCTGGGCAGGGCTCCTTGGGGAAGAGCTTTCATCAGCTGCCGACTGAGCCATGGCCCTTAGGGCTCATCTGCTGAAATCATTACAAATCATAATCGGATTGTCAAGGAGCAACCTCCTTCTCCAGGGCCAGCCCTTCCCCTCCTGCTGCCAGATCCAGGGAATTTTAAGTGGTGGGGCATAGGGGGAGGAAGCTTGGGGACTCCAGACAGCAACACTAACCACCTGTCCCGAGGACACGAGGCTTTCTCATCTGCAAGGCTCTGTAACACACCCAGCCCGGCCCATAGAGCTTAGATGTCAGGGCGTGGGCTTCTCCCCAGGAGGGGGGGCTGGACACTAGGTCATAGATGGGCTGAGGCTCCCCTGAGAAGACACTCCCTGTTTGACCTCGATGTTCTCTGTTGTGGCCACCTGGAGCAGAGATTTTTGCACCTGGAACATTTTGGTACCTATCCCCCTGGCATTTCTCCAGGACTCCCTGTGTGACTGCTTAGCACAACAAACACACAAAGGCATTGCAGATAGTGCTAAAGATGAATTATGTGAAGTAATGAAGGGAGCTTCCAGGAGACACGTGGTGGAGACAGACACAGACAGCAGCTGCCCATTTCCTTGAAAGAGCCTCCACTGACTTCCAGCCCAGGTGCCCGGCACAGAGCGGCTAATAGTGACAGGACTGCTGATCTGCGGGTGACCTTATCTGACCTTTTGCAGGATCTTTTTCTTTCCTTATCATATCACGAGCAATTTGCATCCCATCCCTTTTTCCCATGATGTAGCCATTTTTAGGTATCATTATAATGTTTAAATGACTGAAGGATGAATTCTGTGCATGTGCTACGGTGCCTTCAAACACTCCCCTACTCTATGAGATTGAAGCCAGTTCTGATCTGTCACAGTTATAAATACCACTGCAGCCAACATCGCTGCAGCATATGCACAGTAGGATTCTGAAAAGGATCTCTGAAACAAATCTACCTATTTATAGATCGGTACTAACTCCCAGGGTGCAGGAAGGAGAGAAGTGCTGGTGTTCCACCCAATCCTGGAGAGCACAGGAGTTGAATGTGACCTGCAGCTCACTCACAAGTGGCATCAACCCTGACATGGGGAAGTGAGGGCCCCAGAGGCTGGGCTCTTGTCTGACATGGACAGGCTGTGATGGATACCAACATCAGTGAGGCTGTGGGCGTCCAGGTCCTATTAATTTGTGTTAAAGAAAAAAAATTAAGAGGGATGTAGCTGACTGGTACCTGCGCAGACAACACAATTCTTACTGCCTTGTGGAGCAGACAGCAGGACTTTTGGTGTCTCTTTAGCCTCCCCATCTGTTCTGCCCTGGCCACCTCTCCCCCATCCTCCACTGACCTTGGGCACACTGACAAGGTCCTCTTGACATGGACACACCCAGAGGCAAAGTTTGGGAAAACAGCACTCTGGGACCTGATGCAAGGGCAAGAGGATTTAATTCAAGATAGGGACACCTGGCTTTGAGGTCTGCTGGATCTGCACAGCATTCCATAAGTGATCCAACCTGTCTGAGCCTGTGTTTCCCCATCTATAAGCAGGTGGAATGATAATGGCCAGATGATGTCTGAGGGCCCCTCTCTGACGTTCTACATGGCCCTGAAATCCAAGAAGAATGTGGAAGCTGGTGACCCAGGAAAGGCAGGGGACTCGATCTCACCTGGAGTGGGACATCAGACCCTCTGCACTTCAGACTCCCACAGCATGGAGCTCCGATTTGGAAAGTCATCACTTTCTGGCCAGGTAAGCACGCCGTGTGACCTGGGTAGCTTATTCAGTTGTGAGTGTCTTGAGGGTAGTAGATGCTATGACATGTCTTTGTCTCCCTCCCAGAACTTGCACTGTGGTGAGGCTGTAGGAGAATTCATGCTGTCTCCTTTGTAACGGCAGCAAAACCAAAGACAATCTGAAAGACATCAGCAAGGGATGAATTAATGTAAATCATGATCCAGCTACAGAAGATAAACATTAGCCGTTATACGTATGATGGAGATCTACCCTTAATAACACAAAAAGATAACCACTGCATAGTCTCAGGGGGATAAATTAATTACAGAACCACAATGAATGGTCGTGGGTGGCCATGTGTGCCTGCAAATAGTCCACAAATAATAAAGGCCATAGTTTACAGCAAACACCACACCAGGGTATGTTCATAAACCCAACCTCACCTATTCTTATACATCACTAAAGAAAGGCATTTATGGCAGAGAGTAGTCACCATCCCTCTTCTACAGCTTGTTCCTGGGAAGTGAAATAATTGTGCACCACTTCCAGGCAGATGTGCTTAAGGAGTGGAGTGCCTTCTCTCCTGTCCCTTGCTCCCTCTGTCAGCTAAATGGATATCAAGGTCATAGAGATGGCAGAACGGCAACACAGAGGAGAACTAGGTCTGCAAATCACTGCATGAAGAAAAGCCACTTACAGACCAGGAACTCCCTTCTTAAACTACTATATGAGTAAGAGAGAGGCATCTTTTGAGCTACTAAAATATTGAAGTTTATTTTTATGGCATCTACAGTTACTCTAACTAAAAAGTCCACATTTTTTTTTCTTTGTTAGATGAGGAAACTGAATCTCAAAGTTTCCTCATCTTGACAAAGATACACTGTTAGTAAGGTGTTGATTTCCATTAGTTTCTTGGAAAGTTTCTAAAGTCTATGATCTTTCCATAAAAGCACGTCCAGCTGCTGATATGTAATCATCATGATGGAGATCTACCCTTAATAACACAGACAGATGTCTACCACACATTCTCGAAGGGATAAATTAATTATAGCACCATATGAATGGTCTTGAGTGGACATGTGCTTGGGTGCTTATACAGTCTAGATGAAGAAGGTTCAGGGTACGATCCCCTGAAAGTACAAAGCATTCCAAAAATAACCGAGTTGCATTTCTCATTAGCTTTTCTGTCCACATTCCTTTTCTTGGTCAGGTTCAGTCCACCTAGAACTTCCATTTCAATGGAAACAGAGAAAACGAATGTGGTAGCAGACATTGCTAACCTTTCTCTAAGCCGTCTCATTACTTTGAAATGGTCTAAAAAGCCCATCCTTTCCACCCACTGGGCCCCCACATTCCCCCCAGTCTGTGCTCTCTGTTCAGCTCATTATCAGCACCGCCCACGGCCAGACATGGCCAGGCGGCTTCACAGAAGCCAGAAGAGCTTCTCAGAAATAAGTACTTTATTTGACAGTGAGGCCAGATGTGCAGACAGGGGCATTTCAAGGCCCGCACTTCTCTGCTCATAATTAGTCAGCTTCTAGCAATGATGAGAGTCTGAGGACATCACAAAATAATGACCTTCTCTGGCAGCTCCAAGGAGGGAGAATTGTCTCAGCACCCATCACAGTATTCTAGAATGCGAGCATTGATGGATAGCTTCAAAATATTGGCTAAGGTTCCATTTAGAGATGAGGACAGACTTCCAGAGGAAAGCCATGTCACTTGTCCAGCCTCTCTGTATCCACCGTCCACCCGCTATGTGTTGAACAGTGACCTAAACCCTGGGAGGGAACAGATGCAAAAAAAGACACAGTCCCTCACCCTGAAAAAGCAGGGCTTCACGCGAGACACAAGATATGTTTATTTTGGGCCCATACACATTTTTCAAGGGCCTGCTGACCCTCAGGTCCTCATTCCTCACTGGATCAGCCGCTATCACAGCAGCTGGGAGGGTGCAAACCTGTCCCCATTTGTATGTCTATAGTTTCCAGAGGACTGTGAAGATTTCTATACAGGACTTTTCATCTGTGTCACACTGGGATTTAACACTGAGTCTTAAGCTGTGCTGCTTAAACTGAATCAAGTCAAATGAATGAACTGCACTAGAAATACAAAAATGAACAAACACATTTCCTAAACTGAAGGCAATGATTATATCTTAACTTTGAGGGGAGATAGGTAAGTAATTACAGTAAGTTCAAAGATGCCCTATGTGAAGGTAAAGAAATAACATAGGAGAAACAACTAGCTCTGTCAGGATAGTTTCCCCAGCTGTGAGGCATGAAAGGTTCCACTTTCCACCGCATCCTGCCCTGCTTCACCACAGGGGCCACCTCCTCTGTCCATCCTCTTCAAAGCCCAAGTTACCCCAGGGACAGAGGCTGCATCTCCCTTGTCCACACCCAGCAAGTGTTCAATAGACATTTGCAGAATGAATATAACAGGTTAGGGACACAAAAACACATTCTAATTCCATAATAGAAATACAAGGTGGTGATATGCTTACGTACAGGAGGAAGTGGCTAACTCTGCCAGGAAAAAAAAAGAATCAATATTTTATATACATTTACACACACACACACACACACACACACATTATGTAGCTCCCACAATGACAGCAACAACCATTAGGTAGGGCGGCTATTAGAAGCCTAACTCTTCGCCAGGTATAGTCTCATGAGTTAATGCTCACAATAGCCTTATAAGGAAACTAGTGTTATTGTCTCCATTTTATGAAGGAGGAAATGGAAACAGGCACAGAGAAGTGAAGGTGGCCTGTCTGAGGTCACAGAGAGAGTAAAGACAAAAGTTGTGGTGTAAATTCACGTGGCGTCCCACTAGACCATGACCTCACATCAGGACAGTTGGAGGAAAGGAGAAACAAAGTCATTTCTGCAAAATCAGAAGCAACCCAAACAGCACTGGGCAAACCCTGGGAACGCAGCAGCCCCTAGCCTTCATGCCTCATGGCAATAACCCGTGAACCTGAATGCACAAATCTGCCCACACCAACACCAATTCAGTGATTCTAGACTATCTAAAAATATTTTTTTAAAAAATACCGATGCCCAAATCCCTTCCCCTCCCTAGATGAATTAAATCTTAATCTCTGGAGTGGGGTGGTAGTGAGGTGGGCACTGGTATTTTGTGTAGGCCTCTAGGCAACTATGGTAGGCAGTCAGGGCTGAGAACTCTGGGATGGCATATTTACCAGGTACAGAGGAGAGAAGCTGGCAGAAGGAGCAGCTGAGAAATTGCTCAGGATCAGGTAAGAGTGCATAGAATAATGAACTGACAGTTTGATTGTTGCTTCCCTATACTAGCTATACTTCCACCTGAAACAGGGTCTCCCTCAACTCTGCCTGTGGCCAAAATCTCCTTGCACCCCCAACAGGGCCAAGGTTACTGGCTTGTCTTTGCTTGGAGAGGATGCCCACTGCCTGGAACTCCAATGCTCTGGCCAATGGGAGCTGGAGACTTTGCAAAAGCCATTCAACTCTCAAATCCCCAATTTTCTCATTTGCAAAATAAGAAAGATCATCCCTGGTTCAAACGGCATTTGTAAACATTAAAGGGGATATGGATGCTGAAGAATTTACTAGAATGGAAAACAAAAAAACAGAAAAATGTCAGCCTCAGAGAAAGTGTTATCATCACCACCTTGGAGGAAGTTTAGTAGACTGGAGGGTACAGCAGAGACCAGGGTTCAATTCTGAATGGCCTTTACTAGAAAATCTAGAAATCACTCTGCCCACATATCCCTCTTCTGCCAACCAAGGGACAGTAGTAGCTCTTCCCTCATCCCCTCATTCAGCAAACTGGTATTGAGAGCATCAACTCTAATGTTGTGATATAAATCAAAGGAGATAATGTACCTATAAAAGTGCTTTAGAAATTTTAATGTGCTCTACAAATGACAGGTAATTGTTCCTGTTTGTAATGATTCACCATGAGCTCACAGAATCTCAAGGTCTATAGGGACCTTACAGGGTCACATCACAGTGCAATGCTTGGAGCCTTCTAGCCCTGTCTCCTCTCAGCACCAATATGGTCCCTGTGTGGGTATCTCCAGTGATGAGCACCTGACCACTGTCAGAGACAGCTCATTCTATCAGGTTCCTTTTCCTTTTATTGGGTTGCTTTCTGTCTGTCTGCTGTTTCCACCTCTCCATTTGGGTTCTGATCTTTGGGGACACATGAATCGTATGTGACTTCCTCCCAGCCTTTCACTATTTGGAGACAACATCATGAACGCCCACCTCCTAACTCCCAGTTCCCCTGAATTTCTCAGCCATAACAGAATACCACAGATTGGGTGGCTTAAATAACAAAAATCTATTTTTTCACAGTTCTGGAGACTGAAAGTCCAAGATCAAGGTGCCAGCAGGGTCAGTTTCTGATGACCCTCTCCTTGGGTTGCAGATAGCTGCCTGCTCACCGAGTCTTCACAGGGCAGAGAGAGGGAGGGAGAGCAAGCTCTCTGATGTCTCTTCTTATAAGGACACTAATCCTATCATGAGGGCTCCACTCTCATGACTTCATCTAACCCTAATTTTCTCCCAAAGGCCCTATCTCCTAATACCATCACATGGGGGTTAGGGTTTCAACATATGAATTTGGCCGGGGGACATAATCCAGTTCATAGCAACCCCCCATAAGCTTCTCTTTCAAAACAGAAGTGAATCTTATTCAGATATTGACTGAGTACCCGCAATGCCTACAAAACATGAGTTATACATGCTGAGGATCTGAATGACCTGCCCTCAAGACACTTACAGTCCAGAGATTGTCACCATCTACATTTAAGAGGTCCTGCTCCTTAAGAGAGAATGAGCCACAGGGAGTTTACAAATGGCGTCAAACAGGCCGAGGTGAAGAAAACATATCCCTGCCCTGCTCTTTGATTAGCTTTTATTATAGAAGTTGAAACTCCTGAAGCAAAATCATGAAATCACCATCCATTCGTTATTTCCCGAGCACCTTCTCTGGACCAGCACCGAGTTACAGTGAACCTGGCAGGCAAACACAACAGCCTTTACAGAACTTTAATTTGTTTTCTGCTATGGTAGTCAGATTAAGTGTGTACAATTTGTAAAATGACAGGTGAAAGCCAAGACCCCTCCCAAGTCTGCCTTTATCATCACAGGTAACCAGTTAGTACTTGCTGAAGGGTAGCCACATGCCTTCCTAGAACTCACAGGCCCATTTGCTCATTGTTAAGGAAAGGCATTGATGGTCCTGGAGACAGGGGCCAGCGAAGCCCCTGTTCCTGCATCCTGTCTCCATGGATGCATCTCTCAGTAATGTTTATAATGGTGGTAATAAAGACACCCATATATTCTATATTTACTATCATCACCACCACTATAAGCACTACTGAAAGATGCGTCCATGGAAACACCAAGCCAGAGCAAAGCAGGGAATCCCAGAAGACAGAAATGGAGCTAATATTTAGAAGCTACAAAAGGTGACCTATCCAAGGTCACACGTTGCATCAAACCTCCATGTGACTGGCCTATGCCCTGTCTCATATTCCCACTTCCAGGGCAGTAGTTTTAGGCAAACAAGTTTTACTGAATGCAACAACTGTTTCAGTGACCAGACAGCCAGACACAGTGGCAGAACCCATTTTGGAGAAATGAGCCCCACAAGCAGTAAGGGACTGGCAAGAGAAGGGGACAGTTCTTTCTGGAGCCAACTCAGTGAACACGCCAGAGCCTGTGGGGGCATACTTTTGTGCATCAGTTTCCTCATTGATAAACTGGAGGAATGTTACCTGGTAGCATTGTAATCTGGAGGAATGTAACCTGGTAGTCATCAAAGACTACATGAGTCACCATTGATAACAGCTCAGAGCACGCAGTAGGCCTCACTCAAGGGATGTCACTTTTGTTTGCACACCTCCCTTCTTAACTCAAGGAACATCTGCCCTGAAAACAAAACTACACCTAAAAATAAATCTACCTAAACAGAATTTTACATTAACTACACAAGCCTAGTGATCATTAAAAATTCCTGGGAGGAACTGATGACAGTTCACTAATTAATTGGGTTTGGAGATACCAGGCACCACTTAAGGAACTATGCATTGCTTGTTAAAGGAGCAATGTGATGACTTTCACTTGGCAAACTTCTAATTTACACTCCTCTGGGGAGACCAAAATGATGCAAACTTAGGAATAAAATTCTCCCTAAAGTTTTCAAGGGTGAACAATTAACAGCATCCTGAGGTAAAGGTAAGATGAGTCAACTGGTGTCACTGTCAACCAGCATGGACTGCAGGCTGCGTATGTGCCCACAAATAACATTCTTTGTTAAGGACCAGACATGGGAGAGTGGTTAGTGGAGTGAAAACCAGGTGGGTGTCCATAGAGCAAGACTTTCTGCACAGCACTACCTGCGCAGGGAAATGCAACAGAGAATGAACTGGATGGGAAGGCAACAAACCTAAACCTACATATGCAGAAACACACCCATGCACACAACCCACATTCTTACTGTATTCTTATTATAACATTAAAACATGCTCTTTGTTTTAAAAAAAAATATCAGAAAGTAAAAGTCTCCACTGTCTCACGTTTTCCAATCACATTTCCCAGAAATGTCTGTTAACAGGAAGGAAGTGCCCTTCTCAGAATTTCTCCCATGTGTAGATAAATATGTACTAGGTACATATGTAAATAGGTACTATATTGCCCAGTATCGTTGTTACAAAAATGGGCTGATTCTATACAAATGGTACTACAACTTGTCCTTTTCAGTTGATTGATTATGGACACCAATCCATGCTGGTACATGTAAATCTATTTCATGGTTTGTATTTTATAATTGTTTTTGGGTTTTATTTTGAAATAATTTTATACTTACAAAATAAGAGTTTAAAAAATACAGAGAATTCCCGTATAGCCTTGCGACTTCTCAATATTAACATCTTACATAACCACAGTACAGTTATCAACTTGTATCAGGAAATTACCTTTAGTATGATACTACTGCTTAATCTGAAAAATATTCAAATTTCACCATTAACATCTTTTTCTAACCCAGAATCCTATCCGAGGTCACACATCGCACATAGTTGCCACATCCCTCAGTCTCTTTTTTAATCTGCAATCGTGTCTCATTCTTTGTCTTTCCCTTTTGAAGAGAATCGAGCAGTTATATGGTAGAATATCATTCAACTTGTGTCTGTCTGATATTTCTTCCTGATTAAATTCAGGCCATGTACTTCTGGCAAGAACACCATAGAAACTTTGGCTAATTCCAGGGCAGGCAAAGCACACAATGAGCTGAGAATGTCTCAAAAAATGATGGGGAAATGTCAGAAAGACATAAAACTCAACTTGAAGGACATCCAATGGCCAAATCTAAGAAAATCTGAGCAAAAAGTCTATTATAGTCATGGATGATAACCAATACACTAAGAATCCATAAGTCCAGACTGATAAAAACAATTGTATTTTTTTAAAATGGAAAAGAAAGGTCTTCCTTATGGTAGAATGTTAATTGCTACATGTAGAAGTAATGACAGAAATAGAAAGTCACCGACAAATATCATAATAACTGTTTCAGGCAAGAATTATCAGTGAGTGCTAAAATTAGTTTGGTGAAAGTATGAGACATAAAACATTTATATAGTTCTAAAGTATCTTCCCACAAGATACTTATTAATTACAAACAGGAAAACAGAAACTTTAAAGTAGAGAAGCCTGGCGGACATCACCTTAATCAAGGAATGGAAATATACACCATCGCCAATGGACACGCCAACACGGTGCACCTCCTGACCTGATGCACTGAGGACACAACATCGCGTTCTTTTCACTGACTGCCGAGCATTCCTGTTGACCAGTGAGGCTGTGCTCAGGGTTGGGCTACATTATCAATGCTGTAGAAGGAATAGCTTTGGAAACTCCCCTCACTATTTCTAGAGGACAGCCTACTGGAAGCGAGATTGCTGGGCCAAAGGATGCACGCATTCCAAACTTGGAGAAGTCCTGCCAAACCTCCCTCTGGAGAGGTTGGTCCACTTCAACACCAGCTCCCCACCAGCAGCAGTGTGTGCAAGCATCCACTTCCCTCGCCAGCACTCAAGCACTGCAACCTGCCGGGATGCCAAAAGCTGGGGCAAAGCAAGCCAGAAGTGGCTGCGTCAGCACCTGGACAGGTGCAGTGAGTCCAGCGAGAGCCAGGTGGACTGGGAGCTCTCGATGTATCTGGACACAGAGGGACGTCCTGAGGTTTAATGAAGTCAGGGCTCTGGAAGAAGCTGCAGGCGACAGCACGCACATGTACAGAAGACAACCGGGAAAGACGACAGGACTCTAACATATCTGTTGGATGCTCTTGGGAAGGTTCGCTATTTAGGAATGACTCACGAGCTTGCACTCGCCCCGCCTGGCCCAGTCTCCAGCCTTCAATCATAGCTCCTTAAAAGTCTAAAACAATACAAAGGTAGTAGCGAGGTTTCCCGATCAAACTTATTAATAATAAATATCAACCTTTGTGTGGTACTGTACAACTAGTTTCATATCATTTTATGTGGATTTCACAACAACTTGCAGAAAGACATTATTATCTTTATAGGTAACAATGAATGGAAAATCAGAGAGGGGAAGTAACTAGGCCACTTTGTCAGGGCTGCACAGCTGGAGAGTGCGAGAGGTGTTAGATATTTGGAAGGCTACTTCAAGGTGACCGGAGAATAGGCTGCCTCCTGGCCTGGGCCTCTCTTTCTTAGCAGGACCATGGTACCCTATAAGGGTCCACATACCTTATCTCATGTCGTCTCCACAGCCGCCTGATGAGGCAGGTAGCACCTTAGCTCCATTTTGTGAAAGGGCAAACCGAGATTTTGCCCAAGGCCTGGCTACCAGGCTACCCGTCAGGGGTTGGCTCAGGACTCCCACTCCCAGATTCACACTTACAAGACCCTGCTTAATGCTAACTGTACTCCGGGCAGTGAGGAACAAAACAAAGCATGCTCATCACACCTCTGGGATGAACGAAGGCAGAGAAAGGTAAAGAAGCGCTGACACCTCGACCAAGGCCCTCCTTTCTCCTCCACCCCATAAACACAATGAATTCATGGTTCTGGATCACCTACTATACAGAAGCTGGTCGGAATGCACAGACTCACTTTACAAACTAATTTTCATTGTAATTCAAAAGAAGCAAGGGTATCTTACTGTAGAACAAAAGTTAGAAGACGGGGCCTGCCGTGGACTGAAATGTGTTACCACCCCAATTCATGTGTTGCAGCCCTATGTGACTGTATTGGAGACTGGGGCCTTTATGGAGGTTAGTAAGGTTAAATGAGGTCATAAGGGTGAAATCCTAATCTGAAAGGATACATGTTCTTATAAGAAGAAACACCAGGGAGTTCCACCTCCCCCTGCCACACCCCCAACCCCGAGAGGACACAGGAGAAGGCAGCCGTCTGCAAGCTGAGAACAGAGCCCGCACCAGGACCTGAACCAGCCAGCACCTCGACCTTGGACTTCCCAGCCTCTAAAACTGTTAGAAAACAAAGTCTATTGTTTATGTCTCCCAGAAAGCAGACTAAGACAGGGCCCCTCTGTAACTCACACCAGTGGCCTGATTATTTTGTGTTGTGAGTATGTCTTCATAATTCATGTTTAGGCATAGCTCCCCAAATGTGTATAAGTACTTGCTTATAATTTACTCATATGAATGCCCATATCATTATCATAAAATACCCAAAAACAAAGGGAAATAAGAAAGAAATAAACAAAAATAGAAGTTGTAACATTTTCTTCTTTACTCTGTTGTCGGTTGAACTGTGTCCCTCAGAAAGGTTTGTTAAAGTTCTAACTCCCATACCTGTGAATGTGATCTTATTTGGAAATAAAGTCTTTGTAGATGTAATCAAGTTATGATGAGGTCATGCTGGATTAGAGAGGGCTTAATTTTAAGAAGAGGGAAATTTGGATATAAGACAAAGGACACATGAGGATGGAGGAAGAGGCTGGAATGATGCAACCTCAAGCCAACGAATGCCAAGGCTTGCCAGCAACCACCAAAGCTAGGAGAGAGAAAAGAAAATTCTTCTAAGAGTCTTCAGAGGGAACACAGTCCTAACACCACCTCAATTCCAGACTTCTAGCCTCCACAATGATGAGAGAATAAATTTGTTTTGAGCAACCTAGTGGTTGGAGCTTTGGTACAGCAGCTCTAGGAAACTAGTAGACACCCCAATAAATCTGCACACCCCACTGAATAAAAAAAGAATATACAGTGATGTGAGGAAAATGTAACAAATGCACAAAAGCCAGCCTCAGCTACAGGTGATTATCGTAATGACCACGGTCAATGAGAATTCCTGAGGAATGTCATGATTTAAAATAAATCAGATTTCACCCTGAGAAACATGAAGTTTCGGCATTAGAGGGACAAAAGGATTGTTGAGGAGCCTGGTCAGGAAGGTGAGCTCAGGTGAGCAGCATTGCAGTGGGGAGCTGCTATGGTCTGAATGGGTGTCCCCCAAATCCATATGTTGGAATTCTAGCCCTCAAGGTGATGGGATGTGGAGGTGGGACCTTCAGGATGTGATCAGGTCACGAAGGTGGAGCCTTTGTGAATGGGACCAATATCCTGACAAAGGAGACCACAGAGCGCTCCCCTGCTTTCCCCCATGCGAGGGCACAGTGCCAAGATGCCGTCTAGGAACCAGGAAGCCGCCCCCACCAGACGCTGAATCTGCCCAGTGATGACCTTGGACTTCCCAGCCTCCAGAACTGTAAGAAATAAATTTCTTTTTATTTTTCCCTCCAAGTCATTCTACGTTTATTTTAAAGATGCAGTAATACTGTCCCAAACCAACTTTCCGTAGGAAAGATTTCAATATTTTTTATCTCACCTAGTTCTCTGAGATATTAAAGGGAATGTCCAAAATCACATAAGGATTTAGTAGCAGGGCAACAATTAAAATTCAAGTCTTTTCATTCGCATCAGAAAAGGCTACTTCCTTTTCCCAAATAGTTAACTCCTGGACAAGATCTAAGTCTAATCTGCTCTAGAATATTTCACAGGATGAGGTAGATTAACAGTCAAAATGCTTACTGCATTTTAATATCAACTTTCCATTTAAAGGTAAAAATATGACCATCTGGAATTAAATAAAATCATTCTCACTGAGAAATACAGTTCTGTTTTTCCTAAGCCTCCCAGTGTACGGTATTTTGTTACAGCTGCCTGTGTGGACTAAGACAGGAACAAAGTTGGGGGGGGGGGAGCCGTCATGGAGTGAGGGTTGTATTTGCTCCTTGGGCAAATCTTCCATGCTCCCTGAGATTCTCGGGTCTGGTGGGGGCTGTGGGCGAGTCTCAAAGGGTCACAGGAAGCATATCAGCCTTGGCCTTCTGGGGGCCCTTGATCAGCAGAGCACCGTCACAGAGGAAACCCCCCAAGAAGCACCCAGCCCAGGTTTCCCCTCAGCCAGCCTCACTTCCCCCATCGGCACTGCCCCTGGTTTATTTTGACAAGGCTGCTTCCACCCCACACAGTCACACGCCCCTGCAGACACTCAGGAGCCCTGCCCACCCTGGGGACCGTTGTTCACCGTGGAAAACCCAAAGCATCACCTCTGTGCACAGCAGGCTATGGAAACAGGCTACTGGTGGGTCCCCCAGGAGCAGTCACGGCTGTGGGCAGACAGCATGGAGCTGCAGGTGGGCAGCGGGGGCAGCAGAGGCGGCAGGGGCAGCAGCTTTCCGGGGCCTCAGAGCAACAGCTTGGAAACCTGCTTCAAGCTCAACTGAGTAAAGGAGGCAAGGGTAGGAAATACAGAAATACATACTGCGTATCCATCAGGGTTCAACAGAAGACCAAACATACCGGTTGTTTTAACAGGCAGGATTTCGGATAAAGGATGCATCACGTATTAAAAACTAAAGAGGCACAGGGGGGACACTGAGGTACGAAAGAAGTAGGAGCTGCATAAAGCAGGTACACCCTTTAAGGGATGGGACGTGGGGTGGGATTAACAGAATTGAGAACTCCAGAGGGCCCTGTGGAGTCCCAGGCTGGGGCTGTCATCCCTGAGAGTAGCACAGCGAAGCTGCTTCCGGGACTGTGGGACAAAACAACACTTAAACTAGAAGCAATTATTGCTACTAGGCCAAAGTGCCCCTGCCAGGGTGAAGAAATATTGCTACATGGTGACACTGTCAGGGACAGGAGGCAAATAAGAGGGAGCCGTACCCCATGCCCTCTGCCTTCCCCAGCTTCCAGTTTCCCTTTCAACAACCAGGTCTGGCCACCCTGATCTGTCGTCCTTCAGGGCCACAATCAGTGGCCACAGACTAACCACTGCCCCCTTTATACTGGTCATGCACGAGGACGATACTCAAAACATTTCCAAACATCTAACTGGTCAGGCACGGACTCTGGGCCTGCAGCCAGGCCAGCACATCACACCAGGTCTCCCGGGTCCTCATCAGCCCTGGTGCCCCGAGATGCCCCCTATGCCCTCCTGCCACAGGCCCACAACACTGATTTCTATCGCCTGCCTAGCCCTGTAGACAATTGAGTTTGAGAGCCCCGGCTGAGAAGGAAGCCAGGTAGGGGGTTCTACATTGTATGTCAACTTCTTCATTCCCATTCTGTGTGCCACAGGTCTCAGGAAGACAGGAGGGTTTCTCACAGGGCTAGCCCAGAGGCTCTAGAAGCAGTGGGTGTTGCGAGAGGTTGCATGGAGTGGGAGTGGCACAGGAGGGGAGGGCAGCAGAAGACAGCAAGGTCAAGAGGCTGGCAAGGGTGCATGGTGCGCAGGGGAGGGTCACGCGCAATGGCCTGTGAGTGTAACATGGTGTCCTGGTCTGCAAACATTCTGGGCAGTACACGTGCAGAGTCTCTGTCTAAAGGTGACTGACTCATCTTGACTTGTGTTCAACAAGGCCACATGTCCACAGGGAAAAGTCCAGTGTGCTCAGCTCACGGCCCTCTGCCCCACGTGGATTTTCTGACCTCTCCATTCCTTACCTTCCCTTGCCAACCAATGTGGGCCAAAAAACCAAGTCTGTTGAAAAGAGTGTGGAATATGGAAATCAGTATGAACTCATAGTTAGCTTACTATAGATAAGAAGGATACCTATGCAAATATTTATACATATGTGCACGCACACGGGGTAGTGTGCACACATACATTTCATTGTTCTGTCAGTTGAGAAGGTCTAGAGGAAATGACAGCCCAGTAGCAATGAGCTCTTCTAGCACCTAGGTCTTGGTTTCTAACATCATTCTCCAGTAAACAACCAGGGCTCCTTGGAGAAATGGTTGATCCCAGGAAGGGGGCTGGAAATATGCAAGATAAGCCCAGAGCATTTTGTTGTGCCAGAAAGTAATGGATGTGCTAGAAAAAAAAAAGAAAGAAAGAAAGAAAAAAAGAAAGGAAAAAAAAAACAAAAACACCCACGAGGAAGTATGTCAAAGGGACACAGAAACTAACTGAAAGATCTCTCAATAGCCAAAGCTAGAAAACTTTCAGCAACAAAATTAAGTCATACTAGAGTATAACCCCAATAAATAATAAATTTTAAACTAAACATCTGTGAGTCCATACTGATCTAAATAGACAGGAGAGAGGAGACAAATTTCTCATGAAGAAAAATTCCAAATAGTTCACGTAGAGACTCTACCCATCAAGAAGGAAGGACAAAGCTCCCCGCCCCACTACGTGTGGGCTGTGTACAGTGACTTCCTTCTAACGAGCACAACATGCAAAGGGGGAGTAAAAACAAAAAAAAACACAGAGTATCTTTAAAGTGGAGAAAACTGACAGGTGCTCAAAGTCAGCATCATCAGTGATAGTGTGTACCTTTGACATAACACGATATAAATGGTGCTTTATCTCTGTGGTCTTCCTCCCCCACACCCATAACCCCAGCCTAGTGATGAGAAAAAAATCAGACAGATCCTAACAGAGGGACAGTCTACAAAACACCTGATCAGGACTCCTGAAAACTGTCAAGGTCATCAGAAACAAGCAGGGTCTGAGAAACTGCCACAGCCTACAGCAGTCTAAGGAGACAATGACTAAATGTAACGTGCGATCCTGAGTGTTAGCCTGGAAGAGAAGGAGGTAACGTAAAACCTAAGGAATGCTAAAAAAATTATGCACTTCAGGAAATGATAAAGTATCAGCACTGGTTCATTAATTGTAACAAACATGCCACACGACGCAACATGTTCATAACAGGGGAAACTTTTTGGACTATACTCACAATTCTTCTGTAAACCTAGACTCTTATAAAAACAAAGTTCATTTTTCAAAAGTGTGTGGAGGATGTGCTCGGGGGTGGGGGGAGTGGAGGGGTTACAGGTAAAAAATTTAGACACCTGCAGTATTTCTTTCCATTTCGGCTACCCTGTGATGACTACGTTCTACCACTCCCTTTAAATTCTGGACAGTTTTATCAGCCTGAAAGTGACTTGGCATCAGTGTGACATGTTTAAGCTGGGAGGGACTGTGGCGGCCATCCAGTCCCCTGCTTCCAATTAGTGAAGGGGGATCAGGTCCAAAGATCTGCAGCAAATGGCCAGTGAATGCTCCCGCTCAGCACCAGTTGGTAGAGCATCTCTGGTGTCTTGGAGGAGTCACAGACAACAATGTCAGCTAGTCCGCAGAACAGCCCGCTCTGCAGAGAAGGAAACCAAGGAGCAGAAGGGCTAAGAGCCTTCCTCCCAGCCACAGGGCTGGCAAACGGCAGAGTAGAGACTGGGCTCAGGTCTTCTTCCGGGTTTAGGTGTCCTTCCTGGCTGCAGGGGCAATGCTGTCTCCTTCTCCCCCGTGGCCAGTCACTTTCCCATTTCCTCCCACTACAGCAGGGGCAGTAAGCTGATACTTCAAGAAAGATGCAAGCTCAGGGAAGACGCCACTTAGATTGTCTTCCCCGCCCCACCTCCCTTAATTCTATTGTTAGAAAACCTTCCCTTAACCCAGTATTGTTTAAGGTTCCCATATGATTTCCTGCGGGCTGGAATCCAGGTTGTCCATGCTCTGCAACAGCAGAAAAATAACCAAATGAGTCCCCGAGGTCGTCATACATGCCAGAACAGGCCAATTCCCTAGTTTTAAGGTTTCATCTTGGGAGGAAGAAAAAACTCCACAGGATGCCAGGGGGAATGCTTCCACTGCAGCCAGCTCTGGGAGGGGGATAAAACTGGGAGAAAACAGCTCAGAGCGGAAAAATGTGAATCCCCTGCAGCGCAGGGCTCTGAAAGCCGGCCGGCACCAGGAAGGATGGAGGGAACGAGGGCCCTGGGTGCCCAGTGGGGCTCAGTTGTCTACTACTTCATTACAAACCAAGAATAAAACCCTCTGGATCACAGGCTTTTGCCAGCTCCTCAGATGAACCTGGATCCCAAGAAGAGCAGAAAGGGGAAGGGAGGGCCCAGGAGAGGAACTGGAGCCTAAGCTCGGAGGTCCCTGCAGGGAAGAGGAGGGAATGACGGCACGAGGCACACTAGGGGGAGGTACCCAGATGTGTAGCGCATACATCAAGTTAGCAGATGGTTCTCTCATTAGTGAAGGCTTCTAAATGTTACCCTTAAGTTTAAAATAAAATTAAATTATGCAAAAGCCCAGAGCACCAGTATGTGTCTCATACACACTCCATGGGAAGACTCCTTCACATGACCACCACCACCAGCACAATCAAGCTGCCCTGGTGCCCGAGATGTACATTAACCGGCAAATGCAGGTACTTGGATGCACAGTGTCTCCCCCGGTGTGATGGTTAGTTTGTGTGTCAACTCGACTGGGCCACGGGATGCCCAGACAGCTAGTGCAACAGCGCTTCCGAGTGTGTCTGTGCGGGTGTTTCCAGGCGAGGTTGTCACGTCCATGTGCGGACTCAGCAAGTGAAGCAGACGGTCCTCTCCAAAGTGGGCACCCCCCAATCCCTTGAGGGTCTGAATAGAACCAAAAGGTAGACGAAGGCTGAATTCCATCACTGCCTGATGGCTTGAGCTGGGACATGGATCTTAGCATTCCTGGTTCTCAGGCCTTCGGACCCAAGGCTAGAATCTATACCATCACCTCTCTGGCTCTCTGGCCTTTAGCTTTCTGCCATCAGCTCTCCTGGTCTCCAGCTTGCAGGCAGCGGCTCATGGGACTTCTCAGGCTCTGCAGTTGTGTGAGCCAAGATCTTATAATAAATAAATCTCTCAGATATCGACATACATACAGATCTATTTTCATCTTCTATTGGTTCTGTTTCTCTGGAGACTCCCAACTGAAACATTCAGTGTATTTTAAAGCCTTTAAAGAGAGACAGAGATTGTTTGTCCATGCTGGTGGCTTGTCATAGCCTGTCACAGCACCTGGCTCATAGCAGGAAAGCTGATGAGGGCGTGGGCGGGGCAGAGAGGGGCGTAGCTACGTCGTGTCAGTCATCACATGAGGTGCCAGGGAGGTGCATTCAGTGAGACCCAAGGCTCTGCTCCCAGGGAAAGCTGGGCAGACACAGCCCCCGATCGCAGAAAGATCTAAACACAGCCCGATACCATCAGATCCTTTCCCACAGAAGGCACTGTAGAGAGGAAGATCCCCATCTTCAAAAGAAACAGGGCTGGGAGAGGGAAAAAAGGAGGCAGAGGAAAAGAGAGGAGAGGAGACAGGAAGAGAGGGAGAGACAGACACAGAGGAGGTGAGGAGTGGCCAGAGAATGCAGAAGACCGGCCTGCAGATCAGGTGGGGGTGGGACAAGGTTAAGGGCCTGGATTCAGAAGACCCCTGTTCTAATTTGAGAGCCACGACCAACTAGCGGGATTCTCAAGCCACACAATTGCTCCGAGTCTCCCCCTCCCTCATCTGTGAAGCCTGGGGATCCAAGGGGCTGGCCTCACTCCCTGGGATTCGCTTCGGAGCAGGAGCAGCGGCTTTTCTGTCCTTTATGCCAGGCGCCCTGCACAGTGGCACACCGCAGGTGCTCAATACATACATGCACAGTAAAAGACAGGATGCGAAAGAGCTTTATGAACTGTAAAGTCCTGTGCAGACGACAGAGCCCACTTGGTTTCTCAAGGCAGATGGGGGGCCCTTGAAGGAAGAACACTTTCTACATCACTGTGACTTTGCAGTCTAAACCCAGTGCCCTAAAATTCAGTCAACCTAAGAAAACATTCCCCAAGCAGGTCCTATGCGCTTGTTATGATGCCAAAAGCTGGCATTAGAGAACAAGACCCAGACCCCTCCCTCAAAACATTTACAATCCAGGGGAGAAGAGCTGATGTCCACGAAGGAGAATCCTGCCTGCTGGGGAGAGGATGAGAACAGGATATTCCAAAGCCTGGCCTTTAATGATAATCACAGGAATTATCATCCATAGTGATGACTGCGGTGGTGGTTCATCTGTGTGGCCAGCTGCTGCATTAGCTGGACTGAAAGAGACCCAGAAACGCTTTCATTTTCAGGGGTTGGCCCAGCCACGGCTCCCCGCCTCGGCCCAGTCCATTGTAGGCACCACGGAGGAAGCTCCACATCTGTGGGTGTGACCATGTATGTTCAGTGACAGATGTGATCAGAAGAAAATTAGGCACATTTTCCCCTACACTTACGAATCCCTCCTCTGCAATTGCCCTCATGTTTTGACATTAATTGAACTCTGTCTTTACTACTAAAAATAAACTCCAGGTCAAATGCAATGCACCAAAAACCTCAATATGAAACCACAAGAAACAGTAATAGAGAAATGGGCCAATACAGAGGTGTTATGAAAAGATGTTTCATTTCAAATGTAGAGTCCCAGTTGGGCCAGGAGTTCCTTTAAATACTGTGGACGCTGAATACAGGAAGCAACCTTGATACCTGTACTTTGCGGATCAAGACCAGAGCTGGCTCGCGTCCACAGACGGGAAAGCAGAAGGTGTCTGGTGTTTTCTCACCAAAGACCCCAGCAGGCCTGCGTGGGAGGATCAGGCAGGGACCCGGAGATGCTCCCGGGGGAGACGAGGCCAGGAGAGGAGTCTAAAAGAGCAAGGTGAGGGTCAAAAGGGAAGGAGCCCACCCTGTCTGCACTTCCAAGGAGAGGCCAGGGGTGAGAGAGAACAATACTGAGAGGGCCAGGAGCTCAACAGGCGAGGAGCTGGAATAAGTAGCAAATAGCAAGAGCTCCCTCTCATTGACCATCCTCAGGAGAGGGTCTATAATCCTCACATCCACCCCAAGTGGGTCCTGGTCCATTTTGCAGCTGAGAAAAGAGAAGTTTGGCCGGGTGTAATGGTTTATGCCTATGCTTCCAGCTACTTGGGAGGCTGAGGCAGGAAGGTCACTTGAACCCAGGAGTTCAAGGCCAGACTGGGCAACATAGCTGAGATCCCCATGGCTAAAATAAATAAATAAATTTAAAACAAAAATAAGTTATTTTTTAAAAATGAGAGAGAGAAATTTGGAGAGTTGTAAAGGAGTTGCCCAGGGTCACACAGGCAGTGGGAAGTGGAGCTCGAGGTAGAAGCCCCATGTCTGACTCTGTGCTCCTGGTGACTCTGTCGCAGAGTAGGGACAGTGCAAACAGCCCAGGCTCACAGATGGGACAGATGGGGACACCATCCCATTGATGTGCGGCCCAGTCGAGTTGATTTCCAGGCAGGCAGGCAGGCTTCCAGGGTGAGAGAAGTGCCTTTAGGACAAGTAGAACCTCAGGCATAAGCACAAATGCTTGGGCTTTTCTCAGGGCCCCATCAGAGCAGCCCTGCCCTGGGACACACTCAGGACTGTGGACTTCAGAATCCCAGCAGTGCCCTGGCTCTGTCCTCCTGCTCCCAACAGCTGAATTCTAGAGAAATTCTCTCCTGTCACCCCCAGGCAGACTTGCCAAGCCTCTCCTTGTCCACAGAAGGCAGGCATCACTGCTCACTGTCACAGTCATAGCATGGAGGGATGGTGTTTCAAGCTTTCAGATTCTCTGCCCCAGTGACTAGGGTCCCATCTGTCTTTCTCCCACATGAGAACAACTTGCTCCAGCCCTTCAGGTGCGACAGGGCGTGGGGATCTACAGAAAAGCCTGTTGCATTTATATATGCACTGCTGCTCCCAAAGCCGGCTGCCTGGAACAAGAGCATGGGCTCCCAAAACGTAACTCAACGCCTGGCTGAATCCTTGAGGACCAAAAAGATGCAGGCAGCACTCCCACAGGAAGGCCTGTCTATAAATGAGAAATTTGACAGTGAAAAGAAAATTACTGGGAAATGTGAGTGCACAAGGGTGCTGAGCTCCAAAAGGTGGAAAGGCTTCTTAATTGCTAATCAGCAGCTCAGCTCCTAGAAGGCCTGATTCACATGCATCTTTCAAGAGGCACAAGAGGCAGCATCCTCTCCAGGAAGCCTCCGCGCCTGGAGAAGGGCCCCTCCCCAGCCATCACCTATGCCTGGTGGGTACGGAATATCCTATGCACATGCCAGTCCCCCGACCTTGACAGAAGGGCAAGGCCTTGTGCTCTCCATCTCTGCCTGTCAGAGGAGTGCTGAACACCACAGCAGATTAGAAATGCAAATGCGCTTTGGAAAATTTAAGGTGCAACACAAAAAATGACCTAAGTAGCACATGAGCACCATTCTCTGCTGCCCTCTCACCAGTCCACACTTTCTCACCCACCTCCAACCCTTGCGTAGTTTTCAAATTCATGGTAGAAATCATGTCAGTTTCCTTTTCACGGTGTTATGTTTTCTTTCCAACGTCTTGTTTAAAAAAAAAATCGCACCTGACCTCCTTCTTTCCTCTCAACCTTTAAGACCTTTCTTCTTTCAGTTATTTCTCTCTCTTTTTCCCTCTCCTTGCCTGCCCCCTTTCAGTCATTCACTCATTTGTTCTTCCAACATCTACTAGGCAAGACCCAGCCCTGGGCCAGGCTCTGCGCTGGGTCTTGGGGTATGTAAGGCAGTCCTTGCTCTAGAGAAGCTCACCAGCGATAGATGTGCCAGAGAGCGGGTGAAAGAGATTTCAACCTGCTGCAGCAGCCATGGTGCAATGGAGCGGTGTCTTCAACTGCCCGCTGCAGGCCAGTGGAGGGAGCAATCGTGAGGGGCTGGGCACGACCAGGGAGGTGACTCGCAGACTTGCAGCCCTTTCCCAGGCCCCTTGGTGGTGAGTGAAAGGCAGAAAGCACAGCAAACCAAAGACTTTGAGATAGCCTAGTACATGGAAGGAACTCTAAATGGCATAATTAATGAATTAAAACAAAACAAAACAAAACAAACCTCTTCCATTTTGGAACATTTTCTCTTCAATTCCAGGCAGCATTGCTAAGCTCCTTTTCTCCACAAGTTCATTCAGTACACACAACATCCTCATGAGGTAGGTACTAATACAATCCTTATTTTACAAATGAGGAATCCAAGGCTTAGAGGGGCTGAGTGATTTCCTCAAGGTGAGGTAAATAGCAAAACCAGAAAAACCCAGGTCTGCCTAAAGCCTTGGGTCTTAACATCTCACCCTTTACGCCATACAAACTCAGCCTTGGTGTGGTTGGAGCATGCGATTCAAGGAGGTGGAAGGAAAAGGTGCAGATCAGGCTGGGAAAGCAGGAAATGCTCATGTTCTGGATGCCCCAAAAAGCATAACCTTATTGCATAAGTCCCACTCCACCTTCTCCTCTCCCCAACAGAGTCTCCACATATCTCAGCAAGACAACTGGAGCATCCTATGCCTTCTGCTAGGAGTGGCGTATGGGGTATTTGCCTAAGAGACTGTGGGCTCCTCCTTCTGCCAGGGACAGAGGGAGAGCATTCTAGGGACGATGACCAAGTGGTCCAAACTCTGAGAACCAGGTAACCAGGTCAGGATGAGGTCATGGGAAGCCAGCTTCCCAAGCACTTTGGAGCAGCACAGGAAGACATGTTGGGAAATCAAGAACCACAACCCAAGTTGTGTTGCAAGAGACCATCAATTCCCAAAGATATTTTTGGTCCCACAGGCTCAGGAGGAGAAAATCCTTTACCTTAATTCTCCAATCCCACAGTATTCCCGCTTTAGTTCAGGGAAGCGTGGTCCTTAAATCCTTCTGGAGTGCTCAAGGAATACGTATTTTTTTCAGATGAAGAGCACCTAAATCCCAGGTGTAACAGGATTCTAGAAATATACAAGAGAAGGATAGTAGTATCAGTGCTTACCTTGAATGGATTTGTTAAAGAGAGGTTTCATTCATTTAAACCATAAGAACTGCATATTCATTAAACGCTGAATGAGAAGCACCAGTAGAGCAGACATCTACTAAGAAACTATTATGCACCAAGCACTGTGGTAGACATTTTACATACATTAAGCCATTTAATCCTGAGATTGGTTTTGATATCCCCCCATTTCCGAAGTCACAATAGTGGCCAAGCCAGAGCTGATGGTTGGGTCTTCCTGACTTCTAAGCCCCCACCTATCAACCATATTTCCCTTCCCTGCTAGAGCATTTTCATTCATCTGATTCCAAGAATTCTAGGTAGAGAGGAATAAGAAACACACACAGTAACTTCATTCTGAGAATGGCCTGTCCCTGGATGTCCAACCTGTTCCGTAGTAGAGATCACATGAGCCATGGAAGCTGCATCAGATTAACTTTGTTGTGAGTTTTATCTGAGCTTAACACTATCACCCAGTAACGTGATGGGTAAGATCATGCATTGCCCAGGGAACAAAAAATGCATCCTCACCAGAGATCTTATCCTAATGGATCATTGAAAATCAGGCTACATGAGGTGGCTAGAAGGAAGAACAGTGGAGGGAATGAGGCCAGGGGTCACCCCTGGTCTTATCTGCTCTGGAGAGAACCTGCCCAGCTACCCCAAAGCAGGGCCTGATGCTTAGCCTGGTGGGCCCAGACGCTGACCTTCTCCTCTCCTTCAAGGGACAGGGGTGCTCTGGTTTGGCATCCACAGAAAGCCACATCACTACATTTACAATGGGGTGACCCTTTCTCTTTCCAGACCTCCTTCCCACCCCTCACCTCCCAAAATACTCAGCATATTGGCAGCCAGATCATGAATGAAATGAAGCTCGGTCAGTACAGACTCAGTATAAATACCTCTTAAAAGTTCTGAAGGGCAATGTGCCCTTGACTCTAAGAACAGCAGGAGAAATGCCCTTGCACCGCAGCCAAGAGCAGAGGGCAGGTGGCCTGCATCCCCAGGGAAGGATGAATTCCCCCTCTCCTCCAGGCACAACTTGGCCGTAATGAGCTTCTCCAAGGCACTCTGGTTGTCATAGTTCTCCCTCGGATGTGCTGGTATCACAAACAGACCTCTAACAGTTCTGCAAGGCTAGGAGAGTTCCTGCCTGCTCCTGTTAACTATTGCTTTAATTAATCCATCCAGCACTCAGAGTCCAGTTCCCAGCAGCACAGGGTGAATTCACCCTCACTCAGAAAAGTCCCCTTGACGAGCAATGCACTCAGAAAGATGCCACCCTCAGCACCTCTGCACTCCCCAGCGAGCAGCCTCCCACGCTCCCCAGGCCTTTTGACCGGGAAAGCATCTTTGCCTTATTGTCAAAATGCAATCGCTTGGTTACCCAAAAAGGGCAGCAGCACAGCCTCCCAGTTGCCAGTGGGCTCTTCTCAGACTTCCTGGGTTGGCATCCCAGTTCTGCTACTTAAAAAGTCCTTTCAGGAGCCTGAGCAAGTTACGTAAACTCTCTGAGCCTCAGTTTCTCATCTTAGAGATGTGTTCTTAGTGTTAGGTGAGAAGCTTTGCAGAGCTTAGCACTTGGCCCACGACATTATAAGCACTTGGATAAGTCAGCCATTATTAAACCACTTAGGCAAACACTGGAGACTTCGCCTCTTAGTTTCCTCCTGAACGGAAATAAAAGGTCTCCCCTATTCCTATTCCACCACAATGACTTATAGTGAGGGCTCAGCACACGGGGCCCAGGGAACAAATGAAGGCAGTGAGATCATGTTGGAGCCTGGGGCTTGAATCATAGAACCTCAGCTCCAGGCCTGGCTGTGACCCACCCCTCACTCCTCAGTGTACCTGTCTGTGAGAAGGAGTGGGTTAGAACACTACCCACCCCCCAGGTGTGCTGCAGGATTACATAAGAGAGTGTACCAAAGAGATGCTCTGTAAACTATAGGGCGCTAGGGAAATGTAGTTAATCGTAACAACAGTGCTGTTTAAGAGTACACTCTATAGATGACACTTCACTGAGGACTGTCCTCTCCCCGTCTAACACATGCATTGGCCCCAGGAAGCCAGGAGACACATAAAACCAGCTTCCCCCATCTTACAGATGTGGAAACTACAGCTCAGAGGAGCTAAGGAGGCTGCCTGACACCAAACACCAAAGGCATGGCCAGACGGCTGGTTTGAAAGCTGGCTCCCTCTCCTCCCTGCAAGGGAGTGGGGCGGAGAGGCAGAAATAACACAGAACTTGGGCTTCTGCAGAAAAGAGAACCTCTTTCCAAGGCAGCCAAACTGATGCATATTTTTAATTAATGTTTTTAACCACACACACAGAGCAATGTTCCATGGAAATTAAGGAACTAAAATTTCTAAGCTTCCCCCAGGAGCTGTCAGGAGTGCTGGGCCGGCCAGGGTGCTCGGAGCCCATTGCAGAGCGGGAAGATCACAGCACAGCCTCAAAACATCAAACCTACCCAGCAGTAGGGTCACTTCCCACCCACCGAGACGAGCCAGGGAAAAGGAGACTGGCCCAGCACAGAGTGACGGGACTCACTTGGCCACTGCAAAGGAACCTGCTCAGAAATCTGGCAACCCTCAAAGAAGAGGAGGAGGGGGTGGAGAAGGAGGTCAGATGGGTAGCAGGTGGCAGGCCTGGAGAGTCGGGTGACTGCCCCCCTACCCTCCTGCCATTCCCTCTCATGACACACTGTCCCCAAGGAAGGACATTCACCTGCTCTGTGATTGACAGAGGTACCCTGAACCTGGCCAAGCAAGACCTAGGCTTTCTAAAGATGCTGACAATACATTCCTGATGTCGCTCAGGAGTGAATGAAGATCACTGTTGGGGCCCACAACTGTGTTCTGATGTCTGAGGAGCCTGAGTGCCCAGGACAGGTAGACCCAGGCCCCTTGAGACCCCTAGGAGGTAAGAGGCAGAGGTGGGGCAGAGCCTCTCAGTCGTTCTGCCCTGAGATCTGTCTTTTTCTCTGCTGGCAGAATTCCAAGCAAGTCATAGTCTCAGATCATCTACTCCTCTCTACAAGCCAAGAGGCAGAGCCGTATGATCTTTCTCCAACCAGAAGGTGGGAGGCACAGAGGCTGGGTAACCTGAACAAGGAGAGGCAGCCCCGTGTGTGAGGCAGCGCTCTGTTACAAAGGTGGAGAGGCACTGGTATAACACCCTGAATCAACGCTTCCACTGTGAGCCAGGCAGCCTCATCATCCAGGACAGCCGGCTTTTAATGCCACCTGGATGTAGCCCAGGTAGTGGGGCCAAATGGGTGGGCAGATAGCAGCCAGGCCAGCCACTCCACAGGCAAGGGCCCTTAGCTACTTGGCAGGAGAGAGTGAGCCAGCCGTGAAATGAGCAACAGCACACAGATGCCTGACCTGGAAATCACCAAAACACCATCCGCCCACGACGAACAGATCACAGAGTGGACCACTGCACCTACTGGAGCTGTGGATGCAGAGGGAAGACCTGCTTCCCCCGGGAAGCCCCTGAGTACAGGCCTCAGCTGTAGGATGGAGAAGGCCCCACAAAAAGACACAAACAGATACTGCTATGCCTCTCCCAGGGGGTCAGCAAAGCCCGGCTCCCATGCTTGCCCAGATTCTATGAAATCCAGCAGGCCCGAGCACAGAGCAACATGCAGAGGCTCAGGACACAGGCTTCCTGGGTCAGAACTAGTTCCCACCAGCTAGCAGCTGTGTCACTGTAAGCAGTCAACCTAACCTCTCTGGTCTCATGTGTAAATCAGGGATAGAAAGAGAAGCTACTCCTGGATTGGCGTGGGGGCTGCCCCGCAGTGCATATGGAATGCTTAGCACAACCTCTGGCTCAAAGTAGGTGCATGATAAACACTTCGTTATTCTCAGGCTCTAATTGCTGTCATTATTCCTATTGCCTGATATTTAAATTAGGTTTCAAGACAGACAGTTCTAGATTTGGATTCTAGCTCTGTCACTTTCTGAGAATGTGACCCTGGACAAGTCACTTCTGCTCCCTATGCCTCAGTTTCTTCATCTGCAAATGTGGATATGACCACCAGCCATATGGGACCACTGAAGGTTACAGGATTAAAGCAAGTGGTATAGTATGCGTTTTCAGAAATAAAAGCCCCAATCTAATCCGAAGGACATTTCTCCAAAACAACTTGCCTGGACTTCTCAAAAATGTCAAGGACAAGGACGGCTGAGGAACCAACCCTTGCAGGTTGAAGGAGGCTAAAGAGACATGACCACTGAATGTAATGATGATCTAGAATTAGGAAAAAAATAGTCCAAAAAAAAATTATTGGAACAACTGATGCTATTGCATGTGGCCTCTAGATTAGATAATACGATGGTAGCAATGCTAAATTTCCTGAGTTTGAGTATTTCACAGGCGTTACGTAAGAGAATGTCCTTGTTCTTAGGAAACACACACTGAATACTTACGGATAAAAGGACATGACCGTAAGTCTCAAATGAGTCAGAAAAAATAGTGGCGGGGGAGCGTATAGAGAGTGAGTTACCAACTGATGCACCTGGGTGTACAGTAGTTCTTAGCATCACCTATGCAATTGTTTTCTGCTAATTTGAAATCATATTAGAATGAAAGATGCCCAGCAGCTACAGAACAGGAAGGGGAGAACCAGCCTCAATAGCTGAGTATCAACCATCCATGCAAGCGAAAAATAAAAGCCCTTCTCACAAACCTTTGTCACCTTATCTACAAATGTTATAATTTATTGAGTAGAAAATTACAAAGGATAAAACCGAAATTTAATTTGAACCACCACCTCCTCTGCCCAAGAAGAAGAAAGAAAAATGGTGGCTACTGCTCTTCATACCACCTGGGGCCAGGCTGGGAGCACAAATGAGAAATAAGTAGGCCGCATCCTGACCATCCAGCATCGTGGCGTGCAGGTGAGCTGGGATTTGACCCCAGGTTGCTTCAACAGGAGGCAGAAGGGAGGCAGGTGCTCCCGGCCAAAGCCACAGCAAACACCAAGACCAGCGCTTCCTCTGAAGCTGAGGCTGCATGCGCTGAAAAGTCTTAATGCAGCTACAAACTGCAGGGACCCCAGACTCCAGTCTCCAGGTCCTGTGTACCTCCATCGTACTGCCCCTAGCACTGGACACAGTGGTGTTCCACACCTGGCTGTAAATGTACTCATGGGCACACATCATCTTTTAAAAAATGCACAGACTGTCTCAGGAAGGAGGTTCAACAACCAGCAACAACCGAGTCAGCGGGGAGGAGAAACGAGAGTCTGGGGACACAGATGAGTAGCAGGCTTCATTGAAAACTTTTCCTTTCGGATCTTGTGTCTTGTAAATGAGTTACTTATTCAAGAAAGGTTTTTGTGTTGTTGTTTTTTAATACAAAAAAGGAAAAAGAAGTCAACCCAGTTACTTGTGAGCCCACTCTGCGTATGAAGCAGAGAGTAAGCCATGCTGAATAATGATGCTCCATTCCTGGTACACAGCTGTCACTCACTACACACCCTCCCAATTTCACAGGGTGAAGGGACTAGAATGATTAAAGGCTCAGAATAAGTAGGATCAGTGGTTATTCTTGGAGTGTTTAGATCTGATCACCAAGAGACAGTCATATGTCCCTGAGACCACAGAACTGCTGTTAAAGCAAGCTAGGAGAGCCAGCCCCGGGTAATCCTAACACACAGTCATCCACCTCCAATGGGAGCTAGAACTGTGCGAGTGCTCTCATCCCTACAACAACCCCACGAGGGGAGTAGGGACTCTCATCCCATTTTACAGCTCAAGAAACCAAGGCACAAAATGGTCAGGAGTGGTGCCCAAGGTCCTGACAGTGGAGCGAGGCAGACAGGGAAGGGGAGGAAGTCTAGCTCCAGAAACTGGACTCCTAAAACCTACACTTTCCCCTTAGAGGGAAAGTGACAAACACCATTTCCCAGGAAGAAAGGACTTGGTATCAGAGACCCCCAAGTTCCAAGCCAAGCTCCCTCCAAAAGCTGCACGTGTGGGTCAGTCTTTGGTGGCACCGCTCATGAGCAGACTGGCGGAGGTGACACGTGGGAAAATGCCTTGTGGACTGTAAATGTGTCATGCAAACCTCATCATCGAAACAGGAGATGTGGTGGGGGCGTGGGGAGGAAGAAGGCTCTGGAAGGTCAACCTTACCAGGAGGTTTTCCCTGAGCCATTAGAAGCATTTCCCCTCCTGCCTTCTACCTCAAACTTTCCTTTTTGCACTACACTTACATTCAATTTTCCCTTACAAACACCCTCCCACCGCAAGGGTGTTAAGTTATTAAGTCAACCCCAAAGGTAAATAGTCTTCATTTCTCCAACCCCAAAAACCTCCCTTCCTGCCAGCACGCTTGGGTCTTGTCACCCAGAACATCAAAGCCATTGCTTTCGGTAAAAGCCTTTCTGATCACTTGGGTGACTCGTGCAGATAAGAACCACCCACCACATGCTGGGCTGTGCAGCACCTTCCTGGTGCCCCGTGGGGAGGTGAACAGGCTGGGAAGAAACCTGCACCAGCTGGCAAATGCTCTGCACCAGACCACATGCCCTATACCTCTCCCAAAGCCCTTGGGGCAGCATTGGCCAGTCCCTTCCCCACCAGGGGACCTCTTACAAAGGAAGGGGGTTGGAAGAAGCAAACTCTAGGTCTCTTTCAGATGTCAAATTCACTGATTTCATTTCGTCCTCCTTGTGCAGAGTCTGTACTTCCTGAACTAGAATAATAGTTCATTTACATACAGAGAAAAAGAAGCTAAGTAATTGCGTATAAGCTGGGCTGTAGTTTTTGGTGACTCACAGAGGAGAAATACATATTTTTCCGCTTAGTTCAAAAGAGTGGTCCCTCCATTCTTCAACTACTCAAATGATGTAAAGGCACTGGGCCAATGGGACCCTTGGGGAAGTTCCAGGCTACGGGGAGCTCAAACGTCAGTGAATGTTAGGCAGGGAATTTCCCACGGTGGACAGGTGCACCAAGAGGTGGGCTGCAATGGAGAGTCCCCTCCCTGAGAAAACATCCCATACCCATTCAACTCTCCATCTCAGTAAGCCAGCTTCTAGGGAGCCAAGGAAACACGGGGCCCAGCACGGGCTGGGGCCCACCATCCAGGAAGTCACACCCCCAGTATGAAGGTTGCCTCTTCCAGGAAGCCAAAGTTGAACCACCGCCCACCCCAAAACCCCTAGATTGTAAACTCCATAAGAGTAGCATGTAAAAGAGCTTAATAAATCATTTCTAAAATAGTAAATACTTGCTGAGTGAATTACTCATGTTGCTTCCATAAAGCTTATGTAATTCATTCCCCCAAATACCAGATGCCTGTTATGTACTAGGTACTGGGGATGAAATGATGAGCATAGCAGATATTTATCCATCCAACCATCATCCAAAGCAGTTGGTGAAAGTGCTGGAAGATGACCCTCAGCTTTCAGCCCCCTTTGGGGACTACTTTGGCTATATACCATTACCTTGTTCAAGGTAGAGCATCCTTCCAAGGGAGCCTACGTACAAGGACTGATCAACCCTCACCCCAGTTCAGGACAATTCTGAAGGGTCATTCTAGCTCCTGGGCTTTCAACTTCCCCTAAGGTTGGTCTTTGTTGGGACACTGTCACAGTTTGACTTCTCCCTCTGTCCAATCCTGATTACTTCCCCTTTAGTTTCACAGCTGTCAATCCCAAAGGAACCCCATAAGAGGCATCCTTCTCACTGATCTACATCTCAGCAGCTGCTTCCTAGGGAATCCGACCTGCACCCAGAAGGTTCTTATGATTGATGCTCAGGACTTGTGCCACCAGGATGAAGAGTCTAAGACCAGGTTGGCAAACAGGCCATGCCAGATGGGAACTGCTTCTTTGGCGCACTCTCTTGATAAGGATACTGAAGCCTAGGCTCAAAGCTACAATCAGTGAGTAAGAGCTGTAAACAGTGTGCAAACACTCATGGTTGTTTTAATGTGTGGAAGAGACGCAGATCATTGAGTTAATTTTCTTCATCCTTTTTCCCCCAGCACTTGTGTTGGGTGATTACATGATGACTGGATGGACAAATGAATGGATGGACCCACATATTTGGTTCCGTAAGGAAGTTGTGCATAAAGTTGCTAGACAATAAATGAAAGGTAATAATGATTTGGTACAGGTTAAATTATGTGATTCACGTAAAGTGTTTATCATAATGCTCAAGTGACATTAACAATGAAGATGACAACTAAGCTACTCATGGAGAACTTCCTACAAAAGGGAACTTGTGATCAGTAGCTTGAAAGAAGTAAGAGAATGGAAGAAGGCATACAAGACAAGAGAAATGAGACATCAGCATTAGCAATCTGAGTCCTGACTCTATTCATCAGATGCTAGGTGAATGGGACACCCCACCACGGGGGCAGCCCAACAATGCATGGGAAAACATAACCTACCAATGTGGGCTAGGCTGTGCCTGCAACCAGTGGAGACGAGCAGTTGATGGCAGGCATGGGACATACCACTGCTGTTTGGAGACTTAATTCTACAGTGGCAAGAAGCCATCAATCTAGTGGAACCAAGGTGCTGGATGACAGCTGGTAACCCAAGCTTCAGAACTGATGCAAGATTTCTTAAATAATCCATCCTCTTGGCTGTCCACATTGCTTCACACACCTAGTCTGCTGTGCTCCTAAAGTAGATGGGGGTTTAGGTGCCTGGAGCTTTCATTCTGAGAAGGCAGCTTCAGGGGCAGAACCAATCTGGAGAAACCCAGACCTCAGACTCTGTTTCCCCCTGGGGACCAACCTCATTCAGGCACCGCTGGACCCAGTAAGCATCCTCATTTCTGAGGGTAATGCATAAGAAAACAGATGAGAGTACCGTGGGAAAGGGTAATAAATAAGAGCCCAGGGTTCGTGCAAACAAGAGTAAATGATGAGGGCAATGGGAAAGGGATAACAAAGTTTACTGGGGCAAATTATGAAACATGTGGCATCACAGAGGCTATTTTCTAAGTAGCACAGTATATTCTAGAAAACACTGATGGCTTTGGCCTATTATTGCACATCCCTGAGCTGGAAGCACACAGAAGGCTAAATGCTGGAGCCATCAGGGGTGGCAGGCAGGGCTGACAACTCAAAGAACCGAACTCTAGGGCGGGCAGGGATGCTGCGTGTCAGGGGGAAGGTCACACGTCGCAGGGAGGCAGTAAAGCTCAGAGTTGAAGCAGGCAGGCCTTGCTGCCAAGCTACCTAGCTGAAACGGAGGCTCCACCACTTCCTTCCTGTGTGACCTCAGGTATACAGAGCACAGCACCCCTCCCTGAGTCTCGGGCCTTATCTGCGATATACATGACCTACGCAAAGTGCCTGACACACAGTACTCAAGAAGTGGATGCTGGTATTAGTACAATCACAGGTCACAGGCCTGTGTAAGAACCCTCCAATGCCACCCTTGTCAACTGTCCTCCACACATCCCCAGTGGTTGAAGAGTGTCTCCTGAAGCCTACTTCTGGGGCTCAATGGAGATGGGGAGTCCGCAGGAAAACTTTAACCCCATTTTAACCAAAGCAGCTCTCTCTTAACCAGTCATATGTATAAGACCTGCACATAAGATTTCAGTAGCCAAAGGGGTTTGACCGCTTTAAGAAAACAAGAATGCTTCAAACGTTTATCTTCTTACTTTATTAAAGAAGAAAAAAATGAAGCTTCAGGGAAGGAAGAGGCTCATCAAAACTCGCACAGCAGGTCACAGGCAGGAGAAGGGGAGCTGCAGCTGAGGCCCCGACACCCAGGCACAGACAGTCTGAAGCCTCGGATTGTCGGATATGCGCTCCAAGGTCTAACACTCTGGAGTGTGAGACTCTCATGCTCCGGGCATGGGGGCTTGGCATCCCAGATGAAGTCCACAGGTCCTCCCCCTACAGCCTGGTGACAAGAACGGAAGGGATATCAAGTGGAGAGTCCAATCCCAGGCAGAGGGAGAGTGACCCCCCCATTTCTCTAAGAAGGAACAGTCCTCCCCAGACCCACATCCCAGAGCAGGGCGGGGCTGGGCTGGCCAAGGGGCCGAGGCCCAGGGTCCCTGGATAGCTGCCACTCCAGGGTCTCCAAAGGCATGAAGGGAAACCTCTGTTTAACAAGCACTAGGATTGAGAGAGTTGAGGAACTGAGGAAGCGAACTAGTCCCCTACTTGTCAAGAAATCACAGCTCCCAGAAGACAGATGGGTCTGTTCAAAGTCACAACACATGGGTCTGCCCAAAAGGTAGGCCTATCCAAGCAGTTATGTGACTTCTCCCAGGCAAGGAGAAGAGAAGAAGAAAAAGCAGAAAAAAAAGACTTCTCACAAGTGTAAATGCTCTCAAGTGACCACAGGTCAACTGTCAACCAAAGAATCAGCACAGGCAAAGAAAGGAAACCCTAGCGTTGAAGAAAAGATCATCACAGACATTTATTTTCAGCCTCCTCAGTGCTGGGGACTGGGGCTTGTCACGTGGTCACTAATTCTGAAAGGCTACTATATTGTCCTCAAGCAACAGATGAATAAAATGAGGCTCAGAAAACCTACCCAAGGCAGAGCCAGATTCGAATGCACACTGTATGGAGTGTCAGTGTTCATAGCAAGATCTATGTAATAAAGGCCGTTCTAAGTCCCTCTTGCTTTTCTCCACATCTTTTCAATTAGAAATCTTTTTTTTAAGGGAGTTAAGTCTGTAGGTGGATGATGTTTTTCAACAAGAAAGACACAAATTCCCCAGCATAGGAGGGGTATAAGCAACAGTGACACCACCATCAGAAACACTTTAGAGCAAGTCCTGCTCTGGAGAAGGAATGGAAGAGATGACCTCCGAGGTTTCTTTTAACGCTGAGATTCTGCAACTCTGAATTGAAATTCCAATTCCCATCCTATTATCCCCCCTGAGTTGAACATCGGCATTTCTACAAATCCAAACATATAAGTCCCACTCTTCTTCCTTAGGGACAACAAGGCTTTTTAAGATCCATCCTGCCTTCCCCCACCTGGCCTCAGCCTCCCTGGGGAGAAAAGTTCCAGACGGAGAGCCAGGGAGGACTCTCAGCACTTGACAACAGACAGGCAGAGACAAACAGGGCCAGAGAAGCCTCCCAACCCCACAGGATGTGGTGAGTGAAGCAGCAAGAGAAAATCAGAGAAAGCTATCTAGAAATACAACAGCACCACAAATAAAGAGACAACAGGAACACACACAGGGACTTTTCTTTTCTTTGTTTATCAAGCTAGGAAGCCCCAAAATAGTTGAAGGAGCAGTGTCTCAAGGCTTCATGAAGAAAAATCCTGCCTTGCTCATAAGACAAATCTAGGGGGACAAGTGTTAAGTTTGAAGTCATAAAGACCACAGGCCCAGTTCAGTGATTTCATGCAGAACTTCACGATGTGAGGACAGGGTGTTGCAATCCCAGCCTTGGCACTCCAGAGTCAGCGTGCTACACAGCATCTCACACAAAGGCTCAATTCTGAAGCTCACTCATTTTAGGTCAAGGCTGCATTGCAACTGGCTCAACTCAAAGGCGTCACACGGAAAGCAGTGAACTTGGCTATAGAAGCAGCCAAAGTCAGCATTCCCAAAGAGAGTTGGTAAACACACAGATGAAAGAAAAAATCAGCCTCACTAAGGATAAATATATATATATATGTGTGTGTGTGTGTGTGTGTGTGTGTGTGCGTGCATACATGTATATACATACATATATAAATCTAACAACAGAACACTTTGCAACTATTGAATTATAATTTTTAAGCCAATAATACCCGGTGTTGATGACGTTGCGGTGAAACTGGCATGTCCACATGTTGACAGAGGTGGCGTAAACAACCCTATTTGAAAGTAACTAGGCAATATAGGTCAGGAGTCATAAAACAGAGCCCTTTGACTCAATAATCCTTCTGCTGAGAATGTGTGCAAAGGATTTTCCTAGAAAAGTTATATTCACAAAGATGCTCATAACACCCTTATGCATAACAGCAAACTACCAGGAACTTTAATTTTCAACAACAAGGAACTGGTTTAGAATATGATTTATCAACTCAATGAGCCGTTACGTACTCTTTCAAAATCATGATTTGTAAGGCGCTTTACTAAAGTGGAAAAATGTTTATCATGCAATGTTGGATAAAAAACAGACTACAAACTATTCCCTACACCTATGCCCTCATAAAATCCCTGATTATGTATAGACAGAACAATATCAGATATCTGAAAACAATCTGATTAGTCGGAGGGGGTGGTTATTGATTTCGTTTTCTCATCCTTTTCCAGTCTTTGGCGTTACAATGCTGTTTGTACAATAAAGGAGAGCAATAATGATGATGACGAGATTTTATTGGTAAAACGTCAATAACGTACAGAAAAGAAATATAGGATAGAACTCTGGGGCACTGGAGACAGGACTCAGGATATGAGAAATGATCAAACTCAGGGGTCAAGTCAGAGAAACGTGATCTCTAATCAGAGAATGGAAAATGCCGGTGCCAATGGGGTCATGTATTAGCAACATCAGCCTTCCAGGCCCCACAGCGCATGCGGCAGTATCTGATCATCACTTGGTGAGATTCAGTCCTCTTCTTGCTCCTCACTACGCCCAGTGTTCAAAGAGGAACAGAAATACCCGGACCTGCATATATTTAAATGCCCACCCTCCTAAAACATGAAACTCTGCTGAGAACCCTAGAAATAACTTAAATACTGGATTTCCTAAACCAAGTCCTTCTGCAGCTGGAACAAGCTTCTACATGTGATACTGGAAGTAATGAGGAACTTCAGTGTTCTATAGGGTGGGACCCAGGGGGGATTTCCAGTGTGGACTGCAATCCCAGGCAGGGGCAGCCAAGAGAGGTGGGCAGCACTTTGGAGTCACAGGGGACCTAAGTCTGGTCCCAGCTCTAAAACAACCAGCACTGTGCCTTCGGGCATGCTGTTTTACTCCCGTGACCTCAGTATTCACATCCATAACCTGGGGACATTTCGGAACCGTCCTCCTAGGGGCGTGGGCACTCACTCACTGGTGGCTTTCTCCATTACTCTCATTTCCTAGGTGCCCCCGTCTGAATGCTCTGTACTGTGTGCACATACGTGGCAAGGGAAGACACAGGCAACGAAATGCAGCTCATCCCTGGTGGACATTGGGATCACCCAGGAGCTTCGAGAAGTGCAGGTGCCCCAGTCCTTCCCAGCACAATTATATCAGGTTCTCCGGGACCCTGGCACAGTTAGTTTTAAATGCTGTTTCTACTGTGCCACGAGGCTCGAGAGAGCAGGAGGCAGGAGTCTTCCTTCCTTTATTTAGGCCATAGTTCAACAGCTGCTTTGGGAACAATCGAGCACTCTCTGAGTGACTGGCAGATGGCAAGGGGTTCCCTGACTCTGAGCCACTCCTCAGCTCAGTGACTTCCTGCAAAGCAGTGAAGCAGGCCAGTTGGAGTGACCTGCCCTGCGGAGGCCACGGGGAAGCACCTGCCCAGCATGGGCGGCGGCACTAATGGCCCAGGCATGAACACGAGCCTCTGGGAAGAACTGCCCCCAGGGTGCAGCCGCTGAGAAGCCTTTAGGGCTCCCCAGGAGCAGGTGCCCAGGGAGGCCAAGGCTGGATGCACCGCGTCTCCCCAGCCGCAGGGAAGGGAACAGGACGAGAGTCAGAATGGCTTTTCCAAGGGCGGGGCCTGAGTAGGGGAGGCGCTTGCTGGGGCATCTTCAACACTCTCAACTGCCTGGAAGTCTCAGTTTGCAAGGTTGTTCAAAGGCCAGCGCACTGTCTTCCTCTTTCCATTGCTGAAGAATCCTTAGCAAACTTCCAGGCCTCAATAATAACATCCTGTTTCTGTCATACAGGCCACGGACGTGCCAAGAATTCTCCATGCACGCGACCCACAGTAACTCCTATAACCCTCACAGTAGTCATTTCAGGTTGACGCTATGCTCGTGCCCACCTTATAGAGAAAGGTGAGGCAAAGAGGTCAGCTACCTTGTCCAAGGTCGCAGCAGACTGGAATTCGTGGCGTGGCGCAGGTTCCAGAGGCCGGGACCTCTCTTGCTACGCTGCAGTGCCCCTGGCTCGAGGGCTGCTCCCTTCACGGGTCAGAAAATGTTATTGGGCTTCTGCTCTGTGCCAGTCCAGGGCAGGAGGGTGGAGATATTCTGTGGGAAGAGACACAGCCTGTCCTCTCAAGAGCTCACCTAAAGCCTAACTCCCTCACAAACAACCCCAGTGGGATCATGTACTCGTGAAAACCTAAGCAGTGCGGACCTGGATCGCCTCCTGCAGAGGCTGGGCAGGGGAGGAAGCAATGAAGCAGGGGGTTCAGGGCGCAGCCTGTGGGGCCAGGCGGATCTGGAGGTGCCAGCTGCTCACAGGCTGGCTGCCTCTTAGGCCCACTGCTGGAAGGCCTGCACTACAGGGCAAATGAGAAACTGTCTGCAAAGTGTTTAGCCCTCCACAAAAAGTAGCTCCAACTAGTTGGAAGTCAGAAGAGCAGTTTGGAGTGGGGCCAGCAAACTTTTTCTTTAAGAGCCAGATAGGACATGTTTGAGGCTTTGCGGGCCGGCCGTCGGGCTCTAGCACGAGTGGACCCTGCCATTACAGCGCCAAAGCAGCACTGACAGCAGAGGTGAGTGGGCGTGGCTGTGCTCAATAAAAATTTTATTTACAAAAACAGCGGCCTGTCAGTTTTTTGGTCCCTGATTGAGATGACTGTGATGACGATGACATGAGATGAGGCGCATAAGAGCCGTAAGTTAGTCAGGTGACAACATGCTCCTTTTTCTTTTCTTTTGCCCCCTCTAGAGCACCTGGGCTTTAAGGTTCTGGTGACTCCCTATTTTTTGAGGTTTTCATTTATCTTGTTTTTTTGGTGTTTGTTTTTATTTGGGGAAGCATCCTAGGCAGCTTTATTTAACCCTATGGTGCCGCTAATCAGGGTCTAAACCCCAACCCTAAGTCTTCCCGGGCCCCTGCTAGGCTGTGACAGAGGGTCGGGGGCTGATGGCTAGAAACAGGCAGGCCACGGCAGGTCCGGAGGCATGTGAGCTCAGACAAGATGCCAGGGCTTATGCTTGAAACCTGAGTCCTCCGAGGGACTGGGAAGGCAGAGAGAGGAGAAGAGGATGTCAGACACAGCAGGAAAGGTGAGTATGCCAGACACCTGGGTGCACAATTCCTGCTGACAGGTCAGGACTTTCCCTCTTGTTCCAAGGGCCACAAAGAGCTTGAACACAGTGACTCCAGGCGGAAAGAGCTGCTCCTGGAGGCCACGGGCCTCAGAGCGCTGCCCTCATGTTTCCTTCCTCTGGGAAGCCCCTTCCAATCTGTCCATTCAGCAGGTTCCCATCACACCCTGGCCCCACTGCAAAAAAGACCCTCCTCCCTGGATGCACAATGCTGCTCCTGCCCCGTCCTCCCTGGAAGGGCTTTCATCCTGGGCAAACGGTAGCCCCTACACCAGCAGGGCCAGGGCTGCAGTCCCAGCCCTCCCACGGGTGAACTGTGTGACCTTTTAGGCAACTTTCTCATTTCTGAGTCTCACTTTCCCATCTTTACATTGAGGGTGAAAAAAGCTGTATTCATCCACTCACCAATCATTCATTGGAGTGGATACAACTCTACTTCCCAGCGTGCCGTCCCCAGGAAGGGATGAGAGAAGCTGGAGCACAGTGAGTGCACATGAAGAGGCAGCTGGGGAGGAATGTGGACTGCTTTGATGCCCAGCACCATGCTAGCTCACAGGGAACAAACAGGACTGTCTGAACGACCACATACCAACCCAAGGATGACATGAGCTATTGATGGTCAGTGTCCAACCTTGCAGATGGCTGTAGGACTTCAAAGCAGGGAGTGGGGAGGCCAGGAGAGATCCCAGAAGCATACAGAAAAGGCCAGAGTCTGAGATGGACAGGTAGGTTTTAGGTAGGTCAGGGAAGGCCTCAGGCCAGGGACAAAGGCATAAATCAAGATCAGGGGGTAGCAATAGGTAGAGGGTGGGGTTACCACCTGGTGGATGCAAACTATGGGTTGGAGACGTAGATTACCAGATTTCAGCAGAGTTAATGACAAGTCCTATGACAGTAAGTGCCTAATGACAATGAATGAATGAAAGAGAGAAAGCCCAATCATATCAGGGAGGCAAATACCAAAGCTCATTTATAAACATGCAATGTCAGGCCCTAAATGGAGTCCAGGAAAGCCATCACCTCATGACAGGATGAAACTCCCTCCTGTGTTAGTTTCTAGGGCTGCCCTACAAATGGCCACAAATGAGATGGCTTAAATCCACAAAAATTTATTCTCTCACAGTTCTGGAGGCTGCAAGTCAAAACTCAAGGTGTCAGGAAGGCTGAGCTCTCTTCAAAGGCTCTAGGGAAGAATCCCTCCTTGCCTGTCTCCCGGCTCTGTGGCTGCCAGCAATCCTTGGCGTTCCTGGGCTTGCAGGAGCATCCGTCTTATCTCTGCCTCCATCTTCACATCTTTAGTCCCAAAGGACCAAGATGGAGTGTCTGTATCTCTGTGTCTCCTTTCTCTTATGAAAACACAGTTCATTAGATTAAGGGCCCGCCACAGTCCAGGGTGACTTCATCTTCACTTTATCACATCCCCAGAGATCCTTCCGAGTAAGGTCACATTCCCTGGTGCCAGGGGTTAGGACCTGAACATGTCTTTTTGGGAGACACAGTTTACCCACACACAGCCCTTACCGGGACCTCCCAGATACAGCCCACTGGCCAGCTTTCTCCTACACCAGTGTCCAGGTCAGCTGTGGCCTCCCAGTGTGTGTTCAGCTAACAGGGGCAGGACAAAGTCCCTAACAGAGCCCGGGCACATGGCATTTGTAAAACTGGAGAAGCTGCCCATGCCGACCTGGCCCTCATCACCAAGAACTCTCAGCTGCTGCATTCACACCAGCACTGCCTTGGCTTTTTCCTAACTGTATTTTTGAAAGGCACTTCAAGCTGCCCCACCCCACCCCACCCCACAGCTAGGCTGGTGGTCTGCACTCAAGAGCCGCCTGGACCCAGGATGTCTTGATGACAGAGACCCCCTGGGCTGCAACTGTTGGTGATCCCCACTGAGGAACCGTTAAGGACAGATCCTGTTCCTGAAAGCCCAGGCAGGATGCTGTCCCCGGAAGGGGAACTTGTGCCCCACTGGGTGGATCTCCCACGCAGTCCTGACAGACCCAGAACTTCTTCCCAGCTGCCACTCAGAAAACCCCGTGCAATCTGTTTGCTGAACCCGCCAGGCAGCCATTCTGCAAACATGCCTCAAGCTCCACTCTCCTACACGTGACTGGTGGCTGGGCACAAACGCGAACCAGGAAGGGTGGCACACGATAGGAACGGGTGCTCCATGGCTGTATGATTCGAGAGCCTTCAAACCCCAGCAGGCCCTCGCAAGGCAGCACCCAAGCATATTACGGGCACTCAATAAATGTCAGTGGAGGTTAACTAACCAGACAGCCTTTTCCAGTTTGTAAATGAAGCCTGTGTGAGCTCAAATACTTTTCGATGAACATGCTAGGAGACCTCAGGCAAGTTACAGAACCACCATGAGCTCATCTCCTTATCTTGGTGTATAAAGCTGAGATTCTTAAAGTACTTGCCATACTTTTCCTCCCCATCTTTATGGCAAGAGAAGTACTGTCCAACTAAGCTGCCCTTTACTTACGAGATAGCTCAAAGCAGGCTGGGAAGGTATGGCGTGAGCCCTTCCTGCAGAGGCTTGGTTCTCGGCAGGACCACAGAACACACTCTGGGCCGAGCCTCCTGGTCAGCACTGGGCAGGGGCATTTACAGTCACAAAGAACACAACACCTGCTCAGGGTTGCCCCAACACTAGCCTCTGTCATTTTTCTTTCTTTTGGCCAATGTTGCACTGTGTCCCATACTGGGGTAGGGGTGGAGATGAGGCGAGACTCAGCAGACCAGAACCCAGCCTTCCTGGGACTGACCCCAGGGTCCTCTCCTCCTTCCACCCTCTTCTCTAATCCCTCTGGGAGTTGGCCTCCCTTCTCCCCAGTTGGTTCCTAATCTCCATGAGAGGCCCCAGATCAGGCTTTCCATTCACAGAAAGGCCCTGGCCTCCTTCTGACCTGTCCCTTTGTCATCAGTGGGGACATCTCTTCCCATAAGAAGCATCCAGCCTGCAATCAGCCTGGGCTGGATGTTCCAGGAAGCTCCAGAAACAAACACTCATTTACCCAAGGAGGTGCCAGGTTTCCCACCCTCCAATTACAGCCTTCCAGAGCTGCATTAGCTGCATACTAGGGGGTTTCCCTTCGAGGACAAAGAGGCCTGGGGCTCAGGGCCTGCCTGAGCCAGCAAGCACACCGGCCATGGCTCAGGAAACCCCATGACAGAGGGAATGGAGCCTGGACACGTCCCAGGTAAGAAAAGGAGAAAGACATTCTGATGTCCCCAGAGGCATTCCCTGCTCTACATCTGTAAGATGCAAGGGCGACCCAGCAGGACAGTGGTTTCCTCAGAAGTCCTTCCTACATCCCTACGTGGCTTGAACTGGACTCTTACATCCTGCCCAGGGCCCAGAGCCCAGGAAGGGACGGTGAGCAGGCACTGCCCGGAGCTGCACCTGAAAGTGGTCAGAAGCCCAAGCCAGTCCTTACTAGGAACACAAGAGCTCAGAACCAGGTGCCTCTTTAGTGGCACAAACTGAGAGGCCAACAAAGTCTGGCAGCCCCAGAACTCCAGACCTATGCTGTCCAGTGTAGTTGCCACTAACCACATAGGACTACTTAAATTTAAATCCATTAAAATTAATTCACATTAAAATTGCAGTTCCTTGGTCACCATGGCTCCACGTTAAGCGTTCAATAGCCCCGTGTGGCAAAGGGTGACGATGTCAGACAGTGCAGGAAGCTCTGCACTGCTCCTGAGAAAGGGGACAAGCCCCACCCCATGTCCTGTGCCCCAGTGTATGCCCAGCTTCCCAGCGGTGTAGCAGAAAACACCTCCACAGGGAGAGAGACGGCGCTGCTCACGAATCAACAAAAGAACACTGGCTGGGAGTCTTTACTAAGACTCAGCGCCCAAGTTCAGCTCTGCCACTTACTAGGTGTGTGACCCTTAGCAATTCAGGTCACCTGAGTGCTTCAGCTTCCTCACCCATATAATGAAGGCGAAAATACTCTTCCTGCCTCTTTCCACAGCTTTTAGGACTAAGTGGGGTCTTAAGTAGGTCCATAACCTAGGTAAACTCAACACCATAGAGTGGCAGTGTCAAAAATAACAATGTACTATTAAAGTTCACATTCTCCTAGATGCTACTATTATCATTCTTGTCTTGTTATGAAAACATCAGCTATATTGATCCATCAGCATTTACTGGGACTCTAAGTATTGAAATTTTGTTTACTACAAACCAAGCAAGCTACTTTCTCTGTAGGCCCTCTGCAAAAACCCTAAAACTGGACTTGCAATTAGCGAAATTTTTGTGACATTCTTCTCACTGGTTTTCCAGCCCCTGACTCTGCATTAAAATAACAGTGATCTTTTCAAAATGCAAATTAAGTACCATCCCACCCCCTCCTCTTCACCTAAGGTCTGCGTCATCAGGAAGGTAGGATGAAAGCTCTCTAGAGCTTCAAGCACTGAGGTCCTGGGTGACCCCACACAGTCTGCTCATCTCCTGCCAATCCTGTGCTGCACCTGACACTGGACCCAGCTGACCCTTCACAGGCCCAAGCATTGCCCCTCTGTACCGACTGATCCTCCCTGCCTTATCTGCCTGAGCGATGACCTCTAATTCCGGCTTCAAAACCCAGAGCAGACATTACATCCTTTGGGACATGCCTCCAGTTCATACCTATGGGAGCCTCATCCCACCTCCTCAGTGATCCCTCTGCACAAGTTCCAGATGGCTCCGCAAGGCCCCACGCCTCACTCACAGCCTGGTGCTGGGGAGTCCCTCTACATGTGCCTCTCCCATAAAGTGAATGTAGCCGAAACAGACACAATCCAAAGGCAATCCCGTTAGCTCCTGAATGTGAGCTAGAGACTTGGACACTCAGCTTGAAATGAGCCAAAAGGCAGCAGAGGGAACTTCCTTCTCCAGATAATCCTACTTACATGAGAAGGGCCTGCAACTGATACATCCAAGGGCAGGGAGGAAAACACAAGGAAGGGCCCCCTGGACCCCAAGGACAGCCACCTGGCTTGCAGCGGGGTGAACAGAACTGCATCTCCAGCCTCTTTGGGACCCTGCCAGGGCGATGCCACCTTCCTGGTGACAAATGTGCCATTAATACCACCCAGAGCCAACAATAAGCCCTGGAGTGACCAGCTGCCTTGAGAGACTGAACACAACTGTCTACGCCCAGGGTAAACCTTGCATCTGATGCTGAGACTGGGAGGGAGGAAGGGCTCTGGTGAATCTGCCAGCCGATCTGAAGATAATTTGTACATTATACCCCCGTAGGAGGCAAAATGTTAAAATTGGTCAATTTGGGTAGTGTATGTAGAAGTTCTTTGTACTATTTCTTGCAACTTTTACTCAGTGCGAAAGTGAAATTATATTAAAAAAATGTTTAATTATGCTTAAAAAGAAGTTATACCCACGTAAGATAAGAAAAAAAGTGGCAAAACCACAGAGAAGAGCATCCGGATATGAGGTCTGAGCCTCTGCTTTCCCCAGAAGTGCTTGGGCCTATAGTGGGTTGAATGTTGTCCTCCCCTCAACGCCCCCAAAGAAGAGATTATATTCCCCAGAACCTGTGCATGTGACTTTATTTGGGAAAAAGGGTTTTTGCAGATGTAATTCAGTGAAGAATCTCAAGATGAGATCATCCTGGAGACCCTAAATGCAATGGCAGGTGTCCTTGTAAAAGAAGAGAAGGAGAGACAGACACAGAGACAGCCGCGCGAAGACAGGAGCAGAGATCACAAGGATTCAGCCACTCTTCAAACGATGCTTGGAGCCACGGGAAGCAGGAAGAGGCAAGGAACGCTCTCCCCCTAGCCCCTTCAGAGGGTGCATGACCTTCCCGACACCTTGATTTCAGACTTCTGGCCTCCAGAACTGTTAGAGAATAAATTTCTGTTGTTTGAAGCCACCCAGTTTGTAGTAGTTTGCTATGGCAGCCACGGAAAACGTATACACCAGTGTTCCCGCCAGCACGGGACAGCAGCCAGGTGCTGAATCAGGTCGGAGGTCTGAGGTCCGATGGAGCTGGGCACCCTTCCGAGGACCTCTACCGTCCAGTTTTGGTCCCTTCGGTGGCTAGGACTGTCTGCCACCGAACCCTCCCAGTGCAGAATGAGAGGCATAACCGGTAAATATTTGTGAACGAATGAACCAATGGCCTCTCGCACTGACATCAAGGTGCAGACCTACTGTGGGGGACGAACCTCCCCATGTCTGGGAAGAACAACTGGGAAAAACGGGCTCCAGGCTCCGGCAGCTGCTGCCCCCCTCAGGACCTGGCTGAGACCCCCTTCTTTCCCCAGTCTCCCGAGACCCGCTCCCCTCCGTCTGCTTGTCCTTGTCATCTGTCTGCTTGTCCTCGTTGGGCCCAGAGCCCAGCCCCAGCATGGCATTTCTCCTACCCACAATCCACCTTCGCAGACACTGCTGGGCTCCCTCCCCTGCCTGGCAGTCCCCTGAGGGTGGGGACGCAGCCATTCCCCATGGGTCAGCCAGCCCTCCACCAGTGTTATCAGATGAACAAATAATCCTAGAACTGGAAACAGAATCTGAAGATCTCTCTAATCTGATGGTTCAGGTGACAGATGTGCAGGCCGAGGGTCAGGGAGGGGGCGTGAACCACCAGACGCAGATTCAGGCCAGGGCTCCCTTCCTCTGCTCCCGGCCCTCCCTGGACTTCTCTCCAGATCAGCTTTCTTCCCAAACAGATCATCCTCCGATGCGTCCCAAGTGCCTATTTTTAGCATCTGGCACATAGTAGGTGCTTCATATATATTTGTTGAGTGAACGAATTTTTGTTAAATGAGTCTAGAACTCAGAGAGAAAATGTGCACAGTTGGTTTTAATATTTGTAAATGCTGCTGCTTTAAAAGGGGGCCTGGGTTCTGAGTGGAACAATAAAAATTAGCCAAGGGTGCTAATTCCCCCTGTGTTTGTAGTTCTGGGGACTTCTCTGCCACGCTTTTGCTCAGAGAAGGCAGACAGTGCGAGGCGAGCAGGAACTGAATGCTCTCCGTTAACAGCCCTAATGCAAACAGCAGCACACACTCGCACGCCTGTCCCCAAGCCTCCACACCGTGCTGCGCACTCGGAAAGGCGCTAGAGACCCAGAGATGGCAGCCCAAGGGGGAGGGTGGGCAGTCAGCAACACAGGGGGTGACAGGCAGACGGGACCCCAGGGCCCAGGAAGACAGAGGAGGGTGTGAAGTCAGCCTGGGCAGGGCTGTGAAGGTTGCCCTTAGGGATGGTGAGAGACTCCAGAACTTGAGAGATGCTGCCGTAGGTACCCTAGGCGGAGGAGAGAGCAGCCAGGCAGGTGAGAACCTGATTCTGTAAGAAAGAGAGGAGAGCTGGCCAGCCCGACCTCAATCCCATAGGCCAGCAGTCCAGAGGGCCTCTCCCAAGCACCTCCTCTTTCCTGACTGCCCAAAGGTATTGGACACTAACTACCCACCTGTAAGCCTCAGTCTGCTTCTCTGTAAAACAGGGACACTAAAATGCAGATGAACCCCCATAAGACAGGGTGAAAAAAAGTCCAAGCATGGCAGTGAGGAGACCCACTAAGAGGGGTCTCCTTCTTAGCCCCTAAGAAGGGCAGTAATCCTCAGCCCTGTCATCTACAACATCTACAAAATAAGGTCATAGTGGAACTAGAGGAACTCTAATGTCCTAGCTGAAGTTAAAAAATTCAATGAGTTAATTACACCCGTCTCAAAGTCCTGGCTTCAGGATTAAGAAGGAACACATATGTCAAAAACCATCAAGCTGCAAAGCCATGCCATTTACCATAGAGTGACAGTCCTCAAAACATCCGGCCCACTCCCAGTCCCCCAGGAGCTGGGCTCAGAGTTCTACACTCACCGTCTTCTCAGTCCCTATAACACATCTGGAAAATACAGAGGTGCCACGACTATACCAATTTCACAGACCAAAACGTGACATTACACTGTTCATCACTGTTGAAGCCAGGAGGCAGGTGTCAGACCCAGGCAGGGGACTCCAGAGCCCCCACGGGCCATCCCCACTCCCCCTACAAGGACAAGAAGGTGAGGCCTCAAGAGAAACACCATGGGAGGAAGGAAATCAGTGCATTCTTCACATTAGTTTTGCAAAACAACCGCTCATATTGTTAAATGGTTTTGAGAACGGCAATGTGTGATGGGTAATAGGTGTTCAGTGGCATAGCCAAGGCTGTACCTGTCTCCCGTCTCGGAAGTCTTCAAGGCAGCTTCCTGGGGGAGAACCTAGACTTGTCCACACCATGTGGCTCTGGGCACAGCTCTCCACAAACCCCAGCTGCTCACCCAACTACAGGTGGGGCACAGCCCCTCCAGGGTCCAGCCCAGGCCACCCCTGTCCCCTCTGCATTTCCTAACATGGCACACGGCACCAAATCCGCACAGTCACCTAAGCAGAACACTGCAAGAACTTTTAATTCCTTCCTTCCCATAGCTCCTAGGCTCATTACACACCACATTCAGGGTGTTCTCTCTACTGGGTCTCTTCAATCCACCCCAACTCCCCCAGGTCAGGCCCCCATCACTGCTGGCCGCCAGTTGGGATCCCCTTTGATCTCGTCTCTACGATGCAGGGAGGCCAAGCTTTCTGAAATGCCAACCTCATCCTCTGCCACCCTTGCTTAAAATTGGCATTATGAGAGCGCTGTCCTGAGCACAAAGTCAAAATGGTCTTTCCGGGATCTGGTCTCTGCTTGCCTTTCCTGTCTTCCTCCTACCTCTTCTCTGGGTAACTCCTTCCTTCCCTGACCGCCCTGCATCAGAACTGTGTGCCCTCTGTGTGTTCACAGTATCACGCATCCCCAGCGCGGCACTCGGGGGCTGCACAGCACTCATCTAAATCCTCCTCTGTTCCCCACAGGAGACCAAAAATTCTCTAAGGAAAAGCAGAACTTCCTACTCATTCCCGTACTCCCAAAAGGCAGCATGGTTCCTGGCCTATTGTATATGCTCAAATTAACTATTGCATAACAAGGAACACTGGGCATTTTGAAATATCCCAGGAAACTGAAATAATGATATCCCCATCAGAATTTTTTTAAAAAAATAAAAAATGATTACCTATGCCTCAGTTTTTGCATCTGCGAAATGGAGACTCCAGAATGGGGTTGACAGGAAGGAAGTGCCTCAAAGCAAACCCTGCGGAGGCCTTCAGTGATAAGTGTTCTCTTTCCCTATCTTCAGCTTGCTGATTTCTCTATCAGGGTGCATCCATCCAGAAGGCCCTTTGGTGACAAGCTCTGCCACAAAGATCCTATCTCCCACCAACTGAACTTCAAAGGCATCTTTATCTGCAGGACCCACCTCAAGGAAGGTCAATTCCTAACTTCTCTTGGTAATCCTTTGATTCTGGGCGGCCAGGCACACCAACTGGCCTTATCTGTAATGTCCCCAAGTCAAGTCTTTCCAGGAAGGGTATCTCCTATCTGCAAACCTCCAGGAGGCAAGTGGAGTCCTCCAGAGAGGGCCTCCAAGGCCTGCTGCAGGCCTGCCACCCTCAAGCGGTGTGACCTGGACAAATCAGCCCATCTTTCAGGTACTCAGTGTCTCCTGTATCCCACTCTGTTCCAAGAAGTGGGTGGGCTCAAGACCCCTCCAGCTTGGAAATTGCAGGAATAAGGGCTGGGCTGGACATGCCAGATGAATGCCTCGACCTCTGTCTACGCTCATCCCTGCTAGCAAAAGAGGAGAACTGTGAAGCAAAAGAAATTGGAGATATTTCCAGGAATCACATTATCCTGGGTTTGCTGCAGATAACAAACCCACCATGAGCAGGAGAGCCCTTCCAAGAATCAGTTACCGTGTTTGGGGAGGGCCAGGAGCAAGTGCAGACACACACGGGAAAGTGAGCATTAGCGACAGTTAAGTGAATGCCAAGTCCCTGCTTCCAGGAATGAGTCCAGCCCAGTGAGAATTCTGCAGGGGTCTCTTTTGTACGTTGCGCTTGGCCTGCCTGGCAGAACAGCTCGAGCACCAGGGGCTCCCGAGGGGCTGGTGACCTAGGTCCTAACCCCCTTCTGCCAGTTCCTAACTGGCTTGTTCTCAGCCTTCCTGAACCTCAGAGGCTGAGCAGTTTAGCAATGTCCAGAAAAGCCTAAGGCAGCGCCTTGCCCAGAACAGATGTCTGCTTCCTGCCTCCTTTCCTTAAGGAGTGTACAAGGAGAAGAGCTCCTCTGAGGGCAGGCATTGGGTCTTTTAACTGTTGTATCCCCAGGATCTAGCAATATTTGGAATACAGGAGTTGCTTTACAAATGCTCACTGCATGAATGAATAAGATGAAAACATAAGACAGGAAGCAATCAAGGGACTGACAGTCATCAATTAACTTGGTAAAATGCACTCACAGGGCTGAGCACTCAGGAGACGCCAAATCTACCTCCTGCTCTTCCTCCCTCAGACCCTCAGGGATGCTCCCTTGCGACCACCCACTCACCTGACCCACTGTGTCCTCAGCCGTGAGAGGCCGTTCAGGACAGCAGCAAACCACGATGACCAGGCCCCCTGCAGGGTTTCCACCTCTGTGCTGTGACCGTGGACAACTGAGTGATCCTCTCAAAGTCCCCATTTTGATAGTAGCCAGTTCAGGATGAGTTAGGAGGACTCTATGATTAAAATACATAATGCACTTAAACAGGGGTTGGCACTGTGGTTCCTGACACTGTCAGCTATGCGATTATCGGTGCTACCACTGCTATTCAGTGCAGCAGGATGTGGTAGTAATTCTGGAGTCACTGAGTAATGGAAGGCTTATGTCCATGGTCCTAGATTGCAGGGGTCAAGACACACTTTGAACTTTGAACTTCGAATCCTAAATCCTTAGGTCAAATCCTGGCTCCCCACTACATGGTCCCTAGCACATTAGGCCAGTGATACTGGTTAATTTCTAGCAAGAATAGGAAGTGATTAGAATGGTGATGATTATAATAAGAATAATAATGCCTACCATGGTAGTGAGGCCTATGAAAATGGCCATTTTTTAAAAAGCCAACTGAATAAACAAGAACAAGCTTCTACTAAAAGCTCAGGTTTGAAGCAGACCCTGCTTTCATCTTTTGCAGAGAAACATATGACTTAATAAAAACATTAAATAGAAGGGCTGTCTTCTCTTCGCCAGGGAACACGGAACAGCAGTGGCCGTCCTTTCCCCTGCCATGGCTTCCCGACCATCCCTACACAGTGTGGAAAGACAGAGCAGGCTCTGCCCAGAGCAAACACAGCGGCCTGCGGCTCCCGCCTTGCCAGCCAAGGGAGGGCCTTTGATGGTGCTGGATGGAGGAGGGGCAGGTCCCTCTGGGCCACAGCCCAGTCCCAGCCCTGCCAGCTCAGCTCAGCATCATCCTTCCCTGGGCACAAGCACCAGTGCTCAACCTGGAGCGGCTGAGCACTGGGGCCAAAGCCAGGGCTGTCCCCTACTTAAGCATGGGTCCCAGGTACTCTTCTCACATGCCATTGTGACATACTGTGGTTGTGGACTTGCCAGTCTATGTCCCTGAGCTCCATGAGGACACCAACCTAGGCTATTTCTGTCAAGTGATGGTGTAGAGCAGTGAGTAAATTCACAGCCCTGGAGCCCAAACACCCAGGTTCAAATCTAGCCCTTGTAAGAACTACTTGAGCTTGGTTTTTCATCTGCAAAATAGAAATGATAATGCACAACTCTCAAAACCAATGCTTTCTGGTAACTTTGAGCCTTGACTTGAGCTAGCATAAGGCTTCTTATGGATGTTATGTATCCCACTGAGTATGACAATTAATATATTTCCCTGTAGAAATCTTGGGCATGTGGCTGGAAGAACTGCCCCAGACACACGGTGTATTAGTCTGCTCTGGTTGCCATCACAAAGTACTACAGATTGGGTGCCTTTAACAACAGAAATTTATTTTCTCATAATTCCGGAGGCTAAAATTTCAAGGTCAAGGTGTCGGCAGGTTTGGTTCCCCTGAGACCTCTCTCCTTGGCTTGCAGGTGGCCACTGTCTGGCTGTGTCCACACACCATCCTCCCTCTGTGTGTGAGCATCTCTGGTGTCTCTGCGTGCGTCCAGATTTCCTCTTCTTACAAGGACTCCAGCCAGATTGGCTAACGGCCCACCCTAACAGCCTCATTTTAACATAATCACCCCTTTAAAGGCCCTACCTTCAAATCCAGTCACATTCTGAAGTACCCGGGGTTAGGGCTTCAACATAGGAATTTGGGGGTTACACAAGACAACAAATAACACATAGTATGGTATGTGCACTGCGTTGTCTTTTTAAAGCCTCAAAAATAGCATGTATTTCCAGACACAGTTCGTACCAAATGTTTTGAATGGGGGATGGAGGACCTGGAGGACTGGTCTCATGGGTGCTGCCAAGGAATGAACGTGTCAGCACACAGAAAGCACTGGCTCAGGGCACAGACGCGACACTCAGCAGCCCAGGACTAACCCAAGCAACAGTTCAGTCGCTGCTAAATGGAGGAATCAACAGGCTCAGACAGAGGCTTGAATCCTTATTCTATTTTTATTTTTTATTTTTTGTAGAGATGGGGTCTTGCTATGTTGCCCAGGCTGGTCTTACACTCCTGGCCTTGAGGAATCCTCCCACCTTGGCCTCTGAAAGTGCTAGGATTACAGGTGTGAGCCACCTCGCCCAGCAGAGTCCTTACTCTAAAACTGTTTGGCTTTGGGGAAGTCACTGCAGCTTCCTGGGCCTCAGTTTCCTCATCTGTGCAAGGTGGGAGAGTCCCATCTCGGTAGGGCATCTAGAGCTGAAGGACAGACACACACACATAGAAGTGGGTACTTGCTGAGTGTAAGTCACAGCAGGTCACAACCACAGCCAGGCATGATTTCATCCAAAACTGTCTGCTCTAGTAAAGGTATTACCAGGTCTCTCTCACCTCCAAGAGTGATTCTCAAAGAACATTCTGAGGCTAACAAGGAAGCTAAGAGCAGGAGGGTCAGCTTGACCCCAAAGGCAAGATGTTTCTTGGGTTCTTGCCAAGGAATGACAAAAGCAAATGGTTTTTTCTTGTTTTCTTTTTGCATATGTTTATAGTCTACGTGCTAGTAACAAGAGTTATTCAAGATTATACTATTTGAAGTTTTATGGGTAGTTTCTCCAAAGTCCTGCAGCCAGACTGCCTTGGTCATGCTTTGTCTTTATGTGTGCACCTTCTGCAGTTGGAATTCCACTGGGAAGAAGACACGATGTCCTAGGCAATCTTTGGCCCACCTATCTGGGCTGTAGCAAGAAAAAAAAAAAAAAAAGAACCTGTCATCTAGGAAATCCACATAGAAATGGGCTCACAACAGATTATTTGGAGTGGGAAGAAGGGAATATTTCATCCTCTGAACTCAGGAGGTCTGGGTTTTAGCTCCAATTCTGTGACTTTGAGCTTCAGCCTCAGCTTCCTTATCTGTAAAATGGGTGCAAATTACCTGCTCAACTTATCTTGTGGTGCATTTGGGAAGGGTATGGGCAGTGCTGTTGCTGCTAGACCAAATGCTAGGATGGTTTCTGGAAAAGCAGTTAGCGCATAGTAGATAATAAATGTTAGCTATTATCATCTATTTTTCTATCTGTTTCCACAGCCACCCCCATAAAGGTATTCTAAAGATTTTTGTGGACGGAAACAGCAGAGTTTGGGTTGGGTCAGGTTCTTGGAGCAAACTACAACCTGGTGTCTCCAATCCATCTGTCCATCCATTTCCTGCAGGGTCCAGTAGAGGCATTCCTGCACAGGGAGGTCACTTCCCAGCAGATCAGGGCCAAGATTCACCAGAACATCCCAAAAGGACAGAGATAGTCCAGCCCGGCCTTTACAGCAAAAATGAGTAACACGCCGCAACCATCAGTTCAGGGCCAAATTCTGGGCAGGCCCTTTTCCTCCTCCCATTGAAGAAGGGCAGAGAATCTTCTGCCTACTGGAGAGAATGATTTGGAAAACACAGGAGCAATCGCAGCCAGGCACAACCTGGGAGCAGATGTAGCTTGCTGCCCTGAGTCATGTGACCTCACCGAGCTCCCAAATCTGAGCCCCAGTTCTCTCGTCTGCAAATGAGAACACGCATTCCATTGTGCTTCACAGGATGGCTGTATGGTTTGAAGGAATCAATGGAGAAAAAAGACTTAGCATAAAATAAGTACCCAAAACATGCCAGTTCATGCTAGAATAGGGTGTTTAAAGAAAAAAAAAAAGTAAAAAAGGTCTTCAAGATGCAAAGGAAGCATCAAATGAAATGCATAAGGAAACCAGGGGCTGGAAGGAGGGATGGGACTTTGTAGCCCCAGGGGAGGTTTTTGCTGAGTAAGCAATAATGACAGTGCGTGTCAACACAGCCTCAGAGCTCAGGGAGCTCAAAGGGCTTTAACAGACATGATCTCACTGGGATTTTTTTTATTAGCTTCTAAGACAGGTTAACAGGTTCCTCCATCTCTGCTGAGACAGTGAAACCGCAGGCTCCCAGCCTTCCTGGGCACACTGAGGCAGAGGCAGCCTTTGGGAGCCTGCTTGGGTGGCAAAGCCCCAAGATCTGTTTCTTGATCTATGATCTGTCATAAGCCAGGCATTGCAGAAGGAAATTAATTTTTTAAAAATAAATTTCCTAGAGCAACATTAAAAGAATTCTGTTTTTGTTTTTCTAAGAAGCAGAGCAGAGTGGAAAGTAGGGAGGCTTTGGGGTCAGCCCTGGGCTTAATTCCCAGCTCAGCTGCTTCCTGGACGTGTTTCCTACTCTGCAAAATGGGGCAAACAGCTCTCCCTTTGAAGGGCTGTGCCAGCGACCAACACAATGACAGACGTGAGGTTCAGGCACAGTCCCGGGCATGTGATTACTGAGGGATTGTCGCTGTTGATGTCCCTGTACCTCTTTGGTACACGATTTTTCATTTCTTCTAGGGGTATTCATTCAGCTCTAACCTCAAGACCTTTCTGTGATCTGATGTCCCTCAGATGTCAGCCCCGTGCTGTGATGCTGTCTTCCTTTTGCTTATTCTAAGGCCTGCATCACCTCTACGCACTGGCCTTGCCCTGGGCTCCCTACTGTCGGCTGTGACATTGACACTGTTGTGGACATTTCTGTGCAGTGAGCTCTGCCTCAGGACAGAGCTGCAGCAGTGGGGCTGGCCAAAAGGGGCATCCCAGGAGGACCCTTCCTTTCTCTAAGGAAGCTTTGGTTCAGGGACCTGGATTCCCACGTGTTTGCTCAGTGGAGTAAGACAATGTCTGTGAGACGGTTTATAAGCTGGAAAAGAGCTGACCAGGGGGAGCTGTGTTAGCCACTTTCCCACCTTCACCCCTTGCAAGAGTGGTCACTGGCTTCTCTTGGTCACTGTGGAAGACAGGTGAGGCTCAGGGGCTGTGGGCACCAGGGAGCCCACTGGATGGGACCTGGTCCCAAGGCCACAGCATGGATCTCAGGCATGTGGGAAGGGGACAGGAAGGAGGATTCCCAGGCCCAGGCTCCCTGAGGTGAAGGTCAGTCCTTCCTGGGTCAATCTTTAGTTCTGGGGACCCAGCTCTCTCCCTAGGTGACCACCAGCTGTCTCCTCCCCTCCCCCCACCAGCTTCTCTCCCAAGAGTCCTTTAAGCAAATGCGGTGTCTGTGCCTGGCAACTCCTGACCCTTTCCTTGGTGCCCATTTGAGAAAGCAGGAAACTCTGCCATCCTCAGGGCCAGGAGCAGAGGCAGCAAGGAGCGGTCATTAGAGCTCTCATGTTGGAGAAGGGCGTACCGCACATGGTTCGGCCCCACTCGAGAGACTCTGGCCACATCTCCCATATGACATTACAGCTTTGTGGCGAAAGGCTGGACAGGAGGACCCCGTGCACAAGCCAAGTGACCCAGAAACTCCCAGGTCTCAGTCTCGCCACGAATAAGCAGAGATAATCACAACAGCATGCCGCCACCCAGTTACTGGCACACAGTAGCACCCACATCAAGGTGAGCTACTTTCTCCTGTTAGTATTCACGCTGCTGAGCTGGCGTCCTCATCAGTAAAAGGGAGATTAGAGGAGCACCTGCCCCAGAAGTTTATTAAGAGGATTAAATGAGAAGATGCAATGTAAAGGGCTTAGCACAGTCTCGGACGCTTAGTAAGTGTTCAATAAATGAGAGCTCTAATTATTTCAGCAGGAGGGGAAATTCACATCCTATGGCATGTAGCTTTTCCAGGAACCGGGCTGCCGGGGGAGGCGGGGGACAGCCTCAGCTGGAACAAGAAGAGTCTCTGGCCAGTGACTAAGGCGCAGCCACAGGCAGAATCCAGCCGCTGGGGCAGGGCTGGTTGGGCTGACGCCTCGGCTGGCCCTGGTTCAAGGTGATGTGTTTTTACCGTAAGATCTGCGTAACGCCAGAGCCCGCGCTGGCCTCCCTGTCCCTGGGTGGGGCCTGACACTCACCCGTCAACGATGAGGGCTGCTCCGTAAAAGAGGCAGAGACTCCGGAGCCCTTCAAGCTGTGGTGGGTGGGAGGGAGGAAAGGACAGATTCACAGGCGTGTGGCAGTGTCATTTGCTAAATGCCACCCGTGTTGGTTTAATCATCTGAGGTGTTAGGCAGGTCTGGGTGCCAGGCTGCACTCCCGGACAGCAGCCAAAGTCAGTTAATACCAGGGAAGGAGGGGAAGAACAGTGGGAGGAGGCAGATGGGCAGTGACGGTGAATTGGGGGGTGGGGACAAAAAAAAAAAAAGGCAGGGAAAAGAGAAAGAGAAGGAGGAGAGAGAGAGCAGAAGCAGAGACAGACACACACACACTCAGAGCTACTGGCGTCCAAACATCCCAAACTCAATGCAGAAATCAGGAAGTTCCAGCTGTCCTCAGGATGCCCTGTGGGCCGAGCACCAGCGTGCTGGCCCCTGACATCTGTTGTCTCGTTTTAACAAGGGCCGGGACAGCCCAGTGATCAGGGCTGTGGGCTCCAGAGACCAAACAGAGGTCCAAATGCCGACACAACCCCTTCCTTGCTGAGTAACATCGTGAGGCAAGTGAATTAACAGTTCTGTGCTCCACTTTCCTCATCTGTAAAATGGGAACGATAACACCCAACCCCACTTCAGAGAGGGTCCACGAGAGGATTAAGTGTGTTCAGACAAGAAAAAGGCTTCAGCAGGGCCTGGCCAGCCTGAGCCCCAGCGAACGCCGGCTGTTCTGATCAACTCCCCCCACAGCCGTGAGGCAGGGGCTCTGACGCCCTCTCTGCAGCTGAGGCAGGCGGGGCTCAGGTGGTTAAGTGACTTGCTCATGGTCACTGGGTCAGTCTGCTAGGGCTGCCGTGACGCATCTCCACAGACTGCGTGGCTTGCACACTAGAGATTCATTTCCTCACAATCCTGGAGGCTAGAAGTCTGGGGTGAAGGCGCGGGCAGGGATGGTCTCTTCCGAGGTCTCCTCCTGGGCTTGCAGCCGGCCCCTGTTCCCTGCATCTGCACATGTCAGGCCGCGTCCTAATGTCCTCTTCTCCTAAGGACACCAGTAGGACTGCACTAGGGCCCACTCACATGGTCTCATTAACTTTACCTCTTTAAAGACCCTATTTCCAAGTACAGTCACCTTCTGAGATACTGGGGCTTAGGGTTTCGACATGTAAATTTGGAAAGACACAACTCGGCCCACAGTAGTCACGGAGCTCTCCTGGTCCAGGCTGGGGAAATCAGAGTGAACAAAGACCAAATCCTGGGGGAAACCGTGGCTTCCCCCTTCTGCCTAGAATTGGGCTACAACTACACGACGTGTCCTATTCCTTCTCTCCTCTGAGAAACCAGAGGGGACCACGGTGAGTATATCTCCTTCACCCCCAACCCCTGGACCTGACCGTGTGCTGGGCCCGGGTGGGGCTCAGGAAATAACTCCCCAGTGAATGACAACACTGCTCATGCTGCCCACAGCCCCCCACGGCACAGGCGCTTTGTTAGGGATAATAAAACAGAGGGAGAAAGTCACCTTGGGACTTGAAAAACCTGTCACTCAACTGTCAAATGCCTTTTCTTTAGACTTCCAACCCCAGACGCAGCCTCTGGTAGGAGATCAAGACACACTTAACGATGGTCAGAGACATCCAGACACCTGTCCCAGGTGTCAAAGGCACCAAGAGGCAGGGCTGGGTGAGACACTGGCTGTATCCACCATTCTCCCAAAGCTAAGCTAAGCAGCAACTCCTATGCCCACTTTAGAGGTGAGAAAACTGAGGCTTACTGTGTGCCTGGCCCTGGGTTGAGGAGGAGGGAAAGAGAAGAAAACACAGCAGAAAGGGCAGTTAAAAAGGACAGACTGTGGGGTTTCAGGAGAAGAGAAATTTCAAAGGACTTGTTTATAGTTACGTTTTCACCCAGACTGTTTTTGTCAACCTTGGGGAACAGTAATTATCTCTTTGCTTCCATCAACTTCTTTGCCATCCCCTTGCCCAATTCTTTCCCAAGATGCCAGAGAATAAGAGTGCAGACATTAAAAGCCAGATGTTCAAGGTTTTGAACCCATTTAACCCAGCTGTGGGGCTGGGGGTGAGCTACCTAACCTCTCTGAGCCTCTGTTCCCTCATGTGCAAACTGAGGGAAAAACTCAGCTAACTGTTACGCAGAAAGAAAAGATCGGGTACCTGCCACGTGACAGGCCTTCCACGAGGGACCACCCTTGTCATAGACAAGAGGTACATCATGAAAAAGCAACCGCGGGTTTAACCTGTGCAAAGGCACTGTGAAAACAAGAAGCATACATTTTGATAAATATTTACTATGTAAATGAACAGAACTGACACCAGAGCCTGCCGCTTGGAGGAAACTGGGGAAAGGAATTCAAGAACAAGGTGGAAATGGCGGAGGGAGGAGGAGGGTGGAGGAAGGGAGCCAGGGCCTTGGGTCAAAGGCAGGCTGACTAGTGCTGGCGAGGAAAGCTGGGACTTACTTTTCTGGGATTCTAGGGATTCCAGCCAGGTGAGGTCAATAACAGATCCTGTCAGATTAAAGAAAGGCATTACTTTGACCCCTGTGCACGGGCTCTCAGCACAGATGTCACTCTGTACTCAGTTTCCTGGTATGTAAAATGCAGATAATAATACTGTCTGCCTGCCCAATCGCACAAAGCTCTTACAGGAGGCTACAGCACACAATAAGTGCTCAATAAATGTGAGCTCTTCTCTCTATTCCCATTTAATAGTATCACTATCATTCCTCCATGGTCTCTTTTCTTCCCTTGTCCTGAAAATCGGCACTTTCTCAGAGACAAACTACAATTACCAAAGCAATGAAGATGAACACAGCTTCCTGTCTATTGTGAGTGATGAGGCCACCTGGAAACATCCGGGAGTCTGGAAGATGCTTTCTTGGCATTGGGTTCTCCTTCCTGCAAACACTTAACCCCTTCTCCCTTTCCCCCACTGGACTACAGGGCCCACAAAGGCAGAACCATGTCTGTTTTGCTTAATATGACATTCCTAGCACTTAGGACAGTGTCTGATAAATTAGGCACCTGGTACCATTGATTGAAAGACTGGTACCAAACAATCATTCAAATTTAGGGGAATAAGCATGAACAGAGAGGCCAATCACCGTGAGTTCTCTCTCACGCACATGTGGCCTGTACCCCAGCAGACCAGCAGCAATTTGGCCTGCAGGAGTCTGTACCCGCTTCCCAGCCAGCCCTGCCTTGGTGCAGTGCTTTGCTCTTCTCCAAACTCCTTTGTATAGTCAAGTGTATCACTAACCCTTTCTCCTTCCCAGCCATGGTAAGGTGTGTAGCTTTAGTTCCTTATGACAGAGAGAGAGCTCCTGGGTCTCTCCCTGGGACATAGAGCTAGCAGGGGACAGCAAGAGTCCAAGAGGTCAGGCCTTTTGCCTCTATGTCCTGTGCTGATTAAAGTGCCAAGTAATGCTGGTTAGTTGAAGGAAAAAATGAATTGATGGGAACAAGTGTGTGGTGTGATAGTTTCCCAAAAGAACTCAGTGCTGTCCGTGGCTACATTGTAGAGAAAACTGCCCAGTAGGAGGTCCAGAACTGACACCCACTGGCAACAAAAGCGACCTGGGAAAGGGAATCATTTCAGAGAAGCAATGGATGAGACCCTGCCTACCTTCCCAGCAGTCAGGGCCCAGGCAGGAGGACAGGGCAGATTCCCACTGCCTTTGGGGGTCCTTCCTCACTGGGTGGGGAAGGCAGGAGGCTCAGCCCCGTTAGCAGTCAGGGAAACTACCAGAAACTGCATCTCAACCGTGAGACTGGCAAAAACGGGAAAATCTGACCCACCAAATGTGAGCGGCAAGGTGAGGAAAAGGGGCTCCTGTGTCCAGTGGTGGAAGTGTAACTAGAGTGACTAATTCTGATAGCATCTTATGAAACAGAGAGGCAGCAATGTTGCCTCGGGGTGGAAACCCTGGAGGAGTTCTCAAACAGGTGCCCTAGCACAGGCACCGGGGGATCTTGCTCCCAGCAGTGTTTTTAATATGGAGGGGGTGGAGGGAGGGAGAGAAAAGAAAAGAAGAGGAAAAAAAATGCATCCAGCACAGTATCTCACAATAAGGTAATGGATAACTGGCCCTTGAAAACTGCTCAGCAACTGTGCATTGTTCATTCCCTTCTGACCCAACCTCCCCCCACACACACTCACCCACCCACTGCAGGGTCATTTTTATGTCTTATCAGCCTATTGCCTTGACCCCCAGGGGAAAGTAGAATTCACACATGAAAAAAGAGGGTCACACTCCCCGGAAAGCTTTTCAGTGTCCTTTGCCCAGGAGAGGTTCCCATTACAACTGGGCCTAGACGTCAGCCATGAACCCAGGAAGGGAAGGAACCGCGTTCATTCCACTTAAACCAATTTGCCGAGCCCAGACAGCCGCTAAGGAGCAGCCTGCGCCCTCGGAGTCATCGATACCACTTTCCAAATCAAGTTACCAAATTGGTCTTAAAACCACTTCAAAGGGGCCAGGCTGACTGCACAAGCGAGGCATCCTGCTGGCCAGATGGCCGCAGTTCTTGCTCCTGGCATCCTCCTCCTTAGGATCAGCTGAAGAGGGGACACGCCAGCTGGCTGCCTTTGTCTCTGTTTGGTAGCCCTCCTTCCCCTGAATGCCCTGTCCTCCAGAATGGACTTGGGGCATCATAAAAAAAGAAAGAAAGAAAGAAACATGGGACAACTGTGGCAGAGAGACCCAAATAAAGGTGGACCTGTATAGATGGCCCAGCCCCAGGCATAATAGCCCTGTGAGGTTAGTATTCTTTTTTTTTTCTTTTCTTTTTTCTTTTTCTTTTTCTTGAGACAGAGTCTTGCTCTATTGCCCATGCTGGAGTGCAGTGGCATCATCACAGTTCACTTAGCTCACTGCAACCTCAAACTCCTGGGCTCAAGCGATCCTCCTGCCTCGGCATCCCAAGAACCTGTGACTACAGGTGCACACCACCACACCTGGCTAATTTCTTTCACTTAAGATTACTGAGAGCCTACTATGTGTCAAATTCCATGTTAGGATCTGGGGATGGTGCCCACGAGCAAGAACACTCTCTGCGAAATGCAGGACTAGAGTGCCTTCTCTCCCAGAAAGACAAACATCCTCTCACAAGTCACCAGATGGGGCATGGGGCATTTCCAGGCCCTCAGGCCCAAAGCCCCACAATAGCCCTTTCTTTTCTTTCAGGACCTCAGCAGAGAGGCTCAGGGCAGAACAGAAGTAGATCTGGGAAGATGGGTCACTACCCTCGGAGGGGAGGCCCTCAGGCAGGCCCTGCTTCCTGCTGGGATTTGATCCCTCAAACTCTAGGGAATAATAACCACAGTTAAAATGACAGTCTATAAAACCTCAGTGTTGGACTCAGCAGCTTCATTCTGAGCCATTCCAGAACAACCACTATCTAAACAGCACCCAGGACAGGAGAGCCAGTGCCCGGCTTCAAGGTGGGATTTAATCTAACAGTGTTTTCCACTGAAAGAGGATGAAGCTGGAGGCTCTAATAATTGAGGTTATACAAGGCACCAGCTGGTCATACAAGTCAGAATTTGAACCCAGCTCTACTGGACTAGAGCCTTTAACCTTGACACCAGGTGACTATCATTCATTTGGGTCACTAGCACATAGTGTGACCGACCCCAAGGGAGCCCTGCACACTCCCTGGGCCTCAGTTTCTGCGGCTGTAGAAGGAGGCATGGTGTCCCCCACGGCAGCCTCAGGGGGCCGTTACTGGGCGAAAGGGGAGAAGGGGAGTGACATCAGCTTCAGTGCACAGATATAAATTGGGCACCTTCCCCCTGGGCTATGTAGTCACTACAGGAGAGGAAGCATTCATGAGAGGCAGTTGTGAGTTAATAAGAACAGAACTGTTCCTGACTTCTTTCCTTTTGTCACAGGCAGACAAACCTGGGTTGAGGTTACAGCCTGTTGGCATGGGAGTCTGGGTCTCGGGATGCCTTTGGTAAGGGAGTCGTTCCCTGACCCCAAACAAGGGCTCACAAGTGCGGTGGCCTAAAGGACTGGTTCAAAGAGCAAATGGCCAGGAGGAAGTCAAGGGCTGATGATCCCTGGAAGGAGAGTGACCATCCACTTCCCAAAGGGGAAAATTCCCGCCCCACACCCCTGGCCTGGGGCCAGGCTGGTGCTGGACAAGGCCCTGGCCGGGGTGGGGGTGGGGGATCCTCCACTGAGTAGGATGCAGAAGAAGGACGTGCATCCCCCAAATCAGGAGAGCACGATTTGAAAAAGACATGATGACCAGGGTGTCCACATTAACTTGTAATACCAAAATAATAATAATAATAAATTTTTAAGAAGTAATACCCAACAATAGGAAATGAGAACAACAGTGAACTAGCTAAGTTAAACATGACATTTCCACCAGTAGAATAATGACAGCAAATACTTACTGAGGATTTACTAAAGACTAGATACTATTAGGTTGACCTTTTATAGATCAACAGTTGAATGCTGCCAATTTCATATAGTACAGTATAATACTTAGAGCATTTTACATGTATCAATGAACTTCATCCTCACGGGAACACTTATGAGGTGCTGAGGCAGGATAATACCTGCCACTCCTCCCTCCAAGAAAAAAAAAAAAAAAGAGAGAGAGATACTGATGCCCTGGAACCTGTGAATATGTTACCTCCCAGGACAAAGGGAACTTTCCAGATGGCATTAAAGCTAAGTACCCTGAGGTGCGGATTATTCCCTATAATCAGTATGACCACAGTCCAATCACATGAATCCTTAAAATTGGAAAACCTTTCCCAGCTACGATCGGAGAGGTGAGAAGGAAGAAGGGAAAGAGATTAGAAATGTGAGAGGAACTGGACCCGCCACTGCTGGGTATGAACATGGAAGGAGGAGGCCGCTGGAGGCAGCGTGCAGCTTGACAGCCAGCGAGACAAGGGGGTCTCAGTCCTACCACCTCCAGGCACAGAATTCTGCCAACAATCGGAATGAGCAAGGACAGATCCCCACCCTGCAAGAGTCTCAGAAAGGAACATAGCTTGCAGACACCTTGATTTTAACCCACTGAGACCCACACTGGATCTCTGCCCTAGAGAACGGTACATTAATAAATGTGCATCCTGTAAGCACTAAGTTTGTGGCCATTTGTCATGGCAATCATAGAAAACTAATACACGGGATTAAGAGCATTCATAGCCACACTTGGGGTGCAGACGAGATGAACCATGGTGCCTTGGGTCACACAGCCAATAAGGGGCAGAGCTGCAGAACAGCTCTGGGACCTCGTGCCGTGCCACTCTGCTCCACCGTCTCACAGAAAGACAGCTCCAAATTGAGTCCCCAGCTTGCAACACAAAGGCTGTATTTTGGACTGACTTTACCTAGAGCTTGATTTTTCTTTTTAAATACAGTAATGATTTTAAATAATTAAAATGATTAAAAAGAATAATATAAAACAGTACAGCTGTAACTTGTCTCAGGAACACTAAGAGGGAAAATCTTGCCCTGCCCAGACCTGGATGACAGCAATAAAAATGAGGCAGGAGAGAACAGGCCTGGAAGCCCGCAGAGCCTGCCCACCTGCAGTGGTGGTGTTAAAACACTGAATGCGTGCATAGCAGCAGGTAAAGAGATGCTTCTCAAAGAGGTCATCTACTGTCCCCACTGTCTGAGCCTGTCCCCTGGGACCACATCCTCCCCAGACCGCCACAAAATGCAGGGTCCAGGCCTGACACAGGGTCTCGCATGCTGGCTGTATGCATCTCAATGGGTCAGACCTAAATATTCGAATATCACCTCCAAGAGAGCAGGGGGTGTGTGGAAAGCAGTGCTCCCAGCAGGCAGGTGACCTTGGACTTATCTACAAGAAAGGAAAAGTTCTCCTTTCCTCAGGCCTTTGAGGATCTGGGAAGTATGCAGGAAATGCATAGACCCTTAGGTCTGATTTTGAGCCTGTTTCAATCATCTCCTATTAGCACGTGGCCTTTCATTTTGCCGCTCCAAATCCTAGTGTCCCTGGCGGCCAAATGGGAACACTAAGGGAGCTGCCTGTTGTGCAGCACAAAGGAGAAAACCCATTGAATCAGCCCCAACTTAACTCAGCAAGTACCTTCTCAACAACTGTATGTGCCAAGGACACCCGGGAGCCTCAGGAAAAGGATCTGGGAAGTGTGGTCACTGCAGAAGCAAAGGGCACAACTGTCAGTGCCCTGGGAATCGAAGGCAGGCCTCGCAGAGCACAGCACTCTCAGGACACCCCGCACCTGGCTCTGATGCCTCCTAATGCAGCCTTTCTCCAGACACTTCACACTCCAGCCCGCCGGGCCACACCTGTCCACCTCTGCTCCACACCCCGTCCCCCTCAGCTCTGGCTGTGGTCCCAGGCCCCCTCTACGAAGCAGGTGTGCCTTACCCATCCCATATGAGGGTGCAGAGCCACAGGGCTGGCTAGGGAAGGGCCCCAGCCTGACCCCCGTACATGGGCCCTTCATAAATGTTGGTTAAATGAGAAGGAAGCTGGAGCTGGGGGAGGAGCGTCACTGGGTCACTGAGACAAACCCAGGCTCTTTCCTCCTCAATAACCACCAAGCCTTGGCCCACAGAAAGCTGAAGCAAGAAAACCCCCGGTCCAACCCGACAGCCCAATGTAACTTCACAAATAGAGAAATTAAATGCCACAAAAGGCAAGGGGCTTCTATGATATAATGCAGCCCCAAGTCACTGCATCCCTCCCAGCCTCAGTTTCCTCATCTATGAAATGGGCATGATGCTACCTGTCCACCTCACCAGGGGAGGGACCGCTCAAAGGGGAAACCCAGTGGGAACCCTCTTTGTGAACTCTAAGGTGCATCCTTCCGCATGACGATCTCACCACCAAAGAGAACCCGTGCACCCACCATACGGAGACCCTGGGACAAAATACCAAAAGGGCAATAAACCCAAGATACTGGGTATTTGTAAAAATTTTCATTCCTTCCCAGGGAAGCTTAAGTCTTTCTCTTCCGTGTATGCTGGTTTTGCAGCTTTGAGAACAAACGACATATCTTTTAAAGGTGTCATTTTTCTTTAAACACTTTAAGAAAAAAAAAATGTCAGAACCCCAAAGGGATCTTACATTTAAGCTGTTGTGTAATTTGTTTTGCCAGGAGTTTTCAAATACATATATATATTTTTGAAGCTACAGGGTATAACCCCAGGCAAGGCCACTGGTTCTCATCCCTAGCCCCTCAAAACTCTGGAAGCATCTCTCATTTTCATCTTGAGCAGCTGCCCTCCAGGAATGTGTGATGGATACAGCTGTTTGAAATGAGTAAGCCTCATCTTCAGCCAAGAAGAAACAGGATGCCATTTGGGTCTCTCTGTCCCAGGACAGGACTTCCTCAGGGGCCTGAGCCATGTGGGGGCCACATACTTTCCCTGGAAAAGTGCTGAGATTTTCAACTTTGCTCACACTTGATTAGGAATTGTCATCTCCCTGCCCTAGGCACTGCTTCTGGAATGATGTGAGCCCCACTCCAAACCACACCCCTATGCAAAGCCGTAATCTCTGAATGGCTCTGTCCCTCATAAACACCCTGGGGAGGTTACTTGAAGAGGCTACAACGCCAGTGATTTGCAAGCGTCTTCAGCCCTAGTGAGAGAGACTGGTCTTGGAAGAACCAGAGCGAGAGCCAGGTGAGGAGAAACAGAGACTCCAGTGCTGGCTTCCAAACAGGCTTTGAACTAGACAGGGCATGTAAAAAGGTCATGATCTGGCATGATCGAGACGCCTGGGTTCAAATGTCAGCTCTGCTACTTTCTCAGTGAGACTAAAAAATGTCTTACCTCTCTGAGCCCGGGGTGTGACTTCTGTAAACCAGGAGTAGTAAAAATGACCTCAGCTGATGCTCACAAGGATTGAAACAGATAATGCAGCATCACATCTCAAGGCTTGGACTCCAGACTTGGCGGTTCTCTCGCCCCTGCTGTCAAACCACGGGGAGAGGCAAAGTGGGTGCCCACAGCAAAAGGACTGAACCGGATAACTCAAGACAATTACCAAGTGGGTGATGCAGGCTGCAAGCCCAAGCGGGTCCATGATGCAGCCTGGACTTAAAACGAGGACCGGGAATTGGACCACAGCACTCATTTTCCTATAGAAAAGGATATGCAAATCCTTTTCTGTGCAAAACTCTCCCGAGGCACGTGTGTGAGCATACATGGAGTTATGCCTTAGCCAGTCCCTCTCACCTAGAGAATCCAACCAAAGCATACAGGGTGTCTAGAAAGAAGCGGTTATTCTGTGGGGCGGGCAGCTCCGCAGAGGTGGGAGCTGTGCCAGGTCACATGGCTGGGAGGGTATGTTCCCAGCCAAGGGTTTGGAGTAAAGACCTGCTGAGGCTACATTCAGGGTGAGACTCCCACAAGCATCCCCCTCACCAGAAGCAGGAGAGGAAGCAGGAAGCAACCCTACAGGCTGCAAGAGCTGAGCAGCACTCACTGTCTTGTTCGGCTTTTGAAGATGGACATTCACCGGGGCAGGGGAGAGGGGAGTAGTGTCTCCAGGGCCAGAGCGTGGGGCAGAGGAGGCATGGCTCTAACGCCAACCGTGTTCAAAGAGCTGCTGGCCAGCATCAGGGCAGCCATAGGAAGCCAGAAGCCACACCCAGCAGCACCTTCCTCCTTTCTGAGAAAGACCATCAAAGCAAAACAAGAACAGCTGACAGGGCGGGGTGCTCCTCATCAGAAAGAGGAGAGTTCTAGCCTGGGCACTTCAGAGCTTCAGTTCTGCTTAGAGAAAGCACTGTCTGTCCAACTCTTATCTCAGGACCCCTCCTCGTGGAGACCCCGACCACCCTCGCCCGGGCATCTGGCCACCCCTGACAAAGTTCTCATTCTCAGGCCCACAGCTCCCACTGAATCAGGAGGCTACCAAGTCACCCCAGCTCTCAGTCAAATCCACCTGAAACAGAATGGTCGTGACAGCCAAGATGGCCCAGGTGTGCACTGCACACTGGATACTATTTTATACCCTTTATGGAGGCCCTGACTCTGATAAATGTTCACAATGACCCTGCGGGGTAAGTATGATTGCTGTACCATTTTACAGGTGAGAAAACCGAGGTTTCACAAGGTGAAGGAACCTCCCGCAGTTGTGCAAGCAGACCCATGCTCTGTGCCACCGGAACACGCGTGCCTCACCTTCTCCTGGGCTGTGGACCAGACCCCGGGGTTTATACGTGACTCTGACATTTACCAGCTGTGTGACCTCGGACAAGGCATTTCATCTCTCTGAAACTTCACTTCCTCCTCTACAACAGTGGATCATAACAACACCTGCTCTGCACAAGCCATCTTAGTGTGGATGAATGAAAACACGCACCCAAGGGAAGAAGTCACACACACACACACACACACAGAGAGAGAGAGAGAGAGAGAGAGAGAGAGAGAGAGAGAGAGAGGCAGAGAGACTGCTCTGACCTCTCTAAATACGCAATGAGTTAACCTCCAGAGGCAAAAGGCACACGAAAACACCTTAAGATAAATACCCACTGCTGTGTGGAGCCAACCAGAATATAGATTATGTTGTTTTCTTCCTTCTGAGGGGAGAGGCTTAAAAGAAGAAGAGAAAACCTAGGCAGGCCTGGTTAGATACTAGAGCTTCCAGATGCAGCAGCTAAAACAAAACTCTCCAGGGTTGTTTTTATCCCAAGCCCATCTGGCCCCAGGAGCCACCAAAGTAGCCAATGCACAAGCCATTATCAGTTCCAGCCCAGGTCCTCACTCTCCAGGAAACTGCTGACAAGTTAAAGTCAAGAATTTAGCAGCTTCTTAACTTTCCCCACACCCCTGGAGGCAGATAGACCCTTACCCAAAAGACCAAAGTCTCAGTCCTGTTAGAAAGCTCCCAAGGGAACTCGTAAACAAATGTGGCAGAGATAAGACGGCTGGGCTGCATGAAGGAGTCAGTCTGGAATCTGCAGCCCAGAAGCTGGGAGAAACATCCCCATTCACACTTTCCTGATCTAAGACCATTGGGGTGGGGGGACCCTAAACAAAGGCTGGCCATCTCTCCCTCCTCCATCCTTGGCAGGCCCCTTCCAAGGATCGCTGAGGCACTCGGACCTGCTCACTTCCACCAGGAGCCCAGATCGCACAGAGGAAAAAAAGCCCCAGAGTGAAGCCTTCCAGTGGCCCAACGTCTCAGTGGGCTCCACCCCAGGCACTGCCACCAAAGGACTGCTGGTTTGACAAAGAAGAGGATGGGGCTGTCTTGTTAGCGCCCTTTGCCAAGACAGAGACCCAAAGCAAAGTAGGTGTTTAATAAGTTTTTGTTAAATGCTTGAAAATGCATGAACTTTCCCCCAAGAAATAATCGCATGGAGTCACCTCTACTCAGTGAAATGCCCAACCAGACACTGAAGCGTCTCTGCTCCTTTGCAAATATGAAAGACCTTTTCTCAGTCACCTTAGCTGACGGCCACCACTAGGGAAAAGGAGACACAAATGCAGTGAAAGGGGCTCAGTGCTGTGCCCTGCAGCTTAACTGACGGTTCCATCGGCTAAAACACTGACTTGTGAGCAACATGCAGTTCCGCCAGCCTTCACAGCCAACTGAGAGTTTGCCCTGGGGCTGCCACTCGCTCAGGGCTTCAAGAGCCCATCACATTTGACCCTCTTGCTTTTACAGACTGAGACAATCATTCCCCTTTCACGGATGAAGAGCCCAGGACTTAGAGAAGCTGGTAGAAAACTACAGAGGCAAGAGTCCCACCCCGCTCTGCCCAGCTCCCAGGCCCAGAGAAACAGAACATCCTCAGACTCTAGGTGACCACACACCATGCAGATGTCTCCAGGGTCCCACCACCAAACCCGGGAAGACGCCATCCTGCCCCTCCAGGCATGTGGGCACCATGCCCTCGCTAGTCTCTCTGTCTCCAACTAGCTCACCCTGCACATGGCACACACACACACACATACACAGGGTCTCTACTCTATGAGAGTGCACCCCACAAGGAACTAACCCATGGGTTTGTGTGTCTCTCTTTGAAAGCTGAGTCGTCTTTCTAAATCCAGGACGTAGTAGTGCCCAAGACATAAAAGGCACTTTAAAAATATTAGTGAAACTGAGTTACCGAATGGATTGATTCCCATCTATAAAAAGGCAATAATACTACCAATCTCCAGGGTTGCTGGCAGAATAAAATAAGATAACCCATGAAAAGAACGGCTAACTAAGGTCTAGATTGTTACAGATAACTCCCTAATTCCTGACAACCCTTATGATTGATAGAAGAGAAAGATAACCTAGCACAACACCCCCCGTGCATTGGGAACAGATATACATATGTGTGTACATGTATGTGTGTGTGTGTTTATAGACAGACATGTGTATATCTATGTATCTACATGGATGGATACACTCTACTGAGATAGAGTGATTTATTTTAATTAGTGAGGGGAGAAGGGGCCTTGAGTGTGGATGGTGAGGCTGAAGCATGGTGTCCATGAGACACCATGTCTACAAACAGCTCATCCACACAGAGTTCACCGGGAGTCAGTGATGTGCCACAGAAGGCCGGGCTCCTCCATTTGCATGTGGAGTTGGATGAAGCCGGTACCAAGAGGGGAGTAAACAGGGCAGATTGACTTTAGTGCTCACCTTGGAAGTCTCGTAGCCAGGACAGAAAGAAAACTCATGGGACGACAGTTCATGCATGGCCTATATCGTCTGTGCGCCCTTGGGGTAATCCATCTCCGACTTCCCAGCAGAGGCCTTCATTCATCCCTCTGATGGGAGAGGGTCAGAAAGGAGAGAGGTCAAACCCAAAGCAGGCACCGGTTAGGAATTGGGGAGCAGTGGAAACACAGACAGACTGCCCGCCTGAGACCCAGCCCACCCCAGGGTCTCTCTCTCCGCCTGGCTGGGCCCTGCCTGCCTCGGACAACAGCATTCCCAGCAAAGAGGCAGGCCCGGCTCCTGACGTCCTTGCCCTTCCAAACCCCAGACTGGCCATGGCCAAAGGCCAGCCCTCCCTGGTGGTGTTCCCCAGGAATCTGGAGAAAATTCAATAGAGGAAGCCTGGGGATGGAGCCGGAGGAGGAAACGGGGCAAAGTGGCCCTGCCAAGTTTTCCAGAGGAAATGAGTAACCCGTTGTTGTGCTGTCACACAGAGCCAGGCAAGGAAGTGGCATTGTCTGGGGACCAGCCGCAGGGCCTTACATAACAGGCACCCCTCTCACTTTCTGGCCCTGGCCGTATTTGGGGATTGGCAAAAACATCTGATGAGCACCTCCAGCCTGTGTAAACACTGCCTTTATTAGGGTGGTGAAGAGGTCTGGACGGGAGTTCTGCTTGGCTCGGGGCTAAGAGTGAACTCACACGTCCTCATCCTGCCGGCACCCATCCATTGGGTGGCAGTGCTGCCCGGTGGTTAGGCACCAGCTCTGGTGCCAGGTTGCCAGCATCCACCCGGATTCCACTCCACCACTTTCCAGCTGTGTGATTTGAGCAAGTTGTTCAACTGCTCTGTGCCTTGGTGGCCTCATCCACGGAATGGTACTACCTGACCTGAGTCCTAGGGTTACTGAGGGTGAGCAAGGATCATACATGTATGTGCCTCGAAAAAATAAGCTTCCAATGATGTGCCAGTTGGGGTCCTAGAAATAAACACTGCATGCCCCCACCTCCAAGACACAACACCGAGTAAGGAGAAGGCAGCGTCCTGGGGCTGCAGTAGAGTCTGCACAGAGTTTAGGCACCGGGTAAAGGAGAGGCAGAGTGGTCACTTCCCTCAGACACCCTGGAAACGAAGTGGACAAGGACTCTCCCTGGAAGCAGCTCATGGAGGAGAGAGGCACCGAAATAAGAAACACCAAGTTCTTGCTGGAGGCACAGGAAGATGCCAGCCAATTTAACAACATCTTTCAATTCATTCCAATTCAACTCATATGGTCACGGCCCATGATGTCATGATGAAGACAGACAGAATATGCTACAAGGGAGTGCTCTGCACACACATCCCTGGGCATGTCAGTGCGTGGGTACCACGGAAGGGAAAGACCCTTCATGCCCTGGGAACCAGCACCTTTGAGCGCCCTGGTAGGGCTCCTGCATTCACTGTGCAACTTCCAATTCACAACAACCTGTTGAGGAGGATGTTATCACACACGCACACTCATACCTCGCCCTGCTTTGTTTTGAAAAATGAGGAAACTGAGGCACACAGAGGTTAAGTTCCCTGGCTGAAGTGAAACCCTGAGTAAGTTTAAAGGGTCAAAATTCAAATGCAGGTCTGTTTTATTCTCTACTAAAGAGAGAATAAAACTGCCCCCCCACCCCCCGCCCCACTGGTTGGTTGAATTTTTGTAGTTTTTTAAATTTGTGAAATAATCACAAACTTGTCCAAAGTTAGGAGCACAGGGCCAATTCTTTCCCCCTACACCATGTGGCAGGAAGTGGCTGACCTGTTGCCCTGCCACCCTAGAATATATCCACGTGTATTTCCCACAGCAAATGCATTCTCCCTGGGAAGCACATTCCGTAACACATAGCACAGGAAGCTGACATGGGTACATAGCTCACATCTAACTCACAGCCCACCAGAGTTCTGACAATTGTCCACAACCACACTGCACATGTAATAGCCACATCTCTTCAGTTTCCCTCAGTCCAGAACTGGTCCTCCATCTTTCCTAACTCTCATGACCTTGACAATTCCGAAGATTATAAGGCAGTTATTTTGAAGCATGTCCCTTAATTTGAGTTGGTCTGATATATCCTCACCATTAGATTCATGTTATACATCTTTATTAACTTCTTTTTTTTTGCATAATTGCAAAGCAAGCGTGGAGGGGAAGATTTCCCGGAAGAAAGTAGATCATTTGAGTCAACTGTGATGACAGCCTTCACCCAATCGTTTGTAATCAGGCGAGACAAAACGGTGGAGTAGTTTATGGCTTAGGGAGGGACGGAGAAGTCTCTCCGTCTGGGGAGGGACTACAGTCTCTACACAGCCCAGTGGATCTTGGTATCCTTCACTCATGCCAGCTTTGCTTACAAATAATAAAAAAAAGAAAGAAAAAAGAAAACCCTCAGAGTTCAGCTTAAAAAGACCTTTCATGCAATGCCAGGCCTCTCCCTTTCCCACCCCCCGCCCCCACCTCTGTCCCCAAGTACAATACATATGTTTATCTTGCTTCTAAGTAGGGGTATATTAAAATACTTGAGGATTTTCCCCTCCTAACCCTGGCATGCTGGCTCCCACCGCCTGCGCAGCCACATATCATGAAGTGTAAAAGCAACAGTAAATTATGGCTTTCACAAACACAGGGATCTTTCCTGAGGTTGGACGGCGCATCACTTGAAAGGCTGACTTTCTTCAAACTTCCAGGAACTGAGTGGCCCAGAGCCCCGTCTATTTAAAGGTCAAGCCAGCCCTGCTGTATTTGGAGGGCTGCCTCGGACACAGGCTTATTCTCGGCCCCTCTCCGCAGCCACCGCAGCGGGCCAGGCTGTGAGCAACATTGTGTCCCTTCGCAGGGAGGCGAAGGAGGGCCAGAGACAGGGGCAGGGCTGGAAAGAGATGGAAGACTGGAGGTGACCAGTCCCCTGCCCCTTGCCTGGCACACCCCTTTGGGGGATAGGGTGGGGCGATGCTGGTTGACCCAGAGAACTGAATCCTGGAAATGAGCCTAGCACTGAATTATCAGGAACGTGATGGTCTTTTTGGTCCCACTTTTAACTCAGCACTCCAGGCCCTACTGATGAGCAGATGACAAAGAAGACTTTATTTAGGACCTTCTCCATAGGTCTAGGGACCACAGCAATGGGATTTGGCAGCATGGGAGAGATACATTAGGCTCAACTCCAGATATAGCATGGGTAAGTGGAAATTTATAGCCCGGGAGCAGGGTAGGGGTCAGTGAATAGAAAATTACTATGAGGAAACATCGGGGTAAGGAGGGTTCTGGCTTAAGTCAACCTAACAGGATTCTTGCTGAAGACGGGCTTGGGGCTCAGGTGATCAGATACCACCTGGACGATTGTGGAGGATGAAGAATCCAATCAGACATCAAAGATGATCAGATATCAAGGGCAGGGGGTCCATGCCAAACTGTCTTAGTACAGTGCTTTACTAAAACTGGATTTTACCAGGACATGCATAGACAGGCCTAGGAGAAAGTTCAGGAGCCTGATTAAAGTTTGATCGAGCAAAGAATCTTCATCAGTGGGTAGCAGAATGTGACCCCTGTACCTTTGCAAGGCAGCCAGAGGGGACGGCAGCCCCTCTTGCCCACCGACCACATACACAATCTTTTCAAAGGGCTTAACCCTTAGCTTGGTGTAAACTTACACATTTCTGTATGTATTTAATTCCGTTCCATATCTGCTCCCTCTCCAAACCGCTGGTCAAGTCGGAGGACGCCAGGGAGTGAGAAACATGCCAAAAAAGCACCTATGACGTGCACAGGGGTCTACGGGTGGGTGGTCCATGCAGTTTACCTCTGGGCCGTTCAGTCCTTTGCCTAAAGTCACCCCGCAAGCAAGGGACGGGGCCAGAATCCCAATGTCACTCTGTCTGACACCAGCCACACTCTTTTATTTCATGACACCCTCCACACACCCCCCACACTGTAAAGTCAGCGATGGGGTCAAGAAGACAGGCTCCTCAGCCCGTGCCATCCAAAGTAGTGCCATGCAGGGAAGAACTGGTCCTCCCTGAGGGGCACCCAACAGGGCTCGTGGAGGAGGTGGCATTGGAACATCGCCTTCAACAGGGCTTCTGACAGGTTAGGGAGACAAGTAAGAGCTGCCCAAGAGGAAAGTACAACGTGGAGCAAAAGCAACGCACCCAGAAAAGAGCCTGGATGGGTGGTAACAAGTGGTCGGCGAGGCGGAAGCCGAAGTGGCTCCTTCCGGACGTCTTCCCAGCCTCTGCGCACTGAGCACCGGCCGGTCCCTGTGCTTCATCACCAACCCAGGTAAGTTACTTCTGATCTTCACGACAGTGGGAGAAACAGAGATGACTGGTCCAGTTTTCCAAGCGGAAGTCCGAGGCCAGGGAAGTGGCCACTACCTGGCCTGGCTACCGAGAGGCAGGGCCCGGACTGAAACCCTAGGCTGTTTGGTACCGAGGCCCGTGAGCTTCCCACACACCCTACCCAAGTCCTTTTCTCCGTGCTGCTGAGGTCATTGGCAGCACAGGAAAGGATGCTCGCGGGGAGCCGTGCCAGGACTGTGAGTCAGTGCAGACCTCTCCCAGTGTCCGATTAGCCTGAAAAGACTTGGAAATCAAAACCACCCAAACAAAACATTCATCGGGCCAGCCCAGGAAGCTTCTATTCTCTGGAATAGGAGTGGAAGGAGAAAGAGTGGGCAGAGGGTCTCTAAGACAGAAACGCTATCAGGGTGGGGTGGGGGGCACCCAAGAAAGAGAATGTGTCAGCAGACAATATCTGGGGGTGGGCAGCCCAGAGACAGAGCCTGAGATGAAGATTCTCACCGGTGTGGTTTGCTGGGGGCCTCCCCAGGAGAAAAGAAGCGAAGGAAACAGGACCAGCCAGGGAAGGGGCCGAGTAAGGAGCTGGGCTCGGCTGAAGGACCAGTTCAGGCGTCCCACGGGGAGCTCTGGAGCTTGAAGGGCATCCAGAAGCAGGGGGGAGCCCTCCGTACCCTTGAGTCAGACGGGACTAGGGCCAGGGAGTAGTGAGCAACTTCCCGGATGAGGCAGCTCCTGTGGGACAAAAGCTAATCTCCAGATTAGGGGGCAGCATGAATGTTAGCAGCTGCTGGTCTGGACAGCCGGGGGTGCGTGTGCCGGTCCAGTGAGGGGACCTGGGGCAGGATCTGATCGGTATCCACTACAGTTACTCACAATAAGTGACTGTGAGATGCCCAGGAATGATAACAACCCCATTTTTTTTAACATTTCCCGCACCCTGCCTGAATCAGCCTCTCAGATGGGTGTCAGAAACATCTGGGTCTCGGAGGGACAACCAGGACAGGAAAAGCAGGACCCCAGGGAGAAGAGAGCCAGACAGAGGCCGTGCCTGGAGAGAGGTGAAGGGAATAAGAACAGCACATCAGCGAGTCCTGCCTTCTCCCCCAGCCCCTAAGTAAAGTCAACATCTAATAGCAAATGAAAAAAGGGCTGAGAACACAAACTTACCTTCCACTCCCCCAGCCAAAAAAGTCTAAATGTCACAGAAGAGCCTATGAGAAATCTTTTCATGAGATTATATGATCTCATATTTCCAATTCATTAACAGACGGGCCTATCGCAGTGCCTGGTATACAGTTAGTGCTAAGTAAAAGCTGAATGGTTTGTCCCTGAACACATTTTAACATCCACCATGTGCTTAAAGATAATCTCTTAGATCTTCCCCATAGTAGAGGCTCTCCGTTGTGGAGCTGAGTTTGGCCTTAATCACATGACATTGGATCAGCCACATCATGATTTTTCAACTAGAGTTCTGCCATCTCCCAACATCCCTGGACAGAGGAATGGATAAGCAAAATGTGTTACATCCATACAATGGAATATTCTTCAGCCATAAAGAGGTATGGCGCATTGATTCATGCTACAACACAGATGAACCTTGGAAACATTGTGCTAAGTGAAAGAAGCCAAACACAAAAGACCACATATTGTATGATTCCATGTATATAAAATTTCCAGAACAGGTGCATCCACAGTGACAGTAGATTAGTGATTTCCTAGGGCTCGGGGAGTAGGGGGAAGAAGTGACTGATAAGGAATATAGTTTCTGCTTGGGTGACGAAAATATTCTAAAATTGTGGTGATGGCTGCTCCAACGCCATGAATATATTAAAAACTATCGAATTGCACACTTTCAATGTGTGAATTGCAGGGTATGTGAATTACATCTCAATAAAGCTGCTGTATGAAAAAAAAAAAAGAAAGGAAAAGGTTTGCTGTCATGTGAAGGAACAACAGTAACACCAGCAATGATGGATCCCAGAAATGTGAGTTGGTGGCTTCTAGAACAGGTCTGAACCACCCATGAACACAGAGACATGTGTCCCCAAACACATCCCCCCAAAAAGGAGGAAGAGAATGGCTGGTGCCCCCGCCCCCAACACCATGACAGAGGGGCCGCAGAGCAGACAGCCAGGAACTCTTATTTTGTCTCCTGCCCCGAGCAATTCCTAAACAGTGGGAGTTAAATATTTATAAAGCAGTCACTGTTTGTTTAATGTTCAATCTGTACTTGGGAAGCCTGATGCAGGGAAATGCTGAAGTGACAGCTGATTATACAAGCTGGGGAGAAGCACAGTGCACCAGGATCCTGACAGTTACCAGGACACTGGCCCTCACCTTCTCTCTCTTTTGTTTTCCAGCACAGGCTGCCTTCCTCCTCCTCAACATGCCCCTGGGTTAGGGGGAGGCGCCTGTGTTTAGTCTCCTCTTCCCAGCTCCCGTGGAATAAGACAAAATAACCGTTTTCACCAAAAGCTGCAGGGTTTCCTTGCTCATGTGCTGTGACCAGTTCCTGAAACTGGGATATTGTCGGAGCGACATCTTCCTTCGTAGAACCCACTGCACGTCTATGCCAACAGGAGATCCCACACAGAAAGGGGGACCCATGCCAGGACAGTGACAGTAACACACATAGACCAGGAACACTTTCTGAGGTCTCCTCCAAATCATCCTCATCCTGGTCTGAGCAATTCCGTGCCAGGCCCCAATCTGAGCACTTCACTGAGGACAAACGTTGGAACTCAACTCTCGGGCCTCACATCTGGCTTCTTTATTTATCAACTATATGACATTAACCTGCTCTGACTCTGTTTCCCCCTGTAAAACACAACTGAATGGCCCACCTGCTTCACCAGAGTTGCTTGTGAGCCTAAATAAGGTGGTCCTTTAAGGCAACTAACATTATGCAGCTAGTACGATGATGGCAAAAGTGACCACGGCCTCCTACCTCTGATTCCCAGCTCTGACCCTCATTTGGCTGTGACCTTAGGCAATTCCAGTCACTGAACCCAGCCCTCCTCACTGGCCTCATCAGCAAGTGAGATTAAGATATAATGAGATAAAATGAGACATATGATAAAATAATATAAAATGAGATACAGGATAAGATAAAGTGACGTAGGGTGAGGAAATGTTCTTTGTAATCTACAAAGCATTGCCCGAAATAAGGCGGGGGTTATCAGTGTTGCTGGTAAAGTACAAGGTCGGGAGACGGCCACTAATGCCTCCCCCAGCCCTGTGACCCCCAGTGACTTTTGGGGGCCTGGATACCTCTGAAAGTAGCCAATGCACAGGGATCTTATGGCTGCTGCATTGGGTGAGAGCTTTGCCAGATCTCCAAAGGGTCTTCCCATTCATTCTAGGAATCCTTCCCCAGCCTGGTTCCACCTGCTGGTCCAGAAATGAAGGCAAAGGTATGGGCCTGAGCTAAGTAGAGAGGGGAAGCCCTGCCCAGCCTGCTGCCCTTCCGTTTCCCACCATGTGGGCAGCTGAAGCCGGGGACACACATGAACAAGCAAGGTCTTCCTCCTCAAGGGGTCTGTGGAGGCACAATGAGCCAGACACACGAAGAAATCCCAAATGAATGCAGTGACAGAGGAAGGAGGTAGCTCAGAGAATTGCAGACAATGCAGGGAAGAGAGATCTAGGCAGCAGGAACAGCAGGAGCAAACACCTGGAAACAGAAACTTCATGGCAGGTACAGAAAACTAGAGGTAGAAAGGACCTTATTGGCCCAGAAAAGAAGCCATTTACATAAGGTCTAGATATTTAAAGTAGGCTTGGGGTGGTGTGTGTGTGGGGGGCTGTGGGTAGAGACAGTTTCCCTGTCTTCCAGGCTGGAGTGCAGTGGCACAATCATAGCTTAATGCAGCCTCAAAGTCCTGGCCTCAAGAGATCCTCCTGCCTTGGCCTCCCAACGTGCCAGGTGTACAGGTGTGAGCCACCACAACCAGCCTATTTTGAAAAACACAAACTGTCATCACCTTCTTCTGATTCCCAGCTCTACCCTTCATTTGGCTGTGACCCTGGGCAACTGCTGTCACTTGTCCTAGCCCTCCTCAGGGAGACTTTAACTTGAAAAAAGAAATAATTACAAATATAAACTATTTTATATGTATTAATACATAACTTATATGTTATAAATATATTATATATAAATTATAAACATAAAATAAGGTTCATCTGTCTTATACTTCACAACTTAAACTTGAAGTTAGAATTTCAAACCACACTCTACTTGTTAGGTTGTGCAAAGAACAAATCTCATGCCAAGGCTTTCCTTAGCGTACATTTTTTACAAAATATAAATTGCCTTCACTGCACTCCTCCATCATTGATCCAAAGGATCATTTTGCAAACGACCTTTCAGGGCTTCATTAGTTCTCCCCAGATCTTGCTTAATATTTTGATTTGTAAATCACTTTCTCTTGATTTGCCTGGAGAGCCATCATCTTTCCTTTCTCTTCTGTGCTGTTAACTGGTCGGACTCTGCCAGAGCCTCCCAGATCTTCCCCATGCAGTTCAAGGGGTCCCTTCCCGCTGCTCTGTCCCTGTGGAGCAAGCACATCCCTGTCTATGTCTGGCAGTGCGCTTCCCCCCACCAGGGCGCACCGTCCCACGAGGACGAGGACGGGGATTTGTGTCTACTTTGTGCCCCACTCGCTGTACCCTCAGCACCGCTCAGGGCCCGGCATCAGGAAGCAAGTCTGATTCAGGCAGCCTCTCACGGGAAACCCTGCAGCAGCGCACAACATGCAATTTCTGGCAGCCGATCCGCCTTGAAGAGCACAAGCCCTGTTACCCAACTCCACCACTGCCATTTCATTGGAAAAGTGGGCAACCAGAAAAAGCACCGACACCTAAATATCTTATTAGAGCTGCACGTTTCTTAGACAACCGAAAGATAGGATCTCTCTTTGGTCCACGGACTGGAGGTACAAATTGTCTTTCTTGCAAAATACACACTTTCACGAGTCAACATCTACAATTTCTGATTTCAATTTCTTTAAAGTAGTGCAAAAGTTAGTCACCTACAAAGCATATGAAATACAGATTCCTTACAGTTTTATAATTTTTCCCCATTTTTTATAGCTGTTTTGCCTCTAAGTAATTTGGTAGCAACTTTTTAGCAAATCAACATTAGCCATTCTTTCCAAAGTACTAAACTTAGTTTTCATGGAACAACTCTCTTTTTAAACTCAGTTGTCATCAGTTTATGTAATATTTAGTTACCAACACAACTAACTTTTGGCAAGCACACAAATCAACTGGCGGTAACAAGCCTTCCGGGCACGCCAAGATCAATAGCTACCATTTAGCGAGTGTGCCACAAAACACTGTTTTCAGCCTTTATGTGTATTAACTCATTTAATGCTCATAATCACTACAGAAGGTGGGTATTGAGAGTAGTCTGATTTTACAGATGAAGCATACAAGCGCAGAGAGGTTAATTAACTTGCTCAAGGTCACACAGCTAGTAAGGAACAGAACAAAGCCTTGAACTTGGGAAATTGGGCTTCGGGCGAGCCTGGGGCCTCGCTCAGTTTGCTTTCACAAAGGGAATGAGCAGCATCAGTTAATCCAGTGAGTGAGCCAAAGGGAGGTCAGTTAAGAGTCTCTGCTGTTCTTGCAGTGGACTGACAGATGTTTACAACGTCTGGCAATCAGTAAGTGACTGATTACCGTCGGATGTGGGTGGGCTGGACGTTAGCAGTGAGTTTATTAGTGCATATTTTCATGTTATGACAACTTCTGCCTCCCTGGGCAAGCCATGTCTGCAGGAACACAGATATGCAGGGCCTCCTCAATTTCTGCGTGGCTCGAATGTGAACTGCCATTGGGGAGAGGACAAGGGGGAGGCCGGGGGGAGAGTGGAAGGCCAGATGGGTTGGGTCAAGGAGTTTGGATTTAACCTTGTCTATAGATGCTTCTTCATGTTCAGTGACTGGCCAGAAAGTGCTACCTGCCTACTGCTGCCTCCTAGCAAAGGGGATAAGATTCGGGGAACCCCCAAACTGCTAGTCCACCAGGCAGAGCAGGAGGAAAGGGAAGAAAAACCCCAAAGTGGGATAGTGAGCCTACGGTGACGGCTTGGGGGCTTTCCTTCCACTTCTGACCTTCCCTGAGTCCCCAGGACACCCACCCTGTTGGATGGTGGGCCACAGGCGAGGCCAAGAGGCGGAGGGGGTGGAACGCTGAGCAGAGGCAGGCGGAGCGGAAGGTGGGACGTCTGCCCCCCAGCATCCTTCCCACTGCCCCGTGCCACAGTGGACAACAGAGCCTGGGGGGTAGCTTCTTAGGGGAGGGGGCAGACCCTCCCCAGACTGGAGGATGCATGCAAAACAATATATGCAATTTCACAGAAAGAGGGAGAAATGCTTAGCCCCACTCCTGAAACTCAGACAAACCGACAAAATAACTTTCCAGACTGGAGGGTTAAGAAGAGGGAGATGGTATAGACATCACCTCCCTGCTTCTTGAAATAATCAATATTAAAGAGGAATACAGGGAACTTTCAACACCTCAGCCTACTGACAAGGTGCTGCACTAGCATGCGCACACTCTACAGCTGCCCAAGCGAGACTTGAGGTGCAGCGACGTGTCATTAAAAAACAAAGAAGCCAAAAAAGACACCTTGGGCTTCACTGCTCCCTGTTGAGCAGAAATGGAGGGCTGGTCAGATTCCTGGTGCCCCACCTGCAATCACAGGCCAGCACGCACCGCCTTCACCAACCTGGTGGCTGTCATCTGGGAGGGGGACCCAGAAGATCAGAACCCAGAGAGCTGGGACAGAGCAGCCACGACCCAGCAGGAGGAAGAACACTAGAACTATCAACACCACCTTTCAGCGGTAGTGAGTACCCCATCAGTGGAGGCATCCCAGGGCAGACTGCACAGACAGGCGGCCAGGTTGCTGCAAGTCGGGGTTCCACTTATCTCGTGAGTGGTTAGAAGAAGCTGTCGCAGGGATTCTGAGCATGAATAAACTCTTAAGCACTTGCTCACTGCATTATGAATTGTGCAACCTAGTGTGTTTCAGAGACTCAAGTTATCTAAGCTCTTTGCCCTCTCCCTCTCTCCCTCTCCCTCTCTCCCTCTCCCTCTCCCTCTCCCTCTCCCTCTCTCTCTCCCTCTGCAAAGCTAGAGGCACTGTGTGGGTGGCATAAGCAAAGTGTCCCGTTCTTTCTTTGTGGAGTCATGCCGATCATTTCTGAAGAGCCTACTATGTGCTAGAACTGTATGGAACACTCGGATGAATAATGCAAGTCCCCAGCCCCAGTCCTCTAGTGCCTATGGCACAATGAGTCAAGTTCATCAATTAGACCAGAAGCCAATGAATATTCTGAAGGGCCTACGGGCTCCAGCCAGTGGATAAGACAAGTTGTGAAGGCCACAGTAGTTGGTGGTAACATTATTCTATCATTCTCACTGACAAATGAGGACAGAGAGCAGAGAGGATAAATGGCACTCAGCAAGCTAGTGGAGAATCCAGCGTTCCAGTTCAGCCAGCACTGCCCAGCTCCAAAGGGCACACTGTCTCACAGCTCTGCTGGACAGGATGGTACACAATCCCACACCCAGGGGAGCCCCCTCCGCCAGGAAAGTCAGAACTTGCCTCTGCTGTCTCCACTCCTCCATCCACAGCCTTCAAAGGTCATTCCACTGTTTCCTCTATATTTTGCCATCGGCCCAATTCAATTCCGGTGGCGCTGGCTGCCCCCAGGCATGCCAAAGACTGGCCAGGCTTTGATAGCAGAGATGAAAGGGAGTGCTGCAGTGCGTATGAGGTCTGAACACAAATGTCAACTGCTTTCATCAGGAAAACCCCAAATTACCCACTCTTACACACAGTCTTTCATCTGCTATGGGGCAAGCAGAGGCTGCTTATTAGAAACGCTGCCTTGTCCATAATCTCCCTTGCGGGGGACGGGGTTCAGGGGCAAACGCCAGCGTCACCCTCAGAATCACTGTGCTGCCTCACTCTCAGGGGCGGCTCGGCTGTTGGAAACACAGGCTCCACTCTGCCCTTGGCCACCGGATGCTGACTAACTGGACAGAGAGGACGTCTGTCCAGGCCAGCTGCCACCACTGCAGAGGGCAGGCTCTGCCAGCAGACGCCCGTCCCCAGAGCTGGCTGCTGGTGTGCTGGGCCAGCCAAGCCACCCCTGTGTGCCTCCCCCACACACAGAGGGCAGCTCCAGGAAACAGAGGTTTGGGACCGCAAACTAACTGTACAGGAGGACTGACCGGCCCCTCTATTTCTTCCTTCTTTCTTTCTTTCTCAATCTCCAGCAAAGCCGGCAATTGAGAACTCCACATCACAGATTCCTGTGGCTTAAGGGGGCCTCTTGAGGTCACTGGTGCTGCTCCCCTGCATCAAGACTGGCCTGTCCTGGAGTCACTGCAGAAGGCAGGTCTTAATCTTCATTAAAGGGATCTTGAGAGGTTGCTGGTCTCCTCTGTTGCTGTCAGAGCAGCCTACACCTTTCTGAATCACCGTATTCATTACATTTGATTTTCCCTGTTTATTTCAATATCTATCTCCCACTTGTGACTGTGAGCCCTTGAGACCAGGGGATGTTTTAGCCTTCTCTGTGTCTTTGTGACTTAGCATAAGGCCTGGTCCAGAAGACTGGTTAGTAAATGTAGGTGGTGGGTGGTGGGTGGGTGCATACATGAATAGGTGGATAGATGGACGAGTGGATGGAGGCACAGGCAGAAAAGGGAAAAGAGAAAGAGAAGAGAGTTGCAATTAGGGGCTATCAAACACACCCATTCTACACTGCCCAAGGCATGGAAATTTTGGACCAAAAGGGGCTCAAGAGATCCCCTAAGTCTTACCCCAACTCCTTACTTTGCAGATGAGAAAACTGGGACTCCAACACGAATTGCCTTGTCCAAGGCCAAGTGATTGAAGGTGAGAGAATCCACAGTAACAACTAAGGCTTTCGGCAGCCTCCATCAGAAAAGATAAATGACAAGCCACCCTGCTATCAGAACCTAAATGACACTTGCGCTCCCCTAGCTTGTACGTGGAGAAGCGCTGCCTCTTACCTGCATCCCAGAAAGCTTCAGCTAAGGGCTGCTAACAATGGGATGGAATCAAGAGGAGGAAGGACCCCGGAAGGAAGAAAGGCAAGTCTCCCACCATTACAAGCCAAGCTTAAGGTGACGGCCCACAACATCCGACCAGGAAGGCCAGTCCTCTGTGCTTCTGCACCGGATCACAGCCCTCGCCAGGTTGAAGGGGCAACAAGGCTGAGCACTTGGATCTTCCTGCAATAATTCCTGCTGTGAGAAAAAAAGCAGCCAAAATCCAGAGACCAGAATGACACCATCATCTCCCATTATGGTGAATACAGACCTATTTCCTAACAGCAGATTGTGCATTCAGTCCCGGGCTGAGTACACACAAAGGACAATAAGAAGTCTAAATCCCCAACAGGCCCCCAATTTAGGTCACCAACCTACTGCTCATTCATCCACTTGTTCATGCAACAAATTATTGAATAACAACCACATGCCGTGGCACTAGAGTTTGAAGTTTAGGTCTGCTCTCTGCTGAGTACACAAGAAGCTTAAACTTGATTCGAAGAGGGAACATCTAACAGTAACCACCATGCACATCACTCAGGTCTGCATGCGTGGTGCTTTTCCATTAGCAATGCACTTGCTGGGACATGGATGTGTTTCATCCTTACAGCAACACCAGAGACAACATGGCATGAGTGTTCTCATGCTCTCCCAATGCACGCTTAGGGAAATTGAGGCACTGAGGGTTGAAGACACTCATCCGTGATCATATAGTGAAACAGTGACCCAAACGCTCATATTTTGTTTTCTTCTGGCTATATATCTTTGCCCCCGTGTAAGTGGGATGTGAGGGGTTCGTGTTGGCCTGGTGGCCAGGATGGGAGAGCAAAGAACATGATTAAAATGGGCTCAGAAATGGGACCCACCAGGGAAGCTGGACAAGGTCAAGAGGAGGAGAAAGACTGTCCTGTCCAGGACTTAACCCCACTGAGACCTTGGCCTGTCTGAGTAGGTGATTTCAAGACATCAGTGGCCAGCTGTTTTCCATTTTGCCAGCACACAGCGAGGAGGAAATGCGCACAGTGGGGAAGAGGATTAGGCCTGCAGACTGGAGAGCTCTACCTGGCTCTACCTGGTGGAATCTGCCCACACTTGGCAGACCACCCATGGGGCAGAGTGGACCCACCCAAGCAGCAACACCCCATCCCCCATGAAAACACCTCCTTCAGCACAGAGAGAAGAATTCATCACAGTCACCCGTGGCCCAGCTTTAACCTTGATACCCCACGGCTTCCCACCAACGGAAAGCACACGCTGGGCCTGGCTCATCGGATCAGGCTGGATGCAGCAGGAATCCTGGTTTGAAGGCCAAGTGCTGGGGAGCAAACAAGAAGAGGATCCTGTGCCTGCCCCTGAGGAATTCATGGCTCTGAGAAGGGCTCTGGAGAAACCACTCCTTCCAAACTAGCAGAAGGTAACAGGCACCATGGGAACACCTGGACAGAAAGGCTGTTGGACAGTAGACATGAGCTGAACTTCAAAGTTAGCACAAAAGAGAGGAGAGGATATAAAAGTGACCCTGTATCTGAGGTCAGCGGACATAGGTTCAATACTAATGGCACTATTTAAAATTTCTGGCAAATTTCTTAACCATGCAGAGCCTTTCTTCCCTCCACTATCCCAGTGGGGATAATCCAACTTCTCCACTAGGGCAGTGCTGGATAACATGAGTAAGTCAGCTCACAGAAGGTCGGTTGCCCTCCCACAGTGAAAGGCTATAGCTTGGCAGGATGCTCACCTGCAGGTGCTCTACAGCCTCTCCCTGGGTTCAAATCCCTCCTCTGCCACTTACTTGCTGAGGGATCTCTGGCAGATTACTTAGCTCCTCTGAGCCTCAGTTTCTTCATCTGTAAAATGGGAGTCGTGATAACAGTAGCTATCGTGTAAGGTTGTTGTGTGCGTTACATGAGTTAACACATAGAAACCACTTAGAAGATGCCTGGGAAGTGCTCAACAATTTAACTAGATATTATTACATAACTTCCCATAAAATAAACAATTCCTCTTCCTAAGCTATGTGTTTAGTGTAGATTTCTCTATAGTGAGCAGAATGTCAGGATGTTCAAACTGCAGGATCTCTGAATTTTAAGACAGGTGGGAAATGGGGAAGCTAATGCTCAGCTCACAGAAGTGAAGAGACAGGTCCGAAGGCTCATCTAACTCGCACACTCAAATCCAGGTCTCCGCCAACAGCTGGTTACTCCCTCACCCCTTCCCCGCCCACCAGCTTCCCCTGAACCACACCCACTCTTTATCGATTATTAAACAAGCACCACCCGTAAACTTGCGGTAAGGTTCAGTTAAAACAGTTGACACAATGTAAAGCTGCTCTTGCTGCCCTTGCCTAAGATAAGAGGAATCTGAGGCCAAAGGGAGCCAGGAGGTTGCCCACAGTGCAGACCCCGGTCTCTCAACTTTCCTAAATGGCACCCCAAGCAGCCAGGAGAAGCATGGCAGAGGGGGACATGCACGCTATCAGACACGGCTGGGATTGAGCCCTAGTTCTATGGCTGTGCCTTTGGACAAGTTCCTGATCCTCCCTGGGCCCAGTGTCCTCATCTGTAAAAAGGGAATGCATAGGGGTTGTACTGAGGATGAGAAATAAAGAGCCTCATACAGTGCCTGGTGTACAGCAGCCTGTTCCTCTAGCCCTGTACTTCACAGTGGCTGCAGTGATCAGTTTCAGTTTGTCACTGGCCAGGGCCAGCCCCTGGGGAGCCGGTGCAAGGCCAGCCAGGTGAGTGGCTGGGAGCTGGGGGCTCCGCAGTGCGGGTCAGAGCAGCTGCACTCAGGAGTACTGTCAGCTGTAGCATCCCCGGGACAGCAAGACCCAACAGAGACGTGCCTGGACCCACTCAACTGACACATGCCCAGGAAAGCAACAGCCAGAACAAAGGAGCATGGCTGTAAACAAGAGGGAGAAGTTATCCAGAGGAGCTGGGCACAGGCGGCAAATGATAGGAGTTGGTCAACACATTCTGGGAGTTCTGCCAATGCAACCAGCTCTGCCATCCCTGAACGGTTCAGACCAGGAAGAAGAGGAGGTCGGAGGCCATGGGTCAGGATGTGAGCACAAGCTCGGAGATTGACAAGTTGTGGAGGCAGCTGAGGAAAAGTCCACATCCCCACCCTTCCCAGAGCTTCTATAAGTAAGCCTGACCCACCAATATTGTAGCACAGGAATGCCTTACAATAATTTCTATTGCCCTTCACCACGCACAACCAATCCATCAATCAATCTCTCTTTCTCTCTCTCTCACACACACACACACACACACACACTCACACACATATACACACAAACACACACACACACGCACACACACACACACACATACACACAAACACACACACACACACACTCTCACACACACACACATACCCCTGGCAGACTGCTACAGTGGTTAACAGCACAAGCTCTGGAGCCAGACTGCTGTGGCTGTAATATCAGCACAGCCCCTTTTTTAGCTGTGTGACCTCAGACACTATACTTAGTGTCTCTGATACGCTACTTTTCTCATTTGTAAAATGAGGCTAATTATAGCACTGTACCTCCTAGGATTATTAAGGGAATTAAATTATATAACAGATGAGGCCTAATTCGAATTGCCCAGGACTTAATAAGTACTAGATAAATGTCAGCTATGATTATTAGTTACTAATCTAATTATTATCATTAAGAAGTCATTTAATTTAACTGATCAGACTGGTAGGGGCTTCAGGAGTCATCAATCAGACAGAGATTTATCAGGAAAAGACCGTTAAGAAAAGAAGGGAGAAAATTAACATTCTCCGTCGGCTTTCTATAGATGCAATTGTTTCAGGGCAGGGTTTCACACTGCCCCACAAAATCAAAATTCTCATCTCCAGTTTGCAGATGAGGACATCAAAGCTTAGAGAGGCCAAGGCAATAGAGCTAGGTTCCAAAGCTAATAAATTTGTTAAGGAACAAAAGCTTCTAAAATATCACTTTCTCATGCATATTTCATCACTCCATACCTTTCCCACACACCTACCGCGCCACCTATGCACCTGCCTCCAGCCAGCCCCATCCATCCCTCTGCACGGCCAGCAGAGACTCAAATTCACGGTCAGTCCTGCTTAATCGCTCCACTCACTTCTCCTCCAGCCCAGGGTAGCAAAGCTGACCTCGCTGCATGGTGGGGACGGACACGGTGTGCAGGGACCCTCCCCTGCACCCGACTCCTGGCACCTCGGGGCCAACCCCACATGCAAAGCCTCCACCCCATGTTAGAAAAATGCCTCCCTCTCTGGTGCTGCAAGTGTACACAGAATCTTGGGGTGCCCCAAGCTGACTGTGTGTGGAAGACTGAAATTTGGTTCTGCTTCATGGAGCTGTACCACGTGTCGCCTCGACCTATCAACCACAAAAAGAGGAAAAAAAGGCAAATTCCAAAAAGATGAGGCAGCCATAAAGTTAAGATAGAGAATGCCATAAGTGATGCACAGCTGCAGAATAACTGAAATGGAATTTCCTCCTCCGGCTCTGGAAGGTACAGGAGCCCAACTCCAGGCAAAGGAGGACACTTGGGCCACGTGAATCAGCCCCTTGTTTGCTGATCCGAGGGAAACGCGACAGGGAAGAAGCCGGGTGTGGAATGTGCTGGTTTCTGCAGCACTTTTCCTCTCCTGCAGCTATCACCCTTCCCCCACCCTGCCAGCCATCCCCTCCTTCCAACCTCCAGAAAACGCTGGCTTGGAAAATCCAAAATCCATGATCACTAGGGTGATAGCTTAGAAAACAGAGTCCAAAATGGTGAAGACTTCGTGGAAAAGCATAAACATTTTACAGGCTCTTTCTGCCGGCCAGGCTTCCCAACCCAAATCTGGTCATTTGAGGCACCATGCACTAATCCAGGAATCCGTGGACAAGACAGTCTGAACTGTTTGAAGCTGGCACTTTCCTCTCCGCCAGCCCTGCCTGCCCCACCCCCTGCCCAGTGTCCAGCCCAGAGAGCCAGCAGAGCTGGGGTATAACTTCCTGTCATCCTCCAAGTGCTGGCCGCCAGCGGCTTATGACTTCCGGAGACCTCGCAGGAGAACGGGGACTGTAAACATAGCAGGCTCCTGTCACTTCCATCAGGCGCAAGGACCCAGCCTCCTGCAGGCCAGAGTGCCTTCAAAGGGCCCCTGCTGTCCATCTGGGACCAGAGCCCTGTGGTTTACTGCACTGAATTTTGACATGTCTGGGGTAGGAAACAGGCAGTCTGGGAATGTGCTCCCGAGTCCCAGGGCAGGCTGAACCCCAGCTTAGTCCTTAGTAGTGGGTGTTTAAACCTCTCTGAGCCTCTGCTTTCACACCTGTAAAATGACAATGATACAGCATTGACCTCTTGAGGTAGGTAGCTAGGAGAATGATTTAAATCCCAGCACATAGTAGGCATTGAACAAAGGGTAACATTTACATAAGGATCCTGACATTGATGCCTGCATATTAACACCCTCGACCATTATGCTCAATACCTTAACATCCGCCAGAATGCATGGAACAAGGCTCAAACATCAGACCACAGAAGAATCAGGAAGGCACAGACTTCTCCAGGTGGCAAAACAGAGTCCACCCTCCTCATGCCCCTCTCATCCCAACACCTGGGAGCAGAGGACCTCAGATGTGTCCCTTAAGCCATTTCTCACTCACTCATCACATGAAAGGAGAGCAATCTGCTCAGCCAAAGTCTGAATGTCCCCCAATTTTTCCTTTTACCATTATCTTCATTGCTATCTAAACATTTATAATCCTCAACAAGATGCAAAATGCTAGTGCTGTCTGAATTCAAAATGCAATGTCAACTGGAAACCTCAAAGCCCTTTAGAGGATTTATTTTAGTGCTAACTAAAGAGCAAATGAAACCTCAGGAATGGCTTAATTAACCCGTAAGCAGCTGCCAGGCATTTTTTTTCTTGTCTTGCTCTAGACCTCAAGGTTCCTTTAGGTTATCACCAAGGACAAAGGAATCTCCAGGAACAAGAATGTAACCCAGGTGGTCATTAGGGTCTGTCCATGAAAGCAGGATGGGGAAAGAAGCTCTCATTTAGAGGAAGACTGGCCCCGCTCTTACTGAGGGCTGCCACAAACTGACTACATGACTGTCTGCAAGGGACCCTCTCTGAACCGCTGTGAGGTCACTTGTAAAGTGGTGCTCAGAATAATGATCTAACTTCATGGATTACTGGTATGTTTTGGGTGCTGTGGTAAATGTATCTCATTGAAACCTCAAAACCTTCCCACACAGAAGGACTAGTATAACCCCATTTTACAGATGGGAAACTGAGGTCGAGAGAAGCTAAATTACTTGCAAGATTACATCTGCAAATGGCAGAGCCGGCTCAGGCCTCTGAAGCTACTGCACTCTATTGCATATGACAGAAAAGACTCAGACTGTGATGTCAGGTAAACCCAAAATGGGAATGCACAGGGACTGACTTGACTCTGATTTCCTCACCTGTGAAATGGGGGTGATGGCAGCAACCTCACAGGGCTGCAACAGCAATAAATGAGATGAAGCTGTGTAAAATACCAGAAGAGAGCACATATGTGTACTCAACAGAACTTACGGGTCCTTGATTTCTCAGCATGCTGCCCTGCACTTAGTAGGTACTCAACAAATATTAGTTGAATAGAGAGATGATCAGAGATCATAAAAACCTTACAAGGTCGATGTAAGGATTAAATGATGCCACAAATAAGAATTGCCTGCACTCTAAGACGACAAGAAATACATATCCTGGAGGAAATTCTCTTCTCCAGGTGAGGCTTCTTCTGGACATAACCTCCAGGACCCCACACATGTGGTCTGCACCCCTGAAACCAATCAACGCCCAGCAGAGACAGTGAAGCTCAGCACAAAAGAGCAGGTGAGAGGCCTGGCCCTATGACAGCTGCCCATGTTTTGAAGCAGGAAACAAAGGGCATGCTAAAGTATCACCCACAAAGCTGCACCCCCAAAACTGCATGAAGTCATCAAGGCACAGACAGAAGCTGGTACAGTCAGATTCCTAAAAGTTCATTTGAGCACTTGTGTGTGGCAGCCTGGGGAAAGGGCAGCAGGGGAGAGAGAGTGTTCCCCAAGGAGGTCAGGTACCCATGAGCACCCCAAGGACTCGTCCATCAATGGGCCAGAGCTCTGCAGACACAAGAAACACAGCCCAGCCCCAAGATGTCCAGGCTAAGGAAGTGGATGGGAGGCCTGAACCCTGTCCTGCACTGACCCAGGACCAGTTTCTTGGACGTGTGACCCGTGCAGGTAGACAGGGCCCATGGCTCAGAAGGGCAGAGCTGGGTTTCATGCTGTGCTGTCACCATCTAGAACTTCATCATTTTTGAACAAGAGGACACACATTTCATTTTGTGCTGAACCCCACATATAATGTAGCAGGTCCTTCCTACCACAGACGAGCCAATAGGCCCAGCCACTTGCCCTCACCAGCCTCAGTGCCTCAGAGGGGCATGATGCAGCTGCCGAAGCTGGCCGGGACCTGCACGCTCAGCGCTTTATGGGGTTGAGCCGCCCACCCTCTAACTGAGAGCCTGGTTCTGCTGCTAGAAAACGAGGTTATTTTCTCAGGCACAAGTGCCAGGTAGGTGTGTTGACTGACCAATGAGGCCAGAGAAAGACACACACGTCAGAATGATGGGCGTTGACATCACGACATCATCACCATGAAACACCGAGCAGGCTCCAGACAAAGTCTCATCATTTGGGGGTCTGACAGTGCAGTCCAGCAAGGTTGTGGGGGCAGACTGTCAAATTCAGCATTTGTGCCAACATGCACCGCCTCTCCTGGTACCAACCTGCAAAACTGAATAGCCCACCAGTGCAATCCCTGAAGTCCCTCTGATACAATCATGAGAGAAAGTACTGCCCAGGCTCCAGGAAGACTCCCTCTCACAACCGAAATGCCCCTGCTTCACACCAAGGATGAGCCGTAAACTCCTCAAAGATAGAAAACAGGGCTGGACTAGCTCCCACCACTGGAGCTAAAAGCTGGAACCACAATGACTGCTCTGAAAATGTCTTATGAGCTGTCAAAATACTTAACCTCGGTGGCATCATTTAATTCATGGGCAGGGTGAACAACCACCCCGGTTTGTGTAGGACAGAGGAGGTCCCAGAATGTGGGACTTTCCTTGCTAAAACCAGGAAAGTCACAAACAAACCGGGACCAGCTGGCTATGCTACCCATAGCGCTCGTTATTTCTAAGCCAAAGGTTAACAAAGGTTGCTGCTCCTCAGTGGAGGGTTGTGGAACACTTTTTCAACCATGAACACATTTCTGTACATTCTAAATCGTCTCCAAAGACCTTGTATTAATTTCATCAGGGGGAAATGTTTAAGAAGTAAAAAGGCTATTTCACAGTATACACACAATTCTTTTTCCATTACCAAATCCCAATTTTTCATTTCTAATCGTATTTATTTTTAAGAAAAAGTAGCCGCTCAAACTTTCTGTGTTTAATCTTCCCCTATTCTCTCAGCTTTTCCGCAGCATTGAACTTCCTCCCAGCAGTTTCCTCTCCTGACCATCTACAGACAGCCCTGCTGCTGCCCTGCAGTGTCCTCTTGGGCCACAGTGGGTGTCCCACTCCCCCTTCTTTCCTAAAAGGCTCCCGAGCGGCTGGCTTTGCTGGAAGCCCCAGTTCCTGGCTGAGACAGGCTCCTAAAGTGGTCATGGTGGCTCTTGTTCCCTCACCCCTCTTCCCAGACTGCAGCTGGCCCCTCGAGCACCGCCTTTGCAGCAAGCCCAGTGGCTCCCTCAGCTCTCCACCCCTGCACAGCCAGCTCCCCAAAAGGCCACAAGCACTGGTGCCTGGGACCTTCCATCCAGCCTCATGATGTCCAGCCAGGCCCTTTCACAGATACCCATTCAGCACCAGTGTCTTCACCGCCCCCACCCAGCCCCTGTTTCCATTTATCTTCCTGCTGACCAAGTGCTGCTTCTGCAGAGCACCCCTGTGGTGCTGATCCTACACCCGGACTCTGGACCATCCCCAGGTGCTTGTCTTATCTCCTTCCAGATTTCGCCTCATCAGGCCTGTCATGAGCTGGTATCCAGTGCCAGGCATGCCAACTGGCGCAGGGGTGCAGAGCCAGCACCACCCACCCCCGCCCCCAAGCAGTTCCCAGGATCACAGGGAAGAAACTCAGGAAACAGACCGTTCTGACTAGAGAGCAACCTCTGGAAAGGCTGCAAATGTGCATGCTCCGTGTGCTGCACCCCTGGGGACACACCCAGACGTGCACCTGGAGCTGTGTGCCAGGGTGCCCATGACAGCGCTGTTTACAGCAGGAAAATCCTGGAAACAACCCAGAAATCCACCATGGGGGAAATGAATGAACAAACACAGTAGCATCGTTGACCAAGCATGACGCTGAGAGAAAAAAGTGCAGACACTGTATACATTATGCCGCCTCCCTAAGAATTTTAATACACACAGAACAGGGCTACAGATGGCTTCCAAATAGATTTGTCATGAAGTGTAAGAACATGGCCTCTTATACCCCAAAGTCTGTGAAGAGAAGGGTGGGGAATGGGAGAAAGGACTCACAACGGGCTTTCCACTTAGCCTCTATTTTTTTTTTATTTCTTCTAAGATCATAATCCAAAGCAGATACACCACGTCATGAGCATGTATTAATTCCAGGGGTGGGGGCAATACGGTGTTTGTTAAGTGACCCTCTGTGGCTTCTTATTTTGTGTTTCAGATCTAGACAATTCACGTGCTGCAGAGAAACTGCCCCCAAACACCACATGGGATTCTAGAATCCAGGGAGGCGCTGGGAAAGGCAGTGGAGGCAGAGGAAGCCAGAGAGCTCAGAGCACTCCCAGCGTCCCAGGCTCCCGTCACAAAAGGGAGGAGGGCTGCCGGGTCCTGGCCGTCTTGTGTGCCTCAGCACTCCAGCACCGCCTGGCCTGCGTGGAATGTGCTCTGCCCATCGCCTCCACCAGCTCTGGGCTCCCTCCATGAGGAACCGGGCTCTGTTATCACCCGGGCTGTGCTCTCTGACCTTCCGGATGTCCCCATGGATGAAATGCAATCCAATAAAGCAGTGTCATCCAGCTCTCAGGCACTTTCCCAGAGGTGACTCATTTGTCTTCTCAACAGGCACGTGAGGGGCACAAGACAAGGACTGCTACCCCACGGGGAGATGAGGAGCCGGAGCTTCACAGAAGTCCCACGAATTGCCAGAGCTGACTCAACAACTGGAAAATAGGACAGTCACAAAACCAATCTGACTCGCAAAGATGAGTTAGACTCAGAGTTTACTATGTGTCATGTTCAGAGAGGGAGGACTGACAACTGGCCAGGTTTTAAATCCCAGATCTAATTTTCAAAATAACCTTCACTTCCCAAGGGAGGAAACAAAGGCCCAGAGAGGCCAAGTGCCTTCCCCAAGGTCACACAGCCAGGAAGCCCCTGGACTTAGCGGTCCTGGATTTTCTAAAAAGCCCCAACAACCTCCCCAGAGCATTTCTCCATCAGAAAAATTCTTTTAATTATGAGTATCCTTATATCCCCTGAACATGCAAACAAGGAGTTTCTGAAACCCCAGGGTGAGCAGAAAGCTGGGAACTTGGGGACTGGTTAATGTTTATTTAAATTTATGTCATCACCTCCCGCTAAATCCAGGCCCAAACTTCTAAGTGTGACTCAGAGACCTCACCAGCAGCAGCTGCTCTTTGGCCAGAGCCAGATAAGGCAACATGGGGCTGAAGGGGGTGGGGGGTCAGTGCACTTCCTGGTAATCAGGTGGGGTTGACCCTTTCTCCCCAGAACCCCCACCCCTTGTGGAGTGATAAATGGTGACAGATAGATGGGAGGGAAAGACCCCCATCCCCAGCAACTGCCCTGGAGAACCACCATCAGCAAGTGGCAAACATTTTAAAAGGCTGCAAGGTAAAGAAAGGGAGAAGCAGCCCCTGCCCCATCCCCTCACCTCTCACCCCCCACCATAGGAAATAATCCACTTCCTGGCAAGGTGAGAGGTAAGAGAGCCACCAGGGCTGACTGGAACACACATACAGATAAGGGCCACGCTGGGCTCATCTACGGGGATAAGCCCAATCCAGTGAGGCCATTAATCTCCACCTAGCTTGGTCTCCAAAGCCTTCACCCCAAAGCTTCCCTGTGCCAAAAACAGAGACGGTATCTTGAGCCTGTATCAGTCAACAAAAGCCTGTTCTCTTGATCCTACCCCACTAGTCCTAACTGAACATACCACTCAGGTCCTAAGGCCAGAATAATGAATTGTTTTCCTTTTATTTGCTTTTTAAGGGGAACTGGGTCTTCTTGACAACTTCTTACACAGCCCCTTCCTCAGCCCCTCCTTTGGACAGCTGAGAATCATTTCCCAAGTTTATCAAACATGCTCTCTTCTCCCAGATGTCTCTCTCAGGTTAGCCAGCACGGTAGGGGAGAGGCTCCAACCCAGCCACCCGGCCCAGACCACCAGTGGCCAAGGCCACGGTCCTGCGCCACAGCGTGAGAGTTCTTTTGTGCAGCAGCTATAAACCTTCACTTGCCTCCAAACTCGCTCAGGGATAACAGGGGGTTGGGGAAGGGGGGTGGGAGGTCAAACAGAGACCCTCCTGGAATCCGCTCCCTTCATTAACTTTGGAATTCCACAGGCCAGTGTTTTCTCAAGGCTTCTTAACACTGAATACTCAACCGGGAGGAGGGGGCTGCAATCCCCACAGGCACAGGCTCCAGCTGGGAAAGTAAGGAGCAGCCGCTCAGCCCCCACGGGGAGGTACTAACATTTAGAGAGCAAATACTAGCTGGCCAGGACTAGGGTAAGAACTAGATAGAGATCCAGAGGTGTTATGGACTACACCTCAGAGAGGTTAAGAAACTTGAACAAGGTCACACAGCTACAAACCTGATTTAGTTGTGCTCCAAAGACCACACTCTTTCAATAATTGCAACTATAGGCAAAGAGAGCAGGGATCTCATACAACACAGCCACTCCAGGAGGCAGGAGGCTGAGTGCCTGTCCCTGTAGGCCAGGCCTGCCAGACCAAAAACCCACTCAGATTAGCATTGAGGCCTGTGTGTAATTCAGGGACTGGACAATGTCCCCGACACTGAAAACACACTAAAGTGACCTCCCTAAATTACCAAGATTACCCCTTGCCAATGCAGCACCCTTTGCCAAAGTACACGTCTTTAGGTTTTATTATGGATCAATATCAGAGCCTAGGGCATAGTAAACTCTCAATAAATGTCTGCTAAATGAACAGTAAGAGAACTAGCCATGTGAAGGCCTTCTCCTAGATTTTCAGTAAAACCCCAGTGAAAGCACTGTCCATATGCTGCTTACCAAGTTTCAAAAAAATATTACATCTTGTAACAAATTTTTTTTTTCAGTGTTAATAACCCAGGGGAAGTTTCTGCCTTTCAAAGACAAACAGGTTTCCTTCATTTAGACCAAGGACAAACTACAGCGCATAGGCCCATTGCCAGTTGTTATAAATAAAGTTTTATTGGCACACAGCCACACCCACTCATTTACATCCTGCCTATGGCTGCTTTCCAGACACAAAGGCAGAACTAACTACCAGTACAGCGCTGTATGGCCCAGAAAGCTGAAAATATTTACTATCTAGCCCTTGATATAAAAAGTTTGCCAATCCTTCATTTAGACACAAATATAACCTACTCAGCATGTTGTTATAACTAGAAAGCTCAGCAGTAAATTTAATGTTAAATGTTACCAACTCACTCATCTTTAATATTTCTTATATCTCTACGCCTATATGTTTTGATTTCCTAATTCCATTTTAACATTTTATTTAAAAGTAGCTAACATTCTTTGAGTATATATTATATACCAAAAACTGAATTAAGCCCTTCAATATGGTCTCTTATTTAATTCTCACAATAAACTCATGGGGTACGTAATATTATCCTCCATTTATTAAGGAGAAAGGCGTGCCAAAAAATGAATGAATAAGTCATCGATTGATTGTATAACATAAATACTTACTATTTCATAATTCGATCTTAGAGAATAATACGGAAATTACCTGGAAAACGCCGGGTACTCAGTGAATGTAATGGAGTTGGCAGAGCCGAGATCAGCAGCCACAGTCAATGTGAGCAGACTTATGGGATTATAAAGTGCTGCTGTCCTGGGATTCTTATTGTCTTCAGAACAAACTGTGCAGTCACCGCATCATGAATCTTCTGGATTGAAGGAGGCTCACCATGAGCTGAAGCCACAGCTGACACGAAGAGGCAGGACACAGAGCTACTCACGCCACAGGCTCAGGGCCACTGCCTCTAATGACATGGCCAGAGTCACATAGCCAGAGCACCACAAATCAGAATGAGGACCTGCGCCCCAATTTTAGTCCTCTTCAGGAGGGCTAGGGCCACTTGTCCTTAACTTAGTATTTTTGCAAAGTTCACCTTTTCTTAACTTAAATATCTATATCCCAACCAGTAATATCTGCAAAATCAGATGTGTGCCAATTATGGTCTTTTTCTAATCAAAGTTAAAGTAAACGTAAAATAATTTTTTTAAAAAAGTGCATGTCTATAAGCTAAAATCATCTTGCATCCCTCATCAGCACACTTTGAGAAACACGGGCCCTGCAGGAGTAGGGGTGTTGAGGGTGACAGCTTGGAGCACAGACACCAGCTTCTCTGCTCTCCCCACAGACCACTGCAGCAGCATTTGGATCTCTCTGAACCTCAGTTTGCTCACATATAAAAGGGGGCTACACTCCCCTCCCCAGACTGGAAGGTTATCCAGGCACATTCCAGGCATTCACAAACACCAGCTCTTAAGCAACCCCAGGGCTGTTCACTGAGAAGCCCTGGAGAATCAGCAAGTCACAGCCCTTCTCTCACCGCAGCCTGTGCAGACCCCCAGGAGGTCTAGGCACCCCGTGGGAAACAGGACCAGGGTGCTAGACCATCTCCAGGAACCTAGCTGGGGTGTCTGTGGGGGTAGAAGGGCGGCCCTAGGACTGAAGCACGTGCTGTCAATCACCAAGTGGGAACAAACACAGGTCAGGCCTGTTCTAGCAACAGTAAGGGATAACAGGGCTCCAGGAGAAATGGGTTCTTCTAAGCTATTGAAGACAGACCTGTGAGGGAGATCAGGCCAGCAAGCTTCTGTACTGTACCAGAAATGCAAACTGTTCATGAAAATCCACAGGGAAAATGATAGGGGCTGCCTCGGACCCAGGAAGCAGCACCAGCACACACAGCACCAGCAGCACCCACACCCACAGCACCAGCACCTGCAGCTCCTTCAGCACCAGCACCACCAGCAACTGCAGAACCAGCACCTGCAGGACCAGTATCAACAGCACCAGCACCTGCAGCGCCAGCACCAACAGCTCCTGCAGCACAAGCACCAGCAGCACCAGTATCCACAGTACTGGCACCACCAATGCCTGCAGCACCAGCACCAACAGCATCTGCAGCACCAGTACCAACAGCACCAGCAGCACCAATACCCGCAGCACCTGCAGCACCAGCACCAACAGCATCAGTACCTGCAGCACCAATACCCACAGTACCAGCGCCACCAGCGCCTACAGCACCAGCACCCGCAACATCAGCACCAACAGCACCAGCACCTGAAACACCGGCACCAGCACCCGCAGCACCAGCACCCGCAGCACCAGCACCTGCACCTGCAGCACCACCATCAGCAGCACCAGCAGCACCAGCACCCACAGGTCCAGCACCAGCACCACCAGCACCTACAGCACCAGCACCAACAGCACCCGCAGCAGCAGCACCAACAACACCAGCATCAGCAGCGCCAGCAGCACGAATACCTGAAGCACCAGCACAACCAGCGCCTACAGCACCAGCACCAACAGCACCAGCACCTGCACCTGCAGCACCACCATCACCAGCACCAGCAGCACCAGCACCAGAGCCCACAGCACCAGTACCCACAGTACCAGCACCACCATCACCAGCACCAGTAGCACCAGTACCCCCAGCACCAGTACCCCCAGCACCAGCACCAGTGCCCACAGCACCAGCACCACCAGCGCCTGAGGCACTAGCACCAACAGCACCAGCACCAACAGCGCCTGCCACATCAGCACCAACAGCACCCATACCTGCAGCACCAGTACCCACAGTACCAGCACCACCAGCACCTACAGCACCAGTGCCCGCAGCACCAGTACCAGCACCAGCACCTGCAGCACCAGCACCACCAGCATCTGCAGCACCACCATCAGCAGCACCAGCAGCATCAGCACCCGCAGCACCAGCACCAACAGCACCAGCATCAGCAACACCAGCAGCACCAGCACCCACAGCACCAGCAGCAGCACCAACAGCACCAGTGCCTGCAGCACCAGCACCAGTACCCACAGTACCAGCACCACCAGCGCCTGCAGCAACAGCACCCATAGCACCAGCACCAACAGCACCAGTGCCTGCAGCACCAGTATCAGCAGCACCAGCACCACCAGCACCACCAGCGGCTGCAGCACCAGCACCCACAGCACCAACAGCACCAGCACCCATAGCACCAGCACCAGCACCAACAGCACCAGTGCCTGCAGCACCAGTATCAGCAGCATCAGCAGCACCAGCACCAGCAGCACCAGCACCCATAGCACCAGCACCACTGACCATATGACTGATGAATGTGGGGACCTCTGGTTCTGGTTTGTGCAGACACATCCAGATTTACACCTGTAACCCAAAATAAGTGTCACAGTGCACCTTTCACTCTTAAGTGTCCCAGCTTAGAGGAGAAATTAGACAGTCTCCCGATAAACGGAATGTATGAAGGCCCAGAGAAGAGAAGTGGTTTGCCCAAGGTCACAGAGGCACTGGGGGCCAACAAGGGAGCAGTTGCTTCTCTCAGCTCCAGACGACACTGTCCAGTGGTTTTGGAGTCAGACCAAACTATGTTCAAATCCTGCCTGTGTTCCCTGGAGATACTTGCTTTCCCTCTCTGTGCTCCAGTTACCTGAACAACAAAACAGATAACAATAATAGTACCCACCCATAGCTCCGTTTTGAGGTTTGAATGAAACAGTTTGCCAGGTGCCTGCACAGAGCATGTCTTAATACTCAGTGATAATGACTACATCACTGTCCACAGCGTGCAACCTCCTCACCGACGCTCACCGACACAGGCAGGCGGGAGTCTTATTTCTCACCATAACCGCTCCGTGTCGTGTGGTGCAGAGCCCACCCTGGCCCTCCCGCCAGGAGCAGGAGATAACACGAGCCACCACAATGGTGTTGTTCTAGGGAGCAGCTGATAAAAAGGAGAAAATACAGAGCTGTGGGGCATGTGATAAGTGAGGCGCAGCTGCCACCCTGCACGGGCGGGGGAGGTGGTTGGCGAGAAGAGGTGGGAGAGTCTGGAAGGCACCAGAGAAGGGCAGTGTGGTGCCTCTGTACCCGTCACTGGGCCCCTCCAGTCCCAGGGCAGCTCTGCTCACCCAGCGACCCCAGCCAAATCTCCCGGCCCTCAGAACCTCTCCAGGTCCTGAGCAGCCCTCCCTGAGATGACTCCCTGCCTGCCCCTGCGTGGGCACAGAATGGCGAGCACAGCATGGCGCCTGCTGCAGCACCCCCTCACGCACCCCTTCTGCAGACGAGGACGAGTCTCTCCTTCTGCTGAAGTGGCCTGGTTCAGTGTCAAATGCCAAGTGATTCTCAGCTTCCTGTTCTACCTTCCCCTGAATAAACGATCTTGGGCAAGTTATGTGACCCCCTCAGAGCCTCAACCATTGCCCATCTAGTAGGATTGCTGGGCTAAGTTATACACATGCTCAAAAAGAGCGCGCTTCCCTTTTGTCTGTCCTTGTCAGGGAAGCTGGAAAAAAAAAAACCCCACTAAGAGTCACCATTTGATGGGGCAACTATGATGCAACAAATAAAGTGCCTACTATGTGTCTAGACTGTGAGCAAGACAAATGTATTTCCTGACTTCAAAGAGATTACTTTCTACGTGGAAGAAAGACATGAAATCAAATAACGTGCACAGATGAATATAAAATTATAATACTTCTAGGAGGTACGGATGAGAACAGCGTGTAACACCCAGAGGGACATTCTCCACATCAGGTCATGAAAGTGCCATTGGGCATGAGCAGAACTAGCAACCCAACAGAAATTAGATCCAAGGCCCCGCCCCAGGCACGGTCTTGGCAGGCAAATGCCAGGTGTCCCCACGCAACCTGAGCCCTGGGCCACTTGCTGTTTGAGCTACAACAGTCCTTTGGGCAGCTCAGCACTAAGCCAAATGTCCCTTAGAGTTAGCAGCCTCCCAAGCCACCAAGTCTGGACCTGAGAGGCCAGATCTTCTTTTTTCATCAGCTGCAGAACCAGAACAGGCCTCTGTGGCCAACTGGCTGCTCCCTCCCTCCTCCAGGTGGCATGAGGTTCCTTCCCCTCACATGCCGCTACTCGTTCCTTGGCCTTCCCACATGTTCCAGGGACTCTGACCTTTAATCAACTATCCATGCCAACCAGCAGTACCCAGGCTAAAGTCCAGCACTGCCTACCAGGCTCTGCACAGATAGATTGTCAAGTGCCAAGAAATTCCCACTGTCCACAGAGGCCGCCCCCAGCCAACATCACCCCCATGTGCTAAGTGTGTGCTTTGTGTTCAGCACCTCAATGTCTGCTTGTTGATCGTCACCAACCCTGTGAAGTATGATAGTACTTACTCCACCTTGCTTGAATACAGAAGGGAAAGGAACCCAACAGTCACCTGCATGGAGTCACATGCTGTGTACATGTTAAGGACTGAAACCCAGGCCTGTCTGCCTCCATGGGCACCTACTGACATGCAAGCCTCACAGTCCCAACCATACGGTCTTATGTGGCTCCTAGCTCTTAGCACAGAGCCAGGAAATTATCCCCCCATGCATATCTTCCCTACTGAATTAACATTTCTCCAGTGTCTTAATGACTTAACCCTCCTGTCTTAATCCACCTTCTCTGCAGCATGAGAGACTACGTACCAGGCACCACGCAAGGTCTTAGAGACACAGAGCCATGCTGCGAAGGCCTGGGCCCTCAAGGCACTTATAGTCGGGTAGATGGGGACAGATACACGAACCAGGAAAATCCGTGAGAGGTGCAATGACACACATCAGCACAAGGAACAGTGGCAGCTCCCAGGAAGGACCTTTCCATTTCCATCTGTCTCCCCCAGGCACCAGCATCATGTCAGACAAGCAGAGGGAGCTCACTAAATACCAGCTCCTTTGACAACCAGCCACACCCAGCAAACCCTCAATCACCAGCCAGGACAGCCTCTCTGAAAGCCAAAGTGAGCACTGGACAGAACATGCATGAGACACCGGACAAGCAGGAGACAGAGGACTCACGTTCATAGGAGGCCCCAGAGGGAGCTGGCAGAGACCCAACCAGAGACCTCAGCCCTCGCAGGCAGCTGTGGACCTCTGTCCCCCACAGGCATCGGGCTGTAAGAATCCATGAGGCACTCAGCCAGGGCCTTCCTCAAAACCACTGTCAGCATCCTGAAGTGTGCCGGGCGTGTTTAATTCCAGTGCATGCTTCCACCAGCGTTAATCCCCAGATGGCCAAATATCACTGTAAATCCAGCAGGCTCAGGAAATCCTTGATCGAAGCTCCACGTAACTTGACAGGCACAGTCATCGCAACAGGCATTTTACTCTCCTCCGGTCAAGAGATCAGGCCTGGGACAGGGAAGAAGAAAAAGTCTTATCACAATCACGGATCCATAGAAGTAGTTGGTCATTCTTCCCTCCTTATATTCGACCCTAACATGGTCAGAGAGGAACTCACTAAAAATAATTCCCCGTAATTCTGGTACCTAAATATAGGTGAGGTGGGAGTCCAGGGAGACCTCCAGGCGAGTGCCGCCTCCCACAGGCACCTGGGACCTCTCAGACTGGGAAGGTCCACAGCTCGGGGCTCCCACAGCTGCCCTGGGAAGGGAGAGGAGGCTGAGGTGCGTCCACTATGAAGGAGAGAAGTTAGTGGCTGGCCTAGGAGCTGACTGACAGCAAGGCCAGGCCTGGCACACAGCCTGGGCTCCCCTGCAGGGCTGAGAGGTCCCGGCAGAGAGCTGAGAGGTTTAGGGTCAGCTGGTAGGAAGTAGTTCTTTGTTTTGTTTCTTTTTAAAGACAACCACAACACCCTGGCATGGCTCCAGGCCTTGTCCTGCACTCACTGTGAGCTTCTTAGGGCCAGGGCCTGAGGCCTGTTCCTTTCTTACTCATTCATTCAGCAGTTGCTGAGCACCTGCTAGGTACCAAGGCCTGCTACAGCTATAGGGCAATACCATTGTCTCCCCAAACCAGTGTACTTATATTATCCCAAAGACAACGGAAGAACAAACTGATCCACGATGTCTAGGGCTTGAGGCCCAACATACCCCAACCCACTCAATGACCACAATAACTGCCCTTCGTGGCACATCTGTTATTCACCTGCTAAAAGCTCTGGCCTCACCATCTGATCTGATCCCCCAACCACCCTGGGACTCCTGCCTCTATTTTCCAGATGAGGAAATGGAGGTACAAACAATTACTTTGCTTTAAACTACTAAGAGCGGAGCCTGAATCTGAGGCTAGACAGTCTGTCTCCCAGGTCTGCACTCTGATCCACCGCTCTGAGATACCCAGCAACGGATGCCTAAACGGTGGTAGCTAACACCTGCTTCCAGGCATTCCACATGTATGCAATCCTCATGTAACCTTCATGAAAAAACTATGAGTTACAGACCACTGTTATCCAATTTTAGAGATGAGATATTTGAGGTCAAGAGAAGTGAAGCAACTTCCCCAAGGTCACACAGCTAAAAAATGGCAGCACAGGGGTTTGAAACCAGGAAGTCTGGCTCCAAAGTCCACGCGCTTGACCACTACATCAACTTCCATCCTCGGTAACTATTGCTGCCAAAACCAATTTTCACAACTTAGTCATTTAAAACAACACACGTTTATTACCTTACAGTTCTGGCGGTCAGAAGTCTGACACAGGTCTCACTCAGCTAAAATTAAGATGTTGTTAAGGCTGCCTTCCTTTCTAGAGGCCCTGAGAGGCCCATTCCCTTGCTTGCTCTAGCTTCTAGAGGCAGCTCATATGCCTTGGCTTATAGCTCCTTTCTCCATCTTCAGATCCTGTAGCAGAGCATCCTTCTGCCTCTGCCTCTGTTGTCACATCTTTCTCTAACTCTCTGACCCCCTCTTCCACTTTTAAAGATCCATGTGATTACACTGGGCTCACCCAGACGCTCTCTCCATCTCAAGGTGCATAACCTAATCCCACCAAATCCCGTCTGCAAAGCCCCTTCTGACATGTAAGGTAACATATTCACACGTTCTAGTGACTAGGACGTGGACATCTTTGGGGATCATTGTTTTGCCTATGAGGCAGGACTATCCGGAGGGCATCCCTCCGCTGTTTTGAGCTTCTTCAGTGATGAGGAGCCACCCTTTCTCAGTATGGAAATTAAGCTAGCTACCTACACCCGGCCCAAGACACACACACACACACACACACACACACACAGCAACCAGTAAAATACAAAGGAAATAGTAAGGTATGTTTTCTTCTTAAAAACATATCCACTCCTACTGCCCCTTGTAACATCTGGGCACCCCAGTGTCCTTATTTATAAAAAGTAAAACGATGCCTGCCACACAGAGTTTATGCCAACATTGCTGCTGTCCACAGAGTCAGCAGTGGTCAACAATTAAGTGAGGACATTTTAGGTGATTGGCACTGTGCTAGGTGCTTAACACACATTAATTTATTTACTTCAACTGCAACAGCTCATAGAAGGTAGATTTGGTTTTCTCGCTCTACAGATGAGACTCCCAAGGCTCAGACTTTATTTATTTATTTACTTATTTTTTGAGACAGAGTCTCACTTTGTTGTCACCCCGGCTAGAGTGCAGTGGCCTCATTTTAGCTGACTGCAACCTCAAACTCCTGGGCTCAAGTGATCTTCCTGCCTCAGCCTCCCAAGTAGCTGGGACTGCAGGCACACATCACTATGCCCAGCTAATTTTTCTATTTTTTGTAGAGACAGAGTCTCACTCAGGTTGGTCTCGAGTTCCTGACCTCAAATGATCCTCCAGCCTTGGCCTCCCAAAGTGCTAGGATTATAGGCATGAGCCACTGCACTTGGCCCCAAGGCTCAGACGTTAAGAGGAAAAGTCAGGTTCTATATCCAAGTTGGGTCTATTCCAAAGCTTGTGTTTTTTCCATTCTGAGACAGCATTTCTAGGAAGTTATGCTTCGAACAATGGCCATGTAGTTCCTACTGATGCAGGTCTTTTCTAGATAGCAACCATAAGCTCTGGACAAAATATTCAAAGAAAAAAAAGTAAAGTCACCAGAGTGACCAAAAGCAGGACATCCTGGAGTGGGATCAATACTTGGAAAAAGAAAACGTAGCACTTCAATAAATTCCTCCTTTTGGTCATTTTTAGCCTAAGGGCGGGCCCAGGTCTGCACCATGCAAGTCGCTAAAACTCACATGGTCTTATTGAACTGAAGAATCATAGCAGAGATCAAGGCAACACAATAGCTAAAAGTGAAAGGAGACATCTGGAAAAGAGAAATCCAAAAAAGGGTAGCCCAAGTTCTGTGCATAAACACTCTCTAAGTCACGAGTGACCCCTGAGCCAAGCTGCATGCAGCCAAGTTAAAGCTGAAAGAATTAAAAAGAGATTTCCATTGTTGCCCAATGCAAGGGAGACACAATTCAAAGTTTGGGTTTATTAAGTCACTTGCCTACTGAAACAAAAAAACAGTACTCTGCAGAGGAACAAAACAGAACTCAGAGTGCTTACAAAGTGTCATTCACAATGTCCACAATACAATTTAAAATATTAATAGCTCAATATAACAAATAACCAAAAAAAAAAAAAAACCCACAGGAAATGTGATCCATTCTCATGAAAAAAGACAATTATGGAAATTGTCCCCATGACCCCAAGGTGACACAAATTTGCTGGAATTTGCAGACAAGGGTTTTTAAGTATCTATTATAACTATACTCAAGGACCTAAAGGAAAGTATATTCTTAGCAAATGAAAAGACAAGAAATCTGCAAACAAAAATTATTTAAAAAGAGAAAAATGGATAATCTAGAATTAAAAAGAATCTGAAACAGTTCACTGGATACATTTAACAGCAGACTGAAGAGGAAAGAAGAGTCAGTGAATCTGAGAAGATAGCAATAGAAATTATTTAACCTGAAGAACGAAGAAAAAAATTTTGAAAAAATTAAGAGAGCCTCAGGGATCAGTTGGACAGTACCAAAAAGTCTAACAGACATGTAATTTTAGTCCCGAAAAGAGAGAAAAACAAGAGTGGAGCAGGATCATTATCTGAGAAAAAAAAGGCTGAAATTGTCCTAAATTTGGTGAAAGACATCAATTTACAGATTCAAAAATCTCAGTAAATCCCATCCAGAATACATACAAAATAAAAATCACATCTCAGTATATTATGGTTGAAGTGCTAGAACCAATGATTGAAAAAATCATGAAACGAACCAGAGAAACACAATGATTCTAACTGTTTAGAATCATCAAAAGAACAGAGCAGTATACCTGGAACCAACATGTGTTCTGCAGGTGACTTCCCTTGTCCTATCTAAATCCACCTGGCAGCTTTTAGACCCAAGAGAAAGATGGTTTCAAAAGAAAGCTCAGATATCTAAATATCAGCCCCTAAGAGAGAAGAGGAAGTAAAGGACAGTGGTTAAAACATTATGTTTTGAAGTTAGACTCCCTTTTTTTTTTTTTTTTTTTGAAACATAATCTTGCTGTGGACCCAGCTAGGGTGCAGTGGCATCATCATAGCTCACTGCAACCCCAAACTCCAGACCTCAAGTGATCCTCCCACCTGGGCCTCCCAGAGTGCTAGGATTATGGGCATGAGCCACCCAGCCTAGATTCCCAAATTACTAGCTCTGCTACTCTGGGCAAACATTTTTAACCCTTAGTTTTCTTATCAGTCAAATGGTGGTAAAAAAAAAAAAAAATCTACTTATTTCATACAGCTGCTGTCAGGTTGTGCTATGGTCTAGATACTTGTATCCCCCCAAAATTCATAGGTTGAAATCCTAACCACCAAGGTGATGATATTAAAAGCAGGGACTTTGGGAAGTAACTAGGTCCTGAGGATAGAGCCCTCGTGATGGGCTTAGTATCCTTATAAAAGAGGCCTAAGGGACCTTGTTTCCCTGTCTAGCACACGTGGACTCAGTGGGAAGGTGCCATCGATGAGCCAGGACACAGGCCCTCACCAGACATCAAATCTGCTTCAGCCTTGATAGTGGACTTCCCAGCTTCTGGAACCACGAGAAATAAATTTCTGTTGTTTATGAACAACCAAGCTAAGACGTTTTGTTATAGGAGCCCGGATGGACAAAGACAGGATGACATGAAATGATGGACACAAAGCATTTGGCACATTGCTGGGCACACATTAAGAGCTCAATGGATCTGTCATTCTCATGTCAAATAAAGAGGTGTCCTGCAAGTCAAGGGCAGTCGCCCCAGCACTGCCCACGCTCGCTTCTTTTCCGTCCTCAGCTCCCACAAGCAATGACCAAGAGCTGCCACGCAGGGAAGCAGCCCGTGAGCAGCACTGCTCCTGAGCGTCAGGGCTGGCGTCCAGTCAGCTGGGAGGCGCTGCTCACAGCAGGAAGGGGAGCTGTGAGTTATGGTACCAGCCTCGGCTAATGGCAGGGGAGAGAATGGGGGATACAGTCTGTTAACTATTTACTGAGGCCCACAGGCAAGTCTGAAGCCAAGTTTGTTTTGTTGGGGTCAGGTCCATTAAAATTCTGTCACCTGAGGAAGAATTATTACATGGTCTGTTGGGTATTATTGCAGCCAAGTGTGGTCCCTGACCAATGGCAGGGGCTGTGCTAATGCTCACACGAGAGGGAAGCCCCACCATGCCTCCCGCCTGCAAGAATGCACAGCGCAGGGCACTGTACACCCTGCAGGACTTCTAGTGTCACCAAATCATAACACTTCTCTCTCAGGGGGGTAGCATTTTCTTTTTCTCTTCTGCTTACTTGCTGTGAGATTCCTTTCAAGTCATTTGTTCTTTCTCTCATGGATTGGCTAAAACGAAAAAGACAATGCCAAGGATTGGCTTCAATGCAGAACTGAAACTCATATGTGCCGGTGGACAGACATTCTGAAGGACAAACGACCACTTTGGGAAACCATTTTGCACAATCCACTAGTGCTGAATATACACGTATCCTATGACCCTATAGTTCCACTCCTCAGGATAAATGCACGGGCATATGTGAATATGCTCACCGAAAGACATGTCTAAGAATGTCACAGCAGCACGACCTAACTACTCAAATGCCTGTCAACGGTAGAATGGAGTCTTCAAATACACACACAACCTAATGAGCAACGAGAATGGTTGACACATGCACACAACATGTGAACACATCTCACACACATCATCTTGGGTGAAAGAAGCCAGACACAGGGAGTGTGTTATGATATTATTAATATTTATATTAAGTACATAAAAAAGTTAAACTAATCTATCTGGTTAGAAGTCAGGACAAAGTAATCCCAAGAGAGCAACTGGAAGGGGTCAGGAGGAGGCTTCCAAAATGCTAGAAATGCTCTATTTATCCAGGTGCTGGCTCCACACACACGTTCAATCTGAGAACATTTTGTGAAGCTATCTATATACATATGACTTGTGCATTTTTCTTTATGCACATTACTTCTATCAAAAGGGGGTTCACATTTTTTAAGTGTCTCCTGTGAAAGTAAGTTTGCTGGAATGTTGGAGACATTGGAACACCCCCTCGAGGCTTGGGAATCAGCAGCTTCCAGGTTTCCCTGTTTCACTGTATCCTCATGGCCCACTGCCTGGCAGCTGACCCTGCCCCGGAGGACAAAGCAGGAGGGGAAGACTTTGCAAATAAGCATGCTGTGTCCCAATGACACCGAATTAATTGCCAGTCACAAAAACATGGCCCCCAGCCCCACTCTCTTTCCAAGTCCCTCTCATCTCTGCCTCCGGGGCTGTCAGGCCCACATTTGTCATTTCCTTCTCCACCCCCGCCTACCAGGTATTCCCACCAGCTGAGCCCCCTGTAGTGGACACTTGGAAGAAAAATGAAGAACAGGCCACCTCTATTTCCCGCCCCACACCATGAGAGCACCTTTGTACATCAGCCCCCCTAAATATGGGATGGGCAGACGATGCTTTGGTCATGGAAGACTGAAAGTGTCCAGGGTTGGCACAGGCTGGTAACTGAGGCCAGAGGTGTGGATACAGAAAGCGAGGGAAGGCAGGCCCTGGCACCGAGCTGGGGGAGGAGCACCGCTTGTGGTGGGACACAGAGAGCGTTTCCCAGTGTGCGCGGCTGTGTCACCCTGTCTCTGCCTCTGGGTCGCCCTGACTCTGTGCGTGTGCAGGTGGGTGTGTGTTTCTCTTTCTTTCCCTCTCTTGCAAGAGGGAGCAGTTGTGTTAATTTTAGTACCAGCACGAGTCAGCAGATGGGGGCTATTGCACCTCTGCAATCCAGCTGACGCGGCGACAGTCCCGGCTGCAGGAGATGAGAGAGCAGCTCTGCGAGGCAACAAGCGAGTCTCGGAAGCTCTCGGAAGCTTAGTTTGCCTCGATTTCTCTTTCTCTCAGGTTTGTGAGGTAGGATTTCTCTAAGACTGGTATCACAAAGAAGGTGTCTCCTTGATGTTCTCCTGAGGAAGCGAGAGGCAGCAATTTCTCTGGCCGTGTGCACATGACTTCTCTGCGGTACCTCGAGGGCTGGGGCTGGCCTCGCCTGGGAAGACCAGTTAAGGAGAGCTGCTCCCCGAGGAGGCGGCAGCTGTCCCTCGCGGACAGACTCTAGTTTTGCTCCATCTCATTTCGTCCCTGTGGCCTGCTGGGCTGCAGGGACAAGCTGCTGCAGAATGCCCAAGCTCTCCAGCTCCTGCCCCCTCACCCTCGCCTTTCTCCTCATTCAGGAGGGGGGTGTGAGGTGGGGCTGGAGCCAGATCCGCTAGGCTGTGAATCCCCAGGCTGCACTCATGGCCTCGCGGCCTTGGGCACACACCCTTAGCTCGTTGAAAGTCTCTCCTCATCTGTTTAATGAAAACAAGGAATAAACATGCTTGTCCTCAAGTTCATCTGTGGAGGAGACACTGTGTATGTAACGTGCTCAGCGCACAGTGGGCTCACAACACAAGCAGACAGTCAAGGTCGCCCTCAACAGCGCAGCGCTGCTGTGGTGACTCCCACAAGTTAGGCCTGGGAGATGCAAACCAAACCCAGCCCAGCTCACTGATGTTACCGAGGGTTTGATCTCCTCTGCACTGTGCTGGGCAGTTACACAAGGACGAGACACAGTGGCTGACACAGAATGAACCTTCTATCACCAGGCACCTTCCCCTGCATTATGCAACAGGGCCCGGCTTAAGCTTTGCAAAGTACATTGCTTAGAGCCACGTTAGAAATACTGACATCAGGGTTCTGCCAGCCTCCAAAAGCCTGTGCATGTTTTGCACCATGCCTGGGAACTCAACAGGTGCTCAGCAAATGTTGACTGAATAATGAGAGATTAATCACAGCTACATATTGAGAGCTCACATGCTACATCTGGCACAGCGCTAGGAGCCAGCAATGATGTCAAACATGAAAGCTATGATCCCTGCTTTCATGAAGTGGGGATATCTGGTTCCAAGATATCCAGAGAAGCAAACACGCAGACAGTGCATGACCACGAACGAGTACATGGGCGACGTCCAGGTTGCCGTGCCAGGCTGGAAGAAGCTGAGGAAGAGAAGGAAAGGCTGAGCCACACTGGACGTTAGAGACCCCAGCATGTCGGCACACAAGAAACCCTGGAAATAACCTGGTTCAATGTCGCCACTGAACAGCTGAGAAGCAAGGCCCAGAGAAATGAAGTGACTTGCCCAAGGTCACCCAGCTAAGACCTGCAGATGCAGAGTGAGAAGCAAACCTCAATGAGAAGGGTGGGCTGGGCACACCGTGCCTAAGCAAGGGACTCTCTTGAATGGGGTAGGTGCTGGGGCATCGTCAGCCAAAGGTGGCATGACCAGAAGCCAGGCAGAGTAGGTATTAACCACATCTTCTGAGTGCTCATTCTAAGAGCATTGTTTGTCCTCACATAATCGCTAACAACACTGTGAGGTACACACTCACTCACAAATGAGAATACTGGCAAACAGCAAGCTGTGTGCCCAAGCCGTGCGGGCAGGCAGTGAGAGAGGCAGCGAGGCCATGAACCCCGGCACCCTTCCCGCGGCACTGGTGTGCTTGACCACTACTCTGCCTTACCTTCAAAGGACTATGTGGTGGGAAAGATGGGGGCAGAGCAATAGGATAGGAAGCTTCTGGAAGAAAGAGATGGGGAGGGCAAGTTGCCAGAAGAAGCAAGGAACAGAGACTCTCAAGTCACCAACAACATCCACTGCCAGGAACTGAGCAGAATGGCCGCCAGCGGGTCCCAAGTCTTGCTCTTTTTCCCGCAGTAATTCCCTCATGTCACCCATGATGCGTCTCCAAACGGGCTCCTCGTCAGAGTGGAGAGTGTGTCCAGCTGTGGCCTGGAGCTGCCACATCATTCCCACTGGCTCCGGGAGTAGGGAGGTGGGTCCCCACAGAATAACCAATCCCTGACTGCTGCTCCTCACCTTCTCGCAGGTGAGAAGGCAAATGCTCCCGGAGACACCTGTGAGCAGCATCCAGGCAGGATGTGTGCACTTTGCACACACTGTCCTACAGATCCAGCAGGACAGAGGCCCCTAAATGTTATAGGGACATGACTCTGTTAATAAGGAATCCCTTGGGATACTTCGCAACAGTCTTCTTTTTTTTTTTTTTTGAAACAGGATCTTTCTCTGTCACCCAGGCTGGAGTGCAGTGACACAATAATCACAGCTTGCTGCAAACTTACACTCCTGGGCTCAAAGGATCCTCCCACCTCAGCCTCCCAAATAGCTGAGACTACAGGTGTGTGTCACCATGTCCAGCTAATTTTTTAATTTTTTATAAAGACTGGGTAGCCACCTTTTAAATCAACTAGACCAGATCAGCAAGGAAAAGCGATTATAATTTTAAGGGAGAAAGAGAAGCAGGCAGGCAGGCAGGAGGGGAGAAGGGAGGGAAGGAGGGAGGATGTGATTGTCAAGCAGTGACCAGAGCTTTAGAGACAAACGGACCTGGGTGAGAATCTCAGCTCCAAGGCTTACAACGCTGTGAAGCTTCAGCTTCAGTTCTCTGCCTCTGCATCCATATCTGCAAAATGGGTCCTGCCTTGCAGAGTTAGGGGGAAGGTTAGAGGACGTAAAGTCCTTTCACGTATTAGATCCTCAAAAAAAGATCCCATGTAATCAGCTCTGACCTCTACACACCTTCATCTTTAAGCTCGAAGGTGATTAAAATACTGAAATGGCTGACAAAAGTCATGAACACTTTTCTTCTACAAATGACAAACCTTCAAAGTTTTTTTGTGTGTTTTGTTTTTTTTTAGGTCCGTTTGTTTGCCTACGCCCACAAAACCCCTCAGGAAAAGGTCAGCAAAGGCCCTGTGTCAGTCAAATTCCCATGAACAAAGGGGCAAAGTGCCAAGGAACTAAGCCATCAAACAATCACTCAAGGAGACAGTTCTTTACAGAGAGTAGGACCTACCCTCGAAGATTCAGAAGTTCTTGGGTGTTCATGTTCAAGTGAGTTCAGTAACTTTGATGGAAACTCAAGAGGTTCTTGCCTTCAAAGAGCTTAAAATCTCATTAAAGAAACAGGCCTATGAGAGATAAATAGTCCATTTAAGGACTAAGCCACAATATGACCCAAAACAGTAGCCAGGGTAGAAATAAGGGGTGATCCTCAAAATAAGGAGTGTGGAGGAAAACAGCATTTGTTAATCACCAGTCACAGAAGAGGCCCCTTTTAATTTCCCATTTAATCCTCATTCATCCTCATAACCCCATAGACAGGTCTCATATCCCAAAATTACAGGAATGGCAGCTTAAGGAGGGTGGGCAACCTGCCCAGTTTGTGCAGCTGACAAGAGTGGATTTGAACCCAGGACCATCACTCTGCAAATCCCCTCAGGGTAAAGCATCACAGCACACCCTGCCTCCTTTAGGATTTGGGCACGATCCAAGCACCCTGAGCACCCAAGCTGTGAAGGGCTGTGGTGCTGGAACTTTCCATCACACCGCCCTACTGGATCTGCCCTTTCCCACATCCCACTGCTCCACACATCCCATAATCACCACCTTTGTTCCGACTCCTCTTTAAAACCTGGATTAGCAGGGCTTCCGGGGAGGTCATGCTCCTGACTTCGGAATGCACTTCTGACTTTCACGGAAACAGGTCTTTACTTCAAGTCATGCAGACACATCTCGCTAAGTACACTCTGGCAGTGATCTCCCTTGTTCACAGGACTCTAGCTAAATCCAAACTGGGGGTGGGGGCAGGAGGAAGAGACAGAGCACAGCCTGGGAGCCAGGCCATCCGAATGCACCCCGAGGACAGGAGCTGCTTAACACTCCAGCAAGTGCTCTGGGGGAGCCCGGCATGGCACTCTCATACCCCACCCCCCGACCCCACCCCGCAGACAGCAAACCCCACCCAGGTCCCAGCCCAGCGGCACTGGAAGGGGCAGGCAGGCGAGGGAAAGCATGTCCGGGCAACCCTACCATCATCTAGGGACAGGGAAGGCACAGAGGAGAAGGGAGGGGAGGGAGCGGAGGGGAGGAAAGGGAAAAACTAAAATAAATAAGCAGCAGAAATTCAAACTCACTGTATTAAAAATCTGCCAGAGCTCCGTGGGAACTGGGTGGCATTACAGAATTCCAGGCAAGACGCACACAGTACACCCACACCCACCCACACACACACACTGCTGTTGGGGGTGTGGTTCACCAGTATGTACCTAGTGCCTTCACGATGTGAGTCACACTACTGGTCTCACAAAAGGATGCCCCCAGCCTTACCCTCTGGGCCAGTGGGTCTCAAACCTCAGTGTGCCCAAGAACCACCTGGGGGGCTTGTTACAATGCAGACTCCAAGGCCCACCCGCAGTGATCCTGCTCAGTAGCCCTGGGGTGGGATCTCCTGACAGGTCCCCCATAGAGCTCCCTGGAAAGACCATCTTACTGAGGGTTTGCTGCTCAGGGAGCAAATCGATCTTTCTTTCCAGCATGAGGCCTCTAAGATAACATGAGAGCATGAGTGACTGTTGCTGGGAGCAGAAGGAGAGGCCATGCCCTGCCCTAACTGCGCACCTTTCTGTGCCAGGCACAGGCTGGGCTCCTGACTCCCAGGGTCTCCCTTCATCCCCGCTCACCCTCTGGAAGTACTTACTAGAAGCCTGTGCAGATGAACAGTTAAGGCTCACCAGGGTGCCTTGTCCGAGGTCAACAAATGAGGAAGTAGCAGAGCTGGGGACTTCCTTTTGTCTCAGAGGAAAAGAAAAAAAGGAAAGGAACATATTCTAAGTTGTGGAAATGCAGAGTGATTTGCAGGAAAGGAAGGAAATGAAAAGAAAGAAAAGATCAGGCCCGAGGTAATGCCCACAGGTAACTTACATTCATGGAGCTCATTTCCGATTTAAGCCATTGCACACCAAGAACTTTAGTGCTGCTCAGTGTCTCAACACCCCTACCAGGTAGGCACTGGTCCCATCCCCCTGTTACAAGTGACAAAACTGCAGCACCGGTCACACAGGTGGTAATAAGATGAACTGGGATTGAGGTCCCACAGTGCAAGCTCCTAACCTCTTAGCTTCAGCTAGGACCGCCCTTGCTCTCTGGGCACATTGGATGTGTCATGCACTGACCCTCTTCTGGGCCTCTGCTCCTGCTGTCCTGCCATCCCTTCACCCCTTTGGTGAACTTCTACTCATCCTGCAAAGCCCTTCCCCTCCTCCGTGCAGCCTTCTCTGATCCTCTCATCATCCCCTTGTGACTCACAGCTAAATCCACTGCCGGTTCCTTCCCCAGTGCTCCTTTTAGCATAATGACATTATCAGTTTTAAATCCCAAATCCATCATCTCCTCTGTGCCACTCACTCTGGCACTGCAACCCAACATGCAAAAAAAAACTGGGATGTTCTGAAAGCATGCAGGTTCCATTTTCTCCATATCCCCAACCCCACACCGAACTATCCTGAGCTTTGCACTTCCTCCTGAGCCTTCTCCATACAAAGTTGTGAGCAGCTTGAGGACAGTAACTACATACCCTTAAAGTCTCTAACTCCCAGAACCCAACACTACAGCTGTTTGGCAGCTAGGAGGTGCTCGCTCAATTAATGTTCATGCTGAGTACTCATCCGCTGGACGTTTACCGCAAACCTACATGTGTCAGTCACTGTGCTTGGTCCCCAATGATGGAGATCGTTTTTAATGAAGAAATGGCAAAAGATTCCAAACGAACGACACTCAGTCATTGATTTGTAGAGGGTAGAGAAATGTAGGAAGGACTGTGTGGGGCACATGCCCCCTCCTTGACAGCTCAGCTTCTGGAATCTTAATAGCATATTCACATCCTGCCTCAGAGGCTTACTGTGTATTCCCAGAGGGTTAGTTAGCATTTCTAAGCTTCACCTTCCTCCTCAGAAATTAACAACTATCCTCACTTTATAAGGCTCCTGGGAGGTTAAAATGAGATAATCCATGCAAAATGCACACCAGTTACCTCCCACACAGAAAACAACCGCTCAGTATTAACTACCTTTGCTACCACCCAGGAGCTTGGTACCTGAAAGTGAAAACTAGCCACAGTGATTTCTCAGCAGCCAGAAATGCACCTGAAGCAAACACAAATTCCCTGTGCTTCCAGAAATTAAAAGGGGTCTCCTCTCTCTTCATTTTCCACATAAGAATAAGAAAGTGTTATCCTTCAGTTAATTCTAGATGCCAAGTAAACTCAGGCTGTGCTTACAGAGCAGGTAAACGAGCTGAAGGTGAATAAGGTCTGTGTCATGGGAATCTTCAGAAGTCTGCAAGAAGCAGCTTGCATTTGGTCTGAGCCTAGCCAGACTTTCGCTAAAGTCCTTGGGAGGACACGCCTGGAGGCCAGAGGCAGGCCCACGCCTTGGGACACCGTAGTCGCTCCAGGCTGGACGCCCGCTGCTGCTGTCCTCACCTAACCCGGGCAGGACAGCCAGAGCAGGCCAGCACTAGCAAGTGAGAGGGCAGGGAGGGATGGCAGCTTAGCTGTGCCGCCAGCAACAGAAGGGAAACGGACAGGGCTTTTCCATGCACTTTGCTCTTGTGTGTCTGGATTCTAAGAAAATCAGAAGCAAGGGGCAGGACTGGGGACAAAGAAACGTTTTGAGCCCACAAAGGACCGGGGACAGCCACGCACAAAACTTCACCAGATATCTTCCAGAACACTCACGGTGGCCCTCGGCGGGACTTTCCCCACTGTGAGACCTGAAGGCACCGAAATGGGGAAGCTCAGATTCCAAGCCAAGGTTTTCTGACTCCTTCCATTAACATCATCTGCCAAAGGACAGGCATGACATTATATGGAAAGGTCACTTCTACTTTTTACTTTTCTGTAGTGTGTTGTTATTTTTAACAAGTATATATTTTTAATGCAATCAGAGAAGAAACTGCAAATGCTTTGCTCAGTTTTGTTTTTGAATCGGCATGTGGTGCTAGAATTTGCAGGTGTTCTCTGGGTGTAAGAACATTTTCTGGCTATAGGTCAAAAAGCACCAAAAAGCTGTATCCTGATCATTTCTCATCATGTGAGGGGCAGCCACACGCTTTATCCGATTCTGACAGACTCTACCTAAAGACAGATAAGCATGGGGGAGTGGGGCAGGGGGATGTTCCTCCTCTCCTTAGTGTCTGTCTATTTCATTATAAAAGCTTTCATATCCACTGCCCCACATCCCCATGAGTAAAAACCACATTTATCCTGAGGTCTGCCATCCCCTGAGAGCGCTCCTGCACGTCCAGTCACCAGAAGGGCAGTTGGATGTGCTGGCTCCAGGCCAAAACACAGAGCAGTGTCACCTGATAGAGGGTCCATTTGCAACACAGCCGCTCCAGGGCACCCTGGAGGAGCCCACAGGCCGGCAGTAACCATACCTCCGCATTTCATATTTTTTATTTGCTCTGTCTTTTTTTCCTTGTGGAGGAGGTAAGCAGGGTATGGCCACTTAACCCATCCACAGTGTGATCTGGGAAACAGCCCAAGAGGACAAGAATTAATTTAGTGTTTCACCCTCTGGACTTCCTGCCCTCCCCAGACACTGGACAGAGGAGGAGGAAGAGGAGGCATAAGGGAGATGTGATTGTGGCAGTTAAAGAGTTAATAGGGCACGGGCATATTCCGCAACTACACGTCCTGTTGGCAAACAATATAAATAATATGGGCTGAAGTTCTCCGGGTACACGCTAGGGCTCTACACACATCATCGCATTTAATCATCACCATGACCCAGACAACTTTGCATTTTAGAAGTAGGTCATCCAGGCTCAGAGACATTAAGCCATCTACCCAAGATCTCATCGCTACTAAGTGGGAGAAGGAGATTCCTCTAGCTGAAGAGGATGCTTGTCTAGACATTTCAAGAGCTCCCGGAGCTTTGGCCAGGGAGTGTGGAATGAAATGACCCGTTCCACAGCATACTTCATCTTTCCTTCATTCAGCAAGTACTTACTGAGTGCCCATCCACAGAGGGAGAGAGTGCACTCATTCTACTCATTCTTCTGCTCCACTTCCCCCGCACCCCAAAGGGAGTTTGGTTCTGTGTTGGTTACTGTCTTAGTTTCCTAGGGCAGCCACAACAAATTGCTACACACTGGATGGCTTACAACAACAGAAATGTATTCTCTCACAGTTCTGGAGGCTAAAAATCCAAGATCAAGGTGTCAGCCGGGCCGTGTTCCCTCTGAAGACTCTAGACAAGAATCCTGCCTGGCCTCCCAGGTTCTGAGGGCTCCCTGCAATCTCTGGTGTTCCTTGGCTTGTAGCTGCATCCCCCTAATCTCGCCTCTGTTGTCACATGGCCTTTTCCTATCTCCCGGTGCCTCTTTTCTCCTCTAAGGACACCAATTGGCTTTAGGTTTATGCAAACCTCATTATGAAGCTTGTGCAGACATGAATTTTGGGGAAACACTATTCAACCCAGTACATTTGTCTACTGTGTTCCTCTATTATAAAGTAAAATTTGTAAATGACAAACATCCTCAAACTTGGAGGTTACGAAGTGGCAGAAAACAGTACAAACCAGGTCCTTCCTTAAGGTCTCGGGAAAACGAGGAAGGAAGAGCCTAATGGGAAACAGTGGGTATCGCTACTGTGCTCTCTGTCCCTCTGACTTGTGATGTTGGTCCAACACTGCAAAGCTCAACACTAAGTAATGAGATGTAAATAATTAATACCTGATCTTATTAGCATCATTTTGCTACTTAATAATAAAGAATAAGAATGCCAGCTTCATGATTTACTAATGACTGCTTAAATAATTCATTGTAATATGTAGTAATAAGCAACTTGCAAACTTATTGACTCATTCATTGGAGTCCAGCCTGAACCAGACCCCCAAGCTTTCAGCGGGCATCATCCCCACCATCAACAGTGTCCTAAGCTGCTTACTGTGTCATTCGAGAGCTGCTTGTGCTGGGCTAGCCTCGGTCCAGCAGAAGCAGCTCTCGAATAACACAATGTGCACGAAGAACACAGCAGTGCCTATAGGTGTGTTTTGGGGAATTTTAAGTCCTTCTTAAAACTTTGGAAACTTTTCAAAAGTAAAGAAATAGCATGAAAAAGATATATGTGTTAAGAGAAAAGAGGAACAGATTGCAAAATTATGTATGCAGGACCATTAAAAAAAACCTTGTGATTCAAATGATAGGAAATTGGTGAAATAAACTATGACACAGCTGTACAATGAAATGCTCCATATGTAGCCAAGTAACTGTGCCCTAGAGTCTGGAAATGCTCAAGAGGGCTTACTTCTAGGTGGTGGAACTAACATTTCATACTTACTTCTTTTGGGGGAGTGGGAATGCCTCAGACCCCCAGGGCTTATTGCTGGAGTTTTATCAGGAGCCACCCTGTGTGCTCTCAAAAGTGCCCTAACCTCTCTGTCTTCACACCACCTCTCAGGGCTATGATGGGTTTAAATTAAATGAGTTCATACTGACAGAGGATTTAAAACAGTTATCTATATTGTAGAAGTGCTATACGGATTTTTTGTTAAGCAAAATAAATATTTATTTTAAAGGCAAAGGCAAAAAACTACCGGTAGATGAGAACAGATGGGATTCCATCCCGGAGGCACAAACCTAATGCCACCAGGACTATGTTATTGTTCTCTTCCTATATTTTCCTTTTAGAATGGTTTAAGGTGGACTTCCCACCCTCAGTGAAGACATACTTTAGATTGAGCAAGAAGTAATTTTATTAGGGGGCAGTGTGTGGGTGACTTAGGGCCTCTAGGACATTTTCATCAAAAGAGATAACCCGATAAAGGGTGACATCTCAGATCTTAGCTTCAGGTCTTAGCCTTGCCAGTCCCCTTCTTCCCCACCCCTTACAGTGTCCCTACATCCCCCAACACATCTGCATAAAACATGAGACTGCACAGCCTCAAGGGCTGTCCTCGAAGTTCATTTTTCACCTGGAGCCAAGGCCAGCCCAGAGGGCATTACCATCCCAATGGCCCAGCCTTAGTCTGAGAGGAAGGGAGGGTGAGGATGAAAATGCAGGGAGTAAGTGCTGGTTCAGCACAGCCCTCCCCAAAGGAGCATCCTCCAGGAGCACTTGCATGAAGCAGGCACGGGGAGCATCCCTCATTGTTATTCAGGCCAGGTGTCTGCATGCCGGCCAGCCCCAGGATACTGCGGAGGAATGTGCACATCCAGATTGGAGATAATGCCCCCCACAAAATTCCTCACCTCCCTCCCCTCTAAGTGGGGGAGAAGTGAATGGGGCTGTTTCAGGCAGAGGAGTTGATGGGTCCTTTTGCACAAAAAAGGGCTGCCAGGCAGCAGAGGCTCGGCCCCCTCCTCCTCCCCACTCCCAGGCGAGTGTGCCCTTCCCCCTCCTTCCTCCCTGACAACCTGACCTTGGCAGAGGCCAAACACAAGCCAGAGCAGCATCCCCGGCCATTCCCAGCATTCTGGGCTAGCGAGCTGGAGAAGGGCGGCAGGCAGCTCTTGAGCAGAACTGAGAAGGACATGTGAGGCCAGCTGAGCCAGCCCCCGGGCAGAAACCACTTGGTTAGAGCCTCACCGTTCAAGTGAGCAGCCTACACGCAGCCCAGCTGGTGATGACAGGGCAGCTGTCCTGGCTTGGGTTTAAAGTCATCCTACACAGTGACTGCAAGCCTTACACACACACACACACACACACACATACACACACACACACAGCATTAGTGCACACTCCTCACAGGCATGGCATGCCTTCTTCTAAAACGGCCCAAGGCTCCACGAGGGCACGTGCACCCAGCACAGTGTGCGGCACCTGCAGTAACGGGTGTACAGTCTGTGACAGTCCCAGTCTCTTTCAGGGACGCCCACATTCACTAGCAGTAGTTACCTAAGCCTCCAGCACAAGCTCAGGTGCTCAGGTCTCTGCAGAGGCTGCTGCCACCAATGCATCTCCCCCCAACCCCAACCTGAACTCACAGGGTGGCTCTGCCTGCACCTAGCCCAGCCCACACCTGTCTCTATTAGAGGGAGGCACCTCCTCTAGTCAGAGGCCTCCTTCCTTCCACTGCTCTTCTCCAGGCTCCTGGGCCCGCAGCAGACGCTGAGTGAGAGGGGTGGGAGGGCACACTGAGGGAAGGCAATCCAGGAGCCAGAAGCCCAAGGCCAGGCCCTTCTCCACCCTCCCAGGTGAGTGTGCCTGCAGGTTAGCGGCAGGCCTCGGTTCAGACAGCAGCAAGATGTCGATCGGAACCGGGGTCACCTCCATCCAGCCCACGTTGCTGGCCTGATCGCTTATGCCTGCGAGTCAGGGGCAGGAAAGAAGATGGGGTTCCTTATACAGGCAGTTCAGGAGCGCCCTATCAGCGGGAGCTGGGACGCATGTCAGGAAAACTCTCAAAGGTGCTGGGCCCTGAGCCGGGGCACAGCCAGGGGATGTGATGAGCTGATCACACAGGGTTAAGATCCACTTGTCAAAATGCTTAAAAAAATATCAAACTCCAGCAGACCAACAATTCAAGCAGCAGAGCCAGAGGGGAAGGGGTTCCAACACCCAGTGCACCATCACGCCATCCCTGCCAGACAGCCTGGGGCAAGGCGGGGCTGTCAGAGGGAGAGGTGATGGGCGTCTGACATTTATCTCACTGATCTACAGCACCTGCTTACTCAAGCCATCCCTGCCAGGTCACCAAGCAGGCCTTGTGAACACACCCAAATAAGGGGATGCCTGACAGTGCCACACCCAAAGGACACTTCCCTCTGACTGCCCTCAGCTACCACCCCCCATGGGCTGGACACGGGCTTGGCCATCAGAGGCTCTCTCCATTACATTCATTTCCCAGGGCTGCTGGGACAAATGGCCACAGACTCAGCAGTCTAAATCCACACAAATTTATTATGGTGCAGTTTTGGAGGTTAAAAAGTCTAAAAGGGATCTCACTGAGAGTCAGCAGGACTGCACTCCTTTCTGGAGGCTGGGATTGGGGGTGGATTCCCGCCTCCTTATCTTTTCCAACTTCCAGAGGTCGCTGTTACTCCCTGGCTCATGTTCCCTTGCTCCATCTACACAGCCAGCAACATCACTTTTATATCTCATCTCTTCTGCCTCCCCTCTCCACTTTTAAGGACCCCATGATTACACAGGGCCCACCAGATAAACCAAAGTCATCTCCCTATTTTAAGGTCAGCTTTAATTCCACCCATAACTTTAATTCCCCTCTGCCATATAATGTATAATATAGATTAGGATGTGAGGAGGAGCCGCCTTTGGGAGGGGGACATTATTCTGCCTGCCAGGGCCTCAGGCTGCTATTTAGCATCTACAAAGCCTCCTGATTGATACCCAACACCTTCCCCCAGAAAAGCCAGGCCCACACTAATGCTAGAGACCCCTGGATGGTTCCAACCACTGAGCCATCCTGGGGATCCTCACCCAAACTGGGGTGCAGTGACTTGATGCCCACATCAGGATAAAGAAACGGTGGCAAGAGACTCACTCAGGGCCACATGGCTCTAAGTAGTGGGAATAGGAAAGGAACCCGGGTCTTCAAGCAGACCTGCTCTGCACCACCCCACACAGACCCCCAAGAACTCAGACAGGTTCTGGGCTTTGAGCCTCCTACCTGGGTCCCTTCCAGCACAGGGATGACCTCTGCCACCCACATCTGGTGCTCTGGTGGGTTGGAGGAACTCCATCTTCAGTCCTCACTACCTCCACAGAGAATTTCCCAATGATAGAAATATTCTGCCCCATTCAACACACGTCAAGTGCAAAGCAGCAGGAAAAGAACACAACGGGGGAAAGAAACTAACATCCACTGAACACTTGCAAGGGCCAGGAGCAGGAAGGGATCCAGTCACTGAAGCTCACTCACAAACCCTGAGAGAGCTCCACTGCACAGACAGGAGGCTGACGTGCTGGCACACCCAAACTCACACAGTAGGCGCCTGGTGGCACCCCAGTTCCTGCTGGCAGGCTCTCCCTGCTCCACCAGAAGGTCACCTCCATCCCTGCCCACCCAGGACCCAGCTCTCCAATCCCCATTGAATTCACCTGATGGGGGGCTTTCTCTGCTGCCCCACCCCCAGTGCAAACCCACACACCACCTTCTCCTTCCAGGAGGATATGGCCTAGAGCAGTGGAACCACAGTTCTGTTTGTTTTTTTGTTTTGTTTTGTTTTTTGTTTGTTTGTTTGTTTGTTTTTTGGAACCACAGTTCTAAGTGGGATTCAAGCCTCACTGGTGATGAAAAAGCTTCTTTCCCCTTGGATGGAAGGGTATGGGTGTGGCCAAGCAGGGGGCAGCAGCTGTCTCTGGGCGCTCACCTGGAAGCCAGTCCCAACCCTTTCCCTACCTCTCACTCTACCTCCAAAATAACTTGACTGACCATGGCCACTGGGGCACAAGAACAAGGCCCTGGGACCCCAGGAAACTTTACCGTACTCACCCAGAAAGCAAAGCCCTGACCCTAGGTACAAAGGGTCCTGGGAGAACCAGCTCAAAGGTGGGCCCAGAACCCTGGTCCCACACCTGCCATGTCCAAGCTGGTGGCCTCAGACAAGTCACTTCACCACGCTGGCATTCACTTCCAAGTTAGCACTGTGCTAACACATACCAGGATCCCTGTCCTCAAGAAGATCTGAGTGTAGCAGAGAAGCCAACACTACACAAACAGTCGCACAAGCACCCAGCTAAGTTAGAAATCACAACTGGTGTTGTGAAGGAGAAGCCTGACCCCAACACCAACAGCGAATCTGGGGATTTGAGGTGGAGCTCCCATGGGAGATGGCATTTACTCTGACACTAGCAAGTCAGCAGGAGTTTTTATTTGTTTATGAAGATAGAAGGGAAGAGAGAAATTACTTGGCAAATGCTACCCATTAACTGGCAACTGCCCAGATTAGTGGGGCAGGTCTTGGTATTCACTTGCAAAAGATGGTTTTGCACCCACAATCAGATGCAGATTTGTAAAGAAATGAGCCCCATAGAAATGGAGGTGCCATTCTGGGAACAGCCTAACAATGAGTGCTGACCAGGGCTCCCCATTTCCACCTTCCACAAAATTCACAAGTTAAGACGGATCTTGCAAATCAATGGGAGAAAAATTGCTAACACCCCGAAGGAAATGACCAGTTAACAAAACACAATTGATGAACATGAAAAACAAGTCAACCACACCAGGAGTCAAAGAAAAGCAACTTTATAACAAGATAGTTCCCCTCCTGCCTTAAGAGTTGACTGCATTAATTCGAATGCTCAAACTGTAGGACGCTGCTGCAGCGACCCCTAACATTGTCTGTGGAATGAAATATTCCTGGAAAGAAAGTTCTGTCGGGTGCATCGAGCCTCTGTCCTCGGGTATGGGTGGCTCTGCCAAGCAAACAATCAGAGATGCATGCAAGGGTTTATGCATTAGAACAGGCAAAATCTGAAGGAAATCTGAATGCCCAGCAGGACTGACCTGCTGATGATTAGCAATGACAATGACAATAATACCAGTATCAGGCAGCAAGTGCTGAGCATCTGCTCTGTGCCTGGTCCTAGGTCAGGCACGTTGACACTCTTTCTTCACCTCAACCTCACAGCAAGCCCACACAGAAGGCGTTCTTATTATCCCCATTTGACAGCAGAGGAAAAACTAGTTATAGAGTGCCTTTCCTGCACAGATACATAATGATATCTGGTAAAGACATTCAAAACAAGTTTTCAAAAATGTGAATGACACCATAAGATGATCATGATATAATGTTAAGTGAAACAAGCCAAGGTACGAAAAACTGTGGGGAAGCGAGACAGCAAGATGCTCAGAGTGACTATCGCCGAGCATCAGGATTATGGATGATCTGTGTTTTCTGTTGTGTACGAGCCTGTGTTTTCTACAAAGAAGCACGCTCAGGAGAAAAGTCTTTACCTGTTAAGGTCCACTCAGTACTCAGAACTATCCTGCCAGCGCATGGTCCTCCTCACACCATTGGGCCACGTGCTTCTGACGCCCACTGCTTCCCAAACAGGCCAATGACCAGGACTGTGGACTAGATGTAGGTGCAGAAGGAACTCATTTCTAGAAAGGACATCATAGAGAAGTGAACTAGTAGTCACCAAGGGCATACTACGTAAGTGCCTCTGGGATGATGAGGTGACAAAGACTAAACAAACATCTGCTCTTGGGCCTCCAGCCTGAGCCCATCCATCCCTCACAGTCTTATCTATACATCTCCAGGACTCAGGACCTGCATGCTCACCACTGCCGCCTCCCCTGCCCCCAGAGACCTGAAGAACCAATTCATCCTCCAAGATTCAACTGCAGAAATTCTACAGTGAAACCTTTCCCCAGGTCTCCTGAGCTGAACCCTTACTCCCTTCCACGCCCCGGTGTGCCCCTGTTCACTGCGTCCAGTGTTACAGTGACTCAGTGCTATGCTTGCTTCCCACCAGAAGATGAACTCCATCAGAATAAGGAACTTGCTGGCTCTTCTCCATGGGTGCGTCTCCAGAGCCCAGCACAGTGCCCAGTGGATAGCGGTCAGGCAATGAAAGGGGGCCGGGTGGAATAAACCATAGAAGGATGGTTGAAAGGAACAAAAACATGGAAGGGAGTAAGGAAGCATAGAAGCACAGATGGAAGAACAGATAGAAGAAAGGGGATATCAAGGTGAAATCATCTGGAAGAGGTGGGGTACGAGGTCTCCAAGCAACACGACATCGGCAGACAGAGGAGAAGACAGGCTGGGGACGTGCCCATAGTGGAATCCCAAAGGGTCACCACAGCCATTCTAGGCATGTTTTAACATGAAGGACATTGCAAGGAGCATCCCTACCCTCAAGAAGGTCACCCGGTAGGAGGGAGAGAAGTGGCCATCTGGCCAAGTGCTAAACTTGACAAGAGACGGAGAGCTCATGGTTGTCACCTCCTCTTCTCTACAAGACACCCTGTTAGCAGGCATCGACCTGGTGAGCATCCCCACGGTACCCCCAGATCCTAGGCGTGCTGAAGTCCTTCCACCAAATGCCCTGATCTGGAATGTTCACCCCTCTCCCTGCCTCTGAAGGCGCCTTCCGGAGACTTCTGTTCTGGTGGTGGCTGGCAGGGGAACAGCCCGTTTCCAGTCCCATACCGCACCCCAGCGCCCACAACTGGGAACCAATTTTGCCAGGAGGAGCCCTGGCTCCTGCAGCAGCACCATCACCACCGGAACCTGCTCCTGGCCTCCTGGAACTCCCCCGGGAGCCGCTTCCCTTCACAGAGCTGCCCCGTGGTTCCAGGAAGTGACCCTGCCCAGATGCACACACAGGTTCCCTGCAGCCCTGGAGCATCATCAGTTCTTACCACTGCTGGCAGCCTCAAGCCCGGCACGGCACAGAGCCAGTGTGAAAGGAGGTGTTCATGGGGCTTGATGTCACAGCATTATTCCTGGGGCTCACCACACCCAGATAATACGAACTTAAGGAGGAGGAGATGACACATTGAAGGAGGGAAGAGAAAGCAATCTCCCCTCAGGACTTGTGACTCAGCCTCTCTACTTGTAGGTACAAAGAAGCAAAAGATGGCCAAGGGCCTCCTATGTAGCAAGAGTTTCATGCATGAGAATCTCCTCCAACTACCTTTGACCTAGATGGTATCATCCCCATTGTACCTGTAAGTAAACTGAGGCCAACACAGGTTAAATAAACAGCAGGCCCAAGATTCAACCCCAGGTGATTGTAAAGTCCAAATGGGACTCATTGATTCCTCCAAGTTCAGCATTGCCCCCTGCCTGCTCCACCCAGAGAAAAGGCCTGAACAAATCCCAGGGAACCAGGGCAGCCAAAGTCTTGGTGGGGAGTCAGACCTATGTGAACAGCCCACAGGCTAGTAATGGATATTTCTCTCCAGCCTCTCAGCTTCCCCCGTACCACTGCCTGCACCATGCTTGCCACTTAGTTATTTAGGAGAAGCAGCCCAGGGTAGGAGGAAGAAGGCAAGCTCAAAAGACAAAGACCAGAGTTCAAATTCTGACTCTGCCACTGTGTGACCATGAGCCAGCTGTTTCACCTACACACTGGTCCCCAATAAAGTCTCTGCCATCCTGCCTGGCATGGGGTGGGCACCCAGAAAACATGGGTTCCTGTTCTTTCTTCCCCTCCTTAACAAGATAAGTACCCCATACTTAGTTGTTCTGTATGTTCTAAGGATACAAGAACACAGGTAGTTGAACAGCCACTCCATCAACTGAAGTTGTTCAAAATGAGAAGTGTACAAACAAACAAGTGTAATAAAGTTAGGAGAAAAAAAAACACTCCACTTTTCTCTCATTTAAAACTGCCATTAAAAATGAATCTTCTGATGTAATAACAAAAAAAAATAAAAAAGAAAAAGGAGCTAAGTGGTGGCTCAAGGTCACAGAATTACTCTACATTAGATTTCATTCAAAACTGCTCCATTGTCCAACTTCCATGAGCCAACAACAGTCCTAGAAACCCCTGTACAGCGGTCATTCCTTTACAAAGACTGACTGGAAAGTTTCAATCAAAAACAGAAACCCCATTTCAATATCTGGCCTTTTTGCCAATCAAGGTGTCTGTCTTCAAAAGATGACCATTTCAATACCTCTCTCCATCTCACTCACACACTTTCTGCAGAAAGGAACCCAAGACCCATTAGGAACCTCATAACCACCTTGTTGTCAAGATGCTTGAGTCCTTTGGGATTGCACACATGCAAGATAATGACTAAACTCAGAATCATGGGGCCTTTACAGGATAATAGCCTCAGAAAATTCTGAACATTAAACACTTATTATCTTAGTTTCTTCAACTCCAACCCACATTTCCTCTCTTTGCAAACCAGAGTTTAACTTCCACCATACAAACCAACTCACTTTGAAGATGCATTCTTTGAAGACTCATTTTGTAAAAACACATCCTGCTGCCCACTCAGCCCTGGGCAACCTCACTGGCCGAGGCGCCTGTTCAGCCCACTGAAGGGTGAAAAGACGGAGGGCCCCTTACCTACATCTCAGGAGCTCACCTGCAGAGGTGTCCTCTAGCCTCGCCTGGGGAGCTCAGTTAAAGCAGATTCCAATCCCCTCACCCTGCAGACGCCCCCTCCCCTGGGGAGGGGCTGCACTTTGGAAACACTGATCTTGCCCAGCCTGCTCTCTTTATGTCAGAAACAACCAAGGCCAGCAGAAATGCCCCCCAAGCCACTTGACTAGAAGAGGGGGTGCATATGGGACCTGAACCCTGGGGGGCTTCTCTTAGCCCAGAGACACGCCTGGTACCCTGCAGCCTCCACACAGGTTTCCACTCAGGGTCAAAGATTCACCCTATTTCCTCACTCCAAGACCACCCCACCCCCTCATTCCCCAGACACAAACCCTTAGGGGTCCTCACTGCCAAGGCCTCTAGCGGCTTCCTCTATCCATCCCTACCGAGGGAGGAGGAGGAGGGCCACCACTGGAGACAGCCTCAGGGCTCAGGATGCAGGCTCAATCCACAGTGACAGCAGGACTCCTAATAACACTTTTATTTCTCCTTAATAGTCAGCTTCCTCCACTGCTGACAGCTGCGATCCTTAGGGAAGATTCCACCTGCCAAGTGGGGGTGGGGGAAGAGAAACCTACCTTAAATGAGGGTATTTAAAATAGGAAACTGAGTCAGACAGGTCAGGGATCAAATCTCCCAGACATGCTACTGTCTAGCTCTGTGCCTCTGAGCCAGTATCTTCTCCTACAAGACTAGACCCTCGTGGCCCGGCGCGGTGGCTCACGCCTGTAATCCTAGCACTCTGGAAGGTCGAGGTGGGCGGATCGTTTGAGCTCAGAAGTTCGAAATTAGCCTGAGCAAGAGCGAGATCTCGTTTCTACTAAAAAAAAAAAAAAAAAAAAAAAAAAAAAACAGAAATTATCTGGACATCTAAAAATATACATAGAAAAAATTAGCCGGGCATGGTGGTGCATGCCTGTAGTCCCAGCTACTTGGGAGGCTGAGGCAGAATGATTGCTTGAGCCCAGAAGTTTGAGGTTGCTGTGAGCTAGGCTGACGCCACAGCACTCTATCCAGGGTGACAGAGTGGGAGTCTGCCTCAAAAAAAAAAAGACTAGACCCTCAGGATCTTCAACCATGAAATGAGTATAAGGACAGTGTCAAAGTCTTAGGTTCAGGACAGGAATTACCAGTGCCAATGCAGGCTGAGCAAGCTGCAGTAGGTAAGTGTTATTGTTGCACCTGCTGCCTCATGCTATCAGGGGTGGATTCTCAAGGTCATTTCAATAGGCTCACAAAATATGCAAGACACGGGAGATTTGTATGCTCTTCCTGTGGCCCTGCCAGGACATGTGGTCCAGCCCTCTCCTCCCGGGATCTTGCCTGGTTCACGCCTGCCCAGGCTTGCTTAATCAGGGCCCTGGCTTCTTTCCTATAACTCAGCTGCTGACTTGAAGTGAACTCTTGGATTCTGGATCCTAGGAAGCCGAATGAGGTGGAAGGATGTGCCTCTGTGTCCCTGGCAGCCCAGCCCTCAAGGGTGGCCAATGGCAAAGAGGGTCAAATGCCAATGTGGGCCCCATTTAAATGCTTCAAGGGGCAGGGAAGCCCAGGGGGGTCCCACAGAGAGCTCACTGTGGCGGCCAGGGCTGCACCCATGACTCAGGCCCTACAGGGAGGCGATGATTCAGCGGCTCCAACACAAAGCCAGGCTGGGTCAGCTGCGAGCGGCCCCTGAATGGCCTCCAGGAGCAGGGGGTCCCGTGCCAGGTGGGCAGGCTCGAGTCAGCTCAGAGGAATGGCCCCCACCCTCCCGCCTGTGCCCACTGCCGGCGACTCACGCAGCTGGCATCCCAGCGGCACAACGTGATCGACCTGTCACTGAGCCAGGGTAAACAGGCGGGAAACAGGAGCCAGGCTTCCCAGCTGCTGCTTCCCGGCTGCCGCAGGGTGAGGTCAAGCCTCCAGAGGGCAAGGATGGCAGCCGCAGGGGATGGGGGGAGGGTGGGCAGCCCCGCAAGAGATGGTTGGGATGCCACAAGCTGGCAGCGGGGGTAGAGGAGCCAGGGAGGAGAAAAAGCAGGACTGAAAAGGGCAGGGCAGAGCCTGGGGCCCCTTGGGGTGTAAATTATTCTACATGATGTTCAGAGAGGTACATAGCATCTTGCCCCACCTTCCTTCCCTCCCTTTTTCCTCCTCCTCCTTATTCTCGCTCCTGCCATTCATTTTTAGAGTTCATTTGCAACCACTTGTGCCAGCACTCAAGGTCACACCACACTACAGAAAGCCTCTGCCACAACTAGACTGGGGAAGGAGCCCCCCGAGCCTCACTGTGGGGGCCTCCCTTAAAGTCAGCCCTTAGGTCAACCTGCACCTCTACCAGCAGAGCCCCCCTAACTCCGCACTCCACTCCATTTCTTCTCTCAAAATCCTATGACACTCATGTTCCACCTCTTCCAGGCAGTCTTCCCGGGATCCTTCAAGCCTCACTTTCCCCCGCCTCCTACTGGGCACCGACTCTTTAACTACTGCTCTACAAGGGTTCTCTGGGAGACTCCATCTTCCTCCTCACCTGGAGCCCAGGTCCTGGAAGAATGGCTCTCCTTCTGCTGTATACTTCAAGGCTCTGGCCAACAGACTATCTTGTCCACAGAGAGGCTGGATAACCTCATGTGAGCAGACTTTTCCTGATCTGAAATCTGGACATCGTGAGAGAGAACCTCATTTGTTCTCCCAGCAACCCTTAAGCCAGCCAAAGTCACACTCAGTCACTGTTTACTGAGCACCATCTCCAGGTCAGCTGGACACTGTGCCAGATGACACAGAGGCAGAGAGGCCCAAGACCTGGGAGCCTGCCCTCCCGGGCCCTGCTGTCTAAGGGAAACAGTGAGGTCATTGGAACACGTTGTCCCTTGTGGCCAGCACCTAGAGAACAGCGGGTAGCAGGCTGCCGTGTAGATGGGGAGGAAGGAGGGCCGGGCAGGCTTCAGTAATGGTAATGAAGAGCTGACAGCATCAGCTCACATTTACTGAGCTCGTACTTGGTACCAAAGGCTTTATCTCCCTTAATCCTGGCAGCAATCTTGCTGGGAGGCCAGGCACTGTGCCATTCACCTCATATACTTAACTCATTTAAAAACCCAACCTTAGGAAATAGTGTTACAATCTCCTATTTTACAGATGAGAAAGCTGAGGCCCAGAGAGGTTAACAGCATACTCAAGATCACACAGGTAAATTCAAACCCAGGCAGGCTAGAGCCAGGATCTAATCACGCACTAACCACTACACCTCACGGCCTCTCTGCCCAAGGCTTCCAAGCAGAGGGCCCCAAACTTACTCATGACAGAGATAGCCACTCAGCTCTCTCTATACACCCTAGTGTCTCTCCAATGGGCCGCTGGGCTCACAGTCCCTCCCACCAGGCTGCAGTGCTAGCGCAGTGCGGTTCTGTAACGCCAGCTCTGCCTTGGCTGCTGCTTGGTTTTGCTCTATTCTAGCTGCAGTCATTGCTGCTACAGTTTGGGATCCCACACAAAATAAACACAAATCATCACAGCAATTACCGCTGTGACTCAGCCCCAGGAATTCTGTAACTAGAAATGCAAGCAGTTCCCTCAATGCCTCTGAGCTTGGGTTTGGGCTACCCAGAATCACGGACGGTCACAGAGCAGCCCCAGGTCTCTCCTGCAAAGTGTGCCTGAGCTATAAGCCACTGGAGACCTAGAGATGAACCCTCACCTAAGGGAGCTAAGATGGCAAGAGCAGACACAGTAAACAGAGCCGGGCAATCCAGGCAATCCGGGCAATCCGGTCCAGAGAACATGATGGTTTTCTCTGATGAAGCAGGTCCACGGAAGCAAGGGGGACAGGGCACACAAGCCCAGGAAGACCCCTGGCCCTCCCAAAGGCTGGGACAAAATGACTCCCACTGCTTGCCACCGAGACCCTATGCCCCTTTCTGACCTGCGACCTCACAGTGGAGGCAGAAGAGGCCACACCCAGAGGAGGGCTGCATAGCACACCACAGATTATTGGCTGGGTAGATGCAATGCTCTGGGCTGGGCGTTTTCATACATCTTCTCGCCAAATGCTTACTAAACGCCTGCAAGGTGCACACTATCATATTAACTCCAGGGCACAAATGAGGACCACGGGGGTCCTCGGGAGTTAAGTAACCAGTTCACACAGCTCAGGACTGAGACTACATTAGAAATTCAGGATTATTTCACTCCACAGTGCACCCCAAAGAAGGGGAGAAAAAGAAGCCTAGAAAGAGTACCCACACCAAACAGATGTGTCAACTAGAGCAAGGCTTACAGAGCAGGCCACCAAGGCAAATGAGGCAGAGAATTACTCACAACGCCCTTATTCACCCACCCTCCCTGCAAAGTTTACATTTAAAATTAAGAGAGTTTCCCCCACCTCTCCCTAGTTTTTGGTTTAGTTTAATCCCTTCTGCATTCCTGTTTTGATGTAAAATGCTTAGAAACTTTTTTTGTAACAGCATTTTCTTAATTTAAGACAAAGGCATTATGACTGATTATTTTCACTCATTGGTTACCCACCAATGAGTCTACTTAAGAAACCAAAGGACAGAATTCACGTATCAGTCTTACATGGTTCGATCCCATGTGTAGACACTAACCGTGCGCTTTGAAGACTGCCGTGAGCTCCACAAAGATGAGGCAAAGTGATTACTCTTAATATCTGCAAAGCCAGATCTGCACAGGTACACACCATTGCTGTGTATTATTACACAAATAAACAACAGTTGTGTCTATTACTAGTTGTCTTTTGGGGGGCCCCTGAACCAGAACAGTGGCAGGATAACCAAAAGCACAAAGATGTGCCCCCAGCAGATGTTAAGGCCAGAACTTTCCGATCAAGTCTCCAATACTGTAATAGGGAAACCACAGACATTAAAATTTTTTACAAAATAAAAGTTCCTTTCCCATGCCAAAATATAGTACTACTCCCTAATTACCTATTTTGTAAATTGCACTGACTTTTAGGTTCTCTTCAAGGGAGGCACACCTTTGCCTAACTGCCCTAGCGTGGGTGGCATCAGACCAGCTCTCTCCCTCCCTGACCTTCATGGAAGTTCCTGGTCCCTCATGGTGCCCTGCCCCCTCATGTCCCCACAGGCACACACATATATGCAGGCTGTGCACCCACACACATGTACACAAACACATGCATGCTCAGGCTGTGCCCTCACACATGTACACAGACACATACATGCACAGGCTGTGTACCCATGCACATACACACAGGCACACACACATACACAGGCTGTGCACCCACACACATGCACACAGACACATGTTCAGGCTGTGCACCCACACACACGCACACACACACACACGTGCAAGGGCTGTGCACCCATGCATGCACACAAAGGTGCACAAGCACATAGTCTTTCCTTTTTCTTATTTTCAAGCATCCTTGTTTATGCTTCCACCCCCTTGTACCTGGATGGCACAGCCAAAAGTGTGATGACAACTACTACTTAAGAAGACAGGGCCCTAGAAGTTTTCATAGATCTTACCTTTCTTTATCTGATGGAAAACCAGTCTTTCCTCCTCCTGGGAACACCAGGTTGTGAAAGCCAGGCCAGGCTGCAAGCTCTGCCTAATCCTCAGCAAATGCAAGCCTTAGGAGGATCCCAGGAGCTGTTTTGCACCCATGGTTTACTTCTGCTCCATCCCCAAACTGCCCTGACGCCCGTATAGAGACACTGAAAAGGCAAAGGTCTCCTAAGCCTAAGAAAAAGAACAGAAAACAGCATGTGCAGCCTTGGTCCAGCTCTGCCAGCCTAAAACCCCTGCGGGCTCCCCCGGCCACGTAGTTATCTGCTGCCTACTCTCCACCCCTTCCCTTGTCCCTGGCAACCTCCCTACACGGTCACACACTCTTCCCTGCTGAGCTAGAGCATGGCAGGGGTCACAGCAGCCACCCAACCAATCAGGTATGGCACAGGGAATGAGACTAGCTGCCATCACCTTCCTGACAACTCAGCATCACATGGGAGGGCCCCTGGCATCTGATCCTCAATTGTGTCTTCAACCACACCTCCCTCCAGTGTAGCCCATACCCTGCGCAAGGACCTCACTCCTCCCCAGGCCCGGAGCTCCCTCCCCACATGTGCCCTGGCAACATCCCAGAGGTCCTTTCTACACTATGCAGGCATCATGCCCTGCCAGGCTGTGCCAGTAGCAACGCAGGCAAGGCTGCTCCCACAGCCCTTTACTGGAGCACTAGGGATTTTGAGGAGTACTCATCAAGTTTGACTTTTGATTTTGGAGATGGGGTCTCACTATGTTGCCCAGGCTGGCCTCAAACTCCCAGGCTGAAGTGATCCTCCTCCCTCAGCCTCCCCAAGTAGCTGGGATTACAGGCACCTACCACTGTGCCCAAATTTGATCATGTATTTTTTAGGGATACTCAACTGAGATTTGTGTAAGTCATGTCAATAGTACTCACCCTCGATAGGAAGTGATTAGAAATAGCACTTTTCCTCTGGGGCCTCCCTCCCAAAAACCCATAACCTCAGTCTAATCACGAGAGGGTCATGAATTTTTTTTTAAATTAAATGTATGATAGATATATTCAACGTTTGAGTTGCTCCCAATCTTTTTCAATATATTCATGGTTCAAAATTCAAATGATACCCAAAGATACATGTCAAAACTCTCCTTCATGCCCCTTTTCCCCTGGCCCAGCCTCCCCCTCCCTCTCACCCTGTCCCTCTGTCCCTCTACCATGCACAGATTCCCACTGTGGGTACTCTTACAGAGTTTGGGCAAATATAAATTATTACATGCCCTCTACACGCACACTTTTACACAAAAGCTGGCATGCTCTACTCACTGTTCTGCGCTTTGCTTTTTTTCTTATCAATATATCCTGAGATTTCCCCATGTTTGTGCACACAGCACTTCCTCTTGCTTTTCCACATCTAGTCTAGTATGGTTCATTTACTGAACCAGTCTTCAGCTCGCAGACATTTGAGTTGCTCCCAATATTTTGCTATTACAGAAATGTTACCAGCTGGGCAAGGTGGCTCACTCCTATAAGCCCAGCACTTTGGGAGGCTGAGGAAGGAGGATAGCTTGAGCCCAGAAGTTTGAGATCAGCCCAGGCAACATAGAGAGACACTGTCTCTACAAAAAAATTAAAAAATTAGCCAGGCATGGTGGCACGCAGCTATAGTCCCAGCTACTCCAGAGGCTGAGGCAGGAGAATTGCTTGAGCCCAGGAGTTTGAGGCTGCAGTGAGCTATGATCATACCACTGCACTCCAGCCTGGGTGACAGAGCAAGACCTTGTCTCATTTTTAAAAAAAAATTACCATAAATAATCTTGAGCACTGTTCTTTTCCCACTTATGTCTGTAGGTATATCTGTAAGGGAAATATCCCAGTGCCCCACCATGACATTGCTAGGCCAAAGGGCAAGTGTATTTGTAGTTTGGACAGAAAATGCCAAAGGGCCATATCTCCCAAAAGACTGTACCACCTTGCATGCCCTCCAGCAAGGTATATACGAGAGGGTCACTTCCCCACAGCTTTGTCAACAACAGAGAGTACATCATCAACTTGTACACAATATGACCTTCACTGGAATTCCTTTTGTGTGAACTGTCTTCATGTCGTGAAGACCCATTTGCCACACAAGTATCAGCTGCCCCCTTAGCCACGGGCGAGGCTTTGTGGGTGTGAGTGCTGCCTGGGAACACGTGGCACGGGCTCCAGGAGGCAGGGAGCTGCGGATCCGGGTGAAGACACACACAGAAAGGAGCCAGCGGCCCGACGAAGCGTGCAGTAGGAAAGAGAGGGCAAGAACAAGGATTGTTCTAGAAGCAAAAAGCTCACCTAAGAAGTGAGACTCAGCCGAGGCCTCTAAGTGTCAGCGGTTCCTTGGAGAAGTGGGAGGGGCAGAAAGGAGCTCCACACAGGTAGGCCTGTTCAGCAGGAAGGTGAGGCCAAAGACAGCCTGGGCGCCAACCAGGGCCTCGAGCCAAGGAGAGGGCCTTACGCTGCAAGTGGCGGGAACTCGCCCACCTCATTTCCTTTCTTTACATTTTACTGACATTGCCAGACTAGTCCCTTTGTTCACTTTCATGGCCATTTAGCTCAGTAGCTCTTAAAGCTGCAATCAATCACCTGAAGAGCCTTTATGAGACACACCTTCCAGCTGCAGGAAGGGTCCCGATATGGACTTGGAAAAGACTCCAAGGCGGGTGATGCTCGGGGGCGTCTCTGATGAAGGACTCCTGCCCAGCCCCAGGGCTGACGGGGGCCAGCGCAGCCTGCCTGGGAGCCCGGGGTGAGCAGGCCTTTCCAGGCGCAGGTGGGATGGGAAGGCACGGCCGCCACAGACAGGAGTCCCCTTTCCTCGGAGTTTCTCTCAATAGAGAAAACTGCCAGAGCCGGAGAGCGTCCGCTTTGGAAATCTCTCTCGGCACAAACCCTTGCCAGGCCTTGAGGATGTGGAGGGAAAACAGAACGCGCTGTTCTTACAGTATCTCAAGTCTGCTAAGAATTCTCCCCAAGCCCGGAGAGACCCCGGGCAGCTCGTCTGCATATCTGATGTATTATTGATGCTCCCACCCGCTTCCAGAAGTGCTCTGGGTCATATCACCCGCACAACCCCATCAGGGAGGTGGAGGATGATAATGTTGAGTCTGCTGTATATATATGCTTTGGGTCAAGGGCTGGCACTCTTAAATTCCTAGGCTCAAACAATATTTTTGTCCAGCCATTGCTCTCCTTTCCAGCATACAACTGGTCTAAGCTCTCAAATGCTGTAAAACGTCCTCTCCTCTCTGTCCCAGCCAGCCCACCAAAGAGCCAATCTTATCTTAGTCACACCTGCTCAAAAGTCCTGAGTGTCTCCCTTTTGTATAAAGGGTCAAGACCACACTCTTCCCTCAGGCTGTTCATGCAGCGGTAATGCAGCTCATGCTCCCTCGCCACACTCCGTCCCCACGGTCCCTCACTCTGACCATCAGCCACAAGGAAACGAGCCGAGCTGTCTCTCCATGCACAGCGAAGCTTTTGCTTCTGCCCCCGGGTCCTGTGCACCCTCACGACACACATCACCTCACTCACTGTTTTTATACCAAACAAAGGGCTGAATTCTAAGCACACTTCCTTTGAAAAACCTTTTCCCACTACTGCAACCGACACCCCACACAAACAGCACCTGCCAGGTTCCAGGCACTGTCCCAGGCTGTGAGATGCCTCTAAACACAGGTTTGTTCCCACCCAGTAAGTTCAGTCTAGCAGATGAGACAGACACTCCGATGCAAGGGGGTGGAAAGGGGGTTGTTCACAGTTAATGCAGGGGTTTCTGACAGCTTATCCTAAAGCCTGGAACTCAAAAAGGACTTCCTGGAGGAGGTGGCACCCGCTGCATCATTGAGAAGCAAAGAGAATTAAAAGGCTGCAAGGAGTTCGTGTGGCTTATACAGAAAGGAGAAGAGCTGAGTTTATAAGGCCTCGCGGGCAAGGGAGAGGAGGAAAACAAGCCAAGCTGTATGTGCAGCATGTGCACGGAAGAGCACAGACACATGAATAATGGCGGCCTCAACTCTTCCCACTGCTTCACACATGGCATTTCAGACCCATTATGAGGCTGCGATGAAGACTGCCTTCGCTGGGAAGCTTTCCCATTCACCGGGGCACCATGCTTAGCTAACTAATGCAAATAGGTCCTTTTAATAATGTAGGCATACATCTATAACTCAGAGGCCAGCACACTGCCCAGAGAAGCCCTGAAGAGTATCAAGGATCCCCTGCAGTGGGGTTCAGCAGCCTCGGAAGCCAGGGCCCAAGCAGCCACTCTCGGGAAAGAAAGGGGCTTCTCTCAGGGACTCTGAACAAAGTTTCACATGGACACCTCACATCTACTCTGCCCAGGAAGACAGGGGATTCCGAACTTGTATTAAAAAGCAAGCATCCCTCTAGACTTGTTTAGCCAAGAACTTGTTGGCTCATGTCACAGCAAACCTCTTCCAACCGCATCACCTGCTTTCATCCTCACGATCACCTCTGTGTGTGGGGGTAGGGTCCTGCCTGTCACATCTGCAGACCAGGAAACCAGGGCCCTTGCCTGCTGGGAGACTTCTCAGGCACACAGTCAGAAGGTTCCAGAGAGAGGAGTATGACCTGCCCTAGCCCTATGCTACTTGCTCTCCCTTATGTGAGTTCTAAGAAGCTGGGGACTAGGCAGTTCCCTGCAGACTACCGCATCCAACTCCCCTAGAGACCCAGCCAAGGAGCTGAGAGGCTCCGTGACTTGCTGGTGACTGATCTTGTTCAAGTTGCAGCTTCTTGAGATTGGTTAATCGGCTCAGGGATGCAGCAGGTCTCTTCTGAAACAAGAGGGAGGGCTCATGCACACCGGCGCTGCTGGCCTCACGGCTGGCCGGTCGGGTCCCCTCTGGAGAAGGGCATCGATGACCTGCTATAGGGCTCGGGCTCGGAAAGACTCAGCCTTTCCGTGTAGTCCAGAATTGGTGCCAGGGAGTGGGCAGACAAAAAATCCAGTGCCGAGTTCCATCAAAGAGCAAAACTGCTTTCCAGCTTTTGTCTTAAAAACCCCAAATAGATTTTTTTGAAAAAAAAGGCAATAAGGAAGGCATAAAATTCCAGGGACTTAAAATAAACCACTTCCACAAAAGTTGAAAGGGCCATACAATAAAAAACAGTTGTCAGTAAATAAAAATAAAAAAGTAAATAATATAACAAGTAGTGATGAATAATAAGATAATTTTAAAATAACAACTTTGAAATACATTAACATGTCTTTGCAAATAAACACACAAGTGTCCGTCTCCCGGGTCAGATGATGAGGTATAAAATTGTTGCTGCGGTGAGAAGAACACACAATCTGGGGTCAAGACTTGGACTCCACCCCGGGCCCCACCTCAGTCATGGTATTTAGCCTCTTGCCATCTAATCTGACTTCCTACCAGATGGGGCAGGGAGTACCTGCCCCCCCTTCCTTCTGGCCCATGGGAGATGGGTGAGGATCTAATCCTGAACTGAAAGTGAACTGTGTGCCAGGCACGTGCCAAGCACTTCTCACCTTGCTCCCAGCAGCCCTTTGATGTGTATCATCCCCATTTTACAGGGGTAGAGACTGAGTCTCAAAGGAGGCAAGCACTGTGCCCCAACCATCCATTCCCAGAGCAAGCTTTGGGACACCCAAGTGAAAAAGAGGGTTGTTGTCTATACGGGGTGTCCAGACATCTGGTTGTTGGTCATAGCAACAGGACCTGAGCCCCACCTCCCATGTCACTCACCCTCCCACTTGAGTGTGCCCTCCCCACACCCCAGGCATCCTAAGAGAACCAGCTCACCAAGAGGGAGTCGGTTGCAGTTTGGCCTGAGAAGACGCCGGCCAACTTTTCATTCCCTGGCTGGGCGGGAGCAGCCTCGTGCAAGGCCAGTTCGGTGCCACTCTCTTCAGGGAACCCAACCAGACAAGAAAGCTTTTGTGTGCCCAGCTCTGCGGAAACACAGCTATGAACGTGGCACAGTCCCCAAGGCCGAGGACTGGTCCCACCAAGGTGTGGCCGGGCGGCCGGCACAGTCCCCGCCCCTTCGGAGCCTGTCTCAGCATCCCGCACTATTTTAAGGCCTTTGGAGATCCAAACAGGATTCGAGGCTCGCTAAGGACAGCCCGTAAATGTTTTCCACTGGAACAAAGATTTAAGTGCTGTAACTCAAAACATAACTTCACAATGGGCTCTGATTATCAAGTGTTCCAGAATATCCTCTTTGAGACACACTGCTCCTTTCTCTTTCCTGTCGTTTATGGGCTGGCAGGCACACGGCACGTAGACCAGACCAGGCAGGCGTCTCCTCCAGAGCGGCTGAGGGGGCAAAGGCCTTTTCCTCACCGCATCAGCTCTGGGGGCCCAGTCCGCTCAAGGGACTCATCCTAAGGGAGGGAGATAAAGGGGTCTCTGTTCACAGCCACCGCAGAGAGCACCTTTCTCAGATGGCAGTGCCCGTGACAAACACGTCTGCTCAAACCCTCCCCTGGCTTCCTGCCCCCTCCAAATAAAGCCAAAGGCCTGGAGTGTCGTGGACCCTGGCCTCTCTGTCCTCACCTCCTGTCTTCACCTGCACACTCCTCTTCTCCAGTTGCCCTTTCCTCTGTAAAATGGAGATGACTGTGGGAATCAAACGATTTCAGCAACACAGAACAGTGCCTGTAACACACTGCAAATACTCATTAAGTTATTATTGTCTTTTTACTAGCAATTAACTAATAATAAGCTAACAATTACCTTCTATCTTGTAGTGGAGGAGTCATAACAAAAACAAGAAGCAAAATAAATTAACTAATTTTTTGACAGACTATGATTGGTGCCACAATGGAAATTGACAGCATCCAGTGCCAGGGGTCAGGACTGAGCCTGTTAGATGGGGTGGTCCGGGGAGATGCTACTGACGTTGAAATGAAAAAGAATCAGCCTTTCAGAGACGAGGGTGCTGGGCGACCGGGGAGGGATGACTGGATGAGGCTGGGACACAGGCAGGGCCAGGCTGCTCAGGGTCTCAAAAGGGCCGAGGTTTGCAATAGGAAGGCTGGGAAGGGCTTTAAGGAAACTCAGTGGACTCTGTGGGCTAATAAGTGTACAAGAGGTGGTAAGAGGGGCACAGCAGAGGCACAGGGACCAGGCAGGCAGATCCTGCCCGTGGGCAGGGAGAACGACGATGGCCATCCTTCAGCATCCCTGCAGCCACTGTCACTGCAGCCACATTCCCGGTCCAGGAGAGGAATCCAGACAGCCATCCCTGCGCTGGGCTGGAAGCAGTGGAGGCAGAGAGGGAGGAGGGAACTTTGGAGGGAAGACTATGCTCAAAATGAGAAACAAGGTCCTTAACTTCAGTGTCACCTGTGAGCTCCTTCGAGCCAATTCTCAGGCTTTACCCTAAAGCCTGAGACCCAGCAGTCTGGGCTTCAACAAGCCCTCCAGGGGATTCTGACTCCACTAAAATTTGCGAATCACTGGGCCAGATGACTGATAATATTAACTAGCAGACAGCTTCAGATCCCTCCAGGGCCAGGTGGAGCCACCGAGATCCACAAGGTGGCTTCTAGAAATGAATTTGTCAGTGGGGTTGACATCCACTTACTGCAGCTGGGGCCAGCCAGGCCAGGCTAGAGAAGGGGGGGGGGCTGGGCTGAGCAGGCAGAAGGAACCTGGCACAGAGTGGAGGCGGAAGGAGCAGCTTCAGCCTGCAGCCACTGTCCCTGCAGCCACTGTCACTGCAGCCACATTCCGGGTCCAGGAGAAGAATGCAGGCAAGCCCTCAGAGCCCCTGGGGCAGGGTTGTCGGGAGGTAGAAAGGATTATGGGATGTCTGCTTGTTGACCAAAATCTACCTATGGAATCTAACTGAATCTCTCAGCAACCCTGGCGTACTATCTCATTTGTTCCCTCTGGCTCCCTAGGGCCCAAGTATGTGCAACCAACAGGTAACAGCCAGGACGTGATGTGCAAAGGCCATAAAAAAGCAATTCACTTCACAGGCCTTGGGGTCAGACTTGCCCTTCCAGACCCTGAAGCATTCCACTTTCTCCTCATTCCTCTCAACCTAGGTAATACCCATCCTCTAAGGCAATGCAGCAGAGCAGAGACCAGAGCCCACAGTGGCCAAGAGAACAGACAAGGAACCCCAAAGGCATTGCCCATCACCCCCTCCTACAGATACGGTGGGGACGAGCAGATTCCACTCAACAGGGTTTCTCTCCTGGAATGTTAACAGACACTACTGTTCATTAAATAACTCCGTGAACATCAAGTGATCTTAGTCTATCCAATATGTGAATTCTATTCGCTTCTTCCAATTGCTTGTGTATCCAATCTCTTCTTGATTATCTCTGGTGATAGAGAACTCACTCCGTCTTTCAGAGAGTGCTCATTCACTAAATCATTCACAAAACCACTTGCTGAGCCCCTCCCGCGACTACGTTGAGCAGTAACATAAGAATGCCTGCTGGTGACATCTTGTGTGTCAGCTGGTTGACAGGCTATCTATTAACAGAATGCGGGTTGAGAATTCTGAGCTGAGTCCAGGCTCAAAGGAAAAGGAGGTCACGATCGGTTAGTGAGGCCTGCTGCTGGTACTGGGGAGAAACTGACAAGTGTAGCACACATTGGCTACCTCTGCCCTGGGGACACAGGAATGTCCCTCAGGTCCTCTCCTCACTGGGCTCACAATCTAGCTAGGCAAACTTACACATATAACGAAGCACACAACACCGTGATATATGCCAAGACAGGGAGTGCCTGACACATAACTCTTGAGAAGCAGCCCGAGAAAACCACTTGGCCTCTTTAAGTTGCAGCTTCCTCATCTGTAAAATGGGAATAATACCTGCCCTGCAGATTCTGCAAAGGACTTGTGTTTTGAAAATCAAAGGAGATAAATGGCTACAGTGAATCTAATGCTGACCTTATCCTTTTGTGAACCTAGTTAGTGCACTGATTTGCCTGAGCAAAGAGCAGAAGGCAATGAAGAGAACAAAAATCAAGAGCAGTCGGCCGCATGGCTTTCCCCTCGCTGTTCCCATGAGACACACCTGCCAAGTTCATCAACAACCACCATGTTGCCCAATGCAACAGTCACTCTATGTGTGTCCTCAACCTGCTGAACTCTCAGCAAGGCTGCAAACGATGGCCCTCCCGCTTCTTTAAGAAGGACTCTCTTCTCTAGGCTTCATCATTCCACAGCCTTCTGGTTTTCCCACCTCACTGGTGGCTCCTGTAATCGCCTCTCCCAGCTCCCCCAAGTCCACCTCTCCCACTAATGGCCACAGCCCACCTTCATCCTCCTTTCTATCTGTGCTCCAGTCCCATGGATTTAGATCTCATCTCTGCTGATGTCTTCCAAATGCTGCCTCCCACCACGATGGTCCCCCAAGTGCCAGACTCACTGTGCCAAGTGCCTACGTGACACCTCCCATTGGACACTAACAGGCAACTGTGACTTTAACACGTCTGAGCAGCACTCTCCACTCCCAGGATCTACACCCCATCCTCCTCAGCTCCATTCAAGATACAGTCACTGAAGCCAAAAACGTAGGAGTCATTCTTGATTCCCCTCCTTCCTCACCCTCCACGTTTGATCCAGTACTGCCCAAATAAATGTAAAATCCACCCTCTTCTCTCCATTTGCTTAGCGACCGCCCAGACCAGGCCACACCACTCTGTCCCGTGAGAAAGCTCTATGGTCCCCCCAGCTCCACTCCCACCCTCCAGAGCATGTCACTTGCTCCCTTCCCTGCCTGTCTCCAACTGCCAGCCCAACCACACCCCTCCCTCTGCTTCCACCAGCTGGCCCTTCCTCTGTTCCGCAAATAACCAGGCTTTTTCCCATCTTCTCTGAGAAATAAATGTCTATCCACACTTCTAAAAGTGACAATCACAAAAGTACCAGATGCTGTCATCTGCTAGGATGTTATCTGCAATAAAATGCCAGGTACCTGTACTGGGTTGACTAATGTGTCCCCAAAATTCATGTCTATCTAGAACCTCAGAATATGACCTTATTTGGATATAGGGTCTTTGTAGGTGTAATTAGTTAAGTAAAGATGAGCTCATGCTAGATCATGGTGGGCTCTAAATCCAATGACTGGTGTCCTTATAAGAAGGGGGGGGCAGGCGCAGTGGCTCATGTCATAATCCTAGCACTTTAGGAGGCCACGGTGGGAGGATCCCTGGAGGCTAGGAGTTGAAGACCAGCCTGAGCAACATAGTGAGACCTTAACTCTACAAAAAATATGAAAATTAGCTGGACACAGTAGCATGTGCCTATAGTCCAAGCTATTTGGGAAGCTTAGGCAAGAGGATTGCTTGAACCCAGGAGTTTGAGGTTGCAGTGAGCTATAATGATGCCACTGCACTCTGGCCCAGGCAACAGAGTGAGACCCTGTCTCTGGTGTGGGGAGGGAAGAAGATGAGAGGACCAGAGACACACAGAGAAAAGGCCATGTGAGCATGGAGGACTAAACTGGAATGATGCAGCTACAAGCCAAGGATTGCCAGCAACTACCAGAAGCAAGGAGAGGCAAGGAAAGATTGTTCCTTAGAGCCTGTGGAGGGAACACGGCCCTCCTGACACTCTGATTTTGGACTTCCAGCCTCCAGAACTATGAAAGAATAAATGTCTGTTGTTGAAAGCCACCCAGTTTGTGGTAATTTATAATGGCAGTCCTAGGAAACCAAGACAGCACCTTATAAATATTATCTCCAGTCCTTGTGCCAACCCTGCAAAGGTAGAATCTCACTTTAGAGAAACTAAGTGTCAGAGAGGAGATGTCCCTTGCTCGAGTTCACACAGCTAATAAGGGGCAGAGCTGAGATCCAAACCTCCAGCTCCAGACAGCGAGTTCTTTACACTGGGCTGAGCCACTGTCTTTTTATAGAACCGATGTAGAAAAAAAGAAAAAAAAAAGAGGCAGGCCTGAAAAGCAACACCTGAGAGCTTTGCCTGCTTTCTGGCAGCTCTTCTGTCAGAAAGGGTTTCTGGGAAGCTCTGGTTACCAAGGAGAGAGGAACTGGCTACCGACAGCTTCAAGAGCAAACTTAAAGGCAACAGAGGTTTAATTCCACAGCTGTAATGTACAGTTTTGTTGCTGGGACCACCCCATCTCATCTATTTAGACACATATATGGCTTTATTACATGCAATATGCAATAATTATTTTCTTGCCCATCACAAAGTCCTTTGTAGTCCCTGACCTGAGTCGTCATTATTATACTTGGCCCAGAGGTTAACGAACTTACCTTCTGAACAGGCATTCTGGGCAAAAGATCCAAAAATCTTTAACTGGTTGAGGCACGGAACTGGGAATGGCAGCTGGCATGTAATTATTTTTAACAGGAAAAAACAGTCCATCTTGTCAGCGTTCCATTTCAAGTGAAGACAAATTGGCCACAATCACATACACACACGGGGCAAGTCTGGGAGGACAGGCATCCTCCTTTCGCTAATTTACTGAGCTTCATCAAGATGAATACAGGCATTCACTCTCATGGGTGGACTGTCCTTAATGTCCCTCTTTCCCCACGTGCAAAAGGAAACTTGGCCTATCTCAGCTGCCAAAACCACCATGAAGAGGTTTCACGCAAGTTTTCTAAAGCTTCAGTGAAAACAGGGCTTGTTTGCTTTATCATTTAAATTTCAAAATACATATCTGGCCAAGGAGAAATGCAAACACCAAAAACACCAAAGGACTTGTGCTGCCAGGAAGAAGAGAGAAGGAGAGGCCACCGAGCTTCACCATCCCAGCTGAAAAGTAAAAGCCCCACGCTTTGCAGCAGCTGCTGCTTCTTTTTCTAGTCATTATTATTACTCTTCCATCATTGTAATTGTTGTTATTGTTATTATCAGATAATAATAAGTCTTACCTACGCAGAACTTTACAAAGACTCTGCTTCAGAAACATCATACCCACTCTGGGTCCCAGTTTCCCTCATCTGTGCAACGAGGAACTGGAGAAATAGTAAGAAGCCCTGGGCATGAAATCAGCTTTGAGAACAAAAAGAGGAGAGAGCTGATTCTGTTGACTGAAATTGTCCAGGTATGACCTACAGAAAAGCACAATGGTCTTCTGTCCAGCAAACGGGTAGTCCCAGCAATAAGAAGCAAATGCCCCCTACCCAAACACCCCTCACCAAGGGATCAATATGGCTATTTTTGTTTTGAATGGAGAAACAAAAAGTAGGCTCATAAACACTTTTATGTTTCCTGAATTGGTCATTGGGTTGAAAAAAAATTGCTCACCATTGAACTAGACGACCTCCAAAGAGGAGTAACTTGGCCCTGATGGCCTGGCTCATCAAACGTGACAACAGGGGAGGGGACGTGAAAGATGGGGGCTTCGGGCCAGGATGAAGATCAAAGGCTTTCAGGAGAGAAGAAGACAGGCTTTCAGGCTTTCTATCCCTGTCTCTGCTGAAACCCCTGAATAAGAAGCTCCTGCAGGACTCAACTTGAATGACCCCTGAGACTCACGGTCCAGGGCAGCACAGGGAATCTACCCTGTGCCAAAAAGAAAGGGGAAAAGACATTTTTCCAGGCAGCTGCCAACTCTGTGCATGGGGCCTGGGGGAGCAGCTCAGCCCTGACGTGTGAGCAGAGCGGCCCTGAAGTTCTTGGAACAGGCCTTGGTTCAAAGGAGGATAGCGAACAGGCGGCTCAGCCCCTGCCTTCCGCACGGGGAGGCGCCTGGGCTGGGAAGGCGGCCCCTCAGGAAGAGGCCAAGGCCTGCAGCTTCAGGGCAGCTCAGTCAGGCCACCCCAAAGGGGTGGAACAGAGGAGCAGTTGGCTGTCTGGGGACCAGGGCTCAGGTTGGCAGACTGTGGAGGTGGAGGGGAGTCCAGCGAAGGGGCAGGAGACAGTCCTGGTGAGCATGAGAAAGGCCTCTAGCCTGGGATCCGGGGGACGTGGGTTCAGACGGACAAGCTATAAAAGCAACAGACAGGCTTTTGAATACTCCCAAGGCTCCTAGCAATGCATTAGGAAGCAGGACGGCAGTCAAAGATCTTTTACTACCTGGTGGATTTTTAAGAACTTGTTTCTTATTAATTGGAGAACTAAAAGATACACACGGTAAAATTTTCCAACAGGATGAAAAGAGCCACACAGTCAAGGCTAAGCTTCCCTCCTGCCCCCAGAAGGCCCCCAGGTGGCCTCCTTAGCAACAGCCACTATTACCATTTTCCCTGTGCACCCATCCAGATCTAGTCTGTGCATACACATATGTCTGTGCGTGTGCGTGTGTGTGCGTGTGTGTGCGGGCCCGCGTTATTCCCCTTTACACACAAATGGGAACAGTTAGGAAGTTCCAAAATAGATGCTCACCATCTGGAGCCTTACTTTGTCAGACATCGAACGACAAGCTTGGATGGGTCCCTTCTGACTCTGAAGATTCCAAACTATGAACCTAGCCAGACATAAGCAACCAGCTTGAGAGGCTAAAATACAGACTGGGTGAACTCAGCACTGGGGAATCACCAAGTCTGCTGCAGTCCACTGGCAATAGCACCTAGCCTTTCCTGAGAAGTCGCCAGGACCAGGCACTGGGCCAAGCAGTTTACAGGCACCACCTTGTTCAGCCTTCACCATCCCCTTGGGAATTAAGGACTGTTATGACTGTTATTATTATTCCTGTTTTACAGAAAACAAAACTAAAGCCCAAGAGGCAAATTCACATGCCTGGGAATTGGTAGGAAAATAGGATACAAATGCATTTTTCTTATGTTCGTCATCTTCGGGGACACCCACACAGCAAGGGAAAGGCTGCGCTCCACATGACATAGGTATTTATCCCCAGCAGGGTGAGTGGTGCTGCAAGGAACACGTAGCTAGCCACACAAGTCAGAGGCAGAACCGAACCCCTTGGTTTTGCATTCAAGACCATGCGTTTGATTTCCACTAAAGCATCCTGAAAATGGACTACGGCAGGGCCCCGCTTAGCAGTCAGTGTTCTAGTATCTCGTTTCAGCCTCTGACGACCCTAGAGTAGGGTCATTATTCACTCTTTTGCTGATGAGGAACAAGACTAACAGAAGCTAAGTGACTTTCCAACGTTCTCTTTGGTGAGATTGATACTCAGTGACTGGTCTTTAGGCTCAGGCCAGGATGCTTTCTCCTCTGCCACAGTAAACCTCGACATAGATTCCTTTTTTTCCCCCCACACAAGGTCTCACTCTGTCACCCAGACTGCAGTGCAGTGACACGATCATAGCTTACTGTAACCTCAAACTCCTGGACTAAAGGAATTCTCCGACTTCAGCCTCCCAAGTAGCTGGAACTATAGTTGGCCAGCTAATTTGTCAATTTTTTGTAGAGATGAGGGTCTCAGTATGTTGCCCAGGTTGGTCTCAAATTCCTGGCCTCAAGCGATCCTTTCCTGCCTCAGCCTCCTGAGTAACTGGGACTACCAGTGTGCACCACCATGCCTGGCTGATTATTTTTTTTTTTGTAGAGACATAGGTCTCACTATGTTCCACAGGCTGGTCTACAACTCCTGGCCTCAAGCAATCCTCTTGCCTTGGCCTCCCAAAGTGCTGGGATTACAGGTGTGAGCCACCATGCCCAGCCAGGACATAGGCTTTCACTGCAGCCCTATGAAGCTGCTCCCATCGTCCAAGCAGCGAAGTGTGGTATGTAAGTCAAACCCCAAATCATAGTGAGAAACAGTTACGAACACTGAAGAGTTACCCTCTTCATCTCAACAAGATCCAAGTCTCCCAAGTCTCAGAAACCCAACTTCACAAGAAAGCATCTCCGCCGACAGAGAATGTTTGACACAATTTTGTGACTGTAACTTGGCACAACCAAATGGGAAAATCATTGAATCACATGTATCGAGAGCCTTAATAATGTCTAGAACCTTTGACTTGGTAATTCCACTTCCAGAAATCTAACATAAAGAAATATGAAAGATGGAACTAGGTTTATGCACACATACACACACACAAACACTCATTCAGTACTAGTTACCAGAGAAAAATATAGGAAATGGTCTCACTACACAATACTACAGATAAAATTGGGAAAAGGATAAACTATCATTGCAACAGGATATCGTAACATTATGTTCCATTACAAATAATACTTAAAAGCCTACTCTTTACAACACATGGAGATGTTTATATTACATTAAGAGAAAAATACAACAAAGTAGTCCGCATTACTTGATTTCAAATCGAAAAGAAATATGCAAAGAAAAAAATAAAATGCAGTGAATGTGTTCCACATGAATTATTTTCTTCCTTATACTCTTAACATTTTCCATATTTCTACAAAGAAAAATCTCATAAACATAAGCATCATGTGGAAGATATGATGACCCATGATGCTGAAGAAAAGGCACAACAGGTGGAATTTGAGACCCACCTAAGAATCTATTTAGCCTTGTTTTCCTTTTCAGATTATGCTAACAAGTTACATGACACTGCAGAATCAGGGAGGGACCTGAGAAAGAGATTGATGGGGACCCAGCAAGGAGAGACGCTAGCCCAGCAGAGCAGTGAAGCACAGAGGCAGGCCCCAGGTGCCGCCCACACAGGGACAGGTCCGCAGCCTCCACAACGCTGGGGAACACTCCCAAGGGAGTGACCCGAGGAACAGGCGCCACCTCGTTCAAACTTCACAATCACCTTTGCAATTAGGGACTGATGTCATTATTCCCATTTTACACAGTATGGAGCTGACTGAGAGTTCAAAAAGCAACTACTCTTAGGACAAAGCCAGATAGCTCACGGGAGGTGGGGCGATCAGAAAGCCCAGGGCAAACAGAGCCGGAGACGTAGGACGCGTGATCCAAGTCGACTGTTGCAAATGCAGTGAAGGCCATTTTGAGGCTGGATAATGTAAACGCTGCTCACCAATTTTTCAACTTTTATAAGTCATCTTGCAGATAAAGCACAGAAGTCTTAATTGTAGATGCGGGAAAGAACATACGTGTTAGCCACCATGCCAATGGGAAAATACAGTCTCAGCAAGGGCAGGCATGCTGATTGCTCTGCCTCTCACAGCGAGAGCCACAGGACACTGGGGAGGGCCCAGAGATAGCAACAAGAGCCTATCATTTAGAGACACCGACCTACCCCAAAGTCACTCCGGGCTAGGATTAGGGCAGGCAGGAAGGGAGCAGGGGACTCTAGCTTTTCCATATAAGCTTTGCCCATGTGATTTTAAATCCCTGCCTGTGTTATTTTGGCTAAAAATCTAATTCTTTTAAAAAGGCATTAGACCAGAATGTAAACCTGCTAAGAGAGCAGGGGCTTCTTACTTTAAGCTCATATTGCTCTCTTCATGTGGTTAATAAGCTCTGAGTCCACATGAAGTCAGCTGTCAGTGGGACGGCCTGGAAGCTGCAGCCAAAGGCATCCCCAGAAACCTGCACAAGAACCCAGCTCCCCACGGAGCAGAAGCCACCTTCAGTGCACACCATTCCAAGCATCTTTCTTGTGCAGATAAACTGGCAGGTGATTACAGGTGTGGGCGCATAGTATACATGCCACTATGAATATAAAGACTTTTAAACTTCAACAGAAAAAAAAAAACACTACATGAGCACTGGAAATAGCATTCTTCCTTCTCTTAGTCTTCTAGCCAAAGGCTCCTTGTCCTCCTTCCAACACAATCTCCTCAAAGCAGTTAGAATGATCTGATCACCAAACTCAATCATGTCACTCCCTGGCTCAAAATCCTTCCTTGGCTCTCCATGGATTACAGGGTAAAATTTACACCCAGCTGCCAGCGTCTTTGAACTTGGGTTCCTTTCCCACTTGCCACATTGCAGTTTGCTCAGGCCAAGTGGGCTCCTGCAGTTCCCAGCCTGAAGGGGCCTCTCACCCATCTGAGCCCTGCAGGAACTGCTCTACCCGCTCACAATGTCCTTCTGGAATATCTCTTACCAGCCCAACAAGCATTTCCACTTCCAAGATTCAGTTCAAGTCCTGCCTCGGCAGGAATGCTCCCCAATTTTCCTGGATGGACTTACTCCCTCTAATAATCACTGCATTGATAATTATCTTCTTTCCCTTTGTGGTCCCCCACAGACAGAATGGGTCTTTCCACTTTTGTGTCTTCAGGTTCTAAAAAACAGTAACCATTACAGTAACAACTACAACAACAAGACTGGCTCTTAAAATGGGCCAGATGCTATTCTAAGCACCTTTATATACATTATTTCATTCAATTCTTACAACAACTCTATAACGTAGGTACTATTACAATACTCATTTTACAGAAAAGACAACTGAAGCTCTGAGAGTTTGAACAACTTAACTAGTATCACACAGCTGACTACTGGTAGAGCCAGGATTCAAACTTAGGCATTCTGATTTGGATCTGGTAGGCCTGTCACATATGGTTATGCAGGTTGTACACTGCACAATTCTGTAGCCCACCATTTGTGTCACAGTTTAGCTCAGCATTATTCAATAGAAATATAATGCAAGCCACATATGTAATTTTAAATTTTCTAGGAGCTACATTAAAAAATAATAAAAATAAACAGGTGAAATTTAAATGTTTTATTTAACTCATCTAAATCTTATCATTTCAACACATAATCAATATTAAAAATTATTAAATATATTTTACAGTCCTTTATTTTTTTCTAAGTCTTCAAAATCCAGTGTACATTTTACCTATATAATACATTTCAATTTGGATTTTTCTACATTTCAACTGCTCAGTAGCCACATGTGGCTAGTGGCTACCATACTGGACAGCACAGGCCTAGCTATGGCTTGAACAGGCCCCAACCTCTCTGGGCCTCAGTATTCCCACATTAAAAATGAGGGTGGACTTGATCTCTACATCTTCTTTCACTGTCAAATTCAGTTCAACAGCCTTTCATTGATTCTAAGAGCTAATATCTGCACAGCCCCTTTCATGTTATACTAGACAACAAAGCTTTCTCTAGTTCTCAAAAAGCGTTTCCAGTTGAAAGTATCAAAAACTGAGGCTCAGAGAGGTCAACTGTCCCACCCAAAGTCACACAGCTCGTGGGGACCAGAACTTAGGCCTCTTGCCTGCAAATACAGTCCAGTGGTGTTCATTTACTGCTTGCTAATACTTCATCCAGCAACCAAGCAAATGGGTGCCTTCCCTAGAGGGAGACACTACCTCTCCTCTGGGCATCGTAGGCATCTCTGAAATGTAATGAACCATTCTGAGCATCAGCTTTTAAAGAGAGCCCATCATGCACTCTTCTCTGCTTCCTGGGCAGAGGAACATCTGGAAGTTTAAATCACTCAACAGCTGGGCAACATTCTCATCCTTGAAAAGCATAATTTATTACAACAACAATGAAAACCATATTATTAATTTGGGGGGAAGGGTGTGTTACTTTGCAGCAATCAGTTTCTTGGCTGGGAGGGTGTGTGTGTTTGCCCTGGGCCCCGTGATCTACCAGAGTAAATGGAATGAGCCTGCTGCTAATCCACTCTCCCTGATTAAAGTCCCAGCCCACACAGGGGCATCCCTTCCCTATCAAGGATCAGGTCTGCAGGAGGGCTAGACCACTGGTCGTGAACCTGGCCTTATCTTCTAAACATAGAGGATCCATCCCCAAGCAGGCTGAACTGGGGGCAGAGCAAAACCCCTGACAGCAACTCCACCACAGACATCTCTATAAAAGGCGAAGAGTTCTAAACCCCAAATGCTTAGCCACACCCTTAGAGCCAAGCTCAATCCAGTGACATTCCAGAAGGATGAAAGAATGTGGACAATCCTTGGAGCTGCCAGATGGGACCCTGATATGATCTGTGGTGTGAGGACAAAGGACATCTGCCTTCTAATTCCACCTCTGCATTTCTTCTGATACTATCGGTGAAGGTAAACTACTTGGCCAAAGAAACTCCTTCCAATTTTGAGACTCTACAATCCCAGGAAAATTCAAAAGCAGCATTGGGTCCTAGCTACATACCCCAGAAATTCTGGCACGTGTAACCTTAGGGGGCTTCCCCAGCTGCTCTGCTCTGAGCTCCAGGGGCTGGGCAGCCAGCAGATGGTACTAATAAACTTTTCTCCAATGCCCCAGACTCTTCATACTGCACACCTCAATCTACCCACCTGGAAAGCTGGAGGGAGAGACCACCTCTAGGCAGAAGAGCATACCAGTGAAGAGAGACCCTAAAGTCAGGCTGCCTGGCCTCAAATCCTGATCCTGGCCCTGCTACTTGTTAGCTGTTGACTGTGAGAAATTATTCATCTCTCTGCCTCAGTTTCTCTATCTGTAAAACAGAGAAATTGCTATCAACCACTTAGACTTGTAAGGATTAAATATACAGACTGAATATAGATGCAGAGTACTCAGAACAGAGCCTGGCAGCAGTCACAGCCACTTACATGAATTTACAGGTGGAGAAAGCAAGGCCCAAGAGGAGTGAAGCAATTAGCCTCATTTTGCAGAGATAGAGCTCATGCCTGGATCCCAGATCTCCAGAGCTGGGAAGAAAAAAACTAAAGCAACACATATACTAGGTTTTGCAAACTGTGAAGCACCAAACACTCTTGCTCATTCAATAAATAATTACCAAACAATTGAGCTGCAGGCTCAGTACCAGTGTAACTATACTGGGGCCCACAGGCCATTAGAGAATAGTAACCAGAACTTCCTATTGCACAGCTCAATCAATCTACCTGGAAACCTGGAGGGAGAGACCACCTCCTACCTCTACGCTGGCTCTGGGAGAAGCTCTTGATGCACAGAATCCCATTCAATCCTCACAACAAAGTTATGTATCTAGTAGGTATCATTTACTTTCTAGTTTTACAGATGAGGACACTGAAACTGCAGAAGGTAAGAAACTTGCTGAGATCTCAGAGCTGTGAAGTGGCAGAGGGGGAACTCAAATCAACACTGTGGGAGCTGGAAGGGGTGCACTTATCCATTATGCTCTGCTGCCTTCTAGCACATACGACCAGTGCTCTGTGGCTTTTGGTGATCTCTCTCACCAAATATCTGAAGGATACAAAATGCCAGGCAGAGCCCTTGGTTGCAAAAAGCCCAGGCTCTGGGCCTGACGTAATAAATGAATGAATCACTCTTGCTCATGAACCAGGTCCCTCTTCGCCCCCTTCTAATAACCTGGGCCCCAAGTGTGGAATGCCAGGTGGGCAGCAGCACAGGAATTAAGCAGCTATTTATTCTTCATTGTGACATCCGGAGCTGGGTGGGGCCTCTCCCAAGCCCCTTCTATTCAGCTGTAATCAGTTTATCTGTCTCTGAAAGGCTTATCCTGGTGGGGGGCTATCCAAGCTCACAGGCAAGCAAACACACCGCCACTGGAGGATGCACCCTACATTCCTACATTCCATGCATAAACTGGGAAGTATGGAGGGGAAGAGGCAGGAAATCCCACCTGGGCAGGTCAAGATCAGCTGGTGGAAAGCCATGATCCAGCTGGACTGCGAACCTGCCTGGAGTCTTGGGTCCACACTGAGGGAAAGGTAAACTACAGGCGGGTGGTTTCCTGAGTTCCAATCCCACCACTCCCACTGTGTGACCCTCTATGAGTCACAGGAACAAGGCCAAAAGCAGCACCACTAATTCAGCATTTATCTCCAGGCCCTGAGTTAGTAATCCCTTTGCATGCACTATCTCATTTAACTCTCAAAAAATTATTCTTTTATTTTTAATTCAAGCCGAGGAAACTGAGGCAGAGAGAAGTTAAGTTCATTGCATAATGAACTGAGTAATAGAATGAGACAATGGCAGTAGCAAATCCGCTGCCCTCCAGTTCCAGGAACTGCCCTGGTAACCATCCCACCAAGGACATTTCTTTTGAGATTACTGATGAGGGTGAACTATTTGGCCAAAGAAGTCCCTTCCAATTTTAAGAGTCTATGGTCCTAGGAAAATCCAAAAGCAGCACTGGGTTCTAGTTATACACCCAGAAACCTTGGCAAACATAACCAGGTGCACAAGAATGCCCACAGCAGCACTGTTTGTGTGGGGGGAGAAACCTGCCAACAACTCACATGTCTTTGGAGAACAGATAAATGAACTGTAGTCTGTTCACACATTGGAACAGATCACTACAGTGAAAAATAAATCCCAGCAACAGGCATCAGCAGTGGCAAAGTAAGCTGCACACAATATGGAATTTCTGTAAAGCTCCAAAGAAAGGAAAGGAAACAACAAAGTATTTAGGGATACTCGATCATATGGGAAAACTTTTGTTTTTGAGTAGTCTTCAGCAATGACATAATAAACACCAAAATTAAGGATAATGGTCATTTGTGGGGGAGACGGCTGGGGGGTGGGGAACGGGAAAACTGGAAAGAAGAAGTAGCTGGAATCAAGGTCAGTGGTCACAGTCTGGTTCCCAAGCAGGGTGGGTCACAGGTGCTATTTACTATGCCTCATGCCTGGCCTGTCGGTGACGTCTATTCTTTTGTGGGTATCAACAGTATTAATATATAATGGCCTAAAGTTTGCAGCTACAGGAAATTCACTCGCCAATTCTGTCACACCAAAAATGTTTGCCAGCCATTTATGTTGTGGGCAGCACAACCCCTAGAGAGGCCTTTGGAAGATGATTTGCTGTGTTGGAATTTCCAGGGGGGGTACCCTGTGCCCCTGCCCTCCATGAATCTTTGCCAGATGCAAGAGAGCTGTGTGTTCCCCTCCACATTTGCAAAATGGGGTAACGGCCTACCCCTGACGGAGCTGCTGAAAGGACTGACAACAGGTCACCTGTAAAGGCTGAGCTAAGCCCCAGCACAGGGTAAGCACTGGTACGGAGAGGATGGAGGAAGACCCAGCAAACAGTACAGCCGCATGGTCAAGACCCGCGCTCTGCCACTTCTGGTTGCAGGGCCTTGGCTGAGTGTCTTAAGCTGTCTGTGCCTCACACCACAAGCACAGGCAACAAAAGAAAGAATGGGTAAGTGGGACTTCATCAACATTAAAAATGTTTCTATAATACATCAGAGGATACTATCAAGAGAGCGAAATGACAACCGACAAAATGAAGGAGAAAATATCTACAAATCATATACCTGAAAAAGGATTAGTATCCAGAATATATAAAGAACTTCCACAACTCAACAATCACCAAAATTTCTCCAAAGAAGATATACAAGTGGCAATAAGCACATGAAAAGATGCTTAACATCACTAGTCATTAGGGAAACGCAAATCAAAACCACAATGAGATACCACTTCATACTTACTAGAATAGCTATTATTAAAAAAGAAAAAAAAAAAGAGAGAGAGAAGAAAAGAAAACAATAAGTGTGGAGAAACGGGAACCCTTATGCCTGTGCATTGGGAATGTGGAATTGTGCAGCCACTGTGGAAAACAGTACAGCAGTTCCCCAAAGAATTAAACACAGAATTACCATATGACACAGCAATACTTGAGTACCCATGTTCACAGCAGCAGCCCAAATATCCATCAACAGATGAATGGATACACAAAATGTGACATATACACACAATAAAAAAAAAATGCAGCTTTAAAAAGGAATGAAGCCTGGTACAGTGGCTCACGCCTATAATAATAGCACTCTGGGAGGCCAAGGTGGGAGGATTGCTTGAGCTCAGGAGTTCGAGACTAGCTTGAGCAAGAAGACTTTGCCTCTACTGAAAATAGAAAAATTAGCTGGGCGCCTGTAGTGGTGCTCCTGTAGTCCCAGCTACTCAGGAGCCTGAGACAAAAGGATCACTTGAGCCCAGGAGTTTGAGGTTGCAGTGAGCTACGATGACGCCACTGCACTCTACCCAGGGCAACAAAGTGAGACTCTGTCTCAAAAGATAATAATAATAAAGAATGAAATTGTGACACAGGCTACAACATGGATGAACCTAATTACTCTAAGTGAAATAAGCCAATCACTAAAGAAACGTACCATTAATAAATACATGACTCGGGGAGGAAGCAGAGACAGGGACACATGAAGGAGGGCTCACCCCGTGCAGAAACCCTCCCCGCTGACACAAAGGCTGGGGTTCCAGGGAGGTGTGAAGCTGGCTTAGGTATCCTCACCTGCTCAGCTGCTCCTAGTGCCCCGAAATTCTTTTCTTCGGAATAACAGGAAAAGGGGTGTCCATGGGGGTCATGGGGCTTCTCCACAGGGCAGTGTCCTCTCTACTCCCAGGCCCACTTTCAAGCAGCCGTCTGGACAGAGGAAAACTCTCCACCCACGACAACTGACAGTGCAGAAATAATTTCCAGTCTGTGTGGCTCACAGATCTGCCATCTGGTTCCCATGTCGCCTGCATCACCCCCTCCTGTTTACACTTGGTGCGTGGGTGACCACGTTTCCTTGCAAGGAGCCAGGGGGCAGGTGTGCAGCACACCTGGATCTGACCTCTCCCCTGGCCTTCCACCTGGACGCTGTGGAGGACAGGTCCTGAAAGTCTCTGGGGGAAGCTGCGAGCCCCTAGCGGGCAGGATGCCAAGCCCCAGGACCCAAAGACAAGGCCTAAAAGATAACAGCTATGCCCCAGAGTCATTCGTCCAAACTCAGTCTCCTCATCTGTCCAATGTAGACAATGATCCCCGACTCAGTTTTGTGAGCAGACCAAAACGCAAACATTATTTTCATTCATTCACGTAACAGATGAATATGGGCCCAGGCCCGGGGCAGAGAGCAGACAGTGAGGTGCAGAGACTTATTTTTACTGGGGGATAAATCTTAGGCAAGATAAATAACTAAACAGGGTGTCAGACCATGGCGAGTGCCAAGCAGGGAAAGAAAACAGTGAAGAAGGAGCACCCTGAGGTATGATGGCTAGTGTGACACCACACACACACACCAAAGCATCTCTAGGAGGGAGGACCTGCCATGGGGAGGGAGCAGCCATGGCACAGCCTGGCGTTGGGGCCACAGAAAAGAAGCTGTGTGGCCATGGCTGGAGCAGGAGACCACGAGGGGCACGGCAGAGGTCTCGGTCACACGGTAGCGGTGGGCTTGTCCTGGATAGTCCTGAGCCGGGGTGACTCGATCTGACCTAGATTTTATCAAGGTGATTCTGCTGCTATAAGAACTTAATGAGGGGGGCATGAGCAGGGAGGGGGGTCCCAACAAGATCATTTATAATGATCCACTTTCCCCCAAAAAGCACAGACTGGCATTGGAGGGGGAAAACCGGGCAAAGTCAGGTGCGTGCTGTGACTTCATCAGGGAACAGCACTGGGATGAGGGCTTTCTGTGCATTTACTCATTTAATTTTCTCCATGACTCTATAACAAAGGCTCATTATTATTCCCATTTTACAGATGAGGAGCTGAGGCACAGGGATTTGAAGGTCACACGGATACTTAGTGGCAGGGCTGAGGTTCAAGCCAGACGGTCTGCTGTAGCGTTTGAGGAAACAGAAGCAGACACAGGGCAAGGACAGGAGAGGAAGCCCTGGCAGACGGACAGATGTGGTCACCATCACCCACATGGCCTAATGCAGAGCTGGGTATGGAGGAGCCATTTGCAAACATGACCAGGAGCGAAGCTGATGTGTGCACATTTTCTTTTGCTTCAGAAATCAGAGGCATAGAGCAAGAGAGAACAAGAGGCCAGAAACCTAGACGCTTCCTCTCCATCGGAACCTTGTGGTCAGTCTGCTCATCTCCTCCCCCATCTCACCACCACACAAAATTCTGTTTATAATTTTTAAAAGTTTATGAGATAGGAAGAACAAAAACAAACCTGTAAGCTTTTTATCTGCAACTCTCAGCACCTAAGACAACTATTACTTTAATTTTTCTCTTTCCTCTCTCAATCTCTATCCTGAGACTGTACAATTTATAACCAGAGATTTGGGCTTACAATACAAAAATTTGCAGCCAAAGTCAAAAGTGTCCTGCTCTTTTGGGGTGTACAGAGGGGTGGGACAGGGAAGTGAAGGTGGGAATAAAGAAAAACTTTACCTAGAGAACAGCATTTGTATTTCCCTGGGCAATGGTGAGGTACCAGACTCAGTCTTTGCACTCTGACCTGGGCTCTGCTCTACCTTTTAATGGCTGTGTGAACTTGGGTAAGTCAGTTAACCTTTCTGAGCCTCAGTTTGTCCCATCCTATTCCCTACTGCTCATTTACTGAGCAGGAACGGCGGTGACACGAATAAAGTCCCTGGCACTGTGCCCAGCACCCAGTGGGCTCTCACAGGATGTCAGCTGCTGCGAATAATTGCAAGATTATTATTACTACAAATCCTCACATGCAACCAAAGGCAGGAATTAGCGGTTCCCACGCAGAGATAAGAACCGGGAACTCGCAGCCCCTCTCTGACAGGTAAACCCATCTCCTCCTACTTCCCACTCCACCGACCTTGCCCATCAACCCAATCTCAAGGCTCACCTACCCCGGAAGTGGCCCCCAGACCTCAGCCATCCTACGCCCTGAAGGACCCACATAACACACCTGCGCTTACCATCAGCTGCTTCCTTCCTTGAGCTCCAGCACGGGCCCTGTTCACCTCTGGGAGGACCACTAGCTCACTCTGGCATTGTGGCCCTGTGACAAATCATATGTCTGTGTCCCTGCACTGGACTCAGGGGGATCCCCAGGCTCTCCTCAACTGCAGAGCTGCAAGCCTTGCGCAGTCCCGCACCTGAGCCACTCAGGAGTAAACGGCAGGCGACTGAATTTATCTGTCCACTTGCAACTCTTACGTGTAATTAGTTAATATTTATTATTCATGCAAATTAATGTAGAAAAAGTTCTTCAAACTGTCACAAAGTCAGGGCTTCATATCTCTATGATGCCATTTTATTGTAGCTATTAATAATCCTAAACAACATTATGCTGGATTGTAACTAAATTAATGCTATATTACATTCTTGGTGCTCTTTCACTCTGAGTCTCTCAAAGGCAAGAACTGGCTCTTGCAGACTATAAAATCTGCAATTCCTCTTTCTTTATCTGCCCGCCCGCCCCAAGAGCCTCACGCAGTTCCAGGCACACAGTAAGCTTCTGTAGTTCCTAACCATAACCTTATTGAGTTTTTCCCCCTACAAAACTCAGAAAGATAACAAGATGGGAAAAGCCGCACAAAATGGATTGACCGGTAGCCAATTGGTCTATTTCTTTAAGCAATTTTGCTGTGATCACTCACTGTAAATGAAGAGGAATCTGCAAATCATGCTTGTTCACCTGATGGAAATCAGCAATGGCAAATCCACCAGTTGAGCAGAAGTCGGTGAGCTGCCAGAGACCATGACTGCTCAGTCTGTGCGACCCTGTATCACTAGGTTCTGTGTTAAGCAGCAGGATACAAAAGGACTGGCTTCCTTCCCCCACTCACACCAAAAAAAAAATCAATTTATGTTGAGCGGGCAGAGAGGGAAAGGGAAAAGGAAAAGAACAGAGATCCCTGGCATCTGGGAAATGATGACTTTTCCAGGCACACACAAACTATCACGAAAGCACGTAAGGAACTAAAGCCATTCAGAATAACATTGCATGCAAACAGTTCTAAGGGGAAGATGTTAACACTGTGTGAGTGGGTAGGTGCTCGCTCAGGGGCATTCAAGTTGATAAATACTTAAATAGGGAGCACCCATAGGTGCTGGGGGTACAAAAAGCAAAGACACCACATGCCTGGAGGAGCTTGTGCAATGGGATAGAGACCACCATAACCAGAGGTTGGTGGCCCACAGGTGTTTGGTTTGGCTTGTGAGTATCCCTTAAAAATCTGCGATGAAAACATTTGACAATCAGGAGAATTTATATTTTAAAAGGCTTCTCTTTTAAAAGTGGAAGCTCTGGCAACACTGAATCTGTATTTGGGCATGGGGAAAACGGGGCAGGGGAGGAGGGACCTGTAATCCAAGAGCAGCTGCCCCTCAGGAGAAGGGACCCCTTGGTTTGGCAATCGGACACTCCCTGTTGTGTTGTATCAGGCCCACCTGGTGCATTCATATAATCTGCTCCTCCTCCTAAATGGCTGAGTGCAGGCCCTGGAAGGAACCCGCTGCCACAACATCATACGATGGGGTGTGAGCTGTGACAGCTCGTGCCCGGGGTGCTGGGCAGGGACGGAGAAGAAGCGGCACACTCAGGAGCAGTTTGGGGAGAAGAGGGAATGCTTCTCAGAGCAGGTGACCCCTAAACGGAGTCATAAAGCATAAGTTCATTAGGAGAGGAAGCAGGCACAGGGACTGAATCCTGCCCCATTTCCCTGGCTGGCTGATTTTCCCTGCTGTGTCAGATGCAAATCTTAGAGAAGAATCTGCAGGCACAAACCTTCTGGAACAATCACATCATTCCAAACCTCCAAAAGTATTCAAACCCCATAACAAGCCCGCTGCCCCTGACCTGACAAGACTTATTTCTGACCCAAGCCAAGCGTCCACAGGACAGAGCACTCTGCCTTCAAGGGCAGTGAGGGCTGGGTTCTTATCCTAGCGACACCAGACATTCAGCAATTCAATACCTGCTCACTGAGAGCCTCTGACACAGCAGGCACTCGAGCTAATAATGGGAAGTCATTAAAAGCTATTCAGTGGTTGAGTTTCAGGATCTAGTGAGCCATTTGAATAGCTCACTCCTTGGAGCAGGAAGGAGGGAGGGCAGGGAGACTGCAGGAAGCTCCTGCCAAGGACACGCTGCGGGCAGGAGGTGCTGGCGCTCTGAGGAGAGGGTTCTGGAGACGCCGATGGCAGCTGTCACTGCTGGACTAACACACGCAAGATAGCTGCACAGTCATGGTCAAGGGTAGCAGGAAGCCCTCAGGGAGAAACTGTGGAAACCTTTCTGTGCGACTGAGTGGTAGCTGCCAGGACAATATCCACGTGTTATAATTACTGAAACAGTTCTCTCCCTGTTCTTAGGCACCCCTCAATTTTTTTAAACCCTTTGCTTTTCCTTTTTAACGGGATAAGTATGCAGAGAATGTCTTCCTAATGGAGGAAGCACGTATGGAATTCCAGTCTCATGATGGGGAAGAGATACGGCCTTTGGGAGGTGTGGAGAGAGGACAGAAGAGGGCTCAGGGCATTGGGGATGTTTGCAAAGGACAGGGGACAGCCTCCAAGCCCCGGCACACCTGAGGCACCGCTGTGGTTCCTCTTCCACTCAGGGCACACTTCTGGAGTGCCATCTGATCCAGGTGTTCCAAGGGGGACAGTGACATGGGAAGCCCAGCCTGCAGGAGAACATCACTGGTCTCTGGAGGGTCCACTGGAAGCCAGCATTGCCTGGGTGCTCTGCCTGTAAACCAGTCTGGCCAGGGGTTTTCATGGATCAAATGCAATCGTTTGTTTTGTAAATAGCGATATACCACACAATAGAAGTGATCTCTCTTTAAAACCTCTAAGTGGGGAGATTGGCTGATGTGATCCCAAGGCTGTTGTTGGTGGCATTTGGATGAATAATTACCTAAGCAGCACTGGGACCATGGAACAAACACAGTTGCAGTAAATGCCAGAAGGGAACTCTGTGTTCTACAGAGGTTCTTACAGTTGCTCTCCTGTAAATTCCCGGGGACTTTCCACACAGAGGATATTTTCCTTTTTCTATTTCCTTTTGAAAAATGGGTAGGGCCAAGCATCCAACAAGAGGGTAACTAGTACTCTCCCTATCACATTAACTATTAATAGAATGTTCTTCAGAGACTCCAGGCAGGCGACATCACTGGTGGACGGATCTCTCTAATCTCATCCCTGCCCCAGCTCAAAACCTTAAAGTCCCTGGCTACCTCTTCAGGCCCACTTGGAACCCCTCAAACTTTGCCCTTCAAGCAGAAGTCCTTTCTGTCTCCAAAATAAATGTCCTCTTCTCTCCCTCTCCCCTGCCAGAAGCAGGGTCCATCTCTCGCTCCCTGCTTGCCGCAGTCCGACCTCCAAACGGGCCTCCAGCTTCCACTGCTGACTGATCCATTGTCTACCCAGCAAAAAGGTCAATCAAGCCAGGCCCTGCCCCACTCAGCAGGAAGAGCATTTCCTATTCCCAGAGTCTTAGAATAGCACATCAAGACCTTCGTGGCCTGGCACCTGAATGCCCACTCCACTCCAGCCACACGAGTCTCTTGATAACTCCGCACACCCCAAACTTTGTGCTGCCTCAGGGCCTTCACACATGCTGTTCTCTTTACCTAGTATGTCCCTCCCCGAAACTTTACTGAAAGAAATGTAAAGAATTGACAACCATGAACATCCTGTCATATGTGTTCCCAGTCTTTTGTTCCTTTCTATATACTTTCAAAATGTATAAGTGATATGTGTAGGTATCTATGTACCCCCTGTAATACACAGGGAAAAAAGGACAAAAATAAATAAATCAAGTTGAAGTAGGCTTTGACCTTCACAACTGTCCCGATCTCCCTCCCTCCACAGGTGATGACAGTGAGTTTGACATAGATCCTTCCAGCCCATTTTTTAAACATTCGCACCCATCTTTAATATCCTTAAGTAACATATATAGCATGAGTTGTGGAATTCTCAAACTTACCTAAGACTGAGGCTACACATGTTTTCAGTTTTACTACACAATGCCGTGCTGCCAGGTTGGTCTCCTAAGTGACATCACACACTCACTAGCTGAGCTGAGGATCTGGTGCCTTGTCAAACTTCCCACTTCTGACACACTTTAAAACATCTATCAGACGGTGCTATACCCATAAAACAGAATACTACTCAGCAATAAAAACTACCAAACTAATGATACATAGAGCAACTAATCTCAAATGCTTTATGTCAGGTGAAAGAAACCAAACCCAAGAGACTACACACTATACGATTCCATTTAGGTGACATTCTGGAAAACAATACTCTAAGGTCAGAAAACAAATCAGTGGTTGTTTAAAGCTGGGGGTAGAAGAGAAAAAAAAACTGACTACAAAAAGGACAGGAGAGAATTTGGGGAAGTGATGGAAAGTTCTATATCTTGATTGTGATGATTACATGACTATGCCATGCAGTTATATGCATTTATCAAAACTCATAGCATTGTCTAATAAAAAGGGTGAATTTTACTGAATAGAAATCGGGCTTCAATAAACCTGACTTTATTAGTAAAATTCAGAATCTTTTCACTTTTTTTTTTTTTTTTTTTTGAGACAGAGTCTCACTCTGTCCCATGGGCTAGAGTGCCATGGCGTCAGCCTAGCTCACAGCAACCTCAAACTCCTGGGCTCAAGTGATCCTCCTGCCTCAGCCTCCCAGAGTGCTAGGATTACAGGCATGAGCCACCATACCCAGCTATCTTTTCACATTTATCATCCGTTTTGCTTTCTTCTTTTGAGAACTGCTTGTTTGTATCTTTTATCCCCTTTGCTTTGAGGCTGTTTGTCTCTTAGTTATTGACTTTTGGGAATTCTTTGTGTACTCTAGATACTAATGCTTTGTAATGTGTTATAAACATTGTGAATATCTAAGTCTTTTATTTGGTTTTTAATACCATTATAGGTTTTGTTCCTTAGATATGCTTTCCTCTTTAATATATAGTCATATTAATCAATCCTGTCCCGTTTGTGCTTTGCTCCTCTGGTTAACTTCTACCGAGTCTTCATGTCTCACTCAAATGCTAATTCCTCAGACAGGATCTCAGTGTGAATGCCCTCACCTCCCCCAATAAGCATCCCTTCATATTATTCTAATACATATTATTTCATATTCTTTACAATAATGTTATTTTTTGTCTATTTCCGTCTTTGTTTCTCCCACCTAACAACAAGCCTAAAAACTAGTACCACATCTACTTGGATCACTACTGAATCCCCAAGGCCTTGAACAGAACTTTGCACACAACAGGCATTGCACAACCACCTCCTGGATAAATGAGAGTAAAGGAAAATCCAACACAGGTGCATATGATGCATATACACACTTGAGCATGTAATACATGTTAATGACATATTAGTGCATCACAGGCAGCAACAAACATCACACATCTCACCAGAAAACAGCAAATTCAGATTTTGTGCAAATCTCATGGGCCATAATATTTACCTGAAATTCTAAAAACATTGAGATGCTATGATACAATAATCCTAGGACTGAGGATTTACTTTATTTTTTTTCCTTTTAAAATTCTTTTCGGCTTTATTGAGATATGATTGACAGACAAAATGGTATATATTTAAGGTGTACAATGTGATGCTTTGATATATGTATTTAAGTCATTTTTCTGAGTGTACACAGCTACAAGTGGCAAAGCCAAAACTCTAATCCAGGCCTCTCTGGTTATTTCCAATTTATCAGACTGTCTGCTGAGGATTTACTTTAAAAAATTAACTGAAAAATAAAAAACCTGATCTATATAAACAGTCTATTATGAAGCTAAGCATCCAAATCAAAGGAATGATTAAGTAAGCAATGAAACAGTCACTGAACAGAAATATTGTCTATCCAATAAAAGTGACATGGACAAAGTATATATAATATGTGGAAATGCCTACATCCTAATAGTAACTAAGAAAAAAATCAGGATGCCAACATACACACCATGAATACAATATTTTTAAAAATAAAGCAACAACAAAAAGACAAAACAGCAATTGTATTCAACTCAAGAATTATTATTTTGTATAGATTTACCCCCTCTAGACTTTTAAAGATAAAGGTAAGTACATATTTCTTTCTTTTGAGGAAATTTAAATTTCCCTGGTCACAATTCTGTCCACCAAAAGCCTAGAATCCCGAAGTCAGGTACCATCCTCCTGAAGTTCACCTTCCATGGGCCTTTGTCATCTTTCTAAACGTAAATCTGAGAAGCTGCTCCTTGCTTATAACCCTCGAACAGTGCCCAGTTTGCAGGACACAGTTGAGATCGCTTCTGTCTGGTCATTCAGGCAGGTCATTCAGGCAAGTCAAAAGGGTCCCAGCTCTGCCCCGCCCCACTTGCATCTCCTACCTCCACGGCCACACAGGCAGCCACCTTAGGGGGTTTGTAGTCCCCAGGCTCAGGGTCTCCTCACCCCTGCACCGCCAGCCCACTGCTTGCTGTCAGCCCGACTGGGCTGCGACCTCCTCCTCCCCTCCTGAGAGAGGTTTTTCAGGCTTTTGAGCCACACCAAACCGGTTGGCTGTGGCCCCATTTCAACCTGCCTTCCCTCTCTCCTAGCAGTGATCATTGGCAATTTCCTACACTGGAAGCTTCCTGAAAACAGGGCTGGTTTCTCACTCGCTGCAGAATCCCCTGTGCCCAGCACTCACTCATTCAATTCATCAAATGCCTACCATGTCCCGGGCATTCTTCTAGAGCAGCACTGTCCAATGGAAATATGGTTTGAGCCACATGTAATTTTAGATTTTCTAGTAGCCACAAATAAGTGAAAAGAAACAGGTGAAATTAATTTTAATAACATATTGTATTTAACCCAATATATCCCAAACATTATCATCTCAATGTGTAATTAACATTAAAGAATTGATTAATGAGATACTTTACATTCCTTTTTTCACACTAAGTCTTCGAAAGCTGATGTGTATTTAATACGTATGGCACGTCGCGATTTCATTTCAAGTGCCCAATACCCACATAAAGCTGGCAGCTGCCATATCAGACAACACAGTTTTAGATGCTGGGGACACAACAGTGAATAGCCCAGAGCCCAGTACTGCGGCCACATCCACCACCATCAGCCTGGACCCTACACCTGCAGCACCTGCAGATGTATCCCAGGTGCTCTGGCTTCTGACCCTGATTTAGTTTCTTTTCAACACAGCAGCCAGACTGGCCAATTTAAAAGCTGAGTCAGATCGAATTACTTTTCTGCTTAAAACCCTTCAGTGGCTCCCCGTTTTACAGAGTAAAGGACAGAATCGATAGAATAGCCCGAAGCCTTTCTGCACGCTGGTTTCCCCTCTGCCCCTTGTCTACCCAGCTGGCGCCGTTCCCATCTCATGCTTCTGGCTGCTCCTCTACCCTACAGGCCCACTCCTGCCTCTGCCTCTGTGCTGGACCTTCCCAGGGCCTGAAACTCCGATCCTCAGACTAACCCCTTCCTCTCCTTCAGGAGGGCTCCAACGTCAGCTTCTCGGTGGAGCCTGCCTGACCAGGCAACTTAACACAGCCCCCAGGACAGCCTCCAGAGGCTGCCCTGCCCCCCCGGCTCCCATAGAACTTAGCACCCTCTATTACACTACCTGCATCCTGATTTAGTCCATCTGCTGTTACTCACCTGTCTAACCCAGCTATGACATAAACTCTGTCCTTTTTTTTTTCCTTTCTGCATCTCCAACACCTAGAACAGTGCTTGACACAGAGATGGCCCACCATAAGCATATGCTGAATGAAAGAACATGAATGAATGAATAAATAAGTGAATGGCTGTAACCTCTCAGCCTTAAGGAGCTTATAATTCTGTGGGAGAAGACAAACGTATGGCCTATCAGGAAGATAAGTACTATGAAGGAAAATAAAATTCAGGAAGGGGGATGGAAGAAAGAGAGGTTGCCATTTCACGAGGCTGCCAACCAAAGGAAAATAACAATAATAAATAATAATAAATATAACAACCACAACCAACGTAGTAACTATCACATGCCAGGCCCTGCACGAAGCACCTTTGCACTGCAGTTAGTTTTTGCCTGCACGGTCTCCATCCGTTCCTGACTCTCTCTGGGGACCAGCCTGCCCCCGACTGTGTGGCTTCCACTAGGACAGATGTGACAGGAGGGCAGGGATTTCTGTCTCTTTTGCTCCCTGCTGGGTTTCCAGCAGCTACAGCAGTGCCTGGCACACAGCAACTGCTCAGTAAATAAATGAATCCATCAATCAGTCTTGAACCAAGTACCAAATGTTAGGGCTAATTCACCAAGGGAAAAAAGAAAAAGAGTCCTGAAGAATAATAAATAATAACAATTGCTTTTATGTCTTACTCAAGGGCTTACTTCCTCTGTGCTAAGTGCTTCTGCACCATCTCTGGGAGGGAGAGACTCTTCTCCTCCCCTGTTCAGCAGCTGAGGAAATGGAGGCACAGTGAGCTTAAGTAACTTGCAGAGGCAGTCTGACATCTGAGGGGAGAGCCATCTGACGCCTGTCCTTTCCGAGACCCACTTCTGCAGCTTTTACTTGCTGCCTTATCTTTTCTAACTTATATCAGCCAGGGTTTCTTTCTGATGCTTGCAAAAACATGCAGTGAAGTCACTGCCACCTTATGATTTATATAACCAGAATGTTACCTTTACACATTAAAACGTATTCAGAAACCACTACTTTATGCAGCCACAGGAAGTAATCAAATAAAGCTCAACAAGTGTAACAGTAGTAATATTAGCTAACTCTTACTGAGTGCTTAATACCAGCCCAGGCCTTCTGCCAAACACCTTCTGTTCATCACTGATTTCCTCCTCACAGCAAGCTATGAGGTTGGTGCTTTATTATCCCCATTTTATAGATGAGGAAACTGAGGCTTAGAGAGATGAAGTTAATTTGCCTAAAAGGAACCCAGATCTATATTCCCTAGTTCCCTTAGTTGTCCCCATGCCCCCTGCTGCTGTCTGGTTTCCTTCTCTTTCTTCAGCGTTCTTTCCTTGCAGGGGAGCTCCCCACTTCCCACCAGGGCAGGCTGTTGTACATGCAAAAAGACAGTGCCTGTGCACTGAGCAGCTGCTTGTTTCCTCGAAGACAAAGGAGTTCTTCACAGCCACCTGAGTCAACAAAGTACCAGGGCTGTGTTGAACACCAGATGCCCCTGTTCTCACGTTCACAGTCAAGGATGATAAAGGGAAGATGAACAAAACAACAGCCCATGGTCCCCACCAAAAAAAAAAAAAGACAGACAACTCAGAATTCTTCAATTAAAAAATGAATGAGGCCATTTCAGTATCGTGTATGTAAGTCTTATGTTTTGTGACCTGATATTGTTTGTTTTTGTTTATTTTGTTTTTGTTTTTGTTTTTGTTTGAGACAGAGTCTCACTCTGTTGACCTGGCTAGAGTGCCGTGGCATCAGCCTAGTTCACAGCAACCTCAAATTCCTGGGCTCAAGTAATCCTTCTGCCTCAGCCTCCTGAATAGTTAGGACTACCGGCATGCACCACTATGCCCGGCTAATTTTTTCTATATATATTTTTAGTTGTCCAGCTAATTTCTTTCTATTTTTAGTAGAGACGGGGTCTTGCTCTTGCTCAGGCTGGTCTCTAACTCCTGAGATCAAAGGATCCTCCCGTCTGGCCCTCCCAGTGTGCTAGGATTACAGGCGTGAGCCACCACGCCCGGGCCCCATTGTTTTTGTTTTTAATGAGAGGGCTGCAGAAGGGGCCACTATAACCTTGGTAATGTTTAGGGTCTCTACAGGACCAACACATCCAGGGTAGAGGTGGATACCCAGAATAGTTTGGGGGGTGGATAGTGATCATGGCAAAACAAAAAAAAAGGCTCTATCTCCCATCCACTGTGAAGGTAGATAATAATTAAATCCTGGAACCTAGTTTTGGTAACAAAGCCAAGCAGGATGCTTGGATACAGCCTTCTACAAATGATCATAGATTTTACACTAAGACTGAGGTTTCTGACCTCTACCCATGACCCCCACCCAGACCCACAGCCGAGAACATTCCCAGCACCCCAGCCCTCACCCAAGGCCTCTTGGTCCCTCTGTGTTAACCTGCTCTACCGGGGCAAAAAAGCCAGTAGCCAGAGCAAGTGCTACATTGGTGCAAGATGTTCCGGTGTTTCTTGGTGCCTGAGGTGGGTGAGGAGGGTGGGGAACCGTTCAATCATCTTGCCCCAGACCAAGGAGCACCCTTTGCTTGTTCTTAATTTCATTGTCCTCTAACTTCTGGGAGTGGGCCTAGAAATCAGATGGCCCTGGTCCGAATCCCAGCAGCCCTGCCACTCCCTAGCTGTGTGACCTGGGGTGATCCTTTTAACCACTGGGAGCTGTAGCTTCCTCATCTGCAAAATAACAACAATAATAATTCTATCTTATAGCATTGTTGGGAGATTAAATGAGATAATAGCTCTAAAGCATTTAGAACCCAGCTTGGCCCTCAACAAGAACTCCACCATTGCTGGACATTTTACTGTAAGTGCCTCATGGGGCTGTGGGGAGCAAAACACGCAGCGCATGCTTGGCATGGTAAACAATGCCAATGTTCTCTATTATTGTTGCTGTTGTTATTGTTATTATTACTGCTATTAGTTCCTTAGGTTACTTGGGGCCAGAAAAACAGGGGAGAAAGAGGAGGCTCCTACCAAAGGACCCATTTTGGGAGCAGTCTATAAGACCTAGAAATTTTGAGATTTTCTAGGGAAGATATTGAACCAATTGTCAAAAGTGCTCACAATGGTCAGAATTATTCCAGATTGTTGCTCCAATCCCATTTTGGGTCAGGGTCCCACCACAGACACAGGGTATATAAAGAGGAGTCCTGGTCCTTTAAATAGATCACAAACTGGCATCAGGAAGAAAAAAAAAAAAACAGGCAAAATGTCATGTCTACAACCAACTATGAAAGAAAATATAAAATAAAAAGCCTGAGGGTCTAGAAGGGCCATCTGACATCTAAAACACACAGCAAAGCACGGCCATCAGCAGGCCTGCAGCCTGCTCTCCAAAAACACAGACTGGCAACTGTACGTGGTCCTCAGCCCCCTTGGAAAATCGGCCTTTAGTCCGCCCAAAGTCAGGGACATTCACACAAAGAGAAAGAAAGGAAGGGTGTCTTACTGCCCAGGAGACTGCTTGGCTGACCTGCTGGAGAAAGCTGTCCATCTTGGGCAGGCAGAAGGCCCAGGCACGAAAAACACAGGCGCCAGAACCCGGCCAGTGTGCCAGCCTGCCACTCAGGAGGAAAAACACTAAAGAATAAGGGGCTGATCCGATGTGTTCCGAATTCACTAGGCTTTCAGACCAGCAGTCATACAAACCAGTGCAGGTCAGACATTTCAGAACAGAGAGAACTCCCTCTTCCCAGTCCAGAAAAGCTCCAGCCACGAAAACAGACAGTGTTGGGGGCGGGGGGGGGGGGGGGGGTGCGGACCGTGTAAGAGAGAAGAAAAGGAAAGTTAATCAGAAAAAGAAACTGATTTTTCCCACTTTTCAAGAGAAGCTGGTTTATGCAATATTCTATACTCAAGATAGGTAAAGCAGCAACAAGAAGCCACCCTTAACCAGGCAAAACGACAACATAGCCACCTAACAAATCGCCCCTGGGAATTCAATGGGTACGGGACTATGGCCCACAATAGACCCACCCCGCCTTTCCATCACCAGATCCGATCAGTAAGTGAAATTCCAGTTGGGCCCTAGTGCCAACCCTTAGACCACGAGGCACGTCCTCACCTCCAAGATGTAACTCATCTCAAACAGTGGAGACCGGGCCATGAGGCTTCTCCCAACTGTGGATTCTGTGTTTGTCCTTCGGTGGCTTCTGATGAAGGTTTTTCTCCTAATAAATCTTTAAGGAAGTTCCACATAGGGTTCAGAGGACTGATGCAACCCCCTTCTCCGCTGATGAGAGCTTTAGAAAGACTGGCTATGACCACAGGACTGTGTCAAGTTGAACAAGCCTCAACTTGTCTCTGCCAGTATGCAAAATAGGTCTGCAACATCCTATAACAGAGAGCACAGCAGACGCAGTCTGTACATCCTCAGGCCCCCGCCCACCCCCCCCCAACATGTTTCTCCAAGGTTTCCTCAGGCAACAAAACAGCTCCAGTGGCCAGGACTGGCAGTGGTGGGGTGGGCCAGAGCAGCATGCCAGCCTCTCTCTGGAAAACATAAGACCAGAAAGGAAACACCAAAACCTCATCCTCTAGTCCCTAAACCCTCACAAGTGCTTCCTTCTGTTCTCTACTCTTCTAGAAAGGCTTGAAGTCAGGAATTCAAGTGAACAGAACAATATTCCCTGCCTGCAAACCATCGGGAAAATTCGTGATGTATCTATTCACACACAGACACATGCAGCTTCATGGCTGTGCTTCCTGGAAGTCTACACCCAGACCACAAACACTGGCACAAATAAAAGCACATTAGCCAAGAGAAGGCAAACTTAATGAAATCAACAACCCATCCAAAAAGAATTACCATGATGAGGGTGTGGGAGCACCCAGCAAACCCATAAACGCAATGCAGAAACAGAGAAAGTTTCAAAACACAGTTACTGAGTTTTCGGAAATCACCTTGGCCCAGCCTTGGGGGGTGTCGGGGAGGAGGGAAGGGATGGTCAAAGGATGGAGGCAGCATCACACGGTTCACAGACCTCTAGTTTCGCAAAAGGGGCCTCCAAACCGCATCGCGGCCCCAAATCTGTACTGATTGGAGAGGGGTCTATTTTTAGAGATTAGGTAATAATATGCCTTTTATCAAGTGCATAAATTCAGAACCACCTCAATGCACGGGCCATCCGGTGTCGTCCCTCTCCCCTCCCCCCTTCCCAGACGCCCAAACTCGCTGCCAGTCTGGAGGCTGCTGATGAGGAAAGTGCACGGTTAGCGCACACACATCGCATTCCGAAAGCCCCTTTCCTCCGTCCAACTCCTCATTGCGCATCTCTACCCGCAATGCCAAGGCTTGCGAGTTTCCAGAAACGCAGAGGACAAAATTGGAACTTACTGGAGGGTGGTTCCAGCCGTATCTCCACAGGTCACCGGGGCCGCCAACATCCCTTCCGCGTGGAAATCCACTTGGGGGGTTCCGGGGTGCCAGGGCCCGTCCTCGCTGGCGGCCCCTCGCCGCCCCTCCCCGTCCGGGCCGCCCCAAGCCCGACCGGCCCGCTGCCCATGTGCTCGGCGCGGCCACACGCGCTCTGCCCCGAGGAGCGCGGGGCTGGCGGGTGGCCCGTGACGTCACGGCGGCTCGCGCTCCGGGCCGCGGGGGAGGGGGAAGCGCGCGCCGCCCGGCCCGCCGCGTGCGCCCTCGGTCCCCGCGCGCCCGGCGGTCCCTAGCTCCCCTCCCGCCTCCCCGTGCGCCCCTCGGCCCGCTGCCGGGGCGGCGCGGGGCTCCGAGCGCGGGAGGGCCCCGCGCGGAGGTGGGGTGGGCCTGGGCCAAGGCGACCGCCGAGGGCCCCGATGGCGCGGGGGAGGTCGCGCTCCGCACTGGGCTGGGGGCCCTCGTTGCACTCAGGCTGGGGATCCTCGGAGCCATCTGCGAGCCTCGGTGATGCCAGTTCGCGTGTGCGCTGCGCTTTCCACCGTCCTTCTTTACGCCGTCCTCCCCACCCCCGGCGTCCTGGAGGCAGGGAGTCTTCCCACTTTCCAGATGGGGAAGGCGAGTTCAGTGAAGTAGAAGGACCAAGATGCTCTGAGATGGGTGCAGTTCCCGCAGACGACCCCTGGCTGAGCTCCTTCGCCTGTGATCTGAGCGCCTTCTTGGGTACCACCCAGCATCCGCAGGCCTGGTGAGAGGGGCGCTCACCTTCTCGCCTCCTTCGACGCCTCCCGCCGTTTCCAGCAGCTGAGCCGCAATCCGCTCCCCCCACTCCAGGCAGAGTTGACCCACGCAGCGTATTCAGCTGCCCCTTGAATGCCCAGTAGCTCCTTTAAAGGAACAAGACGACGCTGGTCTCCCGCGTGAATGTGTTTATCTAGTTTTCTTTACATAAACCCGGGGCTAGACAGATGCAAGAAGCTACAGGGGTTCAGTTCAGCGTTGATGGAGCACTTGGGGGGGACGAGGGGAAGCCAGGCACTCTGCTAAATGGTGGGCAGGGGGATGAAAGATGCTTTATACACAGACCCTAGAAGGATGTCACAGTCCAGTGGAAAAGCTGGACCCACAAACGGGTGATTTTAATATTACGGAACCCAAGGGTCTCCGGGGCTCAGTCCCTACATCCCATATCATTTCAACGCAAAAAGGGTTTTTTTGTCTTCCCCTTCCCTCTGTGTTGTGTTCCATTTCTCCCCTTCCCGTGGCTTCTTCCCGACGGGAATAGTTTTCCTTTCTTGAAAAAAAAAAAAAATCTTCCGTTGAGGCTCCTTTACCGTCTGTTTCACGTATTAATTTATAATCGCTGAGCGCGGGCTTTGTGCCTGGCTCCCGGTGAGGAGGTTGCAAAGGACTAGGCTAAGGTTTTCATTTACTTGTCAGCTACCTACGATGATTACAAACCTCTGCGTCTACACATGGTGCTGTAGGAGCTGTGAGAACTTAGTTCTTTCGCTGCTTAGACGTTTTTCCAGGAACAAACTGCTGTGACCCTGGGGAAGCCGGTGTTCTCCTGCTGGATGCAGGCGGGCCGGGAGAGGCCCATCTTCTGAGGGCAATCTCAACTCAGCTCCCTGGGTCGGAGTCCCTGGCAAATAATGCTGGGTCCTTCCTATTAGCTGTCTGTGCTGAAAATCTCCCCTGGATGGGAAGAAGACTCCTTCACGGAGGCTCACTCAACTTTGACCTTGACTTTGCTTGTGTGCTCTAGGTCTCTAACTCTGCTGCACTAATCTTAGATACACATTTTTCCCTTTTTTAAATTGCTTTTTTAGAATAAAAAAAAATTTCAGTAAAAATATAAAAAAGAAAATAGTATTTCAATACCACTACCATCCAAAATGAGTATTTTGGTGTATCTGCTTCCAATTTTTTTGTAAAGTCACTTCTCTTATTGCAAAAGTGATACAATATGTATACATTGTAAAAAAAAATTAAAACTTGGTAGAAAAATACAGAAAAGACAAATAAATTTTATCAGCCAGAAATAATTTTCATGAAAATAAATAAATACAGCCTAGACATCTTTTTAGACACATATATAGATATAGATATATAGATGTAGTTATTGATGTAGCTATATGAATGGATGCAGAGTTGACAGATAGGGAAAGTAAATTTATCTTAAAATGTTAATACCTCATAGTTGTTATTAATATTTTTAAATTTAAAGTACTTAATTTTCTTTTAGAAGAAAAGTTAACATAAAGATAAAAAATTAAGATTTAAATATTTCTTTACCACATGAGAAGTATTGTTTCCTAAATAATCCTACAAAGATTCAGAAAAGAGATGATGATAAACAAGAAAGTAGTAAAATAATGGTGCTTTATTTGTAGACCTCTTCATTTTAGAGTGCAGGTAACTTTTTGCTATGGCAGTAGCACATATTCTTGCATCTCCCTTTACTTCACCTACTATATTTGTTAATTGCATTACTGTCTTTAAATGGCCACCCTCTCTTCTGTAATTCCCATGGTTGTTTAGTACCAGGCCTATAATTAAATAATTTCATGCTCAGTGCCAGTTCTTCCCCTCTCTACGTCTGCTGTCTTATCTGCAAAACCCATTCATTCCTTTATCAAACATTATCCAACTTCTCTTACGTGCCAGGCACGGTGCTAGTTCTCAGGACTAAATGAGCAATGACACAGGCAAGGTCCCTGCTCTTGTGAGGTTCACGTTCCAGTGAGAAGAGGCAGACAAATAAGCGAATACGCTGCAAGGTAATCTCAACAGCAACCCATGTTATTGAGACAGTAAATCTCAGTGGAGAGCTAGAGAGGGTTGGGGTGAGAAGAGAATTGACTCTAGTTAATCTGAACAACAAGATGCAGCTGGCCATGGAGACTGGAGAGTGTTCCAGGAAGAGTGAACAGCAAGGGTAAAGGCCTGGAGGCCTATGAAAGCAAAATCATCAATCATTCCACAAAAGCTTATTGAGTCAGACAGGCAAACAGTTGCAGTCATCATTTTATGTTGGATTGGAAATCACATGTCTTAAGCTGGGCATTATATCTCCAGCCCCAGCTCAGTAAGTATGTGTAGAACCAGTGAGCAAATGAATGAATGCACACCCTGGATCTTGGGAGAGCACAATGAGAGGGGTAGGTGCCAGGCATGGTGGAAGCACAAAGAGAGGCTTCCATTTGGCAAAGGCTGAGAAGGCTCCCCAGAGGAGGTGGGGCCTGAGTTGAAACTTGAATTCCATGCTCAGTAATTTAGCCTTTGTCCTGAAGAAAGGAGGAGGTCACTGAAGACCCGTGCGCAGGCTGGGACTCGAGCTGTCTTGCTTGTTAGAAAGATCACACTGGCTGGTGTGCAGAGAATGGATTTCAGCAAGACCTGACAAGAAGCAAAGAGACCAATTAGGAGGTGACCGCAGAAAGCCTAGTGAGAAACAATAACTGCTTGGACCAGAGTGGTCCCCTTGGGAAGGCAGAAAAAGGGTTGGATGCAGAGAACATTTAGGAGAACAAAACTACCAGATAAGCACGTCTGGGGTAGAGGGAGGCAGGAATCCAGGATGATTGCCAGGTTTTTGGTTTCAGCAACTAGAGGTCAGTGGTACTGTTCATCTGAGTGGGAAACAAAGGGGAAGGCTGCAGGGTGGGGAATGGAATGCCTTGGATTGTGGACTAGCTGACTTTAACAAAACAGCAAGCAGGTGGCCTCAGGTGTCCCTCATTCATGGGAGGTGTCTCAGTTGTAGACATAAATTTAGCAGTCATCAGCATATAGAATTGTGATCTATGCTTTGGCAGTAATGAGCGTACTCAGGCAGGGAACATATTTTAGATGACAGGACCAAGGATTGAACTCTGAGGAATGAATATTTATGGGTCAGAAAGAGGCAGAGGCTGCCTGTCTTCAGAATGTTCTCTGTAAATCTATGATTTGAAGTTTAGCCCTTTCCTTTCGGCCACACCTCACAGGCCTCAAGAGCAGTTAGGACAGGCCCCAGCACTTGCTGAGGCTGCAAACCTCTGCCTTCTCCTCTTCCCAGTGTCCATCCAGCGATGAGGTCATATAGGTTTCCCCGCCCACCCTTCTTCATGCTCACAGTCATTGTTCTGGAACAGGCTCCGTCTCTTCCTTCTGGATTCTGCCTGCAAAGCCTAACTGGTCCCTCATTGAATTGAGTTCTTTCTCTGTTAATAAATAGGCTGTCTGGGTTTAGCTTATGAACACGCAGGTTTCTCTCTTGCCCACTAACCACACAGTATCTAACTATCCCACCTCATCAGCTTTTTCTTTGTCTTTTCTCCTAGAGTGTCTTTCTTTAGGGCTCGACTGTGAGCTCTGACTTTTGTGGCTCAGCCCCAAGTCTCTCCTCTTCCTTGAGCACTTCACAGAAGGCTCTAGGCTGCGTCTCCTTCTCTCCCAGGACTTGTGATCACGCTGGCCCTAGCCCTGCCTGGCAGCTTCCAGTCATTGCTAAGTAAGCCTCCTCTTCCTCTTCAGCCTCTGAACAGCCCTAGGACAGAGACTTTGTCATCAAGTCAGGCCAGCGAGCTGAGGCACAGAGCAGTCTTGGCTACGCAAACCACCAGCAAGTGGCAGAACCAGAGCCTGGGTCCTCTACAGCACAGGTGCCCCGCAAGGTGATATGAAGCCAAGAACGGTTGTATTTCAGGCAGTGGAGACAAAGAAACCCAGCTCTGAGTGAACGAACACCTCCCGGAACTGTCTTGACTCTCTCCCCATCCCAATGTGGGGTGCAGAAAAGAACATCCGCTTTGACGCCAGACAGACCTTAGTTTGAATCCAGTTGCTGCTACATCACTCTGAGTGAATTATTTAATAAAAATCTCAAATTTATTTAAAAAATCGTGGTAAAATATATATAACGTAAAATTTACCATTTTAACCATTTTAAGTGCCATTTACATTCAATGGCATTAAGTACATTCACATTGTTGTGAAATCATTGCCACCATCCATCTTCAGAACGCTTTTCATCTTGCACAACTGAAACTCAGTACCTGTTAAATAATGCCCTATCCACCCCCCAACCTCCAGCCCCTGGCAACTGTCACTTTACTTTCTGTCTGTATGAATTTAACTACTCTTTAACCACCTCACGTAACTAAAATCATATAGTACTTGTCTTTTTGTGACTGACTAATTTCACTTAGCATAATGTTCTCAAAGTTCATAGCATATGTCAGAATGTCCTTCCTTTTCACGGATGAATAATATTCCATTGTGAGTATATTTCATAATTTTTAAAAAAAATTTTTATTTATTATTTTAGAGATGGGGATCTCACTATGTTGCCTAGGCTGGACTCGAACTCCTGGGTTCAAGTGATCCTACCACCTCAGCCTCCCCAGAAGCTGGGACTAAAGACAAGCACCACCACAACCAGCTCACATTTTGTTTGTTTATTCTTCTGTCTGTGGAGGCTTGGGTTGATTCTACCTTTTGGGTATTGTGAATAATGCTGCTATAAACATGCGTGTACAGATAATATCTTTTTGAGATCCTGCTTTCAATTCTTTTGATTAAATACCCCAGAAGTGGAATTGCTAAATCATATGACAATTCAGTTTTTAATTTTTTGAGGAACCCTCACACTGTTTAGATTTTTTTAATAAACTTTTTATTTTGGAATAATTTTAGATTTACAGAGATGTTGCAAAGATAGCATATACAGAGAATCCCCATAATACTCCTCACCCAGGTCTCACTATCATTAAGATCTTACATGTGGATGGTACATTTGTCAAAGCTAAGAAGCCAACACTGGTCCATTACCACTAACTAAACTCCAGCCTTTATTTGGATTTCACCAGTTTTTCTACCAATGTCATTTTTCTGTTCTAGGGTCGCATCTACAAAACCACATTACATTAATCATCGTGTCTCCTTAGTCTCTTCTGATCTGGGATAGTTTCTCAGACTTTTCTTGGTTTTCATGACTTTTGACAGAGTTGAAGGGTACTGGTAAGGCATTTTGTAAAACATGTATCAATTTGGGCTTGTCTGATGACTTTTTAATGATTAACAAAGTCTGTTTGTAATCAGTAAAATCGGGATGAACATACTTTCTTCACAGGTTAGGTGGAATTAAATGAGCTATCACAGTTTAAGACTATTAATAGAATTAAACCATATGCAGTATGTTCTGCTTCTGTCACTTATTAATATATCACAATCAACTTTCCATGACAGTACATGCATTTGTGCAACATTGTTTTTTAATAGTCCCATAGCATTCCATCATAAGTTTGTATATTTTATTTAATCAATACCTTATTGCTAGAAATTCATCTTGCTTGCAAATTTTCATTATTAAATACACTACTGCTACAAACATCTTTGTGACTCAATCTTTGCATATGTCCTTAATAATTTCCTTAGAGTAAATTCTCAGAAGTGATTTATGGAGTATTAATGCTTTATTTGCCACATAAATTGCAAATATATCTCCCTAATGTCTTATTTGCCTTTTCCTTTTGTTTATAGTGAGTGGTTTTATAAATAGGCTTTAATTCCAATGAGCTCATATCTATCAGTTCTTTAATTTTTTAATTTATTTCTATTGTTTTTATATTCAAAAGTCATTATTCATCTTGTGATCACATTTACCTACTGTAGGGCATGCTCTGGTTGATGCTCCAATATTCATTCCACCCAATGATCAGTCTAAGCCTAGCATGAAATTCTATTTCACTTGCTACCAATCAATTCAGGATGAACTAGCTGATCCAATTCTGGCCCACAGCATGTGAGAACAAGGTGATTGGTGAGCAGCTGGGAAAACTTGAACAATCCTAAGTGAGAGACAGAAGAAGAGATCATCTCTCCTCTTCTTATGTAAAAAGCAATCCTTTTGTTGTTGTTGTTGAAGACAGTGGTTACCCTTACAAGTGCTTTTGCATGTAGGCAACAGAAAATCCCACTAAAAGCGGTTTAAGCAAATAAGGATATATATTTCTCATTAACCAGTAGTCTAGAAACAACTAGATATTGGTTTAGTAGTTCAGTATTGTCAGAGCAACATACTCTTGGCCTTTTCCCTGTAGCTATAGGTGGCTATTGCAGCCTTAGGCATCATATCTGTAATTAAAGCAGGAATAAGTAAAAACAGCCTCAGCCAAGTCTGACCTTTTTACCAAAAGTCTTCCCACCAGCCCTTGGTAGACATTGAGCTTCACTGGCTAGAGCTGTCACGTGACCACTGCTAGCTGCAAGTAAACCTGGGTAACAAGTATTGGATTTTTCCAACCGCTATAGCAAAGGTGGCTGAAGAGGAGGGATGGGGAATTGGGGTTGTGTCCACCGAGGTGCAGGGTCTGCCTTGGCCAGTGTAAATTTGTTTTAAGAGCATCTCTATTGTTTTAAGAGCATCTTAAGTGGAAAACTTGATTTCTTTTCTAGTTGTTTAGTTTTCTTCTAGTTTATTATTTTTTACTTATGAATTTCTTAATCCATCTGAAATTTAGCTTTATTAGATTATAGAATGCTCGAACTTCCCTTCTAAGAGAAAATAGCAACTTCACCAGTACTTTGGAATATGAAAAGCACAATTACACAGCAAATCCTGCAAAATAATCTGAATACTACTATTCAGAAGTCTGTGATGTAAAGCCATTTGCCTAGCCCCACCTGCCAGTTCAGGAGAACTTAGGGAGATCTGTGGCTGAATTTCATCAGCACTTGGTTAGAGCGTAGTGCTCCTTAGTCCTAAGTTGTAGGCTCCCTTCCTTAACACCCAAGTTAACAAAGTCATAGCATAGAGACATTTCTGCTTTATACCTGCAGCCTCTTCCTGTAGGTCAAGTCAAGGGCCTTCCACATGAATGAGATTTCTTCAAAGGAGACATTGGGTTTGAGATATTGAACATGACTCCAATAAATGAAGACAATTGCAAAGAAAAAAATTAGTTACCATTAATCAAGAACCTCATCTCTGTCAGTTATAGTAAGTATATATGTATGTACTCTACATATATATTTTCATTTAGAAAAAAATTTAATTCAGGATATTGTGAAGCAAGCATGGGCTTTGTGCCAGAGAGCACTGAGTTAAGATCTGCATTGATCTTTCACCACTTATCTGATCTGGGCAAGGCAGAGTCTCAGTTTTCTCATCTGAACAACAAATGTAATAAAACCCACTTCACACCATGGTTGCAGGGGTAAGATAAGATAATTTCAGGGGAGTTAACTCTGTCAATCTCCAATACTATAGTTGCCCACCCTGTATGTACTTTTATTTTCTCGATAACATATACTGATATTTTCTTTCTTTTCTTTTCTTTTCTTCTCTTTTCTTTTCTTTTCTTTTCTTTTTTTTTTTTTTCCAAAGTGTCTTGCTCTGTTGCCTGGGTAGAGAACAGTGGCATCATTATAGCTCACTGCAACCTCAAACTCCTGGGCTCAAGCCATCTTCCTGCCTCAATCTCCTGAATAGCTGTGACTACAGGTGCAGGCCACTATGCCCAGCTAATTTATTTATTTTTAGTAGAGATAGGGGTCTCACTCTTGCTCAGAGTGGTCTCAAACCCCTGGCCTCAAGCAATCCTCCCACCTCAGCCTCCCAGAGTGCTAGAAGGCATAAGCCACCGTGCCCAGCCAATATTTTCTTGATTAGTACAATTGGATATTTTCTTATTTACTTATCTGTGGCTTATTGGCTATCCTTTCATTCTCACTGGAATGTGAGTTCCAAGAAAAGAGAGATCTTATCTGTCTTGTTCATCTCTGTGTCTCCAGGGCCTAGCACATAGCAGGAACTCAATAAAACTTGTTAAATATTCATAGACTAAGTATAGAACCTAAGGTGCATTCTGACATCTGGTAAGTGTTTAGTAAATGTTCCTTCCCTTCTATTCTTTCTCCAGTATTTAGACAGCAGGCTGCTGTGGAATAAGCCCTGTATTCAGCATCAAAAAGCAAGGTCCTCATTCCAGCTTTCCTAGTGCACAGCTATGTGCCATTAGTAAAATAAGATGATCATTTCTAGCTCTCACAGTCTGCAGCTTTGTGACTCCGAATGAGTTGCAGCATCTTTACAGAAAAAAGGCCATACGTATGTTTTACTTTTCCTGCTGGAGGAGAGAAAACACCTAATGGAGAGATCTGCCTCCACAGCACCTGGCCTGGATGAGTTACTACTGACAACCAGACTGTCAGAGCTAGAGGAGAACTCAGAAAGTTCCCAACCTGGCCATCTATTTGTTCATGGTCTCTGAGAAGTGAAATTGACCTTCCCAAAGTTACACAACTAGTTACAGGCCAAGCCAGGACTAAAACTAGGTTTCTTACCTCCGAATGTCTCTGTCCTCTACTGTCTGTGTCTCCAGAGTATTAATACTTCCTCCCTTTTCTGGATGGACTAATACTTTTTACCCTGCCCACTGGGTATCAACCCATTTGAAGACATAGATATTATTTCTCTGTTTGGGGAGAAATTAGGGGTACTCCAATGTACTCAGTTAAGGGAAGTTAGATGAACGATCTCATGTGACTCTTACAACTTTCTCATGATTAAACATTAACCGGTCCCTTCTTGGCACATGTTGCCGGTTCCCCCTGAGTTACCCTGGCTCCTTGTCTAGCTCTGATTCTTAGGGTCACCATCGTCCTGCCCTTGGCTCCTCTACACTTGATCTAGACTCAGTGGTCCTCAGGCCCAAGTGGCCCTGGAGAAGTAGGATCTTTTCATTACAATGTCCTGGGTTTTTGTACCTGGGTCTTAGGTCAAACCGGGTTACCTGGCACCTTTGTGTCTTTCCAGATTTGGTGAACACAAGAAATCAATGCTGCATGGTCACAGCACTAAATTTGGAGCCGAAATGATCAGATTCCCATCTGCTTCTGCCACTCTCCAGGCACATGATCATAAATAAGTTACTGACCACACAGAGCTTTGGCTTGCTTATATTTACATATATTTTTAAAAAGAGAATAATAACATCCATTCCACAGGGTTATACAGAGGATCAAATGAGGATTTGTGTGTGTAGGTGTGGTACCGTGTTTGGCACATAGTAAGCTCTTAATAAACATTTGTTAAGAATTACCAGTACTTAACCGCTTGGCTTGTACCCATCTGTCAGTGTTTCCTGGGTTTCATTTGTGAACTAAGGGAACAAACCCAGTGGAAGTAATAACAGAGATTCTCTCCTGGACCAATCTCTAGCCAGGCTTTCCTGAGCCCTCTCGCTTGGCGTTAACCTCAGCCCATAAAGACTTGAACAAACACTAACATGGTTTCTAACAGCATAAAAGCGCATCTCTAGGGTGACCCTAGCCCCACCTTAAAGTACTTACCTAGAAAGCTCAAGGCTGACACAAGAATTTATTGTTTGCTCCAGCCAACACCTGAAGATAGGGACCCCACATCTTAGTCTCCTTCACATGGACCCACCCCTCCTCACTTCCTGCTTTTTGTAATTTCCCACTTCCCTCACTTATCTCAGGCCCTTGCCATTCCCCGCCCCCCACCTCCCATTCTCCCTTTAAAGTGCCCTCTCACCTCAGCATGGATTGGAATGGAGCTCAGCTCTTTCCCAGGCTGTCAATAGTTATTGAATAAATCTGTTTTCACTGCTTTAGCTAATGTCTGGCTGCTCCAAATGCTCAGGCTGTGAGGCAGCCCTTCCAGGCAGTCCCTCGACTCTCGGCTGATAACAGCTCTGCATCTTCAATACATAGAACTTGGAGAAGGGAGATTGGGGTGGGGTGGGGGCTCATGGACCAGATCTGGAAGTGGTTCCCATCACATTCACCCACGATGCTTTTGCCAGAACTCAGTGACGTACTGTGTGCCCAGAGAGCAAGGAAAGGGACTTGACACGCAGCTGGTAGTCTCTGACACACATTCCAGTCCACTCCATCCGACACCCATGGTCCAACTCTCTTCTTCTGTCTTTTTTTTCCCTTAAGGAAGGGTCTTACTTTGTCACCCAAGCTGGAGTGCAGTGGTACAATCATAGCTCATTGCAGCCCAGAATTTCTGGGCTCAAGCTATTCTCCTGCCTCAGCCTCCCGAATAACTGGGACTATAGGCAGCCACTGTGTGCCCCACTAATGTTTTTTCTTTCTTTCTTGTTTTTTTTTTTTTTTTTTTTTTTTTTTTAGAGACAGGGTCTCACTATGTTGCCCAGGCTGATCTCAAATTCCTGGACTCAAGGGATTTTCCCACCTCAGCCTCCTGCGTAGCTGGGGCTACAGGTGCAATCTACCATGCCCTGCTTGTGCCTGGCTTATTTCACTGACACTGTGACCTCCAGTTCCATCCATGTTGCTGCAAAGGACAGGATTTCATTCTTTTAATGGCAGAATAGTATTCCACTGTGTATATGTACCACATTTTTTAATCCACTCATCTGTCGATGGACACTTAGCTTGACTCCATATCTTGGCTATTGTGAATAGTGCTGCAGTAAACATGAGGGTGCAGGTATCCTTTTGATATACTGATTTCCTTTCCTTTGGATAAGTTTTACATATGAGAAAAGAGGTTAAAACTTGCCCAAGTTCTCAATAGCTGCTAAATGGGCAAAGCAAAATTCAAACCTGGGTCTGTTTGATGCTAACGCACATGTTTTTTTCCTTGCCCCTCTCTTAAGAGTCAAATCATAAGAAGACTTGCTCAGAATGGGGATTTCACGTTTCTTCGTGAATTTGTTTCTTTTTCCAGAAATCAGAGGTCACAGTGTTCAGTGAAATAAGCCAGGCACAAGCAGGGCATGGTAGATTGCACCTGTAGCCCCAGCTACTCAGGAGGCTGAGTTGGGAAAATCCCTTGAGTCCAGGAATTTGAGACCAGCCTGGGCAACATAGTGAGACCCTGTCTCTAAAAAAAAAACAAGAAAGAAAGAAAAAAAATTAGTGGGGCACACAGTGGCTGCCTATAGTCCCAGTTATTTGGGCAAAAATGTGTCTGGGAGTCATTACGTTCTCACTCCCATTTATGTATGTCTGAAGCTCTCAGTTCCTCAGTGAGCACACCAAAAAGCCATCATATGTCTAAGATGACTGCCTCCTACGTGAGGCCGGATGAGATATCCACATGCAGGCTTTGGACCTCTAAGTTGTTGCCCTTGTGCCTTGGGCAGACCTCCACTATAGCAACTGCCACATTGTTTTAGGCTTGCCTATAGAATGTCTTGCTTCTATTTGTAACCATGGTGGTCTTTAACCAGTCTTTAAAAAATCTGTTTGAGGAGTAGTCATGTATCCCTTTGAGCAAATAATAAATAGTATGAGTCCTCCACTTTGGAAAAACAACACCAACATGTGCTCACAAATTCAATGGTCTTTGGATTTTCAATTAACAGTATCTGCCATAGCTGTTGGCCTCAGAAGCACAGGAACCATGTCTTTACATTTTTGTATCCCCAATAGCCAGCACAGAGCTTAGAAACCAAAGTAGTTCCTTAGTACATGATGGTTGAATAAATAAATGGTGAACGAAGGGAGACACTATAGCAAAACTTACATAGAGCTCATTATGTCCAGACGCTGGTTTAAGTGCTTTTTGTGGGTTACCACATGGAATTATCACAACAACCTGTGAGGCAAATACTATCATTAACCCCATTTTATAGAAGAGGAAACTGAGGTACCAAAAGCTTCAGTGGTTTGCTCAAGGTCACTCAGCTAGTTCCAGAGTTCATAATAAAAATCACTACATTATAAGGAAAATGAGACAAAACATTCTTTAAAGTTTTTTGTTTTTTTTTTTTTTTTAGTTCAGATTTTTTACCAGATTCAGCTGGTATCTTTTGAGAGCCTGCTAGATACCAGGGATTGTGCTAAGTGTTTCCAGCTCTAACTAGGGAACAGTGCTCCATTTCCTGGCTTTCAGGTAACCCAAACCACATGGAAGATCTTCTAAGCTTTTGTTCCATTGTGAGGTCCAGATTGAGCAATTCTGGGTCCAGAACCTGAAGCACAGGTTCTCTCAAACAAGAGCATTTCCTTATAAATGGCTAAGATTAACGAGGTTGTTCTATCACCTTTTTTAATGCACTGACATCTATCCTGACTATCATAAGCTGGTTGGACTGGCTCATCAAGTATGAAGTCTTGATGTTTTGATCAACTCTAAGTTTATCTAAGGTAAACAGAACCATGCGTACATCTGTCATTGGTCAAACACAAAGAAGCTGTTTGCTTTTAAATTGTCATCACTGAATTTCCTGGCTTCTGGGAAAATTACATATACTAAAGACAACAGTTGTGGTTAGAGTGCTAGGAAAGGGACATCTGGTTTCTGGTCCTCCTATGTTATTGAATTAAATGTTTGTCCACCAGGGTCTCATTTTCTCATCTGTGAAATGGGAGAACTGCATAGCGTGATCCCTGAAGATCTTTAAAGCTCTAATAGTTTGTGAGTCTCTGGATCTGTTTAGCACTGAGCCTCAGCAATGTGTCAAAATCTGTAAAGAACAAGGTGAGGAACTGACTTTTCTTTCTTTCTTTGGGTTCATTCAACAAATATATATTGAGCAACTACTATGTACCAGGCACAGTTCTCAGCACGGAGGGTGAAGCAATGAACAAAACAGATCAACATTCCTGCCTTCAAAAACTTACACATTCTATGGGGGAAGGCACACAATAAAGTAAATAAGAAAGGTACCTATTAGAAGGTGATGAATACTACAGAGAAAGCACAGAGTAAGGGGTTGTTATGGGTTAAATCATGTGCTCAAAACTCATACATTGAAATTCTAACCCCCAGTTCCTCAGAATATGACCTTATGTGGAAACAGGGTCATCGCAGGTGTAATTAGTTAAGATAAAGTCATACTGGAGTAGGATGTGCCCTAATCCAATATAACTGGTGTCTTTTTAAAAAGGGGAAATTTGGCCACCGACATGCACACAAGGAGAAGATTTTGTGAACATGAAGACAGAGATAGGGCTGATGCAGCTACAAGCCAAGGAACACCAGCAAACACCAAAAGCTAAGAGAAAGCATGAAGTGGAATCTCTGTCACAGCCTTCAGGAGATCATGATCCTGCTGAAACCTTGATCTTGGACTTCTAACCTCCAGAACTGCAACAGAATAAATGTCTGTTTTCTAAGCCCGCAGTCCCCAACTCCTGGGCTGCAGACCAGTACCGGTCCATGGCCTGTTAGGAATTGGGCTGCACAGCGGGAGGTGAGTGGTGGAGAGCTAGCAAAGCTTCATCTGTATTTACAGCCGCTCCCCATCACTCGCATCACCGCCTGAGCTCCACCTCCTGTCAGATCAGCTGCAGCATTGGATTCTCATGGGAGCATGAACCCTACTGTAAACTGCACATGTGAGGGATCTAGGTTGCACACTCCTTATGAGAATCTAATACCTGATGATCTGAGGTGGAGCTGAGGCGGTGATGCTAGCACTCGGGAGCAGTTTCAAATACAGATTTTCACTAGCAGAGAGGTTTGACTGCACAATGAATGTAATGAACTTGAATCATCCCAAAACCACTCCCCACCCCCGGTCCATGGAAAAATTGTATTCCATGAAACCGGCCCCTGGTGCCAAAAATGTTGGGGAACACTGGTCTAAGTCATCCAGTTTGTGGTACTTTGTTGTAGCATCCTTGGCAAACTAAGATAGGAATCTTGCAAATTTAAATAGGGAGATAGAGGAAGACCTTGCAGAGAAGTTAACATTATTTAAAGTCTCAAGGGAGGTGAGGCAGTGAGTCAATATGGAGTAGGAATATTTCATGCAGAAGGAACAGCAAGTACAAAAGCCCCAAGGTGGGAGCTCACCTAGCTGGCTGGAGCAGCAAGGATGCTGGTGGGAGTGGTACAGAATGACCAGGTGAGAGAGGAGCAGGAGCTGACACTGGGGAGTGATATAGCACAGTGCGTAGAGTCTGGAGGATAATGTTAAGCAAGAGACTGCATTATGTAAGATGCAAGCCATCAAATGGTTGTGAGTAAGGCATCATGTGCTGTGACTTAGCTTTTAAAAGGGTACTGCTGGCTGCTGTGTGAATGGGGCTATTAGAGGTCAAAGGTGAAAGCAGTAATGCAGAAATCTTAGCTTGGACGAGGGAGGGTGCTGGTGGAGTTGGTAAGAAGTGGTCAGGTTATGGAGACTATATATGCACATATACATATATATATGTTTATGTATGTATATAATATATAAACTTTAATTATTACAAGTGATTCATAAAGCATTCTCTTAAAAAAAAAAAAAAAGAAACTTTGCAATTACTCTTCCCCTAGAGTAATCGAGTTGCGTGTCAGTCTCCTGGGAAACAGACTCTAAGATGCAGATGTGCACACGGGGGGTTTATGGGGCAGCATCATGGGAGTAACATGAACCACACAGGCTCTAGCCGACCTGGGGGGGAGCGCTGAAGCTGACATGGTCCTTCAGAGAGGTTCACAGTTGAGGACGTAGGCTGCCTCTGGGGAGGGGGCGTAGGTTTCGGGGAGGAAGCTCAGAGAGAAAGGCAGCAAGGAGCACTGCGGCAGCTGGGGGGAGGAATGTCTTGGTCATGAAAGGCTAATGTGAGCAGTGCACCATAGCATTCACTACAGATCCCTGACTTCCCCAAAGGCAGCCACTATGACCCTTTTAGATAGTATGTTTCCTGCCATTTTTAATATAATATATATATGTATATATATACATATACCTGTGTGTAACACATGTACATATATACACACACATATACTAAGGACAATATACAGCCTACCTCCATGTGCATGTTTTTCTTATATTATTATAATGCTGTTTTCGCTCAGTGGTCTGCAATTTATCTATTTTCACTAAAAAAATTCATACTCTCAATAATAATAAATATGCTTGGAAAGCCATCCATATTAGAATACCTAGATCTATCTCATTCTTCCCTCTCCCAGTCCCTTCCCCATCCCCACACAAATGAATATGGTCGTATGCTTTATGTTGAACTATATAAAATTGAAATTTTGGAAGTTTAAAAATATTGACCATTTCAGAAGATTTAACCCAAAGTCTCCTCCAGGAGTTAGCTACAGACTCTGATAAAATGGAAATGCCAAATTGCTAGAGGTGGAGTCCTTACCATCCCAGTGGAATGGAAGCTTAAAATGCAAAGAAAATTTTAAGAAAATGATGAAGGTTGTATTTCTTGTAGGGTAGATCACTGCTGGACTGAGATTTATGTCTACATCAGGCAGTCTCATCCCGGCTAGATATCAATGTGACTACTGCACCACGACTGCCAATCAGAATTAATCTGAGAGTCAATGGGTCATGGGCTGTCATCATGAGAACTAAAGTTCCAGAATGAGGGAGACTCTCAACAGTCATTATTGATTCAAAATATTTTCCTTTCTGTGGCCAAATTAAGGCTTGTCACCAGAGAGAAGTTTGTATCTTTCTCTTTGTAAATGTTGCATGGTATTCTACATCATCTAGAATATCACAATGTACTTAATATTGCTTGGGGATAAGTAGTTAACTTACCTCTGATTTTTTTTCTATTTTGCATAATGCTACAATGAATATCTTTCTGTACTTCAGGAGACTTCATTTTTTTCTTTTATTTTTCCATTTACTTTACTTTCTCATCATTTTAATTAAGACTTTTCAAACACACAGAAAATTAAAAAGGAATAGTACAGATCTAGCATGTAGATTCATCAATTATTAAAATTTTTCCATATTTCCTTATTTTTATGGCCGAGCCATTTCTGAGTAGGTTACAGATTTAACTTTTCTTTTACCCCTAAATGTTTCAACATGCATCTCCCCTCAAAAGGACATTCCCTTAACTACAATACCATATCCGCATCTCCCCTCAAAAGGACATTCCCTTAACTACAATACCATATCCGTTTAAAAAATTAAACAATAATAGCATAATTAAATTTTTCCAACTGTTCCTCTAATATCTTTTATAGCCGTGTTTTCCTAAAACCACGTCTGATCAAGGACAAGGTCATGAGTCTCTTTTAATCTGTGAGAGTCATCCCCACCTCCTTTCTTTCATGACTTTGACTTTTTGAAGAAATCAGGCCTGTTATCTCATAGAATGCCTTATATTCTAGATTTGCCTTTGTGTGTGTGTGTGTGTTTTCTTTCTATAGTGAAAGCTCTACTAGTTTAGCTCCTAAATTTAGTCTCTATAAATCAACTTGGCATTTGTCAAAATTATGTTTTAGCTGGATAGATTCACAGGCAGCTAGATGACCTGAATTTTAGTACAGTGGTTCTTTACTGGGGGCAATTTTGTCCCCCCAGGGAACAGTTGGCAATAGAGGCATTTTTGGTTGTCACAAATGGTGAGGGTGATGCCACAGGCATTTGGTGAGTAGAAGCCAGGAATGCTTCTAACCATTTTACAATGCACAGGACAGCCCTGCCCCCCATGACAAAGAATTGTCTGGTCCAAAATGTCAGTAGCGCTGAGGTTGAGAAACCCTGCTCTAATCTATGACTCTGACATCAGCTTGCTCTATGACCTTGGGCAAGTGCCATCCCTAGTGTGGGCCTCTTCTGACGGTTCTTTCCAGCCCCAACCCACTTGGACTGGGGCAAGTTCTGCTTCTCTACCGGCATCTCTGCAGCTGGGATTGAGTGGCTCCAGAATACTCCATGCCAAAATACCCTGCGTGACTGACAGTAGGTCAGGTTCACATCCTGTCTTATCGCTAACATCCTCTTTCACACACTGTGGAAAAACTATGTTGGGGCCAAGCTATACAGGACAGTTTGGATAGACCCAGCCACGAGACAAATGCCATGTGGCTGAACAATGCCACGTAAGGTTGCCTGCCTCTGGCGATTCTCATGATTGACCAAATATGTGGCTTATGAACTGGTGAAAGAGGAGGGTGACTGGAAAAGCAAAATGTCACGACAGACACACTCTTTATTATTCTTGTGAGGTGAGAAAAAGGGTGATCCAGATAAGCGCAAAATAGGTCATTGGAAAATCACTTAGTCCCTGAACACCTATCGAAGGTCTCCGCTGAGACTCTGATTACCCCTGGTTCCGGGCCCATGTATAAACCAGTCACTACCAGTTGAGTATATGCTATGTGCCAGGTACTCTATCAGGCATATAAACACATATTATTCATTTAGTTTTAAATCTTTTTTTTTTTTTTTTGAGACAGAGTTTCACTCTGTCACTTGGCGTAGAGTGCCATGGCTCAGCCTAGCTCAGAGTAACCTCAAACTCCTGGGCTCAAGCGAACCTCCTGCCTCAGCCTCCCAAGGAGTTGGGACTACAGGCGCTAATTTTTTCTATTTTTAGTAGAGATAGGTTTTCACTCTTGTTTGGGCTGATCTCAAACTCCTGACCTCAAGGGATCCTCCCACTTCGGCCTCCCAGAGTGCTAGGGTTACAGATGTGAGCCACCGCACCCGGCCTAGTTTTAAATCTTGATAACAACCCTGTGGCATGTTGTATTAACACTTTCCCAAAATGGCCTCAACAAGGGCTCTCATCCCATCAGCTCTTTTTACAGTGCTAGTTAGTATTTCTTCCATCAAGATGTGGGCTCGATGTTCCCTCTGCTTATATCTAGATGGGCTTGTGACTATAATGGAAATGACACTATGTGACTTCTGGGGCTAGGTCATAAAAGACCATACAGCTTCCCCCTGGAGCTCTTGGGATACTCACTCTTAGAACCCAGCTGTGAGGAAACACAAATAATTCATGGAAAATCCACGTGGAGGAGAAACACAGCTCCCAGCACACAGTCCCAGCTGGGCCCCTGCTGATGGCTGGCACCAATCTACCATCCAGCCATGTGAGTGTGCTGTCTTGAAAGTGCATCCCCCAAGCTACCTCCACACACACACTCTTGTCTCAAGAATTGAAGGCCAGTGGGGAGTCAATAGCTTGCTGAAAGTGGTGGGAATGTCCTTCTAGCCATTCCTAACAGCAGGAAGTAGTGAAAGATATCTTCTTAAATCATACACAGCCCCAACTATTATTCTTTTGAACTTTCCACCACTATGAGTTATAACAGCCACAATGCCTGCCTGATTGTCTATTGACTCTCTGGGGTTGAATGGGTAGAAGAAGAGGGGATTTTAAAGGTCAGTAAAGCAGGCAGTTGAGTCTAGGCTAATTCCCAAGCCACAGGGAAGTTTCAAGTGTGCTTTTTTATCCCCAAGGAAAGGAAAATAACTCTCCATTTTTCTTTTATCCTTTTTTTACTCTCTTTGAGAAGGAGTGTGGTTTCGTGGAAAATATGTGGGTTTTACAGTACAGATTCCTGGTTATATTATAATCCTGATGTGGTATTAAATTATCTATCTATCTGCCTATCTTTAGAAAGAGATTTATAAGTCATTGGCTCACATGATTATGGAGGCTGAAGTCCCGTGGTCTGCTGTCTGCAAGAGAGACAGGGAAGCTGGTGGTGTAGTTTGAGGGTCTGAGAGCCTGAGAGTGTATAGTGTAGATTCCAGCTCCAGTCTCAATGCCTGAGAATCAGGAGCACTGAGGGCAGGGGTTCCAAGTTCCAGCTCAAGCAGACAGGAAGAGAGGGAGCAAATCCAGTCTTCTCCACCTTTGTGTTCTCTTCAGGCCCTCCGTGGATTGGATGATGTTCGCCCACATTGGAGAGGGTGATCTTCTTTACTCAGGCTACCAGTTCAAATGCCAGTCTCTTCTCCACACATCCTCACTGACACATCTTAAAATAATGTCTAAGCAGCAATCTGGGCATCCTGTGACCCAGTCAAGTTGACACAGAAAATTAGCTAACATAATACCCACCTCTCAGGTTCTTGTGAGGAGTTCATGAAATCATGTACATGAGGGAGCCTGATATGTGATGGGAAAATGCCTAGTAAATGAGACTCTCTTTCCTTTTCCTCTCCATTCCTGGAGGAAATCCTATAAATCAAGTTATATTCTACGGAAAAGGTATTTTCCCAGGGCCCTTTGGATTGCTAGCTTTCTCTAGGCTTAACAAAGACAAAGTAAAGAAAGCAATTAACTTTCATACTTGTATATGTGCAAATCTCTTGAGAAGGTGTGTGTGCATGAACACACACTCGCATGCCCTCATGCCCACTCCCATCGCATGCAATGTCACAACCAGCCAGAATTTTTCTCAATAAACTGCCCAAGTGCAGGTGCCCTTTAGCTGTCTCTGAGCAAATGACTTAGTAATCACAACTGGAAATAAACCATAATATAAGTCCTAATTAAAGTTATCCTGTAAGATAGCCTATAAATTACAGGTTTTACCAAACACGGGATCAGAGAGCATTTGTCTGCAGCTCACACTGTGGGCTGATAACAAATGGTTATGTTCACCAGGCACAGAGTAGAGGAAGACTTGACTAGACTCTGAATGAGCTTCATTAGTAGAAACTTGGTACACTTTCTGCCTTCAGCTAGCAGGCTTTGATCCAGAACTTCACACACTGTGGCTTTGTTTGGGGCTTGCTGAGAGTTTTAGCAAGCTTTTGCCAAGCAACACTTTGTGGAACCTGTGCTGAAAGAACTTGCCCTACAGTATTTCTTAATATCAGCATCGAATTTGGAAGAGCATACTTAGATAGGCTCTGTTCTCTTCTGGGAAACTAGGTTAAGCTGTTAGAAAATATGGTGTGGTTGCTGGAGGTCACATTGAGAACCTCATCGGACCAACATGTGGATTGAGAGAGACAAGGTCCACCCGACAACGGGTAACTCACAGTGTTTGTTTCCCAGGGAAGGCTTCACGGGCAGGTGCCCCATGCAGTCACACAAGGGCCTGAATCTGGTTTAATGCTCTGCTGTAGCTGTCTTGAAATTCTGAATACTATTTGAACAAGGAGCCCTGCATTTTCATTTTGAACTTGGCCCTACAATTACGTAGCCAGTCCTGCTGACCTCTCTGGGCCTTTGCACATACTTTGCCTGCCTGGAATGCTCTTCCCACCCCACCTGCCTAGTTTTTCTCTCCTTCCTTCCTTCTTTCCTTCCTTCTTTTGTTCCATCCTTTCTTCCTCTCTTCCCTCCTTTTCTAATTTCTTTTTTTCTCTAAACTGTTATTGACTCCCTTATTTGGACTGTACCCTATGCCAGGGGGCAGGGATTCTAGAGTTGACAAGACAGAAGCAGTCCTTGTTCTTAGGGAATTTATAATCTGGTGAAGGAAGTAGAAAAGCAAATTCAAATTGTACGCATTGCTATGAAGAAAGAATCCAGAGTGCTGAAGAAAGACTCAGAACAAAGGTGGGAGTGGGGTGGGTGGAGGTCCACTTTGGGGAGGGTGGTCAGTGGTTTCAGATCAAGGCTCCACCAAAGCATCACCCTCCCCTCTACCTTCAGAAGACCTCATCCCTTCTCCTGTGGAGCCCAGGCTGTACCCAAGCATTTCGCTGTTATTGTGCTGACCACACTCAGAGACAAATTGTTAATATCTGTGCACAGTTCATCACTCCTACTGCAGCATGAGCCGTGTGTTGCTTAAGGAGTAAGACCATGTCTTAAGCATTTTTGTCTCTCCAGACTTGATGGGTGCTTAGTAAATACTGAACGATGCCATAATGCTTTGTTACTCTACACCAGTGGTTCTTACAGAAGGAGGGTGGCGATTTTGCCTCCCAAGGGACATTTAGCAATGTCTGGAGGCATTTTTGATCATCATGACCTGGGGTGGGGTGGCTACTGGCATCTAACGGGCAGAAGCCAGAGATATGCTGAAACATCCTACAATATATAGAACAGCCCTCAGAACAGAGAATTATCCGGCCCAAAAGGTCAGCAGTGCTGAGATTGAAAAGCCCTGCTCAAGACCTTATGCACTACATGAAATTACATATATGGATAATACTGTAAAATATTAACTGGTATAACCCATCTCCTGCTTTCCAGCAGAGGTTCTTCTTTAGGAAGCCTCAGAGGCAGCCCCTCCATCTCTTGTGACACATCGCAGTGTCTGGCAGCCCAGAATTTCTGCCCTCTCTTTCCCACTGTGCTTACATGAGCTCATTCTGTTAAGTTCCACAGTGAGCACTGGCCAGCTGTCATTTCCTCCTCTCCAGCCCTTGCTCCCCAGCTTCCTTCTGACGATGTTTCTCCTGATGCAGCTGCAATTGCTTTCCTCAGCAGGAGATATTTCTGAGCTTACCAGGGTGTGTTGCATGCCACCCAGGAACATGATTGAGCAAGTTCAAGAGCAAATAGCTTCTCAAGGGATTTTGGGTTGAGGAAGGAAGGAACTAAACTTTAGTAAGAGCTCTCATTAAGGGCCAAGCACTTTTCCCAATACAATCCTCAACACTAAGTTTCAAGGAAGGTATTATTAGCCCCTTACCCTCACTTCTAAAAGGGAAGGAACTGAGCAAGTTCACACAGCTACTACGTGGTCAAATTGGGATTGAAAGCTAGATATGTTCTTACACTAATGCTTGAGCTTGTTCTGTCACTGATGTTCACAAATTATTCTGCTTATATTTTAATTTTCCTCCCTCAATTTCAAAATGGATGTAAGGTTCCTTATGGTTATGTATTACAACAAGTGAAAGAATAAATAAAGAAATCAGGATAATGAAAATAAAACAGAGAAAAATAATGACAGAAAAAATAAAATGAAGCCAAGGACAAAATTAGTACTGAAAATAAGTGCCATAAATTCTTGTATGCTTGCTGTAGATGGACTGCAATTTGACTCAGAGCTTCCTAGCAGCCAGGGAAAAGAAGGAAATATCATCAGTTATTTGTTCCCAATGCCCCCAGAGCTTAAAATAAAATAAATGTGTTAAAAGTAAGGTTATAATCTCTGGCTTCAAAGGGAAGAGCTATCTTGGCATTGAGCCAGAAGAGAAGTTTCTCCCAGGAAGTGTCATATCTCACTTCCATTCACATTTCATTGGCCAAAGCAGGTCGTGGGCCACATCTAACTGAAGGGGCAGGGAAGTTAATCCTCCCGTGTTCCCAGAAGGAGGAAGAATTGGAAATATTTGGTGAACAAAACTAATGACTATCTCCATGGAGTAATTTTTAGAAATGAGTATATCAGTCATCTATTGCTGTGTAACAGATTACCTCAGAAATTAGCTAGTGAAAACAATAAACATTTATTATCTCACACTTTCTGTGGGCCAGGAATCTGGGCTCAGCTGAGCTGGTGGTTCTGTTCCTTTTCTCTCTTGAGGTTGCACTCAAGGCCTCCATCAGAGGTGCAGTTATCTCAAGACTAGATGTGGGGAAAATTCCCTCTGAGGGTCACTCCCATGGCTTTGGGCAGGCCTTAGGGCCTCGCTGACTGCTGGCTGGAGACATCAGTTCCGTGCCACATGGGCCTCTCCGTGGCACAGCCATTGACGTGGTAGCTGGCTTCCCCCAGGACCAGTGACGTACGTGAGAAGTGCCCAAGATGGGAGCTGCAGTCTTTTTATGATCTAACCTCAGAAGGGACATCCCATCACTTTTGCTATTCTGTATATGTTATAAGTGAGTCACTAGGTCTGGTCCACACAGCAGGAGAGGGATTGCCCAGGGTGTGACTACCAGGAGCTGAGGTAGCAGCTACCTACTGCAATGGGATGTGGTGTCAGACAGATGTGAGGTCAAATTCCATTCCTGCCACTTTTTTATTGGATGACCTTGGGCAGGCATTGTGACCTGCCTATGTTTCTTCATATATAAAAGAGCAGTGGGAACAGCATCTTCCCTAGTGGGGGGATACATTTAATATTCAATAATACATATGAGCATGCCTGGCCTGGCTAGTTGTAAACACTCACAAAACTTCCATTTCTTGTTTGTTGCCGCCTCTTCTTTCTTCTTTCTTGACTTTGTGCAGGCCCTTTGATATATTTGAAGATGATGACACTCTTTCTAACATAAAGGGAATGGGAAAGCTATTGGGTGCGTGCTGTTGGATAGTGAGAATCTCAAATCATCCGTTGATCCTGTGTATGACTCTTTTCCCCACTGCCCTGGCTCTCTTACCAATTAATCAGGATATTCTCTGAATCGGAGTATATCAGGCAAAAAGACCCTCGGGGCTTTCTTGAGTTCAGTTTGTTCGTGTTTGCCTACTGCTCAGCTCTTGGCAACTTCTGCCTGTATCTTTCCTGTGTGCCTTGGGGTTGGCTGCTATGTACCAAGGAAAGAAAGTTTAATTATCATTGACTTCCTGCCTGTCTGCCTCCCTGCTGTTAGCTTGCAATACTCTCGTTGGCATCTCATCTGGAGCAGAACCAATATTCAGAAAAATTGGCTGGAGCTCATGGCTGCTGCTGGGGTCACTGCACCAGTCCCAGAGCCTGAGAACCAGGAGTCTGGAGTCAGGTACGTAGTAGGTCTCGAGATGGGGCTGGACATAAAATCTTCCCCCTCGCAATTCCCATTGTCCCTCTTCTTTTCAATGGCCAATTATTATTTTCCTAGCTCATGTAAAATGTTCTTCTCATGCAACTTCAAGTCAGCTTTTCTAACCAAATTGCCTTCCACAAATGCATATTTTATAGAGATATTAGAGCATTTCCAGACTGTGGAAACAGAGGAAAATGAGGGAGAGGACATGCTATACTTTTCTCGTTAGAATATATTTAACGATTTCGCCCTCATTTATTCATTCAACCCACACTTTTTTTATTGATCATCTTAGGTATGCCAGGCCCTATGCAGGTTCTGCATACACACCGGTGAACAACAAGAAGGATGTGATCTTTAGCTGCAAGGAATTCACAGTCTGAGAAAGGCTACCAGTTCAAAAAAGTAGAATGTATCTGGGACATAAAGAACCAGCCAGAAGTAGAGTTCAGGTGTCCAGACGCCCAATAGCTCACACCTACAGTCCTTCTTTTAAGAGGGCCTCATCTAAGCCTCCTGAGACTCATTATTCTTTGTCATCCATTGAATCCGATCACTGCCTTTCAAGTCTCAAAGGATTTGAAGGAACAGTCAAATCTCTAACCAGCTCCCTCTAACAAGAATGAAGATGGCAGAGTTGGCCTTTGCCCTAGGCACAGGGATACAAGGATGAGTAAATTGAGTCCCTGTTCTTGAGAGCCTACAGTCTGGAGGAGAAAATTATAATATCAGGGCAATGACAGAGCTAAGTTTCAGTTCAGGGCTTCCCAACTATACTGGGCATAGACACCCATATGAAAATAGGACAGGATTTTTGGTGGTACACAGACTTTTCATAGTGATAATTATGTCTGTGTATTTTTGGTGAATATGAGGGAAAAAAATCTAACCACTACCTCAACCCCATGTTAAATGTTTGCATATTCATTTATTCATTCAACAAGTATGTATTGGCTTTGCTGGGCATTGTTCTATTCTCTGGGTATCTAGCAGTGAACAAACAGCTGAAAATCTCTGCCCTCATAGATTTTGCATTAAATTCAAATAAATTATTTAAATTTTAAAAATGAGATGATTTTAAGAAATACATTAACAGATATAAGATCTAGTGGGCAATCTGGAGCCAACCATGTCACTTATTTGATGGGTGACCTCAAGCCAGTTTCTTAACCTCTTTGTTCCTCAGTTTCCTCATGTGGAAAATTGGGATAATAATAAGGTCTACCTCATTAGGGCTGCAATGACCACTGCATGCATTATGTGCACAGTGCCTGGAGCACAGTAAGTACCACATCAGTATTTGTTAATTTTTTTTAAAGTTCAGTATAAAAATTGTGAAGATGAAGCAATGACTTGATTCTGGGAAGCTCAGCCTAGGACATGTTCCCAAGTACCTGGAGAATGTGTTAAGATGCATTTTTCCCAGGCTCCACCCTAGAGATTCTGACTTAGTAGATGTGGGGCAAGGCCCAGGTTTTAACAACCTTCCCCTCCCCCGGCTTCCCTGAGAGTGAGCCATCGATGGCTGCTTTAGGGTTCAGAGAAGGACTCTTCTAGGGTGGAGGCTAAATTCCTGGGCCAAATGCCTTCCTCGATGCTGTGGTATCTGGAAGGACATACTAACGGGCAAATAGCTGAGGTCAGGGGGAGGTATTAGGTAAACGGAACAGGTGCAAGGAAACAGGACAGAATGGGCTTGTCCATGAAACTGCAGGAAGTTTCCCAGGATTAGAGTGTCCGGTATGTGAGGCTGTTTGTTGACTCTGATTTGGGTATATGTTGTGACTTTTCCCCAGCACCCTGAACTTGCTGAATCAAGTTTAATGGAAAACTGCCAACAAAGAGCATTTTGAAATTTTGAGTAGTTTGCATTTGATGGCTTAAGTTATTGCACCCAAAAGCCCAAAGCAGCTGCTAGGAGAAAAACTGATTCCCTGGGGATCATTGGTAATGACCTGCAGGTTGTCAATGGGTTCCCTTCTAGCAGCATCCCCCATCCCCAAACTCACCCCAATAATTTCAGAGAAGGGAAATGTGAAGAGTCTGTTAGGCTTAGTATCTTAAAAAAAAAAAAAAAACAACAGAAGATAGTACTTAATGATTTTATACATTTTCAGGAAGCTTGGCTGGGAAGCAGTTTGAAGGAATAATATTCCCAAAGGCCCCTTTCATAAGAGATCACACTATGGAATCTGATGGATGTAGGTTCAAATCCTGACTCCACCTTGAATTAGCTGCACGACCTTTGACAAACTACCTCCTTGCTTAAGTCCTCGGGATTCTCATCTGTACAATGAGAATCATGTAAAGAATGAGAGAGATAATGTGTGGGAAGTGCTTGGCACACTGCTTGGCACATAGTAAAAACTCATTCAGTGACAACATGTTCTTAATTTTTCAGCAGAAAAAGTAAACTGACATCCAGAAACTAAAGAAAGAGGAAGACACAGGCAGCACTAGCAATGAGGAACCTTTTCACTTGGGACTTCTGGAGAAAAAGAAATCGGAAGGGTGTGTGGCTGAAAGAGGATATCTGTCTAAGGGCTGAGAATTTAGGTTAACTTTTGGAGGGACTCGAATGCACTTGCACCTGAAAGTACAGAGTAAAGACATACTCGGATGGGGTGAGGGAGCTTGAATTGAAGAGGGAGTTCCTTACTCTGGGATGTGGGCCCGCACGCATGCACACATGCACACACACAGCTCCCCCCGAAGCACCATTCAGGGCTTTGAGGGGGAAGGAAAGAGAAGAGGCGTTGAGGGTGGTTGGGGACTGGGGAAGAGAAAGCCATGACAAAAAGGGAAGGAAGGGGACTGGGGAGTGGTTTACTGTAAAGAAGGCTGAAATGAGAAAGAAAATGGACCTCCAATGAACTGTGCTCATTGCTACCCTTATTCAGATCTACCCTGTGAGCGGGTGGAACCTAGATTATTAAGCACCTGTTGTGTGCACTCCCCAGGTTAGCACTGAAGGGGACTTGATCTGTGCTATAAATCCAGCCCTGGAGGTGCTTACTCATTTGAACTGGGCTGAATAGTGGTCCCCCCAAAGTTCATGTCCACCAGGAACCTCGGAATGTGACCTTGTTTGGAAATAGGGTCTTTGCAGATGTAATTAGTTAAGATGAGGTCATACTGGGTTAAGGTAGAGCCTAAACCCAATGAATGATGTCCTTGTAATAAAAGGAAAGGACACACAGAGACACATGCATGCAGGGGAGAAGGCCGTGTGAAGATGGAGGCAGAGATTGGAGTGATGCATCTACAAATGAGGAACACCGAGGATTGCCAGCATCTACTAGAAGCTGGAAGAGGCAAAGAATGGTTCTCCCCTAGAGGCTTCAGAGGGAGCACAACCCTACTGACACCGTGATTTTACATTTCTTGTGTCCAGAACTGTGAGAATAAATTTCTGTTGTTATAATTCACGGTAATCTGTTTTGGCAACCCTAGGAAACTAATATAGCATCATAAAAGAAAAACAGAATATAAGCTTTCTTCACTTTGCAAGGCACTGTATTAATGGAAACTCGTATGTATCAGAACTGTGTCTTCACTTTGTACAGTTCCGTGGTAACTGAGGTCAAGTCTCAGTTAACATGGAACCGTGCAAAGGAAGGAGAGCTCATGTACACATGTGCGCACACACACACACACACACAAGCACAGTTTATAATTAAGAGAAAATTAATAAAGTGCAGGGCAAGGTGTCTATCAGAAGACTAAAAGGATGCAGAATCGACTGAGGTTAGTCAGGAAGGGCTTCCTGGTATAGCAGGGTTTGAACAGAGTTTTGAAAGATTGGAAGAACACAGGCTCTCAGAAAAGTCACATGGGAGAACGTTGAATGCCTCCATGACTTCTCTCAGGGTTGTTCCAATATCTTCTACCGCCTGCTGCTCTGCGATCCTCCTCCACTTGTGCTAAGTTTCCTCACCTGTGAGATGGTGGTCACACATCCGGGTTCACCTGGGGAAACCCTGACCTAGTTATCCACAGGAGCCACTTTCACTCTCAAAGGTATCCTGGTTTGTATTGAGCACACTGGGGTTGGTTTTATTTTTGACCTTTCAAATATGAAATTATAATATCACATTAAACATGCATGTCAAATGACAATTTCCCTGGAAATGCCGAGTCTCAGCTTTCCTATTCCAGGAGGGTCTCTGATTAGAGAACTCCTGGGGTATCACTGAGTTATTTAGAGGCAATTCAGCCTGGGATTTTAGAGCAAGGTCTCTGGAGTCAGACTGCCCTGGGATTATACCCAAAGTGCACCACCTCTTGCTGAGTAACCTTGGCATTCATTTACTACCACCCCTCCCCCATTTCTGAGAGCAGTTTTCTCATTAATGCAATTAAGCTAATACTAGTGTACAATCCATGGAATTATTTGGATGATTAGATGGTATATGTAAAACCCTTAGCACAATACCTGTCATAAAATAATGATTTTTAAGTGGTAGTATTTTTTTTTTTTTTAAAGCTAAGAATTGTGCCTAAACTATGCAGAGTTTATTTGGGTTTAATACTTCTAGACAGTAAGAGTGGAGACACTACAGGGTGTAGACCACTGCCTATCAACTGTGTCCATGGCACTGAACTCTGGTACAAATTATCCCCAAGTGTAGATAATGGAAGAACAAAATATGCAGCTGATGAGACGGTGCCACATGGCTCAAAAGATGTGACTGTCCAGGACTTGGTTGTATGTGTATCTTGTTATGACTTTTGCTGTTCCGGTCTCTTTGCCATTTTTTTTAAGGCTGTTGTCTTGCCTCAGAGGAAAGCAGCATGAATTGTGGGGAAAATTCAAAGAATGCTCCATCCTTCAGGGTGTTTTAGTTGCAAGAAACAGAAACTCCTACTGGCTAATTTAGTTCTAAAAGAAATTTTCTAGAAGGATGTTGAAGAGCTTTAGAATGGATGGAACCAGAGAAACCAGCATTGAGATGGGTTTGACAGAGGTAATACTAAGTGTCTAGAAAGCCTAACGACTCAGTTGCTCCCCAGAGAGCCCCCCGCCAGAAGGGATGAGCTCTGTCCTGGGGTTATTTCAGTTAAGATTCAAAGTCCTGAGAGAAAGAGTGTGTTTAGTCTCCCCTAGGCATCTCTATGGCTAGGAGAGGGCAGGGCACTTTCTCGGCCTTATGAAGACCACCGCATAGGGTAAGAGGAAATTCCACCAGGAGGTGGGGCTGCACTACCCACAGAACAGGAAGGATGCCGGGCAGTCCCAAGGCCAGAAGTTCCCCCTTGTTAACTGCCAGTGAACTTGAGTTACTGTCCCAACCTACTCCTGAATGCCTGTGTGCTCTGTGTATATCCTGTCCCCTGTCTGGAAAAATAAGGTGGTCCACTCATATGGCATTAGGGACCTTTCCATCCAGAATGTTCTCTGGCCTCTGGCAGTTCCCACGGCTCTGATCTCCCATTCCCTTGTGTTTAGACTCCCACACCTCCCACCTCTGAGGTCACAAATGGAGAATGAGAGATCAGAGACCAGTTTCTGAAGAGCAGATTGCTGGTGAGAGGCCCTGTGCTGGCGAATGCCCACAGGCCAGTGCAGGAGACCCTTTTCAAATTCATGGTGGAAAAGGCACCAGTTTTGGTGCCGGGGAGGGAGATTTGTGAGATGAGGGAAATGACAGCCTGGTTTGTTAAGAAGAGAGAGGGGGCCAGCCAAGCTCCTGGAAAAACAACTTCAGGATTTCTGTCTGGCCTGAGTCAATCTGGTGATGGTTCCGAGGCCGAGATGCAAAGATGTGGCTTATGTCGGCCCTGAATTCTTCACACCCAAGTGCGATGAGACCTTGGGGAGGCCCCCACACCTCGTGGAATGCTTCTGTAGTTCATCTGGGAGCCTTCCAGTGTCACGCAGGGTGCATCGTTAAAAGTTCAAAGCAGCTGAAAAGGCCTTTAAAAATGTTAAGCTGGCACAAGCCATCATGACTTTTCAGGCTTGAAGCCTTCCAAAAGTATCTTAGCCGTATGAGATGGCAGATGAGTCAGGCTTTCGGGCCAGAGCAGACCTGGGCTGGAATCCCAGCTCTTTTATTGCTTTGCTGGGGGACCTTTGGCAATTGACTTCATACCTCGGAATCTTTCCCATCTGTCAAATGGGTACAATCATAGTTCCCTATTCATGTGGTTGTCACAAAGATTCAAAGAGAACATGCATGTGAAATGCTTTGCACTGTACTAGGCACATATTAGGGTTGTTATTCTTCTTAATATTACTGTATGTCCTAGTTGGAAAGACCTTAATATTTACGATGACCTGGTCTGGGCTTTATGACCCGGGTTGCAGGCAGGGTACTGAGGTCCAGAGGGAGATAATGGCAGTGCAGGAAATCCAGTGTCCCAGCACCCAGCACCATGACATTTCCCTTGACCACAACAAATGGCTGTGGGGATGGTGCCACCTTGACCGTAGGATCCAGACAATCATGATGGGAATGATGTGACCTTCCCCACTGTGGAGTCTGTCTTTAGACAACAGTCCAAACCCTCTCATGAGGGCCCTGGGGGGTCTGGCTTGGGGCCCACCTGTGGACCTCATCTGGGGTGGACATTCTCTTGTCTTTTCTGCTCCTTCCATTCTGGTTTGCTCGCAGTCCCCTGAGCATGTGTCCCTCTCTCCCATAGCAGAGGCTCAGAATCCTTGGCTTTTCCAACTCATTCCCATCCTCCATGTCTTGGCTGAAAACCTTCCCTGAACCCCGAGGCTGTCAGATGCTCCTACAACACTCTGTACTTCCTCACCTCACTACTCTGTGCCCTTGAATTTACTAAGTTAATTATTTATGTAAACACTTATTTAATGTTACCGTTCTGTACTAGATTGTTGAATCTATTTCTTCCACGCTGGTGCCTGCTTTCTACATAGGATGTGTACATAGGATGTGCCCAGTAAATATTTGTTGATTGGGGAAGTCTAGGTGTGGGAATAAGACCCAGCATAGACTTGGGAACTGGGCCAGTTTGGAAGGTTCATCCCAGTGGCAAATTGCCTCTAGTTCAGGAGACCATCCTGGATTCTGGTAAGGCAGGTAAACAAATCCTGCATCTCAGAAGACCTGAGATCGTAAACCAATTCAGCCAAAAATAAGTAGAGAAACCTCAGGAAGATTACATTTTCTCTAGGGGCTTCATCTAGAAAGCTAAAGCTGAGGTTGTCTGTGGCCCTGAGTCATTGTCCCATGTCTTAACCTTCAACAGCACAGCAGGTACAAAGTCCTTTGGGTATAAACCTACCACCAATATCTTTCTGGCTGTGTCAGCACATGGGCACATTGACTGTATTCATTCAACAATACAACGGAGTCCCTTCAATTGAGTACCCGGTCTGTGCTAAGTGTTGGAGATAGCACAGTATATAAGCAAGTAACTCCAATTCCAGTGTGGAAGCAAGAGGAGGAAATAGGCAATTTCTATATAGTGTAGTTTATAGGAAGCTGCAGGAAGTAGAGAAACCTGGTGACTAGGAATCCAAAAGACCTAGGATTGAATCCCCCGCACTTGACCTTGAGAAAGTTACCTGTTGTCTCTAAATCTCAGTATCCTAAAGTACAGAAGGAGGAAGTGAGTGTGATCATCTCATGGGGATGTTGTGAAATAAAACAGATGAATAATCCAGTGAAGGAGAAGGTTGCCACGGTGGTTAACCGTTACTAGCTATTGTGAACAAGAAAAGCATGGAAAAGGGGAACCAGGGAAGCAGAGATCAAGGAGGGCCTCCATGAACAGGTGACATTCAAAATGAGACATGGTGGTGGGAGGTGAATGAACATCCTTCGGGCAGAGGAAACAGCGAGAGCAGAGATGCATTGGGAGAACGTGCCTGGCATTTCAGAGAGATTAGAAATGGCATCAATAAGGTTGTAGGCAAGATCAGAGGTGGTGACATGGCAGGAGGTGAGGCTGGACAGGTAATCTGGTGGCAGACCATGAACAGGTATGAAGATATTTGTACTTTATAGTCAGAGTAAGAAGAGCCACTCGATTCCTATATGTGGGGGAATGGTCTGATTAGTTAGCGGTTGAAGTAGACCACGCCTTTGAAGAGAACAGATTAGAGGCAGGGAGAAGCTACTCCAGAGAGCCCCAGGCAAAGGATGATGGTAGGCAAGAAGAGGGTGGTGGCAGTGGTCCAGGAGACATGTGGACAGAGCCAGAGGCATTTAGGAGGCAGAATCTAAAGGACTTGGCAAGGCATTAGAAATGGAGGGGTAGGAGGAGGAAGAGGGAAAGATATTTACCTTTACTGAACCTGTGCTGGACCATTTCTAACATTTTATCTCATTTAATTTTCTCAGAAGCCTGGCAGAGAGGTGTGTCTCCCACACCCCTCTGGCCACCTCTTTATTTCTGTTTTTTTTTTTTTTTTTTTTTTGAGACAGAGTCTCACTCTGTTGCCTGGGCTAGAGTGAGTGCCGTGGCATCAGCCTAGCTCACAGCAACCTCAAACTCCTGGGCTCAAGTGATCCTACTGCCTCAGCCTCCCGAGTAGCTGGGACTACAAGCATGCGCCACCATGCCCGGCTAATTTTTTCTATATATATATTTTTAGCTGTCCATATAGTTTCTTTCTATTTTTAGTAGAGATGGGGGGTCTCACTCTTGCTCAGGTTGGTCTCGAACTCCTGAGCTCAAACAATCCACCCAGTTCGGCCTCCCAAGTGCTAGGATTACAGGCTTGAGCCACCGTGCCAACCGGAACCTCGTTATTTCTTTTCCCTTGCAAATCAGGAAAGTCAGGCTTAGAACAGCCAGGTCTGCCCTAGGCCATGCAGCTAGCTGGGGGCACGGGCAGACTGAGACTCACATCTGCAGAACTTGAGAAGCCCTGTGCCTTCAGCTCTGGCATATTTGTTCCTCCCACTCACTCATGGAACTTTTTACAAATATGGGACCCTAGGCCCCTCCTCCGGACCTTCTGGTTTAGTAGCTCTGAAGTGGACTCTAGGAATCTTTATTTTACAAAAAGGTCTTCGGCTGATTCTGAAAAGCAGGCTTTTAAAACCTCTGGGCTACATTCCATGCAGTTCTCAGGAGCTCAACACTACAATTACCCAAAAAGTCAATCTAGAGAACTTCCATTCCTTTCTGTGTCTCCATTTTTTCCTTTGAGAAATTGTCTTTCCCTGTCCGATGGGCCGCCAAACACACGGCCCCAACTCTATCACAGGAGAGAGGCTGGGAACAGACTGATCCCCTGGCCTCAGAGCAGGCACATGACTCCAGAAGACCAGTTGGAATCTTTTCTGAGGCTTTTGATTTGGGCCAAAAGCCTCTAGCTGCTGGCAGCCATCTTTGCCCCAGGTGAGTAGATGGATCCTGCCTGACACGAAGCTACAGAGAGAACCCTGAAGTTATTGTGAAAGCCCCTAGATTGAGTCATCCCTGTTTTTTCGGTTACATAAACCAACATTTTTTTGCTTTTGACAATTTGTGCTGAGTTTCTGTGGCTTGTAACCTAGAGATCTGGACTGACAGACTCAGAGAAACTGTTACTGAGGCTTCTGCTGTCTGGAATGAATTGTTCATCCAACACCCACCCAGACATCAGTGAGGGAAGAGATTTGGTATGAGCTGAGTACAGAGTGTAGGATTGAGTGAGGCAAAAAAGATTGACAGCGCCAGGAAGTGAAAACCTAACATACATGGCAAATGCATGCATGTATTCATTCATATATAGGCTCATTCATTTATTCAACAAAATTTTGCATACTGGATATCATGTCTGCTGTTTAGGATATAATGGTGAGAGAGAAAAACAGAGTCCTTGTCCTCAAGGAGTCTAGCAAGGGAGAAAGAGAATTAAACAGGTTAGTCCCACATGTGGATACATGAACATGTCCTGTGATAGAGGAAGAGTAGAGGGCTCTGGGAACCTAGAGAAGGGGAACCAGGTGGCTTTTGAAGTCACTACCTGGAAGAATCAATACCTGGAGGAGAGCCCAGGTTCAGGAATACATTCCTCCTTATCTCAGTTAGGGTCACGTTCCACACTCAGCTGAGAGCCCCAGGCGCTGGACAGACTAAGACAGAGATGCCTGCTGCTAAGCTACATCATCCCTCTTTCTTCTGTGTCTTCACTTCTCTCGCTCTCAGCTTGGTCCCATCAGCATGTAATCTAATTATCTCTTCCATCTTCGATGAAAATAAAATACAAATCTAATCAAGCAAATAAAATCAAATAAAAGTCCTTGCCTTGACTTGATGTATTCGTCTTTTTCCTTCCCAGCTAAGTGTCTTGAAAGGTGATCCAGAAACTTTGCTTTCACATCCTCTGCTACTCATGTTCAATGCCCATCGCACCATCAAAATGGCTCTTCATTCAGTCATTCATCAAAGAATTATTGAGTCGCTATTAGATGCTGGGCACTTATCTCAGCACTGGGGATTCACTGATGTATGAGACTGATATGGTTCTGTTCCTCAAGGAGTTGATCTAACAGTCAGGGCAAGTGATTTTCATAAAAAGTGAGGGGTATTATCACAGGCAGTATTAGTTTCCTCTGGAATCTTGTCTAGAGGTCAGAAAATACTAAAAAGTGAGCCACAAAGGATGAATAAGAGCTTGTCAGGCCGGTTGGCTGCAGTGTTGGCAGATGGGTGGGTGTTGGATGAACAATGCTTTGAGCAGAGGGACAAGGTATCTGAAAAAACTTACAGGACATAGAACACTGTGAATAATGGCTTTGGACTTAATTCAGAGGGTAACAGGAACCCTCTGAAGGGTTTTAAGTAGAGAGCAGCATAATCTTACCTGTGACTTAGAAAGATGACTGGGATTGTAGAGATGGAGAAGTCAGAGCGTCTTGAACTTCATCATGCCCCCCCAGGGCTTGTTGAAACACAGTTTCCTGGGCCCCATCTTCTGGGATTTTAATTCAGACTATGTGTCCACATTTGCAACAAATTCACAGGTGATGTGCATACTGCTGGCTCAACACTTTGGGAAATCCTGGAGAAACTATTAATATTAGGCAGCTATTTCTGGTGATGAATTGAATGAAGAGAATGAAGAGAAGATGCTGAGTGGATGGGTCTGCCATCCCAGTGGGGAGAAGGTGTGGCCAGGAAGACACCTCCATATGGCTAAGTGCAAAGGACCCTTCTCCACCATCTTGCTGTACTTCTGGCTGCCTTTGACACACCTTTGATAGAAGATCTCCCTCCGTGGCTTTGGTCACACCCTCTTCTCCCAGCTTCCCTCCATCCATCTGATGATATCTTCTCCTTTGGCTTCTCTTCCAGCATTTCCTGGGCTCCATGCTGTATTCCATTTTCTCTGGGGGGAGGTGAACAGTCTTCAGCAGCTCCCAGAGCTCAAACCCCCTCTTGCTACATAGTAAGCTGTAAAAGTGGTTTTAAAATAAGAGTCTAGTAGCCAGTCTTCTTTGTTCTCCACTAGTCCATGAGCCCCTCAGAACCAGGACCTTATCTGTCTCATTTAGCTTGATAACTCTTTCAGACCTCCTCTCCCCCTGCACAATGTGGGCCCATAGTAGCTGCTCAACAAACATTTATGACTGAAGGAATAATTTCTGCTTTCACCATTTTGCCACTCTGAATGCAGGCAAGTTCTTTAATCTCTCAAAGTTTCAGTCACCTCATTTGTGAAATGGGCATTAGAAATAGAATTTACCTCCTAAGAGTTGCTTTGGGGACTAAGATAATGCATGTAAAGTGTTTAGCACATAGTAAACGTTTACTACTATTACTGTTGTTTTATTGTTGGTACTTTTGTGACTTGGGGCTAGCTATTTCACTTCAGGACTGTCACATTCAACAACTGTTCTCCAGCTGGGCTGCTGAGGGGGTCCAGTGAGATGGAGGGTCTGCAGGATGGTAAGTATGTAACAATGGCTTACTCTCAGCTGGGCATGGTAGCTCACGTCTGTAATCCTAGCACTTTGGGAGGCCAAGGCAGGAGGATTGCTTGAGTCAGGAGTTTGAGACCAGCCTGAGTAACTCAACGAGACTCCATCTCTACTAAAAAAAAAAAAAAAAGAAAAAGAGAAAGGAATATCAGCCAGGCATGGTGGCACGTGGCTGTAGTCCCAGCACCTTGGGAGGCTGAGATGAGAGGATCACTCAAGCCCGGGAGTTTGAGGTTGCAGTGAGCTATGATGATGCCACTGCACTCTAGCCCAGGCAACAGAGGGAGATTCTGTGTCCAAAAAAAGAAAAAAAAGTTCATTTTCTCTCCCTGAGCTCTCTCCTTTCCCACCCCTGTAGAGCCTGGACTGCACTGGAGTGTTTTATCCCTTAATGTGCTGAAGGGGTGACAATGGAAAGAAAGTGTTGGGGATTGTGGCTGGGCTCCCAGGCATTGTTTAAAAACAAAGAACATTCCTTGCAACCTCAGAAGATCTACATCCCATTAACACTTGTTTCCTTCAACTCAGTCTTCCTAAAGAGCTTAGTGTAGACTAATACCGAATGAAATGAAATTAAAAGTGAAATAAACTCAGAGTCATCTAGAGTCACCTCAAGCCAGTTTGGCAAAGCCAGCATTCCTAGTTGTTTTCCTCTAAATTTACAGGTTGTCTTAAGTTTTCTCATGGAGGTAGAACCAAGAAGGGTTATTGCTAAGTCTTTGGAGATGGGTTGTAGAGTCTTTTTAGTTTTATTTCTTTAAATGAGTCCCTGTTCCCATTCTGTTGGCTTTGTTTCTACAATTCTGCTCCTTTAAAGTGGGCCCATTATGGGCTGGGTGCAGTGGCTCCTGACTGTAATCCTAGCACTCTGGGAGGCCGAGGCAGGAGGATCGCTTGAGGTCAGGAGTTCCAGAACAGCCTAGGCAATAGTGAGACCCTGTCTCTGCTAAAAATAGAAAAATTAGTGGGAGGCTGAGGCAGGAGGATCACTTGAGCCCAGGATTCTGAGGTTGCAGTGAGCTATGATAAAATTAAAAAATTAAAAAAACACCTATAGTGGTTTGTAACCTTGAAGGAAGTCTTTTGTAAAGCTGCCTCGTAATCCATTTATGGACAGGGTTGAAGGATACCCTTTAGCATTTTCTAGCCTAAGGATTATTTATTGTTGGGAAGAAATGCTTCAGGGGCCCTTAGTGTGTGTACTAAAAAATAATTATTGACTGAGCCAATCATATGTTATTGCAAACAAACCACAGGAACCCCCCTAATGCAACATTTTTGTCCTCTTTCCCAAGCTTTGTGCCAGTTTGTCTTAAAGACCAGCAGAGAAATCTACTTACATGCCCAAGCTGTGAGTAGTCTAAGCATTAGGCTGGGATTGTGAAAACTGTTCATTTTAAAATTTGATCGATTGCTTTTATAATCTTGATCTTTTTTGTTGCTTCCAAATGGCAGCAGAAAACAACACTTCCTTCCTCTATACATTCCATCCCTAAACACAACCATCCCAGGAATCCCCTGGAAGAGTCATTAATTCCTAAACATTGTCATGGGTAAAAGGCCTAATCAGTATTACCTTATTCCTTCTTATATATTCCTGACTAAACTGCAGGCTCCTCCCTTCCATCTCCAAAAATAGATTACACAATGGCATAGACCCCTGGGATTCTCTGGACTGGCTCTGAGGGCCGATTTGTATTGTAAAATCAGCCTGACTTTCTGGAAGGAAGTTGGCGTCTGCCCTGTTTTCAGAGCCATTCCCTGGCTGAGTAAAGGTAAGAGGTGGCCTAATAGGTAATTGGAATGGTTTCCTTCTATTTCCACAGCCAAGCTCTGTGTCCTTAAAGTTCTTTCCTGATAATTTGGAAGTGGGAGTTGTTTTCCTAGTGAGGAACACTCCTATTCCGAGGGCTTGCCCGGACATAGTGATTGAGACTAACACCTTCCCGGTTCCCAAGTGAGTCACTTCAGGGCTGCACTCCAGCTGTGGTTCTCAAAGGGGCAAAGAGTGAACCATTTAAGAGCACCCCCACTTTGGACTACTTAACTACTATTGATTTTATCTCCCTTTGAATTTAGGGAATTTGGCTGTGAGGATGGGGCTTGAGTCTCAAAAGAAGACGAAAAAGACATTAAGGCCTTGAATAGATTATTCTAGGAGTCAGAGCCATAGATAGTAATTATTTATTGATCTATGGGTGGTGGTGGATTAAAATCCCAAAGAAAGCAGAGAGCTGAAGACAATGAAGTAATTAGAACTGTAATAGTAACTTCCATTTACCTATGCAGTCGATGTCATTTCTGGTTTGGGCCATAGGTTATTAGAGGCTTATAATTAATACATATATTCAAAAATGCCTTTTCATGGACTAATCATGAGCATGTGTCATGAGTGTGTGAAAGAGGTTGGAAGGAAGGAGAGTTTGTAGTTTCTAAAATAATGACTCACATGACAAAGAGTATGTTTTGTTTTATGATCTGAACAGTAGCATTTCCAAACTGGCTTCTTCCCAGGAGCAACCAGGGAATCTGACTTAATAAATGGCAAAGGTAGGAGTGAACGAGTGGTGACCTTCTCAATGTGAAAGGAAGAATTAAACAATGAACAACAAAATAAAAAACAAAATAAACAATGAAAAAGGGGAACTGATGTCTGACCAGGCTTAGATGTTGAGACTTAAAATAAGCAACTCACTGAACTGACTCCTGTACTCAGGAGTGGCCAGCTTTTCCTGCCGGCTTGTTGAGAGGTGAGCTAGGACAGGTTAGATGAAGGTACACAGGCTGGGTTTGAATCCCAGCTCTCATTTCTTATCAGTTCACCCTGGGGATAAGTCTTTCCGTGCCTCAGTTTCCCCCTCTGTAATACAGGGAAATCAACAATACCTCCTTCATGGGGTTGCTGTGGACTTAGAAATAAAATGCTCAGAAGAGTACCTGCACACAAATAGAGTTTAAAATTGTTATTACTCGAGTCAAATCCATCAGGCCCCAAAGTCAAAGCCTTCTTAATCAAAGCAGTTTAGAAACAAGATGAGCTAAGGCATGAGCGAGAAGGGTTAAGTGTTTGCAACAGACATGGGACCTGGATTCTGCTTATTATCTGTATGGCCGCAGATAAGTTATGTAACCACTCCGAGCTTTTGTGTTTCCTCATTTGTAAACTAGGGCTAATAGCATTCCTCCCAGAGCTCCTCTGAAGCTCATGAGATAACCACATAAAGGAGCTGGTGCCGGTAGCAGTAGGCAAGGGCAGACGTTGGTTCCTGCCCTTTCCCCACTAGCTCTCTCACTGGGCAGAACTGAACAGGGGACTGGCACTGGTGAACTGCATTGAAGGGGAGTCCCTTCTTCACCTCCCAACCCCCCAGTCCTTACCCTTTGTGTACTTAACTGTTATCTTTAACCTCTGGCATCTCCTCTCCCTACCTCTAACCTTCTCACCAGCCTTCTGCCCCTTCCTTTTTTTAACTATCAACTCTGGCTCTTATCACAATCTCCAGGAAGCATCTTATAACCCCTGAGAACTTAAAAGACCTTAAGGCCCCCAGACTCATTTCAACAAAGAAAAACCCCTGCCTTTTTTAAAAACAACTTTCCCCCTCTTTATAAACTCATTCTCTTAAGGGTCAATTCTGTTAATTTGTAATTGGTGAAAAGTAAATGGGGGAGGGAGGGGAAAGAAAAGAAACCACTCACAACTTAAGATTTGGCTCAATTATATATTTGCCAGGTATTTTATTTTTTTCTAAAAACAATAGAAAAAAAATCAACTTTAAAAAGGAAAATGTACTTAAATAAAAAAATTATGGTTTATAATACATGGTTTGAAATCTTGTATAACTGCTATAAACGTTTTATTAAAGTTATTTACATTTAATGGCCATATTTACACAGAAAAATTGGGTAAACCTTAGGATCTTTTAAAAACAATTCTTAAATACAAATCTGTTAAAGAAAAAAACAAAAAAAGATGGCAAGCATAAAAAAAGTTCTTTTATGCCCAAAGTCCCATTTGAGGCAGTTTACATTATGGCTAAACCTTTCAGTCCCAAGACCCAGCCAAGGTTGTGAGGTTGCATTTGATCATGCATTTGAAATAAGTTCATAGGTAATCAATTGTGGCAGTTCTGCCAGAAGGAACCTTTTTTCTTACTTTCCCTTTGTAACAAATGAGAATTCATGAGCAATTCCAGTTCCTTCCTCCAGGTCAGCTTAGGCACAAGAGTTCCGCAGCTGTTCAAGTTTGTGTTTCAACTGTTCTCGGCGCTTCCTCAACGAGTCCTTTTCTGAAATGAGCTTTTGCTCCTCTGCTTGGATGGACAGGATGTATGCAGTGGCTTTTTTAAGGATAACTACCTTGGGGGCTTTTTCATTGTTTTCCAACTCTGGGATCTGGTCACGCAGGGCAAAAAAGCTCCGTTTCAGCTCATTCCTCCTCTGGCGCTCCAGGACGTTGTGTGTCCGCCTCTTGTCATTCTCCTCCGTGTCCGAGGACCTGGGGCTGGTGCATTTCCGGTTGTTGCTGATCTGTCTCAGGACTCTGACACTGTCCAACTTGGCCCTCTTGGCAGCGGGATAGTCCTTCCTAGTGGAGGGAGGGGCTGCGTAATTGTGCTGATGGGTGGAGACGTGGCACCGCTTGAGGACCAGTGGGCTGTGAGGAGGTCTGCTGTGGCCTCCGGCAGAGGGTGACCCCGATTCTGACCTCTTGGCAGGGGGCTGCCTCTTTTCCACAGAGACAACATCGATTTCTTCCTCATCCTCCTGTTCTTCCTCTTTAAGAAAGGAAATACAAATCACCCGGTTAGCAATGTTTCTTTAAAGAATCAATGACCAGATTAAATTAATGCCGTTCAAATATAAGTCTGTTAGAAAGGGCTCTGGACAAGACTATCCCCCCAAAGGACCAAATCCAGCCAAGTCCCCTTACTCCTCTCCGCCACGAAGGTGGTCTCATAAAGGGGGGAGGATGACAGCTGGAGCTATGGCACAGACAAGAAAATTACAATTTACCAGGACACGACACTGATGCCAATTCTTACCTAAGACTTAATGAGGCTTTGGGCACACCCAAAGTAAAGCACTTTCCCAACCACCTCCTATTTTTAAGGGACTTTACCAAGAACCCTTCAAATGTTGCAAATGATGGCTGTAAATCGCTCTGTATAACTTTAGCAACTCCCTATTTTACTGGGAATGCAAAATTAAAAAGAAAAAAAGATCTTGAAGCTTTGCCAAAAGTCCTGGAGGATGGGGGAAAGAAAAAAGAAATCCAATTTTGGCAAGGATTTGATTTTAAGTGTCTAAAATAGGCCGAGAAGATCCCAGTTCCTCAGCCTATCCACTCTCCAGGCACTTTCACTGGCTCCTGCACTCCCGCAGGACGCAGCCCTCCCCCTGTCCACAGCCCCTCATTTTTATAGATGCTTAGTTCATTAAATTTCAACCACTTCTCTGAAGTCAGGGGAAGAGGAAGGCAATTCATTCACTCTCTTAGAGATCAATCCTCCCTTATCCTCATTCACAACCTCCCCCCACCCCCAGAGCAATTAAAATGCTTAAGATAGGTAAGAGGGAGTGGATTGAGTTGCAAGATAAGCCAGAAGATTTTAAAACCCAAAGGAAATTCCTGAAGGGGGTGGGGTGGGCTGGCAACTAGGGGGGTCTAAGGGGAAGGGATGGGAGAGAACTCTACAGCCCAGGGTTGCAGAGATGATGAGGGCCCAGAACCTTCCACATCTGCCTTTTCTCTCTCTAAATATAAGGAAAAGAGAGAAGGGCAGGGTCGACTGAAGTGGCCAGTTGATAGTAGCAAAGATATCCAGCCGCCCGCCCACTTTTGACAGGCCAGGAGGGGCCCAGCTTACCAGAGTCGCTGCTGGTGGTGGGTGGTGTTTCCTCGTGAAGCGCCAGGGGCTCGGGGCTGGCCCGCGGGGAGGACTCGGTGGAGGAGAGCAGAGAGTCCGAGGACGAGGAGAAGGCGGTGGAGTCAGGTGAGGCGCAGGGCTTGGGCGAGCTGCCGTCATGGAGCGGGTAGGGGAAGACCACGGAGGGGTCGATGCACTCCGAGGCGGCGGCGCTCAGGTCCTGCAGGTACAAGCTGGAGCTGGAGCAGCCGCTGTGCCCGCGGGCGGGGCTCGGGCTGCCGCTGTCTTTGCGCGCAGCCTGGTAGGAGGCCAGCTTCTCCGAGACCAGCTTGGCGGCGGCCGAGAAGCCGCTCCACATACAGTCCTGGATGATGATATTTTTGATGAAGGTCTCGTCGTCCGGGTCGCAGATGAAGCTCTGGTTCACCATGTCTCCTCCCAGCAGTTCGGTCACCATCTCCAGCTGGTCGGCCGTGGAGAAGCTCCCGCCGCCGCCGTCGTCGTCTCCCCTGGGGGAGAAGGACGCGACGGCGACGTAGGAGGGCGAGCAGAGCCCGGAGCGACGGCTCGGGGACAGGGGCGGGGTGGGCAGCAACTCGAATTTCTTCCAGATATCCTCGCTGGGCGCAGGCGGCTGCAGCTCGCTCTGCTGCTGGTGCTGGTAGAAGTTCTCCTCCTCGTCGCAGTAGAAGTACGGCTGCACCGAGTCGTAGTCGAGGTCATAGTTCCTGCTGGCGAAGCTGACGTTGAGGGGCATCGTCGCGGCAGCCTGCAGAAGGGGGCACACAAAGGGGGACAGCCTTGAGTCAAGGGGCTATCGTTGGTGCCCAAACCTGGGGCAGCGCCCAGTGCGCTCCACAATCCCTAACCACTCCCCTTCCAGAGCTAGCCCCCAAAGGGGCCGGGTAGGGGGGAACAACAAAAAAAGGGTACCCTTTCACCTCCTTTGGGCAACCCCCTGCTGTCTTGGACACGCACTTGCTGAACCAGCTGTGTAGTGCCCGCCGAGCCCCCGCCTGCCCGGAGCCCGGGGCGCGAAGCCCGGGAGTTGGCCCCGAAGCTGCGGTGGAATCGAAATCGGCCTTGGCCTCCTTAAGAAGCCGCGGGAGGCGGCGGTGAGGAATACAATTTGCCAAACCGAAGGCGCAAAGTTTTGCGCCACCTGAAGGAGAAGGCGAGAGGCGCCTCGGCGCTAGCGGCTGCGCGCCGCTCCCTCCCGCGCCGGGGCCCCTCCGCGCTGCCGTGCCCGTCCCCACTCGCGCCCTCGCCGCGCTCCTACCCCAGGCGGCGCCGCCGCCCCTCCCAGCCTCCCCCCTCCGCCTCCTCCATCCCCACCCCCAGCGCGCCCCCCTTCCTTCCTTTGCCGGCTTTTCTTCTTTTCTTTCGCCGGCTGTAGTGGCGAGCTCAGCCGCGGGCTTTAACACCCCCCATAAATAAAAGGGGGGTGTTAAATAATAACGGGGGCACCTCCCTTCCACCCTCAATACAGCGACGCTACTGCGCCAGAGACCCCGCTGCGATTCCTCGCCCGGAGCCGGGCGTCTTCCCCACCCCGCTGAGGGTAGCAGCTGTTCTGGGACCTACCCGAGCCCCGCTCCTCGCTGTCTCTCCGCATCTCGGGGGCGCAGGGACACCCGAGGGCGGCGGCAGCCGGGGAGTCAAGGCTGGGTGCGGAGATTCGTCCCGGATTTTTCCAAGTCGACGATTCCAGGAGTATCAGACACACATCCCTGCTTCCCCTTTCTCCTCCCTGCGCCTCCCCAACATCAAGTCCTAACACCTCTGGAGACCAAGGCTTTTAATTTTATTATTCTTTTAAAAGGCCATATGCCAACTTTTTAAAAGGAGCAGGGGCGAGCTGGAATCGCCGCAGGGACCGGCGGGCGGGACGCGCCGCAGTGTCTGTCTCCGGCTGTCAGAAATGCGGTAAGCCGAAATTTAAATGCCCTCCCGGAGACGGGGAAAAAGTCAGCTGCTGCGGAGCTCTCTCGCTCACACACGCAATATGTAATCCATATTCCAAGGAGCTCGGGATGCAAAGGGCTTTCTGTCCACCGCGAAGCAACCCCCTCCACAACCCAACCAGCAGTTAATGCAATAAAGCAGGAACGTCCGACCGGCTGGGGTCAGCGTCATATACATTTGGCAAAAATCTCTAAAGGCTACTTTTCAGAACGCACTCCCGTTTTGCCTCTGCCTTCTCTTGCATCTTGACAAGTCACTCTACCCTGATCCAGTTCTGGATCACCCCGAATCTTACCCCGACCTACCACAACTACTCTGAGAAAAGTGTCAATAGCGCAGGAATGGGAGAAAAGACATCCCAATTTGGGCATTCGACTCATTCTAGCATTAAAGCAGTAGAGAAAATAAATTAAAAGACAAATGAATCCCGGTGCTTACCGGGTTTTCCACTACCCGAAGGAAATCCAGCGTCCACACAGCGGCAAGGAGCGCCTTTCAGAGGAGCGAGTCCTGGGCAGCGTCGGGGAAAAGTAACCCCAAATAGGCGAATAGCCTCCCCGCGTCCGCAGAGTCGCGTCCTTGCTCGGGTGTTGTAAGTTCCAGTGCAAAGTGCCCACCCGCTGCTACGGGCAAAGTTTCGTGGATGCGGCGAGGGTTGCGGACCGCCGGTGGGGAGACAGCGGGAGGGTGGGGTGGGGGCTGCCGGGCCCGAGGCGAAGCCCCTCTTTCACTCCGGATCTCCCTTCCCCGCTCGCCCGGAGCGCGGCTCGGCTCGCTCGGCTCTTCTACCCTTGCTGGCCCGCCCGCTCGCTCCCTCTGCCTCTCGCTGGAATTACTACAGCGAGTCAGATAAAGCCCCAAGAACCGGCTTTTATACTGCTCCCTCGGCTTTCATACTCCCTCCCTCCGCTCTTTTTCCCGCCAAGCCTCTGAAAAGCCCTGCCCTTCTCGAGAAAGGAGGGGAGCCAGGGGCTGCCGGGGCCCGGCGGTGGCGGCGGCCGCGAGCAGCACCGCTCGGGGGTCCTCAGTCGCGCAGACCCTCGCATTATAAAGGGCTGGTGGGCGGGGATTCGCGAGAGAGGCTCTTTTTTCTGGCTCCCCCGCCCCTCGCGTTGGGAACTCGGGAGGGGCGCCTCCGGGGAGGCGGAGGAGGAGGGTGAGCTCGGCAGCCCGACTCTCCAGCTATCGGATGTAAACAGAGCGGGAGAGCGCCGTGAATTAACTGCGCGCGCCTACCATTTTCTTCCGCTCTCGCTCAAACCCTCTCCCTTTCTCTGCTGCTCCTCTGGCGCAGCGCTCTGTTTGGCAAACCGCATTCTCGTCCTGCGTGTCTAAATCGTCGCAGGCGGAACAGCTGGTCTCCACGCTGCGAATACGCCGCGTACCCACGGCCGCGCCACGCACGTCCCAGGCGGCCGGGCGCCTCCCCAAGGCTGGGGAAAGGGCAGCGCTCTGAAAACGAGTCCCCTGAAGAGTGGACGAAAGAAGGGTATTACTGGGCGCGCTCAGTGTGCGGGCTGTCCGTGTAGATGGAATACATGATGGAGGTATAAGGAGGAAAATGATGCCTAGAATGATTAAAATAACTCAGCAACGCATTGCCACGTATACTTGGAGAGCGCGTAATGAATAAACTCCCACTGAATTTGTTGGGGGTGGTGGTGGTTCATGAATTATGCATTATGTAGGTACAGCTATCTGGATTGGGCACCTTCCACTCAGAATGAATCCCCCAATTTGCTGCCAAAGCAGCAGATACCACCCCCCCTCGGCCCGCCCGCTTCCGAGGGGCCCCTTGCGGGAGGCGGCTGTTCCTCCAGGACGCGCTAATCTCCGAGCTCTTTTTGAGACTTCCCGAGCTGGAGGCGAGGAGGAGCATGGTTGCCCGCTCTCTGCCACTCTGCACCCCTATCCCACCCCCGCCCCTCTCACACGGAGTTCCCAGTTCCGCAGCCAGGTTTCAGAAGAGACAAATCCTCTTTGCGCCCTGTGGCGCCGGTTTGCACCAGGCTCGGGCTCCCGGGTTTGGGGAAAATCAAAGGCGCTAGACGGGAGACTGTGGGCAGGGCAGGGGGGACCCGAACCGCGGGACCCGACTTCCCAGAAGTGGGGAGGGGGTGGGCTTGCGGACCAGGCCTGGGGAGTCAGCAGTGACCCTCGTAAAGAAAACCGTTAACTCTTTCCTCCCGGGACAAACAGACGTTTAATTCCTTTACAGATCCTTTCTCCCTTTTATTATTGGAACCGTAGTCGTGCACAAAAAATGCATCGATTCTCATCAAAGGAAAGGAGAGGAGTATTATTTCCATGCCTTTTGGGGGGCTCTTGAGCTAATTAAAAATTGGCTGCATTTCAGGCATTAATTTCCTAGTTCACTGACTCTAAATTTTTTTCCTGAATACCATAGAAAGTGCATTGTATATAATCCACACACATATATTCACATTTCATTTACATTTCGACCTAGCTAGTTGCCCAACCTGACACATGATTTGTTCGCTCCCTGAGTGGATCAATATTTAATATATGCCCTCGGGATTTGCTATTTTGTATCATTCCACGGCATCAAAAACAAAGACAATCTTCTCATCCTTAGTCCCTCACCCAAAGGCATTTTAAGTAAACTTTTCCCATCTCCCCCCCAAAGAGAAAAAATCCTGGGAGAAAAAGAGCAAGTACAGCATGTACACTGTTCAAGAGAAGTTGTTACCCGTTGAGTTTGCAGCTCAGCGTTCAATTGTTAAATGAGTAGTAACTTCCCCTAAATTAGACGCACTGCACAATTCAGCTTTAAGGATTGCAAATTACTCCAACCTCTGGGCCTTTGCCGCAAACGCGGGAGCGACCAATCCCTAAGCTCGATTTTGCTGCAAAGCGTCTTTTCCCCCGCCCTCTTTCTGGGCTGCGCTCGCGCTGGAGTTTGCGAAAGTAAAGTAAGTGTGCCCTCTACTGGCCGCAGAGATCACCGCGTCCGGATGCCAGCGAGGGCGGGGGCCGGGTGGGGGCAGGGCAGTCGCAGCGTAGGGTTTCCAGCGGGGGAAGACCCGCGGCTACTTAACACCAGTTTCCAGCCACCTCCTTTTGATTCTTTCAGGCAGACTGCGGAGGAGCTGAAGGAAGAGGAATTGCTGGAGGAAAAAATGGCTCAGAGGTGTTTATTCAACCGCATAAGAGATGGTGAAGATTAACCTATCACTACTTATTGACAATCAACATCACCCTATGGAGAACCGGTGCTATTTATGAGAAACGTGAAATAATTTGCAAGTACCTCTACGAAAAAAATTTCCAACAAAATCCTAAAGCAGCAAAACAAGCTGTAGCCCACACATCTTGTAGCCAGCTTTTTAATTAATCAAGTTTGATAGCAAGACACTGGATTTACCGGGGAAGGGGAGGCACAGTGGAAGGTGGAGGGTATTTGACTTTGTTTATTGTTATTTTTAATTAAAAATTGGACTGATGAATAATAAACATGTTTTGATAGTGAACAGGGGTATTTGAGATCCCATTGAAAAAATGTGAAGGACCAGGACCATTTTATAAGACATTTTAATACTAAAAAGTCAAAGTAAATGTGAAGGAAATTTGCCTAGCATGCATCTCGTTGGTGTGCATATTTCAAGTATTTATTGTGGAAAGGATCCTTGAGGGTCTCTGATCACCTAGAGAAGCCCTCCAGAAGTTTGGCAGTGGAGGGTCCTTCCTGGAAGAGCCTCTGGGAGATTTCCCAGAAATCTGGCACTTTTGGTGTTACTTTGATAGAGGCTAAATAAGTGCTCTCCACTGAGGCAATCCTTCTGCCCCCTCCCCCCAAACCCAAACCAACAACAAACAAACAACAATAGCAAAAACAAAAGTGGGTCTAGCTTTGATCTCAGAGGGTAGTTTTGAAAGTTGCTAAAGATGCCATATCATAGGAAATCTTAAGGTCTGACTTCCAAATTATGCCAACCTGATGTAGGGTCATGACCCCCAGGCAGATATAGTGTCTGTGGGTTCAGGACTCAAGCTCACTCTCCACCAAGGCTGGTGACATCATCTGAAGTGTTACTTTCAAGTGACAGCTTGGAATTGCTTCCTGCCTCCAGACAAGGTGGGGGCCATCTCCATTTTACATGCAAGGAAACAAAAATCAGATCTCCATGAAGATGTTAAAGGACACAATGCCTTTCCTTTAGTAATTTTTAAGGCATATTTGACCTGGAATCGACACTTGCTGGGTTGAGAAATGGCTGAGGAGATTACAACTAATAATATCATTTGTGATTATCAAAGTGATATGTGTTCATTGTAAAAATAAATTGCAAAATAGAAAAAGAAAGGAATAAGAAAAAAAGTGTTTCTTACTCTTGACCACTCAGAGGTAGTTGCTGGAATTTATCTTTTAAAGAGACCTTCTAAGGAACACCCTTGGTCTTTCAACTCCAAATTTTCCTCTTGGAAGACGGAGAAAGGTGTCTTCTGAGTGACCATCCCTAGTTTATCACTCCAGGGGCACTGTTCCGGGATGGCTCTCTCTCTTTTTGCGGGGTGCTGCTGGGGGTGGACTGGGCTTCTAAGAAGAGGCAGGTGTCCTCCGGGGGGCAGTTCTGTTATCCCTCACAGGACTGGGACTCCAGGTAAACAGTGTGACAATATTGCCTCACAGAAGAGAATATGATGTGGCTGGAGGAAACATCCTTTCCTACAGGATGGTACAAATAAGAATCGTTAATTCTCACCACCACATGTCCTCACAGTAGTAGTCATGCCGGTTTTATATGTAGGAGCAAAGAAAACAAGTGCAGAAAGAATGAGCAATTTGACCAACCTTTCTGCTTTCTTCCCAGAGACACAAAAGGGCAGATTCAAAATGTGTGACTTATATAAAATAACACCAGTTTCTCCCCCTACCTTCTTTGAATATCTCTTCCCCTGCCCCTCAAAAAGTTTCCTGCTGAGTTGATGCTCAACCCGTAAGAGCAGTTACTAATATGGGAAGAAACTGGACCCAGTGATCAAAAAGTTAGCTCCAAGTTAGGGGTGAGGCAGAAAGCCCCTCAAGATGACTGGGCTGTTATTTCAAAATCCCTTTGAGTCATGTAAGGTCTGTCAAGGAGTGAGGCGAGGGAGGAGAATGATAAATACATATCTTGAGCACAAAGATCATTTTGAAAGAAGGGCCGTTAGATTAAAAACCAAGCCAGCCATGGAATGTTAAAGCAAGAGAAGGTCTCACAAGCATTTTAATGCCAACCATGTGTCCCAATGAGAGGAACAAAGAAAAGCTCTTCAGTAGACAAGAAAATAAAATTCTGTGTCATTAATTCGTAGCAATGATAACCAAAAAGGCAGTGAAGGAAATCTTTGTGCATTTTAAAGAATGCTTTTTTTTTTTGGTTAATATTGTCCCTTCCCCTTCTAACGTACTACATAAAGTAAAGGAGCTGAAAGGAAAAAAAATTAGTAGATGTTTTTAACGTAAAACCTGAGAGCCTACACTTCCTGTGTGCTGCATCGAGTACCTTGGGTGGTTTGCTTACCCACTGCCTTCCAGACTGCAGATCCTGGTGGAGTGTCCTGGGCTGGACCCAGTGAACCCAAGTCACATCTCCAGGTTGGCTCTCTCCTTTTATTTCTTAGTCCTTCACTGTAATCCTGCCTTACTTTGTAGCTACTAGAGTGGACAAATGGTTCCTTTGTTGAACCTCTTCAAAGGCTTGGTTAATTGTCCTGTAAGTGCCAAACCCAAGCCAAGCTCAAAAGTTTCCACACTTTGGCTCACTGGCCTGTCTTGGCTATGGTCCTTTTGGGCAACATCTGCCCCCTTGGACCCTTGCTGGGTTGGAGGTATAGGGGACTGCAAAGGAGACCCGTGGAGGGAAACTTTTGGTTTTAAATCTTCGCTCTTCATTTGGAAGCCAGTGGACTAGGAGCCTATTCCTTTTATGGACCAACAGACATCCTAAACTGTGGCTTCTGACTTTCTTTTCAAAGCCAGACTCTCTGAGAGTAGCTCACCCTTGGTTGCTGTCATTTTAAAATTGTGTTTCCTCTGTAGCTCCTTTTAAATGGACTTCGTTATAGAAGTTGCTTTCTTGAAGTATCTAGTGACCTTCAATCACCAAAGCCAATGGCCTAGTCCCCCATTTTCCTGTTTGACTTTGTTGCTTGCTGTCAGACTTCTGGAAATGACCATTCTTTTGATTTCCATAAATCTATAAGTCTCAACCAGAGGCAGTTGTGCTCCCAGGGGACGTTTGGCAATGTCTGGAGACATTTTGGGTTGTTACAAAGGGGTGGAGGCTTACGACTGGCATTTAGTGAGTAGAGGCCGGGGATGCTGCCCAATGTCCTACAATGCTCAGGACAGCTCCCACAACAGAAAGCTGTGGGGCTCCAAATGTCGACCATGCTGAAGTTGAGAATCCCTGGGGTCACTCCACACTCTGCTGATGTTATTCCCATGTATTCAGCTTGGTCTTCTGCTTCTCTTAGTGGCTCTCTTTCCTTTTACCTACTACACGTAGCTGCTAGGATCGTCTCACAGTAGACTCCTAATAGCCCCTCTTCTCTCCCGCTGCATTTAACCTTGCACACTGATTAATTTTCCTATTCATTTAAAATTCTTCAGTGGCCCCCAATGGCCAAAAATGTAGCTCCAGCTCATAAGCCTGGAATTCCAGGCTCTCGTGCATCTAGCCTCCAGCTTATCTTGTTTCCCACCAACTCTGCACTTCAGAGAAACAGGTCTATTTACAGTCCCTCTGAGTGACACACAAGTTCTCACCTCAGCACTTTGGTGCACTCAATTTCTCAGCCTTACTGCCTCTTCTTGATTTGTCTGGGAACTACCTTTGGTTCTAGACCCAAATAAACCCCTCTTTTCTCTGTGGAGCCTTCCGTTACCTATGATCACCTTATGGAGTCAAAAAAGTATGGGGTCAGATGAAACAACTAATTAAGTTGTTCTGAAACGTAAACATTGGTGCTCAGGGTGGGATCACTGGCTACAATGTACTAACTGTGGCCTTTTGTAACAGTCAGAGGAGAGGCCACCATTTTCCCTTCTCCATGAGATTATAAATGTCACAAGGCCAGGAATCAGGTCTGGCCCACAGTATAGTCTCAACGAATCCTTTCAGAGAAAATAAATGCTTGCACACACTCCATTGGGCAAGAAAATTAAGTTGATGGGTAGACTTTCTCCATTACTTTTTGGCTGTATGAGAATCTCATACAAGAATAGAGGTTGCAGAATCAGTTTGCTCAGGGGCCTGTTCTGTCATGACCACTTGATAAATCTGGTAAGTCACATGACCTCTCTGAATCTCACTTTTCTCATCTGTAAAATGGGCCCACCATAATGATAGCAACTATCTTATTGAAGGTATTGTAAGAATTACATGAGATAATGCATTTAACACAGAGCCTGGTGCCTGGCCAGCACTCATTATTGTTAGCAATTATTAATATGGGTCCCAGGTCCAGCTAGAGATTATGTACTGATTTGTTTTAAGTTTAATGTATTATGATTTTATGGTGTTCTGTAGTGAGTTTCATGAAATTTATGTCATCTATCACTTCATCAAGCATGAAAAATTATTGACTAATAGAAGATTGTCAAATTGAGGTCTAGAATCATTATCTAACGTTTGGTGACTAATTCCTAATTCACCCCCTTTCTGTCTCTGACTTCTACTGACCTACTATTCCAAGTGTCTGCCATTTTATAGATCACTCCATTCAGAAAAAGCAAAATTCTGGAAGCTCAGGAAGGCAGAATTAGACATTATTTCTCTTTAACATGAATTGAGGCAGTGTGTTAGGATTTCCTTCCTTTAACTGAATTCATATGCTGTCCAGTGGCTGATCTCCAGCGTGTGGTCCTGGAAGGCCAAGGCACAGATGGCATCTTTTATTTTTTTAATTTCAAAGTATTTACAGGGATACAAACGTTTTTGGTGACATGGATCGCTTTTGTAATGCTTGAGTCAGGGTTAAAAGTGTGCCCCTCACCAAGATAGTGTTCTGTTAGGTAGATTTTCATCCATCCCCTCCTCCCCTCCTCCCTGCTTGATTTCCATGGAGTTTTACTTGTCTCTGTGCACGTATGCACTCATCAGTTAGTTCCAGTTTAATAGTGAGTACATGTGGTGTTTGTTTTTCTATTCTTTAGGTACTTCACTTAGGATAGTGGTATCCATTTCCACCCAAATGCTGTAAAAGGCATTAAGTCATCCTTCTTCATGGCCGAGTAGTATTCCGTGGTATACTTATACCATGCTTTGTTAATCCACTCATGAATTGGTGGGCATTTGGGCTGATTCCACATTTTTGCCATTGTGAATTGTGCTGCAATAAGCATTTGTGTTCAGGTGTCTTTTTGATAAAATGACTTCTTTTCCTTTGGGTAAATACCCAGTAGTGGGATTGCTGGATCGAATGGTAGGTCTACTTTTAGTTCCTTGAGGAATCTCCATACTGTTTTCCATAGAGGTTGTACTAATTTGCAGTCCAACCAACAGTGTATAAGAGTTCCTTTCTCTCTGCATCCATGCCAGCATCTATTGCTTTTGGAGTTTTTAATAAAAGCCATTACAAATGGGGTAAGGTGATATCTCATTGTGGTTTTAATTTGCATTTCACTGATGATTAGTGACATTGAGCATTTTTTCATATGTACAGGAGGCATCTTGACTCCTGTCTGGACAAGGCTTTTACTGGAATCTTCATCTGTCTGGGTGAGCTGGTCTGGACATTAGAAAAACTCTTTTCCTTTAAAGCAGAGATCAACACCTAGGTTTGGAAACATTTTCTGGCTCCTAATCCATATTTTCCCCTAACACATTTTAGAGCAAGGAAGGGTTATGAACTCAAATGTGTGCAGAGGCTTGTCGGGGGATGTAAATGAAGAACATGATAGGGAGTGAGGGGGACTGTGGCAAACTGGAGAACATTTGTCTGGGCAAAGCTGGTAGCTGTCCTTTCCCACCTGCTGATCGTTGCCCTGCATTATGGACCCACTGTTGGCTGTGCTTCCAATTTTTCAGGCAAAGTGGAAATCTAGATTTTAAAATGTGTGGGAACCAATCGCAAAGATGTGGAAACAACCCAAATGCCCATCAATACATGAATGGATTAGTAAAATATGGTATATATATATCATGGAGTATTACTCAGCTATAAGAAATAACGGTGATGTAGAATCTCTTATGTTCTCCTGGAAAGAGTTGGAACCCATTCTACTAAGTGAAGTATCCCAAGAATGGAAAAATAAGCACCACATGTACTCACCAGAAAACTGGTTTCCCTGATCATCACCTAAGTGCACATTTGGGAATAACACCAATTGGGTGTCGGGCAGATGTGGGGGGGTGGTGGAGGGGATGGGTGTATACCTACATAATGACTGCGATGAGCACTGTTTGGAGAATGGACACACTTGAAGCTCTGACTTGGGGGGGGCATGGGCAATATACATAACCTAAACTTTTGTACCCCGATGAGAAGCTGAAATAGAAAAAAAAAAAGAAAAGAAAAATAAAATGTGTGGGAACTAATTAAAAAAATTACATGGCCAAGCAAAGCATGTCCGTGGGACAGATTTGGCCCTCAGGCTGCCAGCCTGAGATCTCTACCTGTAGGTCTTAGTCATCCAGCTCAAGTGCCTTCCTTTAAGAACTTTTCTGATGCTTTCCCCTTCCCTTGAGAGTTTTAACCATTCCCTTGTTCTTTTGTGTTAGGACTACAGCAGCTTATCTCTTTTGTGCACTTTAATATCTGACTTCTTGACCAGAAGCTTCTGAGGTCGGTTGGTCTGTGTCTTATGCATATTCTCCATCTGCCAAGAAAGTCTTTGTGTCGCACAGCCCCAAGGTGACAGTCACAGAATACGTGGTCTCTAGAGCCTAGTATGGTGCCTGGCTGCTGTAGGCACTCAGTAAATGCTCAGTGAAGGAATGAAATTAGAAGGAGCTTCCCAGCTGAAGGAACACCTAGCCCAGCCCAGTGTTAGTCAAGAAAGAGAGGGATGCTTTGAGAACTCCTCTTGGCTTCAGTTCCACTCATGGGTGGGTCCTTGTTCACATGTCCTTGACAACAAGGTACTCCCAAAGATGGATGGAGTGAGGGGGATGAAGATGGGAGACAGCCCAGACCAGCAGAATCAGCCTCATTGATCTAAAAGCAAATACAATACAATTAAAAACCAAACCACACTTCAACAAAAGTGTAAAACAGCACCCCCTGCAGGTCGATTTCCTCACAACTTCATAAACGCACCTGGAGGAAAACCCTCCCTGCACTGAAGAGGGAAGGGAGAGTGGGAACACGGTGACAGGAACTGAGCTTGGGAGGGGCTCGTATTGTCAGAGTGTTCAAATGGAAAGCGATGATCCGTGAGTGGATCATGAAATCGATTTAGTAGATTACGATCAGCATTTTCACAAAATGGACTAGCATAGAAAGTACCAAGGTATATTGCAGATTAAGTATTTCTTTTATTAATCTTCTCTCTGTGCATGAATGTGGTCATGATGTATAATGCACCTCTATGAGTTAAAAAAGTGAGAAAGTCCCACCACATCATCTCCTTCAATCTCCATAGTAATCTTAGGAGGTGTAGATTAATATTCCATTTTATGCATGGGGAAAATTAAGGTGTCGTGGGGACTTACTCAAACTCACACAGTGAGTAGCAGACATGGGATTCGGCACGGAAATACTTTTGATGTCATAATCTGGGAAGCATCTGCCCCACCACGGTCCTCAGGAAAGCCTGGTGCCAGGTGCCTGCTATTTCTCTGCTGCTGCTGCTGATGTCCAGGGTAAGTGTCCTTGGGGAAATGAAGAAGGATCCAAAATAGAGGGTGTTCCCTCTCACTTCTGTCCTTTTCCTGGTGCCTAATGCCCAAAAGTCCAAACACCATGTGTGTCAAGGCAATGGATACAGATAAATGGACAAGTCCTTTTCCTCCAAGAGCTCAGTAAAATGCACGTTCTCTCTCTCTTTCTCTCCCCCTCTCTCTCTCCTGGAAAATTTCATAAGGCAGGTTAGTAATACTTGTGCATTCGAGGTAGACTTTTGTTTTGGCAAGGGGTTGAGGGCAGAGGACGAGGCAATGACAATACACAAAGAGCACAGGTTGGCAATCCACTAAGCCATGGCCGTCCTGTGAATCCCCGTCAGCCTGGGTTCTCATTCTGGCGCTAAGCTTGACTGGGCATGGAGCCTTGGAGACATTACTTCACTGAATCATGCCTCAGTTTCCCCATCTTAATAAAATGGCCATAACTATAACTGCTGCTTAGAGTTGCCCTGAAGATTAAATGAGAATGCATGCCCTAAAAAATAGTAGCTGTTTTGCAGTCCTTAGGATCAGCAGTATTATTTATCCCAGAGCTTCTATTTTTATCGTTTTTTTCAGATTGGAATGTTCTCCTACCTCTGTTCTAATGCAAGGACTGCATGTGAGAATGCACAGTACAGTCCAAGCCCTGTGCCTTGGTGGGCATCCTGGTGGCATCTGTATGTGGTAGGTATTATTACTGAGGGTAAAGCTGGGCAACTCTGCTCCCCACTTTCTGTATGCATAACCACGTGGTCATTGCACCCACCCTCCAGGCTGCAAAATAAAGTGGTCTCCTCTCTGTGCCCCTCAGTCCAAGCATGTTTGGAATGTCATTGCCTGAGGAAAGCCTTGCCTGCTGTCTGTGGGCCATGTTGGAATTCTCACCCTTGCTGCAGCTCTGGAGGGTGAAATGTGGGGGAGGGAGTAGATGTTGGAAACTGGCCAGGGGACTTCACAGGCCCAACAAAGAATTTTTTAAAAGGGTTGATTTGGTAATAGGCAGAGGGGAATTCCGAGGATAAATAATAATTTATGCAAGGAATGCCATCTGCTTCTCTGGTGGGGCATTACTGCATAATTGCAGGCCCAATTTCCTCCCATTCCTCACCCTTTACCATTCAACTCCTTAAGTAATTACATTGACACCTCCCAAGCTGACTGTTTGGGTGGGTGGAGAGGCATGAGGTGCCCAGATTGGATGTTGGCCGAAGACAGTTTGCCATAAAACTAAAATAATTAATTGGAATGCATTAGAGGATTAAACACTAAATAAGAACATATTGAAGTTCTGGCCAGTATATCCAAATGCTGTGCTGGAAATTAATAAAAACTGGCTTCACTAGGGATATAAAATTGTAAATTAAATTTCATCTTTGAACAAAGAATCTGTTATTGGGTTCTCTAATTAGATTAGGAATCGAAAGCTATATGGCCCGATCCCTCTCAGTGCTGCCCCAACCTTACTTTGGCATCCATGAGAATGTTTTGGGACTTTTTATTTTTGTATGAATTCCTCTGTTTCTCTTTGTAGCTTGATAACTGCTTGCAGAGGTAGTGAGGGCCAGGCCTGGGTTTAGGGAGGAGGATGAACTGGAAGTGGGAGGTTTGGGGAATGATACTGAAATACTTATAGCGGAGGCAGCAAACTCACTTGAGGACCAAATCTTGCCTGCTGTTATGTTGGCTTGGACTGTAGGTTTTGACCCTCCCTGCATTTATAACATTTACAAATAGGTGCCAACACTTGAAAGTGGGTAGTTTTCACATTAAAAATCTGAATTTCTGTCTTTCCTTGAACAGGCAGATTTGGTAACCCTGGGCTTGCATTCTGATGTTGAAAGAGGCTAAGAAATAGCCAATTTAAAAGGGCTGGGAGCTTGACAGTTTGCCCCAGTCTCCACCACTCCCTTATGCTGGGCCCACTTAACTTATTCAGGTTCCCTTTCTGGCTTCTGCTCATTCCTTGTAGGCATTTGAGGTTACGACCTTGATTTAGAAAAGTTCATGGTATATTCATGGTTCTTTTTAAAAGAAAAAATTTCATCCTCAAAAAAAAAGGCATTTAGGAAATATTTATTTATAATGATGATACTAAAAACAGTATGTGCCCATGTGCCTGCCTCCTTTTTTTTCTTTATAATAACAGCTTTATGGAGATAAAATTCACATATCATACAATTCATCCATTTAAAATGCATGGTTCAATGGTTTTTAGTATATTTATAGGGTTGTGCAACTATCACCACAATCAATTCTTGAACATTTTCATTCCCCTCCAAAGCTGAACCTATTAGTGGTTATCCCACATTTGTCCTCAATATATCCAGCCCTAGGCAAACACCAATCTGCTTTCTGTCCCTGTAGATTTGCTTATTTTGGCCATTTCATATAAATGGAATCATACAACGTGTGGTCCTTTGTGACCAACTCCTTTCATTTAGCATAATCATTTCAAAGTTGATCCATGTTGCAGCATGAATCAGTACTTCATTTCTTTTTCTTGCCAAATAATATTCCATTATATGGATATATCATTTTATTTATCTACTCATCCATCGATGCACATTCGGGTTGTTTCTATTTTTTGGCTATTAATATTATGAATAATGCTATGAACACTTCTCTATAAATTTTTGTGCAGATACGTGTTCTTTTTTTAAAATCTTGGGTCTATCATCTATCAAAATGCTGGTTCATATGGTAACTCTATGTTTCACCATTTAAGGAACTGCTGAAATGTTTTTCAAACTGGCTGTGCCATTTTATATTCCTGCCAGCAGTGATGAGGGTCCCAATTTCTCCACATCGTTGCCAACACTTGTCGTTATCTGTCTTTTTCATTATAGACATGTTAGTGGGTGTGAAGTAGTACCTCCTTGTGTTTTTGATTTGCTTTTCCTGATGGCTGATAACATTGAGCATCTTTTCATGTGCTTGTTGGCCATTTACCAGCCCTGTTGTAAATGCTTAAGTCTAGTAATTCTTTATTCCATGACAACCTTGGGAGAGAAGTACAATTACTACCACCCTTTCCTATTACATGCCAGGCTCAGACTTTTAGTTGCAAGCTTTCTTTGCAGTGTATGAAATTAATACTTATTCTATACAAGGAAATTTTAGCTCTGGTTCTAGAGAGGGTATAAATCTCAAAAGAAGACTGTCTGATATATAGTTAGCATTTAATAGCCAGTGCCTCAAGAACTCTTATTTATCCTGTTTTTAGACTCAGAAACTTTGTACATGCTGTTTTCTCTGCCTCAAGTAGTCTTTCTTTGGCTAATTTTTGTTCGTCTTCTAGATTCTCTGAGAGGCTTTCCTGACCTTCCTGTCTAAATCAGGACACTTATTCTCTCTCGTGACACTCTGGACTTACTATAATAACATTCAGTCATTAATGTTTTTTATATTTTCTTGTCTTTCTTTTAAATGAAAGTTTTTGCTTTATACATTTGTAATCATGCTATATGTGTACATTTGTGTTTTTCCTTTCTAAAGTTATTAATTCTTTATTATTGATGCATAATAAATGCACATATTTTGAGGGTACAGGTGATAATTTAATACATTCACATATGCTTTTTTCCATTTAACACTATATTATAAAAATTGCCAGCATGATTGAAAGTGTGATCTTCAATGGCTGCAAAATATTCAAGGTAATTATAAAATACCTCATTTAACCATTTCCTTTTCTAAAAGAAGTGTTTGAATGGTTTGATTGATTTGCAGTGGTAAATAACACTGATATGAACATCTTTGGCCATAAAGCTTTTTAAAAATATTTAGGATTCTTTTCTTAGTGTTGAGTCCAGAAATGGAATTACTGAGTCAGAGACATTTGCAAGACCTTTGATATATATTGCTAGAGCATGAGAGGAAAGATGTAGTGATTTACCCTGGTCCAGGGATATCTGAGAATGCTAGATTAACCAGGCTCATGTCAGCACTGAGTTTATTATCACTTAAAAAGAGATTTGCTTTAATCTGCAATTTTTTTGATTTATAGTGGGGATGAATCTAATAATTACACAAAGAATAGAAACACATCTTAATTGATATGCTAATTAAAAATAGATACTACATTATTATTTTCCTAAAACATAGATACTACATTATTTTCCCAAAGGAGCCCAGGAAAGACTGAATAAGAAGAGCATTTGTCAGTGAGGATAAGAGGATGAAGTGGCCTGAATGGGCTCAATAAAATTGCTGATAATGGGACCTGCAGATAAGGCAGAAGGACATATGGCTGTTCTATCACTCCCTAGCCCACTTTTTATGCCTTATCAGAATTGAGGCCTGCTCTCTTGTGAATGATGGTTCTACCTGGCAGTGTAAGAAAACATGCCATGGGTGGAAAGTAAAGTCTGCTGGACACAGCTCTTGGGGTGCATGACACAGGACTTAAGATGTTGACAGTTGCAACGACAGAAGCCTTGGCGAACACCGACAGGTTAGGGGGTTTCAAACATTTCATTTCAGTTTATCTTACAATCAGACTATTTGTTTTTTCTCTGTGAAATCTCAGTGTGAAACCTGGGGTAGCGGAGGGAAACAGGAGGGCCATTCGATCCACTCTCTCACTCATGAAAGGCCTTGGGATATTGGCCATTGTCTCCAGATGAGAGAGGGTGGGGAGATTTCCAGCCTTAGTGCCCACAGCAACCCAACCAGATGGATACCATTCTTATTTACATCTTGCAAAAGAGGTAACGACAGCATGGGAAGGTTAAATAATTTGCCTAGTATCAAACAGTAAATGGTGGAGCAGGGATTCAAATCCAGGTGGTTTGAAGAGGGTGGGACAGAGATCTTGAAATTGGACAGCATGAACCGTGATTAAGTGGGTCGTCACTGGGAAAATGTGGCACATTGTGGTCATCTCCTTTGTTTTTTCTTAAAAAAAAAAAGCTAAATTTTCATTGAAAATGAGATTAGCCAACCTTGGCTTCCTGAAAGATATCAATTAAATCAAGTAATTGAAGTAGGCAGAAGAGATGGATGGCAAGGAAGATCTATCTACTCACTTAGCCATTTGGGGGCCAGAAATCAATAGGCCATTCCTAATAACAAACCATTCACCTGTTCATCCTCACACTCATAATTCATTAATTGGGCAGTACAGTGGTTAGAGAACAGAGGCCATTGTGGTGTCCCTGCTTCATAAATCTGCACTATTACGACTCTCTGAGCTTCAGTCCTCTTGTCATTAAAATGGGGATAATAATAGTACCTGGAAGAGTGAATAAGATAATGCATGTAATGTGCCTATAGTGTCTGACACATAGTAAATGCTCAATAAATATTAATTGTTGATATTTAGTAATTTTTTCTTTCAATGATGTGCTTAGTTTCACCTGTGTTCTTTCGGGTTGGTGGAAATGCCTTAATGACATTTAAGGGATAAGATAGAATTCTGAGAACAAAAGTTTTAACAGCGAAAGCCCCTTGTCATGAAATATGTTTAATGGTAAGAATTGCAGAGAGACAGGACTGTATAAATTACCCAAGACAGAGAAAGCTCAGGAGAAAGGAAATGGACATGGGGTCTGCTAGAAACACAGAGTAAACACGAAGTACGCAAAGTCAGGTCTTCCCGACATGGATTGTGAATTATGTTCCTTTTAGCTGCCTACGATGAACAAAACCAAACCAAACCCAAACGCTGGCAATTCTCTGCTACTTAATATCAAGACAAGGATCCCTGTCATAGAAAGCAATGCTTACCTCTTGCCTCTGGAGAACTGGCTAAAGCTGAGTTGAATAAGTTGGAAAGAATTTGGGCCATAAAACAAGGTGCCTGAATTAGTAGTCACCTTCTGTGAATAAGTCATCTAAATATTACATCAGAGCTCAAACAAAAGTTTTATGTCTCTAAAGTGACACTTTGCATCACTTTTTCTGCAGTTAAAAATAAAAAAGGAAAAGAATTGAACGGAGGCCAGGAAATCAATCGAAACTTTTTAAAACCCTGAATAAGGCATTCTATTAAGTAATATTTTTTAAAAACATTGGATTTGGAATAAAATGATCATATAAACAACTATCATTCTTGTGGCATATGCTACATGCCAGATTCTGGATCAAGAGCTTGATGCATTATTATGTCATTTTAATCTTTTCAGCAGCTCTGTGGTATAATCATCCTCTCCTCATTTTATAGATGAGAAGACTGAGGTTCAGAGGAGTCATGATTCACCTGAAGCCACGCAGTTAAGGGTCCTTGTCTTCTATGTGATGCACTAGCAGTTGGAAGGTGGTCCTAGTGCCGACTTTGCCCCAGACACTCTGAATGCCCTTGATCGGTTAACTCAGCCTCTCTTCTGTAAAATAACAGTAGGTGTTCTACTACCTCACTGTGTCCTTGTCAGGGTCAAACACAATACTGGGCAGAAAAACACTTTGGATTTCTCATGTTTCTGGTTAGCTCTGTGGACAAGTCACTTTTACTCTCTGGGCTTCATCTTTTGTGTTTGTGCAACGAAAGCATTGGATTAGCCGCATTAAACTCCTTCCCAGCTCTGAAAGTGTAGAATTTTTGCATCTTCACACCTCTCCTGTTCCTCAGTGGTGAATTGGAGACAGTAGCTGTCAGGGAGGAGGATGGGAAGCTGTGAATGCCTCTATTTGAGCTTTGGAGTTGAATAATGTTGGTAATTTCAAAGCCTCATTATCTTACTCCCTAATGTTTTGCTTCTAAACAACTGTAGTTTTTTTTTGTGGGGGGGGGGAGCAGACAGAATAACAACATTGGAAATAGTTTCACTGGGGAAAGTGAAGAGTATTTGGAGTTTTGAATTTAGAACCACAGTGACTGAATGCTCAGTTTTTCCCTAGGGCACTCAAGTCCCCATCATGAACTATATAGCGTTTTGGAATTGTGCCTATTATTAAGGGACAGCTGGGTGGCAAAGGATAACATAGCAAGGAATGTTGGCTTGGAGTCCAACAGCCTGGTTCTAATCCCTCTTCTCTCACTTGTAGCTCTGTGAGCCTAAGCTCTTGGGGCCTGGTTCGCCTTATAGCTAGAATGGTCATTCCCTCCTAACTGAGTGTCTTAAGAAACTTTTAAAAGAGACGTTAAGCCTGAAGGCTGGTGCCTAGTTAACTGAAAGAGTCCAATTCAGACTCTTCGGAGGATGATCTTGTCCTTCAGGAGCCCAGGTGGGACCGGAAGCTACTCTGGGTTGACCTTTCCAGCAGAGCTGTGATGTCTCATTGAGCTAGAAACTTCTTGGGCAAGATTTGCACCTCAGTGCACTCTGCCATACACAAGTTTCATCCTATGACAACACTAGTTGTTATACTAAACTAACATTGCGATGTATTACTATTGTTAGAGTATTATTGTGGCTCTTATACCCATTTTATAAAGGAGGAAATTGAGGTGCAGGGAGATAAAATTTGGCAAAGATTATAGAGCTAATACATGGAGGAGCTGGGATTCAGGACTATGTTTGCAAGGCCCATGTTCTTCTGCAGATACCAGGAGTCCTATTGAGAATCACTGATACTAGACCTGCCCAGACCAAGCTTCTACCCTGCCAGAAGGGGCAAACAAATGCCAAGAATCTGTTTCACTGAACTGCTCTTGACCATTCAGACCTGCTTTGAGGTTCAAGGATAAATGGCATTAAATGATACCACGTGAAAAACTGATTGCAGAAATGGCAGGAGTTCATGCCCCCTGTAACATCTCTGTGCAGCTACTCCATCAAGATGTGAGGTCTGTTTCCCACCCAAAGTCTATTTGGCCTTGTGACTTGCTTTGGAGTTGGAGATGGAGTTGATGATGTACCAGTTCCAAGCTTAGGTCTCAGGAAGCTTTGAACACTTGTGCTCACTTCTGCTTGTTTTTCCTTGGAAACTTGTGCAGTGGCCATAAAAACCAAAAACATAAAAACAAATTCAAGCTAGACTTCTGGGGAATGAGGGATCAGGTGGGGTAAAGCTGAGGTGCCCCAGCCCCAAATCAGACAATCCCTAGAGGCAGAACTGCCTCATTGAGCTGACTGTAGATGCACGAGTGAGCCCAGCCAAGACTAGAAGAACAACCCAACTGAGCCCAGCCTAAATTATCTACTTGTTCAATTGTGAGCTAAGTAAATGGTTGTTATTTTAACCTAAGACAAGATCATCACATTATATATATCTATCCCCCTTCCAGTTCCTGGTTTTCAGGTTTTGCTTTGGAATGACTTTGGAGCAACAGACTGGCTCAAAATCACAGCCCTTCTACGGATTCACTGGTTACCCTCAGGCCAGTTGCTTTACATCTCTGAACCTCAGGTACTTCATTGGTATAAAGTTGAAGATGGTTGGGCTTACTGGGAGATTATACCACTTACTGCCTTTCAGCAAGCTACACATTGTTCTAAACTTTAATTTCCTCATTCATTAAAAAGAGAAAATAATCTTCTTTATCTCTTAAAGTTGTCCTAAGGATGAAAATGAGAAAATATAAAGAACCCAGCCCTGTGCTTGGCCCAGTGTAGGCATTTAGTATACTTGATTCACTTCCTATCTTTCTAACCCGTTGAGACTTCCTAATTTTTCCTGTCACTCTCTTGTTTTATTTCTTTCTTTCCTTTTTTCCCCCTTTCCATATTTTATATAGAATATCTCCTCCTTTTTAAGGAAATGTAGACTCTTTTGTGGTTGGTTTGGTGTCACTGGTAAAGAATACACTTTCCAAAATAACTCTGAGCAAATCTGTGTTTAAATACATCTAAATGTGTGTGTGTGTGTGTGTGTGTGTGTGTGTGTGTGTGTGTGTATGTTCAAACTGTTTATACCTTAGTTATGAAAAGGAAATGACTGCCAGAAGTGGAGGGCAAAGTTAAGTCCACACCTGAAGAACATACTTAAATATACTGATAAAGACTGGAGGACCTAATCATTTGTCTTGAAGAAAACTGAAACAGTTGTACTGATAAACAGACCAATTGAGAACACTTAAAATCTCAGCCACTTATCTGAAGCCAAACAAGAACAACCTCCGTGAGTTTGAAGGTGAGAAGTCACTTCAGCAGAAACTCAGGCAGCAGGATTCCTCAAGAGGGAGGCACTTTATATACAATAAGGTCTCACCTCTGTGGTCCTCTATCTGCAGCAGCAGGGCATGCACAAAACAGTGAGTTTTAGGCAGGAGTTGTCTGTGTGCCCGGTGCGGGTGAAGGGAGAAGTATGACAGAAAACAACCCCAGATCATGACAATTTGGGTTTGCATACAGATTCTCTCTTTCTTTTCTTTTTCGTTTCTTCTGCTTGAACTTTGTGGTTGTCCCTGGTGAGATTGGCTCCCCAGAAGGAAGGGTAGAAAGAACCAATTGACTGTTCTCAAAACAAAACAAAACTCAACAAAGGCCCTTTCTTTCTCAAAGACTATTCCCATGGAAAGTAAAAAGTGAGCCCACTTGGAATTACCTGACTTCAAAACAATGCCACTTTTATTAAAGGGAGTTAGTTTTCCACTCACCCAATTTAAACATGGCTCCACAGAAATTGCCGAAGTCTTCAAAAAGGATGTGGTCCTCAGACTAGAGACCAAGGCAGAGAAATTTAAGGCTGAAAGGAACGTTTTTTTTTTTTTTTTAAGCAAACCAAAAATAAGGGTTAGAGGGGAGCCTCTCTTCTCAAATTTTGTTAATAGTCAGATATGTTGTTCAGATATCCACTGCCGAGCAAGGAGACTTTGTTCAACAGCCTTTTCTCCAGTGTTCTGGAAGGGGGTAGTTGCTTTGGTTCTAAAGATATTTTAAACTAGTCCAGCATTTTTTTGAAAGCATATTTAGATTTGGTTTTGGGTTCTGCATAGTGTATATACTGAATAAAACACATTTGTGTTGAGATGGGCACGTTTGCCAGCTTTTCCTCTGAAAAATGCATATCACCTTGGATTCATGGTGAGTAAGGAAAAAACACTGTGGCATTGTGGAAAAGAATCCCGTCCCATCCGAGGAGGGGAGCTAGGGATTTTTTTTTTTTCTCTAATTAAAGTCAAGCATAAGGGATCATTACAACATGTTGCCAGTTCTTTCATTCTGTATCTCAGGAATCCCCCAAGAAAGGCTTTTCCTGTACAGCTACTGGGAAATTCAGGGTGTTTGTAAACTTTATTTACTTAAAATTAAATCTGAGTACATTACTTCGGAGATGTGTTGGGAGCTGATTTATTGCAATAAATGGAACTCTTTACTGAACAGTACACTTTGTAAGCATGTATTTAGAATGTGCTTTTTATTTTTCATTTTTATTTATAATTGACATATAATAACTATTTATGGGGTACAATGCGATGCTTCAGTGCATGTATACATGGTATAATGATCAAATTGGGGTAATGACCATATCCATCACTTTAAATATTTATTGTATTTTTGTGGTGACAACATTCAAAATCTTCTCGTCTAGCTATCTTGAACTATACAAAACATTGTTATTTGCTATAGTCACCTTATTGTGTGACAGAACACCTGAACTTATCCTTTTGAAATACAGAGTTTGAGCCAGGAACTATATGGCCATGGCAGGGTAGGCTTGCCCCTTTCCTCTGAGAATTCACGCCACCTCTGATTGTCACTCAGACAGGTCTCCTCGGCCAAGGAAGCAGCACAATAGGTCTTGGTGTGGGTCTTGACTTAGATGTGTAGTAGACAGTATTCCGTTTTTTTTTTTTTTTTAACAAAAGAAATAACTAGGATTTGAAGAAACCTAGCTCACCTTTAAAAAGATTCAAATAGTAGGTTCTTTGGGGACAAAGCTTAGGTGTTGCTTACCATTTTATCCTCTGTACCAAGCACAGCAGGGTTCATTAATGACTGTTGAGGCAATAAGACTGGATAATGTTGTGTCATGCATATCATGTATCCTAGACTCCGTATTAAACAGATCCACTCAACATAAAGAAGGAAACAGATTGCAGGATAGTTTTCCGTTCCCTGTTGCCTCAAGATGAATACAAAGGATATTTTTGTTGTGAATTTTCTCACTTATCCCTATGGGGATACAGCCAGGAGAAATAAATAACCAACATGGATGTTGAAAACAAGTTTTGAGACATTTTTGAGCTATGATCTCTGCACTATATGTTCTGATTCTTTCACTCAGAGGTTGACAGAAAGGCTAAGAGTATTCCACCCTACCTTGCTTCTTGCACCTTAGAGTTTTGCTGATCTGGTTTGTGTGTGATTTCCATTTCCCAAGTGCCCCAGACTAAATGACACCCACTCATTTGTCTCCTGCCTTCTATGTTGCCTCACATAGTGCAACAGCGTTAATCTGTAACTGTCCCATTTATGCAGAAAACATGTGCATGCTTCTGGTGTACATACCAAGCCAAATGTTCAGCAGTGGTGGCCCAGAGGTAAACGAGACATGGTTTTTAGCACTCAGGACATTCACAGACTAAAAGGGAGAAAGATGCATGTAGAAATGATTATAAGGAAAAATGGTAAGTGTAACGAAGCGGGTTAGAACTACAGTGCATGGTGCCCCGAAGGTATCTGCCATCAACTTGGGCCTTGGTGATTATCTCTTGGTTGTGATACCTTTGTCACAGGTTGAGGGACATTATAAAAAGTAACCTGAGCTTTTGTACCCCCATAATAAGCTGAAAAAAAAAGTAACCATGTGAAAAAAGAAAAAAAAAAAGAAAAGATGTTGTGGAGCATGCTGTTCAATTTATGTATATTGTTTGTCTCTTTAGGAGAACCCTAGGATAAATTGTCTGGCTGCGGAATCAGAAATAATTCTGCTCCCCTGATAAGTGGTGCATTTTTGGATGGATGCTGACTGCGACAGGATCAAGTTCCCTTTTTCCTATCAGCTGCTGGTGAGTTTAGAAGCAAAGTTGTACTCATTGCACCTGTTAGTAACTTAAGGTATGCCTAGAGCTATAGACAGAATCTCACTCGACATTCAGTTGTAATTTCCTGTCCTTGTTTTTTATTTTTTAATCTTTCCTTCTTCATGCCTTTTAATGTATGTTGTTTTTGTTCTATTTTTAAAAATTTCCTTGAATATTTCTGATATAAGGCAGACTATATATATGATAATACCGTATAATAATAATGCTGATAATAAAAAAAAGTCCTCCCTGTCTCAGGAGGAGACAATTGACAAAGAGAAGCGAGTCAAATGGTAGGGTAGGGGGTTTCAGGCAGAATAAACAGTACATGAAAAAGCAAAACATTTTGAAATGGGCATGTGTTCTGGCTTCCATTGCAGTTTCATAAAAGGGATTCATATAATAACACATTTTTTCCCCCTTAATATTGTCTTTCTGTTCTACCAAGTACATGCTGGATATTTCTAACGTCTTCTATCAGGCTGAGTGAGTGTGACCTGGGGGAGGCATCATAAAGAAGCTTTATTCGGCTCACCACCGTCCTGTCCCTTTAAGTCCACTCTGGGGGCCTGTTAATCCCATGGCCCTAGAAGGAAATTCAGGCAGGCCCCAGGACATTCCTAGTCTCTCTTCACTTTATCATAAAACAGTGTCTCAATGGAGGAATTAAAGTACTTGCTCCAACGTAATTCTAAATTGATTAAAGTTGAGACTCTTGCTTCCTCTAGCTCAGGAGGGAAGCGTCAGCTGGGGAGAGGCTGGAGCTGGCTCCATCCATCTCCGCTAGCTCTTCTCTGCCATATTCCCACCGGAGGCTTCTGAACCCTGCAGGGTTACAGTTCAGGGGAGGAGTGGGTAGAGGACCAGGGAAGTTCTTGCTTGTGGACATTGGCATGGAGACTACAGTGCCACATGGGCCCCTCACATCCTCTCATCCCACTTTTTTACTCCATCTCTTGCTTCAGCAACTAGCTGCAACAGGAGTCTCTTGAAAACACAGCTTATTCTTTGCTTTCTGCCCTAAGACTTCTTTGCTGCCACTGTGAGGGATGCCGAAGGACCCTGCTCAGCCTTTCTGATGCATGTATCAGGGGATTATAACCCAATGGAGAACATTTGGCCATCAGGATGGCAACTGGAGGATAAATGTACCCCTTTTTCTTGTCTCAGGAGGTCAGTCAAGGCTGAGCAACTTACAAGGCTCCTTAGAGAGCCCCTAGTTGCCCACAGAGCAATGAGTTCAGTGATGCACTCTTGGAGCAGCTCTTCCCCCTCCCTTGCCTTACTGTTCCAAACTCCCACTTTTGATCCTAGTGGTCATTTCCCCACCAGAAGAACTCCCTGCATGAAAACCCTTGTCTCAAGCTTTGCTTTTTGGAGAAACTCAGGCTCATAGAGAAATCTAGCAATTAGATATCTTTTCAGTTTTTATAGTGGTTTAGAGCTTACTGTCTTGTGGTTGCATTTATGGGGTTGTTGGCAACCCCTGTCTCTGGGGATTTCTCATCCAGGCAGTTCCTTGAGAGGGCAATTGCTTCTTTATTTCTGTAGGTGATTATTTTTATCCTTGGCTACAGAGACAGCACCAGCTACACAACTTATGGACAGGATGAGAACGTCAGGATTCTTGTTCAAAAAGTATTGAGAATTTCAAGATGACAGTGGCAGAGCATTAAACCCAAGTGGGGTGCCTCTGAGTGTGGGGCCTTGTGTGGCTGCATATCATCATGCCCACACTGCCCCTGGTCTCTATACCTACCACTTTTCCAATCAGGTCCCTCCACATCAGGTCTCTTTCCCAGAAAGCCTGACATCTGGCCTGGGGGACACTGATAATCCTGTGTCCAACACTCTCCTGACCCTACTGCCTCAGCCCGCCCTTTCTCCCATAGATCCATCAGTATAAGTCACATGCAGTGCACTGAGTGTTTGTGCTGGCCAGCCTGCCAGAGGCCCCCAATGTCCCTTGCCTCTTGACTTTCATGCCCTCCCATACAGAATTAGGCCTGACCTGTGTGGCCAATAGAATACTGCAGAAATGATAGGGTGGGACTTCCACGGGTAGGTCATAAGAGGTATTTTAGCTTTGGCTTTGTTCTCTTGATTTGCTCGCTCTGGGGAAAGCCAACTGCCATGCCATCAGGACACTCAAGTAGCCCCATGGAGAGACCATTGTAGAGAAGAACTGGCCAAAAGTCAGCACCGGCTTTGCCAGCCATGTGAATAATCCACCTTGGAGCGGATGCTTCAGCTGAAATCAAGCCTTCGGATAACTACAGCCCTGGAGGACATTTGACTGCCACCTCACAGAACTGGCCAGCCAAGCTACTCTTCAATTCCATAGGCATAGAAACATGAGAAGTTAAAGATGATGACTGTTGTTTTGAGTGACCGAGTTTTACGGCGATGTGTTATGTAGCAAATGGTAACTAATACAATAGTAGAAAGCAAGCCTTCCTTGGGTGGGGGAACAGCTCTCTTCAAAGAATCTTCAAGCATCCTCTCTCTTGATTTCCATGCTTCCCATGGACCAGACATGGGTGGTCGTCTCTGGGAGAGAAACTGTTTGTGGGGTCATGTTAGGTCCTGGCCAAGTGAGCTGCCTGGAGAGATCAACTAACCCTAGGGGAGAAAAGCTGCAGTTTTCTGGGCAGCATTGGTCCTTTTTATATACTCAGTTTGGTGCGAGAGATTTAAAAAAATTATACACATATCTTTGCCACTTATTTTGATTTTTTTTTTTTTTTTTTGCGGCTTATTCTAAGACCTCATTTTAGCATATGCCTCCACTTCCATTTTCACCTCCAGTTATATTTTCTTACCCAACTTGAAAATCAATGGGACCAATGTCTTGGTTAGAACATTTTCCTCCTCAATAGCCTTCCTCAGTGATACTACCTCTGTGAATTGCTTTTGGGAAAAATTCGCGTTGCAGAACTTAACTGATTTAGTGTAACGACATGCTTCCAACAGCCAGATTGGGTAGCCATGGCCTTGGAAAACTGAGAATCAAAAATAGTAGGAATATTCATTACAAAACAGAAGTCTGGAAAGCTGCCCATGTTCTGAGAAAAACCTTTCAGCCAAAGAACGCAAATCCTTGTTCAGATTTTCATGGATAAAATTCCAAAGAAAAGATCTTTTCTTAGGGAGGAGGGTGGGGAACAGGAGGGGTAGAGAGAAAGAAAGAGAGAGAGAGAACACCACTTTTGGAGCTGTGACCTAGTTCTGCTAATAAGGAATTTATTACTAAGGACTAGATAATTTATTTAGCATCTAATCACAGACTTATTTTCACGCAAAAAGGACCTGGGATTTCAGGAGCCTTCAGGGAACTGCAGTTCTGGTTACCGCTCTTCTCTAACAACCTGTGTGACCTCTCATCATCTCCTTCTCTTTCTCTGCATGAGTCTGAAAATATCTGTTGACCAGAGATAAACTATCAGAGGGCTTTGAAGTGCTGTAAATGCTTCACCTATTTGAGGTTTCATTATTATTGTGTCTTTTATATTTAGAGTCATTTTCTGGAAGAGGGGAGAAAAACGGCTTCTATGACATTATAAAAACATTAAAAATCGTATAAAAAACAAGCCAATGCATGATAACTGTTAAGCAAGTTTCTGTTAATTGAATCATATTTCTCCATTGATTTGCATAAAGAGTGATGATTGGTTTCCATGGGGGCAGGTGGCTTACAACGAAGAAAAATCACACTCAAAATTGCAAAAAATCTTTAAGCAGTCATTTAAAATACCAGAATAGGTTATGGCTAGGAGTATAACATGACAGTGAACATACTGTGATTCTTTGAGGGAAGGTCTTTGAAGGAAGGGGGAGCCCTTAGATATCAGGAGTTTCACTCAAGTCTGAAGAAAGTGGAATCCTTTTGATTATTATGGGAATAAGATTTTCCTGGGTAAGCGTGGTAGTAGATGCGTGTGTCAGGGTTTGGCTGGAGAACAGAAGCTATTCTATAGATTCCAGGGAATAAGAATTTTATTCAAAGGAATTAGGACCATATAGGACTTTTAGAAAAGCTAGAAAAAGATCAAGAGTTCTACCATGGCTGATCACAGGCTGAAGCACCTAAACAGAGATTCTCATGAGCTCTAATTCTCAAGAACGTCTTGGAAGCTTCCACCTCGTTTTCCTAGATGGTGGCAAGAAAGTCGATGGTTCTCAGGAAGCTTTGGGGAAGTAGTTGTGAACCCCACAGGCCTGGCTGCAGATGCCTCCAAGGTAAACACCCCACCTCTTCTGTGCCTTTCGGATCTAGCTGAGTCCTGTCTTTGGAAAACTCTCACTGGGAACTGCACAGGGAAGGGGATTCTGGGGAAAGAACCCTTGGAATGAGAAATTAGAAGGGAAGAAGATAATGCCAGATCAACAGCAGACAGTCCAGGGAGTGCTCCATGTGTGCTGTTGCCCGTGCTTGCACTACCTGCGCTGTCTTAGTGAATCCAGCAGTAATGTTAGGAAGGAGGCATCATTCCTCTTTTAGTCTTTTCTTTTTTAAATAGATGATAAAAGTGAGGCTCAGAGAAGTTAAATAACTGGCCTCAGGTCATAAAACTGGTATTCAGCCATTAAAATTCAAACATAGGTATATGTAAGGGAAAATCCCTAGTTCTTTCAGTATTTTATACATGTAGATGAGTTGTTCAAACTTCAGCTGTATCAGAATTACCTAGAATAATCACCCCGCCCCCAGAGTTTCTGAGTCAGCAGGTCTGGGGGTGGAGAGGGGATGAGGGGGCAGGGGGCGGGTGGAGAGGGGAAGGGGGGGCCTGAGATTTGCATTTCTAAGTTCTCAAGTGATGCTGATGCTGCTGACCCAGGAACCACACTTTGAGAACTGCAGAGCAGGGAGATGATCCTCTTTCTCATCTCAAACTACTGGTGCTCAGGGCCAGGCAGATCCTGTAAAATACCAAATTTTCTTTAAATATTTTTACTGCATTTCAATATGGCTACTGTCAAGTAGCATAGACGTTATACCAGGCTCTGTGTGTGTGTGCGTGTGTGTGTGTGTGTGTGTGTGTGTGTGTGTGTATATTTTAGCCACGTAGCCTTAGCAGATAACTGCACATTGGGATGAAAATGGATGGGCTCATATTTCTGAGTACAACTTTATTTGGAAACCAAAGAAGGTACCTGGGACTATGCATATTTTCCTGATAGAGCTAGAATACCAAATTAAACTTTTGAGTTGATGATTTCTTTATTATTTCATTGTGAGTTTTTCAAAAATCAGCATTTGATAAGTAAATGGCCCAAGTCTTACTTTGGCATTCATGGGAGTAACATTAGTCTTGATGAATTATTTGCTTATTCATTGAGGATGTAATTTAATTCTATAGAAATTGCATGGCAATTTAACATGCATTAATGAGTGGATACTGTCTCGTAGCTTAACGAACTTGTCATCCTTTTAAGGTGGGGGAAACATGTAAGGAATTAACAATCAACCAGAAGGAAGCTTGTTTAGAAATTCAATGAACTCAAGCAACCTTTATGGACCATTTCAGGCACAGACATACAGATTTCAAACACGCAGGTCAATGCTGGGGGGTAACTGTTTTCTCTCTCTGAAGAGAGTCAGAAAGCCCTGAGTATAGGCCCTACTTCCAAATAAGTAGAGAATGCTAGGCTGCCACTTAACCTCTGGGGTTCCTTACCTGTCAAATGGGGGGGTGGTTCTAATACTATTTATTTTAGAGGATTGTGGTGAAAATCAAATGAGATAATGAACAGATGTAAAGGTTCTGAATTGTAGTTGATTCTCAACAAATTATTATGATTGTTATTATAATGCTGCTGTTTACCTTAGCAACAATTTTCTCCTGTTTTCTTTCCTTCCTTCCTTTCTACTTTCCTTCCTTCCTTTGCTCCTTCCTTCTTCCCTCCCTCCTTCCCTCCCTTCCTTTCCTTTCTTTACTCCTCCCTCCCTCCCACCCTTCCTTTCTTTCTTTCTTTTTCTCTTTTGTTTACCTGCTTATTATAAAGGATACGACTCATGAACTACAACAGATGGAAGCGGTATGGGTAGGTGGGTAGTGTGGAGCTTCTGGGTGTGCCACCCTCTCAGCATGTCCATGTGTTCATCAATCTGGAAGCTCCTCAATGAACATTTCTTTCAGGACTCTGTGATGACCCATTTTCTGGCACAGAAGTTCTGACTACTGTGAATCACTCTCCCCTTCCCCAGCCATGGAGCCTGCCCCTTGGCCCACCTGTATGCACATTGGACTTCTTTCCATTGTGCTTGTGTGTCAAATTCCTATTCAACATTGAAGACAAAGCTGGAGTGTCACCTCCTCTGTGACGCTGCCATGATCACCTCCACCTGCAGCAGAGATCAGGGCTGTTGCCTGCGGCCCCTTCTGTCCCAGTGCCTACTGTCTTGTGCTGGCATTGTCTGCATTCATGTCTATATCCTCCAAATGCGGAGAGCTCCTTGAGGAAATGACGACTGTGGTTTTCATATTCGTGACCATGATACCTGGTTCAGGGTAAGTAGTTGGTGAATAAATTAATGCCGCTTTGGGTGCACAGAGTGGCTATCAATCTGGTGATTTTGGACACCGCGTTTGAAACTAGGGTGAAATGAGTGAAGTGCCTAAGACATAAAATTTAAGGAGGCGCTCACTGCCAGGACACTCTCGTTGGACACCCTGAGTTATTGCAAACATCAGACACTTCATCTACCGTTACTGCACAAGACAGTTTTTATTGGCATCTGAACTTTGAAATTTGAATATTAATTTTTTGTTCATGTATTTCCAAGAACTGGCGTTATATTATCCAGCATCTTGGCATGTCTGAGTTAGGGGCATCCTTCATTAACTGGCCCAGGTTTGCTGAGGGCCTGATACATGCTAAGCACTGTGCTAGCTGCCAGGGACACAGTGGCAGGTGTGATGTGCAGGCGTGGTGGGTAGCACCCTCTTCATCACCATCTCCACGCTCATGGAACTCTTGTAGGCATGAGGATGGGGTAGGGAGAATACTCACCAAGAATTGTACACAAATGGCTATAATGTGAGATTAAATGAAGCCAAGTTCAGTGGGAACGGTAAGAGAGAAAATGCTAGGGGGATTTGGAGATGACTTCTAGCTGGGAGCATGGACAGACCTTGTGAAGGAGGTGGCATTGATGACTCATTCGTATCCGATGCTGTTGGTGGTGCCTCACTTAGTTTCCCCTTACTGGGCCCAGCTGCTGAGGTGGTTGGTTTCTAAAGCCAACAGCCACGCCCTCCTCTGAAGAATCGCTCTTTGCTAATAAGATCCCCCTGTCCCTAAGATGCCCGGAAGATTATAGCCCCTCCGCATGGGTGACTCACAGCCAATGGCTGATCGATGCCTTGTCTCAATATGGGGCAGCTCTGTAACACCATTCACACGCTAGGGCTCCCCGTGGGATCAGGCTGAGACTAGATTTCAGCTGAAGTCACTACTTGGCTTAACTCCTCCCCCGGCCTCTTTCTCCTCCCTTCCCACTTAGGTTTCTCTCCAGAGCAGAGCAATAAACTCCTTACACAGTAGTCTTCATCTTGGGCTCTGCTTCTAGGGATTCAGGCTTAAGACAAAACCCAGCAAGGACAACAACAGTAGTACTGCTACTAATAACTTGATATTTGGAGCTTTGCATGTGTTCACTTATCTAATTTCTATAAAACTTGTGAGTAGGTATCCCCAATTTGCAGATAAGGAAGCTGAAAGTCAGAGAGGTTAGAGGTACCATGTCCAACTTCACACAGCTGCTAAGCCGGGAGTCAAACCTGGGAAGTCTGGCTTTCAGTTGCGTGACGGAAAGTACTCCATGGCCTTCCACCTCCACACAACTCCAGGCCTCGGGGGCTGTGGCATGAGGCTTTCTTCTTGAGGGTTCAGGACTTTGGGGTACCCCTGAGTTCTAAGGCAGGGGCCTCAGTGGAAAGACTGGAGAGTGAGGCAGAGAGAGTCAGGCAGCCTGGATTTTAGACCTGGACTGTGTCTTGGGGCAGGGTGACGGCCCCTCCACGGGCCTCAGATTTCTCACCTGCAAAATGGGCCCAAGAGCTACTTTACAGTGTTGTCATGAGCTTTCTGTGAGGCTGTGTGCTCCTTGTCCTCGTGCCTGGCATGCGGCAGGCTGTCAGTTTTGCCACAGTCAGCCTGCATGGGCCCATCTGATGATGACAGAGGCAGAGAGGCTGGCCCCATGTGTCTGAAATGTCAGCAGCACCAGGCAGCAGGGACATGAGCTCTGGCCCTAGAGCAGAGGCTGCTTTGAGATGGGCAGAACTTCCTTTGTTCTCCCTCCTGTAAGAAGGAGATGAAGTTTTTTTCTCTCTCATCAAAATATAGCTACCCGCGGTACAATGAGGTGCAGTGCATTGCGATCTGGTGACGTGTCATAGCTCCATCCTGATACTTGGAAATCCTCAACATGTGGTTTCCCAGGAGGTCCAAAAGGGCTGCTTGGGGGCCAGCAGGCGGCGAGAAAGATGGGCCTCCCCCCTCCATGAGGACATTGCCTGGACTTCCACCTCCACCCTTTACTTCCATTACCCCACTTCCACTTACGTCCCTTTGGGCAAAACTTAGTTTATATCTACACCTGGCTGCCAGGGAGGCTGGAAAATTGGGATTTTATATTGGAAGAAGGGGTGCAAGTAGCAGCCCCTGCCTCAGTGGACAGTCTGGGGCAAAGGTAGTGGTCACAACCCGAAGTCTTCACAAGCACTCACTGTGTGCCAATCATGTGTATTAAAAACCTTTTATTAATATCTTCAGTCGTCCTATGAGACGGGCACTATTCGCATTCTGCCCATTGTACAGATGAGCTGGCTCGAGGGAAGAGCTTGGATTTGACCCAGGCAGGCCAGCTTTAAAGGCCACATAGCTAACCACCATGCCATATGGAAGGTTCCAGAATGGATAAACACTGTTTTGACTCACTAACCCCATGGCCTTGAGTAAAGCTATTTTCCATCCAAAGTCTCCGTGTTTTCATCTGTAAAATGGGGCTGGCATACATACTTGATGGAACGGTTGTGTGGATCAAATGAAATAACGACATGGGATAACTCTTTGTCAACTGAAAAATGCTAGAAGTAAGATTGTGATTTATTTTAGTGATTGTGGGACTTGGGCTTCCAGTGGTGGTGAAGAGAGAGGAGCTGTGATTACTTGACCTCCAGTGTCCAAAAGACAAGGTCGTATGCATGGAATGTCATTTTTAGGGAGACCCTCAGGGCACAGCCCACAGCCCCCATTCTTTCACAGACTCCTATTTCTGTGAGGGTACAGCCTTGTCTGTAGGGTCACTTTGCCTTTCTGTGCTACTCAGCCAGAACACTAGGGCAAATGGGGGTAGTAGAAAGGAAAAAGGAGACGGAAGTTTGCTACTTCACCAGAAAGAGCTGAATCCTGGAAGGAGATTAGGGAGAATTTTCCACGAAATCTTGATGCATTACTGTCGGCCGCTTCTCTTAGGAATGGCAAAAAAACATTTGTTACTCTTTGTCCGTAACAGACATGAGTCTCAAGTCAGTGCTAGACCTAAGTGGGTGTCTGCACAGCATGGTGCACAAGCGTCTCTGAGTCCAGTGCCCGGCGTACAGCGGGGGCTCAAGGACTAATTACAGCGCGTGAGTGAGCAGCTTTTGGCTCGTGTGGCCAAAAGGTTTCTCTACTGCGGCTGCTAAAGTGGTTCTGCATGGAGCCGTCTCTGCAAACTGGGTCAGCAGGTCAATCGGGCCTTTTATATGCCAACCAAGCTGCCTATATTTACGTTTAGGGTCAGATCTAGGGCAGACAAAAATGCAGGCAAAAGAAATCCATTTAGAACTTTTCTATGCTGACGCTGACTGCATGGAAGAGCTGTTCATTATTTATAGACCACACAATTGTGTTTTGTACAGTAACCTTATTTGGGCATATAAATAAGCAAAGGATAAGAGAGGGGAATAAAGAGGCACTGATTTTTTTTTTTTTCTCCTCAGATGAAAGGTAGATGAAGCGATTTTATATTTGAGGGTTCCTGGCTGGCATATTACCTAGACAGCGGGAATTAGAATAGATTTAATCCTCTAATCCATACTAATGGGGGCATTAAAAACACTGTTTATTAAATTTATCTTTTTGACATTTTTAATATATTCCATTTCAGCCTTGCAGCATCAGTGCTGAATAATGACAATATTTAGCATTTATTAAATGTTTATTATGATTATGCCAGAGACTGTGCTAAGCGACACACATTATCTCATTCAGTTCTCACCACAAAAGTATGAAAAGGCATCTATTTCAACGCCCATTTTACAGATGAGAAACATGAGACACGGAGAAGCGCTCTCTGTGCGAAAGCTCATGTAGCTAATAAGTAGGAAGTTGGGAGTGGAAGCCAAGTTTCCCCTGCGAGTTCATGCAGTTGACGGTCACACTCTATTGGATGATGGGCATACCTGCAGCTGTGTGGGGGAAGTCCCTCTCTGTTTTGGCAGTGACAGGTGAGAGAAGCAAAGGGAGCCAGTCCTCGGTGTGTACACCCTGCACGCAGAGCACAGGGCTGAGTCCTTTGCTTGCTAATCTCATTTCGGGTCCAGAATAAATGCTCAACGTGGCGATCCACTTCTGGGCATCTCCAGAATCTCCTCTCTAAATCAAGAGAGAATCTTGAATTTTCTTAACTCACACTTTAAAATACTATGGCAGTTTTCCTGACACCTAGTCTCAGGGGGGTACAAGGGAGTGAGTTGGTCCATTCACTCATTTACATCAACAATAATTTTTTAAGGACCTACTATGTTCTAGGTGCCAGAGCTTTATCGGTGAACAAGACAGACAAAGACTTCTCCCCTCAGAGAGATTACATCAGAGGATGAGGAGACAGAGAATAAGTAATAAGCATAACAAATAAATAAAGGATGTAGTGGTAGGCGATATATAAAAAAATGAAGGTTAAAGGAATTGGAAGTGCTGGTGGTGAAGATGCCATAATATAGGTCTCTTCGAATGTATTTAAGCCATATTTGAAGGAGGTGATGGGATCAATCTTGGGCATATCTGGGGAAATTCATTTCCTTGAAGGGGTAGCAGCCAGTCAAGCATCTAAGAACAAGAGTGGAGCTTGCCTGGAGGGTTTCAGGAGCAGTAGGTTTCGGCTCCAGCGGCTGGGGCAGAGTGAGCAAGTCAGAGAGACGTTGTGGGCCAGGCTGTTGTGTAGGGCCTTCTAGACATTCTAAGAATTTTGGCCTACATTCTGAGTGAAATAGAAAGAAATTGGAGGATTTTGAAAAATGAGGTGACATCATATACTTTTAATGAGCAGTTACTATTTGTCAGTGTTGGGAATACTCAAGATTAAAGAAATACTCAATAAGTCATGGTTTTGCCGGGAGAGAGACATAAGACCACACGGTACAGCATGAAAAGTGCTGTCACAGAGGTGAGCGGCTACTGAAACCCAGTGTGGTCGCCAATCCCAGATGGCGCCCACAACCCTCGCTTTCTTGTATGTGTACCCTTTTGTAATCAGTCCCCTCTCACATTGTAAAGTGTGTAGCAAATAGGATATTGCAGAAATAAAGGCGTGTGACTTGCAAAGATAGGTCATACAAGACTTTGCGGCTTCTGCCATTCTTTTTCTGGGATCACTCCTTCTGGGGAAGCCAGCTGCCATGTTCTGAGGACACTCAAGCAGCCCTGTAGAAAGTTCCATGTGATGAGGAACTGATACCTCCTACCAATGGCCAGTAGGAATTTGCTGATGATGTGGGCGGGCCATCCTCGAAGCAGATCCTGTTATCTCCACCAAGCCTTCAGATGACTGCAATCTCATGAAAGACCCCAAGCTGGAACCATCCTGGCAAACTTCTCTCAAATTTCCGACCTACAGAAATTGTGAGATAATTAATGTTTATGGCTGATTCATGTCACTTAAGTTTTGAGTTAATTTGTTATGCAGCAATAGATAACTGAAACTCTTCAAATAGGAATCCAGTCTGGGGAGGATGGATTTTGTAATCAGGAAAGGCTTCCTGGAGGAGGTGATAACTGAGCCTTGGGGAGGTAGAGCTTTTCAGGCAGGAGGAACAATATGTACGAAGGCTTGGAGACTGCTCAGTTAGAGACAGAAAACTCAAAAGCCTACCAGGGCCAGGCAAGTAGTGCAAGTGAGTGAAGCAGATGGTGCATGGGTGTGGTGTACTGCGAGTCAGGGCTAAGGCCAGGGAGAAGTGTGCCAGAATGTAGGCCCAAATTTGCCAGATCCTTCAATTTGTCAAGAATAGCCAGAAATTATATTTTAATATAAAATCTCCTAATTTGGCAAAGGCAGTCAATCCAAACCTCTTAGTGGTCAAATTACTCCCTTGTTCAGGAACTGCTATGAGTCGGCTGATGGAGACTTCAGGTTAACCACAAACCTTTGTCCTTTGCCTCCTGGGTAGTCTGAGTCCCCTGTGACTGGTGCAACGATTAACTGCCTCAGTGGTTTTCTAAGTGATGGCGCATACTAGCCTGGCTCCACTAAGCTTCATGGAGAGAAAGAAAGTCAGTGTTAATCCACGTGCAGAACTCCAAAGCACCTCAGCAAAGCGCCCTGTAGCCTAATACAGTTACGGTGAAGGTATCAAAGCAAAATTGCAGAACATAAGGTAGTTAACACCGTGGACGGTGAGCCCTGTGTATCTTTCTGAAGCCGTAATGTCCACAGAGAGCATCCAGGGTTGGTCACCTAGTGTGACTTTTCAAGACACTGGGATGTGGCTGTGGGAATGTCCATATTTTAGAAAGAGAGGCCAGTGAGTTTTTGAAACCCTTCCTATGTGACACACACGGGGCTGTGCACACAGAAGCTTAGTTAATCCTCACAGCAGCCCTGGGAGATTGCTGCTATCATTATTTCCATTTTACAGGTGAGGAAGCTGCGTCCCAGGGAAGTTTACTGACTTGCCCAGGGCCTTGCAGCCAGTAAGAGACAGGGCAGGAATCTCTCCTGGGGCTATTATTTTTAATAAAAGGCCATGTTTTTACTTTCTCTTCTGTGATTTCCTCCCTGGCATCAAAAGAGAGACAACTGTGAGGTGTCTGAGTTTTATTTGAGTGGACTCCAGTGGTGACAATCCAATTGGGAGAGGGACAGACTACGGGACTTGTGAAGCAGTGCTTGTGGAACAAGTGCTGTTTTTAGAATGAAATGCTTTCCTTTCTTTTCCTCCACCTGTAAGTAACCCCTTGGTGATGCCATGGAGAGGGACCTAGTTATGAAAAGAATTTCAAGGACAACCCACATGTCAGATTTAGTCACATAGTTTGCACCAAGCTTGTGAGTTATAATCAAGTGGGTCAGATGTGTTCTTTCCCTGATGGACCATATACCTGGATTCGCAGTGTGAAGTGGTACAAAGTAGGGGAAACGCTACAGGCTTTGGAGCCTGGGAAATGTGGGTTTCAACCCTGATTCAGTCACTTATTAGCCATATGACCTTGGACGACTTGTGTAACCTGTGTGAACTCCAGTCTCCTTTTCTGGTACCTGAGGTCAAGAAGACGTAATTTACAGCATCCCCAGGGCTCTGCACAGAGCCTGTGACATGGGAGCCTGGCACATGGGAGGGACTCACCACAGCCTCGTTGAATGAATGAATGAATGAATGAATGAATGAGTGAAGGGTTTGGGAAGACTTTGCAGAGCAGATGGGACCTGAAGTGTTCCTGGAGGTTTCGTATGTGGGAAAGAAGAGGGGGAGAATTGCAGGCGGGGAAATGACAATGACTTCCGTGTGGTAGCAAGAATTCTGGGCTTAGGGAAAGGCCAGCCTGGGTGCTTGCAGAGGGGAGGATGGCCCAGGGGGCCCTGCTCTGCCTTCCCCATCCTGATTAAGCTTCCTCAGAGACCGACAGTGCTAGGTGCTGACACTAACAGTTCCTTTAACAGGCCCTTTCATCTCCCATCTCAAAGTGCTTTGCAAGTGTTAATTAAATCTCCAAACTCCTAGTGAGGTAAATATTATTTATCTACCTTTTGTAGATGAAGAAATTCAGGCACAAAGAGAAGTGATTTTCCCAGGGCAATGCCTTGATGGGTGCCCATTCCCACCGTGGCTCCAGAATTGCCAAAACATGTCTTCAGGGAAAGCAGGGGAAAAAAAATTAGATCCCTTTGCCATCCACCCTCCATACCCTCATATATATGAGAAACAGAAATTAGGACAAAAAAAGTAAAAGTCATCGTAAGCTATTTCTTGGGATTTTTTTAGGTCCTCCCAATACATTCTCAAACATACCCCTCCCTTCACGGTTTTCTAGGACTTGCAGGTCGTGTGGGCGGGAAAATTGTTCAGTTGAGTGTTTCACAGATATGTGCAGGTTTAAAAATCTGTGCTTCACAGTTCCCATCTGTAAAGTAGAAGCCCACCTTCACTGTTGTCGTGAGTCCACACCAAAGCCCTCAGCTCAGGGCCAGGCCCGTAGGCAGCACTTGGTAAGAGGGTCGCAATGACCATTGTAGCGGAGCCAGCAGGTGCCCACCCTTGTCTTCCAAGTTGCTCCTGGACATTTTCTCTTCAGTGTCCTCCCATCACCTTGATTTATTTATTTGACCAAACTTTGCTGTCCTCCAGGCACCGTGCTAAGTTTTGGGAGTACAACAATGCACACGGCAGGAAAGGGCTCCGTTCTCTGGTTCCAGTTAAGGAGTCAGACATTAAAAAAAAATACAGTAATGTAATATTCTTGCTGAGGTGAGCACTAAAACTGACATCCACGATGGTCTGAGAGAGCTGAGAGAAGGGGTTCCTCTAAGTCGGGGAGGCCAGAGAGGGCTCATTGGGGGGAGAGAAGCTCTAGCTGGGATCTGAGGAATGGTAGGAGGTGGGTGGGTGAAGAAGAGAGGGAAGAGGATACCAGAGAGAGGGCACAGCGTGTGCAGACACGCCACAAACTAAAGAGAGGTGAGATGGCTCATTCAGCAACTGTTCCCAAGTGCCCTGTTTGGGAAGGATGGCAGGCACCAGGAGGGGGAGGCTGAGACGAGAAGCAAGCCCTGGAGGAGCGGCAGTCGGGAGGTATGAAATCAGCACTCACACCCGAGTCCAGTTTGCTCAGGAACATAGAGAAAGCTGGAACTGTTCAGAGGCCTGGGGAGGTGGAGGCAGGTTCCCAGAGGTGGCCTGGGAGCTGGGATTTCTTTTATTCACTTGTCAGTGAGAATTACCGAGCATCTACAAGGTGGCCGGCAGCAGGTTTTGCCCTGTGGTAAAGCAGGCACCAGGAGGTGGTCCCTGCCTTAGAAGAAGCCATGGTGGAACCTGGGAGACAAAGGTGCAGATGTTGTCAGAGGAAGGAAGGAAAGAGTGTGAGCTAACGCTCACGTCTGTCTTGGGAGTGCAGTGGAGGCATCAGGTGGATCTGCAAACGTTGGTATAATTGAATAGTTAAGACTTAATAATGATACTTAACTAGCTAATAACTAACACCTTGTATTAGTTTAGTGCTTAATAGTTTAGGAGGCATAGGCATTAGCCCGTCGGATATAGCAGCTTGGCAAGGACATGGAATAGGTATAATTATCCACATTTTCTTTCTTTCCCCTTAATTTTTTATTTTTTAAATTTAAAAATAGCATTTTTACTACGATTTTTTATTTTTAAGCATCTTTGCTGTTGTTAATTTTTTTTACAAGGGCATAATATTTATTATTACCCACATTTTTAAGACAATGAGATCGAAGGTTAGGAAACATAAATGCTTTGATTTTCATAAACTATAAAGCTAATTGTTGCTAAGACATTGGAGGATTTCATTTTGGGATCCATCCCTTTAGGTTTTGGTTCCTGAGAATTGTTTTCCCCAAATCTCCGTCTTTGCTGGGGTTTGTGAACGTCCACAGCTGAAGATCAGATTTGGATGCACGCAGCTGGCCCTCCACCCCGCCTGCCGGCCCCTGCGGCACATGGCGTTCACCTCCATCCCCACCCACCGACCGCAGAGTAACAAAGCTGCATTTCTTTGCAGCACGGACTCTTAAGTACGGTGAGCGTATAATAGATCATCCAATTTGGGCCTCTTTTGGGAGTGAGAGGGGGTGTGACTGATAATCACCTTAGGACAATAGGCTACACGGAGACCCACCGGCCCTGGCCAACCGGGACATATGGTCGCGCTACCTGTGAGTCATTCTTCTCACTCACTGAATCCTTCCTTCAGTCCTCACTTTTTTCTGAGTCGTTTACTCATCCAGTTATCGAACAATCATTTATCAGGCCCCTCTGTTCAGGGTGTCAGCTGCCAGCAATGCGCAATCCAGGACTCTTGTTCAGGGTGTCAGCTGCCAGCAATGCGCAATCCAGGACTCCTGACCTGAGAAGCGCGCGGCGAACACTGACTAACTCTCCTGTACAAGTGGGCAGAAAGCCTCTAGAAGCTTTCGTTTGCCATCTTCTCATTTGTTAACGAGTAATCGGAGGCAATGTTCCCGGAGGCCGGAGAGCATGTCTCCTCTGTCTTCCACAGCACATGCAGGTACGTGGGGGTACTCAGGAAACTGTCCGCAAACACCACCAGGCGGGGCCTTCCAAGTGTGAGGCAAACCCATCCCTCCCCAAACATAGCAGCGCTCAGCTAAGGATTCCCTGTGGGCCCCCACTTCAGATGCATTTTCCTCTTCCCTCTCTCTTTGTTTCTCGGGCCTTGTAACACTCATCACATTAGTAATTAATTATTTGTGAACATTGGTTTAATGCTTGTCAGACAAGGAGGTGGGTTGTCCCTGGTGCCTAGTAGGGGCTCTGGCTTGTGGAAGCCTCCAATAAATATTTGCTTGCTGACTAATAGACCTAAGGCCCAAGGCAACGGAGGCCTCTGATGAGAACCCTAGAGAAATGAACTTCCCGGGAGAATGATGGAGTGCAGGTGGGGGTAGAGAGCGGCTTACAGGTCTGGGGGGGATGGACAGAAGGTGCTTACTGGAGCGGGATTTGCAAAAGGCCAGCCCGGCTAAGGAGAAGAAATACCACTTTTGTGCTTTGACACCTTTCTTGTGTCCTTCGGGAGGGGGTGGTGGCTCTGCCTGCCCAGCCTTTCTGCTGTCTGTCCTATCCAGCAGCGGGTCTTGGCCTGACACCCAGCTGAGCAGAGAGATGGAACAAGGAGTAGAATTTCCAGCCTGGACTGAAATGCGGCCTCATTTCCAGGATTCCAGATGTCCCTGTGCAAATGCCAGGGGTGCAGAGCTCAGCCCAGCTGGCATGAGGTAGCATTGCCGTCACACTCATCTGGCAATTCCAACCATGGTATTTCCCTACCTTTTCCACTCTGGGGTAGATGTTGGCTGCTAAATGTGCTGCAGGATCGCACCTGCTCGCAGCCTGCATGGGGCTTATGTGGGGGTGGCCTTGGAAGAGGATTCTTGACTCTGGCCGTGGTGGAGAGATAGGGAAGGGCAGGGACCCTGGGGACAGAGAAGGAGAGGGGCCAGGGCTGCAGTGATGGTCCGGCAGCTGGTGGGTGTCCAGCAGCCTGTTTCAGGGGCTGCACCTCCTATACACTCAACCTGAAGTTCTCATGCAGCCCAATTGCCCATGTTCCAATCCCATCTCCACCTCCTGCTGGCCAGGTGGCCCATGGTAAATTATTTAACCTTCATTTTTCAGTCTCCTCTTCTGCAAAATGAAGCAGATAATAGTAACCACCTCACAGGGTTCTTATGGTAAGTAAATGGTTTAATATATGTAAAGCCCTCAGAGCAGTTCCTGGCATAAAGTGTTACCTAAAAGCAAAACAAACAAACAAAAGCTGCCCTCACACCATTCTATGTTCACACATGTTCTGTGCTCTTGTATACTTTTACTCTTGTCTTTCTCTGGTTCTCACCCACCTTAACCCCACCTCTCCTAGGCATAGCTTAATTGCCTCATTCATTCATTCAACAAACCTTTTTGGGTACCTACAACTTGCCAGAAGCTGGTCAGAGCACACTATAACAAACAGACAAAGTCTCTGCATTCAAAAAGCCTACAACCTAATAGGGTGGATAAAATTAGGAAGATAAATAAGTTAAATGAAATAGAAAATAATAAATTCCCCGACAGAGGTGGAGAGAGAGCTTCGAAGGCTCTCTACAAGAGATGGCATTCAAACTGGATCAGAAAAGATGGGTAATGTAACGATATAATAATAGTTATTACTATATAACAATAATAATAGTTCCCATTTTTTGAGCATTTGCTATGTGGCCTGTACTACGTGCCCTTCATAGATTATCTCTTTGCAACAAGTCCTAGGAAGTAGGTGCTGTCATTTTCCTCGACCCCCTACTTTACAGATGGGAAACTGAGGCTTTAAACCAGACACCTTGCTCATCTAAGGCTTACAGCTAGTAAGTGAAGAATCAGGATGTGATCCCAGGCTGCCTGGATCTGGGGCCTTGTGCCACCAAGCCCCCCTGAGAAGTCACTGAGCTCCTCATGCTGGAAGCCTCCCCTGCTGAGACACTGGGACTCCTCATCCCAAAGCTGCTGAGTCCCTGGAATGTGTCTGGTATGGTGGTCTGTATGGACCCCGTCTATAGCAATCATCCTAATCCTAGCTGGTCCTCAGCAAATACTTGTTAATTAAATAGCAACGGGCAATGTTCATCAATACATGAGTGGACTAATAAAATGTGGTATATATATACCATGGAGTTCTACTCAGCCACAAAAAACAATGGTGATATAGCACCTCTTGTATTAATTATCCTTGATGGAGCTGGAGCCCATTCTACTAAGTAAAGTATCACAAGAATGGAAAAACAAGCACCACATGTACTCACCATCAAATTGGTACTAATTGATCAACACTTATGTACATATATGGAAGTAACATTCATAGGATATTGGGCAGGTGGGAGGGGGAGGGGGGATGGGTACATTCACACCTAATGGGTGTGGTGTGTACTGTTTGGGGGATGGGCATGCTTGCAGCTTTGACTTGGGCAGTGCAAAGGCAATATATGTAACGTAAACGTTTGTACCCTCTTAACATTCTGAAATAAATAAATGGCAATGGGCAACATTTAGGAAATACTTACCAGATGCTAAACATGATGCTAACAGCTTTATGTGTGTTCATCTGTTTATCCCTCACAACCAGATCATAGGGAGGACACATTGTCCCTATTTCACAGAGGAGGAAACAGGGGCCCAGAGAGGTTAAAGTATTTGCCCGAGACCATATAGCTCGGGAGCGGAAGTCCCGGAGAGGAGGAATCCCAAGTCTTCCCAATCCTGTAGTCCCGTAGGTTTGGCCCTTTCTGCTAGGGTGAGGTGATGCAGGCTGGGGTGGGGGTACCCCCAGATGGCCAAGCAATCTTGAAGCAACTCAGTTGCTGCATTTCAGGGGTTGGGGTGGAGACCTGGGATGCCCTTTCATGGATTCAAAAAACACTGGGCTACCTGGTCCTTGAAAGGATTTAGAAAGTGTCTACATTTTGCTGCTGCTGACTCAGGGGATCAGGCTGCTGACACTGAGCACTCCCGAAGCTCGCTTGTGTCTGCATATACCTACAGGGGTCGGGCTTACAGAGACGCTCTAGGTATAGACCAGAGACCCCAGGTTTACAGAAGACCCCTGTGTAAACTCCCCCTTGCCCTTCATCCCCTCTCTGCATACACCTGTCTCCCTCACTAGGCTGTAGGCTGCTCTGAGGGCCAGGGCCAGATTGTATTCACCTTTGCACGCTGCTGAGCCCTCCAAGCTCATGGCATGGTGCTCTGCACATAGTAGATGTTGCAAACACATCAATAAAATTAAAAATGTAGAACCTTCAGAACACAATGTGGCTTCTGTGTACATCCTCTTGTGGTTTGTGGTCTGGATGCTCTACTCCCTAGTTATGTGACCTTGGCTATTTACTTTCCTCTCTGGACCTCAATTTCCTTATCAATGAAGGGGATTAATAACATCACGTACTACTGTGAAGATTAAATGAGACAATATTTCATTTAGAACAGTGCTTGGCACATGGAAAGTATTTTGTGAATATTAACTAATCCTAACATTGTTAACAGTGAATATCTTCAAAACGTTTGCTGCATATAGTGGAAGTTCTGGAGGCAAAGAGACCTGGATTTGAATCCTGACTCCTTTACCGTGTCTTGGGTGAGTTACTACAACTCTGTATGCCTTGATTCCACACCTGTAAAGTGGGTGCTGGAGGTGTGCAAGTAAAGCCTTAGTTCAGGGCAGACACGGAGTAAGTGCTCAGGGAACGTGGGGGCCTTAACGACGTCACAACACAATCCCAATTTTGTACATGAGACACAGAGACCACAAAGATACGTGGTGTTTAGTTTCAGGGTTTCACTCTCTGAGAAAGCAAGGCTTCCTTAGTGTCTTGAACTGCCTAAAAATAAATTGTAAAAGGCATCTGCAGTGGGTCACCCTTGTCCTTTCACCCTGTCCCATCCTGGATCCTCTTGGCTCCCAGGAAAGGGGACTTCTGTCCTCTTCCAGGCTGCTGTGGCTTGTAGACGTTTGGGTGCTACAAAGCCCACCCTGTCTGAATTGCAAAGCATCACCCTTCTCCATTCTCCAGTGAAGATCCTAGGCTGCACTGAGCCACCAGTCATTAGCCTTTCATTTCAGGACTGGTCTCCATTGTCCTTTTGAGGTTTCTATCCCACCCTCCCCTTCTGGAAAACAGAAGCCCAGGAGGAAAGGTAGACCCAGGATGCTTTGCTTTTATTCCTGTGGTGGCAATGCCTGGTGCAAGAAAACCCAGGCCAAGGGGACAAAAAATGCCTTCTCCCTCTCTTGCTCCTGCCTTCCCTAAATCACCCCCAGGGCAGAGCCCAGCCCCGGACCACTAGCCTCGGCACTTTATGAGGGTGACAGCCCTGCGCAGGCGAGCGACGGCCCTCCCCTGGTTTGAATAAAAAGCCACAAGCCATAATACACATAAAATCCTAATGTGCCTTCAAAATTACCTCATCTTTTATTTAGAGGTTATTCCGCCCTTGTCTTCCTTTATCGCTCTTTATATGACTGAAGTGGGTGAGCAGCCCCAAATGAGGCCATCTCGGTCGCCGAGCGGAGGGAGTGTTTATGGCCCAACTTTGGCCCGGCAGCCAGGCCCCCGGGGTGCCGTCGCGGCCCTCCTCCCCTCCCCAAAGCCTGCCTGTTCCATTTGGAGGCTGCTGCTTCCCGACTAGGTCTGTTTTTCTATTTTTTTTTTTTCCTTCCAAACGTGAGTTTTATTGTATTTCTAAGTGAAAGGGAGGTGCCTTTCCGAGAAGCTGTGCCTGGCGGAGGCCGGGGCTCCGACACTCCCGGGGCCAGAGTTTCGGGCAGGCCTTTCCAGCAGAGGTCCTTGTTCTCTGAGCTCGGGATCCTTGACATTTAAAGGCCAAGAGGAGCCGTGATTTATTCTTAGACCCAATTTGGAGAAAGGGGTGGGAGCACGGAGAGATTGCTCTTTGCAGGCTGAAGCAGTGGTTCTCAGACTTCAGTACCTGTGTGTGAGTGTGTGTGTGTGTGTGTGTGTGTGTGTGTGTGTGTGTGTGTGTGTGTGTGACAATCCCCTGGAGGGCTCCTGAAACACAGTGCTGGGCTCCACCCACAAAGGTTCTGCTTCTGTAGGTCTGGGGTAGAACCAGAGATTTTGCATTTCTAAGGAATTCCCAGCGGATGCTGAGGCTCTGGTCCAGGGACTACACTGAGAAGCACTGGGCTAGAGGAATCAGTGAATTAAGGTGAGCTTGTGTGCGTGTGTGTGTGTGTGTGTGTGTGTGTGTGTGTGTGTGAGAGAGAGAGAGAGAGAGAGAGAGAGAGAGAGAGAGAGAGAGAGGTATCCACACATCCACACACTCACATGAGTAATGACTTTACCTTCCAAAGGAAACTTTTCTACCCAGGGTGAAGAGGTGCTTCAATTATAGCAAATTGGATTCTAGATTTTAGCACTGGGAGACCCCACAACGTATGGTGAATGTGGTTCAGTTTCCTTGTACAGAGATTTCAAAGGGCTAACATCAGACTTTGGAAATGCATTTAGCTTGGTCCTGCTGGGAAGCAGACTATGTCCTTTATATTTCACAAGTCTTTGAAATTAAAAAGATCTCCAAGGACACAGCAGCCACTTCCCTTTAAGCAGCATAGCGTAGTGATTATGGGCACAGAGTGTGGGGTCAGAGCAATGGCAGTTCATCTTAGTGCTCTCTTGGGCAAGCTAGAAAACTTCTCTGAGCCTCAGTTTCTTTGGCTGTAGAATGGAATAAAATTAGAACCAACCTAAGAGGGTATCATAAGGATTAAATGGAGGAAGGAATGTAAAATGTCTTAGCAGAGCACTTGGGACATTGTTAGCCTAACAAAATATTACTGTTATTAGTGTAAGCATGTGGACTTCCCTTCTGAACATCTTTAAGTTAGTGCTTCCTTAGAGTCGAAGAGTATCTATTGGATACTTACTATCTACCAAGCTCTTTTATACTCATTATCCTACATAATCATGAGAATTCACTGAAATAAGTGCACCATCCTATTCCACTTATGAGAAAAGTGCTCCTCAGCAATGGTAAGAAATTTGCCTGAATCATTTAGAAGTCACAAAGCTTACAAGTGGTACAACTGAGATTAAACCTAGTCTGACTGGTTGTCTTCCCTCCACAACCCAGATGGAGCTCGCATTTGCTCCTGGCTCTGCCACTGGGAGCTGTGTGATGTTAGGTAACGTGCTTACCCTCTCTGGTCCTCATCACATATGAAGCAAAAGGATTGGATTACTCATGGTGAAGTAGAATGTTCCTTGCAGGGTCTCCAATAATAACAGCTAGGGGCCTGGCAGGTAGTTTGCAAATATTGTTACTGGACCTAATCAGGTTTCACTCAAGTCATCATTAATTCAATGATTTAACAAGTATCTATTGAGATCCTCTGTATCCAGCACTATTTTGATTACTGAAGATGGTGCAGTGAATAAAACAGCAAAGTCACTTTCCTCTCTCAGTTTACATTCTACTTGGAGGGGTTGGTGGTAGAGGTGTTGACTATAAACATTTAAACATGTAACATAAAATAAGCAAGTCTTCCAGGAGGAGGAGATCTCAGGTGCAAAGCTGCTGGGTTGCAGGCATCCTTAGAATGTTCTGGGAACAGCCAGGTAGCCCACATGGCTGGAGTGGAGTGAATAAGAGGGAAGGTGGTGGGGAGGCAGGATGGGTAGGGCCTTGTGGATCATGGCTCAGACTTTGGCCTTTACTCTCAAAGGGGAAGTCACTTGTCCTGGTGGAGGTTCACCCAGAAGCATATCCTGAGACAAGGATTGGAGTGCAAAGTGATTTCAGGAAACCCCAGAAGAGGGGTGGAGAAGTGGGACGAGAAGGAAAAAGAAAGCAATAGAGGGGTATTATCAAGCTGGTTACCACTGTGGGCAACCGGAGGTCTGTCCTGCTGGGGACCTCCAGGATGCAGTGTAAACAATGCTTTCAAGTTATCACCACCGAGGGCTAAGGAACCTGGGGAATTGATCCACCAGCTCCCCAACAATGGATGGCTGAGGGCTGTGTCCACGGGCATTTACCATCTGTCATGTTCTGCTTATCCTGGTCTTGGCCATGTGTGCTTCCCCAGACAGAGAAAGGGCTCCGAGGCAGAGAGTTCCAGAGCCTTTTTGGCTTGCACAGGTGAATGCAGAATGAATATGGTCGGGAGCCAATATCTCTGTGACTCCGTTGGGGGGTTCTGTGCAAAGAAATGATGGATTCAGATTAGTATATTTAAATGGGATGCTCTGGATGGTGTAGATTGGCGGGCAAAGGAAGAAGCAGGGGGAACAGTTGGATTACAATAATTCATATAATGGATTGGGTGGGTGGTGGTGGAGGTGGTATGTTTAGCTTATATTTGAACAGATTCTGTAAGCTCAATCAAAACGTATAGTTTTTAAACATAAATGACTATGTCCACCACAGTGCTAGATGAATTCTTAATTTTTTTTCATCTTCTTACATGCTTGGAGTTGCAGACTTGAATTCAGCACCTAAATATAATTCAAACAGCATGCAAATTAGCTTATTTGTGCATTGACTCCAGAAAACTCTGTTAGTCTTACTTTTTAGGGGTAAACATCAAATGTTTCCAACAGTGAGACTTAAACAACATGCTAAGATTGCATCTTTGGAAGATTAGGAACATAAAGAAACATCTTGAATCTAAAAATAGTCAATTTTTGGTTATCTGAATAATGAGTTTAGGGATCTATGACAATTCAGGAGTTATTTGTGAATGTGCTTGGCTTCAAAGACATAATACCAACTGGTAGGCATATAATAAACGTTTGTGGAACTGAATTGAATCTGCTTATTAAAAAAGACCACAGTATTTCAATCCTTAGTTGTGGAGAGGTTACCAATGATGCCTATTGTTGTTTGCAGATTTCCTTGTCTGATCCTGCTCTGAGTAGCTAACATTTTCTTCATGCCTCTTGTGAGCCAGGAACTTTGCAAGCAGTATTTAAATTGAGTCCTATGGTAGCTGGTCTCCAGGATGGGCCCTGGTGACCCTGCCTCCCGGTATTCACACCTTTGTGCAGTCCCCTTCTACATTGTACCAGGGTGGGTCTTGGCGGCAGAAGTTTGTCACTTTTGAGATTAAAAGTCTCTGCTGCTTCCGTCTTGCTTCCTCTTTTTCACTCTGGGATCATTCACTCCGCAGGAATCCAGCTGCTGCGCCATGAGCAGCCCCAGGGGGAAGCCCACGTGGTGAGGACCTGAGGCCCCTTCCAGCAGCCGGGTGAATGAGCTTGGAAGCAGACCCTCCAGTGCGCTGCAGCCTTCAGGTGACTGTGGCCCCACATGAAAACTTGCCTGAGAACTCATGAGGGACCCTGAGCCAGAACCACCCTGCCCAGCCATACTCAGATCCCTGATCTTTGGAACATTTGTCAGATAAAAAATGCTAGTTTTGAATTGCTAAGTTTGGGAGTAATTTGTTACACGGCAAAGATAACTAATATAATTCCCATAATAGTTCTTTGGAAATGGATATTGTTTTCCTTTATTTTTTAGTTAAGGAAACCAAAGCTCACAGGGTTAAGTGTAGAGGGACCATCTGATTTATTGTTTACGCTGGGACACTTTGAACACGAAAGGGGTCTTCTTATTCATGACACTGGAACAGCAGGTATAAACTGGGACAGACCATGAGTCTCTGGCAAGGCAGGAGGAACCATCACTTTACTTAAGTGACTTAACTGGGGTCTCCAGCCACCAAGTGTGAAAGCCAGGATTGACCTGAGATGTGTTAGTTTCCAAAGTCTTTGCTTTCCATTGTCTCAAGCCGCCTCCCTGGCTCCTTCCTAAGCATGTACTCAGGAGTAGTAGGAATCTATATATGAGAAATGATATATATGCACAATGTAAACTCAATTTGATAAAGAAAAAATGTATATAGGTGCAGTAAAAAGATAGAAAATAAGGCTTGATGCTTGGTTATTTGCTTCTTTATATTATTTTTATAATTATAAAGAAATGCATTTAAGAAAAACAAAAATCCCTGCAAAATATTGAGCAAAGGCTCCTGACCAAAGCTTGGGATGAGGCACCTGGGTGTAGATATCACAGGTAAGAAGTCTGCAATTTAGAATTTGCCAGGATGAGTTACAAACTAATGCCCAAGTGCCTTGTAAAACAATTGTGTTTTCTTCTCTGGTCAGGTCTGTGTGGGCAAAAAAGAGCAGAGAAGCTTTCCCAGGAATCTAAGGTAGGTAGTTCTAGGTTGCAAAATTCTACTACCTAAGCTCACAGCACATAATTGTCTGAGGACTTTAGGCAAGTGAGTGTTGCTTTTTCTCTGTGTCTCTGTCTCCCTTTCTCCTCTCCTCCTTCCCTTCCTTCCTTCCTGTCTCCCTCCTCTCCTCCCTTCGTTTCTCTCTCTCTTCCTTCTTCCCCACCCCCTTTATTCTCTCCTTCTGCACCTGCCTTTTCCCCTTTGTCTTCTCTGCATTCATTATTCAACAAATATTCACTGGCTGCCTACCACGTGCCAGGAAATATGCTAGATGCTGGGCATACCATTCATTCTTTAAGAAAATATTTAGTCCCTGTTATATACCAGGCATTGTTCTAGGCATTTAGTCTATAGTAATGCGCAAAACAGACAAAAATTCCTGCCTTTTTGAAGCGGCAGTTAAGAGAGATGAACAATAAACAACAAACAAAATAGATAAGATAAAACACAGAGCCAGACACAGTGGCTCGAGCTTGTGATCCCAGCTACTCCAGAGGCTGAGGTGAGAGGATTGCTCGAGGCCAAGAGTGGGCAATAGAGGGAGAGCCTGTCTTACAAAAACCAACAGCCAACAAACCGAACAACCAAACAAAAAGAAAACAAAACCACATAGCATGTTAGATGATGATAAAGTCTATGGAGAAAAGTAAGGTAGAGAGGGGGCATAGGAAATGTCAGTGTGTGTGGAATGGGCTTTGATTTTAAGTGGGCCGGTCAGGGAAGTTCTCACTGGTAGCATTCGCGTGAAGACCTGAGGGGGTGAGGAGGGAGCCATGTGAATAACTGAGGGCGGAGGGTGTTCCAGAAAGCAAGTGTAGCTGGTGCAAAGGTCCTGAGGCAGGACTGCGCCTTGTATATTTAAGTAACAGTAAGGAGGCTGGTGTGTCTGAAGAAGAGCCAATGAGGAGACATGTCACAGGAGGTAGAGTCTGAGAGCTAATGGGTGGGCAGGGAGGTTCGGGGTACAGATTGTGTAGGGCCTTATGTGTAGGGCAAGGGAATGACACCAGCTAGTTTGCAGTTTACCAACTATTCTGTGGCTGTCGTGAGCCCTAGTGAATAAGGGTTCAGCTCTCCAGGAGCTCACAGACTAGTGGGGGAGAGAGCTCTGTAAACATGTACGAAGGTGAAATAAAATGCTACTGGTGCTGTGACAGACTGTCCCAGGCATGGGGGCACAGAGGACAGTGTTTGTGCCTGGATTGGGGCTGAGTCTGAGAAGGTGTTGGAAAGCATTTCCTAGAGGTGGTGTCTTTTGAGCTGAGGCTTGAAAGATGAACAGACCCTATTTACCAAGGGACAGAGGAAAGGGCGGTCCAGGCAGAAGGGCCTACGTAAGCAAAGGTATGGAGGCTTGAGAGGTCACGGCTTACTGGGGGGACGACAACCAGTGTTAGTAGGGCTGGAACAAGAGACAGGGTGGAGAGGGAGTTAGGAGCCACGTCTGGAAAGGACTCGTAGCCCCAGAGGCTACAGGAAAGAGGCGATGGGGTTTCTTGAGTGATGTCAAGCAGAAAGGTTGGGACCAGATTATGGTCATGACTGCAGTGTAGACATGGGTCAATCTGCATCGTTGCTGCCTTTCAAGTTGCCCCATATTCTGCCAGGAAATGGTTTGAGGATCATGATTTGGCTGAAGCATGATGCCATCTTGCTTGCAGTTCCTCCCTTACGGGTACTCCTAGGCACTGATACAGGGCTCAGGAATGAGCTGCTCAGGCACCAGGCCATGTGTGGGCTCCTCCAGCCCAGTGGTCATCCCGGCAGCTCTGTGACTACATCTCTGTACCCAGGCACTGGGAGAGAAAGGGAAGGTGGTACCCTCATCCATCCACCCTGGGATCCCACTCGGTCTGCCCCCAGGAGCAGAAAACTGGGGCTTCCAGAGCATCTTCCTTGGGAGATTCTTGCTGCATGTATGGCCTGGGACAAGTTTAAGGCCCCTGAGGGCACAAAGTCTGGGCAGCTGGCGACCACAGATCAAGGAGCGTGTCTAGCAATGCCAGTGCCATCTAATACTGAGAGACGCTGTGAAAATAGCAGCACTGCGGGGGTCGGAGGCAGAATGCTGGAGGATGCGGCTTCAGACAGAGGGCCCGGGAGGCCTGCAGAGAACGGAGGAGGGAAATGTGAGGTATGGGCATGTCGTAAGGTCTGCGTTTGGGCAGAGGGGAGAGCTGAGCAACACATGAGGGGGGATGCGATTGAGTGGGTTTCAGAAGCAACAAGGCCAGCGTGGCTGGTGTGAGGTGCAGGGAATGGAGGAAGATGAGGGGAACCACTGTGTTACCTGTGGCCTCTTTGTGTAGGGTTTTGTGGGCTGTGAAAAGGGCTGGAGACATTCGTTACTCCAACTGTGGAAGGTTTTGCACTGGCCTGATGTGATTGGATTTATATTGAGGGGGGAATGGAGAGTAGGCGACGAGACAGGAAACAGGGAGACCTGGAGGTGGTTGCTGCAGAGGTCTGGGGCTTGGATGCGGCCAGGAGGGGTGGGCAGGTGTCAGGTCAGAGTGGGGCTACATTTTGAAGGGGATATCAAAGGCTGTTTCCCACACCAATATTTATTGTGCTCATACCATAAGGATACAGGGATGAGACAATGTGATTCCTGCTCCTGAGAGGGTTACATGCTCATGGGGAGAATTCACAGCAAAAGAGACCTTTTTAAGTCCATGGAGATAGGATTGGAGCACAGAGGGTATATCACCGAGAGAAGGCCAGGAATGACCTCACAGAGCAAATGGCAATTGGGCTGAATCTTGAAGAGGGAGTAAGGGTTTGCTCAATGGGCAGTAAACAGAGGAGGAAGGGCATTCCTGGCAGTGGGAACAGCCTACGCAAAGGCATAGCTGTTGTTCAGCAGGATCTTTCCCCTCTGGGACATCTGAGCAGACTGGGCCTGACTGTGGTTCCCGATGGGATTGCCAGTGCCTGGCTCCAGAAATATTGTTATATGTTGGATTAAAAGCAATAGTATATTTGGGAAACTGTAAGTCAGCCTCTAATGGGAGCCTAAAATGGGGTGAGGGTAGCATGGTACCTCTAAATTCTCTACATTAGACGGGTTCTAGGTGGGTAACTGAGGGGGACTGTAGCTGTTTTTGCACAGCCCTCTGCTTAAGATTTGGAAGGGGTTGAGAGTGCACATCAAAGAGTTGGGGTGCTGCTAGTGCAGGTGATAGGGTCACCACTCCCCATTTTCTCCTTGGCACATCACTGAGTTTGGGGGT